>NC_056678.1:3160743-4428243 GCF_018350195.1 Panthera tigris | reverse complement strand
GGTGATGTATAAAGTTGCTGAATCACTCTATTGCACACCTGAAACTAATATAATACCATATGTTAACTATACTAGAATTAAAATTTAAAACTTAATTTTAAAAGGAAGAGTATTTTGGGGCTCCTGGGTGGCTCAGTTGGTTAAGCGTCCAACTTTGGCTCAGGTCATGATCTCACAGTTTGTGAGTTCAAGCCCCGCATCAGGCTCTGTGCTGACAGCTTACAGCCTGGAGCCTGCTTCAAATACTGTGTCTCCCTCTCTCTCTGCTCCTCCACCGCTCATGCTTCTGTCTCTCTCCTTCAAAAATAAATAAAAACATTAAAAAAAAATATTTTTGAAAAGGAAGAGTATTTTATGAAATCATTGCTATAATGTCGAAAGGAAAACCAATGAAAGAAAATAATCCATACTAAATGCACAGAAAACACAGTAAAGGAAAATGTATCATAATATTAATAATCAGAGGTGGTATTTATTTCTTGGCTTTGCTTTTCTATGCCTTCCTAGGTTTTTTATGTTGACTATGACATATTTTGTAATCAGAAAAATATCCTAATAAATAAATACATCAGAATCTTATTTCAACTTCTATTTACAGATTTTTAAATTTCATCACAGAATTTCAGCCCTCACTGGTCTCCTAAGCACTCGCAACTTGAATGATAAAGTACTTAAGCTTCACAAGTATTTTTGGATCAACAATTTCATATTTCCATAAATGTCTGATAAACTTAGTCAATATTTTCCCAGAGGACAGTGATAATAAAAGCATATAATTTAGTCTAAACAAAATTATCTTTTATTTAACAATTCAACAAATATGCACCAAGCACAGGACATACAAATAAAATGACAGGATACTCTTGGGATGCTACAGATATATTTCAGGGGCTTGCTCTCTTCTGATGACCTTCCAGAAGATATAGGGCCCCAAAGCACAGCATTTGTCTTGTATCAGAATATACTGTGTGTCCACAAAAGAAGTTTCTACTACTGTCTGAAGCAGGTGATTCTGCAATCTACAACTGCTAACCCCCCTACCACCAGAGAGACTGAAGGGTCAGGGATGCAGACAAATAAAATTAAGAGAACTCTGTCAACAGAAATTAGTATTTCTGTAAATCTTCCTTCCATTCAGATTATATAAATACACACACAATATTCTTTTTCTCAGTGACTAGAGGGGCCAAAAACAGCAGTTTTCTAAGCCCAATAACTGAGGTGCAGACTTTCTGATCTTTATACCAGCAAAGAATATGTTAATACTTCCAATATCAAAGAAGGAAACTGGAGTTTTAAATCATGAAGTAAGTTGACCAGGATCACCAGCTAACCAGCAAGGAGATAAAACTCAAGCCTAGGTCCGTTTACCCCCTGAAGTCAGTGCTCCTTCCCTTACAGAACATGTGACACTCAAGCAAATGGATAGGAGAGAGGTAACCACTTCCAAGGAGCAACAGACAAGAATGGGAGGCAGAAATAAGCAAGACGTCCTGAGGTCCCCACTCCCGGCCGGCTAGAATAGGGGCAGGGGGACACGGCTTGTGCCAGACGGCCCATCTCCTGCATTTCCAAGATGGAAGGGTGGCCCTGTTCAAAGGTCAAGATTGGTTGCACCTGATGCTCCTCTCCCTGGCTCCACACTCCCTTCCAACTTGATGATCTCCCCTTGACCCCTGGGACCGCTGAAATATTTGTGGTGGCCATGGGCTCTGAGTACACCCCAGTTTTAAATCTGCCTATGAATAAGAAAAATTCCTCCTGTCCTGTTCCTTTCTCTTACTCAATATAGTTGCTCTCCCTTCAAGAAGTGCCTTTCGGTGACATCCTGGATTTCCTATAATCTGATCTGAACTCCTGCTATCAAGAGCTCCACAGAGCTCGCTCCCATAACCTGCCCTATTTGCTGGCTCTCTTGTACCAACAAAATGCCCCCTCAACAACAGGCGGCAAAAGATATATTAACCTTTAGTTAATCTAAAGATACAGTTAATACTGCACTGAACACATGACCTCTGTCTCCCCACCCATAATCACCCAGACTTTCTTTTTTTCAAAAGAAGTGATGGTATTGGCCTAAAGGGAACATGGTCTTCCAAATGCCCAGTTGGGAATGATGATGTGGAAAATAACGAGGGAGGAGTCTTGAACTCCAGAGATAGATTTCACATCCAAGTTTACTAATCAGTAGAAGGTGAAATACTTTAAATAGACTTCTTTGGTAAAAGCATGCAGGATGAACTGAAGAGGACAGACACAAGTGTCCAATGTCAAATCTGTCCATTTCGTGCTAGAATGTTAAACTGAGCATGGCAAGAAATCTCAAAGGAAAAACAGGCAGAACTCTTACTTAACTGTACATGGTATAAAATAAAGAGAAAACCCAAAGAGGGGAGATCTGACACCAACATGTTTAAGTTTGTCATATCAGCTTATTATGGGATGAATGAACTACATTAAGGAGTTCTTCAAGATAAAACCCAAGAAAGTTAAAAATTAGCGTGCTGAAATAAATAAGCAAACACGCAATAAGTATGTTCCTAAAATTTAGGGCTAAGATAGAAACTGTTTTAGACCACTGGGTCCTGCCATGCAAAGCGATGTTTCCATTCTATCCAATGCTTTCCATAACGGTCACCGAAAATAATTTTAAAACTTTCCAAAGAGAGCTACCAGGATATTTAGGTATAAAAAATTAAGAAACAGAACCTTCTGATTACTGAAGAATGACAGTTAATAAACACACAGAGAGAGATGCAGAAGTCACTTTGCAGCTAAGTTAGCTGAACCCCCAAACGTACATGCTCGTGTTTATGCTAAGAGCACCATACAATCACATATATATATTCTATTATCAAAATCACTTTCTACTGTGTAGTAAGTTAAAATTCATGGATATACCTTATTTTCTCTTTCTGTTTTCTTTTTTGTTTTTTAGGTTTCTACCTTGCTAAAGAACGTTTCTGCTGAGCTTTCTATTCTTCATTCACTCCAATTAAACTGCAGTGATTCACCAGTTATTACCACCACAGCCATACACGTGTTGAAGAGATCATGATTATAATCTGCACAATTACCGACGGCTAGATAGCATGCCTACACACGGTGTTTTGAAAAACAGCTTCATTTCCGATGGAGATCAGGACAGCAATAAAAGAGTTCCACAGTCTCTTCACTAAATACATCTTTGTTTGCATGGTCTGTGTATACTGTCATGGGGCAGGTGCGGGAAAATGTAAAATATAAATATTTAAAATCCAACTGAGCTGCTGTGAAGTCAATGACAAAGAAAAATACAAACATGGGGGCTTCATGCATACGGCTAAATACATAAATAACTATGAAATCACCAAAACAAAGCAACACATCCCTATTTCTTACTGGTGCTTATTATAATTCAACAGCAATATATTTTCATTAATCCTGAGCCATCTGAAAAATATGTCAAGCAACACTTAACTTCATTGAGTCTGAGGCCCCAAATAAAGTTACCAATAGTGAGCAACATCATTAGATGCGCTTTGTATTTAAGAAGAAATCGTTCGTTAGACTTGGTTTGTATTTAAGAAGAAATGGTTACCCAGCTCTCGTCACCCCACACAGTCACTTGAATCCTCCTTAGTCTTCATGCAGCCAGGCTGACGAGCAGCAGGACACAGTAGGGGTGAGCAGAATTCAGCTGCCCAAAGAAAAGTCAAAGGACAAACTGATTTTGTTAAACGTCTTTTTTTTTTTTTTTTAAGGCTACCCAGAGGTGGAATCCTGGGTGATGTCAGTCCAACTTATCTGACAAAACTTAAAATTGTATCTACTTGGATGAAAGTCAATGAGCTAACCACCTTTGTATCTTCCGCTTGAGAAGTTACGACTCGTAAGGACATAAAAATAGTTTTTTAACCAAATTATAGTCCTTTAGCTACAAACCCAAATAATCAGCAATTCACAAGGAAAGTGAAGAGAAAGCAAAAGATGGAGGCATTCTGGCTACTAGAAGAAACAAAGAGCAGACTTCAGAAAAGCCAAACAATAAAGCATATTTCCATATCTGAAAATATGCTGAACCAAATAACCCAAAGAGCCCTCCTGAAACACATATTTTAAAATGCATCACTACATTATTTGTATTCTTATTTGGGGGTAAAAACACATAGAAGATATTTAGGGACAACGGGGGAATGTGAATACAGATTAGGTAGTAGATAAATATTAGAGAACTCTTACTCATGTGATACAGTAGAGTCGTTCTATAGCAGAATGTCCTTATTTTGACAAGATACACAGCAAAACATCCAGGGTAAGTTTCATGATACCTGCAACTGACTTCCAAATGGCTCAAGAAACACACACACACACACACACACACACACACACACACACACACACACGCACACAGCTGATATGGCAAGAAAATTAATAATTAGTGACTTTAGGTGATATCCTTCCTGTCTTATCCTTTTACCTTTTCTTCATGATTGAAAGTTTTTACAATAAAAGATGAAGAAAGGGGCCCCTGGGTGGCTCAGTCAGTTAAGTGTCTGACTTCGGCTCAGGTCACGATCTCACGGTTCGTGGGTTCGAGCCAGGCATCAGGCTCTGTGCTGAACGCTTGCTCAGAGTCTGGAGCCTGCTTCAGATTCTGTGTCTCCTTCTCTCTCTGCCCCTCCTCCACTTGCACTCTGTCTCAGTCTGTCTCTCAAAAATAAATAAATGTAAAAAATAAAAAAGTGTTTTAAAGATGAAGAAAAGTTAAGGCATTTAAGAAGGTCTATTTAAAAACAGAAAATTGAAAAATAAAATAAAATTCATCATTGAGATGATAAAAAAAGAAAAGTATCCTTAGAGAACTACACTGAAGCAAAAGCAATAAACCTGAGAGATTAGGTAACTTCTCCAGCTAGCTTTGTCCCTGGGTAAATCTGGCTAAGCCAGGGAACCCTGAACTTGCACCTGAGAGCCACCTGGGCCACACCCAGAGTGGGAACTCTAAAACCAGACTCCTGAACAGACCTGGGCTCCAGAGGATGACACCCTTAGAACAAATTATAACAAACCCATTCCACATTAGGAACAGGAGGGAAACTGCCAGTCTAGACCTAAGCACTAGATAGAGTGGATACTTTTTTCTAGAGAAATTATAACCGTAACTTGGCAATTGGCCAAGCTTGCACCCTAAATTAACATTAACTTTCTGGTCCAGGAAGCCTCAAGCACAAAAATTAACCTTCGAGAGATCTAGGGCTGTTAAAGCCCTCGTTAGCCACCAGAAGAAGGGCAAATTCATTCTGGATGAATACACTTCCAATACAAACTTCAACAAATTTCAAAAGAGCCTGAGCTTATGGTTTAAACACACACACACACACACACACACACACACACACACAAAACAAGGAAACAAAGACTTATGAGAAAGTCTCAGCAGAAATACCACATAGCTGAATTAAACAGATCTCATAATTTGGGTTGTCAGAATTTAAAGTAAGTGTTTAATATGTTTAAAGATACAAGAAATGGAAAATATGAGAAAAGATAAAAAATGTTGTAATGTCTAAGCCAAAAAAACTTCCAGAACTGAAAAACACAGTTACAATTTAAAATGCTAATTTGAAAATTGGCAATAATCCTTAAATCCTACAATGTCAAACGTTGGTGAAGATTTGAAACAATGCAAACTCTGATACACAGATGGTTCGGTATAAATGTATACAGTCCCTTTGGAAAAGGATTTGATGTTATCTAGAGAAGCTGTGAAAAGCATACTTATGACCCAACAATTCCATCACAAGTTATACATCCTACAAAAACTCCTGTATACATTCAACAGAGGTAGGTTCATGAATGTTATGGCAATGAAGTCACAGTTAAAAGGAAAGCAAATTAAACTATGATACATTTATTACATAATAGAAAACTATACAGCAGTGAAACTGAATGAGCTACAGCTACATTCCTCATGGATAAATTTCAGAATACTCAACTAAAAAAAGGAAGAAAAGGAAGTAGAAAAACAACAAGTAGAATCTGACTTCACTTATTTTTTTCAATGTTTATTTATTCGAGAGAAAGCACGTGTTCAAAGGGGAAAGGGGCAGAGAAAGGGGGAGAGACGCAGAGCTTGATCCCATGAACCTGAGATCATGACCTGAGCTGAAATCAAGAGTCAGATGTTTAACTGATTGAGCCTCCTAGGCGTCCCTATATGTTTTTAACTTTGTTTAAATGAACTCAGGTTGGAGCACCATAATGAAAAAAATTATTTAACAAAATCAGAAAACAACAAAATGCTTCAGTATCCTAGCCAAAAGCATAAAGTTATTACACTCCATAGCAAAAAAAAAAAAAAAAAAAAAGCCTTAGAAAAAAGAAAACCAGTTGACATTCAGGATGATCACAGCAAAACATCCATGTGCTTCAAGAATATATAAGATACTGCAGTGAGTAAAAGACCAATTTTCTCAAGGAGACATCCATCCCAAGAGCATCAACAGCCGTCCACGAATGCCTGGGAGGCAAGCCTGTCTGCAGTAGAAGCTGGCTTACACCAGCTAATCAGTGACTTTTCTTCTCCCACTATTTCTGTTCATCCAATTCCAGCTCTAATGATACCTTGTAAGTGCAATTTGGGGCATCTGTTATGTTCTTCTAAACCCAGCCTTAACTTTATATGGTGAAAATCTTAAATTTTCCCCAACTGATACCACCTCTTTCCACATCTATTGACTAGGATATGACTTGTATTCTGGGTTGTACTGTCTCATCATAATTCACGTTAGAGCCAAATCTGCTATTTTGACTGTGATGTTTTGGCTAGAAGCTGAACAGATGGGTAGTTTTTCTCTGGTATGAATATTTGCCAACAATTGGAAGGGTGTAAAACTTATTCTCAAAGAAACCCAAACATAACCACAAGGAGTCTAACAAATAATTAAAATATCCACTGCTACAGACAAGGCTCCACAGGAACACAATGCGTATTCAGAAATCTTGATATGAAATGACAGTTAATTAAAAGAACTTAGGTAATGTTGCTGAAGTAATGATCATAATAGAACCTGGAATCATATTAATGATCATAATAGAACCTGGAATTATACAGGTATTGTGTTCATATTCATCTGGTTCTTACAGTTCTGTGAAATAGATATTGAGGTATTATTACCCTGACTCTATATAGACAAGGAATAAAGCATGGGAGGAACCCGTGTTACCCTAGAAAATGGACTTATCTCAGAAAACAGAGCTGCAGTGGGAGCTTGTCTGTGCCTCGTCAGCTGTGTACCTCTGAGCAAACAACTTAATTTCTAAGAGCCTCCACCTTATTTGTAAACAGGCCGAGGAACACCTAGCGAGAATTATGTAAGATTTATAGAAGTTCCTAACAAGAGCACCTGTCACAGAGTAGGTTCTTAAAAACTATATCCTTCCTTAAATAGTAACTCGATAAAGAAGTCCCAGTTGACAAGAAAAATTCAAACTTTTCATCTTTACTCCCTTCAAACAGAGTCAGAGGTGACTGAGACTTAGGGCAAGAGAAAAGTCCACACCTGAAACATCAGTATAAACTGGAGGTAGCCAGCAGCTCCACACTCTACAGTCCCACTTCCGTGGCTTCTCACAGACATCCTGAGGACTGGACAGAGTCTAATGAGAGGGTCATTAAGTAGTCGGAAAAGACAGAACTGCCCTAGCAGTAATGCTCATGAGTCATTTGATACTAAAGCACATATCCTCTAATATTGTTAGCTGACATCTAAGGCAAGCATACATTCTCTACACAGTGCGGCAGTCACACTGTGTCAATCCAAACAGCCCTCGACATCCATTCACAGATTCCCAGTTTCTGTTATGGGTGACCTGTGACTGACAGATACCCCCTGGAGCTTCGAGCAGATGCCCTTTGGCCCAACTCCTGTGGCTCCTGGGGGGAGGGGGGGGTGGGCAGCAGGGGTCTCACCAGGAACAACCATCTACCTTAGCCAGGGACGAGGACAGAGTGGGCAGGGGAAGCCAACGGCTGCAGAGGCACACATCTACCCACAGCTGCCTCATCAGACAAAAGACACAGAAGTCTCCAGGGAGCAGAAGTGGTGGCGTTCTCAGATCAACTACACAGCCTGAATGAAAATCTCAGAAACCTTCCCACCTTCATGATTTTAGTTTCTTGTCCTTGTGTCTCCTGCTTGGGGGTGACACACAGCCCTTCGCAGAGTATTATTTGTTCATTCCACCATTTTGAAGAAATACCAAACAATGGAGTCACAGTCACTAGGAAGGAGGCCTAGTACCCCCTTGTTTCTCTTAGGGACCCAATACCAGGCTGTCGCTATTGAAGGCACTCAAAGATTTGACCTAACCTTGATGTCACTTCAGTAGGCCTGCCCCTCCCAGGGTCCCCATCTCCACCACACAGCATGTACTACCCAACAAGCACAGTGCATTGGAATCGTGTCTCTCGAATGGGCCTTTAGGATATGGAAAACTTCAGTAATTATTCAGTAAATAAGCTGGAATTGCTAAAATCTGTTATTTCATTAGGTAAACGTAATCACATTGTAACATTCAGTTTGACTTGCTTCCAACATCAGCTTTCATTATAACCTGAAAAGAACTGAAAAATTCTTTTGGTTGTCAAGACCTCCTTCTCACTTATAAGAGGATTTTAATCCTTTTATGTAAGAGCATCATGCAAGCATCATGCATTGAACTCACGGGCTGGGTTTTTTTGCACAAGGCTACCAGATGAAAAAGATTTGCAAGCTCTCTGTCCTCATGCAGCAGAAAAATAATAAACAACTGAACGATAACGATAACATTTTAGACAATGCTAATGCTCAAAGAGAACACAATTCAGCTTTAATGGGGGAGCCCCTTTAGATTGAGTGGTCAAGAAAGCCCTTTCTGAGGGGCTATCATATTTAATGAGACCTGTACACCTAAGACATTCCTATCAGAGGAGCCAACAATTGTAAGGATCTTCTGTTGAAAACAGACTTGGCATGTTAGAGGGACAGAAAGAAATCCAGTGGGGCTCAAATTCACAACCCCAAGATGAAGACTCACGTGCTCTTTCAATTTTTTAACCTATGTTTGCAATGAAGAATAGAAACTCTCTTATAAGAATACCAAACTAACCTTTGAATAGACTGAAGATATAAAAATACTCCACTAGGCAACAAACCAAATATATCTTCTATGAATCGCAGTAAAATAAAAAGTGTCTATTAATCATCACTGAATTTTAATTTTTTTAATTTATTTGTTTTGAGAGAGACAGAGAGAGAGAGTGCAAACGGGGGAGGGGCAGAGAGAGAGGGACAAAGGATCTTCATGAAGCAGGCTCTGCACTGAAAGCAGAGAGCCCGATGTGAGACTTGAACTCCTGAACTGTGAGATCACGACCTGAGTTGAAGTCAGATGCCTAACCGAGTGCACCAGCCAGATGCCCCAATCATCGCTGAATTTTAAAGCTCAAGAAAACCTTATGAATCATATAGTTCAACCAAGATAAAAGGCACAGCATAGGAAACATAATCAACGGCGGTATAATAGCATTGTATGGTGACATATGGTAGCTACGCTCATGGTGAACACAGCATTAGTGTATAGATTTGCTGAATCACTATGTTGTACACCTGAAACTAATGCAACATTGTGTGTCAATTATACTTACAAAAAAATCATATAGTTCATCCTCCTTGATTTCAAAACACATTATTGAATTTGTTTAGCATCTACTATAAGGGGACGTTATTTGCTCGCCCTAATTTTCTTTAATATTAATGATTAACACTTAATAACTACTTGTGATAATAACATTAAGTCCTATTCCTCAACAATTCACATAATCTTAGCTCATGGGAAATATGAGCCAAGTCCCATCTCCCTTACACTCCTTGGTAAACTGGTAGACCCAGAGAAGGACTAGGGTGATACTTTCTTTGGAACATATCACAATACATGATTAGATGCACTTTTCCCTTTTTCTACTACTAGAGGACAAAGTTTCTCTTTTAGGAAATGTTGATTATATATTCTACACTTCTCTGCTTCGTCTCCAGCTCATGTGTTTAAGAGCCTTTCAAAGGACTAAATAACACAACTTTGATAGTGGTAGAAACTCCACCTTAAGACAACAGGTTGGAGGACTGGGTTCCTTTACCAACAGTCTGAATTTGAGCAGATGACCTTTCGAGCCCCTTTACTTTTAAGCAGGAGATGAAAATAATACAAGTTTACACATAATCATTCAAATAATTTTCTAAGGTCCCATCTGCCTCTAAAAACTATGATAAATATATTTACAAACTAGATTTGGCAGGACGTCGTTATTTACACTTATATAATATATTTTATTGTTTCAAAGTTTACTTCAGGGCAATGAAGTTGCCTTTAACTTACCTCAAGTAGGGCAATTCAACTGGCTTCCCTGATTAATTCCCATGAAATAGCTTATTAGAGGACTCTTGAGTTTATAACATTATTAGGGGAGGGTAAAGTTGATAGAATACTAGACTCCAACATTTTGAGGCATAAGAAAATCGAGTATTACAACAAAAAGAATTAGAAGACATCCAAATCAGTAAGGAAGAAGTAAAACTTTCAATATATGCAAATGACTTAATAGTGTATATAGAAAACCCGAAAGACTCTACCAAAAAGCTACCAAAACTGATAAATGCATTCGGTAAAGTTGCAGGATACAAAATCAATGTACAGGAATCTGTTGCATTCCTGTACACTAATAATGAAGCAACAGAAACAGTAATTAAGAAAACAATCTCATTTACAAATGCACCAAAAGTAATTAAATATCTACGCATAAACCTAACCAAAGAGGTTAAAGAACTGTACTCTGAAAACTATAAAACACTGATTAAAGAAACTGAAGACAAAGGAATGCCTGGCTGGCTCAGCTGGTAGAGCACATAATGTGTAATCTCAGGGTCATGAGTTCAAGCCCCATGTTGGGTGTGAAGAAAGAAAAGAAAGAAAGAAAGAAAAAGAGAGAAAGAGGGACAAAGAAAGAAAGAAAGAAAGAAAGAAAGAAAGAAAGAAATTAATTGAAGACAACACAAAGAAATGGAAAGACATTCCATGCTCATGGATTGGAAGAACATTGTTAAAATGTCTGTATCACCCAAAGCAATCTATACATTTAATTCATTCCCCATCAAAATACCAACAGCATTCTTCACAGAACCAGAAAAAACAATCCTAAGATTTATATGGAACCACAGAAGACCCCAAATAGCCAAAGCAATCCTGACAAAGAAAAACAAAACTGGAGGTATCACAATTCCAGACTTCAAGTTATATTACAAAGCTGTAGTAATCAAAACAGTATAGTACTGGCAGAAAAATAGATACATAGATCAATAGAACAGAATAGTGAGCTCAGAAATAAACCCACAATTATATGGTTAGTTATTCTTTGACAAAGGAGAAAAGAATATGCAACGGAAAAAAGTCTCTTCAAGAAATGTTGTTGGTAAAACTGGACAGCTACATACTATGTAATGGAACTGGACCACTTTCTTACACCATACACAAAAATAAACTCAAAATGGATTAAAGACATAAATGTGAAACCTGAAACCATAAAAATCCAAGAAGAGAACATAGGCAATAATGTCTCTAACATCAGTCATAACAACATTTTTCTAGATATGTCTCCTGAGACAAGAGAAATGAAAGCAAAGGTAACTACTGGGACTACATCAATATTAAAAGCTTCTGCACAGCTAGGAAAGAGTCAATAAAACCAAAAGGTAACATAAGGAATGGGAGAAGATAATTGCAAATGACCTATCCAATAAAGGGTTAGTATCCAAAATATATAAAGAACTGATACAATCCACCACCCAAAAAACAAATAATCCAACTAAAAATGGGAAGAAGACATGAACAGTTCTCCAAAGAAGACATACATATGGCCAACAGACATAAAAAGATGCTCAATATCACTCATCATCAGAGAAATACAAATCAAAACCACAGTGAGATATCACCTCACACCTGTCAGAACAGCTAAAATCAAAAACACAAGAAACAACAGGTGTTGGCGAGGATGTGGAGAGAAAAGAACCCTCATGTACTGTTGGTGGGAATGTCAACTGGTGCAGCCACTGTGGAAAACAGTATGGAGGTTCCTCAAAAAGTTAAAAATAGAACTACCCTATGATCCAGTAACCACACCACTGGGTATTTACCCAAGAAATACACAAACACTAATTCAAAGGGAGACATGCACCTCTATGTTTATTCCAATGTTATTTACAATAGCCAAATTATGGAAGCAGCTCAAGTGTCCATCAATAGATAAATGGGTAAAGAAGATGTGGTGTGTGTGTACATATATATGTGTATAAATATATGTGATGGAGTATTATTCAGCCATAAAAAAGAATAAAATCTTATCATTTGCAATAACATGGATAGATCTAGAGAGCATAATGCTAAGTGAAAGAAGTCACAGAAAGACAAATACTATATGATTTCATTCTTATGTGGACTTTAAGGAAAAACAAACACAGGGGAAAAAAGACAGAGAGAGACAAATCAAGAAACAGACCCTTAACTACAGAGAACACACGACAGTCACCAGAGGATGAGGTCGGGGTCGGGGCGGGGAGGGGAACAGGTGACGGGCATTAGAGAGCACACTTGTGCTTAGCACTGGGTAATGTGTGGAAGTGTTGAATCACTGTATTATACCCCTGAAACTAATATAACACTGTTAACGGTACTGGGCTTAACCTAAAAATTAATAATAAAAAAAAACAGAAAAAGAAAAAGAAAATCAAGTATCTGATTGTGATTTCCACACGCCCTTTCCTGCACATCTAGTCCCAGCCGCTGACACCTGACCTCTGTCACCCCGTCTCAGGACCTTCCTGTACCTTCAGGTGAATGGCAGCATAAAATCCAAAATGGCCATAAATCTTAATATCAAGATCACATTTTTTATAGTAGCTGAAGGGCAATTTAGGTTCCAATGGTTTAAAAGTTCAAAAACCTTCATTCTACTGATATCCCTTTATGTATGTGTTTCTCAGAGAAAAACAAAGGTGTCTGTTTTCTTGGATATAGTCACCTCATTTTATGAAGAGAATTAGAATTATCTAGACTCAATGTTTCTTCTAAAAGAATGACTTTTTTAATCATATATTATTTTGGATACTCTTAGAAGTTTTTAGAAATTCCCATTATCCTAGGAAATACCCATGTAAAAATGAATGAATTGATGAAATGGGATTTTTGAGCCAGATTTCAATTTGTTTCCAGATAAATTTATAAACTACATTAATATGATTTAGACCAAGGACAGCAATTTAGTGGCCTGAAATATTTTCTCAAATAAAGCTCCAATTTTCTTTTTACATTCATTAATGATAACTATTATTCTAAATCTTCAATTAGTAGCTCATTAATCTAAAACTTAAATTCATTACAGGAATAAATGATGTTAGAACATCTCCTAATAAATTATCTTGCTTATATACAAAAATTCTACACTATCATCCTCCTGAGAAACTCTGCGTTTGGTTTTGTTCATCTTATCATCCCGCTAAAATTCTTTGAAATCAATTTGTCTTACTAATTAAAAAGAAAAAAGATTAGTGTCAATTTAAATGAAATAATTAGCTATAACCTGTTGAATAATGAGTTTAGTGTTAATAATAGGTGTTACATTGTTTCAATCTGCCTGTCACAGAACAAAGTAACACAAATAATTTATTCAATCCTAAAAATTTTTTAACTTTTTATAGAATAATTATTATAACTGGCCCTTATCCATCTCATAGAGATGTTGTAAAATTAAATAACACACCATTCAAGTATTTTCAGCTTTTGAGAAAATGACATGACTAGAACTATTTCAATACCACGAAAACCTACAACAAACTTATATGTATCTTCAGCCCGAAAACTCTGGGCCTTATAGATTTCCCCAGATGAACCTCAAAAATGAGGCACTAACTTCACAGAATTTTTCAGACACATAAAACATTTCAATATCATAGTATTTAAACACTAATTTGAGGAAGGATTTTTTAATGTGATAATTCACCAAACTTTAAGTCACTGCTTTTGTCTCATCCAGATATCTCTGCTACAGTATATAAGGTTTAACATTTTTCCAATTGTTCCCTGTGATATAATCGATTCATTACTTCTCACACTGCCATGATCTGTGGGTTAGTAATATCAATACTGTTTTGTTTTGTTTTGTTTTATCAGGTAGGGAAAACAAGGTTGAAAGAGAAAGAATAGATTTCTCTCTATATTCCACATCCACCCCCAAAAAGATGTAGTTTGCATGGACACATTCAATGTAATAAAGCTAATACAGATATTTTGAGGAGTACATAAACATATCAAAAGTTAAGGAAAATGAGGGGCTGAGTGGCTCAGTTAGGCATCCGACTTCAGCTCAGGTCATTATCTTTTGGTTTGTGAGTTCAAGCCCTGCGTCGGGCTCTGTGCTGACAGCTCAGAGCCTGGAGCCTGCTTCGGATTCTGTGTCTCCCTCTCTCTGTGCCCCTTCTGGCTTGCACTCTCTCTCTGTGTCTCAAAACTAAATAAAGATTAAAAAAAAAAGTTAAGGAAAATGAGAAAGGAAGCAGGGAGCCAGGAGTTAGACTGGTGTCTAGGCAGTCTAACCAGGCAGGTCACAAGCTTGGAGAGATCCAAAATAGATCTCAGATGTCACTGAGGGGTTCTAGAGCAGAGCTGGGGACAGGTTCACTGTTTATGACTCTCAGGTTACCATTATGTATGTCCTCAGGCAAAGTTAGGTGCAAAATATAGCTACTATTACACTCTTCAGCTTGTTTTTTATAAGTAAGGAATACTATCACCCTTGTGTCTCTCCTGATTAAGAAATTATTTTCGGGCGCCTGAGTGGCTAAGTCGGTTGAGTGTCCGACTTCAGCTCAGGTCACGATCTCACGGTTCATGAGTTCAAGCCCCATGTTGGGCTCTGTGCTGACAGCTCAGATTCTGTGTCCTGCTTCAGATTCTGTGTCTCCCTCTCTCTCTGCCCGCCCCCCCCCCCCGATCATGCTCTGTCTCTGTCTCAAAATTAAATACACACTAAAAAAAAAAAAAAAGAAAGAAAGAAATTACAGCAGACTTTATGTAATGACAGAAATGTTCTATATCTGCACCATTAAATGTGGCACTAGTTACATGTGGCTATTAAACACTTGAAATATGATTAGTACAACCAAAAAACTGATCATTAATTTGATTTTTTTAATTTTAATTAATTTAAATTTAAGTAGCCAACTATGGCTAGTGGCTGTATTTGACAGTGAAGTTCTAATGCGTGTGTGTGTGTATAAATTTCACTCTTATGGTGGTATTTTTCTCAGTTACTCTGCTTCCTAATTAAGACAGAAATGTTTTTCACATGTGGTATATTCTCAGCTAAACACTTCAGTCAAGTTTCTAATTAATGCATTTTATTCCACAGAATTTTTCAAATTATAGACTCAGTATTCTTAGTGAGGTACCTGAGTTGTTGGTAAGCATGATGTTTGATATGCTCAGATTCTGGTCTTCCTTCATTCCTGAAAGCAATCTGACTTTCTCAAACTATGAATCATTTTTACCTCCCTCTCACTCCAACCGACATTGCACGTTCAAAGAGGTATGTCTGCTCTCCTGTTTCCTGCTTTTGTGATATAGCTTGTGGATACATGCAGAGTACAATAAAGATGCTGTCCAAAAAGCAACTTGTGTAATCACTGGGCAGTTAACAGCAGCACTCGCAATACACGGATTTAATAAACTAAGTAAACATCTGTCCCTGTTACAGGGAACAACGTATCAAAATGTGGCTGGAACATTTTTAAAGACTCAGACAAGCACTGACATAATAATTCTAAACGCATTAAAAGCTAGCTTTTTGGAGTTACTAAAATGCACACACCCACACTCACACACTCACACTGACATACAGGGGAAAAAAGTGCTGCTTTAAATCGCAAGGGAAAATATCAAAATAAGATCATAAGACATTTCATAATATCCTAGAGATAATATCCCTATCCGGGAGCCTGTTGTTCATCAGATATGGCACTGGACACAGAAGGGCATGGCATGAATGACAATTACATATTTTGGGTACAAATCTGTACAGATCACAACCAACATCCAATACCGGTCAACTCCCCACAGCTAATCAATTTTTCAAAATGAAGGGTGTGCTCAGTGTCTACTTTGTGTTAAGGATGGGAAATCAAATGAAAGGGGACCAAGTGACATTAAAATCCTTATGCCCTAGTTTAGCTTTTCCGTGGGAGCAACGAGCAGGTTTTATTAAATTTCACCTGATTTTGCTATGGCAACAGTTGTATTACTTGAGAGCATCCTATAGGAAAAACATAGCATTTGCTCTCCTAGTCTAGCACTTTGCTCTTCTCCTAGTTTGACTTAAAAGCCATAGTTTTTAATTCCAATGAGAATATGTATATTGGGATTAGAAATGATTAGGACGTTCACATTTATAATAAACCCACGCATGTCTCCTCCTTCGGAAGCTCTTTTCCGACACGAAGCTTACTCAGTGGTTAGGGGGTTAATGAGCGAAATGGATCACTGGACTGAAAATAAAAATCACTATTAAAAAAACCGCAACGCCAAGAGAATTAGGCACTACATAACACTGTAACCACTGAGAATTCTCAACAGTAAAATAAAGCCTGGTAGCCCCAGCATTTTCATTAGTTTCCAGTAGCGATGGATGCAGGGTGAATTACAATGAGGTCTGGGAAAGCGATGGCCGCTACCTTAAAAGCACATACACTGTGCAGAGGAAAGCACCCCTTCGATCCACACTGGGCTGCTCACTGGCCAATCATACCACTATGTGAAATTTTAGTACCTTAAAATAGCTCATGTAACAGAATGCTGCATTTAACCTGCAAGACGGTAAATGCTAAATAGCTGATAGAGGGAACTACGTTGAACTACGCTGCATTGTAAATGCTAGCTCGAAAATGCAGAATTCTATAAATCAGTTAAAACTTGTGCAAGAAACCGGGGCGCCTGAGTGGCTTAGTCAGCTAAGTGTCGACTCTCGGTTTCGACTCGGGTCTCGATCTCAGGGTTCGTGAGTGAGTCCCAGGACGGGCTCTCCTGTACTAACAGCACACGGCCTGCTTGGGATTCTCTCACTCTTCCTCTCTCTCTGCCTTCCCCTGCTTGTGCTCTCTCTTAAAATGAATACACTTGGGGGGGGGGGGTGGGGAGGAGGGAACTTGTGCAAGAAACCATTATAACTACACAATTTGGGTTTTAAATTATGTTTAAATTATGTGTCTATTTAAACAGATGTAAAGTAAAAAGAGTGATTAAAGCCCACACAAAGGAAGGAAAATCACCTATGGGGAAGGCACAGAGATGCACAGAGTCCCACAAAGTGAAAGGTGACATGAAATCAGATTCTGCAACAGAGGTTTCTATTTCACTTTGCATGAGACTCCTATTCTCCCAGTTCTCAAAATAGGAGGTGCTGTGAACAACTAACTTGGGGCGGGGGGGGGGGGTGTCACACATCTTATTAACACATCTTCTCTTACCTGTAAGGCTGTGTACAATCACAGAAAACAAGAGATAACACTGTTTTTATCTACTGTAATTGGCAAGTGTCATAAGCCTACACTGGTTTCTGTCCTTATCCAACGTGTAATCCCTTCCAGTTCACTGAAAGTGAAGAGTTGTTCTCAATTTCTACTGGAAAAGGAACAACACTTTGTCTTTGAGCCAGATAATGATGTCCTCCCCGTGGATGTGCTTCACGGAGGAAGACGCAGAATTATAAAACACAATAGCTACTCTCTAGTTACTTACAACCCGGTTAGGAACAAATAACATCCATAACTATACAGGCTAATGAAGTCCAGCTGTGGTCCCCGGGGGGGTGGGGGGGGCAACGGGAAGGTTCTGGGGGAACATTTATTCCCAGTGAGGCTCAGGGTACTGCCTCTTCCTACCACAGCTTCCCCTGCCAGGCTCCAAATTCCTGACACCGCCCTAGAGCCTCTGTGTGGACTTTTCTGGAGCCAATTTCTAACCCCTCCACAGAGAAACGCGGAGAAAAGAGAGCCTGGTCCTGACCAGGGGTTCACGGATCCCACCTCTCTCTATAGATGCACCTCCCGGCACAGGAGCCCTGAGGCTGCTGGCCTGTGCAACTGAGGAACTGAGTATTTAATTTAATGAACTTAAAATTAAACAGCCACAGTGGCTACCAGCCACGGTAGTAGAAGCAAGACATAAAACCTTTCTATCCCAGAAAGTTCTGTTGGATAGCCCTGCTCTCTAAGGTAAACTGGGGGTTTATGTTACTTGCATATAGGCATTCATAAATACCTCGTGTCTGTAAAGTCTTACACCATGAGGAATTATAAGGGAGAACACTCAAAACCTACACAATATTGTAACCAGAGTCCTAAAGAAATCCTAATGTTAAAAAAACTAGCACCATTTTAAAAAGACAGATTAAATTCTTACTAAAGAAATACAACACCAACTGCACAACAAAACTTTTAAGGTAAAGTTACCTTGAAAAAACGGTGTCAGGGGTGCCTGGGGGACTCAGTTGGTTGAGTGTCTGACTTGATTTTGGCTCAGGTCATGATCTCATGGTTTGTGGGTTCGAGCCTCACCTTGCTGACAACATGGAGCCTGCTTGGGATTCTCTCTCTCCCTCTTTCTCACCCTCTCCCTCTAAGTAATTAAATAAGAAAGAAAGAAAGAAAGAAAGAAAGAAAGAAAGAAAGAAAGAAAGAAAGAAAGAAAGAAAGAAAGCAAGCTGTAAAAAAAAAAAGTTGTCTATGCTACAGAAACGCAGAAAAATGTCACAAGCGAAGGAGAACAGGTCACGACCGTAGGCTACTGCACTTTGGGTTCAGCGGCTATGCTTGGGGACAAAACCCATTATCATGCCAACAAAAAATTACCTGTAAACCAAAGAGACTGCCACATTCAGTGTCACTGCCCTACCTGTCAAATGTATATGAACTAATTCTGAGATAGAAGCACGAATAGTAACAGAACAGGCTTCATTTGAACAACGCCCATTGTTCACGGCTTTTCTCAATTGCAATGACTAATTTCTCAATTACGAAGCCTTTCCTGATCATCCCGACCCCCCCACCAAAATGTCAGGAATGTATATTTTTTCCTGAAGATACTTTTATTCACACTTTACATAAAATTTAGTACATATATTAGTCACAACTACTGTTACAGTTATGGTTATTGACAGGGATAGCTTCGGAGAGCTGCCAGAAATGTGGACAGGAGGCCAACCTTCCCAAGTCCTGGAAACACCGCTACCCACAGGATTCCAGTTCCGATCCTGCTCCTTGCTTCCAGGGTGATCTGGGGCCGATCATTCCCTTCTCTGGGCTTCAAACACTCTCACTTATCAAAATCTCTTTGCTGAGTGTTATAGCTGCAAAAGCGGCAAGAAGCCCCTGAAAACATACATGCACAGAACTGAAGAAAGAAGTGAGGGCAGCTACATAGCCTTCCAGACTTTTTTCCCACGTGAACACGTATACACATAAAAGCATTCTAAATCAAATTACAGTGTGCTGTCCATTTCATACTGCAGGTTAGTTTATTTTATTCACTTAAAAATCTCCACTTCAGGGGCGCCTGGGTGGCTCAGTCTGGTTAAGCGTCCGACTTTGGCTCAGGTCATGATCTCGCAGTTCGAGAGTTCGAGCCCCACATTGGGCTCTGTGCTGACAGCTCAGAGCCTGGAGCCCGCTTTGGATTCTGTGTCTCCCTCTTTCTGCTCCTCCCCAACTCATGCTCGCTCTCTCTTGCGCGCTCTCTCTCTCTCTCTCTCTCAGAAATAAAGAAACTTTAAAAAAAATTTTTTTTAAATCTCGACTTCAGAACATATGGTTTCATATGCTGCATTATAAGGAAGAACTATAATTTAACAATCTCCTACTGATAAAAGTGACCTTTAAGTTTTTTAAGCTTTTCTTAAAACTCGGAAAGTAACATATGCACATAAGTTGTTTTTTAAGTATAAAATGAAATTTTTCCTTTCTCCAAAACCATTCTGGGGGGGGGGGGGGCTTTTAAAATGCACATTTTTTTCGTTCTTCTAATGGTTACTATTTCGTTTTAAATAAGAGAGAGAGGGAGAGAGAGAGACCAAGAAACAGACTCTTAACTGTAGAGAACACACGATGGTCAGCAGAAGGGAGGTGGCAGGGGATGGGAGATAGGTGATGGGGATTAAGGAGGGCATTTGTTGTGATGAGCACTGGGTGATGTACAGAAGTGTTGAATCACTATACCGTATGTCTGAAACTAATATGACACTGTATGTTCACTAACTGGAATTAAAATAAAATAATGCAAAGATAAAATACTGAAGCAACAATAAAAAAATTTTTTTAGTTTTTTAAAAATAAAAAAAATTTTTTAGTTTTTTAAAAATAAAAAAAATTTTTTAGTTTTTTAAAAATAAAAAATATGGTCATCCTGTATTTCTGGATTTTTGTTAAAGTATTATTTTACACTGTCAGGGTTTATTTACAAACCATTAAATTAAACCATGTTTATTTACAAAACATCTTCTGTAACTCGAACTCAGTCCTCTGTACTTTCTCAGTAGTTGATTTTAGGAGACTAAAAACCAACAAACAGCACTTAAGTAAACAATAATTATATAAATATTACCAGCCATAAAACTACTGTGGACAGACCCACCGAGGAAAATTTAAAGAAAAGTGTCCCAAGAATCATGGTTGCATAGATTCCATCTTTTGTTGTTGTTTCTTTGCTTCAATTCACCCACATCTCTTTCTTATGTCTCAGGTTATCTGCTTTCTTGGATTCCTTTATCATGTTGTTGAAGTAATTCCTCAAATATATTTCCTCATACAGAAGCCTGGATAAATACATAGCTTACATCCCTGCATAAATGAGTACATTTTATTGTTGCCTCCTTAACTAACAGCCCAGCTATATAGATTTTTGGTTCCAGTTATTATTTTCCCCGAGAAATAGCCTCGCTGGATTCTAGAAGATAATGAAGCAATACTTTGAGAAATACTGGAAATCCTAAGAGAGAGGTGTTGATCTGCCAAGATGTTAAGCCTCTTACTTCTCCAATGATCCACTACTTAGTCTCTTATTCTTCCCTATCCTGGGAGTTTTCCCGAACTTCCCTTTCAAAATCAGTCTTTGGCTATATATATTCCACACACACACACACACACACACACACACACACACACACACACCTTGCTAAATTTCCACGTAAAAAAATTTATTTCGTTATCATCTCTTACACACAGGAAACATTAACACAAAACACTTTCCTCTTTTTTTATTGGACTCTACAATACACGATGAAAGGGGTTCATGAATCAGCTGTTTGTCATTCACCTCCCATACCTGAAAGAGTCCAAACATACTCACATGTGAATAAATTCGTTGCACTTTTCACTTTCTTAAATGACCCCATTTTAAAGTGCACCTTGGGATTATTTCATCTACATATCAGCATTTTCAATTCTGAAGTGCTGACTCACTCCACTGGAGAAAATGAGGCTTCCACTCGTGAATGTGAAAAAGTCCTGATTTTCTGGATCATTTTCTCCCATTCACTTTGGATAATGCCACCCTAAAAACAGAATTCATGCAAAAGAGCAAGCTGAAAGCATCAGTGGTGTGTACCGTATCATTTATTTATATATTTTTAAATGCCTTGCTTTTAATGTAAAAATAGCTTTAGAGCCCTCCGTGATCTGTACCACAGCTAACTCAATTTGACAGTGGAAGATGTCATGCTGGTCCGTAAGAGCAGAGAGAAAACACGCGCCATAAGAGTAGATCTGCATTTAAATCAAAATTCTTTTTGCTTCACATTTTTTAGTACTATAAAAAAAAGCCAGGAAACACTACTAATACTAGATTTTTCCAGTGTTATCTGTTGCCCAATATAAACATTTAAATATGCTTTTGTTTACTATTTAGTTACAATAGCTTTCTGTACAGAAAAAAAAGTATTTCAGTTCTAATGCAAATTGGGTTTATATGGAGCCTATCTAAACATTATTCATGAAATATTCTGAACACATACAAAAACAGTATCTCAGTGATCTTCGAAATGCTGAGGTTTTAAGTTTCTAGAATTCTGCTCTCAGGGCAGGCAGTGCGTTCATCTCTGGGTGGCAGGCTGCCGTTTGGGCATCATAAATGTTTTAGATTTTCATAAGTTCATCTATGGCCAAACAGACCAAGAACCTGGATTCTGCAGAGTTCCTGAAGGAATTAAACAGCTACTAGATTTTATTTTTCCTTGTAGTTTCATGTCCAAACAAAATAAAAATAAATAAATAAAAATTGGGAACAAAATTACTGTAGAACATGCTGGAATATATAGTTTCTATCATATTAAGGAAAAGAGCAGACACTTAATGCTCTCAGGATAAGCTCCACCCCCAAAAGGGAGAGATACTTGAAAGAGATATTGTATAAATAAGAAAAAAATGTTTAAAATATTTATCAAAATAATACAGACTTTTATCTAAGAAATTAAAACTTTAAAGTAGAGAATGTTTGAAAAATGCTATGATTCTGAGTCTTTTTTTAAGATTTTATTTTTAAGTAATCTGCATACCTAACATGGGACTTGCACTCACAGCCCCCAGATCAGGAGTTGCACACTCCACCTACTGAGCCAGCGGGCTCCCCCAGGATTCTGCCTAAGTTTTATGACATTTCCACATCACTGTTGGCTAAATTAACATTAACTGATTAACATTCACTCTATACCAACAAACCACAGGGGGTCTTATTCCTCAAGATTACAACGGTGATTCATTCTTGCTCACACTTGCTATGAATATTCCAAACTGGGTGAAAATCTACAGCTACATTTTCTTCAACTTCTCTAAGTTTAGTAAGAATGCAACCATGGAAACACAGAAGGTTAAGGTCTCCATCAATTACTAACTTAGCCATGTTTTCCTCCCCAGGAAATTCATTTGTTTTTTTGGAGATGGTGATAATGAAATTATTTCTTAACTTACTCGTTTATCTGTTTTTCATTTGTTACTTAATCATATTTGTTCTCCAGTTTGTTCCATACAATGTTTGAGAAAGCCTGCAGCAAAATCACATATGATGCATTAAAAACGTCCAGGATAAGGAAAATAGAATTTAAAAAGGAAACCAAGACCAGAGGAACCTCAAACTCAAAAACAGGATCTTAAGTTCGGCAAGTATTTTCTTCTTTTGAGAAACTGGGATGCTAGCAATGACTTCATTTCTTTTCTAGCTTCTGGGAACATTGAATTATTATGGCTTTCTCCTTAGTCAAAAGAAATTTCAATGTAATTATTCTCTCCCCTCCCCTTTACTACCTGGCTTCTGTCTTTGTCCTTGTGGTATGATCCCTGATCATCCTGGCCCTGCAGTTGCACTGTAAGTTAGAAGTGAGGACTCTAAGCACAGCACTCACACTCTCCAGGGTCACCCCACGGCTGGGAGCTGTGGCACCTGTGGGAGAGTGGCACGGCAGGAGACGCTAAGGATCCGACAGAAGAGGCCAAGCCGTGTGAAAAGGTGCTAAAGCCCAGGAACCAATGCTTCCACCCATAACCACATCTCAGGGTCCCCGCTCTATCTCCCTTTTCCTGAAATCAGTAATGCAAAGTCCCCAGACTGGTGTCACTCTTTTGAATTTTTACAAATATCACAGTCTTAAAGTTATCTGAGTGTTTTCTTGCAGGTAGCATACAAGCAGTCCAGCTATAGTCCTTGACAATTCTAGGGCACAAGCAAACCAGTAAATGATTGTCGTCACCTGATTCCATTCTCAGTTCAACCCAGCATTTCTCGCCATCTCAGTACAAGCTTGACGGGGTAGGTTGGAGTAAAGCCAAGACACAAACATACAAAGCTAGGTATATAATGCAGAACAGTGTTCTAAATTAAAGGCTTAAGTAATATGCCGTGCGAAAGCGCAAGAATGGTGTAATTGTGACCAAACGGTCAGGAAAAGCATCACAGACGTGGGTAGATGACGGGCTGCCCTGAGAAGATTTTGAGTGCCAGAAGGAATAAAAGCAGGAGGAACATACAAACACAGAGATGAAGACTGGACAGCATCCGGCATATACATAAAAAAGTCAGGACAAGAGGTAACTGCCTCAAGTTTAACAATCTCCCCTTTTCGAGATACGCTCACCAATGGTCATTTCTGGGCTACATGGCCCTGGTGACTGGTGCCTAACCCAAATGGGTCCAGATTCCTATTCTGGGTGGAAAGGTCTGAAGCAGAGACACCGAGAGACAAAACCGGTGGAGTAGTCGCATCTCTGGTAGCATTGTGGGCAATGAGCAGGTCCACAGGTTCTGCCTTGGCTGCCACGGAACTCGTTTGATCTTACAAATTTTTCCAGGGTCCAGCTAACTAATTCCCCTTCTACAGAAGCTCCCCAGAGCTGGTTTCCACTGCTTTCAACACAAAGTCTCTTAATAAGCATACCCTCCAGAGGAAATGGTCGTGGCTGGGTTAGAAGACAGCAGTCCTGAGGCCTTGCATGTGGGACCAAGATGAGTCATTACAGTCCAAAGGACATAAATTAGCTCTGGTTTCCTGACTTTAAAGCAAGATGGATCCACGAACACACAAGCTTTCGGTGTTGCTAAGCCTAGGGCACGTATCTTGACTACAAAGAAAAATACCTCGTATCTCTTTCTTAACCAAACTTGCAGGGTGCCAGACAAGGGCAGCAGCTCAGGGATGAGCCCCATCAAACCGAACTGTAAGCCAGGTATGTTCAAGCTTCCCTTCCCCTCTCCTTTTCCCTCCACTGGCTGAAACACCTCCTAAGTTCAGTAAGGTTTCTGATTTAAATGAATACAATGGTGCCTCCTCCTATATCACAAATAATCACTTTCTTAGTTTATTTTATAAGTCAAGGATGTTTGTGAATGAGAATCTTCTCTAGTCAGACATACACATGACAATTTATATACACCAAAGTCCTAGGTAATGAACTCATTACTGGGACCATGCTGTTAGAAAATAAATAAGTAAAATAAATAATGGCCATTTCTCTCACTGATTATGTTTGGTTATCACAAGATCTATAATTTGTAACAATGGTTTTACCCCAGGGAACTCGGTGGCCGTGGAGCCTGGATGACCCAGGTCACATGGGAATCAACCACTGATACGGCATGTAAAACAACAACAAGCAATTCAAGGGGTGATAAAGCCTGGGAGATTACCAAAAAATTAAATCAGAGAACGGGAGGTGACAGCTAGATTCTTTGCCTCACATACCAATTCAGCACCCGAATGAGCAGAGTCAAAGGTACAGCTTCATCCATGACAAGATAACTGGGTGAGAAGCTTCTGATCAAATGTAAGGGACCAGACTGAATTGAAGAGCAATCTTTTTCACTATGCAGGTAACAAATGGCTAAATAATTAGGGAATGAAGGCGTTTCTCTTAATAACCTAAGGGATTTAGGGCCCTCACCTTCTTATCATGTCACCACCTGTGCCCAGTTTGAATTACACACCAGTATAGCATCCTCGTTCAAGGTGCAGCATTAATATTGATGAGATGTTCTGACCCAAGAGAGAAATAGGATACGGAATGAAAGGAATTTCTTTCCCAATTGCTTAAATGCACGTGCACGCACACACACGCGCGCACACACACACGCACACCAAATCAGGGTACGGTACTCATTTGAGACAGTTTGGGTGGGAACTAAAGTGGCTAAATAGGTACTTTTATTTCTTTCTGATAAAACTACTTTCTTGATGTAGGCACCCAGGGTGGTAGCAGGCTACGAGTAGGTATAACGAAAATGAACAAGCCAAGAACACAACAGCCACCACCAAAGAATAAGAGCCAAGACCAAGATTCCAATCAGGCAGGAGGAGGGGACCTTGAAGGAGACTCACTGATTGAGTGAAAAAAAGCTGATTCCTTGCTAACCATGGTATGTGGCTCAAAAATGTATCTCCAGCTCACAAGCCCCAGCCTAAACAACAACCTTGTTTATACCAACAAAAAGAGAAACAAAAAACACCGAAACACTCAACATGATAAAGGTATTCAAATATCCTTATTATATATGATGCACAAAAAAAGGAAAATAGAGAATTCTAAATATAATCAATAGAATTTCTGGCTCAAGAGTATTCTTTACATTGAAAAAAGTTTATTAATATAAACGGCTGCCAGGGAAATGTGCTTATTATATTGAACTAGTCATTGTTATTCAAATCGGAGTCTACCTGGAGTGTAAACGTATTTATTTTTCTACTAGACAGTCCAATGAGGAGTCTGAGTAGCGAGGGTTCCTGTCATAGTGGAAAGGGCACTCATCCCAAGAAATAAGGTTTCCAAAGTGGAGTCATTATCATAAATGAAGTTCAGTTGATGCTTTGCATTATTTCAGAACAAGTGGCCCCACTGAGCCACCCAGGTGTCCCAGAACAAGTGCAACTTATGAAAAGAGAATTGCTCATATTTTTATATATGCATTTGTCATAATCAAAGAAGTTTTGAAGCTTCATATTTGTGAATGAGTTATATCAAATGCAAACAGACTATCACTTTTAGGAATTTTATAATGTGCATCAATAGCATATCTATGATTTTATCCAATCCCCACAAAGAGTCCTATGAAGTTACTATTCTTTGCATCCTCATTTTACAGATGTGAAAAATGAGGCATGGAGAAGATGCCCAAATGACACAATGTTTCCACAATGTGGTTGTATTTCCACCAACACAAATGTTCAAGCCAATTTGCCTGATTCCAACATTCACACTGCTGAATATGATTACGGTACTTCAAAAGGGGGTGAAAATATCTAAATTCCAATTTTCCAGACAATTAAAACATTTTTAAGAAGAAAATAACATGCAGCATATTTCTTGGTTAGTTACAGATGTCAAAATACCCAGATTCCACCTCAAACTACTAAATGGATTAACAAAACGAATGCTTGGTAGTTCAGTAAACAACTTCCTTCTCAGGCCTAAAGGTCACAGAATTATAACTCACTTGGATCTGATCTGAATTCAGGCTGCTACTCCTCTGTGCCACTTGTGCTGTGTGACTTTGCACTAAGCCCCAGAGGAACCGCACTGAAAAATCAGCTGCTTAGTACAACAAATTGCTAGACGCTGGACTGAAGCAGGTGATGGCATTTCAAAGTATGTGTGAGGTTTAGGAGGAAATAGCTCAGGCCCCAAATATTGAACTTCATGTGTTACAAGTACAATGCTAAAAACTCAAATTTCATTTATTTTTTATTTTTAATGTTTATTTTTGAGAGAGAGAGAGAGCACAAACAGGGGAGGGGCAGAGAGCGACGGAGACAGAGAATCTGAAGCAGGCTCCAGGCTCTGAGCCGTCAGCACAGAGCCCGACGTGGGGCTCAAACCCACAAACTGTGAGATCATGACCTGAGCCAAAATGAAGAGTCAGACACTTAACCAACTGAGCCACCCAGGCGCCCCTCAGTTCTTTGATTAAATACATGACCTTTTGTTTAACAAAACGCTTCTTAAAGAAAGCAAAAGCTATGGTAACACTTTCTAGCTAAGCATTACCTATTTTCTTCAAAAACGTAAGTTCTTCTAGTGGGTTACAATGTTTGCTCTGAAGAATTCTGGTAGTCTTTTCCTCCTGCAAGAAGGAATCTGGATACCGACAAGATACCTACAAGAATCTGGATAATTAAGGCCTGGACTGGGTAGCTGGTATGGGTAAAGGCTACCTCAGAACTACACTGTGTCTTCACAGGCAATGGGAACACACCGTTTCCTGCATTTACTGTCCCTCATCACCAAAATCCCTCGTACCTGGTTAACATAAGGTTTGGGACTCAACTGAAATAGTTCATGGGAAGTGAGGGGATCTCTTTTGAGAATAGATTTTAAAGTAAAAGATTAGGACACTGAGCCACTGATGAGGTGTTTGCGAATATACATTGTTTCACAGAACTGAAAAACAACCCTAAGAAAGTGAGGCTGTGGCCACTAAGACAGAAACTAATGATTTAACAGTTCTGCCCAACTGTCCTTGACCACATAATCACATCAGGCCCTCGTACCGAGTAATATAATACACAAAAAGTCTGGTCACAAAACAGATGCTGGGCTCTGACACACTGATTGTGGATGTTGAAGATTTCATAAGATTTAATTACAATCCTCCTGCCTCTTCTTTCCAACTTGAAACTTCTCTGGAAGTGGAAATGGTCAAATCAGTATCCATACACCCAATTCTTTAAGTCTGGAAACCTCAGTTCAGATCTAGGTGTATGCTCTCGCTGGTTCACAAAGACCGCTACTCTGCATGATCTCCCCTGATGAAGCTTAGCCAGACTCATCCGTCCCAACATCAACTACCGATCAACATTTAAAGACTTATTTTCCAGGGGCGCCTGGGAGGCTCAGTCAGTTCCTTTTGGCTCCAGTGATGATCTCACGGTTTGTGAGACTGACAGCAAGAAGCCTGCCTGGGAATCTGTCTCCCTCCCTCTCTGTCTTTTCCCCCACTCATGCATACGCTCACTCTCCCTCAAAATAAACATTTAAAAAACAAAACTTATTTTCCAAAATCAAAGCTGTTGCAGTGCTCCCCCTGTGCCCCTGTTCTCCACTTTACACAATCACTCTGCAGTCAGGCTCTGAAGGCCTGGGCTGTGGACCCACACCTACTACTCCCCGGGGCAGGCCATGCAACCAATGTGGCCTTGGTCCTCATCTGAAGAATGAGGAAGCCACCTACCTGATTCATGGTGTTGCTCTGAGGACGGACTGAAATCATGAAGAAGATGTGAAAATTGTGACATATAATAAAAAATATAGGATAAATAAAAATTTATTTCAAGGCATGTCTGAGAATCAATTGTGCAGCATGAGAAAAGTTTTACCCAAAACAACATCAAAACTACAGAAATACATATATATGTATATCTGTGTGTCTCATGTACATGTGTGTACGTGTATGTATTTACGTATTTCCAAAACTAGATTTTCTTATCAGTTAATAAGACAAGATCATGTTAAGTCTACTGTCCTTACTTTTCATTGTAATATCTGTTTTGGCAACTGTTTCTTAGATACAATGTTCTATGACCTCTCAAGTTATATCCCCCTCAGATAAGGGATCTTGTCCTTTTTATATTAAACTGTGTCTCTTATTCTGCTGAGAGCAGCACCCCCCCGCCCCCCGCCCCAGGCAGTCATGTCTGCTCCAGGCTAGCTCGCTTTCAAACTAAGTCACCTTTGGCACAATGCATTATGGATCTGTTAATAATTTTAAGTACTTGCAGGATAAATTCAAAGTGTATTCCTTCCCCTTCTCCTTTTTTCTCCATTCTCCCCCATCAACCCTGCTCTCCCCTTTCTCTTTTGATACATACCTGCAAAACTGGCTCAAAAATCTTATGGAATCTAAGATGCAAAAGCAGACTTGTCTATGTTCGTATGTTCCTCCTCACAGACTCCCCAACATAACACCATCTTCTCCACAACTTCAGCGGTCCTATCTGATCTGCCCTCACTCTTGGTCGACTGTCACTCCTTTGAAATCTCATTTTCATAGTTCAATACTCACATCTTCGACTGTTTCTTGACAAATTTGGCTGTCACGGTATATCTACTTAAAGAAAAGCAACTAAGCTCACAATACTACTTTTAGCGACTGAAACTATAGCACACAAAGCAGACAATTTTTCACATAAGCTAGGTGTAAAGGCAGATAATGTTCACACTCCACAAGAGAATATTTTCTCTCAAAAAATATATCTTCACCAAACCAAACACGTAAGTTTACAGAAGTCCAGAAAGACATCATTACATTAAATAGCACCTTGAATATCCCCAGAGCAGCACACTTAGAACACCAGAAATAGTCAATCCACTTATAACACTACCAAAATGGTAGCAAAGTATCATGTGTTTATTGAGTTGGAAATGAAATTACTGCTGAAGTTCCATTTTTTTTTAATTTATTTTGAGAGAGAGCGAGCATCTGCAAGGTGGGTAGAGGGGCAGATGGGGGGGGGGCGGTGACGCTGAGAGAGAGAGGGAGAGAGCAGGAGAAGAGAGAATCCAGGCAGGGTCCATGCTCAGTGTGGAGCCTGACACAGGGCTCAATCCCAGGACACTGGGATCATGACCTGAGGTGAAATCAAGGGTCAGATGCTTAACCGACTGAGCCATCCAGGTGCCCCTCAAGTTCCATTTCTTAAAGCTATTTTCATGCATTTAGAATTCTACCAAACAAAAAAAAAACTAATTTGACAGTCACTTTTAAAGATGATTATACAACTTTGGACTGTAAATACAATCCTCCTAAATCAAACTTTTAAAAGGCAGCCATCTGACACCAAAGGCAAAGGCAGCAAAAGCAGGGACGCCTGAGTGGCTCAGTCAGTTAAGCATCTGACTTCAGCTCAGGTCATGATCTCACAGTTCGTGGGTTTGAGCCCCATGTCAGGCTCTGTACTAACAGTTCAGAGCCTGGAGCCTGCTTCAGATTCTGTGTCTCCCTCTTCCTCTGCCCTCCCCAACTTGTACTCTGTCTCTCTTTCTCTCTCTCTCAAAGATAAATAAACATTGAAAAAAAAAAAAAGGCAGCAAAAGCAAAAATAAACACTGGAATGGCATCAAACCAAAAAGCTTCTGCACAGCAAAGGAAACCATCAATAAAATGAAAAGGCAACCTACAGAATAGGAGAAAATATTTGCAAATCGTATACTTGACAAGGGGTTAACATCCAAAATATATAAAGACCTCATGTAACACAATAGTGCATGCACACACACAGGATCTGACCAGATATCTTCCAAAGAAGACATCCAGATGGCCAACAGGTACATGAAAAGGTGCTCAACATCACTCATTATTAGGAAAGTACAAATCAAAGCCACAATGAGCTATCACCTCACACCTGTGAGTGTAGATAATAGAATGGGTCTTATCAAAAATACAAGAAATAAGCACTGGTGAGGATGTGGAGAAAAGGAAACTCTTGTGACTACTGGTGGGAATGTAAACTTGGTGCAGCCACTATGGAAAACAGTATGGAGATTCCTCAAAAATTAAAAAGAAAACTACTATATAATCCAGCAATTTCACTTCTGGGAATTTATTTGAAGAAACACTAACTTGAAAAGATATCTGTACCCCCATGTTCATTGCAGCATTACCAACAACAGCCAAAATATGGAAACAAACTAAGTGTCCATCGATGGCTGAATGGATGAAGAAGATGTGACACATACACACACACACACACACACACACACACACACACACACACACAGTGGGATATTATTCAGCCATAAAAATGCAAATCTTTCCATTTGCAACAACATGGATGGTCCTTGAGGGCACTATGCTAAGGGAAATAAGTCAGACAGAGAAAGACAAACACTGTATGATCTCACTTATTTGTGAAATCCAAAATAAAAACAAAAACAAAAACCAAAGCTCACAGATACAAAGAATAGATTGGTTGTTGCCAAAGGCAAGGGTCAGGGGGAAAGGGTGAAATGGGTGACACAGGTCAAAAGGTACAAACTTTCAGTTGTAAAATAAGTAAGTCATGGTGATATAAGGTACAGCATACAATATACAGCATGAGACACTACAGTTAATAATACCATATTGCATATTTGAAAGTTGCTAACAGGGGCGCCTGGGTGGCGCAGTCGGTTAAGCGTCCGACTTCAGCCAGGTCACGATCTCGCGGTCCGTGAGTTCGAGCCCCGCGTCAGGCTCTGGGCTGATGGCTCGGAGCCTGGAGCCTGTTTCCGATTCTGTGTCTCCCTCTCTCTCTGCCCCTCCCCCGTTCATGCTCTGTCTCTCTCTGTCCCAAAAATAAAATTAAAAAAGTTGAAAAAAAAAAAATTAAAAAAAAAAAAAAAAAAAAAGAAAGTTGCTAACAGAATGGATCTCAAAAGTTCTAATCACAAGAAAAAAAAATTTTGTAACTAAATACGGTATCAGATGTTAACTAGACTTAGACTGTGGTGATCAATCTATACAACATACACAAAGGTTGAATCTTACGTTGTACATCTGAAACTAATATGTCAATTATACCTCAATAAAAAAGCATTCACCTTTCAATGATAGTTAATAGTTTATGAGATCAATAACCTAAAATGAAAGCCTAAAAGCCAACTACCTTAAGCTCTTGTAGAAATTCAATACACCTCATGTATATAGATTTTGAAGTTTGTTTCAGATGTTATTTTTGAACAGAAAATCAATTGGTATAACCAATATAGATTTGAGTGAGGGGTAGTCTCTTTGAGTTTGAGGTAAGGACTGTACTGACTAGATCTGGGTTTTGGGGGTGGGGTGAAGGGGCTGATTTCAAATGGTAGCATCTTCCCTGAGATATTTACAGGTAAGCTGTAGATATAAAATACCTTCAACAACACGTTATCATTTTGTGACTGGGGCTCCTCTCAAGTGCAACAACATCCAGCCGGCGTCCCTAGGCAGGTCCCTCAAACAGCGGGCTATTTTAGTTGATCCTTCTGTTCCCAGTTCTGTATCCTACTGTCACATGCATTAATAATAAAATATAACACTTGTACATATCACATGTATTAATGATAAAATAACACACTTCAGTAGTGTTTACTAGGTGCCAGGCACAATTCCAGGTATACCATATCAGGCAGGAAATACTGCCATCTCCATTGTTTCAGATGAAGAAACTAAAACCCAGAGAGCTTATTAACTTGCCAAGGTCACATGGTTGGTCTTGTGAGTACGTCATACGTCAAACCACATCGACCCTAAAATGTAATGAAATAGGTTCATTCCTGTTAAACGTTTCTGTTTAATTCTGCTCCAAATAGTATATTCTATTGTTTTAGATTCATTCCCTTTACTGAAAGCAGCTTTCTTTTCAGATTCCTTTATAGCAAGATTTGACTTCAGATACTAACTCCTCACCGGGCACAAAGCACCTGCTTTTCATGCAGCCTGCCTTGGCTACTGTAAGCAATGCAGTATAAGAGGCAGAGACATTGTTTAATAAAAATCTCCTTAATAAAAGAAACAAAGACAAATTTTCCAAAAGTTACAGAATTTGTGGATTTCAGTTACAGACTGTGTGTGAAGCAGGCATATTCATATGTGACTTATAAATTATATTTAAGTATGCACTAGCAGAACAAAGCCTATTAATCTATAGTAAATAAACACACACAGTTCTATCACAATACACAGAAGTCATCAAGCAGACAATCTTTTTTTCATTAAACATTGAATCATTGTGACCTGCCAGCAGCATGGAATAAATTAATGTTTAATATTTAATACCATGTGATGGCAATACTAAACCAAATGTGTGTCTTAAATTTTATGTTATTTGACATTTCAATTTTAACTGAAAAGTATTGCTAAAGGGTTGCAAATGTGCCCGAAAGTAGCAATTTAAATTTAATAAATATTTCTGGCTTTTTAACGTCACCATATAGTCATAGCATTTTACCCTTTAATGATGATTCAATTCCAATTTCAGAAAATGAGGGGGGGGGGACAATTAAAGATATGACAATTTTTGAAGACATTCAAAAAATATAGAAAGCTCATCAATATGACCTACAGCATTTAAGCAATTATATATAAAATGATTGGCTGAGAGATGAAATTTTTTAAATGATAAACTCTGAAAACAGACAAAGCACAAAACACATTATTAAAATATAAATTGACCAAGTAAGTAAACACATAGCTTTGCACCTAGTATAATTCACACAAGCGATTTTTCACAAAAACAGTGATAGGGACCAAAACAAATCAGCTCACTGTTTTCTGGAAGGAAAAAACAGATCATTTTCTTTTCTGGTTGGAAAGAGAGGAAAAGAGGTCTTTAAAATGAGTGGCATTTGTACAGATGGGCACAAACAGCAGTCTACGTCACAGGTACATCATACCCCTTTGGTATTACTCAGATTCATGTCTGTCAATTTTCAATTAGGACAGAAAAATGTAATAAGTGTGTTTATAGAAACCACACTGTAGAAGTGAGTGAAAAATTAGCTACTGAAATTTGAATGCCTACACACCTCTTTCTGTATCCAAAGTTTTACCCAGTAGTATAATTCTGCTGTGGCTGCTCACTTCCCATGTTCTCGTGTTATTACAGAGGGCATCTAAATGCAAAAATATTTGATGGTATGAAGCAGTAAGTGCGTGAGCTCACAGAACAGAAGAATTAGATATGAGTGCAGACGCTGGGGGGTGTCTGGGTCTGTGTGTTTGTATATGTGCATTTTCTTCTTGGAGCCCAAAAACCTTTGGATTATCAGTGAAGCGCAAACAGAATTTGAAAGCAAATACAGGGATATAACAACTAAAGTCCAACCTCACAACACAGAAGAGTCACCAGTGCTAAACCTTGACACTCTTCGAGAATAATAATGTGTTATTTATTTTACTATTTACTATTTGACGAACAATGATTAACCATCTATTATGTGCCAGCCACAGTCCCTGGCATATTCCCATATTTTAGCTCATTTAATCTTGACAACATCTCTCTGACGTGGATTTTAATACCCTTTATCTCAGATGAAGAAACAAACTTGGAGACATTAACCAATGTGCCCAGTTTAAATAGACCACAGTTTCAACTTGGGTCTTCCTTTCAGTTAATAAACACTTGTTAAGTGCTTTCTGTATGTAGCAGGCCCTATGCTCAGCATTGTCCACCCAGCATGTATCTTTCTCTTTACTGCACACACAGCCAGTCCCTGACTCCAGCATGGAGCCTGGCCCACAGCAGGTTCTTGGTGAAGGTTCACTGAATTTTTTGGTTAAGTTAGTTACTGTCTCTACAAAATAAACTTTTAAATAGGTATCTGGCTCCAGGTTTACGTTATCTTAAAACATACTGCTACTCAACACTAAGACATATTTTTAAAAATTATTTCTTAATGTTTATTTGTGAGACGGGGGAGGGGTAGAGAGAGAGGGGACAGAGGATCTGAAGCGGGCTCTGTGCTGACAGCAGAGAGCCTGACGTGTGGCTCAAACTCACAAACTGTGAGATCGTAACCTGAGCTGAAGTCGGACACTTAACCGACTGAGCCACCCAGGCGGCCCTAAAATTATTTTTAAAAAGGGATGTAAGTTCACTGACTAAGGGTACCCAGAAAGCCCTGGGTAGCAAAGACCTGCACTTTACTACTACCGCAGGGAGGAAGTGTGCAGACTGGCACATGCACCTGCGTATTTCACGCAACCTAATGTGCAAATAAACTGCCACGCATTATTTCAAGAGTGTGTGATCTGAATACCCATTCAATTATAAACATCACATGGGTATAGTCTTTGAATGATATTTCAAGCCTCAAGGCATAATGCATAGTGTTGGCCAAAACCGCAACATAAGGGAGCTACGTAACGTAAAGACTAATGCACGCGTTACTTGTGGTCAGAGAAGCCTCTGGATGCCCCTCTGCCATTTCTAAGGTGTCTTATCATAGGCAAGTACTTCACTTCTCTGAACCTCACGTTCTGTATCATAAAATGCAGATAATTACAATCACTTCTAGCCCACACTTCAGAGATTATTGTAAGGGCTAAATGACACAATGCATGTAAAATACTTGGCTCATTAAATATTAGCTTTGCATTGGAGGAGGAAGTAGGGAGGCTAGGAAATAAATTTTCTGGTAGGCATGGGGTAGAGCAGATGAGACCCTGGTCACCATCTTTCTCTTCTCTAACCTTCAAATCTTCTCAGTCCGCGACAAAATGCCTGCTCCTGAATCAGCTGATCTCCATAATGTGGGGTTCCAAAAAACCCACCTTATTTGTTTTTCTTCATTTAACAACATTCCGCTTCTCACACACACACACACATTTTTCATAGTACCATTCAAAATAACTGCTGATGATAGAATAGTAAAAATGGTAAAATTACTGATTTCCTTCTATAGGAATCTATATTCCCTCAACAAGTTTTGCCTTTTCCTTCCGAAAAGAAAAAAACCATTCCTTCAAAAGGCATGATCAAATCCCAAATATAGTTATAAATCCAAACTTTTTTTTTTTTAAATGTTTCAAGGCACCTGGGTGGCTCAGTCGGTTAGGTGTCCAACTCTTGATTCTGGCTCCAGTCATGATCTTACAGCTCATGAGTTCAAGCCCCACATTGGGCTCTGTGCTGACAGCTCAGAGCCTGCTTGGGATTCTCCCTCCTTTTCTCTTTCAATATCTCTCTCTCTCTGTCTCAAAATAAATAAACTTAAAAAAATTAATAAACTTTAAAATAAATAAATACATGCCTGTATACATACATACATACATACATACATACATACATACATACAGGCTTCTGAGGGAAACCAAACAGATGGAAACTTCTCCTTTTAGAAACAAAATCTATTTACCATAACCAATAGGTCTATTTGAATCTATCACTTGAACATTCATCTCCCTTTTAATTAGCATACCAATTGTTTTGAGTACAATCATTCAACACCAGGGCCCATTTCAGTGTCTTTCCCAGCAGGCCACAGTAGACAGGAACAAAGGACAAGCCACAGCACGGCTAAAAACTAACACTGTGACCTATTTAAAGACTTGCCAAATGTGGCCCAGGTACACTAAGTCGCACAAGTGCCAGGTCCTGCCAGCCTGGAGTATTTAGTTAGTCGTCAGACATCCAGATATCCCGCTAGTAGCACAGGCCAGCAAAACAGAAACAAGAACTGTGGAAGAAGGTGGGAGGGCAGGCAGCCAGGAAAACCGTTCAGCGGGACTATCCTTGAACAGTGGCAACGGTTCTGAGGAAGTCCAAAAGAAAGTCAAGGAATTAAAAAAGAAACCGCACACCCCCTCCAACCTCTCTGTCCCGTGGCTGCTCGATGTGAGACAGCTGTCACCGAGTTATTCTCCCGCACAGAAGGTTGATGCTGGACCTGGGGCTCACAGATTTTCAAACCTTGCTTCATGGAACCCCAGCCATTCTGCCCAGGTGCCAAAGCAATGGTAACGGGAAACAGGGAGCACTCAGGGCAGGTGGGAAACCAGTGTCTCCACCAACCAAAGCAACTCGGTCTCTACCTTTCTGATGCACTGTGCTCTGGGTGTAAAACTGGGAGAAGAAAACTCTGCTGGTAAATAAGAACTGAAAACGGTTGTCCTGACACGATGGGTTCCAACTTCTCTGGCTGCTGAAAGGGGCTTCGTAACCAGATGCTACTCCACCTCTCAAAACACATTTCCCCCAACTTTCCCAAACACACTGGCCATTCCTGCCAAACAACCAGACACTCTAAGTTCCCATCTTTGCCACCATCAACCCCAACGTCAGAAACGTCATTTTGCTTGCCTTCATGCACTCTGTTCAATTCAACACATTCTACACAACTTATGTGGACAAAATGCTTTGTTAAATTAGACATGTTACTACCTTTGAGTAGCCTTCAACTTAATGGATAAGAAAACAGATAAAACGACTACCACAGTATAAATCAGAATAAAATCAACATTAAAGAGAAGGCCAAACACCTACAACTTCTGGGAAGAAACGGGAAAAAGCAATTTTTTCTAGTGTAATCGGAAAAGGCAAGGATATTGGAACTGGGTCTTGCTGAATGTGGACAGAGAATACAGTGAAAAGTCAAGTCCCTACAGCACAAAGATACAAAAGCAAAACCTGCCCAAGTACGTGGCACATGCTGGAGATAAACAGGCAGGTATGCGGCTGGAGCAAATGGAGAACTATGGCACACCACTCGAAGAAAACCCTGGAATTAGTTCATTAAAGCTCTAGCAGGCTTCAATAAAAATAACCCCGAGGGACGCGTGGGTGGCTCAGTTGGCTAAGCATCTGACTTCAGCTCAGGTCCTGATCTCACAGTTCGTGGGTTCAAGCCCTGCATTGGGTTCTCTGCTATGAGCACAGATATCCTCTGTCCCCCCCTTCTCTGTCCCTCCCCTGCTCATGCTTTCTCTCTCTCAAAAATAAAACATGTAAAAATAAAATAAAAATTAAAAATTGCCTAGTTAAGAAAAAAAACCCTAATTTGACAGAGTACTTTACAGTTTATCAAATAGATAAAAACAGTAATTTTAAAACAATTTTTAAGTCATTTCCATCAGTCATCACAACAACCCTATGAAGTTAAAGAGAGCAAAGATTATCAAGGCCATTTGACAGATGAGGAAATAGAGGTAGGCAAAACATCCACTATGTACCAAGGCCTTTGCAAAGCGGCTGGCAAATATTATGACCTCCTGAGATGAAGTGGTATCATTACACCAACTTTACAAACAGGAAAACAAGTTCAGAGAGGTTGAGAACCGTGTCCAGAGACATATAACCAGTAGTGGTAGATTCAGGACTGGAACCAGATCAGCTTCCAAATCACACTGTGCTCTGACAACACAGTGTCCCTTTTATTGTGGAGGCAAAAAGGTGGGGGGGGGGGCAATTTTCAGAGGCCTGTAAGAGCAGTAACAAGATCTGAACTGTTTTTAGACTTTTTTTTTAAGGTTATTCATTTTCGAGAGACGGATGGACACAGCAGGAGTGGGGGAGGGGCACAGAGAGAGGGAGACACAGAATCTGAGGCAGGCTTCAGGCTCCTGGCTCTGAGCTGTCAGCACAAGAGCCCAACACAGGGCTCGAACCCACGAACCGTGAGATCATGACCTGAGCCGAAGTCAGATGCTTAACCAACTGAGCCACCCAGGTGCCCCTGATCTGAATTGTTTTTAAAAGGGACTCTTAGCAGATTACCAAAGTAATCCTGGTGAGATACCTAGACTGGAAATAAAACAGAAGCAGTTAGGATGATGCAGCATGAGCCACAGAGTGGAAACGACCCCAGGGGGTTAGACCACAGTCAGAAACACAAATTATAGCCAAGTCCCGCGACTCTGTCATAAGGTCTTCTCCTGACCCTTTTCTGGACACTTGCTGTGCTTCCTGGGAGTACCACACAGTTAAGCATTGACCAGATTTCATCAAACCTTAAATGCCATGATTATAAGACACATTTTTTAAAATGTTTATTTATTTATTTTGAAACAGAGAGCAAGTGGGGGAGAGGCAGAGAGAGAGAAAGGAAGGGAGAGAGAGAGAAAGAAAGAGAGAAAGAAAGAGAGAAAGAGAGAGACAGAGAGAGACAGAGAGAGACAGAGAGAGACAGCAAGGACCCCAAGCAGGCTTCCGAGCTGTCAGTGCAGAGCCGGTCATGGGGCTCGATCTCACAGACCACGAGATCATGACCTGAACTGAAAACAAGAGTCAGACGCTTAACTGACTGGGCCACTCAGTTGCCCATGTAAGACCACACTTATGTCCTACAAAGAAAAAAAAAATATTAACGTGTCACTGACTTCAAAACACCTGCTGACTTCAGATATAAAAAATACATACAAAGAAATCTGCAGTTGGAATTGATGAAATATGGTAAGTTTTCTATATATTTTTTCAATGTGATTTTACTCTCACCCTCAACAAGATTCTGAGACCTTGTCTTTCAAGGAATAACCGTTTAATGCCATGGCCTCCGACGGAAGGCAGTGCAGCATAATTCATCATTCTGCGAGGATACATGCACTGTCTTTCCAGACTAAGAGCTTGTGGCCTGGACCAAATCCTTCTCTGTCCAAGACTTGAAGGGATTCGTAAGTGCCTGAGATCTGGCACCTACGTGTCTACTCTTCTACATTACCTGTCAGCGACCCTGCTGTAAATGAGAAAGAGAAATAAGCATTTACCAAGAAAGGTGATGGCGGTGGCATGGATGGCAGTGGTAAGAATGACAACTGGTGTTTACCGAGTGTTCATGACGTTGTACACATTTTACATGGATGCTTCATCCTCATGATTTTATTGCCAGCACTCTTATTACTAGGTGAGCAAAATCAGGTTCCAACTGATAATTTGGAAGAAAGGAAAACCTAGAGGAGAGTGAATTTGAAATCAAAGATCCCCGTGGGGAGAAATCTGTCCAAAAAGTAATCCTGCTAGCTTTTGTTTCTCTTGACTTTATGAAACATTAACTTAACCCTTAACCACCCCCCCACCCCCCCTGCCACCCAATTGCTCTTGGACAGTTCTTTATTGACAATGAATCAAACTGAGGCATCAGATGGCCAGCATACATTTATTTTTAATTTTTTAGAAAATGTTTTTGTTTCACAAATACGAGCCAGCAGAAAGAGACAAGGCCCCGAGAGCCCACAGTCCTCATTCTTAAAAAATGTATCTTTCAGGAAGGATGGCTCTTGGGGTATGTGCATGTCCGCAAGCCTCAATAGAAACATGAAACGACAATGAAAAGCCAGCAAATCAGCAGGAGGAATAAACATGTCAGAAACATGGTGGCATTCAGTGACCAGCACCTATCTTAATAAATAAAGCTCTCGTCCAGCTTATACAAGCCTTCTCCTGTGGGGACAGCTTGACAAACCAAAGAATCAACAGAAAATACTCCCATAGTGCCTGCTTTTTAAAGAAGCAATTCGTGAAAGTACCTCAGAATTACTCCCATGCCCTTACATTGGCAATCTTACAGTTCACCAGAAAATAGATGTTTTCTCCCCCAAGGTACTGGATTTGAGAATCTTCTGTTCTGCATCAGCTAGTCTCACAAATGTCTACACTCAAGGTCCGCATATTTGCTATTCATAGAAAAAGCACATGGAACTGACTACCTCCTCAGAACTTTGAGCTTGTTCCTCAAGACACCGCAAACTTCTTCAGTCCTTCTGTGCCCTGAACATCTCATTTCCAAAGGGGATCACATAAACCCCCTTTAACAACCGTTCCATTTAGGTCCATCCCTAACAGGCACCTAATCAACTTTTCTGCTCGCCACATATCAAAGCTTATGAGCTCTAAAAAGCTCAGTTTTGTGTTTTTTTTTTTTTAAAGGACAGGGCAAGAACTCCACCAGGAAAGCCATGCCTTACTCTTCCTACCCATCTTCTCCCTCCTGCCAGGCAACTTTACGTTCGTCCTGCAAGGACCAGTGCAAAGGTCATTTCCAAACCATCCTGAAAGAATTAACAGTCCCTTCCACCACATCCCCAAACTATCTTGTTCACACTACCACTGGAGAACTAGTATCTTTATTACAGTAAATTCATACGCCAGATAATGAAGTCTATGAAGACAGAAAACAGCATTTATTCACCTTTATCTTTCTAAAAAGTATCTGACACAGGGTAGTTATTCAATAAGTTTTTGTTAAATAATTTTACTAATGTGACTCAAAATCTTTACTAATAACTTTATTTCATTTAAGGAAAATATTATAACAGCAGTCTTTGAAATAGTAATGAGAAAGAAATTATCTTTTTAAGTGAAAAATCGAAATGGAGTAAAATCCCCCAAGTAAACAAAATAAATTGCAGAAAATAATATTTTCCCTTTTTTATCCATTTTCTATGGTTTCTTAATTCTCTTCCATGAAACGACTCTTGAGGCAATTTTATTTATGAATAGTAATATCCAGTTTTATGAATCTGCCAAATGTTTTGCCCCAAAGTATAGAAATATGTATTCAGTACTAAATAATACAAAATTCACTTTGCAACTTTTTATCAGAATATTTGCCTGCCTTTGAAAGACAGAACAGAACAGTATTAAAATGAATCTGCATAGCGTCAATACAAGCCAGCCTGGAGACTGCTGAGTGAATGCGTGGCCAAAGGGAGAAGACGGACCACAGTTATAAAAATAGCTAAATAATTTACAAACCTAGTAATCATGTGTTAACATATGAACTGAAGCCGATGAACTGACATTTTATCAGGTGATAAAACATCAGTGAATCTATATTCTGGACCTACTTCTAAAAATACAAAAAAAAAAAAAAAAAAGATAAAACATCTGTAAATCTATATTCTGGACCTATTTCTAAAAATAGAAAAAGAAAACGTGCTTTATGTTATTTGGCTACTTCCAGTCCACACGAATAATGCTTCAGAGAAAGTTTCAAATTTTCACTGAGCATACTCCTTGTACTCCTCAAGTGCCAACAAACTGTTCCTGGTATATAGGAGCAGGGAGCTCTCATCAAAGAAAGAACTCACTGTTTACATGCCTCCCACCTCCTCTCCTGTCTGTCCAAATCTCACTCACTTGTTAAAAACCAGCCCCAACGTCACAGGCTTGTAAGCCAGCCCTAATTCCTCTCACTATCCAACTGGAAATCATGTCCATATGTCACCAGACCACTTTTTCTACATCTCTCTTACAACCCGTGAAATATTCTTCCTGGAATGTAACCCCAAGGCAGAGACAGCACCATAGGAGCTGAGCACAGACTCACATGCTCAACAACACTTGTGGAGTTGAAACAGCCTTTCAGTCAACCTCAACTCCAGCTCCTCAGGTCAAGAGACTATCCCCAGACCAAGCCCAAGGTCCTTCTCTGTTCTGAAAGTCCCTAAAGAAGTAAGGTCCTTTCTGTCTTTTTCTAGAGCATAAGCGAGGATAGGCCTGGGATACGATATTCACCATTCCCAGGTGTGAGGTTATATAACATGATACACACGCAGATTTCTCTCCAGATATCTTTTTTGAAGGTTCTCTTTCTCTACCATTTCTCACAGAATGTATCACTGTTAATAAAATGGTCCAAGTTGTAAGTAATATCACCATAAACGTAACAACTTGGTTAATCTGAAGTAGCTGAAGAATAAAAATTTACAAGTTCTCTTTACTAAATTAGAATCAATAAAAAAAAAAGTCTATGGTTGTCTGGACCTAATTAATAAAATCTTCCCTTTGTCCATCCTGTTACATTCCAGTAATCCCACTGTGTCCCACTGTGTACCAGTCTAACACACACCTTTCCAGGACCAGGGTTAAGCCCTATTACACTGGACAAATCTCACAGTTTCCTCTCTTCCCTCTGGGAGTGACATCACCCCTCAGATCTGCCTTTACACTTAGTAGATATACTTAATAACATGACAATGGCCTATATCAACAACTCAAAGAATATTAATGACTTCTATGTTATCACCATAAAACTTTAATCCTCGTAATATTGTGATATTAATGTCATATTCCTATTTTCTAGATGAAGAAACTGAGTCTCAGAAGCTAAATAATTGGTGGTAAGTGATGGAGTCAGAAATGGAATCCAGATATAATTTATAAATTCATATTCTTTCTCCCATACCACAGTATGACTCTTGAATTTATTCTGTCAAGTATTATTCTTGAATGACTCTAACAGTGTTGGCTTACCATTTCTAGTGCATTACTTGTTTTGTTTTGTTTTGTTAACTTAAATAATCTGAATGCTTACATTTAGTTAATGTGTTCCATTAAAAAGTTAGTTCAGGGCAAGTAGCCCGGTCCTTTGAGGAGTGGCATCTCTAAGTCAGTCATTTGGAAGCTGGAACATACTCCCCATGGGAACAATATCCCATACGGTAATTAAGTCAGGGAGCCCACGGATCACTCCAGGCCACGCCACCCACCTTTCCATCAAGGCCGGTGCTCCCGGGGCCTGTCTGTGATCCACAGAATGGTTTTAACACCATCCACCAGACTACTTGCCATGAATGTGGGACTGGCCAGTCACTGGCCAACCATCAATACCCTCCCATAAGTGTAGACCCTTGGCTTCATATCAATCGTTGTTAACATAAGAGAGTCTGTTCTAGTGCATTACTTGTAAAACTAAGTTCTGACTGAGCAAAGAGCAGGAAGGCAAGGCTGAGACCACAGTTACCAGCTCTCTGTGTTGTGGCCCCATGGGACCTGATTGACTTCCAGAAGGCCCGCATCTGTGACGAGGCATTTTGTTTCAAGGGTTTACAAGCTAGTCTGTAAAATTTGGATAGATTTGGACTGGATGGAAGGGACTCACAGCTAGAATTAGTGAAAATCCTGAGTTAAAGAATGTTTTAAAAGTCACTATATTGCTTTCAATTATGGAGAGTAAGTTAGCTATTTTATTTTTTTATTTTATCTTTTAAGTTAACTCCATTTTATTTTAAGTACAGTTGACACACATGTTACATTAGCTTCAGGTATACAACACAGTGATTCCACAACTCTATACATTATGCTGTGTTCATCACGAGCATAGCTGCCACCTGTCCCAATACATGACTATCACATCACTGATGGTATTCCTGGTTCTGTCCCTTTTATTCCCGGGATTTATTCATTCCATTACTGGAAGCCTGCATCTCCCACTTCTCTTTGCCTGCTTTGCTCATTCCCTACACCCTCTCCCCTTTGGCAACCATCAGTTTGTTCTCTGTATTTATAGGTCTGACTCTGCTTTTCGTTTGTTCATTTAGGTTTTTTAAAGATTCTACCAGAAGTGAAATCATATGGTATTTGTCTTTCTCAGTCTGACTTACTACACTTAGCATAGGGTGCATCCGTGTTGTCTCAAATGGCACAATCTCATCCTATTTTATGTGTAATATGCCATTATGTGTATACATACTTACATATAGAGGAACCTCCATACTGACTTGCAACTTACATTCCCACCAACAGTGTATGAGAGTCTTTTCTTCCACATCCTCACCAACCCTTGCTGTTTCTCACCTTTTTCATTTTAGCCATCCTGACAGGTGTGAGCTGATACCTTATTGTGGTTTTGATCTGCATTTCCCTGATGATGAGTGATGCTGAACATTTTTTCATGTGTCTGCCCGTCATCTGAATGTCTTCATTGGAAAACTGTCTATTCAGGTCTTCTAACCATTTTGCAATCAGGCTGTGTTTGCTGTTGAGTTGTAGGGGTTCTTGGTATATTTTGGAAACTAACTCCTTATTGGATATATCACTTGCAAGTATCTTCTCCCATTCAGTAGGTTATCTTTTTGTTTTGGTGATGGTTTCCTTTTCTGTGCAAAAGCTTTTATTTTCAGACAACATGATACTATACATAGATAATCCTAAAGATGGCACCAAAAAACCACTAGATGTAATAAATGAATACAGTAAAGTTGCAAGAAACAAAAATTAATACCCAGAAATTGGTAGCCTTTCTATACACTAATGATAAAGTAGCAGAAAAAGAAATTAGGAAAATAACACAATTTACAATTGCACCAAAAAATAAATAAATAAAATACCTAGGAAAAAACTTAACGGAAGAAGTGAAAGATCCATATTCCAGAAACTATAAAACACTAATGAAAAAAACTGAAGATGATGCAAACAAATGGAAAGGTATTCCATGCTCGTGAACTGGAAGAATTAATATTGTTAAAATTTCAATATTATTCAAAGCAGTCTACATATTTAATGCAATCCCTAACAAAATCCTAACAGCATTTTTCACAAAGTAGAAGAAATGATACTAAAATGTGTAAGGAGTCACAAAAGACCCTGAACAGCCAAAGCAATCTGAAGAAGAACAAAGCTGGAAATGTCACAGTCCCAGATTTCAAGACATACAACAAAGCTATAGTAATCAAAATAGTACGGTACTGGCACAAAAATGACACATAGATTAATGGAACTGAACAGAGAGCCCAGAAATAAACCAACAATTATATGTTCAATTAATCTATGACAATCAATATATACATCAATAAATGGTTCTGAGAAAAGTGGACAGCTACATGTAAAAAAATGAAACCGGACCACTGTCTTACAACCATACACAAAAATAAGCTCAAAATGGATGAAAGACCTAAATGTGAGACCTGAAACCATAAAACTCCTAGAAGGGAACCCAGGCAGTAATTTCTCTGACATTGGCCATAGCAACACTCTTCTAGATAGGTCTCCTAAGGCAAGGAAAACAAAAGCAAAAATAAACTTTTGGGACTAAGTGAACTATTTTAAAGCAAGATATAAACATGCACATTTGGAGAATGGAGTCCTCACCATCTGGTAACAGTGGCTTCAAACAGGAGCCCCAGGATAAAACACTGGGTTGAATGTTAATGTGCTCACATCAGTGGTTTATTTATTTATTTATTATTTATTATTTATTATTATTATTATTATTACTATTTTCTTTCTAGAAAAGTCAGGCATTATAAGAAGCCCAGATGTGAAACTTAGAATAAAAACCAGAGGAAGAATAAACAGAGGTCTGTAAAACTTAGATAATATGTAAGTAATTAACTATTAGAATCACAGAAAGTATAAGAATCAATAAATATGTACTATTTTAAGCCAGTAAGTTGGTGGCAGTTTGTCACTCAAAACAGAAAGTTAATACGGACAGAGGAAATACTTTGGTTGAAAAGAAAAAACTTAATGCACCCAACAAAGCTGGCTTTTTCAGAACACAAGTGCTAGGCACACTGCCTGTCTGTGGTCCAGGCCATATAACCACCTCTTTGTTGAACCCTTCCTAACGCCGTGTTAGCCCAGCATCTCCAGGCCCTGAAGTGTTGCTGCATGTGGATCACAGGCTTCACGAACGTCCCCCTAAGAGCACTCCAGGGAGTAAGTTACTGTACTTTCAAGCCAGAGCCCTATTCCCTCCTCAGGAGACACACACTCTTCTCGGCTCTAGAGGCTCCAGCAGACCCAGTTCACAACAATCCCAAAAAGAGGTTAAAACCCAGATGGGAGACCGTAGTAACCAGTCCTTACGTGCATGGAGCTCTAGTCTACACCTAAAGAAGTGTGCTGCAAAACAGAGGCAGGTTCTCAACTTCTGCATTACATTCAGCATTAAACTCAAATATGCAGAAGAGTGAGCAAACATGCACTATGGAGAGAAAAAAGGGTGGTATCATGGAAAAAGAACAATGCAGGAAGTAGGAAGCGTTTTGTTGGCAACAGCCCTGGCCACAACACATCACACAGCCTCCCATCAAACGAGGGGCTTATGACCCTTCAGACATCTTCCAGGTGTAACAGTCCATTATTCTCCAGTCTCAGCATAACAATCTTTAATTCAATAGTTACAACAAGTAACAAGGAGCCGCTATCTTGGGAGGTGGTGGGGGAAGGGGGGAGATAAACTAAGGCATCAAGGAAACAACTTATTCTATCTGCTAAGAATACTTATTCTCAGTAACCAAGATTAGCCTGCAGGACTCCGAGTTTTAACACACACTGTGTTTTTAGCATTTGGGAGCCTAGTTTTATAAGTGTCAACCGCATACATCTAGGTTGCAAAGAAAAGTCCATTCCAATTCTCTAAGATAACCTGCAGCTATTCTATATATATTCCTTTGTTATTCTACTCATAGTGCCAGAAGTAAGCATTCCATGCCCAGTTTCTTATTATAAATACAACTCTGTGAAATATGGACATTTTAGATGCAAGCTATGACTAGCAGTAGTTTATCTTTATGGCTAGCCAGCAAAAAAAAAAAAAAGGGGGGGGGGAGATAAATTAAAATACTCTGTTATAAAAAGCTTACCAAGTAAGTAAGATCAAAGAAAGGCACACCATATTTCCAGGCTGCTTCTAGCCTCTGCCAACACAAAATCATCGGTAAGGAAAAGAAGTTTGGCTGAAAGTCCTACGCTGCCATGTCAGAGAACAGGCAGCTAAACCGCCTCCTTTTCTTCGTTTACCTTCTGTCACTGACAGTCTTTATCATCCAGTAACAATGGTTACAGATTGTTACCCAAACTTTTGGCAATTCTTTTCTATAGCTTGAAATAAAAATGATCACATTCGGACTACACATTTCAGTTTCTCTTCTCATTGTACTTTACAGAGAAGCAAAATCTAGCATGCTTGCAATTTAAGCTGGTCTTGAACTGACCCCTGCTGGCCTCCTCTCTTCTGTTTCTGCATTTATCACAGAGCACAACACCTAATCGCATCCTATAGTTGAACCTGTACTTGATCAGTCTGTCATAGCAAAAACATGACATAGGAAAGAGACAGTTTGTCCTACCATTGGAAATGGAAGGATGCCTCCCTCCCTCAGAGCTTTGGCTATTACATTTGCAAAACCTAGCAAGTAAAATCACACTAATATTCCACAGAAGTGTTTCCTAGAGGCTACCTATATATTCTACAAATGAATTCCATCAACAAAGATTTCTGAAAGACCACAGAGAAGCAAAGATACTTAGAATTACATCACCTGCCCTCCAAGAATTCCCAGGCACTCACAAGTCCTTGAAAAAGATACATTTCAGAATTCAACTCTGGCTCACGACTGGGGACTGGAAAGGTCAGAAGGAAACAGGGCTACCATAAAAGGTGCTGGCATATCCTGCCTCCTGGGCCTCAATTCATTTGAGATTCTTTAATAAACCAGCACGGAAATTTGATCTATTTTTTTTTAATATATTTTTTAAAGTTTATTTTTCAGAGAGAAAGTATAAGCAGGGGAGGGGCAGAGAGAGAGGGAGAGAGAGAATCTTAAGCAGGCTCCGAGCTGTCAGCACAGGGCCCAACACGGGGCTTGAACTCATCGACCATGAGATCATGACCTGAGCCGAAGTCAGACACTTAACCAACTGAGCCACCCCAGTGCCCTGTATCTCTTCCATTTTTATGAACCCACTGTACTTCATGAATAATAACAGCTGCCATTTATTGATGACCTATTATGTATCTGGCACTATGGCTTGGTGCTTTCCAGACACTATCATATTTACCCCACTTGATAATTCTAGGAGATAGGTATTTTTTTTTCTTAGTTCATGGATCAGGAAAGCTCTATTCTAACACTGATCATAGCACACTCCAATGTTTTTCTTCTAAACAGACGTTTCTCCTCTATAAGAGAGTGAGTGTCTTAGGAATAGGGGATTACACCATTGCCATCTTTATATCCCTAAAACCCAGCACATCCCCAGGAACTGGCCCATATCAGGCACTCAAAACCTGCCAGCAGAATACATGAATGGATATATTATTGAGTGAACATGCCTTCTAACTGCATACGATGTGCACGATCTGTGCTCAAGCACTGAGAAAGGAGTGGAGGGAAAAAAAGACAGAGGTTTGATTCCCGAACACAGACATTCATATTTAACTATGTCAAGAAAAGAAGCCTCCAGATATGAGTAAACAGAATGCTATGGAAATATGACTTAACATTAGTCAGTTAAAAAGCAAATAGGAAGAGGACTTCTACATCAGAGGATGATGACACACACAGGTCCTGGACTTTACTAGAACCTGAAACCAATTAAGAGAAAAAGAAGAAAAGCAAAGAAAATCATGAAAACAAACACAGGGTAGAAATCCAAAAAATTTTTTATGTTCCCAAAAAAGCTAATGCATTTTTTCTCTTCCTTCCTTCTCCTCATTTCTCAGCATCTCTTTCCTTCCTTGCCACTCCAGACAGATGAAGATAAATGATGTACAGTAGTTAAACTTCTTTGTTTGGTTACAAATGATCTTTTGTATCAACATTATTGTTGTGTAAGCACTTTTAATATTGCTTCTAGCAGATGAGACTTCTGCTTCAACATATGTTATGGGGAAATGGTAAAAATGTATACATGACTGAAATAACTAAACAGTCCACACAAAAAAAATGCCTAGAAAATATTGTAAATAAATCTGATTCACTGTGGTTGTTAAATAAGGTAAAACCGAAGATCCAACCCCTCTCCCCAAACCAGAACGAATAACCCCTGAGTCTCAGGACTATCAATACTTTCCATGGCTTCCTACCCTACACACCACTGCTCCAAATCATTCCTTAAAAGAGACTGGAGTGAACCTCCTCTTTTGGCATCATCCCCAGCACAGGAGAGCAGGAATCAGGCGAAATCGGGTTCCCCTGTTCAACAATGGTCACCTGAAAAACCTAAAGTTTACCGAGGAAACATATAGAAAATAAAGCAATGGTCGTTTCTGGGCTCTGGGTTCAGACTGCAATAGTAATCTTAGCCAAGCCGCCTACTTTTCTAAATCAAATAGAGTAAGATTGACTGGATTGTAAAACCAAGCTCTCCCATGCAAAGGGCTTAGCATGCTGCCTGGAACATCAGTGTTGAATAAACACAACCCCATATGACCTCCCTCCTAAAGTCTTGTCCTCAACCCTCAGTCTCAACAGATAGGCGCTCAGAACACTTACTCTAGCAGGACTTGAACTTTCCATATGTTAAATGAGTCCATCCTGCCTTCTCTCCTTCCTTCCCCTTCCTGCCAATAATGAACACGACAGGAAAGTTCCCTTGCTCATGTATAAAGGAAGCTCCTGTTCATATATGCTTGTGTACTTGGATATGTCTTATTTTGGTAACTGGCCAATACGGGTCAAATCTCAAATACTCTCGTCCACTGGTCCCTTAATGACACCTGCTTCTATGGACCAGAAAAAATCTAAGTGCCATACCTATAACGTCAAAAGCACAAGACTGTGCACAGAAGTTACAGCCCTCACGGAAATCTTCCAGGATCCCTGCTTGCTGCATCTTTAGAATTTATACCTCCCACTCTTCACATCACCCCGTCATAAACAAAGACCACAGCCCATTGCAGATTTCAGACCCCATACCAGTTGTGACCCACACACAACCTGCAGACATGCCGTCTGGAACAGTCCAGCTTCCAACAACTGATTAAATAAATAACAAAAGGAGGTGTTTGCATCCAATTAAGTTTACATTTCACACATCAATATTTGAGTAAAACAGCAAACCAACTGATGTAAAAATTAAACATTATAAATTGCTCTGGGAAAAAAAAAAAGACTACGAATATTTCTTAGAAATGAAATTTTGCTACGAGATGTGTCCCACGTCCCCCCCCCCCAGCCCCACGCACATCCTGGCAGCCAGTGTGCAATGGCGGTGAGCGCTGCACAGGGCTCCGCGGGCTGTTACACTCGGATTTCCCAGCAGGCCAGCACTGCAGCACTTCCGCATCTGGCATCTGGCTCCCTGTGGCAGAGCAGAACAAAGGAAGCGGCAGGTTCGGGGCGGGGTCTTTGAGCTTTCCCGTGACCACCTGCGACACTTAGACACTTACCTTCCTGGGGCCACCTGGTCTACAAGGTGAATTCTCCCCATATCAGGAGAAATTTCCGTCCTCTGAGGTCTCGGCATCTAAAGCTGAGCCTCCACCCCACGAGAAGCTTCATGAAGGACGACAGATAATAAAACCTTGCCTTCTGGCACTTGCCAGCACTTGTCTTTAATGTGACAATCACAAACCCTGCTCCCATCAATGCCTCCTGCAAGCAAATATGTTCCACAGGTTTGGGAAGTCCAAGTGTATATAAAAGTTGCCTTACAAATTAAACTAATCTCCCAAGTTGCCACTCAGGGTGACTTCTGAGGACGGCACCGGGCTGACAAACGTTCGGGGCTCACGTTCTGAGAGAATTAGTGCCCATTTTCTATCAACTCCTTGAACGTCTGAAACAAAATCTTTATTTCAGAAATTCGTATGTAGTACTTAATAGTTTACCAATACAACTGGGAATACAAGACCCCACTTTTGTTCATCTTTTGCCTCTTAAATGTTTGATAATCAGACTTTTTGAATTCCAAATCCAAATGGAAACATTTTCTCCCATTGACTTTCTTTATAAAATTGGAGTTGTATATCTTTACAAAATATTTGACCCTAAGACATAGACAATAAAATCTATGGTAACAATCATTTTAGAACTTCATGAATATTAACTGGTTAGAAAATATTAATAAAGGCAATTTCCAAAAGTCTGATATTTAAAGTCCAAAGCTGTTCTGAACTTAAGATATATTTTCTCATATAAATGGTGTTTTGAATAATGATTAGGTCAGATGAGCTAAAGATTTCATTTTACAGTTTCATTACAAGTTTAAAAGCTTTTCTAGTAGAAGCTCATGACTCTCATCACTATTTAATAGTTTGTATTTTCTAAAAATACATTTGCCATTTTATCTCTTAAGTCAAGATGCCAGAAGAACTTAGCTTCATATGCAAACAGGGCTAAGTGAAATAGACTGGTTCAAATTCCAGTCCCATCATTTGCTAAGCGACCTTGGGCAAGTTGTACTAAACCTTTCTGCCTCAGTTATCACCCCTCTAAGATGGGGACAACAGGAAGTTGTGGGACTATCATTCTTGAAATATAATTAGATTTGCTTTTGTGTGTTTCCTTATACTTGACTCTGCCTCTGTTGTCAAAGGCATCCATTTGCCCAAGGGATTTTTAAGTTTGTTGAAAGACAACTACAAAGGGAAAGGATTGATACTAAGTTTTGACACTCGGAAATCATTGTTTTAAAGCAACAGCAAGACAACATTCTTAAAAGCCAAGTCTTATAAGAGAAAATGTGTTTTCTAAATCCCTTAAGCATTTGTTTTAACAATTAAGGATGAGGTACTTATAAAAACCTCAGCACTGGCAGTGACCTGCCTCTCTGAGCCTACCTGAACACCAGGAATACCAGGATCACCTGGGAAGCCTCTGGAGCCTTCTACTGCCTGACCCCACCCCCAGACATTTTGATTGGTCTGGGATGAGGTAACTTTTTAAAAGCACCATTAGGTGATTATAATGTATAGCCTGGATTTAGAATAAGCTCTAAGAGAAGCCTCCCATTTGGTTCAAAACCTTGACCAACACAGAACAGGAAGCAAAACTCAACGAAGGCCTCCTCTAGCCCCCTACAGCCATGCACGTACAGTGTAACGTGCCCGGGACCCTGAACTTCTCTGCAACCCAGTGGGTCATGTGGACACAGGGACAGGATGGATGGAAGCAGAAGACCAAGGCCAGGGTGGAGTGATCACAAGAGCAGAGGCTTAGGCCAGTTCAGGGACCAGACTAGATAAACCACCTGGCACGGAAGTAAGAAAGGACCAGAGGACAGATTTGTTCCCAGAGAAAATGCAAAGGGTTGAGCATTTACCTAAAAGAAGCTGAGCTACACAAGAGAAACAGTTGAAACCAGAAGGAAGAGAGGCACCATCAGTTGGCAAGTCTGTCCCAGTGCTGCACATTCTTTCCCTTAACCCACCCCCAGTCCCGACCGAGGTGGAGGCTTAGGAGGAAAAGTAACTCAGTTATAGAATATGAAGAAGTCACTGTTACAAAGAACAAACTGATGGGGGCGCCTGGGTGGCTCAGTTGGTTAAGTATCCGACTTCAGCTCAGGTCATGATCTCACCGTCTGTGAGTCTGAGCCCTGCATCGGGCTCTGTGCCGAAAGCTTGGAGCCTGGAGCCTGCTTCCGATTCTGTGTCTCCCTCTCTCTCTGCCCTTCCCCTGCTCACGCTCTGTCTCTGTCTCTCAAAAATAAATAAACGTTAAAAATTTTTTTTTTAAATCAAAGAACAAACTGATGGTCTCCAGAGGGGAGAGGGTTGGGGGGATGGGCAGAGTGGGTGAAGGGGAGTGGGTGAAGCAGGCTTCCAGTTATGGGAAGAACAAGTCATGAGGACAGAAGGCACAGCACAGGGAATACAATCGATGGTATCATAACAGCATTGTGTGGTGACACCGTAGCTGCACTCGTGGTGAGAACAGCATAATACAGGGTTGTTGAATCCCTATGTTGTATATACCTGAAACCGATCTAACACCTTGTGTCAACGATATTTCAATTAAAAAAAATTTTTAAACAGGCCATTGTTATGAAAACTATTCAAAACATGGAAAAACCCACATGCCCTTGCAATGTCATATGAGGTACCATTTAACAGGCTTGCCCAAGGTTTAATTCTCTAGAGCAATGTCCCTGGTTTGACTGTGTTATTTATTATCCCATTAGAGTGAGACATGTAGAACCACAGGTTAACTTGTAGGTTCCTGGCCCACAGAAAGGATAACCCTAAAAGTTGTGGATTTACTGCCTGCAGAACATTGCCAGCTTTGCCTCTCCAACCTAGTGGTCTTACTCCAACATTGTTTTTTAATGCCGAAACACTCTTGGAGCCATCATTAATCCTTACCAGTTTCCTTGTTAATAAGTTAATAAATCACGGACACATTACAGTCTGTATTTCTATGAAAGCCAAGTTCTAACATTCGGAAAATTATATTTTAATAGTATATTTTCTTTGCAGACTTAATAGTGCATATAAATCTGTCACCCACTGACAATGATCGCAAGTGGATATTTTACAAGATAATTCAAGTAAAGTACTTAGCACAGTGCACAGTACATAGTACATGCTCAGTCAACATGTTATTATTCATAGCTGCTGACGGCAAAAGGAGATTTTACCCAAGCCCTGGCAGTAGCCCTGAATTCACCAACAGGGGTCCACAGCAGTAACTGAGGGCAACCCAGATCAGTAGTCACACACATTTGCCAATATTACGAATACGGGGAGCCACTCTGCTCAAAATAATTCCCAAATGATTGGTGCAGATGGTGAGAGTCACTTGTTTATTTATCACAATGTGTGTGATTTCTCTCCTGTGTGGAGAAAACAACCCTAACTCAGCAAGGCTAAGTACAAGGCTCTGAAAGAAGCCATCTCCTCAGTGACCGAGTGTGGTCCTCCACAGCTTAAGGCATGTCTGGATGATGATATTCAAAATTCGGTGACTGATCCGGATTATGGGAGAAAAAGCAATGCAGCAAACTTAACTATATTAGCATGTGAGCAGAGAGGAAAGTAGTCAAGGGAGGGAGCCAAAGCTATCAAGAAAGAAAACATATGATTAATTTCTTAAGTTATCAGCGCCATAGGTATGATTCTTCTACAGGAAGTTTCTTTACAAATGAAGTGCTCCTGGAAAAACAGTAACTTGTCCAACCTTAAAACTGGGCTTATAGGAAACCTCAAGGCTTGACTTTGACTCTAATTTAGAGCGTGAGAGTCTCAGACACATCAACACACTGCCAAGGCCATCACTACCTGGTGATCTTTCATTCAACTGCTTTTCTTTCAGTATCTGGAGGTCTGATTTCCTAGTATCAATAACAATACCATGATCGGCCAAAAAAAAGTAAAAGCGCAAACACCTCACAAAATGAAGAGAAAAAAGTATTTCTTCTTTTTCTCACTCTCTCTCCCCTTGCACAGAGAAGAAAAATCTAGCTTTATTCTGAAGCAAATACACATAATTATACACAGTCATCATAATCTCCTTCATCTCACCCACTCTATCACCTGTCTACTACAAAGCAGTTCAAAGTAATAATTAATAAACGAATCTGAGGTTATGTACTTCTTTTAAAACAGGCAATTTTAGACACTGTAAAATAAAGACCATTTGCTATCTTGTGATGGTACAATTAAATGAGATTTTAATTTGGGGCACCTGGGTGGCTCAGTCGGTTGAGCGTCCGACTTCAGCTCAGGTCATGATCTTGTGGTTCGTGAGTTCAAGCCCCGCGTTGGGCTCTGCGCTGACAGCTTAGAGCCTGGAGCCTGCTTCAGATTCTGTGTCTCCCTCTCTCTCTCCCCCTCCCCTGCTCATGCTCTGTCTCTCTCTGTCTCAAAAATAAATAAAAACATTAAAAAAAAGTTTTTTTAATGAGATTTTAATTTAAGAAAAACAGAAAACACATAGGTTAATAAAATGACTTCAATAAAAAGAAAAGAAAGATTCGAGAATACTGGCATCTCCATACCCTGCAGAATGCTGATGACTATATGGTCAAGATGAGCATCAGTTACAAATCATGTGTACAGCTTGCTAACAAATTAGGGAAATGTTCCCCTTTGGTTTCTTTCCTGACTACTTGTAAAATAATATTCACACACAAATTTGCAATTCAAATTTGATGTCTTATGAGTACATTTTGCAGATCATGCTCTGAGAAGGGAGAGAGTGTGCTAACAGTTGCACAGAAAGTATAATTTGCTGCTGGCTTTTAGCCAGAAACACGAAAGCAAATGTTTAGAGACCAGGAGGCATGTAAGCAAGCCCAGGGCATCTGGACTCCTCAGAACTGGTCACTGCTGTTTATATGTGGATCTCCAAGTACAGGGGCACATAAATTTGAAACTCATGCATTTAAAAATGTATTAATTTTATTTACAGAGGACAAAAAGGAAAGCAATTTGAAGGCCCTTTGAGAACATCTGTAACAACGCTGACAAAAAGTCCCAGTGATTTAAGCAACACTAATAACCATATGTCTGGACCTATGTTCAGCTGTAATTTACACATTAAGTATAAGCTTTTATTTTCATACTTGAGAAAACATGCCAAGTATTCAGTATTTATTATCATAGTTAACTTGCAGAATGAGAAAACTAATTACAATAGAAAGAAGAAAATATTGGTCTTGGGAAAAAAATAAATGTGATTTTCACACAGGTCGGTGGGTAAAGGAGTCACTGTTACCTCCCCAAACCAATCCAGAATGGCTGTATCTTAAACTTACTATAAGTGTCACATATTAAAGGAGATATGATCACTATATGGGGCAAATATATTGCTCATAAAAATCCACTCCAACATACTAAGTCACTCCAGCACAGCACAATATAATTTTTGTAGGTCTACACTGCAATAAACCAGGTGACATAATGAAGGGCCTGACACAGTACAAGGTTTCCTCAAAGTACTGTCAGCAGGTACCATCAACCTACGACTTAAGAGCTTTCAGGGGGAAAAAGGCCATGCTGAAATAAAAGTCTTTGCAACACGGGCGCCTGGGTGGCTCAGTCAGTTAAGCATCCGGCTTCAACTCAGGTCATGATCTCGCGGTTTGTGAGTTCGATCCTCGTGTCGAGCTCTATGCTGACAGCTCAGAGCCTGGAGCCTGCCTCAGATTCTGTCTCCCTCTTTCTCTGCCCCTCGCCTGCTCATGCTGTCTCTGTCTCTCAGAAATAAACGTTAAATAAAAAAGATTAAAGTCTTTGCAACAGAAAGCAACATAAGTTGCTGAGCAAATGGTGGAGGGAAATGCCTATTTTAAAAAAACATAAGGAAAAAAGTCAATAGCTAACTAGCTTCAAGAAAACAATTTTAGCTGACAGTAAGAGTTATGACTGAAAACGGAAGCACAAATTGAGAAAACCTGTAGAAAAAACCAAGGAGGACCACAAAGAGCAAGCATCAGAAGCTGCCACACCTGGGGGTCAACGCCTGTCCTTTTTACCGCATCTGTACCGCGGGAGCACTGAGGACAAACTAGATCATACGTGACGTCATTCTATGCATGCTGGGAATTATGAGGACAGTTTGCAGGTCCCCATCAAGAGGGGACCATGAAGCATATCACCCCCTACAGAAAATTAATGGGTCTACAATCTGGTGGACAGTCTTCTCACGAGGACCTGGCATCGGCAGGCCACTTCTGAGTGGTGTGCGTTGTGCAGTCTGTACAACAAATGGTTCCCTTCTTCTACCTTGTCTACGTGTACCTACGTAAACACCTGAGGGCACGTGGAGCTTTTAGAAGGCTATGCTTTAATGTAATGGTCAGTCTGCTTTTTATTAAATTGTGATTTCTTTTAAGGCATTATCAGAAGGTGAGTGAAAAAACTAGGGGACTGTGACCTCAGAGTAGTGTTACACACACATCGTCACAGGCACGTGTGCATTCCAGGCCCTCCGACTGGTGAGACCACTGCACGAGCTTCTGCGGTTGGCCCCATGGGACAACCCACAACAGGCTCAACGGGCCATCGGGGGACTCAGGGTTACAGTCCTCTGCTCTCACCTTCTCGGACATCTTACTTCATCACTAACAACCCGGACCCCAACTTGTCTTTAAATTTGCATTACTGGCTCCCAAGCTTCTAACACATTACAACAACCAGTCAACCATCAACTTCCATTCCCCTTTCTAACTGCCATCCTACTCTGCTCACTCACAGCCAAATTTCCTTAGACGACCCAGCACTCCCCACTCTAACTAAGGTGACCTAGTAAAGCTCACTATAGAATTCTTTACTGAAATCAATGAGCACTTCAGTCCTCATCATAACTGACCTCTCCACAGCGGGAAACTGTTGATTTGCTTCTGGAAAGGTTTTCTCCCTTGGTTTCTACATCTTTCTCTCCACGGTGTCCTCCGACTTCGCTCCCTCTCAGTCGCCTTAGCTGGCTGCTTCTTCAGCCAGCTTCCTCCCCAGCCCTGTTCCACAGGGTTCCCTCCACATGCCCACCGTCTCCATTTCCACCCTCTCCCTGTATTATTCCCACTTCTGCAGTACCAGCTAGCCGCCAGCAATTCTGAGTCCTCACGTCTCAATTTCCTCCCTGCCAAATCTCTCTTGAGACTCAGTCTCAAATGTCCAGCTCCCTTCTGATTGCATCACCTGATGTCCCACAAGCACGAGTTCAGAACAGAACTTAGGATCCACACCAGCACTCCCTCCCCTCCGTTCCCCCTGCTGTCAGCGACTCTTGCTGGACCTGCTGTCTTTTTGAAGGGCGCTACCACCCCCTGCCTGGGTCTGCCAGGTTAGAGACATCCTCTCGGCCTCCGTTCTTCTGCCATCCACATGGGCAGTCTCCAAGCACTAGCTATCCTGCCTCTCCACCGTCCTCACCCCCTTCCTCCTCCTATGGCTGCCCACCGCGGCCACCACGGCCACAGCCGCAAGCCCCAGGCCACACAGTTCCTCGATCCGATTGCTGCAGCAGCTTCCCAGCCTTAGCCTTAGTCCTGCTTTCTTCCAACCATCCTCCAGGCCTCTGTAGAAAGAGATTTCTAAAGTGCACATCAAACTCCCCAAATCCCACGGCTCTTGTCCAATTAAAAACCTGCAAATGGTTCTCCTTCAAGACAAGGTCCAACTCCTTGGCTCCTGCCTATCGTTCGCCTCTTTTCTAAGCAATTTCCTGCCTCCTGGCCATGTTCTGGCCATGCTCTGGCCGTACTGAATCGCTCAGTAGTTTCTCAGAGGCAACATCTTTTCTATCTGTGTGATGGCATATGCTGTCTCCTCTACTTAACAGCCCTTCTCCCAACCCTGTCGAGCTGCAAAGACTTACAGACTTGGCTAAGAGGCCCTGCCCCACCAATCACCATCCTAGACACTCACAGCCTGGGGGTGATGCCCTTCTGGTACACTGTGAGGGCAGGAGCCCCCTGTGTACAGTACCCTTTATGTGACTGTGACAATCTTATTAGAGGAAATGAACCAACAGCAACAATCTTTATACGAAGATTGTAACCAAATATAAGTGGCTAGCACAAGAAGCACTCAATAACTGGACAATGAACAAATAACAATTTGCCTTGAAGTTTGCCCCTGAGATGCTAAGGTGTCTATGTCAAACTGTATTTATTCAGAGCTTCAGAGTAGTATGCCTCTTGCGGTCTCTTAATTACTAATAAAGCAGCAAAGAGTGGAATAGTCTCTAGGTCTTAATAACAAAGTTATTTGGTGATGACGTAAATGCTTAACAAAATATTATATATACTTGAACACGTTCATGCACCTTCAAAAGAGCCTGACTACAAAAACTGCCAACCAGGCTGTCAGCTACAGAGACGGTCTTAGTCATCTCTGTGTGTACAGGGCCCTGGCACATAGTATTGGTTCAGTAAGGTCTGATGAAAGCCTGATGGACGAGTGACTATGAAGAAAATTATAGGGGCACCTGGGTGGCTCGGTCAGCTGAGCATCCAATTCTTGATTTCAGCTCAGGTCATGATCCCAGGGTCGTGGAATTGAGCCCCATGTCAGGCTCCGTGCTGAGTGTGGAGCCTGCTTACAATTCTCTCTCCTTCAGCCCCTCCCCTGCTTGCTCTCTCTCTCTCTCTCTCTCTCTCAAATTAAAAAAAATATATATAGAAACAACTAGAGCCTACCTTCTGCAGAATTAGTGATTTCTCCTTTCTTGGCTAGTCTAGATCCAGCTCATCTACAAATGAAATGGTCAGCCTTATCAAGGGCAAGCTACCACTTCCCAGAAGTATTCACTGCAGTATTCATTTATTCAACAAATATCCAGCACCTACTATGTGCCAGCTACCATGGCAGGCACAAGAATTAGTGAGAAAGCACTGTAAACAGAGACAGACAACTCTGGTTCCAAGTCCACCTAGATATTTAGTAAGTTGTGTGATCTGAGCAAGCCAATTAAGCTCTCTGCCTATAAACATCTTCCTACATAAATTGAGAATAATATATTTATTTCACAGAGTTATTGTGGGGGCTAAATGAGGTAATACACAAACCCAATACAATGCATACATGTTATGTATGCATTTAACCTTCCTTCTCCACTGTAAATAAAAAGGAGTAATAAATATTTTACGTATTACTTTATTAAAACACGCTCATGCGACAAATAAGACAGGGACTAATACTCCCACCTACAATTTTTAGAAACAGTCCCAAAGACTAAGCAGTTTTCCCAAGACCACTCATGCCATTAGTAAATGGCAAAGTTCTTTGATGTCAGATACAAAACTGTGATTCTCTTTAGTGTTTCTTACAAATCTCACTGGCATCTACCTGTAAAAGACACCACAGCAAAGAAGGACTGGAGTTGAGAAAACATAGGTCTTCCTATCATAGAAGCAAAGAAATTTTGAGCAAATGTTTAAAATTAACTGTTTTCTTATTAAAGAACAATAATGTTGTTACTGGACACAGGGTAATACCAACTATAAGAGGCAGCATAAAGTTTTCAGAGTCAGGGAAAGGTCCCCAGTGTCATAAGTTCTGCTTTAACAAGAAAATTCTAATATTAAAAACTGTCAGGTTGCCACGGTAACAATCTATTTGCGATCATGATGCTGGTAGTATTCTGTTATATTTCTCTCAAGGAAAAGTAAACTAGATGTGGCCAAGGAATTTAATAAAAATATTGCTGGACCAAAAGCCAAGATATGACTGTTTTTAGGCAATATGACAGGATTAAAATATACAGCAGGAGACCCTCAGGTTACAATACCAGTTCTATCAATAAAATTAAAAGATTTTGACCTTGACAACAATACAAGGTATAGCCATATGATCTGGAAAACTCCATTCTCTGAGCAAGAAAAATAAATCGTTCAACAACTGAGATGGCAGCCACAGAACAAGAAAGTCAGAATTCATCAAAAGGAGAACAAGATCACTTCTCAAAGGAAGTAGGAATCATGAAGACCGAATTTCTCACGGAAAGCTCAAAGGTTCCGGTTTAGTGTTTTGTTTTCTGTGTGTGTGTGTGTGTGTGTGTGTGTGCGCGCGCGCGCGTGTATGTCTATGTGAAGGGCTGGGTTTTGAACTCCACGATATCCTTGGATAATTTAACCTTCTACTTTTCTCTAGAAAATGTCAGAGGACATATTCAAAACAAATTGATTCCAAACAAAAAAGGAAGGAAGTTATTGTTATTAATTAGAACATTCTGAAGTCTGAACACACAGACTGTTGCTGCACACAGGGGCAACTTCTATGTAATCAGCACAGCCTTGGTCATGATCATGAAAATCACACAGATCTTCCCCTCCTGGGAAGCTTTTCTAGTACTTGTTTCTCAACTATCCAAGAAATGGTAACAATGTCCCCAAATATGATTTCTTTCCTATTTGTAATGATTTTACAGAATAGCATATACATGCTCAATGCCCTCAAAGACAGCCAGAATAAAAACTGCATGCCCTTTACTTCAACAATAAATTAGCTTTGTAAGAAAATATCAACATCCGTGCTGGAAGAAATTTTTTTCCTCGCTGGCCAGCTCTGAACTTACACGTGGTAAGTACAAATGTGTGTGTGTGTGTGTGTGTGTGTGTGTGTATAACTTTATTTTAATAATGTATATTTATTTTATTTATAACACATTTACATCATATACAACATATTTTACAAATGAATATTTATATATAAAAATAAAAAACTAAATACATTTACATTTAAACATAGTTAATTTACTGAAATACAGTCCAGAAAACAACATGAAATCAAATCTCCCATGTAATAAGTCATGAGTATAAAATTAGAGAACTGTTGTTCCCAAAAAGGAACTATTATTCCTGAAAAGGATCAGCTGAAGATACACATTTTTTTAATTACAATTAAGTTTACAGCCAACTTCATAAGATCAAATTATTTTAAATTTTATTAAATCTAGGCAAAATATTCACAAGTTACCTAATGATATCTACAGCTAGCAAAGGCAACACACTTTTGCCCGTTTGCCTTAAAGATCACGGAGATATTAGAAATATTAAGACCAAAAGTCTCTATGTTGAGGAACTCAGAATGGAGGACAACATTAAATGGTAAAGGAAATACATGAGTGAGTACAGACTTGAGCGGAAGGAGAAGTAATCATCCACACTTTAAGCAGACTGAATAGTGAGACGGGGATGTGTTGTAATTAGGCAGCAGATGGAAACAGGGTTGGCACTCAGGACGGGGTCCTGAAACAAAGATTCACTCATTGGTGAAAAAGCAATAACTCAATCTACAAAAGAGGATGACCCCCACCCCTTGGAAAACAACGTAAAGACAGTAATAAAGAGGAACGAGGCTAATGCTTGGGGGAGATCAACATGTAAAGGTCTTAACAAGCAAGGCGACAAGCATGTCTTGAAAGTCTGGGGAGAAGGGTCTCAGGAAGGGACCATCAACAATGCAGGCCTCAGGGAGCTCTCCCAGAATGCAGGAACAGAAAAGATACTGGAATCCGCATTAGGGTGTGACTACTTACATCAGTGTAGTAGTGGAGGCAGAAACTAGCCCACCAAGGCTGGATGAGTGAGAAAGTGCAAACAGTGCATCAAACACAGTTATCCTGGGGTGCCTGGGAGGCTCAGTCGGTTAAGTGTCTGACTTCAGCTCAGGTCATGGTGTCATGGTTCGTGGGTTCGAGTCGGGCTCTGTGCTGACAGGTCGGAGCCTGTAGCCTGCTTCCAAAGCCTGCTTCTGTGTCTCCTTCTTTCTCCCTCCCTCCCCCACTTGCCTGCCTCTCTCTCTCTCTCTCTCTCTCTCTCTCTCTCTCTCTCTCAAAAATAAACAAAAAGGAGCGCCTGGGTGGCTCAGTCGGTTAAGCGGCCGACTTGGGCTCAGGTCATGATCTCGCGGTCCGTGAGTTCGAGCCCCACATCAGGCTCTGTGCTGACAGCTCAGAGCCTGGAGCCTGTTTCAGATTCTGTGTCTCCCTCTCTCTGACCCTCCCCCGTTCATGCTCTGTATCTCTCTGTCTCAAAAATAAATAAATGTTAAAAAAAAATTTTTTTTAAATAAATAAACATTAAAAAAAAATTTTTTTTAACATGGTTATACTAAGCTCACTAAAATCAGGAATCCTCAAAAAATAAAGGTTAGGGATTCTGATTACACAATAACCTTTCTTGTAAGAAAGAAATAGCGGCAGCGTTTGTTTCTGAAATCAGGAACTTGAAATTACTGACTTATAATGGGAAGCAGCAACCCATCCTTTTTTCCCCCTTGCAGCATAAATAAATTTCTTGGCAAAAAGGAGAATATTTTCTCATGCATCAAATGTCAAAAGTTCATTTATTTTATTCTGATGTGTAAATACCATAGATCCACTGCATCGATCAGAGGATGCCGTGAATCTGTCTGGAATCTGTAATGCTGTTTAATTAAATTAAAAGATTTTTCCTTCCAAGACTTCCATTTTAGTCCTAAATATGTGTTACATCCATTCATCCTTGTCTCAGAGGACAATGCTCTCCATATTTTAGAGGTAGACAGTTTTACTTTTTGCTTCCTGTTAACAGGACATCTTGGATTTAATTGCCAATATTATTTATTAATTCATAAATAATGGAAGTGGCTTTCTAGTATGATGAATATTCCATCATTTTTAATTTTTAAGAGATGCTTAATATGAAGAGGGATGGGACAATGTACTTGTTCTTTCCCTTTCTTGCTACACCCTCTTCTGGAAAGACAACAAACAACATAGGCTTTTTCCTTTGTCTGTTTAAACCTGCAGGTTCAGAGACAGTTTTATTAATAGCCAAACAAAAATAGGAAGGAACTTCTAAGAAGAGATGTATCCACAAAAGGCAAGAAAGCACTTACTGAGACAAAATAACAATAATTAGCAGCTATTACAGCAGGAATAAAATGTAACTGCATAGTAATATCAAGCACTACAAAGACAGCAAATTGAAAAAAATCCGAATACTAAATATTAACCTTTTTCTATAACAAAAAGCACAGTTAAGCTTACAAACTCATCTAATGTCTAATGAACTGCTTTAAATTTAAAGTCTTCGAATATAAAAAAGAAAGCTGTGAACAATACAGGGGGTTCTCCTGTGTTTGCAATACAATTTCAGATACCCTACTAAGTATTCCTTCATAAAATAACAGAGGCAAATTGGGAAGTTTGGCTCTAAAAGTAAAAGATATACCTCCACCAGATGAAAACTTTCTAGACCTAAAGCTTTAAAAATAAAGCTGTACAGAGGCGCCTGGGTGGCTCAATCGGTTAAGCGTCCGACTCTGGCTCAGGTCATGATCTCACAGTTCATGAGTTTGAGCCCCGCGTTGGGCTCTGTGCTGACAGCTCGGAGCCTGGAGCCTGCTTCAGATTCTGTGTCTCCTCTCTCTCTGCTCCTCCCTCACTAGCGCATGTGTGTGCTCGCTCTCTCTCAATTATAAATTAAAAAAAAAAAAAAAACCATTAAAAAATTTTTTAAAAATTAAGGCTGTACAAAAAGCTCTCATTATGTAGCGATAATGACTGGACCATGAGGAACATACACCACTCCTTGTGTACTATTCTCCATCATACACAGAAGGAAGAAACATCTCTACTTTGAAAAAACGGAGAAAATGTCTAGGTCTGCTTAGAATTCCCATGGCCTCAAAAATTACACCAGGAAAAAGAGTCAAAGTCTCAAGGTTTTAACACGCAAAATTTGAGGCTTAAAACCCATCAGAATTTAAGAACTAAAAAAGTTAAAATTACAAATTGATATTACTTGTAGCACTTATAAGACTGGTAAGGATTAAGAAGAAGAATAATATGCTAGCAAGCTTGTAAATAAACAGTGCACTCATACATTATTGGTGGGATATAAAATAATATAATATATCTTGGAGAACAATTTGGCAACCAATATAAAAATGTAAAATCTACCTCAGCAATTTCATTTTTATTAATTTATCTTATGCAGACGATTATGTAAAGATATATGTATACTGATGTTCTTTGCAATGAAAACAAAAAAACTGATGTTTCCTACAATGGAAGAGTACACAACCATTAAATAAAACCATAAGTGGTGTGACTGCTGGAGTGAATACGTTAAATATAGATACAGGCATAGACCTAACTGTTAACAGTGGTGGGTTCTAAGAAGGATGGTTCCTGGGGCACTTCAATTTCTAATCTGTATTTTTATTTATTACTTTTTATAGTGCACATAAAATTCTTAAAACACCTGAATGTTTAAAGTAAGTGATGAAATATATTAGCACAGTTGAAAAATACATATTTGCCTATGTAACAGACCATGGCTTCTGTCAGTGTCAAAAAATTAAAGATACGCACAGATCTGAAAGGCAATGTGTGGGCTACCTATAGTCTACTGTTGTTAACACAGAAAAGATAAAAAATACACAAAACTGCCTTCTTGGGAATATACGTGAAGACATTAGTCCAGCAAATGCTTAATGTACAACGAGAATCAAGGTGCTATCAACTTGGGGGACAGAGCACAAGGTATGAATTTGGGACTTTTAAGGGCCTTGGTGCTGTCCAGGTGCTAAGAGCATGAGCTCTGGAGTCAGAGATACCTGGGTCAGGGCCCAATTCTGCCACTGACAAGCTATGTGACCCCTGGCAGGGTCCTTCACTTTTCCAAGCCTCAGTTTATATCTTGCAATACATGGATAATAGCAGCACTCATCCCACAGAATTGCCGTGAAGATTGAAAAGCTAATCTACACAAGGCACAGTACCTGTCATATGGCCGCACTCAGTGTTGGCTCTCATCCTTCTCAAAGCACAGCAAGTTTGTTTTATTCATTAGCAATTACAAAGACCCCAGGAAATCAAAGCCTGAATTTCATTGCAAACAAACAGAAACAAGGCATATTAACTTCAGATTGGATAACAGAAAGCACCCAGCCTGTCAGTGGAGTTCATTTTCCTCCTATAATAATGTTGCCAATCGTAAGGATAGTTTTAGCTTTCCAGAAATAGAAGTCCTCTGTGTTTACCGATACCAACCCTGACTTTGTGACAAGTATTAAAATAATATCAGCTACAAAATGTACACACAGCTGAGAGAAGAGTAAAACCCCAACCTGCCTATTACATGTAAATGGAAACTTGAGGGAAAAATTAGACAAAATCTTACAAACAAAAAGAGACAGTGAAAAAAGAACTGAAACTCCTCCCCCTGATCGAAGCACACACACCCCACACCCCCACCCCTCAACAGATTCAAATCAACAAGCATTTATTAAGCAATCCACTGCCCTCAAGAATACCCAATTCTAGGGGCTCCTGAGTAGCTCGGTCAGTTGGCGCCTGGCTCTGGATTTCAGCTCAGGTCATGATCTCGTGGTTTGTGAGTTTAAGCCCCTTGTCGGGCTCCATGCTGACAGTGCAGACCCTGCTTAGGATTCTCTCTCTCTCTCTCTCTCTCTCTCTCTCTCTGCCCCTCCCCCTGCGCTCTGTCTCTCTCTCAAAATAAATCAATCAATGTATTTAAAAAAAAACGAACCCCAAATCTACTACAGATACGCCCACGAGTCACTGTGACACCAGCATTACCAAGCTCCACAGGAGCCTGACAGAGAGCGTACTTCCTGCTGGGTGAAGAACAATCCAGCTACAATGCTCTTCAGTCGGAGCATAAACAAGAAAGTCAGAAATTAAGATTCTCATCCAGCAAGTTTGAAGGAATGAAAACCATGCTTTAATAAGATGCATGCACATATTCATATTATCTATCAAGAGCCTATTTCGTGGAAAATATTATGTTATGTGCTATAAGAAAACACAATGTTTCTGACACCTCCTAAGCTTCTCAATCCAGTTGGGGAGCATTTCAGACACGTCGTATCGTGAATTTCCGAAGGCAACTGATGCGTCTTTTCTATCTTTGTATTCCCATCCCCTCGCGCAACACCTGCAACATTACTGGCACTAAATAAATGTCTGGCAAACAAGTGAATAAATAGATGACTTTCATACAAAGGCCAATATTATAGGTGCCACTGATAATCAGTATTTGAGAAGTTTATCGCAGGGACAGAGCACCTGCAAGAGGGTAAGATGAAGATATGTGTTGTTTTGTCATCCAGCTGTCACTCCCCATATTCCTCTGGTAATCATCTTTTCCCCATCACCTGCCTCCCTGCTCCCTAGGAGCCGACTCTAGGGGTGAGCATGTGACCCAGGCTGAGCAAACTGAAATAGTACATCCCACTGCTCACAGCCACTGGCGAAAAAATGCATACCTGACCTAAGCCATGCGTATTAACACAATCACCGCTAATCTTTGGAATCTTGTTTAAGTAACCAAAAAGAGAAGTTATTTTTCATGCTGGATTTGGAGTGGAGAGGATGAAAATTGAGCTTCTGACCACGGTGCTGCCACCACACATGGGAGAGAGCCTGCCTGGGAATGGAAGCAACTCACAGGAGGAGAGCCCAGCGGTGGAGGGAGACTAATCCTAATGACATCATTTGAGCCTCTGGATTTAGCACTGCTGAAAGGAGGCATTTTTCAGTTCAGAGCCAACAAATCTCTCTTTTGCTGCATTCAATATTAGACTGGATTTTCTGTCATGTGAGACTGTACGAGTTTTCATTTAAAGATGGAATTAGAACTCATTAATAAAGAAAGCGGCAACTTTTCAATAGGGAAAAGACCCCAGGTAGACAGGACTGGATAAATGGTAAGGTGGAGTAAAGAAAGAGAAGACTACTTCAGTTGTAATGATTTTTTAAAAAACCTATAGCTCAAGTTTAAGTATTGTTTAAGTCTGAGAGAATGGGGTGGGGTCAGCCGAGGGTGATTGGTACAAGAAATGGGACTTCTCACAGGTTACCAGAAGCAGCGGATGAAACCCACCTCAAGCAAAATGTTGCCATGAAGCAACGAACCCAGTCCAGCCACATCTCCCAGTTTTTCAGCAAAAGTCTCAATCCAGACGTTAAAAGTGTTGGCAAGAATTAATATCAAAAAATGAACTGACAGTGACGTACAGACTAACTAAACAGGATCCAGCAGTTGGGGTCCTGACTTAGAGTTTGTTAGAAAGGCCAAGAAATTAAATTCAAATCCATATAAAAGACATGCTGACCCAAGTAAAGGTTTTCTAAAGTACACAAATATGTGTATATTCTAAGGAAAGCTCTGATGACAAAAGAACAGAAGAGAGACTCACAGATAAACAGAAGGAATGACAGAATGAATGCCTATGATACTGTGCTCCTAGCACAGAAATAGCTGTTAACATGAAAATAATGAGTCTAGGCTTCCAAGGAGGGTGGCCTATCCAGGCCCTCCTCCTTTCCACCTAATATACCACTGATAATAGTGCCTACTTTGCAGGGTTGTTGTAAGGAGTAAATGAGTGGATACTTACTGCAACTGGCAGAATTCTAAGGTGGCTCCCAAGATCCCTGCCCCCTGGTGTACTCACTTCCATATAATAAATGGCAGCTGTTTTAAGCTCCTACATCTACAGCAATTTGTTCTCCAGCAACAGAAAACACACTTACAAGGCACTCAGAACACAGCCTTGTAACACAAGGTCCTCAATAAATATTAGCTATTGTTATTACAGGAGTCCATTGAACTGTATATTCTTCTGATGTATTCAAAATAAGACGCTGATTACAAAACTTTGCCTATTTCATATTTGCTGGCACAGAAGAGGAACAGGTACATGAGATGCATCCTGGGATGGACAGTTTTATGGGTCAATTGGACCGGGCTGAGGGATGCACAGACAGCTGGCAAAACATCATTCCTGGGTGTGTCTGCGAAGGTTTCTCCAAAAGAGATTGGCATTTCTATCAGTAGACCAAGTAAAGAAGTCTGCCTTCACCGATGCCGTGGACCTCTCCCAGGCCACTGAGGGCTTGAACAGAACGAGAAGGCAGAGGAGGAGTGACACTGCTCTTTCTGCCAGAGCTAAGACAGCCACCTTCTCCTGCCCTCAGACCCCTGTGCTCTGGATTCTCACAACCCCAGACGCAGACCAGGACTTACGTCTTCATGTCTCTGGGCTTGGACTAATCCTTCTAATTCAGCCTGAATCACACCCCTGGCTTTCCAGGTTATCTAGCTTGCAGATGGCAGATCATGGGGATTAACAGGATCCATAATTGCATATGCCAATTCTTAAGATAAATCTCTTTTATATATCTATCTGTGTACGTATATCCTATTGGCTCTGTTTCTCTGGAGAATCCTCATATACCTCCCAAGGATACAAGGAACTAGGAAAGACAATTTGTAAAAGTACTTTTTATAATACATGTATATCAAGAGTGATTTCGAAATGATTTCACAGGAAGAAAACTAATTGTTATGTTCATATACTGTAGACTAAAATCCAGGTGGAAATAAGTTCAGGACATGCGACGACAGTCTACTAACCTAAAAATAAAATACATCATAAAGTTGTCTTTAAAAGCATATTGGATCAACAAATACTTAGCACAGAACAAAGCATAATAACTTTACTGGAAAGTGAAATCCCAGGGCACCTGGGTGGCTCAGTGAGTTGAGTGTCTGACTCTTGATTTTGGCTCAGGCCATGGTCCCAGGGTGGTGGGAGTGAGCCCTGCATCAGGCTCTGCACTGAGAGTTCTGAGCCTGCTTGGGATTCCTACTTGCTCTCCTTCTCTGTTCCTCCCCCACTCATGCACGCTCTCACATACGCACTCTCTCTTAAACTTTAAAAAAAATAAAATATTCTTAAAAAATTTTTAAAAATAAATGAAATCCCATAACACACACATCGTATTAAATAATGATACTCTATTTTATATGAAACTAGTAAGAAAACAAGCCATAATTTAAAATATATTTGAACGAATTCCTATAGAGCACATACACGAAAGAATTAGTAAAAGTCTGTAGAAAGCAGGTGGTAAAACATAATTTGAAAAAACTTCTATGGAGGTAACCATAGCGTATGTAGAAAATATATTTCAGGGGCACCTGGGTGGTTCAGTCGGTTAAGTGTCCGACTTTGGCTCAGGTCCTGATCTCACAGTTTGTGAGTTCGAGCCCTGCATTTGGTTCTGTGCTGACAGCTCAGAACCTGGAGCATGCTTCAGATTCTGTGTCTCCCTCTCTCTCTGCCCCTCCCCCGCTTGCACTCTGTCTCTTTCTCTCTCTCTCAAAAATAAATAAATGCTAATAAAAAGAAAAAATATTTCAGTTAAAAAATAAACCACCTAGTTCAAAGCATACAGAAATGTAAGGAATTTGAAAAATATCCACCATAATGTACAAACATGCCATGAAAGCACGTATTTCACAGAATATTAGTAAATGACCAGCAAGAGACAACAACTGAAAATACTATAAAAACAGACTTCATGGAATATATATGTGGAAAAAAACAGTGAGAAAGAAGTTTCATAATGATTTTTTATTTTCATCCTCAAAACCAAGTAAATCATAGCTCAAAGCCTAAAAAAGCCCACCCACCAAACTGGAACTGGAAGAATTCTCTTCATCCCCAGCATTCACGTTAGTCACAGTCATCATAACCTTGAAAATACTTCACAGCACGATCACTATAGAAATCTGGGACATTAAGCTTGAACTTAATCTTCTGTCAATATCTGTTACTTTTGAGCCATAAGCTGCAAACTAATACATTTATATCTGAAGCAATAGATGAATGGCCCTAAGATAAATCTCTGTGGGTTGAGGCCTGTTTTTGTTTTTTTTTTTTTTTTTTAAACTCCCAATGAGACCGGAAACTTTGGTCTTGGTTGAAAATCCCTGTGTTCCCGGACTCCATCACATGAAGCAGCCCTGAGGAGGCCTGCCCACAGCCCCCGCACGCGTCTGCTGGGTCCTGAATCCCTAGGGCAGGACGGAAGATGTGGGATAAATTCTGATACAATCATCTGGAATAAGAAATGTGTAATCTTACAGAACTGTATCCACTGCCTAATAACACTTCACTTCTCCTGAGGTTGCTTCAGGCTGATGTGAGAAGGTGTCATAAATTAATTGCCGAGTCCAAAAAAGTTCAGAGCTCACGTTCTAAGGAGCACAGACTTCATTTAGTGAAACAATGATTACAGATTCTGTTTCACATTTAAGTCTAAAATCATACAAGAAGATATAAAACTGCCTGAAGAAAAACATTCAAGTCAAACAACAATTTAATAGAATTAATGAAAAGCTCATTTCAGCACAAGCCTCCACATAAGAGCTGCCTAACTTATCTTCAATATAACACAAATCGTCCTTTTAACATTAAATATTATGGGTCGTGATAATTTCACAGCTTTATTACTTTAGAAAAAAATTTTAATGGTCAAGTCAGATTGCTTCCATTTTATAATACACAGATAAGAGCTCCTTTCTCATAAAGATGTTAAGAAATGAATATTAAAGAGGAACGATAAAGAAAAATAAAACCATTTGAAAAAGATAATTTGAAATTAACAGCTAAGCTTCCATAGTTATATTTAGAAGGAAAATGCCCACCAAAGTTGGATGTCTTATTAATTACCATAGAATGTGAAATTAGAAAATCTAATACAAAAGAACCAAAAAAACTTTAAAACTGCTTTCTTTAAAAAGCACACAAAGTTAGCTTGTCCTATGATTTTTCAGCTATTATCTTGTCTTAATAAATGAGGGTGATATTTAACAGCCCAATTCTCCCCTTGAATATGCTCCTGATATTCAGCATTCAATCAAACCAGATTCTCATTCCCTTCAAGCTGGTAAAGAGCCAGACGTGACAGGTGAGTCAGGCACTCCCCGCCAGTGACTCGGGAAACCCTCTCTGTGGCGTCTGCTCCTGCTTTCATTACAGATCAAAACTGCAGGCTTACACAAATCTCTGAGTTGAGTTCAAAACATTCAGAAGAATGCATCTTCAAGCTTTTACTTTGGCTGTGCCATTATTTTCCTTCAAAAAATTCCTAATTTTTTAAAGGTTTATTTATTTTGTGAGAGAAAGAGAAAGAAAGCACTAGCAGGGGAAGGGCTGAGAGAGGGGGACAAAGAGAAAGAATCCCAAGCAGGCTCCCCGTGCGCAGTCGGCTTAGAGCCCAACGCAGGGTCCAAACTCTCGAACCGTGAGATCACGACCTGAGCCAAAATCAAGAGTCAGGCGCTTAACCAACTGAGCCATCCAGGTGCCCCAAAATATTTTTTTAGCTGAGACAGATACATTTTACTGTGTTAATGCTCATGAATTAAATGATACTCTCTATATGCAAACGTAAACATGTCTGGCTACTGAAGCAGCTCCCTCTTCAAAACAGCACAATTTAGGGGCGCCTGGGGTGGCTCAGTCGGTTGGGCGGCCAACTTCGGCTCAGGTCATGATCTCGCGGTCCGTGAGTTCGAGCCCCGCGTCGGGCTCTGTGCTGACAGCTCAGAGCCTGGAGCCTATTTCAGATTCTGTGTCTCCCTCTCTCTGACCCTCCCCCATTCATGCTCTGTCTCAAAAATAAATGTTAAAAAAAAAAAAATTTTTTTTTAAATAAAAAAAAAAAAAACAGCACAATTTGGTTTACATCCTCTCCCTCACCTACTGGTAAGTAAGGGTTTTCATAGCACAATGGAGCCACTAACAGGTATGGCTTTTCAATGGATAATAACTTAACAGATCACATGACATACAGAAAAATAAGCCTATGTTTCCAATTTACTAAGGTGTAAGTAATCCCCAAGTTAAATTTGTGCACCACTTTTCAGGTCAATATTGTAAAACTGCATTTAGAAAAGACTGAATAAGGCAAATGACTGCTCAGACAAGACCATTTTGACCTTCCTTCTTCTTCATCCTGGGCACTTGCATTACAGAACACAACACAGTCATCAAGTTTACAAAATTCTGAATCACCAGGACTCTATAGCTCCTCATGAAATACTTCAAAACAAACAACTCATCATTTTGGTAAAAATACCAAAAGCCTAATCACCCAACTTCTACTCTGAAGTAACAAAATAAAAATAAACATCTTCATACTTTTAGTCCACATGGAAAATAAAAATACCACCAGTGAATTTCTAATTGCTAAATTCAATGCTGAATTTATTCCCTCCCCAACATCTCTGAACCTTCGTATGTTCACCATCTCCTTTTTGAAACTCTCTTCTTTCACGGATCCCAAAAACCTGAGACCACCGCGGCTCCTGAGATACCTAAGGCTACCCTTTCTCCTCATGTCTTCTAAATGACCTTTCTCGGGTTATGAAAAGCAGAAAACAAAAAGCAAAATAAACTCACAAAAGCCTACAGCCAAGTTTCCCACTCGAAAACATTGTTATCAGGAATTAGGGGGTTCTGTCAGGGCAGGAAGGAGGGCAGGTGGAGGGCTCCCGTGGGGAAGGCAGTCTTAAGAGACACTGGGGCAGCCTCAGGTATTTTAAGGAAAATCTTAAATCGAGTGCTCCTGACCAGACATGGTCACTTTCATTAAGCATAAAACAGCAGCAACAATCTTGGACGGCTTCTTCCTTTGGCATCCAGAGGGATAACAGTCTAATTTTTATCTCTAGAGTCCTCAGTGGCCCCCCCAACTTCCGGGAAGTCAGCACTGATTCTTCCACCTACACTAGCTTTCGTTAAAGCCCCAAATCAAATGACCTCTGCACACAAACCTCCATCTCAAGACTGTCCTCACATTCTCACAGTCTGAGATAGAATATTTGAAAATCTGCAATGTATGGAGAAGAAGGAGAGGAGGAGAAGGATGACACAGTCTTGCTTTCAAGAAACTTTCAATGTAATTACATTTATTATATATGTTTCTTTTACATCTCCCACCAGATGGGGCAGAGTCTTAACTGTCCCTTTCCCAAGTACTACTGTGGATAGAGTCGATACAGATTTGCTGAGCTGAAATTTATTAAGCTAGTTCTTTCTGACCAAACATATCCAAGTAAGAATCCCACTGCTTTGTTTTCGATCCTTCCTATTTCTATGTCTCCAATACATTCCAGAAATCAAGGGAGCTTAAAATGACAAGTCAAACCAATTGTTCCCCACTTCTTTACTGCCAATATTAAATATCATAGTGACGTACAGGGCCGGGGAAAGAGTTGAGTCCCAGAAGAACACCCTCCTAGCCAACAACAATAGCAATCTAGCAAAACCGCCCAGCAAACTGACAAATTCAAAACAACAATACCATATGATACTTAAAAGGAAGAATGGTTCCTATTTAAAATTTATGATAGCACAAAGGCAGTCTAGAATTTTATGTTCACTGTACTGAATAAAAAGCAGCTGTTAGGCAAAGAACGATTAAATGACTTCAATGTGTGAGAATTAATCACATTTTCTTATACTTGGGACTCTGCTGTCACTTAAAAATAAAGACGGAAAGAACTGTAATGTCAACACTCTAAAAAACAACTTCAAGATAAACACTGTAGCTAGTATTCATCTAGAAAAATGCAAAATTATTTATTTGCCTAAGATTTTAAAAGCTTAATGACACCAAAAAAATTTTAAGTATTTCTTCTATATTAACATAATGAAGAGAACATCAAAGTTGTTTCTGAAATCAATAACTATTTTTGAACTGTTTAAACATATTTAGTGTTGGCAGGGTTTTGGCCTACAATCTCCTTAAAGACTCTGCATTTCATAACAGGCTCAAATTCCAGCAAAACAGTGCATTTATGAAACATGTTATCATGTTACAACATGAATGGAAAATATATGCATATGAAACCATAGGAACAGGTGCTTGGCTGGTTACATGCCTCCAGTCTCGCACCACTACAGTGAACTGGCCGGTTTAATCACAAAAGGAAACGGAAAAGCTCCAATGCGTGAAACACGCCAGAAGCGAACTGAACGGCTGCCTGGAGAAACATGGCAGGCGCAAGCCACCCTGCTTCCCTCCACTTACCAGGCGGAGCGTCTCAGGAGGCTCCTTAGTCCCTCACGCTCTGTGTGTGCTGTGGTCGATCTAAAAACCTGAAGTTATTGGGCTTTGAAACCCCATTTAGAAAAGAGCAAGCTGGAGTGTGGAATAGGTATTTCACAGAGAAATGCTCCCAGGGACACTAATCAGGTTTTGGAAAAGACAAAGCCACTTGCTGAGAAGCTTCCTGGCCAAAAGGCTCTTGAGCCAATTCCCTAGCACTCTTCCTCTGAATTACAACTTAGTAGGGCAGATCCTACCTAATTCTATAAATATAAGTGAAACAAGCCCTGAGAGTTTAAGTCTAACAAAGAAACAGGTCCTTGCAAAAGAAAAGAAAAAGAAAAAAAAAGCAGATGTCACTAATTGCAAATGTACTCTGCTTTAGGGAAATCTAGACATGACATGCAGAAATCCAGGTTTTGAAACAGCAATGAGCTTTTACCAAAACAAACCTTCCTCCACAAAAAGAATCTTAATAGAACCCTGTTAATCCAAATCTTCCTACTTCACATAACTTGATTATCTTATTTATAGAAATTAAATTTATAAGCACAATTTTCAGGGGAAAAAAAATACCATACAATATACCAGTTAATCCTTCTGTTTATCATCTTGCTATAAGGATAATTACCATTCATCACTTGGCAGCTTTTCTAGATCTGCGTTTTCAAAAACCACGAATCCTTCGGTTCTCCATAGACAGCTAGAATGATAAGAGACACAACTGCCTAAAGAGACTGGATGGCACGAACAGACTGGGAGGAAAGACTTCCAGAATGTCTGGATGTGAAACACTGCCATCCATCCTGGGCAGCCGCTCAATTCTGATGGACGGAAGCTTCTGGCTCTTTGAGGAACTGGCCAACTCCCGATAGCAGCACCTGGCTGGAGGGATCGAATAACACAAGTGCCTGCTCTCACGTGTTTATCCACTTATATGTTCTACTTCTACCTTCCCATCCCTGCCGTAATGGGACACACCCCAGGGAGAGGGGAAAGGCCTCTTAGAAAAGGGGGAATTTGAAGGGAATCTTGAAGAAATTAAAAAAAAAAAAGTGCTGGGAAGAACGGAAGAAACTATACATGTAGAGTTTGGAATTAGGAAAGGGATCTTGAGTGTTGGGGAAAAGACAAATGGCAAGGCTTCAGAGTACTCTGAATCCTACTCAACTAAAGCTGATGAGTACCAGTAAATGTGGATGATCACACTCACTGACACACTACGTTATTTTGTAACTGAAAACATGAAGTTGTTTTCAAAAGGACTTTCAAATACCAAAATCATCCAAGCCCAGACATTCCTAGTCATGTGGAAAATACTCCTCTATTCCAGTCATCTAAAAAGTGGTTATTTTCAACTACAGAGAATAATGCCTGCTTCCATAAAATGCAAAGGACTTGGCAAGCTTCTCTTGGTTGACTTTGAGAAGGTAAGAAGTGACAAAAATCATGCAAATCTCACAATATGAAGGAAATATTTTCAGCTCAAAAGAGTTATCTTTAAAGCAATCACATTGCTCTAAAGAAAAGCTAGACGTCTGCCAGCCATTAGCACCACACGTGGATATCTTCCAGGAATGGATTTCCAAAATATGATCATATCCTCGTATTATCTAATATCAAACCCAGCAGTGTTGACAAAGCACAAGCCCACTCAACCACTGCTGACGATCCTTCTTCAAAGCTAAAGCCCCTTCACCAAATCAGAATGGCTCATAAGTACAAGCTCACTACCTCAGGAGCCAAAGGAACACAATGATCTCCACCTCCTTGCTTACAGTTTACACATGCATCCGCGCGCATGCACACGCGCGCACGCACACACACACACACACACACACACACACCCCAGCTGTAACGGGGCCTTGCTGACTTGTCTCTGGCTTTGCATGTTCTCATATACACGGGCAGCTTTACAAGCCAGCCAAAAAATACCCCACCCCACCAAAACTAACTCCCTATCCAGAGAACAATACTTGCCCTGCCCACGTTTATTTGTTACTGTCATGGCAACATGCTACCGTTAAGATTTGGTACTGTGAAGAAACATATTGACAATGCAACAATGTAAAGGAGTAAAAGCTATGTTGATTAAATCCCTGCAATTTACTGGTCACTCTGCAAGGTGCTAGGAAAACGGTTACAGCTTTCAGGTTACTAGGAGAATGGTTACACTTCTTGAGTTACATGGACCCAGTTCTGGGAAGCCAGTATGGGATGAGGCTTGCAGAGTCCTCAAATGTCTTATTTTAAAACCTTGATTTTACACAATAGGCAATAGGGAATCAACAAATATTTTTAAGAAGGGGATTCAAATGATCAGATATACTTTTAAGTATATATATGCATTTATACATGTATTTATACACACACACACACACACACACACACACACACACACACACAAATGAACTAAGGTCCAGGAAGACAGTAAGAAGCAAAGAGATTAAAGCCACTTAGGCAAGATAAAAAGGGCCTGAAGTAGGTCAGTGGCAAAAAATATAAAAAGAAAACATGGTTGAGAGATATTATAAAGGCAGCGCGAGCAGGGCATCTGGAAGGAAAAAGAGGGAAGAAGCAGAGGCAGCCCTCGGGTGTCTGGCACAGATAACCCAGGAGGTGACTACACCAAGAGAAAAGACAAAATGTGAAGAAGCACGTCTTATTGAGGACAAGATAGAGTTTACATATCATTCATGATGAATTTAAAGTTAAAACAGATCAGGCAGGGGGAGTATTTTTGTTACTAAGTAGAAAAGAGAAGAATGGAGAGGAGAAGAAACAGCATGACTGGAGATGGGGCTCTGGGTACTTTCAACACACAGGGAGGCAAGTCACGGCAAGAATACTATCACCAAATAGGTAAAAGAGAATAAGCAAATATTTTTTTTTAACAAAATGGTAAGACATGTAAGAGAATCAGAGGTAGATCATGCCAGAAGTCAATTAAAAGATTTCCAGGGGCACCTGGGTGGCTCAGTCAGTTAAGTATCAGACTCTTGACTTTGACTCGGGTCAGGATCTCACTGTTCTGCACCAACAGCACAGAGCCTGCTTGGGATTCTCTCTCTCCCTCTCGCTCTGCCCCTCCCCGACTTGCACATACGCATGTACATGCTGTCTCTCCCTCTCAAAAAACATTTTTTTTTCATATGTTAGACAATACAGTATCACACCTTTAAGATCTGCATACTCCAGGTTTTAGTTGATGCTGTTCTATGGAATCTTGGACAAATGGAAAACAAGAAAACCCACATACTAAGACTTCTTTTTTTTTTTAATCCACACAGTTTTTGTTTTTGTTCTTTATATGTAATTTTTTTGTCAAATTGGTTTCCATAAAACACCCAGTGCTCATCCCAAGAGATACAAAGACTTCTGAGGCACCAAAATAACATTCTTTACCAACTCCTGCTCTAAGCCTGAAGACCCCAGGACTTCAACCAGCAAGTCCCGTGGGCCTCTTCAGACAATGAGCTGGCTCTGCAATGTTACCAAAATGCTGCCACCCACAAGGGGAAAAAGGGTAGGAGAGAAAGTGCCGGAGGGATATTTTTCATCCTGATCCTAATGAAATAGCTCTGCATTAAACAGTGCCTTGATAAAATTTTCCTACAAACATCAAAACTAAAAGCAAATTATTAATTAAAACTTGAAATAGGGCCCACAACTGCCAAGTCTGATCAAACGTAGTTCCAATGCTTTTCTTTTACTTGACAAGTATTTGGTCAAAAATAATACTTCTAAATTACTCGCCTAGGCCACTCACATCAAGTAGAAATTTTAAGGTCAAATAAGTACTCCTAAAAGAAAAAAAGTGCCCAGAAAGGCCAAAGAGGATTTTCTTCTATATTGCACATATATTCTACATTTTTAAAATACTTTAATCTGTAAATGCAAATATTTATAGAATCGTAACACACACACACACACACACACACACACACACACACACACACATCCAATAATGGCTTGCAGGCTAAAGGCTCTTGAATAATTAATGTTTTAATATTCAGCACTTCAAGGTTATGGAATCCAGATTTCAAAAAGTAGCTTAACTCCATGCAAATTCTTATTTCAATCACCTTTATTTTCACCTAGAGCTGTGGCAGCATCAGTTCAGAAACATGTGATATGAAAAACCCACCCTCTTCCCCACACACCCTGCCAGCACTCACTTAGATCTCAATAAGGGAGGGAAGTAAAACAGGATGCACCACCTGTATGAAATAGCAGGAATCCTAATTAAATAATTCAGAGCTTTGCCTATAGCCCTACTTTAGTATTAGTGATAGAAATCTCATCAAATATTTTCATTTCCCTCTCTCTGGATTTCGCTCCTAGGGCTTATAATAGTTCATGATTAGAGCTCTAACACAGAACTAACAACTAACATAACACAGAATCAATATGGTGGAATAAGGGGAAAATTGGAAATTAAGGCAGTCAAGTTAAAGCTCTAGTCCTTGTGTTTAAAAAGTGTGACCTTAAGCATTCCTCATCTGCAAAAGGAACTATAACAATACTAAGAAGGCTGTTGTAAGATATACATGATACCGTATTTGTTAAATTACTTTGTCAAGTTAAAAAAAAACTAAAAAACTAAAAATCAGGGTAGCACAGCACAGGGCAACTCATGACAAATCAATCTCTCAGTTGTCTCTTGACCTACTAATGAAAGACAAGGACCAGTATCTAATACTCTTGGTTGAGTATGGGACAAAAAAATAAAGAACAGAAGTCTACATAATGTCAAGTATAAAATAGAGTCCCTGTGAGACGGAAACTCATCGTTACAGAGACTATCTAATCTTATCCAGTTTTAAATGCTGACATGAATAATCCTATGGTGTAACGTACTTTTAATTATCTGGCCTTATACAGTTAACCTTCAATATAAGGAATGGTTGGGGGGGTAAAATTGGTGGGTATTAATCAAAAGGCACATACTTCCAGCTATAAGATGGGTAAGTTCTGGGGATCTATTGAACAGCATGGCGTTTATACTCAATAATACTAAACTATATACCTAAAAGTTGTTAAGTTCTTAAGTGTTCTCACCACAAAAAAACAAATGGTAATTATGTGACATAATGAAGGTGCTAGCCTGAAATCATTTTGCAATGTATGCATATCAAATCAATGTTCTATACACCTTAAACTTACATTATGCTATATGTAAATTACACATCAATAAAGTTGAAGATACCTATATATAAAGAACAGATTGCTAAAAATTTGTTTGTACTGTTAAATTGCTGTATCACATTTTTACTTCAACTTAGAAGCTAATTCTTGGGCATCAACTAACAGAAAGAGCATGTGACTGAGCTCAAAAACCTAAATTTTAGCAATCTCCCATCAGCAGGTGACTACCTGACCTTCTCCGAACCACAACTGATGCAACATGGCAAGAAGGAGAGAAGGGCAGCAGGGAGGCCATGGAACTGGATGCTTCCTGTGATCCTGTCAATCCTAAAACCATTATGTTTCTGCACGTAAGGAAGGAATTGGGTAACATGATTCTTGTTCTTGCTAAGTATAGGAAAGAAGACACAGAACCAAATAAAAATAGAGAATATTCACAGTTGCCAAGCGGTTGGCATAGAAAATACCAGTGACTACTGATTTTACAACAGGAAAAGAGCAATCCTAGTCAGGTGGATTTCATCCAAGATCTGCACTGAAACTTTGGGAATAAGCAGGGCCTGGACAGAAAGGGGAGGATAAACTACCCTGCTTCCACATCACCATGAACACCACAGACTCAAAGAGCACTAGCCCTGCCTTATACTCCTGGACAGAACTCCTCCCGACAAACGGTGTTGATCCAGAATAAAGCTCTTCCAGGGACAGGTAGCCCCCAGCTGTGCCAAGGCAGCCTGACACATCGCTGGACACTCGAATAATAACGCTCTTCCAGATAATGAGTCATAATCAGCTTGCCTAACAGGACAAGACTTTCTGTCCTTCCTTCATCGTTTCATAAACAAACACTTTATCTGAATATGTCTCTTTAAACATCTAACACTAGGTACTGAAAATGCAAATGTTAATGAAAATTGATTCTTGACAGAGACTAGTGAGGCTATGTTCTCTCTTGATCAGGACACATTTTTTAATCTGGCTTAGGGAAGCCATCCCCAAACTCGTTCATCGTTGTAATATACCAAGTCGCCTTATTTTCCATATCAAATAGTAATGTCTAATTTCTGCTATTAAACTATCACCCTGTTTCTGATTATGAAATATAACAGATCAGTTCATCACGACTGTTATTACTATTAACAGTATGTCCGGACACTAAAACATATTTGTTTTTTTTTCTCCCGTGAGAGGTCCTTCTCATTCCAAATAGAAATAGTCAAACCACAGTATGTCAAGTCTGAGTGCAATATCCATAATCTAAAAAAAGACCTAAAGAAGCAAACAAAAATTTTCTGAACTTGAGTGATTTGGTCAAAATATTTCTACTAGAAAATTGTCTTTACAATTCATTTCAGGGCAAAATAACAAAATATAACACTGGCAGTTAAAAAAACAACTAAGAATGATGGTGTACGTATATGAGAAATTAATAAAGTACACATTTTTTAAAATGTTTATATATTTTTGAGAGAGTGAGAGGGAGACAGAAGATCCACAGCGGCCTCTACATTGACAGCACAGAGCCCGATGTGGGGGCTTGAACTCAGGAACCATGAGATCATGACCTGAGCCGAAGTTGGACCCTTAACCGACCAGGCCACCCACGCACCCCAGTACACACTTTTTCCTATTTAACAATTTCATTTCTTCTTATACTATATCTATCCTACTATATTACTGAATTCAACTATTTTTTTAAGTTATTGAATTAAATCTTATTGGAGTAGAAAATAAACTCAAAATTCAATTATTGTAAACATACTGTGCTTACAAATGGGATTGGCAATGTATAACTGTAGAACTAATGGCTCATTAGAAGGTAACAGATAAAATATTTTCTATCCTTTTCAATTAGAGAATTTTCTGGTAGCATATATTCTGTTTCCTTCTGTGTGCAAAAAAAATCTTCTGGTTTCCAAAGAATAATTCAAGAGTTGGCAAACAATGGTCCATGGGACGAATCTGGCCCACCACCTGTTTCTGCACAGCCTGCAAGCTTAGAGTGTTTTCTTACATTTTTAAATGTTTGGGAAAAAAATAAGAAGAAGAATATTTGGGGATAAGTGAAAAATCTATGAAAACCAATGTTCAGTGTCCATAAACAAAGTTCTGTTAGAACACATCCAACCCTGTTCACTACACATCGCCCAGAGAGGCGGTCAGGTGGTAACAGCAGAGCTAAGGAGCTGCCACAGAGACCATCAGTGACGCTCTCAGCAAGCACAACAAATTGCCATGACGTGGTAATAATGCACTTTTGCCTTCTGGCCTATGAAGCCACACTGACTATGCAGGCTTTTACAGAAAAGGAAAGCTGAACTTTAAAAACACTAACATGATTCGGCATTTCCTGAACGAGTGAAGATAATGGCAGCCTCTGCGATTCTGACCTATCAACTAACTTACTGAACTTCTTGAATTTTACCACGGTAAAGACTTCTTTTTACCTGATCTTATATGTTTGCAGTAACGTATTAATTTTAAAATATATTTAGGGGCGCCTGGGTGGTTCAGTCGGTGAGTTGGCCGAAATTCAACTCAAGTCATGATCTCATGGTTCATGAGTTCGAGCCCCACATCACTCCCTGTGCTGAAAGCATGGAGCCTGCTTGGGATTCTCTCTCTCTCTCTCTGCCCCTCCCCAACTTGTATATGCACTCTCTCTCAAAATAAATAAACTTAATAAATAAATAAATAAATAAATAAATAAATAAAAACATATTTAACAAAATATACTCCATAAATCCAAACACTGGACGGTTTTCATGCAGTCCTTCATTCAGTCATCAATTAAATACCATGCCCTAGCATACCATGAAGATTGCTAGGGATTCAAAATAAAATTCCTGACTCTAAAAAATATCACACTTGAATAGAGAGACACAGTACTCCACTTTCTGCTACTAAAGGGATGGCCAAAACAATGAATGTAACCTCTGCCATTTCACAATGACATACCGTCATTTAAAAAATATTGCCTCTATCTGAATTAATGGCAAGTTATACACTCAAATAGATAAGGCAACAAGGCTTGGCAAACACATTTATCCATCAGTAGATTTAATTACAGCATTAGCCTTACATAAGCAATTAACCTTGACCAACACAGGTTTGAACAAAAATGCTGATTAAGAATTTACTAATTATCCTTCCCAACTTCAGAAGTTAGCTAACATCTGGTCTTTATAATAAACATACACCAACTCAACATAGGTTATTTACAGTTAAATGAAGATAAATATTAACTGAATGGCTAAAAATGAAGAACATGAAACACACATTAAAAACACAATAACTTGTTTTGTTTTGAAAGCCCAAGTGTCCCACAAATGTCACTTTACTTGGAAGAACATTTTTGAGAATAATGGTCTTTTAAATCTATGCAGAGATTCCATTTATTGTAATAAAGAAAAAAACATATAAATCATAAATGCGTCAGCATTTCATAATGAGAATGCCAGGATCTGCATGCAGTTAAGCAACTTGGCTGTTTGCCTGCTTTACTTAAAACCAGAAGAGAGGTATAATCCTGATACCCAAGTCTTCTAGCAGCTGTGCTGAGCAGACAAGAGCGATGTCTCATGTAGCAGCTACCTCCAAATGTACAGATACATGCACCCTGGTGATCAGAGGTTAGCAATACTGTGTATCTGCTCGCTTTCAGTGTTAAATATTTAATGGCATATTTTTCCTTAATGGAACTCAGGCACATCTGATCAGTCACTGGGATCATTTGGTAATGCAGTCAAAGTTATCATACTGCCATTTCACATCAACTTTGTAATTAGATAATTCATCACTTTATTAATTCAAAAGATTGCTTTCTTTACTACTTTATAGCATGCTACAGTAGGGAAACCCAACTGAGCTGATCAACAAAAAGGCTCTAAAATTTGGTCCTAGATGAACTTGAAACCCTCATGTGGCAAACACACACACACTCCCGACCTTTCAAAACAATGGAAGCAATATTCTTTCCACAAATCCGCCTTGCAGCAACGGTGAAATGATATAGCACCAGTACCTCTAGAATAAGAGGTCTAACAAAACTGAAACTTGAAAATTAAAAACTGAATATATCACAAACACCTTTGTTCCTACTTTCTACTGAGGCACACTGCTCTTCCGAACAAAAAGGACCAAAGAAGGAGTTATTTGGTAATTTTTCCTTCTTGCTGATTTTATACACTTTACTAAAATCATGAGGTTATGGCAGAATATCACATAGATTATAGTAATACTCTTGGTCTAAAGACACACACCAGCCAAATGCAAGTATGTAGTCTCGAATATAATATCATTACTATTGTCTTGTGTCTTATTTCTAACGTATCTCTATCAAAAATATTAAATCACGGGGCACCTGGGTGGCTCAGTCGGTTGAGTGTCCGACTTCAGCTCAGGTCATGATCTCACGGTTTGTGGGTTCGAGCCCCGCATCGGGCTCTGTGCTGACGGCTCAGAGCCTGGAGCCTGCCCAGGATCCTGTGTCTCCCTCTCTCTCTGCCCCTCCCCGACTCACGCTCTGTCTCTGTCTCAAAAATAAATAAACATTAAAAATATATATAGATAGATATTAAATCACTATTCTTTTCCTATTATGAATTTGCAAGATTCTTGTTTTAATAATTTCCCACTGTTTCTGTAATAAAAAAGAATTCTCTCCCAGTAAAAAAGAATCTGCACAGAATGCAAATCAACGTAAAATTTAAGTATCATAATACAGAAAACCCTTCCACAAAACTCATTTTCAAATCTGTACAAGCACAGTGTATACTGAAAAACCAGCTGCAACTAATAACATTAACATTTAGAGTTTAGAAAGACAAGCTGTGGAGGTCACATATGTACCCGAAAGAATAAAAATAACATGCTACCAGAATTATTACTTTGTTTGAAAGGGAAAGGGAGAGAACATCTTCTCAAACAGATGTGGAATTTCTAATAAAAAAACTCTGTGGCAGTTGTACAATATTATAAAATTAAAGAGTCCTTTGCAGAACTCTGGAAACATAATGACACATGTTTTATGGTCAGGAAGGACACTTCTAATATTGTTATTTCCAATTTAACAGGTTTTTTTGAGACATTTCAAGCAACTAGTTCATTCTGTATTTTATTACTCAGATCTTATCACATTTCTAATCGGTCTACCAAATGCATTTTTAGAGAAGGAAGCGGTAAGTCCAGAAAAAATAATTAAGTACATGTTTAAACAACTCTATGCAATAATCTCTAAATATATATCTATAGATATATATTTAGAATATATATCTATATATAGATATATATTTAGAATATATATCTAAAGATATATATTTAGAATATATATCTAAAGATATATCTATAGATATATATTCTAAATATATATATATATTCTAAAGATATATATATCTATATATAGATATATATAGATATATATATACTCTTTGCATAGAAAATAAACTCAAAACCATCTCTACTGACATTAAGTTTAGGCATTAATAACCATTACCAATAATAATCAATATATATTTCTAGGGATGGAATAGAGAAATAGTACTCATTCCATGCCATTTCAGTGAATTATAACATGATGACTAATGAGTCTTTTAATTTCAGCTTTTTAAAATGCATGTGTGGGAAACATTTCATTCATCATGGAAAGCTTACTTTTATGTTTCCTGTGTGACATCCCAAGGAACTACTCTCAAGTCACGGAGTTGTCATGAATGCAGGAAACAGTAAATGTTTTCGTCTGCCATAACTACGGGCTGAAACCAAGCCCATTACTAGGGGAAAGGTACTATTTCCTGTTCGCAAACTTTCTTCTCAACAAGATAGGTAATTTTCAGCATCTCCAGAGACACCAGCACTGGGCATGACTGTAAGCCATGGTCTGAAACTCTGGTTTACAATGAGCCACACTACACTCTTGATAATCCACATGACAGCACAGGGAGACATAAAACACTGAACTTTTAGACTGGAATATAAATAAAGCTGGGAGGTGGGGCCAGCAGTAGTAGAAATTTATAATATGTGTTAGACACATGAAGTACTTTTGATTTAATCCTCACTTTCATCTGTGAAAGCAAATGAAAGTTATTGTTAGTATTATTCCCATTAACAAGATGAGGACATCAAGCTTAAGAGAATTTTATTTTCTCGTCTAAGAAAGCAACTTAACCATCATACTATTTGGCATCCATTTAAATTAGTCCTTCTCTTAATTGCTGTTGTCTCACCACTTAAAGTTTTTATTTATTAGTTATAGTATAAACATTTTTCTCTATTTGTAGCAAATATTTAGAACTCAAACAGTAGATTGAACCACAGCAGTGGTCATGCTAAGATAAATCCATTTTGAAACCTGACCCGAAATTTTATTTGAAGGTAGAAGGGGAAGAAAAAAATTGTGGGCTGGGAAGGAGAAGGGGCCTGCGGAGACAGACACACAAATCTTCTCTCAACAATCTGACAAAGAGTCGGCAGAGTGAATCTAGCCTCCACCTCTCATGAACATACAAATAACCACACCTCTCCTGTGTGCTCATTTGTAAGTATCTCCAATGCAGCCCACACTTTGGCCACCGCAATTACTCTCAGCAGTTCCCATCGCTTTCCTCACACTTGACACCTTCATTTCCATTCAGTCAGGCCCTTCAACCACCCCCACCCCCAGTAACATACAATCTAATTTAAGTTTCTAGGGTTTTTTTGCTGGGGTAGGGGGGCCGAGAGAGAGAATTCCAAGCAGGCTCCACACTCTCAGTGCAGAGCCCAATGCAGAGCTTGAACTCATGAACCATGAGATGATGGCCTGAGCTGAAGTCAAACACTTAACCGACTAAGCTGCCCAAACACCCTACATACAATCTAATTTTTAAAAGACCAAGCAAACTATTGTGCAAATAGAGCTCCTGGCCAATTCCCCCAGACCCTCCATCCAACCACATCACCGCTCTGAAGCCCCTTCTGTGGGAAAGTCTGGAGGTGCTATTACCTTCACTAATTTTCTATTACCAACTAACGCAAAACAAACATTTTAAACATCAAGCTTTTATTCAAACTCTTATTGTATCACCAAATATAACAGAAACACATATTCCACAGAGAACAACCACCTTTTCAAATCTTCTCTTTCAAATCTTCAATGTGTTTTTCTCAGTTCAGGGGGTCAGAGGAGCCAGCACCCTTCACTCCCCACCAGCATTTCCAGACCATTTGTCTATGACTGTTTCCCTATACCACCCTCTCTTCTGAAATCCATGCCATCAATTTCACTTTCTATGTGAAGTCTTCCTGGATACCCTCCCCTAGAAAAATTTCTCCTTCATATGCCTCATGCTATTTACTTTTCTATAGCCAGGCAATAAATTAATAAGTGGATAGGATATATTTATAAAGCAAACTCCTACAATCTAAACCCCAACTGGTAATTGCTATCCACAAGTCTGTTTATGTGGGAATGGGGAGCAGGAGACTAATATTGGTGCTAAGTGGAGGAAAAAGAGGCCTACTTGGAAACAAGATCCACCAAAAATGACTATCCAATAATGTCTTTGGAAGAAGGGGTTGGGGAGGGAGGGTATGGAAGGTTCTAAGTAAAACCAAGTCTTAAGTAGCAGAAGCACATTCCGTGCTAAGAATGTAGTTCAACAGGAGATACATACACTATTTTCAACAGAAAATCCCAGAGTGTTCCAAACATAAACTGCCAACTTTTAAGGAATTACTCATGGTCTTCTATTAGAAAAAGCCACCAGCCTGTTTATAGCAGCATTATCTACAACAGCCAAATTATGGAAACAGCCCAAGTGGCCATCAATTGATGAATAAAGAAGATCTGGCATGCATGCATGCATGCGTGTGTGTGTGTGTGTGTGTGTGTGTGTGTACATATATATATATATACATATACATATATATATACATATATATATAATGGATTATTAGTCATAAAGAATGAAATCTTGCCATCTGCAATGACATGGGTGGAGCTAGAGAATATTTATGCGAAGTGAAATGAGTCAGAGAAAGACAAATACCATGATTTCACTCATACATGGAATTTAAAAAAATAAATGAGCAAAGGGAAAAAAGACAGAGAGAGAGAGAGAGAGAGAGAGAGAGAGAGAGAAACCAAGAAACAGACTCTTAACTACAGAGAACACACAATGGTCACCAGAAGGGAGGTGGTGGGGGGGATGAGGGAAATAGGTGATGGGGATTAAGGACTGCACTTGTCATGATGAGCACAGAGTAACATATGGAAGTGCTGAACCACTATATTGTATACCTGAAACTAATATTACACTATGTTAACTAAAAAAGGAGGAGGAGGAGGGGGAGGGGGAGGGGGAGGGGGAAGAGGAAAGGAAAAAGAAAAAAAGGCTAGCAGGGAATGAAACAGGCTCTCAGGATTAAGAACCCTTTCATCCTCCACTGAGTCCTTTCATTTTCTGGCAAGTGCAAGTTTAATACGCATATCCCCAAGTAAGACTTTTGACTTGGTAAGGTTTTTTTGCCATAGTAAATAATTTTCAGATTTATAACAACATATTTCTATAACTTGTATCAAGAATGCTTTGTACATACTAGGCCTGAAAAAAAGGGTCTGCTTAATTTAATAACTGAATTTACTAACTTCTCAAGTAGCCGAGAGGCTTCATAACAAAAGACTAATTGTAAGGAGTATTTGGAAATATAAATGAAAAAAGAACATTTGTCTGAAATCTAAGTATTAAAATATCAGATATAAAACAAGTGTGAAAATTACTGAAACAAAAAAAAAAAAAAGAAAAGAAAAGAAAAGAAAATTACTGAAACCAGGTGATGGAAACAGGAGGGTTCATTATACCAGTCTCTATTTTCATGCACGTTTGGAAAAGTCCATAATCAAAAAGTCCAAAAAATGAAGATATAAACAAATTTAGAAAAGCTCTCAGAGTTGCTTACGCCATAAGTGACCATGAGATGAGCTGACACATAAGCTCAGCATGGCCAACGCCTGCACAAACCAGAATGAATGTTAATGAAGGGGACCAAAAGTAAAACATAAAACAGGACTTCGTTTATTGAGGCCAGGTGACGCCAGCCTTCTTCAAAGCATGAATCCAAAAGGCTGAGGAAGGCAGGGCAGCGCGGACCCGCTCTTGACAGCCTATATGTATGAAAGCAGCAGCGGTGGGCAGTACGCCCTGTGGGGCCCACTTCCCTCGGTTAATTCTATGCCAGGGACACAGGGAGGGGCAGTTTCAGGGATAAAATTGTCTGCCCAATGTTCTCCATCCACTTCCAACGCACTTGTGATCTGCACCATCACACATTAGCAGTGGTAGGAGCTCAGCAGCTCATCCCTGAGGTGTGCAGGATGCAATCAGCTTAACATAAAACTACTCTATAAAAACAATGACAAAGAAGAAAGTAGGGAGAAAATGAGGAAGAGGAGGAAAGTGACCCCTTTCAAGGACATATCTGTAAGCAGAAAAGTAACTCAACAAAACTTTTAAAAGGAGGTACAGGGGGTCTTAGGTTAATGCTGCTTTAACCCACATTTTAAGGCAGAAATCACACATCTGAGTCCAGTTCCCCTCAAAAGCTCAAAGGTGAACACATGTTCTACTTTTGTGGCAATGTCAGATACAACCACGTGGGGAGGAGAGAATATTATTAAAACTTTGTCTGCTTATCCACAGAGACGTAACTTTCCCCCTACACGGCATGGAAAGAGTTTCACTGTAAGATACATGAAACTAAATTTTTTAAAAGAAATTAGAGAAATAAGATAGTAATTCACATTTTACACTGAGCAATAGAAAGGACTTTTCAGTGTTTTTCATAAAGACTAATAACACCAGTAACTAGCACTTGAACATTTTCTAATAACAGAAAAAAACTGTCACAGAAAAGCCACAGACTTTACACTAAGAATGAAGTTATAGTCCTCATAAGGCACTTTTTTATCTCTCAGGAGGTATTACTTTGTATAGTGTTTAAGCACCTGTGTGCATTGTACACACGGTACTCCTAAAGGTTATAATTTTCAGAGGGATGTGAAATAAAAACACACGAGAAACTTCTCACATGTGTTATAAGTAACCATTATATTTTAAAATCAGTTTTAAATTGAAGACAAATGAAAATTTAATGCTAAGATGATATTACCAGAAAAATCATAAAAACATACCCTAAAGAATACAAATATATTTGGGGAAAACAAGAATAAATCTCTAGCAATCACATTAATCACATTTAAAATCTTAGAAAATAGACAGATTGTAAAACACACCTTAAAAATATTCATGGGATAAGTACGTTAGTAGATGTGCACTTACAAATTGTAACGTCAGTGGCAAAATCACCCTCGAATGTAAAATTTTACTTGTTATTAAAATGTGATCGATATTTAAGCAAACCCAAAAACACACTATGAGAAGGCAAGGAGAGCAAACACACAGCATTAGTGGGGATGTATCTGGTCCTTTGTCCTGATCCGAGGACAGACAGCAAGGATCAGTCAGCGCATTCTTTCTCCTTGAGCCCAAACAAACCCTCAGAATCATTCTAAACAAAGCATGTCAGATAGTGTCTACCAAGAGACCACAGATAAAATATTGAATTAAACCTATTTTCTATCCCTAGTCTAGGATTTCAGTGACATAAAACACTTAAACAGATTTTTAGACAACTATTTTTAAATCAGAAATGGTTATATTTTCATATTATTTAGAATTCACTTAATCAAGAAATGGATTCCAATAAATTTTTCACTTTAAAGACCAAGATCTATCACAGAAACAACCACAAAAGCAAATGAATGTAATTGGCAAACTTGAATCCATTAGTAAGAAACAATGGAATAATATACTGCTTTCTTTTAGAAAAGAAAGCAACCCTTTCAAGAGTGCAGACAATGAACGTACTCGGCCGTTAATAAGTGTACTGATGAGACAGAAAAGGTAATACCCTTTTCAACAGAAGCAATACATTCTCTCATTCTCCACTTATTAAGGTGGGAGAGTGATTTAAGGCTTGAAAATCCTGGATTTTCAAGGATCAACAAAAGAAAAAGTAAAGGGTTGATTTATGGCATTAACAAAGATTTCAAACACTTAACACTTACTTTTGCAAAAGCTTCAAAAATGTCAAAGGAAGGTGGCAGCTGAGAAGCATCCTGTATTTCTTCTCTCATGAAATGTTGAAATGTCATTACAAGTTGCCTGAGGCCCTCTTTCTTATCTTCGGTCAGTTTGTTAATATCTTTTTTAAAGGGAAAATAAATAGCACAATCACACAGTGAATTTTTAATGGATAACTTTCAGGTGTTCAATGTTAGCTATTAAACCAGATATTTCCTGCTCTAGATTTCATTCTGACAGAGAGCAAATATGTTTCTTTTTATTTGTTGACAACTACAAATTATGATACATATATTATCAATTAAATTCTGCCAACTTCATCGACAATATAGGATCAAATGCCTATCAAAACAAAATAAATACACATACAGATGAAAACCACTACAACCAGAATCGGTAAAGATGTGCGTTACAGATTCTCCACATTATCCTGTGCATGTGTTCAACCCATCATAAATGCTTAAAGTCAGTGAATTTAAGCAGATTTTCCCATGAAACAATTTACAACCCAGAGCATAACTAACTGATAAACAGTGTATCTCAAAGGCAGGAAAAAAAAATGAGAAGTAAAAAGTTCAGCTAAAGTTCATTTGGTGAAATGTGTCACATAGCACATTGAGAAGGAAACAGGGACCAACCCAAGAAACCCCAACTTCAAGTTATTTCCACACTGAATGAACAAGATGTGGTGCTGTTTACAGCACTGTCCACAAGAGCCAAAGTCTGGAAAGAGCCCGAATGCCCATCAACAGATGACTGGATAAAGAAGATGTGGTGTGTGTGTATAATATATATATGTGTGTGTGTGTATATGTATATATATATATATATATATATATATACATATACACACAATGGAGTATTGCTTGGCATTCAAAAAGAAGGAAATCTTGCCATCTGCAACAACGTGGATGGAACTAGAATGTATCATGCTAACTAAAATAAGTCAGTCAGAAAAAGACAAATACCATATGACGTTACTCACCTGTGGAATTTAAGATACAAAACAGATGAACATAAGGGAAGGGAAGCAATAATAATATAAAAACAAGGAGGGGGACAAAACAGAAGAGACTCTTAAATACAGAGAACAAACTGACGGTTGCTCTGGAGGGGTTATGGGTGGGTGTTGGGCTAAATGGATGAGGGACATTAAGCAGGGCACTTGTTGGGATGAGCACTGGGTGTTATACGTAAGAGGATGAATCACTGGAATCTACTCCTGAAATCATAATTGCACTATATGCTAACTAACTTGGATATAAATTTAAAAAATAATTAATTAATTAATTAATTAATTAAAAAAAAAAAAAAAAGATGTGGTGCTGCTAAAACCCAAATAGAAGGAGAAGGTTCCAAAGAGTAGTTATCCAAATATCACCCCTTTGAAAACTCAGTTTAATCTGTACCACAAAAACATGTTAAGACTAAGGAGTGTACAATTAATAACATTTGAGAACACTGTACTTAAGGCAGCACGTGTGAAACCACTACTGAGCAGGGCTAATGTTAACAGTAAAACTCACTGCAAGAGATGTTAATTACCTAGTCATAATATAACACGAAAAAATGACTAATTACTTTTCTATTAAAACTTGAAAACATACATCAAGTTGAACTATAGCATAATTCTCCTGCTCGTGTCAGGTCTACATATTCTCTTTAAATTACTTGTTCAACGGAATAATTAACCCCATGATTTCTTGAATAATAATTTATTATCACTGGCACTTAGGATCCCATAACCATAAATCTATACAAGATCATCTTCTTACTGGTCTCCACCCAGAAATACTAAACTGTGTGGCAAAATTTACCCTACAAGGTCTATCTACTTTGGGGTGAAGTCATTTACAACCTCACTGAAGAGGGTCTGTGCCAATAAGAAGGAAAAATAAACCCTACATTTACTGAACACTCTGATTTGGAAGGCCGTTCAGTGTTCCCAAACAGCACGGCCACCACTGTGGTAGTTCAAAAGAAAAACAACACTCAATGCTGTCAGACAGCCCAAGTCAGCCATACCTTCTACTTTCCTTATTATCTAAAGGACCAGTGAATCCAAAAATTCCCTGGAACCCCCTTGTTCACATCACTCTTCCTGGACATCAAAAAGAAACTAAGAGTGGGTTATGGTTCTTTACAAACTCCTAAATCGCCAAAACTACCCTGGAATAAATAAATAAATAGTCAGTCGTAGATAAAAATATGAAAAGTGTTATTAGATTTGCCTCACATAATAAAGAGAAAGAAAAGCAATGTTAAAAAGAAAGCAACACACAGGGTCAGCAAATAAATGATAGGATTCTTTTGATGGTGATATAGACAACCACTTACTTGACTCCAGATCATAAAATGAATAAAGTTTCTCCGATTCAGAGGGTGTTTCTTCCATCTATGAAGCAAAGGGGGCAAACACCAAAAACAATTTCAAGTGCTCTAATATATAAATGAATATATTTGACTATCTTTAGATATTTTAATAAGAGTCCGTTTAAAAAGACAACTTTCTATATATTCCTTCTCTTCATCACTTTCTTAGAGTTGAATTATTTAATCAGTAACAATTGTAAAATAAAATCTAAGTTGTGACTTAATCTACTAGTTTAATTTCCAAATGGAAAACTCTTTTACAACAAATTTCATACTTTTATTTCTTTTTCCCCAGCTCTACCCACAGATTTATATCACTGTAAGGATTCTGCTACTAATGATTATAGAAAAGCAGAGATGGATGAATAAAATAATAATTTATTACAAACCGTAAAACTTTGAACAAGCTATCTCACCTTTCCTAATCTAAAACATAGTAATCATAGCACCTGATTCTCTGGGTTGTTATGGGGAAAAATGAGGTCTATCGTGTAAAGCAATTAGGACAGGGCCTGGAAATAGGATGTGTTCAACAGAAGGTAGCTATTACTATAATTGCTTTCTATTAGATTCTGATGCAGTGGGTCCTGGTTCTCTATCTTTTCAATATTAATAAAGTAAAAAAAAATTCAGACTCAAATATTATAATGATCACAGAGATTAAAGAAATGCATAATAACAAAGTTGATCTGAATTTATTATCGCTTTGAAATAAATTTGTATTTTTTTAGTTCAACACAATATATACATTTGCAAATAGTGGTTAATTATACGATAGATGTCATATACTCAGTTCAAAGACAATGCCCATTTCATATTCCACATTCATTTTTTGGAAATTGAGATGTTACTGGCACATAACATCTTGTTAGTTTTAAGTGTGTAATCATACTTTTACATTCTTAAAACTCTCTATTAAATTTTATAGCCCCCCCCCCCAATAAAAGTCAATAACCAACAGGACAGAACAAAGCTGGAGACTGAAATAATTTGAGAAAGAGATATTCATGTGAAATTCTGGCCAAAAAAAGGTCTGGAGGGTATTGCCAGAGGTTTATTTCAAAGAATCTAGTGAGTGTTTTGGTAAAGAAGGGGAAAGGGCTGAAGAAACAATTTCAGTGAAACCTGGCTATTAAAAAAAAAAAAAAGATAATCACACTTTCATGTAAGATTAATTATCATCTAATTAAAGCCTCACTTGAAGAAGCAACCAAAAAGTTAGTGCATTAGTTCACAGTCGAAAAGTAATGAAGGGAACATAACAGACATCACTGGCATCTCACGCCTTAGATACAGGACCTTGTGTTTCTATTCCCGGGAGGTCACACACAGAGAGGGCCCTCAAAGGTGGTGCTGCCTCACCACCACTGAGGCTGACTAACAGCAAAACAGCAAGTTTCTGTCTTAAAATACTCCCTGGAGTAATCTACCTTCTCCCTTCATATGCGTTTAAAGACAGCCTTAAATATGAATAGTACCTGCAACTTCAAGAGCTTTGGCTAAATTAAACCCCTAGCATATTTCACGAATTTTATACTCACAAGTTTGAAAACAACTCTGCCAAGAAGTCGAACGGAATCCGGGGGATACCTGGGTTTGCAGCTTTTAAGACATTTGCATTCCCGCTTGTGGTCTTGCCAAGCTTTTTTCTGTTAAGACAAGAGTGGGGAGGGAACATGTGACAGAGAAATGTAACTTTCATTTACAATGGCTTTGAACATTGAGAGTCATCAACACTAATTTAATTTCAACAGCCTAAATAGAACTGCGTAATAGAAAATGAAAGCAATATTCTAATACTGTTAATCATGCAGGATCCAGTCTTTGCCAAGCATGCAATTACCAGGCTGGACACCAAGGCTTATGCTCCCACTCTGTCCTTTAATATGCCCCATGGTTATTACCTGGCTGGTGGAGTCCAAAGAAAGAATCATTATGGCTTACTTAATAATGTATAAGATAGTCTTTTAGCTGATTAAATAGAGTTCAATAATAGATGGTAATTTTGAACACAAAAAGAAAATATCTCACCAAATTAGAAAATAAACACATGGTTCAGGAAAATTAAAAGAGGGCAGACAGCTTTCTGAGTTTCTGTGCTGCTACAGTGAGTACAAAAATATCAGGAGAGCTAACATACAATAAATATGAAACCTTCCGTATTTAAAGACAACACAGAAAAGGGTTATTAGCTAAAATGACTAAATGTCACTTGCCCAGGACCGTTGTGTTTTATTTATTTTGTGGTCCTGGCTTAATCATTAACAATTAATAGTGCCTCTTTTCATTCTGAAAAGTGTGGTCTGGATGATAAATTTCATGGTCGCTTAACCGATGATCCTAGCCATGTGCTGGCGTGGCTGAAAAGACTGAAAAGTGAGCCAGTCACCAATCCTGCAACACTGTAGATTATGGACTCTCCCTGAGTCTTAGGGTCAGAAATGTTAGAGTATCCCCCTGTGAGCGGGAGAGACAGTTCGACCAAACGTCTAATATGTTCTATTCCAACAGGGCTGAAGTTCCATCACTGAAATGCCTGATGCTACAGGCATTCTTGCTTCACAAACTATAAACGTGCCTCCCAACTTCTGGCCCTATTAACATTCCTCCAGGAGGAACTCCCTTTTCCATCCACAGCACAAACATGCAGTGCAACCAAAAATTTCAAAAGTGCAGCAGCTATTTTGAAAACGGACTTTGATTCAAGTTGAAGCCAGCATTTTGTTCAGAATCACTGCCCCTGCTGAGTTGCTGTATGAAACTGTGGCCCGTGTGCTATTTCCTCATAATTCTAATCTTGAAGACATTGTTTACAAGGGGTGTCTCACCTCTTTTACCAACTCTACCCATGGTTGCCTCACTTCATTTCTTTATATCCACCATGGCAATGCTTTTAATGTGATGTTTGCAATCTTTTTTTTTTAGTATTTATACTTCACTCATTTCTAAATAAGACTGAGTTGCTTCGAAGTAAGGATGTATATGAAATAAGTTTATAAAATTAGAAACAGAAAATGTTAAATCTATAAAAAAAATAGTCCTCTAGCATTTATTGAGCATCCTACAGTATGTCAGACACATGGGTGGGCAATTAAAAAACGGTAGTTCACGTGATATTCACAAAAATCCAAATGGTAGATATTATCTTCTATTAAAGATTAATAAAGTAAGGCTGGGATCTGACTACCAAGCTATGTAAACATAAAAGGGGAGTAAAAATTCTTAGTATGCCAAACAGGAGAGCTAAGTAAGTCCCATGTTCATGCACTAAATTGATCTGGGCTAGGCAAAAAAAAGCATAATGGCTTATATAACTCTCATCTGACAGGAAAGAAAAACACACAGCCTTACCAACTATCAAATCACAGAAGGAATTTATCCCAAGAATGCTAATTAATGTACTGGACAATGTCTTCAAAAACAGTTTATAGTTCTAATGGCCTTCATATAGCTACTTCTAATGTCCCTACTCACTAAAAGGCGTACTATTAAACTATAACTCAGGGAAAGAAAATGTTTCTATTTGTTTAAGGGGCTAGTCTTAGACTAGCAATTAGCAATTTACCAACATGTGTAAGATCACTTAAAAAAAACATGTTTCCGGGGGCGCCTGGGTGGCTCTGCTGATTAAGTGTCCGACTGTGGCTCAGGTCATGATCTCATGGTTCATGGGTTCCAGCCCCCTGTCAGACTCTGTGCTGACAGCTCAGAGCCTGGAGCCTGCTTCAGATTCTGTGTCTCCTTCTCTCTCTGTCCCTCCCTTGCTCACGTTCTGTCTCTGTCTTGCAAAAGTAAATAAAATATTTTTAAAAAACACATACTTCCATTGTCCAATAAGTTTGAAAAATGCTACATAATGTATACCCCACTTAGAGATCTGAAGTAATTTAGTTTGTGAGAAGTTCAGTTTGCTAAAAAGCTCTGCATTAAAGAAACGTATAAATTAGCTAACACAAGTTTCTCACGATTGTTACTGCTATCCTTTGGGAAGGTAGGTTGGTATATATGGGCTCAGATAAACTAAATTAGTGATATATTAGCTATTACATACTTTCCTTCATGTGATCTTTGAATTCATAATCATTCACACTGACAGGAAACTAGAGTGCTGATATTTTTTACTTCTGATTGAAGGGAGAACCGTGACTTTGGTGGAAGACTTTTCATTCAGTATTAAAAGCTGAGAAGCCTGACAGATGCCTTCATTGGCCATGTGGGCAGGAATGAACCACAAGTGCCAATGGGTCTCTGAGAAAGCACTCTGGCCCTGTTCAAAACCCGAGCAAGTGTCCAGATGACAAAGGACTGCACCTACCAAAATAAAGCTGAGACCATTTGGACCAAAAGATCTTAAGAACATATTTTAATCAATACTTGCTAGTATAAGAGATCATCCATAACCCCCTTACGTTTGGAGCAGCTCAGTCTCCTGACAGCTCAACCAGAGTGAAGTAGCTACAAAATGTACCCCTAGGTAACAAACCAGTTGATCTGTTAGGCGACATTATTTAGAAATAAACATCCAAATTTTGGAGAATTCTTCTCAAAACAACTTTAGGTCTTTAGCATAATTAATATTGAGTTCTTATTTCTTAACAGTAATTAGAAACTAAACAGTATGTTTCTTAAGGCTATTCCTAAATTGCTGCAGGTGAAAACACCAGAGAACATATGTATCTCCCCATTTCTTCAGCAAAAAGATATTCATTCTTTTCATCTAAAAGCCAAATCAAATCTATATAATAAACACAGAAAGCAATCATACCACTTAAAACTGGTCTAAAGCACAGTGTCAACTTTACAGTCTACTTCCTATCTTACCATGATATTAAAACCATGTTTCTAAAATGTTAATTATTAGGATTTATTGTTCAGCTTCACCATCATATCTTACTATGAGGCTCACTATCAGAGGCAAACCACAGAAAAGGCTAAGAAAGCAATCTTGTAAGGAACTGCATTTGACTTTGAAGCAAAACTCTACAATCTTACAAAAACATTAGGCATTATCTTCACTCTACAAACTATAACCTTGATCTAGACCTCAACAGCTCATAATCTATCTGCCAATTTTCTCAAAGACAACCTTCTTGATTTACTTTTTCCTACTTTTTTCCATTACTGAAATGCAGGATGTAATTAAGATTTTGTTCACAATACTGGCTGTAATGTTTTCTGTTCTCATAGTTGAAAACTAACAATAATGTACAATAGGCACAAATTAGCATGAAAGACAAAGGAAATTTAAATATTGCATTAAGACACAAAGACAATGGGAAAAAAAGAGTCTGAGATGAAAAAAAAAGGAAATGAAGACATCTATGACTCAATTCCATGTATTGGTAAATGAATGACTCAAAAAACAACTTCAGAATCTCTACATTTTCATGTTTGGTAGTATTTATATTGATACAGAACATAAACTAAACCAGTAGCTCCCAGGGTGCCTGGGGGGGCTCAGTCATTTGAGAGTCCAACTCTTGATTTCAGCTCAGGTCATGATCCCAGGTTCCTAGGATCGAGTTCTGCATTCGGCTCCACACTGAGCAAGGAGCCTGCTTAAGATTCTCCCTCCTCCCCCTCCCGCCCCTACCCTGCACATGCGTTCTCTCTCTCTCTCTCTCTCTCTCTCTCCCTCCCTCCCTCCCTCCCTCCCTCCCTCTCTCTCTCCCTCTCTTTCAAATAAATAAATAAACAAGCAAACGAACAAACCAGTAGCCCCAAATGGGGGTAACCCTAATGTTGAGGGTTGTTTGGGAAATTTATGGAGGTGATTTTATTTGTTAGGATGCTTGGGGAGAAAACCATGGGCACTTAGTGGCCAGGAACCAGAGGCGTCGGGCACCCTGTACAGGGTAATTCCACACGATGAAGAATCGTTCCAAAACCAAGATGAATTTTAAAAGTCCAACAGGGGTGCCTGGGTGGCTCTGTCAGTTGAGTGTCTGACTTCGGCTCAGGTCATGATCTCACAGTTCGTGGGTTCGAGCCCCGCATCAGGCTCCGTGCTGACCGCTTGCTCAGAGCCTGGAGCCTGCTTCAGATTGTGTCTCCTTCTCTCTCTGCCCTTCCCCCATTCATGCTTTGTCTCACTCTGTTTCTCAAAAATAAATAAATGTACAAAAAAAAAGATTAAAAGTCCAATAAAACATTCTACAGAGGGGAAAAAACTTGTTTGTAATCATCCAAGCCTGGAACTAAGCCTTGTTTCACATAAAAAAACGAAGAGCTTGTTTTTACACAGCCTTGATAGCACTGAATTTTCTAGGTAAATCAAGGAAAGATTGCATTTTAGGAACTTTAGTGAAAGCTATTTAATATTTTATAAAAGCATATCACTGAAGGCAACACCACCGGTGGTATTTGGAGTTAGCAATAACACACACTTTCTGATCCTGAATTTTGTACTTCCCTTTCCAAGGTGACTGTACAGACGCAAGTATATGACTTCTTAATTATGTCTTCCAGTCCAGTCATGCCTGAGCATGTATGTGTGTATGTGTGTATGTGTGTATGTGTGTATGTGTGTATGTGTGTATGTGTGTGTGTATACAGAGAGAGAGCACGCATTATATAATATAAAATATATTAGTTTATTGTAAGTTATCATCATTTTCCTTCTCCTTTACATTCAAGTTATGGAATTACATTGATATTGAATTTTAAAAATATGTAACTAGGTAGATTGTATTTACTACAGAATTTCATTTCAAGATACTACAGAGGACCAAAAGTATTATTATAAAAAGCTAGAGTTAGGTCTATGAGAGCTCAAAACTGTAGAACTAGAACAATGCTACACAGCACACACAGACATAAAAATATTTATTTAAACACACAGCCTGGGACAACCTCAGGGATTCTGACAGTAGTAACGAGACAGGATCAGGTGTCTGAATTCTTTTTATTCACTGAGGGTGATTCCATATGTAGCTAAGTTTGAAAAAACCACCGATCTAGACTAAATTAAAAAGGCTACTGTATATACTAATAGAAGAAACAAAAAAGTACTTTTCTATACTTATTAAACTATTATACAGTCCTATAAGAATGAACATTTTATAATACTGACGTAGGGAAAGTGTTTCTAAGCAGGACATAAAACCCAAAAAGGAAAAGAAGTACATATTAAACTACATTAAAAATAAGTAACTTTTGTACATCAGAAAGAACAAACCTAATACCACAAGCAAGGTTGAAAGATAAAGGCCAAACCAAGAAAACAAAGTCTACAATGTATAAGAAAGACAGTGTTAAATGTCTCTAAAATAAAAGGAGGTCCTAACAAAATAACTAAAGAAAGGATGAATATTTCAATTAAGGAAGGAAGGAAGGAAGGAAGGAAGGAAGGAAGGAAGGAAGGAAGGAAGAAGGAAGGAAGAAGGAAGGAAGGAAGGAAGGAAGGAAGGAAGGAAGGAAGGAAGGGAGAGAGAGAGAGAGAGAGAGAGAGAAAGAAGGAAAGAAAGAAAGAAAGAAAGAAAGAAAGAAAGAAAGAAAGAAAGAAAGAAAGAAAGAAAGAAAGGCAAGCCGGCCTAGGACATGAATAGGAAATTCATGCCTAAAAAGGAAAGAAAAAATAAACAAAAAAGACAAACCACACCAGGGATCAAAGGCATGCTAACAGAAAGAAGGTAATACAGGTGGTCCATTAGTGTAGCAACTATGAATGAAACTAACAGCATTTGGAAGAGTCTAGGGTCTACGGTCTAGATCACTCCAGCCTTATCAGTAGAACTGTAAGGTTCTCTAATCTTTCTCATAGGTGTATGGTAATGAACACCAAAAATCTTAATGTGCATATTGTTGGTATACGAATAATATTTACAATACACTTAATCCTAACAAATCTAATTGGTGTACAGAAATAAGTGTAAGAATGCTCATCATACATTTATTTAAAAAACTGAAAAACTGGTGGGGCGCCTGGGTGGCTCAGTCGTTTAAGCGTCAGACTCTTGATTTCGGCTCAGGTCATGATCTCACAGTTAAGGGTATCGACCAGCATCAGGCTCTGCGCTGACAGAGCTGAAAGCATGGTGCCTGCTCGGGACTCTATCTGCCCCCTCCCCTGCTCATGCACACACACTCTCTCTTTGTCTCTCTCTCAAAATAAATGAACATTTTTTTTTAAACTGAATCATAATAATTTTTCAGCTTTTCCTAAAAGAAAAAGCTATTTTTGCCTTTTTCCTTATGCTGTCCCAATATTGTTTGAATTTTCTACAAATATCATGTTACTATATTTACAAACAATAGCGGACATCATTATCTTTCTTATGTCTGGTAACTGTGATTCAGGGAGAAGCATTTTTATATGAAAGAGAGAGCAAAATTACTGTTCAATAAACTCTTTTAAATATTTTTGAAAATCTGCTTGTAACTCAAAGAATAGCTTAAATGTATTAATTTTTAAATGCTAAAAAAAAAAATACGCTTCAATGAAACCATTTGTAATGCAAAGACTTACTCAGTAAACTGTTTTATCAGTTTATCTTCATTCACATCCATTTTTTTAAAGTAAGTGTACTACCAATTAGGTACATCTTGCATTTACCAGATGACAGACATCTGATGATTTCTTCTAAAGCCAGTACCATTTAGAGAAGATATAAGTTACTATATACTTATCATTGATCATTTGAAATTAATGCCATCTAAAAGGAAGAAAGGACAGTAAATCCTAACAACTCTTTCTCTGGCCAGTCTCACATGGTCCTGATTACTAAAGAAGAGAATTGATGAGATGTTAAAACGGAAAGAGAAAATCAGTTTATTTCAACTTTCTTACACAAAATAGCCTTGCACTACTATGACATTCCCCTCCCCTCCTTGGATATGATCACTACAGCTCAATAACCCATTTAAATGCCACTAAACATTGGGGACAAATGGGTGGCTCCGTCAGCTAAGTGTCTGACTTCCGTTTTTGGTTCAGGTCATGATCTCATGGTTCATGGGTTCAAGCCCCACATCCGTGCTAATGGCACAGAGCTTGCTTGGGATCTTCTCTCTCCCTCTCTCTCTGCCCCTCTCCCTTCCCCCACTCACACTCACCAGCTTTCTCTCAAAAATAAATAAAAAATAAACTTAAAAAAAATACTGTTAAACACTGGGTTTTGATTACAGTAAATACTCATCTTAGGGCAGTTTATTATTGTGTGGGATAGAGTATTACAATGCATATCGAGACTGGTTTCAGTAAAACACATCTAATTCATGACCGGGGCTCCCCAGACATTCATTTTGTAAGAGGACTGGATTCAATAATGTCTAAGGCAGCCTCTCAATTATAAAAATCTATGATTCTGTAAAATCACAGGAACATATAATCTGAATTATGAATTATGTCAAAATAGGTCTGAAGCCTGTCCACATAAGGCTTACATAGAGCTGAAAATTTTCCTCAAATTTTAGATCATTTAGAGAGTATTTTCCTCAAATTTTAGATCATTAAAGGATGAAGAAATTGGCTTAAAATGTACAAAAAGAGAATTCTTTTCAGCCATTTATTCAACAAACGTGTTTGTCATTAATAATTGAACACCTTCTGGCGTGGAAGATTGTTACAATTTTTTTACCACATTTTCATGATTCATTCCACTCAAAATCAATATTTACAGAGATTTCCTATAAGCAAAACTTAGAGAATACTTGAGTTGCCCTGCAACTTGCAGGAAGGAAAAGAGACCCAACAGTTTTCCAATCACTTACAGACCACTTAATAGCAAATAAACAATATCTCTATCTTCATGCCTCAAAAGTAGTCTAGTATTGAACTGCAGGTTGATAGATACATGAAGATCAAAGCTGGATTCTGGAAAAGGAAAACCAGAAAGCTAAGCCAGGTGTCTAACAAGCTACAGCTGACTGACAGGTATTGATTAAAATCTTGCATAAAATCTCCTTACAGCACAAGAGAGACCTAGTGATAGACGTTAGACTTATCACCTTAAAAGCTTACTGAGTGCTATATCAAATCTAGACCTTCCCACTAGGCTTAATCAAATTAGATAGGGCCAAATATAAAGATGGAGTAGGGTAGGAGAATGGTCGTAGGGCATCAAGCTGACAAAAGAAACAACAAGTATTATTTCTTGGGAAAATGGAAATTACAGTTTCCTGATTAACTGAGGAACAGTTAATAATATTAGTGCCCCAAAGTCAGTCAGCCATCATCTAGTGCAGAATTCAGGTCAAATCCATTCTGCCACCTGCTTTTGTAAAGTTTTACTGAAACACAGCCACATTCACAGTTTATACTCCCTCATTTCACACTATGACGGCAGAGTTGAATAGTTATGACAAGAAATCTACGGCCCACAAAGCCTAAAATATTTATCACCTGGACCACTACAAAATAAAAAGTCTGCCAACCTCTGATTTAGTGAGAGGTCAGATCAGGATGGAATGGCCTACGTGACATATTTTATCTAGAAAGGCAAAATAATTCACTCACCTCTACACACTTCCAATCTTCTGTGCAAGGAACTTCCACGCTAATCCGAACGTCAGCACTGTGTTCTAGCTGAACACGGCAATGGAGCACATATATTTTGTCTCCCCAGCCCAAGTAAGCATCAGGTTTTTAACTCCCAAAGTGGATTAGAAGAGCCATCAACGAATGAGGAGTTTAACGTCCTTTCTACAAGTCAGAAACCGGGGGTAAGACAGGCTGCAGAAACAGGGCAGCGGAGGCCGCCTCAAAGGGCAGTTACCTTCCGAGTCTTTTCAGAGAAGGCAGCCACCTGCCAGGGAGAACTCCAGCTGGGACCCGGCAGCAAGAGTAAATGTCAGGCACAGAAGGGGATTGAAAGTAGCCGAAAAAGAGAGACTTACCCAAAAGTCTTATACCAAACAGTGTCAAAATACCTCCTTGCTATTGGAATGACTGTGAGGAAGCACAGGAGGGTCAGAGTCGAGAATCTAGCTGCATCTGACGCTCCTGTTTCTGATGCAGAGATCAGAACTTCTACTGGGTCTTCCCGCCCCACACTCACCCTCCTACGACGGCCGCCTCCGCAGCCACCTCATTCTTCAAGTGGCGTAAAGGCTGTGAGCCCTTATTACAGAGGAGGAGATGATACCTCGGCACACTTCAAGGCTCTGCGGTAAGTGGTAGTTTTAAAACAATTTATGGAGCACTAATTTACAATAAAATGTACCAATTTCAAGAGTGTAGCTTGATGAGTTCTGACATATACACACATCCTTGTAACAACACCAAAGTTAAGACAGAGACTGTCATTACCCCCCAAAGTTCCTTTGTCTCCCTTTCCATCCGAGCCCTCCAACCCGAGTAAGCGGTGATCTGGTCGCCATCATTATACACGAGCTGTGCCAACTCCAGAACAGCACTACGTCCTTCGGTCTGGCTTTATTCCCTCCATGTAACGTTTCTGAGATTCACTCATGTTGCCTCAGGTAGCAGTAGTTGGTTCTTTCTTACGGCTAGTTGTGTGTATATGCAGTGTGTGTGTGTGCGCGTGTGTGTGTGTGTGTGTGTGCACGCATGTGTGTGTGTGTGTGCATGTGTGTGCATGTTCCACCTAGGAGCAGAGCTGCACGTTTATGTGGTGAGTGTACACTTAACATTTTTAGAAACTACCAAACTTTCCCAAAGCAGTTCTATATTTACACTCCCACCAGCGGACTATGAGGTATCCACAACCCGGTCTGCACTCGGTGTAGTCAGCATTCTGCATTTTAGTCTAATGGGTATGTAAAGGTATCCCAATGGGGTTTTAACTTTCATTTTTCTGATGACTAATGATGTTGAGTATTCTTTGCTGTATATCTTACTGAAGTTCAAACCCATTCAAATCAAACCCATTTTACTGTGCTACCTTACTAAGTTGCATTTTCTGTTTTTTTACTGTTTGTTTATTTATTTATTTGAGAGAAAGAGAGAGTGCACATGGGTGGGAGAGAGGCACAGCAAGAGAGGGAGAGAAAGAATCCCAAGCAGGTTCCACGCTCACCACGGAGCCCCACATGGGCTCAAGCTTACAAACCACGAGATCATGACCTGAGCCAAAGTCAAGAGTCAGAAACTTTTTTTTTTTTTTAACATTTCTTTACTTTTGAGAGACAGAGCACGAGCAGGGGACACAGACAGAGGGAGACAGAATCTGAAATAGGCTCTAGGCTCCAGGCTCCGAGCTGTCAGCACAGAGCACAACGTGGGGCTCGAACCAATCAACCGCGACATCGTGACCTGAGCCGAAATCGGACACTTAACCAACTGAGCCACCCAGGAGCCCCAAGTGGTGAACATTTTAAATAAGTTATGGACACAACTCCTTAGCCAATTCCTAGAAAAGCAAAGAGCTCAGCAGGGGGTGTGCCTATAACATGCAAACTAACCAATCCAGAGCCCTACCTTGGCTCTCTGCTAAAGTCCTAGAGTAACTAGACCCAAGTACCAGGCAACTAGAGACCATGCTTATAATCCAAAACCCTCAGGAATTACACAAACTAGGCAGTCCTAACTGGTTTGGCCTGCTCTGCTTTGCCTTTCCCACAGAAAGCCTAATAAAGGCTCCAGCCTCAGCTTCCCCCTGCTCCCACCTTCCCTCTGACTACTGTGAGGGTTCTACATGTGGCCCTGTATGGCAATCCATGCCTCCTGTTCTAGGGCCTAGGAGTATAAGAAACTTCGTTTTCCTGAGCTTCTGCTTTCCATCTTGTGACTGCACCTGACTATCAGATGAAAGAAAACAGAATGGCGTCTATTTCTGGACTCTATTCATTGCTCTATACATCAATCCTAATGCTAGTACTATATTCTCTTCATAACTGTGGCTTTAGATTACGTCTCCAAGTCAGGTGGTCTAAATCCTCCAACTTTGCTCTCCTTTTACATAAAGGACTCAGTTTAAGTGTTCTGCATTTCCATATAATTTCAGTCAGATTATCAATCTGTGGGTCTTTGAATGAAACTTCATTGAATATGAATCTATACAGTGGTATTTTCAAAATCACTTATTATAAGTGCTTATGGATTTTGAACTTTTAGAATCAATTAATAGATAGGACTTAACTTTGTGTCCCAGAACAGAATATAAATATTAGTCTTGACAAAAGTGAAGGTATAGGTGGCAAGTTATTGGACACAGAATGATAAGAGACAGAGGGATGAGTGGGAATACTAATATCTTAACCTCTGAAAGTAGGGAATCGAGAGATACTATCTATACAGTAAATCCCCCTTACCCAGGGGGGATCATTACAAGACTCCAGTGGATGCCTGAAACTGTGGATGGCACCAAACCCTCTATATGTGACCAACAGGCAGGTAGTGTAGACAATGTGAACCCGCTGGACAAAGAGATGATTCACGTCCCACGTGGGACGGAGTAAAACAGCTGGGACAGCGTGAGATTTCACCACACCACTCAGAACAGTATGCAGTTTAAAACTGATGACCTGTTTACCTCTGGAAGTTTCCATTTAGTATTTCTGAGCTGCGGCTGAAATATAGAAAGGGAAACCACAGATAAGGGGACACTACTATACTTGATTAAACATAAATAAAGGCTTGCCCATATTGTTTAAAGTTATAAATGCAAGAAGGGGAAATTGAGCCTAACAGATTATAACAGTTAATCCCAAACCAACATGGCCGAAGCAGATTTTCCCCACCTGAGTCTCTTATACAGTCTTCCCCATGTCATAAATGGGGTCATCATCTCACCAGTTACTAAAGCCAAAAACCAAGGAGTCTTTCTTGATTCTTCTCTCCCTCTCTATCCTATATTCATTCCCGTTCTATTTTTTTCAGCCCCTCCTCTGAGCGCCACACAAGCATACCAGCTGCCTATTCAACATCTCCACGTGTGTTCAACAGGCACAAACTCAAAACCTGTAGGCTAGACTTCTCTCTGAACCAGCTCTTCCCTCAGATTTCCGTAAGTCACAAAACAGCACCACCATTCATCCGAAGTTGCTCAGGCTGGAAACTTAGAAGTCACCTGTTACTATTCTTTCTGCCTCACTTCTGACATCGAACCTATTGGCAAACTTTCACCTACACCTTCAAAATATGTCTCAAATCCAATCATTACCACCTCACTGGTACCACTCTACCTGAAACCATCCAAGCTTTTGACTAGATCAGTGCCTTGCATATACTGAGTTCTCAATTTGAATGAATGAATGAATGAATGACTGCATGCATGCATGAGCAAATTCAGTCAGTGCTTCCTTCAAAAGATACCCCAAATCTGACTGATCCTCTTTGCTGCCATTACTACAGTCCTAGCCACCATCATACGGTGACCAGACTACTGTAATAACCTACTGACAGTTTTTCCATTCCCTACCTTTACCCTATAACCTATCCCCACAGCAGTCAGAAAGTTTCCTTTAAAATCTTAGTCACACCATAATATTGATCCTCCTTCCCCCCCTTAGAACCCTACAGTAGCAGCCCATCACATACAGAACAAAATGTGTATTTTTTAACCATAGCATATAAAGGACTTATCATAACCTGGAACCTCTCATCTCTCCAGTCTTATCTCCTACAACTCTCTGTGTCACCTCCTCTGGTCCAACCTCTGGTCTTCTTGTCCTTCCCTGAACACAGCATATTCACTCCTGCTTTTACATTTGATGTGCATCCAGCCTGAAACTCTCTCCTAATCTTGGCATGTCCTGATTACTTCTTTCAGGACTTGACTCAAATGCCACTCCTGACAGGTTTTAGATCGACAGATGGATAGACAGATTATAGATCGGCAGGCAGACAAATAGACAGATCTCCTTATAAACTGTATAGGTATATCTCTCTCTCTCTCTCAAAATCTATTTGATGTATAGATATGTTTACACTATATGTATATATGTATGTGTACACACATACACACACACAAAACAGTCTCCCAATCACTATCATTTTCTCTTACCTTCTTTATTTTATAATATAAAGATAATATTATATATTGCTTTATTAACTTATTATACGTCTCACCTGGAAAATGTAAGCTTCACTGGGCAAGGGCTTTCCGTGTCTTTTTTAATACTATTGTACCAGAGCCTAGAAAAGTCCTGGTGTCGAGGCCTGGGTGGCTCAGTCAGTTAAGTATCTAACTCTTGATTTCGGCTCAGGTCATAATCTCACAGTTCGTGGGACAGAGCACATCGGGCTCTGTGCTGATAGCACAGAACCTGCCTGGGAATCTCTCTCTTCCTCTCTCTGCCTCTCCCCCACTCATACCTGCGCTTACTCGCTCTCTCTCTCTCCCCCCTCAAAATAAATAAACATCAAAGAGAGAAAGACAAAGATAGATAGGAAGAAAAGAAAAGAAAAGAAAAGAAAAGAAAAGAAAAGAAAAGAAAAGAGAAAAGAGGAGAGAAGGAAGGAAGGAAGGAAGGAAGGAAGGAAGGAAGGAAGGAAGGAAGGAAGGAAAGTCCTGATGTTGGGGTCCCCAGAGGCTCAGTCAGTTAAGCATCTGACTCTTGATTTTGGCTCAGGTCATGATCTCTTGGTTCCTGAAATCAAGCCCTGTGTCAGGCTCTGAGCTGACAAGAGCCTGCTTGGGATTATCTCTCTCCCTCTCTCTCTGCCCCTCCCCCATTCACACTCACATGCGCTCGCTCTCTCTCTCTCTCTCTCTCTCTCTCTCTCAAAATAAACAAAGATAGAAGGAAGGAAGGAAGGAAGGAAGGAAGGAAGGAAGGAAGGAAGGAAGGAAGGAAGGAAGATGGACTGACTCTGGTATTGACACTAGTATTTGCTAAGGAAATCAATAGGTAAAACCATAATCAAGTCCTTCAAATCTTAACTCACTAGCCGCACATCCAGCTGCTTTTCTTTTCTGTATTTTTTTAAGATTTAATTTTTTTAGAGCAGTTTCAGGCTCACAGCAAAACTGAGAGGACAGTACAGAGGCTGCCCATTCACTTCCTACCACCACACATATTATCAACATCCTCACCAGATGGCGCATTTGTTACAACTGATGAACCTACAGTGACACATCATTATCACTCAAAGTCCATAGTGAACATCAAGGTCACACTTGATGTTGTACATTCTATGGGTTTGGACAGACGCAAAGTCTATCCACCATTATCCAACTCCTTTTTATTCCTCTAACATGAGAAGTTTGTTCCTCCTTCAGTTCCTTTACATCTGCTGTTCCTTTTATGTAAAAAAAATCTGTTCTAGATCTTTCCATGGCTGGCTACTTTTGTTGTCAATTAGACTCCAGGTCAAATGTCACCTCTACAGGAAGTCCTTCTGTAATTACCTATTCAAAGGGGAGCTCGGACTCACCCAAATCATATTCACTCATCTAATTGTGGGTATTTGGTATTCTCGTCTCCTCGCTCTATAACATGAACTTTATGAAAGCCAGGATCATGTTTACTTGTCACTGCTAATTGCCCACCACCCCAACACCCAGAATGACTAGCTAGTAGCTACTCAATAAGTATCTACTGGATAAACTTTGGATGAATGGAAGGTTCTCAGACAATTATGTAAGAAGAGGGAGAGGAAGTAGGTGCTGATGTAGGTGAGCTAAATTCCCTCACCTACCAGAGCAGGAGGTGAATCAATAATGCCTACATAGATGGCTCAAGAAGTATTTCCCCATCTCACTTATATGTAGAATCTAAAAAGAACCAAACTCAGATACAGAGAACAGATAGGTGGTTGCCAGAGGCAGGGAGTACAGGGTAACGGAAATGAGTGCAAGTGGTCAAAATGTACAAACATGTAGTATACAGGGTGATGACTATAGCTAATAATTACTGCATTGTATATTTAAAACTTGATAAGATGGTAAATCTTAAAAGTTTTCATCACAATAAAAAAGATTATAATTATGTATGACGATAGGTGTGAACTAAACTTACTGTGATGTTCACTTCACAATAGACACATAGATCACCTCATTACATTGTACACCTACAACTAACACAATGTTATACGTCAACTGTATCACAACTAAGAAAGTAAAGAGATATTACTATGGACAGATTAAAGATAACGTAACGTTTTAAAATCTAATTTGAACCAACAAGTATCACTCATGAATGTATTCATTCATTCGCTCGACCACTTACACTCCGTGTACAGCAGAGTACAATGCAGGGAGCACCCCCACCCCACAGTGAACCTGGCCTTCTAACTGCAGAAACAGGCAATTAAACCAATAATTAAGATAATTTCTGTGTGAAAAAGGAGAGACACAAACTGGTCTCGGGAGTTTAGGAAAGAAGGGAGTGACATTTAACCTGGGTCATAAAGGATAAGTACTAGGAGTTCAGCAGATAAGGGGCAGGTCTGGGTCCAAGCCCAAGGACTCATAGAGCCAAAGGCCCAGAAGTAAAAGCGTAGCCAAGTCCACAAAGTTGAATTTCATCCTGAGGAGCAGCCAGGGCTTTCTGCTGGTGGGTGACAGATCATGCTTACGCTCTGAAATAAAACAGTCACTCTGGCTCCGGGGTGGAAAACAGAAAAAGAGCTGGCAGGAGCACAGAGGCTGCAATCAACTTAGGAGGGAGCTGACAGTGACATGCACACAAGTGGTAGTAGAGAAGCTAGAGAGAAGCGAGCCAAGTTAGATCTTCAGGTGGTAAAATCAGCAGGACAGGGTGATTAACTGGGCATGGGGCCAAGAAAGGATATGAGCCAAAGACAGTGACACCCTGAACGCTCAGCCTGCTGGGTGCTTGGTGAAATAACTCACTGAGGCTAGAAAAGCAGGTTTGAGCGAAGAAAGTGCACTCAGGTCCAGCTATAGGGCATTTGAGATATGGGTGCACCATCAAAGTAGACGTACCCCGACTGACATTGCGGAAGGGGATGGGATCACCCAGCAAGTCAACGAAAAGTGAGCAAAGACCAGCTTAGGTCCCCAGACATTTGTAGAAGTCAAAAACTTAAATAAGAACAAATAATTTCAACCTTATAGAGTTTTCTCTTTTTATTTACAATTAGATATGAAGCCAACTTCTCTAGAACACTCAGTCCATGTCCTATCAGTCTGAAGCCTGGCACAGAACTATTTGTGAAATAAACTAAGGGCTTGGCTTTCTTCATTATTACCAGTAGTGAGTGTAATATTCTAGACTCCAACTTATTAAATCACCCTGTTAAGGGGTGCCTGGGTGGCTCAGTCAGCTAAGCATCTGACTTCGGCGCAGGTCATGATCTCATGGTTCATGGGTTCGAGCCTTATGTCGGTCTCTGTGCTGACGGCTCAGAGCCTGGAGCCTGCTTCATGGATTCTGTGTCTCCCTCTCTCTCCGCCCCTCCCCTGCTCATACTCTGTCTCTCTCCCTCTCTCTCAAAAATAAGTAAAACATTCAAAAAAAATTTTTAAATCACGCTGTTAAATGTTGACTAACGTGAGATTCATCAAAAATGAATCAAATCATGCTGTAACTAAGCATAAAATGTAAACCCACAAATAAGATTAACATTGTTAAACAGGTCTATAATTATTAACATAAAATAGAGCCTCTCTCTGCTAATATAGTACTTTTAAAAGTATATAAACTGCAGTCTGATACAGTATCCCTGCTTATTTTATTCAGCAATTATTTCAATTAGAAATGTACATCTATGAATCAAATTAAATCCGGCAGAGGTAAAATAATAATTGGTGAATTTACTTGAAATTGGTGTACTTTTTAACAATATTACAAATTTTGAGCATGCTTTTTTAAAAGAAAACTTAGCCCGCTCGTCCTCTTTGACCTCAAAATCCTCTGTGACGTTCTGGTTATGACAGTATAGAAATAAGACTGGTTCCCACAGATAAGCCCTCTATTGCATCATATGGCACATCATAATACGGCAGACACAGAGGAATACAAGGCCCCTGATGACAAGATACTCTGGCCAGGATCAGAAACAGTCCTGAACACAGCAGTCAATGCATACGTGTACACTATAGACAAAGTGCAGACTGACAGCTTAGTGTGTATCCTCCACTCACAAAACAAACATACAGAGATTACCTCTGGAAGATGGAAGTAGGAACGGGGAAGGAAGCTGGAGGAAACATCCACTCTTGTTACCTCACTTTTCGGTTGAAAGATGAAATGTGAAAATCAATGACACTGAAAGCATCCTCATGGGCACCAGGGACATGAGACCTTAGAATGCCTCAATACCTTCTCTCAGACAACTCGTGGGCGCCATGGCCCCACACATCAAATGCTAAGCTAATGAAGCAAAGTTATGTCCCTCCAGGGTAAATACATTATAGATTTTATGCTACAAATTCACGTCCTCCATATCAATTTCCATTCCGAGGGCGTCTGCCTCCTGTTCATTACTGTTCCTAGTTCAGTTTGTCAGTTTAATTTTGTGCTGCTTTGTAGGAATCCACAATAATTACAACATTTAATTCTGTACCTGAAGGGTGAGCTAAACAGAGCAGTTTAAATGCATATGTTCCAGCCAATCTTTGACTCCCACCCACCTCTGCACACACCCCATCCCCCACACACATACAAGCACATGCACTAGCTGGCTTATATATGATATCTTTCACCTCACTAGCTCTTTTCCCATTACTTTCGACAGTATATCTGACGATGACGTTATTATTGATGCTACAGTAAACAGCTAATATATGTGGTAAAAGTACATGCACTATAATGAATCAAAATGACACACCCACCCACCAAACTCCCTCTACTCATTCTAATCAGATAATGGATTTTTTTGAGTGTACTACAAAAGGAGGAAGTAGCATTGGAGAGAAAAAAAAAAAAACATTCATAAAAACAGGGGAAATAAAAGTAAATGTTTAGGTCATTGAGATCAGAAAGGAAGTTCATCAGAAGGTTTGTGTCAAGTAACATGTAGTCCATCAGTTCTATATAGAGTATAGCCTTCTTAACTTAAAGTTTCCTGAAACGTAGCTCAGTTTCACATGAATAAGCTAGATAACATCACTACAACACAGTCTATCTAAAATTTATCTTGCAGAAAAAAAGCACAGCCCTGTTTCATTTTTTTGGTTTTTGTTATTATTATTGCTAACGATCTTACATAAATCTGGTAGCTTTCTAACTGTGACAGAATTTTTGCTTTACAAATGAAGTGAAAATAATCCAACTGGTTTTTACATTCCCTATTTTTATTAAGGAAGTTTTACTTCTAACCTTCTATTTTTGTATTTTTTGTTTTGTGTTCCTTGACAATAGAACGCAACAAAAGCCAGGAAAAAATGTGAATACGATAGGAAACAGAAAACTATATCTAATCAGAATGATAGAACAAAAATTCCTGAGATAAGCATGGCTTTAAGCATGGCTTAAAAAGGAAAAGAGGAACTCTGGGTGCGTGTGTGTGTGTGTGTGTGTGTGTGTCCACTCACGTGTGTGTGAGACGTTCTGGTTGAGAGCAAGGGACTCAGACACAAAACCTCCTATTAGACTTTTTATTATGATGCAATTCATTACAGCATAATTACATTTCTTATAAAATGATTAATCATAAGGTTAGAAGAAAAGGTTATGTTGAATGTTAATTATACATCCTGTAAAGAATTTCAAAGCCATGAACGGCGGTATTCTCATAGACTGTCAGTTGCTGTAAATTAAACTCTAGGAAGGCAATTTGGCACTATCTTTAAAAATCCAAAATCTGGGGCGCCTGGGTGGCTCGGTCAGTTAAGCGTCCGACTTCGGCTCAGGTCACGATCTCACGGTCCGTGAGTTCGAGCCCCGCGTCGGGCTCTGTGCTGACAGCTCAGAGCCTGGAGCCTGTTTCAGATTCTGTGTCTCCCTCTCTCTCTGCTCCTCCCCTGTTCATGCTCTGTCTCTCTCTGTCTCAAAAATAAATAAACGTTAAAAAAAAAAAATAAAAATAAAAATCCAAAATCATATATCCTTTTACTAATCAATACAACTGGGAAGAACTTATCCTACAACTAATTTGTGGAAGTGAGCAGAAATGTGCACAAAAAAGATGCCTGGTCCATTACTGGCAACACCAAATATCGAAAATAATGTAAGCATTCCTTACTGAGGAAATTATGACCATGGTGCATTCATATAAGGGAATCAATGGGATGGTACCAAAAGTTCCTCTAGACAGATGATAAAACAAAAAGGAGAATGAAGGTATACAAGAGTCACCCATATCTGGTTTTTTTTAACAAAGAATATAAATATATGAATGTGCTTGCGTGAGAAAATGCAGCGAAGCACACAAGAAACTTAACAGTGATTATCTCTGGGCACTGGGATTGAGATCAGGAGGACAAGGAGATAGGAGTGAATATTTTGTGTGTGATGTATGTGTACTATGTATTTAGTGTATATAGAGAGGTATCATATATATATATATGATTTTTTACCATACACAACTATTAATTTTTAAATTGAAGGGAAATAAGTTAAAATAAATCAAAGATTGTAAAGAAACAGAAACAGGCCAACAGGCATCACAGAGCACAATTTTAAGAGCAGAGAACTAAAGGGGCGCCTGGGTGGCTCAGTCTGTTGAGCATCCGACTTCAGCTCAGGTCATGAACTCCCGGTTCATGAGTTCCAGCCCCAGGTCAGGCTCTGTGCTGACAGCTCAGACTCTGGAGCCTGCTTCAGATCTGTGTCTCTCTCTGTGTTCCTCCCCCACCCCTCTCTCTCTCTCAAAAATAAATGAAGATTTTTTGTAAAAATTATTTAAAAAAAAAAAAAAAAAGGGCAGAGAATTTAAGGTATGATTTACATACAGCGGAGCATTCTTACCTGGCACTTGGCACTGCAGTATTTGGCAACTCGGCATTGAGAGCATCGCATCAGTTTTTCCTTCCTGTTTAAAAAAAAAAAAAAAAAAAATTCCCATTAGGAAATGAGTGACACCGATAGGTTCTGCTCACCCCATTTGTATGGTCCCTTAAGACTGAGATTTTCACACTGATGGACATCATCTTTCATCCTCAATGTGAGATACGGACATAGTAATAACTCTTTTTTAAAATAGTGGTGAGGGGCGCCTGGGTGGGTCAGTCGGTTAAGTGTCCGACTTCGGCTCAGGTCATGATCTCACGGTTCGTGGGTTCGAGCCCCGCGTCGGGCTCTGTGCTGACAGCTCAGAGCCTGGAGCCTGTTTCAGATTCTGTGTCTCCCTCTCTCTCTGCCCCTCCCCCACTTGCACTCTGTCTCTCTCTCTCTCTCAAAAATAAATAAACATTAAAAAAAATTAAAAAAATAAATAAAATAAAATAGTGGTGAAATGTATATAATATAAAATTTACACATTAAACATTTTTACGTGTATAGTTCAGTGTGTTAAAAAGATAATTCAAGGGGCGCCTGGGTGGCTCAGTCAGTTAAGTGCCTGACTTCGGCTCAGGTCATGATCTCCAGGTTCGCAAGATCAAGCCCCACCTGGGCTGACAGCCCAGTTCATATCCTCTGCTCCCCTCTCTCTCTGTCCCTCCCACACCTGCTCTCTCTCTCTCTCTCTCTCTCTTTCTCTCAAATAAACAAACATTAAAAAAAAAAAAAAAGATAATTTGAGGCACAAAATGGAGTCACTTATGCTTAGCACTATATCATGTTTGAGACTTAACTATAGTTTTGACTCCCCCAAAAGTGGATTCTTAAACCAGTCTATCAGAGATTACTAGTTAGGTAATCTGCTTGATAGACCACTGCTCTCCCCTGATGAAAGCGATCTTGCAGTAACCAACTCATTTTTTCACCTACTATAACTGCTCTCTTCTGCCCACAGAAGTCTTTCATTTTGTACAGCATCTCAGGGCTACTTTCTGTCTGCTACATTGGATCCCACCCAATTCATGAACTACTGAATAAAGCCAATAAGATCTTTAAAGTTTACTCAGTTGAATTTTGTTTTTTAGCAAATGGCATTAAGTATATTCATTTGATGTGCAACCATCACCACCACTAATGTCCTTTTTAATAAAAAAAAAATCAGTTAAAATCAGAGATTCCCACTGAAACCAGAAGTTTTACTTCACAGAGATTTTAATCTCTCCATTTGAAATAGAGAATTCAGTCCCCGTAACTACTTGGAATGGAAGTATCCTATACTCTTCAAATATAAAAAAAATTGTATACGTCTTAACCTATCATATAGTTTAATTATGAATATCCTCCTCTGGAAAATGATTTTAAAATTCCACTAAATCCAATTACTACTTTAGACATGCTGAATTGAGATGCTCCAAAGTTACATCTCCCCCAAATCACCTGCATAAGAAAAAAGCAAAGATGAAGAAAAGGTTGAATTATAAAATAAAAAATAAATGAACCTGATGATAAAATTAATAGTGACAAATAAAAGGCAGGAAGGATTGTGGATACTTTCAGGGCAGCCAAGAGCATTAAAAAGTCAAACTGTAATTTTAATATCAATGACAAAACAAAAACAAATCCTTCCAAGCACTTCTAATGGTCCTGGTACTATTCAAAGATTTTTACATCTATAGTTTATACTTAATTTCAAATAGTCCTATAAGTAAACAGTCTTATTATGACTACTTTGGGGATACACCAATACATTTTTCAAAAGATAAAAAAAACATAGTCCAAACTAAGAAGACACACCATAAAGTGCATGGCAGGTGATACTGAAAGGGTAAAAACAAAATCCTAAAGAGAATCAGAACCTAAATATACCAGGTACTTACCTCTGGGACAGCAAGGGTCAGATATGGAGCATAAAACAAGGGCAGAGGTTAAAATCTAAATAAAGGGAAGCCAAAATGCCTGCCATCCCCAAGTATAGAATTGTGGCTGTCACATATCAACATCCCAGGCAACAATGCAAACCCCAGCAACCTGGCCTTCAAGCTCTTACTATGACTATCACACTGGACTACTGCTCTTGGGTAAAACTGGATAAAACCAAAATCTACCCATAAGCTGTTAAGAGATACACATCAAATAAAAGGACCCACAAAGGAGGATGAAATGGATATGCCAAGCAAATATTAACTAAAGGAAAAGCCTATGTAATTACATCAATTTCAGGGGGGGAAAGCACTTTACAGTTAAAGATCTTGTTAGAGATAAATAAGGTAAATACTCAATGATAAGAGACTCCAGTCACCAGGTGTTAGGTACCTAGTGACAAATGTACCCAGTCTCAAAATATATGAAGTACAAGAAACAGATCTCAGGGAAAAATGACCGACACAATAAGTTAATACATGTAAGGCCCTTAAAATAGTGCCTGGAATATAGTAAACACCATATAAGTATTAGTTATTGCTATAAAAAGATACAAAGTCTTTTTCAGGAATTCAAAACCAAGCACATAAAGAACAGGGGTTCAGGGCACCTGGGTGGCTCTGTTGGTTAAGTCCCACCCCCATTCACACACTGTCTCTCTCTCCTTTAAAATAAATAAACATTAAAAAAAAATTTTTTAAAGAATAGGGGCTCAATAATTTATTCGATCTCAGGCAATACACAGACCCTTATCCCTGTTATATGAATGTGCATTCACATATTCCTGTTCAGCACCCACTGACCATTTATAAACCGCAAAGCAAATCTCAAAAATCCCAAAGAATCAATATCATATAGATCATCTTCTCCAACCATAAGGGAATTAAATTAGAAATCAGTAACAAAAACAAACCCAGTGAAATATCATATGCATGAATATTTAAAAGCATGCTTTTACAGAATTCAAGGATCAAAGAATCATAATGAAATTAGAGTATACACACACACAAACACACACACTTTTTTTTTTAAGTAGGTTCTACACCCAAGTCATAGGGGATGGAACTCCCCTTGAAATCAAGAGTCACATGTTCTACTGAACCAGCCAGGCATCCCAAAAATTGATTAAATAATGGAAAAATATCAAAACTTCTGAGATAAAATGAACACACTACTTACAGGAACATTTATAACTTTAAATGTTTATGTTAAAAAAACTGAAAATAAATGAGCTAAACATGTAAGTCAAGACTTTAAAAATAACAGAAAACTAAGGACAGCATCAGCAGGAAATTATACAACATATGAAATAGAACACAGTGATCTAAGAGGACGAGCAAAACCAGAGGCACAAATAACATCAACAAATTTCTTGCAAAATCACTTAAGAGAAAGTTTCCAAACAAATAATACTGAAAACAAAATGGAATGGAACTCAAGATTCAATAGATTGAAAAACAGACAAGAGAAAATTCTGAAGGAACGGTAGCAGTGACATAATTTTCTAATCTCCTTAACTCTCCCCATTAACAAAATGACAGCACGAGTTAGAGAACAAACCTGAGTATTACTCGCCACCCAGGAAAACATCACAAAACGTGACTGGGCAGAGGAAACCACTAACAGCTCTGAGACTTAAGTCAGTGTATTTGTGGGAGAAAACCAAGAAGGCCACAGGGCCTCCAATAAGCCTGAAAACAGAAGAAGCCCCAAGCGGCAAAAAGACGCCCAGTGTGTCCAGCCAATGTGACAATGGGAGCCAAAACTGGGACAGGATGCTTTCTGCAAGAATCTTCCAGAGGAGGAAGTCACTGGGACTCCCCTGAGTGCTGCCCTCCTCAGACCCGACTTCTCAGATTTTCCCTCCTCCTCCTTTTCTGGTGTAAGTTATTCAGAGGTGGGATGCCTGGGGGGCTCAGTCAGTTAAGCCATCCACTTTGGCTCAGGTCAGGATCTCACAGTTCATGAGTCCTAGTCCCAAATCGGGCTCTGCGCTGACAGTGTGGAGCCTGCTTAACACTCTCTCTCTCTCCTTCTCTCTCTGCCCCTCCCCAACTTGCTCTCTCTGTCTCTCAAGATAAATAAATAAACTTTAAAAAAAGGCAATTTCTGTTACTTGCAAATATAAAGCCCCAGCTATATGAGGTGTTTCTTCTTGATTTTAAAAATTAATGGGCAGAATCAAGCTACCTCAGAAGATCAGCGATGAACAGGTTAGCAAGCAAAACTGTGTCCTCTCCCTCCCATAGCTACCAACCACAGGCTTTCATGAATTTTCACAGAATGCTGGCAAAGTGAATAGCAAGATTACTCTAAGTACCTAAATAATTTAATTGTTGTTTTGATGGGTGGAAGAAATTCCTTAACATGAGTTATTTAAATGTTCAGGGTTACATATCAAATAACAAGTTCTCAAGTTTCAAAAATAGGTCAAATGAATCCAAGAGAAAAGTGGTGTGTGTTTGATCAGACAACCACTGAGCCCCGGAAGAGGTCCTGCTTCTCTCTTGGGCTCAGGCTGAGAACAGAATCCTGTGAAGCAAATTCCACCACTGCAAAGGAGAATGAGTTAGAGGAGTTTCCTTCCAATACTGAAATTATTTGATTCTGCTTCTCTTGTGCCAGTAACAAATATTAACTAAATTTGAAGATGACAAAAGTTGTACACGTTTTAGGTGAATTACGGTAGTCTCAGAGGCACAGAAATGTGATGAATATAGAATTTTCAGATCACAGAAACATCCGGTTTACAAAATGATTAGCTCAAAGTCCAAATGGACTTTCTGAATGAAAAGTAATCTAAGGAAATAGGTTAGCAACATATCAGTAACAGAAAATGATTAATTTACCTCTTTTCCCCTCTCCACTCAAGAGAAAATAATAGCATTCTAACCCCAAATAGGAAAAGCTATTAAAATTATTTTACACCAAAATCAGTGTTATCTTTAACTATGTCCACAAAAAAAGCAACAAGGAATCCCCTATTACTCATTCATACAAACTGTGACAGGCTGTAGAACACAGTGTCAAATCGGAGAAAATTCTCAGGTAGCTCAGTGCCCCAAATACAGTGGTTCATGGAGCAAAACAAGTCCTCTTTTCCAGGTAAAGGCTGGGACATAATTAGCTTCTCCAACAGCACAGGCAAAGGAAATGTAGAAAGGAAATAAAAACAGAACAAAATTACTTGTTCCTCCAGTATACAAATCTAGAAGTTGTATATGGGTACAGGAGAAATCACTGTGTCTAAAAAATCAAAGAAGAAATGAGATTAAGTGGCTCCTTCAAATCCCAACAACTGGGGTAATATTTAAGGGAATGTCTCTCTGTCCTTGGTTATCAGCAGGAGGGGAAACTATCGAAGGGTTTAAAACTCTGCCCTAGGGGGCACCTGGGTGGCTCAGGTCATGGTCTCCCAGTCTGTGAGTTCGAGCCCCGTGTCAGGCTCTCAGCTGTCAGCACAACCTGCTTCCGATTCTGTGTCTTCCTCTCTCTCTGCCTCTCCCCCACTCACACTCCTTGTCTCTCTCTCTTTCAAAAATAAATAAACATTTAAAAAAATACAAAACAAACAAACAAACAAACCTCTGCCCTAAAATAATATGGGCAGTTGCCAGATGGAGGAAAAGAAATTTCCTGGGAAGGATCTAGAAAACAAATCCTAGTGATTCAAATTTCCCCCAGCCCTGGCAGCTGCAGAATCCATTTTAAACTCTGCAGAGAAAACAACGCATCCACAACACATTCATACACAGGCAATATGTCTCCACCCCTCAGAAGTCTCCTGGTGTCCCTTGCAGTCAAAGCTCTCCTTCAACGGCCACCCGCACACTCACTGCTGGCCAGGCAGTTCGGGCACCGCAAGGAAGCCCGGCCACCCCATCAGCCTCCGAAGCCACTCATCTGGATGGAGCACAGCCCTGTACAATCTGAAGCAACCCAGGACCCAGCGTGTGTCTTTGCAGCCTCTTCTGGGCTAAAGATCCGTGCCCAGCAATCTTTTGCACACTTTTGTCCTTTTTCATGGCTGATCACTATGAGCTTTGAGAAGAAATGTGAGCTGAGAGAAAGAGCAGACTTCATCAGATAGAGCCTGCCGGCACCACTCACGCTTGCTAAAAAAAGAGGGCTGACCGCAGGATGTCTGATGGAGTACCCCTGCCTGAACACAAGTTTTAAGGAAGATTCTCCAGTAACAATTCCTATGAAAATATTTCTTCACATAATCAGGACAAAAGATGCTCTGTGGAATATGAGGAATATGGACTGTTTTAGAATAAAGAGCTCTATTTGTTTAAAAGGCAAAACCCAAAATAAGCAAAATCTAAATATAATTTTTAAAAGAGACCACAGAAATAATATTTCTTTAAAGAATCTTTGTTTGTAAACATCTCCAAAATCTCAGACTCCTGATTCATTAGAAACGTTAGTGTTATGTACCCAAGTACCTGCCTGTTTCCCCATGGAAATTTCTGGAGCAAACGAAACTCTGCACTATGAAAAGGAGATTATCCCAAATAAAAAGTCATGCTATTCCCTCCAAGGGTAGTACAACTGTTTTTACTCTGACCAAATAAAATACACCGCAAAATGCTAAACAGAAAGCATTCTCTTTGGCATAAATATTCATAAGAATACAGAAAAGGAAACTTCCATTTTTGTTTCCAGATGGTAATTATGTTGGTATGGGCCTAAAGGCTTTTTTTTTTAATTAGAGATTCTCATCCACAGTCCACCTAACTATCAAATAGTGGGGTTTTTTTTTAATGTTTATTTATTTTAGAGAGAGAAAGAGAGAGAGAGCAAGAAAGAGAGAATGAGTGGGGGAGGGGCAGAGAGAGGGAGACAGAGAATCCCAAGTGCACTCTGCTGTCAGCGCAAAGCCCAAGGCGGTGCTAGATATGACCTGAGTTGAAATCAGAGTAGGACGCTCAAGCAACTGAGCCAACCAGGTGCTCCTCAAATACTTTTAGTACAAAGTAGCAGATGTGGTCAAAGTAATACAGACTCATAACACAGAAAAGCAGAATTGGTTTGGATTCATTTTTCCACATCCCTTATCACTTTATTTCAGACTTCTAACATTCAAAGTACAAAACAAGAAAATGCAATGGTCAATTATTTCAGAAAACAAAAAAATCTATGATCCCCAGGCACCATACCTTCCTGGGCAAAACACAAGCAATTTAAACTCATATTAGCACTTACGGAGGAGAAAAAAAAAAAAAAAAAAAAAGCACAGCAACTGACTTCAACTTAGGTCACGATCTCATGGTTCATGAGTTTGAGCCCTACATCGGGCTCTGTGCTGACAGCTCGGAGCCTGGAGCCTGCTTTGGATTCTGTGTCTCCCTCCTCCCCCTCCCCCCGTTACCCCTTCCCCTCCTCCCTCCTCTCAAAAATAAATACGCACCAAAGAACTGGTGACTTACAGCTGGTTTTTAAGGCAAAGCAGTTTAAGGTAAACTGAAGAAAGCTATGACCAAAAGGCACTGAAGAGGGATTTGATCTAATAACATCTCTGTTCCTAAACGGGAAACCTCTCAGCCTAGTCAGGTAATAGGACTCTGGTAAGTCAAGAGATGTGTTCAATTTCCCCAAGTCTTCTTGAAATCCAAAGTAATAAAAATATGAGAAAGAAGAAAAAATATGATTTTGCCCAAAGAGTGAAATCAAATACCCTTTAAACAGGTAAGCATTCAGTATAAATACCACACAGCATTAACATGAAAATCAAAGTACCAATGGGTAGAATTTCAAATAAGGTATAAGGATAGCTGATCAACATTTACATCAATAGACTAGGACCTAAGTCTTCAAACTGGCAAAAGATGGTCACCTTGATTTCGGTTCCAGGAAACAGTGTGTCACAAAGGAAGAATTCTCCATCATCTTCCTCTTATTAAAAAATGAAACTTAAAAAAAAATTAATCTCAACAGCACTGTGACTGTATTTTAGCTTTAACAGTGAGAAAACCAAAAGCCAAATTCACTATCTAATTATAGTAATCTCTTCATTTCAGAGGCCCAGAAGCATCTCCTCCTTCCGCCTGCCTTAAAAATTTGCCCTTCTATTTTATAATTAAGTCTATTACTTTGTTTAACTTTTAATTACAAATTTCCTGAAGTCCTCTGGAAATAAGCATAATGAAATCTCAAGTAACTCATTCTCTCTTTTGGAGAACAACATGAAACTTGAAGTTGTTGTGGCTGTTGTTTTTTAAGTTTATTTATTTATTTTGAGGAAGGCTAGCATGGAGCCTGATGAGGGCTCAAATCCATGAACCATGAGATCATGACCAGGGCCAAAATCAAGAACTGGACACTTAACTGAGCCACCCAGGTGCCCCTCAATTTAATTTTTAATAATTTATTGAGTTTAATCTCATATTAGATGCATGCTTTGTAAATTAATTTCCCACAGACTGTGTCTGCATTATTTCTCAACTAGACACTGTAAGAGAATATAATACAGTGGTGAAATCATTGACACTGGAACCATATGGCCTAGAACCAAATTCTAGTTTACCACCTAGTAGCTGTATGATGCTGAGCAATTTAATACCTCTAAACCACGACACTAAAATGAGAATGATAATAGTACCAACACTACTTGGCTGTAATGAGAATTAAATAAAATATGTAAATCTCTCAACATTGTGCTTGATTCATAGAAAGAGCTAATTTTTCTTAGTACTATTATTCCTTTAAGAGATTTTTTTTAAAGCAACTCTCAAAAGAAGTTCCTAGATATCATGTGAAACACTTCAGTGTTGAGTAGAAGTATTTTTAAAAGTTCAGCCATTCTAGAAATTCAGAATTTTAGAAACCTTTAGAATGTTTTTCCCAGTTATTTTCAAGTTCTTCATATAGTTACCTCTACATTATTGGAAGAGAGTACAGAAACAGTACAAGTTATTTACTGAAATATTCATGTATGTAATTAAATGGTAATTACTTCTTAGCTTAGAAGCAACCAAACATGAATAAAATGTAACAATGAAACTAGTGCTTTTGGGGAAACTGTTGGTCAACGTGAGTTTTAAATGTTCTAGAAGTTAACACCTGGACCCAAATAATACAAAACTTGGATACATTTTTCTCTTATCTCAAAAGAAAAAAAGAATCAGATATAATAAGGTTGCATTGAACGCTTTTATTTTTCTACATAGGTCAGAAGAAAGGCTGAGAAAATCTTAATGCATCAAGTTCCCCTCCCCTCATTAGGCTGGTAGAGAAAAGTCTGCAGCACAGGAGAGAAAAGAGAATTAACTCTTTCTAGGTAAGCTAACCCATTTTACTAAAAAGTAATTTCCCTGTTTATAGCTCATTTACAATAATCTTTAGAAGACGGAAATTTGTAACTGATCAACCTTGACTAAACGGAGAGAACCCCAACTGCAATACATGATATCATGCATTTTCCCCCAGAGAAAATGGGAAAGAAAACAATTTTTGAAATGTCATTACTCAAATGGTTTTTAAAAATTATACGGTGTTTTCAATGGGAAATTTTAATTATCTTTTTTCTAATACAAAGATCTTCTGGGTGCCACATCCTTCCTGTTGTTGCTGCTCTTTACTTCACTGGGCCCATAAAATCACTGAAGACTCTTTGTACCATGGACTGTGACGGTTCTGAAGAAATTCGGATCAAAAGACATAGTTCTTGCCTTCAAGGACTGCTGATGCTACAACAGAAGCACACCAGCAGCAGCACGTGGTATCACCTCCTGTGCTAGAGACCCGTAAGACGGCAACAGGTGACGAGTGGTAAACTGAGGCATCAGTCGTAATAGCTTTTGGTCATCACAGGTCCTAGGGTATGGCCCTAAGAAGAGGCACCTAAACTGGGGGAAAGACAAAGGCAATGAGAAGTGGAGATGAAGAGGCCAGGTGTGGGATGGACGTTCACCCAGGAGTAACGATGGAGACAGAAAAAGTGAGCCAGGATGTGAAGAAATCACTGGAAGGCGGTGAGGTCATGGGGGTATGATGGCAAATGCTTCAAAGTGGCTGGCAATTTTGAGGGAGAAGAAAAAATTATCTAAAAACAGCAAGGGGAGAGAGGCCTCTGTTTCTCTGGACACTGAGGTACTGTTAGGGTAGGGAAAAAACAACCAGAACTTGGAAAGACAGAAGCACTGTCCTCAGAAGGCAGGCAGGTTTCAGTTAGAGCAGGAAGGAGAAGGGAACATTCAGAGACTTTCAGGATAGGGAGGTTTTTAAAATGACAGAACATGTTCCAGGTGATATAGAAGAGAGGATGGGGCAGGGAGTGCAGTGTTGAAAAAGGGTGAGGAGCTGAGTTAGATTAGGGTAGACACAGAACCATAAGGAGCCAACTCTGGTATTGACGGATAACTTCAGATGTTATCTGATTTCAGAGGCCAAGCTCATTTCACCAAATACTACTCCTAAAATACATTTAATGCAAAATGACAAAAGTTATAGTCAAAATATGCAACAAAATTCCAGGAAATTTCAAGAGCAGAAACAGCTACCAGAAGCCAGGTAATAAAAGATGACCAGTGAACCAGAACTACAGAATAGTAAGAATTAGCTAAGTAATTGAGGTTAAAAGGGAAGGAGGGTGGCATCCGAGACAATGGAATAGCACTTAATAAGTACAGATTTCAGCCCAAAGGCAATCCTTACAGCTGCTGCACAGGGGATAGCAATAGAGAAAACTGTAAAAACATTAAGGGGCCAGACATGAGTAGTCTATAGATCCTAAAGGCCTAAGCTGAGAAAACACTGACGGCAGTAATAATAAATAATTTCCAAGTAGGCGTGGCTACAGAAAACAGAAAACCCAGTATTACAGTGGTTTGACCACACAGGGTTCTGTGGTTTCTCTCATGTAAACTAAGTCCATAATTGGGATTCTCAAGCTGGAATGGCAGCACCATGATGATCAGGAATCCAGCTCCTCTCATAGTCATTAGTGAATCCACGGTGGCTACTGGAGCTCCAAACATTTCCAGGCAGCAAGAAGGAGTAAACACAAGAGAAGTACACCATCCACCGCAGTAACCACCCTCTGAAGACCCTTCCTAAAATCCCACACACGACTTATAACTCGCTGGCCAGAACGAAGTCGCAAGGCCACACCTAAATGCAAGTTAAATAAGAACATATGACCCTTAGCTGAGCTTGCTGCAACCTCAAATTAAAGTGGGATTCTATTATTAAGGAAGAAGTGCCCAATAATCATTAAATAACCAGCAATCTTTCCATAAAAAATGACAACAGAACCTAATATTTTTTGAATACTTACTGGAATCAAGCATGTACATGTATATTTTATCTAATGCTAATTATAAGAATTTGCATGGTAGATCCTTTCATTACACAAATTTCTATTATAGATGAGAAAAGTGGGGTATACAGAAATTAAGTAATTTTCCAGGGTTACACCCGAGGTACTGTTCTCTTCAAATTCCATAGTCTACAGCCTTAAGCACTGTGCCAAATGCCTAGTTATGAGCATCTTCCAACAGTCAGGGAAGCGGTGTCAGGGCCTGAATCAAAGCAGGGAAAAGTGAAAATACAGGTGGGAAAATGGCTGCTAAAAATGATCAAGAGCCACTTTTGAAAACAATCTGGCAGTTCTGCAAAAGGTTAAATACAGAATTACTATATTACACAGCAATTCTAGTCCCAGGTACACAGCTAAGAGAAATGAAAACATTTGTCCACACAAAAATATGTACATGAATTTTCACACCAAAGAAGTGGAGAGACTCCAATGCTTACCAACTGATAAACGTATAAATAAAATGTGGCATATCCATGCAATGGACAATTATTCAGACATAAAAAAAATGGTAGTATTGATATATGCTACAACATGGATGAACCTTGAAAACATCATGCTAAGTGACAGAAGCCAGTCACAAAATATCACATATTCTATGATTCCACTGATACAAAATATCCAGAATATCCAGAATAACAAATCCACAGAGAAAGAAAGTAGACTAGTTGTCCAGGACTGGAGTGGCAACAATGACTGGGATAAATGGGAAGTGCCTCTAATGGATTTAGAAATTTCTTTTGGGGTGATGAAAATGTTCTAGAATTAGCTGTGGTGATAGTTTCACAACTCTGTGAATATAATAAAAACCAATGAATTGTTTACTTTAAATAGGTAAACTGTAAGTTAAGCATCCATCTTTGGCTCAGGTCATGATCTTGTGGTTCATGAGTTCAAGCCCCACATCAGGCTCTGTGCTGACAGCTCAGAGCCTGGAGGCTGTTTCGGATTCTGTGTCTCCCTCTCTCTCTGCCCCTCTCCCCCTCTCCTGCACTTGCTCGCTCTCAATCTCTCTCTCTTTCTCTCTCTCTCTCTCTCTCAAATTAAATAAACATTAAAAAAAAATAGGTAGGGTCACTTGGGTGGCTCAGTCAGTTAAGCATGTGATTTTGGCTCAGGTCACGATCTCACGTTTCATGAGTTCAGGCCCTGCATTGGGCTCTGTGCTGACAGCTTGAAGCCTGGAGCCTGCTTCAGATTCTGTGTCTCCCTCTCTCTCTACCCCTCTCCCGCTCTCCCACACTTGCTCGCTCTCTCTCTCAAAATGAATAAACATTTTTAAAAAATAGGTAGGGGAGCCTTGGTGGCTCAGTCAGTTAAGCATCTGACTTCGGCTCAGGTCATGATCTCACGGTTCATGGGTTCAGACCCCGCATCGGGCTCTGTGCTGACAGCTCAGGAGCCTGGAGCCGGCTTTGGATTCTGTGTCTCCCTCTCTTTCTACCCCTCCCTGCCTTTCAAAAATAAAAAACATTAAAAAAAATAGGTAAACTATATGGTATATGATTTATATCTCAACAAAGCTGTAGCCAACAGAAACAAGACAACCAAGAGATGGCGTAATTAGCTACATTCTTCTGATTAGTTCAGTTCTATTCTAATGTCTGAGGAGAACAGAGAATGTTGGACAAGGAAAATTCTTTACTTCTAAGGTGAATACAGCCCTTTGCTTCCATCAGAAAGGGAGAGCAATGGGACTTCCACACAATGGCTAGGTCCCCCCTGGACAGATTCCAAACTCCCACCCCTCAGGGCTCACAGTCTGTTCTAGAAATGAAGATAAAGCCTGTTCCACCCTTCACACTTCCTGAGACAGTTGTCTCGCCTTCTCCCTACACAGCTGCTAGAGAACTGAGTCAACTTTATCTCACATGAATAGGAATATTCACAAAATAGTCACTAGTTTAGGGAGTCCCAGGAAAGGCTTTCCTATTAAAATTAAGGTTTCAATGCAATCTGAACCAATAGATTTCTTAACTTTGTTAAGGATGAAAGCCTTGGAAGAGATTGTGAACCTAGGATATGCTAATATGCAAATGAAGATATATAACTCATTTAAACTGTTTTAACAACTTAGCAGACACAGATGACAAAATAAACCAAGGATAGCACTGAAGAGACTAAAGACACTGCCTGGTGACAAAAAGCGGGGAAGAGACCTAAGTTTACCAATGCTTTTGGTATCATACACAAACTGCAATCAAGTTAAATAGGAAGACTTAAAGATTCTGTCCCACCATGAAGAAGACCAGTGAACTCACTGAGACATGTACTAAAGGCAATGAGGACTTCCTGGAAAGGGAGCTGCACCTGGCCAGCAGTATCTCTCACACTGCCTTGCATATTTTACACAGTGAATAAATGCCTGCAAAATGAATAAATGCATTTACATATATAAGTACTTTCGACTAGACCACCAAGACCAGTAATGCTTGAGACCTTTAAAACAGAATCACGGCAAATTCTTCCAAAATGGTTCTCCTAAATGTCAAGAGGCAACTGCTAGAATAGTCTAAAGTTAGCCCTTCATGCCTCTCAAACTTAGTACTGTCTCAAAGATAAAAGTAAAATAGTCTCTACCTTCATTCAGGTAAATATCCCAACGAACATAATACAGTTTTCAAAATTTTATGTTCAAAATCCTTGGTTTAAGGGCAACCTCAAAATTCTAACCTGGTAATCATGCATACTACTTACTGACTGAGTGTGCTAGGAGGAAAAAAAAGTATGCACCACCATGTTTTTCCCATCTGCTTATTTATACAGATTTTAAAGTTTATAAAAGTTCATAAGTGAAAATATGTGCACACACAGAATAAACATCTTTTAAAAAAAATCCAATACTCAGAAATATTAGCTGCCAACAATGGCTAGGGAGTAACTGTCGTCGTTTTAGAAAAAGAAGTTCCTCATATGCACTTTTCAAAAACTTTACTGAAGTATTCTTTTCAGTGAAACTGCTTCTAGTACACTTAACATTACTAGACTGATTAAATTTTATTTGCACTTAACATGCTAAGACTATGTCTCCCTGCTAAAATAAAAATCTGCTTCTATATAGATCATAACTACAAATAAAGTTCCTAGCATTCTTAGACCACAAGTCAGCTCAATAAACAACTCCAGGCTATGGGTCCTCTTCCCAAGTGAGGGGCCCTGCCCTCCTCCCCTTTCCCCAGGAAAGATGGTAGTGCAGAGGAAGGCAAAGGAGCCTCACAGGCATGAAAGATACCAAAGCAATCACCAACGTGATCTCTCTTCACAGCAAGTGCAACCAGCTGGGTGGGCATCTGAGCGAGCGAGAAGATCCCAGGAATCACTGAAAGGAGCCCTCCTGAGAATATCCTCCTCCCAAAATGACAGAAGGCAACAACAACTGGTACCAGCAGCCTGGCTTCATTTGGGTGCTTGACAACACATCAGACCTACTGAATCCAGAATGAGCATCTCAGTAAGATCTCTAGGTGATTCTCATTTCTTTTTTTTTTTTTTAATTTTTTTTTTAACGTTTATTTATTTTTGAGACAGAGAGAGACAGAGCATGAACGGGGGAGGGGCAGAGAGAGAAGGAGACACAGAATCGGAAGCAGGCTCCAGGCTCTGAGCCATCAGCCCAGAGCCCAACGCGGGGCTCGAACTCACGGACCGCGAGATCGTGACCTGAGCTGAAGTCGGACGCTCAACTGACTGAGCCACCCAGGCGCCCCTAGGTGATTCTCATTTCATTAAAAAGTACAAAACGTAGCCATACCTGAAACTGAATTACAGGCAAATATTTTGGATAGGAAGCCTCTTTGGTTTAAAAATATATTCTCCTTGGGGTGCCTGGGTGGCTCAGTCAGCTGAGCATCTGACTTCGGCTCAGGTCTTGATCTCATAGTTTATGAGTTTTCTAGCCCTGCGTTTGGCTCTGTGCTGACAGCTGGGAGCCTGAAGCCTGCTTCAGATTCTGTGTCTCCCTCCCTCCCTCTCTCTCTCTCTCTCTCTCTCTCTGCCCCTCCTCCCCCACTCATGCTCATTCTCTCTCTCTCTCTCAACAATAAAACATTTTAAAAATTAAAAAAATTAAAATGTTTTATCCTTGAAATGGTAGGCAGCAAAATCTAACGTATCACATGAAATAAATGCTGTCATGGTGCTGCGTTTTAGAACATGGTCAAAATATCAAGATGATTTATCCATGATCTGTAAAAGTTAGAACAAAATACACATACACACACATATTTACACACATACAGTATTATGTTACAACAAACTGAGTCAAAAGTGCAGAACTGTAATCCACCAAATTATTTAACTTAAAAGTTGGTAGTTCAAAGCATAAGAGACTCTTAAATACTGAGAACAAACTGAGGGTTGATGGGGGGTGGGAGGGAGGGGAGGGTGGGTGATGGGTATTGAGGAAGGCACCTTTTGGGATGAGCACTGGGTGTTGCATGGAAACCAATGTGACAATAAATTTCATATTAAAAAATGTATAGCACAAAAAAAATAAATAAAAATTCAAAGAAAAAGTTGGTAGTTGTTGTTTTACATAAATTTGTTTGAAAAAATAGTGATAAAGGAAGGTCTAATTTATTTCAGCAACATGGAGATCCACGTATAAAACACCTAAGGTTTTAATGAAGCATGCGATATAGGAAAACAATTACTAGTAAAAGGTGATAAATATAGCCCAAGAATAGAAGGCATTAAACATACCCAGACGAAAAAAAAAAAAAGAAGTAAAAAAGATGCTATCAGGTATAGGAGAAAGATTCATGATGTGGAGAAAGGCAAGCAAAAATAGAAACGAAAGTGAGTTACAAACTTATCAAAGCAGTACAATTGTGCTGCGAAGATTACAGACAACAAGCAAAATGATTAGCGTGTACTTAATAATGTATTACTCCTAAAAACTTTAAATTGATGTTTATGGTCATGTTTTCCCCTCAGCGGAGCAATTCTGAGATGAAGAGACAAGTAAAAATAGCAAAGGCTTTTAAAACCCATCCTACAATAAATTTTCCAAAGTACATCAGTCTTCCCCAAGATGCACCTGCCATAAAGTCTGACAACCCTAAATATTTAAACTTCAAAGATAAACTAAAGAAAGACATGCTGGAGTCCTCCACTCACAAGGTGACTGTGTCACTGAGCTATATTTAGTGCAGTACTCGTGTGCTCTTACCCTATCCACATCCCTGTGTGTATTTCATCACACAGGACAAAGCACGTAACAGGTGCTCAATATTTAGTAACTGGATGAATGGCTCAGATAGCTTAGTCCAATGATAATGTTTATAACAAAGACCATATACATAGAAAAAACTGCTAGTCCACAGCCAGCCCTCATTTAGCACTGAGTACCTTGCGAACACGTATCACTAGTCATGGGGGACATGACTGTAAGAAGTAACAAACCTTAAGGCCTAGTACTGTCACCTTCATACATAAAACAGCATTATCAAAATGCATTTTGTCTCCTCAAAGACAAATCATTCAAGGGAAGGGCACATGAAAGATCATCCAAGACGGACCTCTGGACATAAACACCAGCTGCTGATCCACACCCAGCATGGATAAGCATCTGATTCCCCTCATTTTTCCTCCTGCATCTCTGCCCACGTATCCCTGATAACTTCATCCACCAGAATTGACCAAAAAAAAAAAAAAAAAAACACCTCTTATCACCAAAACCCTGCTCCTCTTCTTAAACCACACTAAATACCAACAACAGCTTTGTTTCTACTGCGCTGCCATACACATTGCAAGCATGACAGTTTTTATTCTTTCTTTAACATTTATTCATTTTTGAGACAGAGAGAGAGCGCAAGCCAGGGAGGGGCAGAGAGGGAGACACAGAATCGGAAGCAGGCTCCAGGCTCTGAGCTGTCCGCACAGAGCCCGACACGGGGCTCAAACCCACAAACCATGATGATCTGAGCTCAAGTCAGACGCTTAACTGACCGAGCCACCCAAGTGCCCTTGTATGTTGATATACACAATATATAGAGAGGAATGTGAAAGATATGAGAAAAAGATCTATGGTTAAGGAGAAGATGAAGGCATTAAACAAAATTAAGCCATCTGGAACAATGGGTGTGACTGGTGAGAGAAAGTAAACACTTGGAGGTGCCCGTAGCCGTTTCAGAGGAGAACCTTGCTAAACCTGGTTTATCAGGTCAAGGAGGGAGGATGGAAAACGTATGGCTTGCTTTCACTATACATCCATCACATATACTTTCTTCTGGGTAAACTGGAAAATAACATGTATCTATTTTGGAGCAATATTATAATATGGAAATATTCAGGAAAAATATCCTGAGAGATAATTATCTTTTGGATTTTTTTTTTGGATTTTTTTTCGGATTGTTTTGACTTTTGTATTATTTTCTATAATGATGCTATAATGATTTTTATATTATATTCTATTTTTATATTATATTCTATAACTGATTTTTAGAGCAGCTTGCAGCTCATGGCAAAACCGAGAGGAAGACAGAAGGAATGCCCGTATACTCCCCACCACCCCACATTCAGAGCCTTCTCATTATCAACATCCCCCTCCCCAGTGATTTCTCAGTCAAAATTGATGAACCTACACTAATACATCCTAATCATCCAAAGTCCATAGTTTACATTAGAGTTCACTCTTGATGTTGTACATACTATGGGTCTGAACAAATGTATACTAATATGTATCCATCATTATAGTATCATACAGAATATTTTTCACTGCCCTAGAAGACTTCTGCTCTGACTATTCATCCGTCTCACAATCCAACCCCTGGTAACCACTGCTTTTTACTCTGCCTGAAAAGTTTTGTCTTTTCCAGAAGGTGATATGGTTAGAATTATACCATGTAGCCTTTCAGGCTGTCTTCTCTCATTTCGTGATATGCATGTACATTACCTCCATATCTTTGTGATGGCTTGGTACCTAATTTCTTTTCAGTGCTGAATAATACTCCACTGTCCAGCACTACTAGGATTTATTTCTCTGTTCACCTACTGAAGGACATTGTGGTTTCCTCTAACTTTTGGCAATTATGAACAAAGCTGCTATAAACATCCACAGCAGATATTTCTGTGAACCTAAGTTTCTAACTCCCTTGGTTAAATAGAAAGCAGTATGATTACTGGATGATATGGTAAGAGTATGATAAGTTTTGTAAGAAACTGTCAAACTGTCTACCAAACTGGCTGTTTCATGTTGCACTCCCACCAGCAGTAAATAAGTTTCTGTTGCCCCACATCCTCACCAGAGTATGGTGTTTTCAATGTTCTGGATCTTGGCCTTTCTAATAGAGACATAGTGTTATTTTATTTCACTGTTATCTCATAATAACTGTTATTTTAATTTGTGCTTCTGGGACAGCATATGATGGTGGGGTATCTTCCTGCATGCGTATTTGACATCTGAGTATCTTCTTTGGTGAGATGCCTGTCAAGATCTTTACCTATTTTTTATTTTATTTTTTTTTTTTTTATTTTTTTTTTCCAACGTTTTTTATTTATTTTTGGGACAGAGAGAGACAGAGCATGAACGGGGGAGGGGCAGAGAGAGAGGGAGACACAGAATCGGAAACAGGCTCCAGGCTCCGAGCCATCAGCCCAGAGCCTGACACGGGGCTCGAACTCACGGACCGCGAGATCGTGACCTGGCTGAAGTCGGACGCTTAACCGACTGCGCCACCCAGGCGCCCCTCTTTACCTATTTTTTAATCAGGTTGTGTTCTTATTGTTAAATTTTAAGAGTTCTTTGAATATTTTGGGTAGCAGTCTTTTATCATATGTAAATATGATCTTTTGCAGATATTTTCTCCCAGTCTGTAATTATGCAAATATTTTCTCCTAGTCTGTATTTTGTCTGTTCGTTCTCTTGACGTTGTCTTTTGCAAACCAGATGTTTTAAATTTTAATGAAGTCCAGTTTATCAAGTATTTGTTTCATGAATCGTACCACTGTATTGTAGATTTACTCCTGTGCTATCTTCTAGGAGTCCTACAGTCTTGTGTTTTACACTTACATCTATTGACCATGTTTTTTTTTTTATTTTTTTTTCAACGTTTTTTATTTATTTTTGGGACAGAGAGAGACAGAGCATGAACGGGGGAGGGGCAGAGAGAGAGGGAGACACAGAATCGGAAACAGGCTCCAGGCTCCGAGCCATCAGCCCAGAGCCTGACGCGGGGCTCGAACTCACGGACCGCGAGATCGTGACCTGGCTGAAGTCGGACGCTTAACCGACTGCGCCACCCAGGCGCCCCTATTGACCATTTTGAGCTAATTTTTGTAGCATGTGTAAGGACTGTGTCTAGACCATTCCCTTTTTCCTCTGAAGTCCAACTGCTACAGCACCACCAGTTGAAAAGACTGTCTTTGTTCCACTGTATTGCCTTTGCTCCTCTGTCAAAGAGCAGTTGACTGTTTTTATGCCAGTCTATTTCAGGGCTCCCCAGTCTGTTTCCACGGATATATTCATCTATTATTTTGCCAGTAATACATTGACTTAATTGCTATAGCTTTATAAGTCTTGAAGGTGGGTAGCATCAGTCCTCCAACTTCGTAATTCCACAATAAGGCATTGGCTATTCTGAATCTTTTATATCTCTAAACTTTAGAATCAGTTTATTGATATCCACAAAATAACTTGCTGGAGTTTTGACTGATATTGCATTGAATTTATAGATCAACCTGAAAGAACTGACTTCTTCACAATATTGAGTCTTCTTATCCTTACAATGTGGAATATTTCTCCACTTATTTTCTTTTGTGTTTATTTTTGAGCGAGAGAGACAGAGCATGAGTGGGGGAGGGGGAGAGACAGAGAGGGAGACACAGAATCTGAAACAGGCTCCAGGCTCTGAGCTGTCAGTACAGAGCTTGACGTGGGGCTCGAACTCACAAACTGTGAGATCGTGACCTGAGCCGAAGTCGGATGCTTAACTGACTGAGCCACCCAGGCACCCCTATTTTGTTTCTTTTCATTTCACTAAACAAAGTTTTGTAGTTTTTTCCATACAGATATACACATTGTTTGATTTATACCTAATAATTTTGGGAGTGAGTACCAATATAAATGGTATGGTATTATATTTTTTGTTTACTTATTTTAAGAGAGAGCAAGCAGGGGAGAAGCAGAGAGAGAGGAAGAGAGAGAGAGAGTTCCAAGGAGGCTCCACACTGTCAGCCCAATGTGGGACCTGAACCCACAAACTGTGAGATCATGACCTGAGCCAAAACCAAGAGTTGCACACTTAACCGACTGAGCCACCCAGGCACCCCAGTATTGTGTTTTTAATTTCAAATTCCACTTACTAATTGCTGATATGTAAAAAAGCAACGGACTTTTCTATATCAACTTTGTATCCTACAACCTTGCTATAGTTGCCTATTAGTTCCAAGAGGTTTTTGTCACTTCTTTCAGATTTCCTACATAGCGGATCGTGTCATCTGTGAACAAAGAGCTTTATTTCTCTCTTCCAAATGTGCATCCTTTTTATTTCTTTATTTTGTCTTATTTCATTGACTAGGAATTTCCAGAAGGATGTTGTAAAGGAGCAATGAAAGGGTAACATCCTTGATTTGTCCTGCACTTACTGCAAGACCTCTGGTTACTCACAATTGAGTATGTTAGCTGTAGGTTTTTTATAGATATTCTTTTTCAAGCTGAGGAAATTTCTAGTTTACTGACAGTTTTTATCATGAATATTAGATTTTGTCAAATGCTTTTTCTGCATTTACTGACATGCTCGTGCAGATGTAATTTTTCTTTTTCAGCCCATTATTTTTTGTATTGTGGACCAACATTGCAAACCTGAGACATATCTCACTTGACTGTGCTGTATAATTCTTTATACATATTGATGGATTTGGTTTGTCAGTATTTTATTGAGAATATCTGCATCTATGTTCATGACAGATACTGGTCTGTAATTTTCTTCTCTCATAATGTCTTTGATTTTAGTTATCACGGCAATGCTGACCTCTTAAAAAGTATTCCCTCTGCTTCCATCCTATTAGAGATTGTGAAAAAAAAAAAAAAGGTGGGGGGATAATTTCTTCCTTAAATGCACAATAGAATTTACCAGAGAAATGATCTGGGCCTGGCTGTTTCTATTTTAGAGCAGTATCAACTATTGATTCAATTTCTTTAATAGATACAAGCCTATTCATGTGCATTTTGTGTGCTTTGGCAGCTCTGTCTTTCAAGAAATTGGTCCATTTCATCTAGATTATAAAATTAATGGGCATAGTGTTGTTCATAGTGTTCCTTTATTATCCTTTTAATGTTCGTGGGATCTGTAGTGATGTCCCCTCTTTCATTTCTGTTATTAGTAATTTGTGTTTTCACTCATTTTTTTCTCAGTTGGCCTGGTTGGGCTCTTGGGATTTTATTGATCTTTTTAAAGAAACAGCTTTTGGTTTCAATGATTTGCGCTATTAATTCCTTGTTTAGAATTCCACTGGTTTCTGCTCTAATTCTTATTATTGCTTTTCCTCTGCTAACTGTGCAATTAATTGCTCTTCTTTTTCCAACACAGAAACTCATATAATTGATTTAATATCTTTCTTCTTTTTTAATGTATGCATTCAATGCTATAAGTTTCCCTGTACGTAGGCTTTCGCTGCACTGCAAAAATTTTGAAACTTCTGTTTTCATTTTTATTCAAAATATTTTTAATATTTATTTATTTTAGACAGAGAGAGAGCAAGAACACACAAGCAGGGGAGGGGCAGAGAGGAGAGACAGAATTCCAAGCAGGATCTACACCATCAGCACAGAGCCCAATGTAGGGCTTGAACTCAAAAACCATGAGATCATGACCTGAGCCAAGATCAAGAATCAGACCCTTAACCAACTGCACCCCCCAGTCACCCCTAATTCAAAATATTTTTAAATGTCTATTGAGATTTCTTCTTTGACTGATGAGTTACTTAGAAGTGTGTTGTTTAATCTCCACATATTTTAAGATTATTTTTCATCGATTTTGAGTTTAATTCCAATGTGTTCTTACAACAAACACTGTCAGATTACTACTTTTAAATTTGTTCAGGCTTGTTTTATATTCTAATATGGGATCTCTGTTGGTGAATATTCCAAGAGAACTTGAGAAGAACGTGTATTTTGCTGTTGTTGGATGAGGCAGTCTATGAAGGTCAATTATATTCAGTTGATTGATGGTATTGTTAAGTTCCGTTATGTCCTGATTTCCTTTGATGGATCTGTATATTTCTCCAACTCTAAAAATAGATTAATCTATTCCTCCTTGCAGTAGTATGAGCTTTTGCATCACATAGATGAGCGCTCTTTTGTTGGGCAAATACCTGTTAAGAAATGTCCTATCTTCTTGGGGAACTAACGCTTCTGAACTTGAGTAACACCCTTCTTTATCCCTGCTACCATTCCTTGTTTTGAAGTCTACTCTGTCTGAAATTAATACAACTACTCCTTTTTTTCATTAGTATCCGTGTGGTATATTTTACTCCATCCATTTTACTTATTTTAATTAAATAGAATTTATTTATTCACTTTTAAATTTCAGTATGACAAACATACAATGTTATATTAGTTTCAGGTATGCAATATAGTGATTCAACAATTCTATACATTACTCAGGGCTCATCATAATAAGTGTAGTCTTAATCCTCTTCACCTATTTCACTCATTCCCTCACCCACTTCCCCTCTGATAACCAGCAATTTGTTCTCTATATTTAAGAGTCTGTTTTCTGGTTTGTCTCATTTTCCTTTGTTCATTTTGTTTCTTAAATTCCACATATGAGTGAAATCGTATGGCATTTGTCTTCTTCTTACTGACTTATTTCACTTAGTATTAAACCCTCTAGATTCATCCATGTTGTTGCAAATGGCAAGGTTTCATTCTTTTTTATGACTGGGTAATACTCCATTATTACCACATTATTATTTTTTTTATGACTGGGTAATACTCCATTATTGTATATGTATATGTATATGTATATGTATATGTATATGTATATGTATATATATACCACTTCTTCTTTATCCATTCATTTATCAATGGAAACTTGGGTGGCTTCCATAATTTGGCCATTGTAAATAATGCTGTAATAAACATAAGGGTGCACATATATTTTTGTATTGGTGTTTTCATATTCTTTGGACAACTATCCAGGAGCACAATTACTGGATCATATGATAAATCTATTTTTAACTTTTTCAAGTACCTCCATACTGTTTTTAACAGTGGATTCTTTAGTCTGCATTCCCAACAACAGTGTACAAGGGTTCCTTTTTCTCCAAAACCTCACCAACATTTGTTGCTTGCGTTTTTTATTTTAGCCATTTTTTTCAATGTTTATTTATTTTAGAGAAAGAGGGTGGGGGGGAGAGGAAGGGAAAGAGAGGGGACAGAAAATCTGAAGCAGGTTCTGTGCTGAGAACAGCAAGCCCGACATGGGGTCCAAAATCATGAACCACAAAATCATGACCTGAGCCAAAGTCAGACACTCAAATGACTGAGTACCCACGTGCCCCTGATTTTAGCCATTCTGACAGCTGTGAGTGGTATCTCAATGTGGTTTTAATTTGCATTTTCCTGAATATTAGTGAACCTGAGCATCTCTTCATGTGTCTGTTGGTCATCTGTATGCCTTCCTTAGAGAAATGTCTATTTGTATCTTCTGCTCATTTTTAAATTGGAGTATTTGTTTTCTGGGTGTTAAGTTCTATATATATTTTGGATACTAACCCTTTCTCAGATATGTCATTGGCATATATCTTCTCCCATTCAGTAGGTTGTCTTTTAATTCTGTTGACTGCTTCCTTTGCTGTGCAGAAGCTTTTTATCTTAATGTAGTACCAATAGTTTATTTCTGCTTTTGTTTCCCTTGCCTCAGCAGACCTATCTAGAAAAATGTTGGTATGGCCAATGTAAAAAAAAATTACTCCCTGTGCTCTCCCATCCATTTACTTTTAATAAGTATGGGTCTTTATGTTTAAAATGGGTTTCTTATAGAACATATATACTTGGATCTTGGTTTTTGACCCATCCTGACAATCTTTTTTTTTTTTTTTTTTTACTGAAGAAACTAATTGACATACAATGTTATATTAATTTCAAGTGATCTGACAATTCTGTATGTCACACAATGCTCACCACAATAAATGAAGTTACACCTGTCACCATATAATGTTATTACAACATTATTGACTATATTCCCTATATTGTATTTTTAATCCTTGTTATATGTTTATTTTATAACTAGAAGTTTGTATCTCTTAATCCCCTTCATCTATTTCAGACATCTCCCAACCCCATCCCCTCTGGCAACTACCAGTTTGCTCTCTGTATTTATGAGTCTGTTTCTGTGTTTTGTTCATTTGTTTTGGTATTTAAATTCCACATATAAGTGAAATCATGTGGCATTTCTCTAACTTATTTCACTGAAGCATAATACCCTCTAGATCCATACACTCTGTCATGAATGACAAGAAATCACTCACTTTTACAGCTGAGTAAAATTCCTTTAGATGCATATGCACAGATATGTATCACATTTTCTTTATCCATTCACCTACCAATGAACATTTACATTCATTCCATATCTTGGCTATTATAAATAATGCTGAAATAAACACAGAAGTGCATATATCTTTTCAGTTAGATATTTTCTTGTTACTTAGGTAAATATCCAGAAGTGGAATTACTGTATCATATGATAGTTCTATCTTTTTAATTTATTTTTATTTTAACAGAGAGATGAGGGAGGGGCAGAGAGAGGAGAGGGAGGGAATCCCAAGCAGGATCTGCACTGTCAGCACAGAGCCTGAACTCACAAATAGTGAGATCATGACCTGAGCCAAAATGAAGAGTCAGACGCCTAACCGACTGAGCCACACAGGCTCCTCGGATATTTCTATTTTTAATTGTGTGAATTTAATTTTCTTTTCCACAGTGCCTGCACCAATTTATATTCGCACCAATAATGCACTAAATTTCCCTTTTATCCACACCACTGCCAACATTTAATTTTTTCTCTATTTGATACTAGCCGATCTGACTGCTGTAAGTGATATCTCACTGTGGTTTTGATTTGCATTTCCCTGATGATTGGTAATATTGGGGATCTTTTCATGTGACTGTTAGCCATCTGTATGTCTTCTTCAGAAAAAAAGTCTATTCAGGTCCTCTATCCATTTTTAATCAGCTTGCAGTAGTGAGCTGTAGGAGTCCCTCACCTATTTTGGATACTAATCCCTTTTCAGCTACATCATTTGCAAATATCTTCCCCCATTCAGTACAACACCTTTCATTTTGTTAGTGATTTCTTTTGCTAAAAAAATAAAATAAAATAAAATAAAATAAAATAAAATAAAATAAAATAAAATAAAATAAAATAAAATAAAATAAAATAAAATAAAATAAAAATATCTTTTTGTATTGATGTAGTCCAAATAGTTTATTTTTGCTTTTGTTACCCTTGCCTGAGGAGAATTATCCAACAGATGTTTCTAAGGCCAGTGTCCAAAACATTACTGCCTATGTTTTCTTTAAGGGGTTTTACAGTCTCATGTAGCACATTTGGAACTTTAATCCATTTTGAGTTTATTTTTGTGTATGATGTTAGAAACTGATCCAATTTCATTCTTTAGCATGTAGCTGTCCAGATTTCTCAGCACCACTTATTAAAAAGACTATCTTTTCCCCATTGTATATATTCTTGCCTCTTTTTTCATAGATTAATTGACCATATAAGCATGGGTTTATTTCTGGGCTCTCTTTTCTGTTCCATTGGTGTATGTGTCAATTTTTTGTGCCAGCACCATACTGTTTTGATTACTACAGTTCTGTAGTATAGCTTGAAATCTGGGATTGTGATACCTCCAGATTTGTTTTTCTTTCTCAAAATTGCTTTCAATACTCAAGACCTTTTGTGGTTCTAAAAAAGTTTTAGGATTATTTGTTCCAGTTCTGTGAAAACTACTCTTGGTATTTCAACAGAGATTGCATTCAGTCTGTAGATTGCTTTGGGTGCACGCACATTTTAACAATATTAATTCTTCCAATCCATGAACATGGTATACATCTTTTCATTTGTTTGTGTCATCTTCATCATCAATGTCTTATGGTTTTCGGATTATAGGTCTTTCACCTTCCTAGGTATTTTATTCTTTTTGATGTAATTACAAATGAAATTATTTTTTCTTCTACTTCATTATTAATGTATATAAACACAACAGATTCCTATTAATTTTGTATCCTTCCATTTTACAGAATTCACTTCTTAGAACTGGTAATTTTTCGGTGTAGTCTTTAAAATTTTCTATATGTAGTATCATGTTATCTACAAATAGTAAGTTTTATTTTTTCCTTACAAATTTGGGGAAATTTTATTTCTTTCTGCTTTATTTCTGATTGCTGCAGCTAGGACATCCAAGATAATGTTACATGAAAGTGCCAAGAGTGTACATCCTTGTCTTGTTCCTGACCTTAAGGGAAAAGCTTTCAGTTATTCATCGTTCAGTATGATGTTAGCTATGGGTTTTTATATATAGGCTTTATTACATTGAGATATGTTCCCTCTAAACTCATTTTGTTGAGAATTTTTATCATGAACAATTGTGAGATTCTGTCAAAAGCTTTTTCTGTATCTATTCAGATGATCAACTGATTTCTTACCCTTCATTTTGTAAATGTGGTTTATCACACGGATTTAACTTGGGGATAATGAACCATCCTCGCATCCACAGAACTCCCAACTTGATCAGGGTGAGTGATTCCTTTTTTTTTTTTTAAGTTTATTTAATAATTTTGAGGGCCTGGGGGAGCAGGGTGGGGGGAGTGCAGAGAAAGAATCCCAAGTTCTGACAGCACAAAGCCCAACGCAGAATTCAATCTCACAAACCATGAGACCATGACCTGAGCAGAGTTCAAGAGTCGGACTCTTAACTAAGCCACCCAGCTGCCCCAGTGAATGATTCATTTGATATACTGCTAAATTTTATTTACTAATATTTTGTTGAGGATTTTTGTATCAACGTTCATCAAGGTATGCTGGGCTGTAATTTTCTTCCTTTGTAGTGTCCTTCTCTGGTTTTGCTATCAGGGTAATGCTGACCTTTTAGAATGAATTTGAAAGCTTCTCTTTCTCTTGATTTTTGGAATAGTTTGAAAAGGATAGGTATTCACTCTTCTTTAAATATTTGGTAGAATTCACCTGTGAAGCCATCAGGTCCTGGACTTTGTCTGCTGAGACGTCTATGATTACCAATTCAATTTAGTCACTAGTAATCAGTCTGCTCAGGTTTTCTATTTCTTCCTGATACAGGTTTTAAATATTGTATGTTTTTAGGAATTTCTCCATTTCATTTCAGCTGTCTTACTTGTTGGCATATAATTTTTCATGGTAGTCTCATAATCTTTTGTATTTCTATGATGCTGGTTGTTACCATTCTTTCATTTTTAAATTTTACTTATAAGACATTCTTTTTACATGATGAGTCTGGCTATTCAAAGAACCAGCTCTTTGTTTCATGAATCTTTTCTATTATTTTTTAGTTTCCACTTCATTTCTTTGCACTCTGATCTTTATTATTTCCTTCCTTTCTAAATGTGGCCTTTGCTCTTCTTTTTTTAATCCCTTTAGATATAAAGTTAGATTGTTTGAGATTTTTCTTGTTTCTTGCATCACTGCATCACTATAAACTTCCCTCTTTGAGGGCACCTGGAGACTCTTTGGGGGCTCAGTCAGTTCACTGCCTGACTTTTGATTTTGGCTCGGGTCATAATTACTGGGTCATGAGATTAAGCCCTGTGTTGGGCTCCATGCTCAGTGCTTAAGATTCTCTCTCTCCCTTTCTCCCTGCCCCTCCACCACTCCTTCTCTCTTTCTCTCTCTCTCTCTCTCTTCCCCCCTAAAAGTAAATAAATGAATAAATAAATAAACAAATATTTTTAAAACTAAACTTCCCTCTTGGAACTGTTTTCGCTCTGTCACAAAGATTTGGATCCATGGTGTTTCCATTTTCATTTATCTCCAGGTATTTCTTTTATTTCCTCTTTGATTTTTCATTGACTCACTGGTAGGATGTTGTTTAGCCACGATGTTTGTGTTTTTCCAGGTTTTTTTTATTGATTTCTAGTTTTATACTCTTGTGGTTGGAAAAGGTGTTTGATAGGATTTCAATCTTCTTGAATTTATTGAGACTTGTTTTATAGCCTAACATGTGATTGATCTTGGAGAATGTTCCATGTGCACTTGAAAAAAAAATGTGAATTCTGCTGGTTTTGGATGAAATGTTCTGTATGCTTCTGTTAAGTCAATCTGGTCTCATCTGTCTTTCAAAGTCACTGTTTATTGATTTTATGTCTGGATGATATATCCATTGATGTAAGTGGGGTATTAAAGTCCTCTACCATTATTGTATTACTGTCAGTTTTTTCCTTTACATCTGTTAATACTTGCTGTATGTATTTAGGTGCTCCTGTGTTAGGTGCATAGATATTTATAATTGTTATATCTTCTTGTTGGATTGACCCTTTTATCATTTTGTAAGGCCTTAGTCTCTTTTTTTTTTTTTTTAATTTTTTTTTTTTTTTTTTACTTTTATTCATTTTTGAGAGACAGAGACAGAGCACAACCCAGGGAGGGGCAGAGAGACAGGGAGACACAGAATCCGAAGCAGGCTCCAGGTTCTGAGCTTTCAGCACAGAGCCCGACGCGGGGCTCAAACTCACAAACCACGAGATCATGACGTAAACCAAAGTCGGACGCTTAACCAACTGAGCCACCCAGGTGCCCCAGGCCTTGGTCTCTTGTTACAATTTTTGTTTTAAAGTCTATTTTGTCTGATACAAGTACGGCTACCCTGGCTTTTTATTCGCTTCCATTTTCATAGTATATCTTTTTCCATCCATTCATTTTCAGTCTGCTCATGTCTTTAGGTCTGAAGTGAGTGAGTCTCTTGCAGGCAGAATATAAATGGGTCATCTTTTTTTTCTTCACTCAGCAACCCCCCCGCTCATGTTTTTTTATTGGAGAACTTACTTGTATACTTTTAAAGTAATAATTGGTAGGTATGTACTTATTTCCATTTGTTACTTGTTTTGTGGTTGTTTTTGTAGTTCTTCTCTGTTCCTTTCTTCCTCTCTTCCCTTGTGATTTGATGACTTTAGTGTAATACTTGGATTCCTTTCTCTTTATTTTCTGTGTATCTATTACAGGTTTTTGGTTTGTGCTTACCAGAAGGTTCACATATATAGCAATCTATATTAAGCTCATGGTCACTTAAATTCGAACATATTCTAAAGACACCAGTTTTACTCCCTTCCTCCACATTTTGCATCTTTTTATTTTGTGAATTCCCCAACTAATTTTTTAGATATGATTTTTACTGCTTTTGTCTTTTATCTTCATCTAGTTTTATGATAGATCTACTACCTTTCCTATATGTTTGCTTTTATCAATGAAATTTTTTCCTTTCATGATTTTCTTAATTCTAGTTATGGCCTTTTCTTTTACACTTAAAGAAGACCCTTCACCATTTCTTCTAAGTCCAATTTAGTGGTGATGAACTCCTCTAACTTTTGTCTAGGAAACTCTTTATAACTAAACTCTGAGTGATAACCTTGCTAAGTAGACAATTCTTGGTTGTAGCTTTTTTCCTTTCAGAACTTTGAATGTATCATACCACTCCCCTGCAGCCAAAAAGTTCCTGCTGAAAAATAAGCATAACTCTATGGAGTTATGTATGTATGTAACTAGTTGATTTTTTCTTGCTGCTTTTAAAATTCTCTTTAGGTTTAATTCTAAACATTTTAGTTATCATATGTCTTATTTTATGTCTTGATGTAGACCTTCTCAGATTTACCTTGTTTTGAGTTTCTGTGCTTCCTGGACCTGGATATCTGTTTCCTTGCCCCAGGTTAGGGAAATTTTCAGCAATTATTACTTCAAGTAAGTTTTCTGCCCCTTTCTCTATCTCTTCTCCTTCAGGGACCCCTATATTGCAAATGTTAGTACAGGTGATGTTTTCCCAGAGGTCCTACAACCTATCGTCAACTTTTTAAATTCTTTTAATTTTTGCTTTGCAGCTTGGGTGCTTCCCATTATCCTGTCTTCTAGATCACTTATCCATCCATGTGCATCTTCTAATCTGCTGCTGACTTCCCCTACTACATTTTTCATTTCAGTTATTGTGTTCTTCAATCCTGGTTCTTTTTTAGATTTCCTATCTCTTTGTTGAAATTGTGAGTTCCTCCACTCTTCTCTCACGTCCAGTGAATATCTTTATAACTATCACTTTGAACTCTCTTTTGTTATTTTTTTAACATTTTATTTATTTTTGAGATAGTGTGAGTGGGGCAAGGACAGAGAAACAGGGAGACACAGAATCCGATGCAGGCTCCAGGATCTGAGCTGTCTGCACAGAGCCTGACACAAGATCATGACCTGAGCCAAAGTCAGACGCTTAACCAACTGAGCCACCCAGGTGCCCCCTTTGGACTGTTTACCATATAAACTATTTACCTTCTTTTTGTCTAATATTATTTTCTTTTTTCTCCGGATGTTTTGTCTTGTACTTTCATTTGGAGTGTATTCCTTGTTTCCTCATTTGCTTGAATTTCTATGTTTATTTCTATGAATTAGGTGAAACAGCTACTTCTCTCAATCTTGAAGGAGTGGCCTTGGTAAGAACATCCTCTGTGTAGACGTGCCTGGCAGCTTTGGCTGGCTGGCTGAAACTGTAGGAAGTACCATTTGGGGGTCCCAGGACCCTCTACTCATAGGCCACCTTGGTGAGAAACCTCAAACTGTAGTGAACACAGGCCAGAAGGTGTCTTTGCGTGCACCATGCTGGGGCTACCTTAGTGGGACACTTCAGCTCATGTGGGTGTGGGTGGGGATACCTCCTTAGGGAGACAGCTGGAGTTGGTGTGGGCTAGCATCCTGGGGTTTGCTGAAGCAGCAGGCCAGCTAGAGTGCCCAGACCCTGCTCCTGCCTACACTATCAAAGTAGAAGGAAACATAAACAATGGCGCTCACCAGCACCTCTATCCCCTGAAGAGTTCAAGTAGGTCCCTTATCATTTCAGACATGCCAGGTCCAGTGAATGGGTTTTCTTAACTTCTAGTCTATTTGCCCTTTAAACTGCAGCTTTACTTTTATGCCCCGGGGTAGGGAAATCTGCACATGGGTCCCTCAGCATACTATCCCTTCCCACTGAAGGGGTTGGGGTTCCCATCATTACCACATATCCATTTCAGTCACTATTCTCTATGTGGTCCCTGTATCCTTTGTTGTGCAAAGCTGTTCACTAAGTCAGCAATTCCTCTTCAAAAGAAATTGCTCTATATACAGGTGTAGATTTACTGTGTCCATCAAGGACATGAGTTCAGGGTGTTCCTATGCCACCATCTTAGACCCTGGCCCAGTGTGATATTATATGAATGATCTGGTCACCTGGTTCCCTTCAGGATGCTTGTGACAGCTGGTTGGGCAACTCTGAAATCTGGAGAGTAGGCCATCAGGAAGAATAGGCTGGAAATTCTCAGGCACAAACCCTCTGTCTTTTAACTGATCTGTATCAGACTACTAATAATCCTCATGATTACTGATACAGTTAGATTAATATCTACCATATTTGATACTTTTTCTGTTTGGTACCCTTGTTCCTTTTTCCTATTTTTGTCTTCTACTTTTTCTACCTTTTGTGGTTTCAATGAGCATTTTATGTGATTCCATTGTTTCTTCTTTCTTAGCATGTAAGTTATACTTCTGGTTTTTACTTTTTATACTGGTTGCCCTGTATTTTGCAACATACATTTACAACTAATCTTAACCCACTTTCAAATAACATTATACCCCTTGATGGGTAGTGTGAGTACCTTATAACAACATAATCCTAATTCTTCCTTCCTGTTCCTTGTATCGTTTCTGTCTCTTATGTCACTTATATATAAATGTGTGTAAAAATATATACATACAAATATAAGTGTACACAATTACATTGTTGATATTATCATTTTGAAAATCTGTTACCTGTTTGATCAACTAAGAAGAAATTAATTTTTATTTTACCTTCACTTATTCCTTCAATATTCTTCCTCTATGTAGAGACAAGTAGCTGGCCTATATTATTTTTCTTCTTTCTTTTTTTTTTAAGACACATTTATTCAGTGTCATGATCAGACTACTGCATTTAGCAATCAACAGCATAGGTGCAAAAAAAAAAATCTACATTAAAACCCTTTGTTGGAATGCTTTACATTTTCCACAGACAGAAACTAAAAACGCCTGTTCTACAGTCAGTCACAAATACAGTCCTTGAGTTTTTTGTCTATGCATGGAGTATTGTCTAAAACACGTCTCCTCTGTAGCTTGACTGAGTTCACAAATCTGTTATAACCTGTACTTCCCTGTCACATCTCTGGCTCCCCTCTCCTGCTAAGTGTTGTTTCCTGGCAGTAATTAAAACCTTCTGCCCCTGACACAGCTACTGCTGCTGCTGGAACCACCACAGCCACCTTGGTTTCATGGTTTGGCAAAGTAACTGGCCTCTACCGCTACAGGGGCCAGAGCTTCTGCCTCCAAAATTTCTTCCTTTCATGGGTCCAAAATTTGAAGACTGTTGTAACTGCCAAAACCATTACAGCTTCCACCACCTCCAAAGTTGCTTCCATTATCATCAAATCTGCTACAGCCATCCCCACTGCCGCCATATCCACCACCACCTCGACTGCCACCAAAGCCTCCTCACCCACTGAAGTTTTCTCCACGACCAAAGTTGTCATTCCCACCAAAAGCACCTCCAGGACCACCATCGAAGTTTCCAGAACCACTTCACCCTCTTTGGCAGGAGGAAGCGCTAGCCATCTCCTAGTTAGATGGAGCCTTTGTTACTTCACCACTGTGGCCATTCACAGCATGGTATTTTTGAACAACAACCTTCTCTACAGAGTCAGGATCATCAAATGTTCCAAAAGCAAAGCCTCTCTTTTTACCATTGCCTCAGTCAGTCATGACTGCAATCGCTTCAGTTTTCCCATACTGAACAATCTCTTAAGATGACGTTCTTCAGTGCCTTCTTTCATGCTACCAACGAAGATCTTTTTCACAATTAAGTGGGCACACCAAGCCTTTGGGCATCTTCTCTCCAGACAGCCCTCTTTGGTTTTACACTCTTCCACCCACCTTGTGTGGCCCTGCATTCACGGCTGCATCCACCTCCTCCACAGTGGCATTTGTGAAAAATCCAAAGCCCCTGGAGCACTTGGTGTTTGGATTGCTCATTACCACAGTCCAAATGCACCCCCATTGCTCACAATGGCTCCTCAGACTCTCGTCAGTTGTTTCAAAGCTCAAACCTCTGACGGACAGCTTCCACAGCTGTTCAGGCTCTTTAAGAGACTCTGACTTAGACATGATGGTGGTGGGAGGAGAGACTTTAACGATGCTTCCTCGGCAGCATCCATGGGCACAAAGCGATTGTTCTTCTTTCTAAAGAACTTCTTTTAACATTTCTTGCAAGGCAGGTCTACTGGCAACAAACTCTTGCAGATGCTGTTTGTTTGAGAAAGTATTTCTCCTTCATTTTTGAAGGATAATTTCACAGGCTACAGAATTCGAAGTTAGTGGGAATTTTTTTCCTTCAACACTAAATATTTCTCTCCCCTCACTTCTCCTTTGCATGATGTCTAAGAATTCAGATGCAAATGCTTATCTTGGTTCCTTGATAGGTGAACTGTTTAATGCTCTTGCTTCTTTCAAGATTTTTTCTTTCCCTCTGATTCTCTGTAGTTTGAAAGTGATATGTCTAGGGGTGTCTGGGTGGCTCAGTCAGTTAAGCATTCGCCTTCAGCTCAGGTCATGATCTCACAGTTCGTAAGTTTGAGTCCCACATCGCACTCTACAGAGCCTGCTTGGGATTCTCTCTCATTCTCTCTCTCTGCCCCTCCCCAACTTGTGCACTCTCTCTCTCTCTCAAAAATAAACATTAAAAAAAAAAAAAGAAAGTACTTAGTGTAAAAAAAAAAAAAAACAGGCAGATTAGGAAAATGATACGCCTAGTCATAGTTTCTGGCATTTTTCCTGCTTTTTTTCTGAGCTTCCTGATGTCTGGTGTCTGATATTATTTTAAGGAAATTCTCAGCTGCTACCGTTTCAAATATTTTTTCTGCTCCTTTCTCTCTTCTCTGGTATTCCCATCATGTATATGTAACTCCTTCTGTAGATGTCCCACAATATTTGAATATTCTGGTTTGGTTTTTCTTTTTTTGTGTTTCAGTCTTTCTCCTCCTTTGCTCATTAGTACTGGAAATTACTGATGACAAGTCCCCAAGCTCAGATTTCTTCTTCAGCCATGTCCAGTCTACTGATACTCCTATTAAAGACACTGTGTATTTCTGCTACAGTGTTGTGGATTTGTTGGTCTGCTTGTTTGCTTCCAGAGAGAGAACGCAAACAAGGGAGGGGCAGAGATAGGGTGACAGGGAGAAGCCCAAGCAGACTCAGCACCATCAGTGCAGAGCCCAATGTGGGGCTCAATCTCATGACCCATGAGATCATGACTTGAGCTGAAACCAAGAGTTGCACACTTTGCCGGCCAACTGAGCCACCCAGGTGCCCCTCTATTAGTGTTTTTCACCCCTAGAATTTCTTTTTGGTACTTTCTTAGGATTTCCATCTTTCTACTTACACTGTACATCTACTCTTACATCCTGCCTACTTTAGCATATTAATCATATTAATCAGAGTTGTTTTAAATTCCCACAGCTACAAATCGGACTTTGGTAATGTGGCAGTAAAGTGTGGGAAGGGGAGAAGTGTTCTGTACTCTTACGATTATGCATCAATATTTTAGTGAGGCTACGCCTCTGGACTGTGAACTTCACAAGGCTTTCTCAGAGGTGCTTTCTGCCCCCTTAGGTGCAAGAAGACAGCTAGAGCTTACTGGAGTTGGGTGTTTCCCTTCTCCCACGGCAGTCAGTCTCCAAAACTACCGCAGCAGGTTGGAAGATGGTTAACTAGGTTCTCCTGAGGGAAGGCCTTGTCAGGAAGGGCAGAGTGCTCTGGCATATTTCAAAATGATTCCTCCTCCCCGCCGCCACCCCACCCTGGCAAAAGCACAAAAAGGTTTTTCCCTAATACTTACCGTGAGAACCTGTTCAAGCTCCTGGAGGTAAAATTCACAAAATTGGGGTGGGGGAGGGGCCCCTCTATAACAGGATCCCCCTAGAGTTTTTTACTCAGCTTGGTCCACACAGAGCCTCCAGCAATTCGTCAATCCTAGGTCAAGTTTTCCTACTACAGCACTGCTTCCCACCCATGAGTCTGTGCTCTGGTGAGCCGTGACTCACTCCCTTGATTCTCCTGTCTCTCTTCCATCTGGGGGACAGTAGTTTGCCCTGTGTCCTCCCCTTCCTTACAGATCCAAGAAGATGTAATGATTCTTCAGTCTTTTCAGCCTTGTATTTGTTAGGATATAGTGATAACTTCTAAGCTCCTCACATGCAAAACCAGAAACCAGGAGTATAATGTGTTTGTTCATCTTTCTCTAAGGTCAGGTTTCAAAAACCTTCCAGATCCCCATTCCATTTAGTGAGACTAAACTTAGAAAAATTAATTCCCATAATGTTTCAAAACATAGATGAATATAAAAGGAAGAAAATGTAACTGATGAACAAGATAAGACTGTATTTAAGGACAGGAACTTTGTATATAACATAAGTGTGTGTTCAGCAAAAGAAGTATCACTAGTCACTGTCCTTAAAAATCCTTGGTTTGGAAAAGAAATTATAATGAAAGACGTACTTAAACAGCTCAGTAATAAAAGACAAAGGTAGTTAACTGACCTACCTATTTATTAGCTGTCTAACGACATTATTTGTAGTAGCTGAATACAGAGAATTTTCTTCCTACCTTAGAAATACTGTACCAATGGGACATTAAATACTACTACCCAGGACTTACAGGATGACAAAAACCTGACCACATTTCTAATCAAGAAATCTTTCATTCACACATTAAAAAAAAATAAAAAATAAATTGGTTAAGTTGTGGAGGGCAAAGTTTAGATGTTTTCTGTATGGTTATTTTATTGAATAAAATCTTCCGACACCAGGTTTTTCTCATGTGCCGAAATATTGAAAATTTGTCTTTTGTCTCCAAAATGTCTTTCAAACTGAACTTAACAGCTCAACTACTTAAATTCTATGTGTATAACACAATACTTAAGATGTGCAAATTGATCTGAGTAAATAATAAGCATAAAACATTTGACAGAGATCAACAAAATATGCATATTTCCTAAGTATTTCAATTTATCCTTACTACTTGAAACTCACATGACTCTATAAGCTTTATAGAAGCTTACATTAAGAGTAAATGCCTTATTACACTGCTACTTCCTTATCAAACCCTGACATAACTGAATTAAGTCATGTTCCTTGGGAGAGAAAAGGAGCCAGCCTACACTACTTAAAATAAACACTAGAATGTTTCCCCAAAAAGAAACAAAACAAGAAATAAATAACTTGAATGAAAAGATTCAATTAAAAACCCTGTACACGGGGCGCCAGGGTGGCTCAGTCAGTTGAGCATCCGACTTGGGCTCAGGTCTGTGAGTTCGAGCCCCGTGTCGGGCTCTGTGCTGACAGCTCAGAGCCTGGAGCCTGCTTCGGATTCTGTGTCTCCCTCTCTCTCTGCTCCTCCCCCACTCGTTCTCTGTCTCTCTCTCAAAAATAAATAAACCTTAAAAAAATTAAAAAAAAAAAAACCTGTACAAATAGCACTCCCTCTCCACACTGTGTACACTATCATCTGCACACAAGAAATGAAATAGAAATGGACCAGCAGAAATGGGAGTCCAGTAGGCCAACAACTTTTCAAACAAATCACCTGGGAGTCTTCTTTAAAATGCAGATTCTAATTCCACAGGTCTGGAGTGGGGCTTTTATCCATTTCTAACAAAGTTCCACGTGCTACGGATGCTCGTTTCCATGGATCACACACACTTCAAGCAGTAAGGAATCAGGGTATCCACATATTATTCGAGGGTGCTAAAATCATGCCCAAAGATGACCAGTTAGGTTTACTGGCATGCTGCAATCAGGGAGCATGCACACCACTTCTGTGAGTTGGACTTGTGCAGCGTGAGAGAGCTAAGGAAATGAGAGAGTTAAGGACATGGAAATGTGTTCTGCATTTGTCAAGAACCAAAGATAATTTGGTGCAGCCATTATGGAAAACAGTAGGGAGATTCCTCAAAAAATTAAAAATAGAAATACCATACAATCCAGCAATTTCACTTCTGGAAATTTATCCACAGAAAATCAAAACACTAATTTGAAAAGGTATGTGCACCCCTATGTTCACTGCAGCATTATTTACAATAGTCAAGATATAGAAGCAACTTTATATCCATCAATAGGTGAATGGATGAAGAAGATAAGCACGTGCCTGGACACACACACTCACACTCACACACACACGCAGGAATATTATTTAGCCATAAAAAAGAATGAAATCTTGGCATTTTTGACAACATGGATGTACTTAGACAATATTATGCAAAGTGAAATAAGTCAAAGACAAACATCTTTTGATCTCACTTATATATGTGGAACCAAAAAACAAAACAAACAAAACAAAACAGAAACAGACTCATAGAGAACAATCTGGTGATTGCCAGACAGGAAGCAGGTGCGGAGAAGGGATAAAATGGGTGAAAAGAATTAAAAGGTACAAATTTCCAGTTATAAAATAAAAAGACATGGGAATGCAATGTATGGCATAGGGAATATAGTTAATAGCATGTAACGACTTTGTATGATGACAGGTTGTGGCTAGATTTATCATGGGGTCACTTGCAATGTATATAAAGCAATGTATATAAATGTTGAACCACTATATTGTAATCTGAAAATAACATAATATTGTATGTTAACTATACATCAATTTAAAAAATGATCTCAAAGTTTCCAAATCTGTTGAAAAATATTAACACATCAGAGAAGATGAATGAGTCCCCAAATAAGATAAACACAAAGAACCATACCTAGGTATATCATAGTCAAACTGTTGATATTCAAAGACAAACAGCAAATCTCAAGAGCTACAAGAGAAAAACTACTTCCTGTACAGAATAACACCAATACAATTAATGGTTGGCTTCTCATCAGAAACAACGAAGGCTAAACAGAAATGAAATGACATACTCAAAGTACTGAAAGAAAAAAAACTCTCAACCTATAATTCTGTATTCAGAGAAACTTTCCTTCAAAAATAAAGAAGAAATAAAGACATTCACAGATAAGCAAAAAAAAGTGAGAGAATTTCCTGCAAGCAGACCTGAATGATATAAAATGCCGTAGGAAGCCAAAGAGTATAGTTCAGATGGAAACTCAACTCCATAGGAAAGAAAGAATCGGAAATGGTTAATACATAGGTAAATGTAAGACTGTACACACACACATCATTTTATTCTCTTAATTTCTTTAAAAAACCTGATGGTTTAACATAAAACTTATGTATTGTTTGGCTTATAACACACAAATGTTCTATATATGACCAAAAAAAGCATAAAGAAAGGGTGAGAACATACAGCTATACTGGAGGAAGTTGCTGTACCCTGCTGGAATTACATCAATATTAATGGAAGTAGATTGTGGTACATTAAAGACATATGTCGTAACCCTTAAAGCAGTGCTGTCCGACAGAAATAGGAGAGCCACAAATGTAAGTCACGTATGTAATTTAAAATTTTCTACTCAAATTTTTTAAAGTTTTTAAATTTCTATGTTTGATTTAACCCAAATATCCAAAATATTATTACTACATAATCAATATATAAATTACTAATGAAATATTTTATATTTTGCATTTCATAATAAGTCACTGAAGTCTGGTTTCTATTTTACTGTAGCACATATCAATTCAGACTAGCCACAAATCACGTGCACAAAGCCACACATGGCTAGTAGTTATTGCACTGGACAGCACAGCCCTAGAACAATCACTAGGAGAAACAATTCAAAAAAAGATGCCTTTAAAAAATCAACAAATTAAAATGGTACACTCAAAAAATATGCATTTAACACAAAAAAAGGCAGTAACAAAGAAACTGAAAAATAAAAAACATTAGAACAGCAAAATAAATCCAAAAAAATCCAATTAATGTGAATGGACTAAAAAACATTCAAATCAAAGGGGAGATAATGTCAGACTACATATAAAAAAAAAAAAAAAAGCACAATCCAACTATATGCTGTGCACAGGACATATACTCTCGATTCAAAGACACAAACCAGTGGAGAACAGTCTTTAAAACGGGAGTAATCGTAGAGATGAGGACAGTTGATAATGAAAAGACATTTCATGATGAACAACAGAACATGTTAAGGAGAAAGAAGAATGTTCTGAGCGTTAAAGGTTCACAAGCAGGAGAGTGCTTTCCTGGTGTTGCTGCCCTCTCCCCAGCTGATAGTACAAACCCGAACCCTCGAGCCCCAGAGCCCCAGATCCCTCTCAGGACTGCACAGGCCAGCAAGATCTGTCATTCTCATGGGGCTGAACATTCCAGGCTTCCACATTCTTGTACATTTCAACATGCCCTTGTCCCACCCACGACACTGACCCCAACATCCTGCAGGAGATACTCCCAGTCACACGTCAGGTGTCAGCTAGCCCACCTGAATTCCCTGAATGCTTCACCTGGGCTGGTGCATCCCTGTATCAAAGCACTGGCTGCTCTACAATGATCACTTTGTATCTCTCTCTCCAGACTTCCTGAAAAAAAAAAAACCATCATTTTTTTTTTGGTTTGCATTTTTCAGGCTCTTTCATACTCATAATAGGTGTTCAGTAAATGCTTGCTGAATGAAGGAATAAATGAACAACTGAACATATGTAGCAAACACCAGGGCTGGCAGAACTGGGTGCTAAAAATAAAAAGCAAGTTTATTTTTCACAGCTCCCGTTGGCAAATATAGAATAGAGTCACTAGGAAGCATTAAGCACATGAAGAAACCATGGTAAGTGTTAAAAACAAAAAAAGTAACCAACAAAGGAGCATTTACCATGTGTCAAGCACTGCCCTAAGCATTTTGCATATATATACTAATTCTTTTCATCCTCAAAATAACTCCATTATAAAGGTACTAGTTTTATTGCCACTTAGATACGGGTCAAGAGCAACAAAAAGTCAATTAAAATAAATGACATTTCTCCAAAGAAGAGATACAAATGGCCAGTAAGCATATGAAAAGATGCTCAACATCATTAATCATTAGGGAGGGAAATATAACTACAAATCACAACAATACACCACTTCAGACCCAGTAGGAAGGTTATGGTAAAAGAGGGTTAACAGGGTCAACAAGGATGAAGAGAAATTGAAACCCTGGAGCATTACTGGTGAAATGTAAAATGGTCTATCAGTTTAGAAACAATTTGGCAATTCCTCAAAATATTAAACATAAAGTTACCATTGATATCCCAGATTGTGGGAAGACAGATAATGTTAACAGGTTTTCTTTTAGGGAGGAGAAAAATGTTCTAAAATTTGTGATGGCTGAACATCTCTGAGAACACACTGAACACTAAACTGTACAATTTAAGTGGGTGAATTGCACAGGGTGTAAACTGTGTAACAATGAAATGCTTCACCAAATTAATAAGAGAAATGTTGTAATCAACTCATCTTCAAATAGAACTTCATCTAAATATCTAAACCAAAACAATATGTTTTAATATAAGCATTTTTCTACTGATGTAACTTGTTTAAAACAGCTAACTAGTATGAGAACACAATTTATGATGTTAAAGAAATTTCTAAAGGAAACAGTTACTTTATTTTTGAATTAACAACCTTCATACTTTGGTGACATCCTATGGTAAAAACTGAAAACTATCATTGTCTATTGACAGCAGATTATTTCTCAATATGGCTTCAGTTTTTCTTAGTTTTATTTTTATTTATTTCACAGAAACAGAAAGTAAGGAAAATCGAATCAGCTACGGTACTCCTCTCCAATGTCACATCGTAATAAATAACTGTTACCCTATGTCCTTCAGGAAGAGGGTTATACTAGTAGGCAAATGATACATGTTTTTTGATTCCTCTAACCAGTCTTTACCTAAAATATTAGACAAACTAACTCACACAACACAGGTGTGAAACTGATAAAACCAACGATCTCTAACACATCTGAAACTGAGTTAGGTAATAATTTCCTTGAGGAATGAAATCCAAACAGCTAGTTCTGGGCAAAACACGCTGCTGAGAGACCTCCCATGTATCTCCTCCTCATAATGAAAGAAGTCAGACCCCACCGTGCACACACTGTCAACACAGACAAGACCCTGATGTCAGCACACCAAAACAGAGCACCTTACAATATAAACATACAGCAAGGCCATACATCACCTGAGTAATTACTATCTGACAGAGGCAGAGCCTTAATCTTTCCACCAGCCTTTGGGATCCTGCTTTGAACTTTGCAGGAACACGGGCTTTTGATACAGAAGTCAGAATGTATCAGAACAAGAAAATACCAAAATCAGATACTCCGGCCTAAGTCCCACTGCTCTAAAGAGACTGAACCATAAACAGCAGCAATCAAATCATGATTTTAGCTCTGCTTTATTATGTGAAAGTGACAATTTGGTTGCTTGTTGGGTAGAACTACCAGGACAAGCATTTAACACCAAGAAAGGGGTTGAAATCCCTTCCTTTTTATTTTTCTACAATACTATTAACTATATTCCCTATGCTGTACTTTTCATCCCTGCGATTTATTCACTTTGAAACTGGACGTCTGAATCCCTTAATCCCCTTCACCTGTTTTGCCCATCCCCCCACCCAGTTTTAGATTTCTAGAACAGTTCAAAGACAGTGCAGGAGCTGCGTGTACTCCATTCCCAGGTCCCCCGCCTGTTAACATTTTACATTTGTGTGGTGCTGTGGTCACAACTAACAAGCCAACATTGATACATTATTATTAACTAAAATCCATACTTTATTCAGATTCCCCTAGTTTTTACTTGATTCTCTTCCTCGGTTCCAGGATTCCATCCACACAGACTATCATATTACATTTATTTGTCAGATCAGCCTAGGCGACCCTTGGCTCTGACGGTTTCTCAGACTTCCTTTGTTTTTTATTTCCTTGACAGTTTTAAGGAGTTCTGATAAAAGTATTTTACAGAATGTCCTTCAATGTGGGTTTGTTTTCATTTTTTTTCAAAGGTTACACAAGAGTTATGGGTTCTGGGGATGAAAAGCAACAGGTGTACAGGACAATTCTCATCACATCATATCAAGGGTGCACACCGTCAACAGAACTTACCGCTGTGGATGTTAATCTGCATAAGCTATTAATATACAGTGTTACATTACTTTCAGGTGTACAAATAAAGATTCAACAATTCTATACACTGCTCAGTGCTTACTCATCAAGATAAAATGTACTCTTAATCCCTTTCATCTGTTTCACCCATCCCCCTAACCCACCTCCCTCTGGGAACCACTGGTTTGTTCTATGTATTTAAGAGTCTGTTCCTTTCTCTCTTTTTCATTTGTTTATTCATTTGTTTCTTAAATTCTATGTATCAGTGAAATCATATAGTATTTATCTTTCTCTGACTTATTTCACTTAACATTATATCCTCTAGGGGCGCTGGGTAGCACAGTTTGTTAAGCATTGGACTCGATTTTGGCTCAGGTTATGATCTCATGGTTCACTGGTTCAAGCCCTGCATCGAGTTCTACACAGACATTGTGGAACCTGCTTGGGATTCTCTGTGTCCCTGTCTCTCTTCCCCTCCCTCGCACTCACTCTTTCTACCAAAAATAAATAACTAAACATTTTTAAAAAATTATACCCTCTAGGTCCACCCATGTTGCTGCAAATAGCAAGATCTCATTCTTTGTTATAGCTGAGTATATACCACTTCTTTGTGTGTTCATCTATCGATGGACACTTGCACTGCTTCCATATCTTGGCTACTGTAAACAATGATGCAATAAACATAGGGGTGCATGTATCTTTTCGAGTTAGGGTTTTCGCTTTCTTTGGATAAATATCTAGTAGTGCAATCACTGGATCATATGAAATATTTTTCCTGGTATGTCTCCTCAGGCAAGGGAGACAAATGCAAAAATGAACTATTGGGACTACATCAAAATGAAAAGCTTCTGCACAGCTAAGGAAGCCGCAAATAAAACAAAAAGGCAATCAACCGAATGGGAGAAGATATTTGCAAATGATATATCCAATAAGGAGTTAATATCTAAAATATATTAAGAATTAAACAATTCAGTACCAAAAAAAAAAAAAAAACCCAAATAATCCAATTACAAAATAGTCAAAGGACCTGAAAAGACATTTTTCCTAAGAAGACATACAGATGGCCAAATGACACATGAAATGATACTCAACTTCACTCATCATCAGGGAAACACAAATCAAAACCACTACAAAATATCTCCTTTCACCTATCAAAATGGCTAAAATCAAAATAACAAGAAATAACAGTGTTGGCAAGGATGTGTAGGAAAAGGAACCCTCATGCACTGTTGGTAGGAATGCAAACTGGTGCAGCCACTGAGAAAAACAGAATGGAGTTTCCTCAAAAAATTAAAACTAGAAATTCCCCCCATTTTAAAACAAAACAGAGCACTGCATTTCTACCACTAATCCCAAGAAAAAATCTATAACTGAATAGCATGGATCTCAAAACATAAATGTTTGGAATTAGTCAGTTTAAATATATTAATATACAAATCCACACATACAGGCAAAGTACAAAGAACAGAAATAATGTCATTTTTTCCCATTCCTGAAATGTTCAACATCAGCCAAACAGCAACCTCACTACCAACACCACTCATACAGTCCTAATCGGAAGTATTTTTTCTATTTCCCCTCAGCCTGAGACAAACGGACTCTTTTCAGAGTCCCATGAATTGCCCTAAGGGGTTCTCTAAAAGCAGACAGGGCCAAATCACTGGCTGCTAGTGTGCCTTTGAAAAGTTCCCCCGTTTTCTCAAATGGGCTATGTGCACCACTACTTCATGGGGACCATCACTGCAAGACAGGGAAGGGGACCCCAATCACTGGCTCTATGCTCTGCCATCACCTAAAGAATATGAACAAGGACATTACACATCAAGAGCCTGCAGATGTCAAGACACATGTCAGTTACATGAGAGGCAGAATTAACTTTTAAACACCTGATTTTAAACATACAAGGTAAGTAAAATGTAAAAGTAATAGCTGAGTATATAAAAGGAAGATAAAAGGAAGATGTTTGTTGCAAGTAAGAACCTGGTGAAGATTCTTTGTGGAGTGACGATTACTGTACCGCATCATATAGAGGGCATTAGGAACACATCCCCACATACAGGAGCCTTTGGGCAAATACTATTTAAGACTGGGATGAAAGTATACCTAACTGATACAGATATATAGCTTTTACAAATCAGCCTTTACATGTAAAAACACCTATATCTCACTGCCACAACATGTCTCCATTTTTCTTGATCCTACAGTCTTCGGGAATTTTGGTTTTACCTTCTCACCTAGCAAAATTATTACTTAAAGCTGACTGTTCCCATATTACTACTTACACCTCAAACCATAAAGCTCTGTGAGTTTCCGTTCTCTTTATCACCCTATTTGGATCATTGGAGAGGTTCTGAATCAGAATTGGATAAATGTCATTAAGGCATATAAACACTCCATTTTCTGTATATTCGACTAATTCAGGATAATCTTCATAAAGCCAAAGAATAAACTATTATGCAATCTTAGTTTATTTTGATACTTATAAGATAACCAGCCTTTTCATACACTCATCAAGGATAAAAACTGCACTTAACCAAGTGAACAGACAGCAACAATATTTACTGACCAAATGGGACTGAAGATAAGTAACAAGTGTGTTACTGTGATCCCAATCTTCCAGAGATTTTGAGGAATCCTTACAATTTACACTGTCTTGGGGAAACTATTCAATTTCTTATCTGCCTGTTGGACTATGAATTTTTAGGACATAGTCCACAGCATATACTAGCCCTGTGGTCTTCTTAACCACCTCAGATGATCCTTTTTATGGTCTAAGTTGGAAAACTGTCTGTGAAGATAGAACCCATTCTAGACAAGCCATGAATCCTTCACCCATTCATTGTAAAAAATAATGAAAGCTTATTGTTGCCAGGTCCCCAAGAAGCCCATTGTCTAATAGGGAAAATATACCTAAATATAAACCACTATAATAGAGTGTGGTAAAAGTTGTAATAGAGATATGTACAAGATGCACTGGTAATGAACTCTACTTAAGGAAAGCTTCACAAAGAAAATACTTGAGTAGTTCTTAAAGGGTAAGTAAGAGTTCACCAAGCAGACAAGGAGAAGAAGGCCATTCTAGGCAGAAGGAAAAGCATGTGCAGAGGTGCAGAGGTTTGAAAAAGCACAGTCCACTCAGGAAACTGAGTCATTCAGAACGACTGAGGGGCAGGGCACCTGGGTGGCTCAGTCAGTTAAGCGTCTGACTCGATTTCAGCTCAGGTCATGATCTTGTGGTCGTCAGGTAGAGACCTGTGTCAGGCTCCGCACTGACAGCACAGTGCCTGCTTGGGATTCTCTCTCCCTCTCTCTCTGCCCCTCTCTTGCTCACATGTGTGCACACTCTCTCAAAATAAATAAATAAACATTAAAAAAAAAAAAAAAAAGAACAACTGAAAGAAAGAGCATGAATAGGAGAACACTGGGGGCTAAGGTTAAGAAGATAAGCAGGAGCCCTAATGGAGGAGGAGACCAGCCAAGAAAAAGTAAAAAGGAGATATGTACGAGAGAGGAAGAAAAGCAGGGAGATCTCTCGTGGAAGCCAAGGAAATAGAGCCTTCAGTCTGAACACAGCTGCTTAAAATAAATGGAATGACAAACTGGATCTAACCTTCTTTCCACCAGTGGAGAAAACACTGACTCACATGACCAGATGCCTAGCAAAACCAGCCACACTGTAAAGGAGTAAGCTTGAGATTGCTGTAGATTTTCTCTTAAGATTTTAATTATACACATATTTTTAACATATTTTAAATAACTACTACTGAAAATGGTACTAGAAAGAGAAACAAAGATGAGTAAGACACATGCCTACTCTTAACGATCCTGTATCCTAAGGCTATAAAGTCATTTATGGATTTATACCACTATGTCATCCTGTAAACTCTATTACAAAGACACATTCAATGTCCATAAAATAAGATTTCCATTAACATCAATTTTAAAATTATCTGTGTGAACAAACATAAAATTCAAACATGGAAATTAATAATTCTTATCTAAAAATCAATACGCTGTCATTACAAATTTATGCAATGATCTCATGGCCTCCAAATAATCAAAACTCTTATATTAATAAGCCATCCAACAAGACCACTGAGATTACAGACATATTTTTATGCTTCTTTATATTCACCTGTTTCTTTTTTTTTTTTTTCTTAGACTACTTTTCAAAAGAAATAAAAGGCAAAGAAACCTCTCTAGGATCAAATGCTACATAGTTAAGAAATATCCTAAAAAATGCTCAAATCCTAGGGGACTAATTTGAGGATGCTGCTATCAGTTTAAGAAGTGATTCATTCATTCATGTATTCACCTGATAGTTATTTACTAAGCCAGATACCATGATAAGCGGTGAGGAATAAGCACAGAACAAGAAGAAATAGTACCCACCTTTACAAAGCTTAGTCTCGGAGGAAAATAATTTACAAGGAACAGAACACGGTATAGTAAGTACTTTCTACCAATAATCTTTGTAGCTACACCAGAGACCATTACACCATTACAACAATTACATTGCAACATTACATTACACCAATGCAACCAATGTTTTGTTTCAACATCTCACTTCAAATCTATTTTTAAAAAGTACTTGAGATATTCAGACAACTTTAAGAAACAATAACATGCTTGGAACCAATCATTAATGGTGCTATTTTACGACTTTTAACATTTTGATGCAGTATACCTGCCCTGCCATTTCCAAAAGATTAATTCTTGCCCCTTTCAGGCTACTGCAGTTGAGACGGAAAACAAGACATTTTTAAAAACAAAACAAACAAAACAGCCATGGGAAACAGTATTAGCCATTGATACTAGATCCAACGCACTCAACTTTAAATTATTCTAGTCACAAGAAAAGAACTACAAATTACATGGTATCTGGGCATGTATTCTTTGAGAAACAAAGAGAAACAAATACATTCATGTGGAAAGAAATTATTTCTGCCACTGTCTTTTTCCATAAACACCTGACATTCATAAAATCGTAATATCTGAGGTTTACAAATCAAAAGACACTGGTCATACTCAATAAATACATTAACTTTTTAAAAAAAAAAAGTGCTTCAGGCAGGTGAACATCATCACAGCACCTTAAGACTCATATTTCCCTAGATTAAATTAATGATCGTTTCAAAGCAAAGCTTTCCTTGAAAGATAAAAGAATATTTGAAGTAACAACCAAGGAGAGTCATTACAATGGAAAACACTGATAATATTTAACTCTAAAAATAAGGTATAAAGTAATTATACACAGTTTTAAAACACCCCAGTAACAGTGTTTTTACAGCCAGTAACCCAAATGCTGTATTAAGATTCCTATCACAGGGCATTCTAGCCCAAGATCAGAATAAAATCTCCTAACAGTACATGCCACCTTCATCATTTCCTTTTCCAAGAGAATGGCAAAAAACAGAATTGCAATATTTTTATTGTAGTCATAAGAACACTAATTCAACACATACGTATCATATCAAAGTAATACAGTAAATATCAAAATAACAGGAGTTTCTTCATGCTAGTAAGTAAACTGAAGATTCGATTTGTTGATTACTTATTTTCTAAATTTATGAAATACCATAAAATATGAAGCAAAACTGTTCAAAACCACTTAAATTGAGTATTTATCTGCTAAAATGATTAATAACATCAGCCTAAAGATGATCCCAAGTGTGAGCACGTGGTGCCTCTGTGATTCCAGGGCACAAATCCTTCTATCCATCAAACTAAATGGAAGGGTTAGAGAGGTTAATAGAGACAGAGCATCTGTAATAGACTTCTGCATTTCATTCTCCACTCAATATACTCCAATGATCACTGAGCTATTTGTAATGTTCTTATGAATCAATGTTCTCTTTACATTCAAGAATAGAGGCTAGAAGCCACTGTGTGAAGCAATAAAGCTTACCTTTGCAAATCCTCATCAAGCTGATCTTATGATTAAATCTATATGAGGCTTCATAAACAATTGAAGTGCGGGCACAACTTTAATTAGAAACTCAAATGGCACTGCTAAACACCTAAATAAAACATGAGCAAGTACAATAAATAGCTCCCTGCAAAGAGCCATGCCAATTTCCAGCCTCTGTTTACCAAAGAAGATTTTTCTCTATTTAGTTGCACAATCACTCAGGCTGTATGAGCCCTGGGCTAGCAGCAGCAGTCAATAATTTAAAATCATGGAAATAAATTTTGAATCTGCACTTACGTTCTATTATGGCATGCACTCATGACAGCCAAATACGTCACAGACTGAAAAAAACAAAGTTCTCTAATAAGCTACTCTGGTGCCCCATTCTATCCTAATTCTCCATAAAGATGCACCTTAAAACAACACAAAACAAAACAAACACCTTCACATGGTGGACTGCTGATAAACTGGGGTCAACTTATTCTATTTGTAGCTGATTAATGGTAAGCCTGGGACTACATGGCTTCTCAGTTCATCCCTGGCAGAAGGAATATTACTAGAAGAATAAGGACTACAGAGCTAGCTGGGCAGGTCACAACCACGTCAGAATGATTTGTGCTGGACAGCAGTACGCAGAGGCCCTGAACATGAAATTTCTTTTGTTTGTTTTCCTTCATTTTTCCCCAGTGCTATGCTTACTTTGCTGTTTTAAGTGACAGAGCCCATGACAGTAACCTTTTTCCATTCACACCCTGTCTCCCCTCTTTAACCCTGACTGTGTCCGTCAGCTGAAAAGACTGTGGCCAGGAAAACTCAGGTTGAACATTCAGCTCTACCTCTTTCTTACCAGCTGCATGATCATGGAGAAGTTTTACTTTCCTTCTATGTCCATTTCTCCACCTGTTAAGTGAAAATAAAAGCTCTCACATGACTGTCAGGAGAATTAAATGAGGTGGCATATGTGAAGCTCCAGACAACCCGAAGATAGTATGTCAGTTCCCTTCTCTTCTCCCTATTTTATTTTTTTCAACGTTTTTTATTTATTTTTGGGACAGAGAGAGACAGAGCATGAACGGGGGAGGGGCAGAGAGAGAGGGAGACACAGAATCGGAAACAGGCTCCAGGCTCCGAGCCATCAGCCCAGAGCCTGACGCGGGGCTCGAACTCAGCCCAGAGCCTGACGCGGGGCTCGAACTCACGGACCGCGAGATCGTGACCTGGCTGAAGTCGGACGCTCAACCGACTGCGCCACCCAGGCGCCCCTCTTCTCCCTATTTTAAATACATCCTATATTCCTGATCGCTCTTCCCACTGGTCCCTCCTTCTGAGATGTGAATAACCTACGCCCTAGCCTCGCTACACTTCAACAATAATGCAAGAGAAAACATAAACAACTGAAAGGACATTTAACTGTGAAAAAACCCCAAAGTCCACTTTCAGGAGAATGGACAGAGTGTGGTATATTCCAAACAACTGAATATCACAGAGCAAATGGATAAACTAGAGCTACGTGCAATAATACAGACACATCTTGAAAATGCTGGGTGGAAAAAAAAAAAAAAACCTCCCAGAAGATTGCATTCAGCAATGATACCATTTTATGAAGCTCAAAAAGTAACAAGAAATGAATATGTACGTTTAAACATACACACATCTGTGATAAAACTAAGCACAGGACCATCTCAGATACCCTGATTCAAAGCTAACGTTTTCACAGAGATTTGTGTTTGGATATGGACCCTAACTGGAACGTATATTACAATACACATGGACACAACGAACACGAACGACCTACTTCTGTTTTAAGGCTGTTGATTTTTTTTAATAAATAAATAAAGCTAGCAACATATGCTACCCTTCACTTACCTACCTCAAATTCAAATCATAATAATGGCTATAAATGGAGGTTTTTTGCTGTTTATTCTGAAAGCTCTCTATACACCGTGGCAACCACAGCTGTTGAGGTCAGCAGCATCGCGGCAGCAATGAAGGGTTAGCAATTTAGTTCTTTCGTGTTGAGGCCTTGGCTCAAGATCCCATCTGTGCTGACTTCAGGCTGAAGGGAATAAATTTCTTGCAGCCCGAAAACCAAAACATATGCCGCAACAACTAAATACTTCTTAAAGCGAGTCCAGCAGTCCCACGAGTACCTTTGAGCACACCGGAGGACTTCACCCAGGGCCCCCGCCCACTGGACACGAGGCTTTGGAGACGTGCAATAAGGCCGCCGTGTCTAAAGCAGAAGTCGCACTACCTGTACATATTATTTGTACACCTTAGAGCAGGCACTGGCTCCCAATCCCATGCAAAGTGGTGGTGTTGCAGGTCCAGGAGACAAAAAAAGGTAACACAACAACAGCATTTAGAATGTTACCGCAAGCATTTTCTCTTGCATCCCCCTTACGTATCTAGACCTGCACTGTCCATTACCAGCCAAGTGTGCTATTTATATTTAAAGTAATTAAAATCCCATAAAGTTTCAAAATTAACGCCCTTGGACACACTAGCCACATTTCAAGTGCTCAACAGCTACATGTGGCTATGGTTAATGACTGCTGGACGCAGCAAATAGGTAATATTTCCATCATTGCGGGAAGTACTTTTGGACAGTCCTGATCTAGATGCTAATCCACTTGTAAAACAAAACCAAAACCTCCACCTGCGTGCTGAACATAAAGATCCCAAGGTCAACCAGAAAATGTCAGAAATTAGTCACCCACCACAACTAATCTGAGACTAATTCACAGGCTTGGATGCTCCAGGCTTCCCTTGAGTGGCATCTTTATTTGCCCATTGCATTGTTTGCTGATCCCCAGTGATTAAAAGAAGGGGCTCTGGAGTCAGATGGTTTGAGTCTGACTGTAAAGCATGACACTCCGAATTACTCAACCTGTCCCATTTTCTCTATATAAAAACGGGGATAATAATGGTAGCAACTTCACAGGTTTAAAAATTAAATGATACAATACTTGCAAACCTATTAGTGCCATGGTAAGAGCTCAATAACTGTCAGCTATTAACAGTTATTATCTTTGCCAAGAGGGAGAAAAGGAAAAAATGATGATGAATTTTATTCACTGAAATCTACATAGAGCTTTGGTAAAGATTCATTATCAGAAAAAAATCAAAATAAATGACTTTTTTTCATTTTCTGCCCTGTATGTTTATAATTTAATAATACCCTTTCTGTTTTAAAAATCCTGTCCTCCCTGGGACTGCTGGCTGGCTCAGTCAGTGGAGTGTGCAACTCTTGATCTCAGGGTTATGAGTTCAGGCTCCACACTGGGTGTAGAGGTTACTCTAAAAAAATTTTTTTTAATTAAAAAAAAATCTTAAGGGGCACCTGGGTGGCTTAGTCAGTTAAGTGTTCTTCCCTTGATCTCAGTTGAAGTCTTGATCTTGGGGTCATGAGTCCAAGCCCTGCACTGGGCTTGAACTGGGCATGAAGCCTACTTAAAAAAAAAAAAAAAAAAAAAAAAAAAAAAAAAAAAAAAATTTAAAAACCCTGTCCTTGTCTTTTTACTATACAAGTCTCTCTTCCACACACTGTGTGCACAGTGCTGTGTCAAGAACTATTCAAAGCACATGACACGAAGCAACTTACTAAAATCCTCACGATGATTCCACAAGGCAGGTAATGATGTACGTACCCATTTTCAGGTGAGAAAAACTGAGACACTGAGAGGTTAAGTAACTCATGGGAGATCCTACAGTGGCAGTGACTGGACTGGAATGCAGGCCGGCTGGATCCAGAGTGGTGGCTCGTTGCCATTAGGCACGATTGTCTCTACATGAGGACTCTCCCTTCCAAAGCAAACAAAACATTTCCAAGCTATTTGTTATGTAAGAGTATTAGAAACAGTTTATGCAACAGGGTTGGCAGCAACTGAGAAGAGGATGTGAGCACAGTAGTAACCACTGTCCTGTTTTCTAAATCCCCTGGCAAATGTAGATGGAATCAAGCCCTGCTTCTCATCTGGCCCCCCAGAGTTGGTACAAAGTTGTGAGCGTGGTGAGCGTAGTCTGCTTTTCCCACTGACGGGGTGGCACCACAGGCACGCACTCTGGAACAGACGAGGGTGTTTACATCCTACAATATACGCCACAGTCCCACATAGCTTTCAAAGATCCAACTGGGACATTTAAGTCTAAAACCAAATCCCTTTTTACATATAGGCAGAAGTAATCCTTATATTGGTTTAGTATAGTTAATAGATGGTATTTTCTACTGCTGCATCTATTTAGGTAACCGGAAGGAAACTGGTACTTTTTTTGGTCCAAAACTTTACCAAGAGTTGTTCATCATTTCAGATGATAATGTCATGCTATTTGAATCACCAACAGCTCACTTCTATCAGTGCCCATAAGAGCTGTAGTTTCAGTAATTCAGCATGAATTCTATTAGTGCCTAAACATTTATATGTGGTAGCATATACTATTTTATGATAACTTTCCATTTATTTCTTCTTTATGTTATCATGAGGGCATCATATTGATATTTTGAAATTGTGTGCATAAGTAAGTAGTTCTATTAGTTAAGATGTTTTCTTTAGGATTTTGTGTGTGTGTGTGTGTGTGTGTGTGTGCGTGCGTGCGCGTCTGTCTGTCTGTCTGTCTCAAAACACATGTTTACAAACAGGATAAAGGGAGAGGGGCGCCTGGGTGGCTCAGTCGTTTAAGCACGCGCCTCTTCATTTCAGCTCAGGTCATGATCTTACAGTTCATGAGTTCGAGCCCCGCATTAGGCTCCGTGCTAATAATGCAGAGCCTGCTTGGAATTCTCTCCCTCTCCCTCTCTCTATGCTCTGGTTCCCTGCTCATGCTCACTTTCTCTCACTCTCTCTCGCAAAATAAATGAATAAACTTAAAAAAAAGAGAGAAAAGGACAAAGGGATATTGAAAGAGGCAGTGATTCTGTGAACCTCGTGGTCTTCACACTGTGTGTAGGGCTGGCACCGGCCCCACAGTATGAACAGATACGCTGTCGTCCAACATCCTGGTTTGCACCTGACCTTCTCAATGCAACAACAGCAAAAAATCAAACACTCTGTAGCAACCTCTATGTATCTCCACGTTTACTTGGTTTGAAATACCTTGCCAACCACATTTTACTATCTCAAAATACTCTGATCAACGCAAACAGAAAGAAGACTATGATATCCTAGAGAAGGTACCCCTGATATATAATGTCACTATACACTTAAAATTTCTATTAAACGCTGGGCTCATTTAACCTCAGCCCACTGTTTCCAGCCCTAAATTCCTCTGATTCATTTATCACTGGTAAGAGTGCAGTAAGATGAGGAACTTGTTTTCTTGTGTTAAAAATGCTTCACAGCTTTGTATACAAGATCTGTATATGCAGAAATAAAGTGCCTTGCTCGAAAAGTGTAGAGCATTAAACCAAGTGTGGGATTCTATAAGCCTGGGGCCCTTCACATGCCCATGAAGCTAGCCCTGGTCAAGAACTGTCCCTATGACTTGAAGGTAACTGTGATTTTCTGTCCTGAATTTCACGGTCAGGAAGAACTCTGAGAAGTAGTGGGAGGAGGGGGGACAAAAACAAAAACAAAATACATGTTTATAAAAGGGGGACACTGTGCCTGCCAGGGTTGATGTTCTGTGAAACTGGTGGTCCACAGAATGAAAGCATGTGATACCTTGCTATTTCCTATCAATATTTTACTATACAGTAAAAACAGAGCTTCATGTCCCCAACACCAGCTTTCTGACTGCCCAGGAGTATTGATAAAAAGAGTGGCAATGAGGGGTGCCCGGGTGGCTCAGTCGATTAAGCTTCTGACTTCGGCTCAGGTCATGATCTCATGGTTCCTGGGTTTGAGCCCTGCGTCGGGCTCTGTGCTGACAGCGCAGAGCCTGGAGCCTGCTTCAGATTCTGTGTCTCCCTCTCTCTGCCCCTCCCCTGCTCGCTCGCTCACACTCTCTCTCTCTCACACACACACACACACATACACACACACTTTCACTCTCTCTCAAAAGTAAATAAAAACATGAAAAACAAAATTTTTTTAAAAAAGAGTTGCAATGAAACTCCTGAGTTCTCCATAGTAGAGTTCTGGCCCCTCCTTATTCCAATCTCTCCCTTGAAGCAAATCTTTGAGGAACACACGCTACCATCTCTGCTCTTTCTATTATCACTGGCCCACTGGCTGAGTCAGATTGGTTTGAGTTAACTACCATTCACAGCACAGCCCTCCTAGAGGCGGCAGGGTAGACCCATGACCTTCAACTGACCATCATCGGATCAGCCTGAACTGCTGGCACCTCTACCCATCCAGTAAGTAACAAGGGCTTTTACAACCCCTTGGGTAGTTCCTACAGCACTCTCCCAGCTTGAAGATAGTTTCCTAATGTTGCTCACATTTCCGTTAGTGAATCCAAGTCAGAACACGGGATTGCCAAACTCACTTCCCTGAATTGGGTGCCTATCTCCCATTTCTTACCCTCTTAGCTTCCAGTAACAATAAAACTGCAACTGCCTTTTTTTTTTTTTTTTTTTTAATTTATATCTAAGTTAGCTAGCATATAGTGAAACAATGATTTCAGGAGTAGATTCCTTAATGCCTCTTACCCATTTAGCCCATCCCCCCTCCCACCACCCCTCCCGTAACCCTCAGTTTGTTCTCCATATTTATGAGTCTCTTCTGTTTTGTCCCCCTCCCAGTTTTTATATTATTCTTTTCCCTTCCCTTATGCTCATCTGTTTTGTATCTTAAAGTTTTCATATGAGTGAGGTCATATGATATTTGTCTTTCTCTAATTTCGCTTAGCATAATACCCTCTAGTTCCATCCACGTAGTTGCGAATGGCAAGATTTCATTCTTTTTGATTGTTGAGTAATACTCCACTGTATACATATATACCACATTTTCTTTATCCATTCATCCATCGATAGACATTTGGGCTCTTTCCATACTTTGGCTATTGTTGACAGTGCTGCTATAAACATTGGGGGCAACTACCTATTCTTTTATTTGCTAATTCTTCTCCAGCTATCAAACCTTGAAGTTCTGAAAGACTTGATCTCTTCTCAATGCCTTCTATTTGTTTCCTGTAATTCAGCCAAAAAGTAGGGCAGGGTTTAAAAGAACAGAGTCCAATAAAATTAAACCAAACACACTGAATGACAGACACTTACCAATTGTTACAAAAGAATATTAGCTAATTGCCCCCCACCCCCCAGGGAATTGAAAGGTTTTCTGAATTTGCAGCACTCCTAAACTGGACTAAGAACTAGAAAGAAAGGAACAAGAGATTTTTAAGTTTTGCTGCGTATGGCATCTTCCCAATTACCTGATAAGAAAGGTCACCAACTACTGAAAGATGGAAGATAGCAATACAGAGAGGCTGGACAGTTTGCTCAAGGTCATGAATACAGACACTTCCATGCCACCCACCCGCACTAGAATGGTAAACCATGTATGTGTAACTCTATGACACCACGCTGCCTCTCGACAATGACTGTTGTAAGTTGTGACAGCAACATACCAGGAGCTGTGCTAAGTATCTCATTTACTCTTCATCCTCACCCAATGAGATAGGTACCAAATTTACCCCATTTTACAAATGAGAAAACTAAGATTAGAGAAAATAAATTAGGTTGCCCAAACACACACAGTAAATACTGCAGCTTATATTCAAAACCAGGCAGTCAGATTCCAGAATCTATCCTCCAAATCACTGGGCCATACTCTGCCATGACTAAAACTCACTAGGCAAAATCTAGTAAATAGCTAATTTTCATCAGTAAAGAGTTCTACTCCCAGCACAATGGCTTGTTTATTTAATAGTAGCTGTCTTCATAAGGATGTATTAGCAAATCAAAGTAGGATTTTTTTTTTAGTCCACAAATGATTAAAACTCTTAAAAAACATAGCCATTAACCTTAAGACTTAAATATCCTCTTTTGATGTGCTAATGTAAATACTGAACATGAAGTGATTTCAGAATAATTGCCTGTAATTGCTATTTTGGGGTAGGAGGGGAGGGGTGATAGTTAATGTTGCAACACAGTAACGTCTCCCTATATCTGCCCAGTTGGAAATCCACTTTCCTCCTGGGACTCCAGGCCCCTCCTCACCCTAGAGCAGGCAGAGAGAAGGGGCTACAAAATACAAAATAGAGAGGCAGGCAGACTGAGGTATCATACAGTTATTTACAAGCAAAGGCAGCAGTGAGAAATGTGAAGCATATATTAATGTATCAGAGAAAAGCAAAAGATTCTAAATAAATCAATTTTTAAATGACATTAAAAATGTTCTCTGATAAGTGAACAAAACCCTGAAGCAAGAATCAGCTATTCTAACTCAGCCATGTGAGACACAGAGAACAATCCAGATAAGAAGAAAACGATTCTCTTCTCCACACGGGTTCAAGTTTAGTACAAGTCTGCTAGAAAAACAGGGAGATTTATAATGTAGATAGTTACCACTGCCACCATTCTGAAGGTGTCTATTTCATATTTTACCTCCATAATATACATGTAAATAGAACACATACATACCTAGTCTCACACATATTCATACATATATATTCGCAGATATATACACCTGTATAAATGAAAAAATATATCTGGATTAGGCAAACCATACCTGAAATGCCGGAGCCAGGTTTTTGACATCCACTTCTCCTCTTAGAATGCAATGATATTAACAGGTGTAATGTACTACGTACTCAGAATGTTCCAGACAGTTTTAAATGCTTTCCATACTCCATTTTTAATCCTTACAACAATCCCACTATGAATGCCATATGCGAATAAGGAAATTGAACTAGAATTTGGCTAAGAAGTCCCAGGTTATTAGCTGTTATTAGAACTGGTCTGGAACCCTACCTTCTAACAATAAAGTCCTTTTTTTCCCCCCTTACATATTTGGGTTTAGTTTACGATTTCATTCGGAAGAAAGTGGGGGGTGCATTCCTCTACTTAAAATTATTGAACAAGACTGGTCTACACAGTTCACTTAGTTATTATTACTTATCCTTTGATATCACTTTTACTGTGATCTGGATGAACTGTTTAATTCTGTGCTGTTCTTTAACTTTCTACATGTTTATGATAAATAGATTTATGTCTTGAATGGCATCCATTCAGGTAAAAGCTCCCCGCAGGTCAGTTCACCAGAGCCAAGTTCCTGGGACTTGTACTACTTGTGGGTCCTCTGTGGCACCCAGCACAGCACCTTCACAGACACGCTTTTCAACAAGGAAACCCGGTTTGACTGGCTGACTAAATCCATATTTCTGGTCCTGGGAAAAACAATTTTAATTTTGGTGCAAAATAAGTTACTGATAATAATGAGCCACCCTGAAAACTTCATTTGAGCACAGCAACTGTTTGCCACCCCCCCCCCAACAATTTCTTATCCATACCGTGACACCTATCAGTTTATAGGTTCAAACAAGAAAAAAGTTTCAAGCAACAAAATGAGTAGAACATACTTTCCCTACTGAGGGATGGCTAATGTGACTCGTGTATTCTAATTAAGCTTTTTTTGAAGCTTAGCGTTCAAATCTGCATTCTCACTTGATTAATATTCATCACCACTATTTTTATGCAGATCACATGAAAAATGAATCCTACATGCCAGGATAACTTGCAAGAAATTACTATTCATCAGCATGAATCAACAAGCCCACAATTATAATAGTATCCACTGGGAGAAGTAAAAAAAAAAAAATTAAAAAGCTGTTGCTACTAAGGTCATATGATATGAAAGAAAAGAGAAAAATTAAAAAATTTATCTTTGCATTGAAACCACACAAACGTTTCAAGAGAAAATGAGTATGGCCATCCAAAATCAAAAACTAATAAATGAAGTTCTGATACAATCCACAACATGGGTGAAGCTTGAAAACATCAGATTAAGTGAAATGAGTCAGGCACAAAAGGACAAATACGGTATGATTCCACTTATAGGAAATCTAGAGCAGGCAAATTCAGAAATAACAGAAAGTAGATTTAGAGGTTACCAGGGGCCAATGGGGTTAAGGAAATGGGGACCCACTGCTTAATGGTTACAGAACTTTTGTTTGGGGGAATAAAAAATTGTGAAAATAGATAGTGGTGATGATTGCACAACACTGTGAATGTGATTAAAGCCAGTGAATTTGACTTTAAAACGCTTGAAATGGCAAACTTTGTTATGTGTATTTTACCTCAATTTAAAAAAACAAGATGTTGGGATGAAAATTTACAAGTTTTCTTCAATGCTGGAATGAACACAGTAACTGATTTCACAGACAGAGGACCAGGTCTTTCCTAACCCAAGATATACCCTCTGCCCACAAGTGAGCTGTGTGTAGCATGCCTCAGGGGTGTGCGTGGTGGGGGAGACCACGGGCGCAGGTCAAAGGGACAGAGCAATCTAAAAGCGAACAGCTTTGGAGACACTGTGACTTGGCAAAGGAGGTGGCTCACCCAGAGCAGGAGACTTAGATGAAGCTTTGCGAATTGAAGTCTTAAAAGAACGAAAAGGGGAAGAAAAAGAAAATGGGACCCGTGATGCTGAGGAACCAGGACCAAACGTGCAGGGGGAAAAAGGCCACAGCTTCCTCCTCTTGCTGTCGCCTCAGACACCTGAAACACAAACACTGGGTCACATCCATCCCTGAACCAGCAGAGTCTGGACACAAGAGGGACTCAGGAAGGAGATAAGGGGTCAGGGCCTGGGGCTGAGGAAACGTTGACCCCCAAGTTCTAGAGGAGCTCTGCTTGGCACAGACTGCAAGGAGAGACATGCACAGCAGTTTCCAGGGAAAGTGGCCCAGTGAATACCTGCATCTACTTCATCTCTGTCACAGTTCTGATAAAATAACCAAAAAAAAAAAAATTTTTTTAAGGGAAAGAGGGGAAATGTGCATAAACAGACAACTTAAAAAATGGGCAACATTAACAGATAATAATTGTGGAAGCAGAGTTTAAAAGACTCATTTAGAAGGGGGGGGGGCGGCAAATGCTGAAATCTAAACAGAAACTGCGAAGGAAAGCACCCAGAACTTATTAAAGTGAGGGGGGTTGGGGAGGAATGTTAAAAGAACCTTCAAAGAAGGCTGAAGAGCTGCTGGAGGAAGAACAAAGAACTGGGCCCCAGAGCAACCCTGAGGCTGCAGAGGCAGAACTGACCCTCAACCCAAACATTGAGGGGAGAGGGGCATCAGGCAGGGGGCAGGCTGAAAACAGGGACAGTAAGTGAGAGTCCATCCTGAGCTCCCACCCTCCTTGCACCTGAATCCCACAACCATAGCAGACAGGCCTGCACTCCCACAGCAGAAGACAAGACGGGAAGGCACTTTGGTGCCCTTCTGGGCCAGCTGACCAGCCCCAGATCCACCAGCCAGGCTTGCCCCAGATCAACCTCGCCCTGCATCGTCCAATATGGCAGCCACACAGCAGACTGTGGCTCCTCAGCGTTAAAAGATAGACAGTTTGAGTTAAGATAGTCTGTAAGGATAAAAAGATATGTATTTATATTTTAGGGTTCATTCACTTGAAAATTATTTATTCACGGCTTATTCCACGGCCTGATACCAGGCCTCTAAAACTTAAACCATGTTTTTCTCCCACGAATCCTGTCATATCACCAGCTACTTATATTTTAACACATAGTAATAATAGTAGTAGTCAATAAGGATTTAAACAGAAATCACTTATTATAGAAAACATATTGCTGTTAGTCATTAATACTGCTCTTCTCATAAACAATTTGTAATATTATAAACCAAATCCATATGCAAATAAGAGTAAAGCATTTTTTTAATCATTTTAAAACAAAGTTCAAAGTCAAGGCTATCTTGTAGTTGTATAAGCATTCCATACAAAAATTCAGATCACGAGGGCACCTGGGTGGTTCAGTCAGTTAGCCATCCGACTCTTGATTTCGGCTCATGGTTCATGATATCAAGCCCTGCATCAGGCTCTGCGCTGACAGCGTGGAACCTGCTTAGGATTCTCTGTCTCCCTCTCTCTCTGCCCCTCTCTAGCTCGTGCTTTCTATCTTTCTTTCAAAATAAACAAACTTCAAAAAAATCAGATTATGTGTTAAAGTTACTAAATCATAATATATTCAGTTATGTTTAGAAGATTTGGAAAAGGCTCATTTTTTTTGGCTGCTGTATCTGTATACTGTTGCTCTCTGATGGGCAGTGTTTAAACATAGTAAGAAAAAAAGGTAAAACATCTCAATAACTGTTATGCTGATTATAAGTTGGAAATAATATCTTTGATATTTTAGGTTAAAGTATTTTACTAAAATTAATTTAACCTATTTCTTTTAAATGTTGCTACCAAAAAAACCTTAAAATAATGTACTTCTATTGAGTAAAGCCCTCCACTCAACAATATTTGTTGCAAGAAGACAACTAAAAACAAAACAACAAAAAACCACCCTGTCATTATCCTTAGGGAAAAGTTACTGCAATCTCAGTTTTAAAAAATTGAAAAAAATGAGATTCTGGGAAATTAAAGCCCAAGAACAGAAATGAACTGTAGTAGGTGGAAAAGCAGCCACCCAAAGATGCCCTCCACATCCCAGTCCTGGAACCTTTGAATATGCCACATGGCAAAAGGAATGAAAAATGAAGAAGGAATTAAGTTACAAATCATGTGACCTTAAAATAAGGAGATTTTTCCTGGATTACCCCCATGGGCCTACTATAATCACAAGGGTCGTTCAAAGAGTGAAGGAGGAAGAAGACCAGTGTCAGAGATTTCAAGATCCTACACGGTTAACTTTGAAGATGGGGGAAGGGACTTCAAGCCAAGAAATGCAAGCAGCCTCGAAAAGGTACAAAGGGCAAGGAAGTAGGTTCTCCTTAGAACCTCGAGAATGAATGCAATCTACTGACAACTGATTTCAGCTCAGTGAGTGCCACTACTAAACCCCCAAACTGTCAATTAATAGATGTATGGTGGCTTAAGCTCACAAATCTGTGGAAATTTGTTGTAACAGCAATAAGAAACTAACATATGAACTACTCAATAAAAAGCTTAGAAGATAAAGTTGAAGAAATTTCTCAGAAAGTACAACAAACAGAAACTCTGACTCCAGAATGCAAGATACTGCTCTTTAAGTTTGGGACCAGAAATGAACAAAACCATCACAGGCACAGTGAACATGCAATAAATGTGTACTAAGCACCTACTTCCTACAGTGCACCGTGGTCAGTGATCATTCAGATTACAGTCAATTTGGAATCACCATCATCTAAGGTTCATTTATAAATAATTTAACAGGTTGGAAAGGATATGTGAAGAATTATAGTTTTATTTCCAAGAATCCATGACCCAATCCAAGCTGGTCTTATGAATGGGCAGAGGAGATACTCACATACATGGCAGTATTTCCCGGGGAGCTAAAAGTCTCAGCAGCTCAAAAATATCCGATCCATCAATTTACTCTGACGTATCACATTCCCACTAACAGAAAGCTTTCCAGGTAATAAGTCTCCAGAAAGAGTACTGAAATGGAAATATTAACAGGAAAGGTAGAACCCACTGAAATTGTAGCATACATTAGGTAAGATAAGCTGTCATGGAGAACAAGAAAAATGATTAACTGGAAAGACAAAAAGCCATATTTGGTAGGAATGCAGAAATTGATAAACTTTATCATTTTCTTTGTCTAGGTTTTGGAGTATGCCTATTTTTATATGGCAGATCTTTTTTTTTTTAAGACAGTCCAAGTTATTACTTATTAAGACATGGTCTTGGGGCACCTGGGTGGCTCAGTCAGTTGTGTCCAACTCTTGATTTCAGCTCAGGTCATGATCTCACGGTTTCTGGGTTTGAGCCCCGCATCAGACTCTGCACTGACGATGCGGAGCCTGCTTGGGATTATCTCTCTCCGCCTCTCTCTCAGCCCCTCCCCCACTCTTGCTCTCTCAAAATTAAATAAATAAACTTAAAAAAACAGGCCACAGTCTTGCAAAAGTATAATATCCTACACTGAAATAAACTCTAAATTCAAATATCCATTCTTCTCCAATGTTTACACTGTTATATGTGACAGACAAGGGTCAACTCTGCATCATTACCTGACGAGGAGTAATCTAAATTACTATTTATAATAAAAAGCTTCTTTACATCCAGATTATATTCAATATTTTACTTTATTAAGCAAACAAAACTAACAAAGCTAAAATAGACGTACATTTTTATTTACCTTACAATGAAGAATAGTAAATGGCTTGATGAATTCCTTTTCTTATTGAAAGATTCCTTTACTGACAGCTGAAAACCAGTAAAAGTTATCAAAAGAACTTGAACAAAAGGATATCAAGAGAGGCCCTTTGTATAAAAACACTAAAGGCGATAAAATGTCATAAAGTGATAAAATCGAAAAGGCAACCTTCAAATCCATGAGAGAAATGGGAGAAAAAACCAAGATGACCTTAAAACTGAAGTCCCAATGTGATTCTATTTTACTGAAAGTCCTACAGCTGCAAGGTCTGTATTAAAGGCAATCGTACAGGACATAAAATGCTAAACAAAAAAAAAAGTAAAAACAATCGTAAAAAATCGTAGAGGTATCTGAAAATAACAGAGGACGACTAAAAGGAATAATACAGAAAAGAGATTTTTAAGCCTAAAAAGGAGCTCGTAAAGGCCTACAGCCAGGGCAGCCACTCAGGAAAAGGAAAGGTCAAATGCAAAGCCTCAGTGATCAGGTGCAAGGCGAGAAACAGAACACAACACTGGGGGAGCGGCCAATGCTCCTCCAAAGGAAAAAGGAGGAGATTGAGAAACAGTGTCATTTAATTCTGAGCATTGGGAAAGATGTCCTGAAGAAGATAGCATTTGATATGAGACATGAAAGACAGGTAAGATTTTGATAAACAGGAAAAGGAGGCAGGAATTCCTAATAGAAGGAACAACTAAAGGGAAAAAATGTAGAATATATGGGATAGAGAGTAGGAAACACATGAAGGGATGGCAATAAAGAATACTGGAGATAAGACGGAATGATGCTGTGAAGGCCTTTTGATGACAGACCAAAGATCAAAGAATTCTAGGGCAACCGAAAACCAGCAAAGGTTATCTGCACAGGAAAATGGCAGGATTAATCTCCCTACTGGATATTTAACCTGATTATAATGGACTTTTGCAGAGAAGACTAAAGAAGACCTCATTAAAACCTGTTTACAATAAGTAAGTGGACACACACACGCACACACACACACATAAGATAGTTGGAAGGGACTCCCTTCAACCCTTTTCTTTATTTATCAGGGTTAGAGTTTAATCTGTTCATGGTCAGCTGTAGAATGAGTAACACAGGCTATAAGATTTCCATGCAATGAACTCATAAGCACCTTATATTTAATGTAATTTTAAGAATAGAAATAGCTTTTTTTAATCCTAAAATTTATACCATCAATCACTTCCTTAATGAACTGAAGTCTTTCATTCATTCATTCACTCATTCATTCAACAAATATTACTGAATCCATATTGTGGGACAGGTACTGTTCTAGAAGATAAGGACAAAATTAACTCCCTCCCTTGTTGTATCTAAAATCCAACAGAAGAAACAAGACAATGAACAAATCAACACAAAATATGTCCCACAGTAGTCAGCATTATAGAAGTAGGGTCACAGGGACAATGAGTTCAGAGTGGAAGATATTATATACAGAGTAGCCTCGGAATGCCTTTTGCATAAGGTGACCTATCTGAGGTGAGAACCTGAGTCATAAGAATATCTGAGAAGAAGAGTGGTCCCCATTGAGGAACATCATCAAAAAGATGTGACCTCCAACTGAACCATGAGCTGAACCTAGGAACTCGGAGGCCCCTTACCCCCATCCCCTGTTCTTGGAACGTGGGTTCCTCTCTTAGAGGATGCTTCAAGGACACGGCCTTGAGATGGTGATATGGTGTTGAGAACACCTGCACAATATATGTGACTGAACCCAGTCAAGGCCGCCTTTTAAACTTTTAAGATGAGGGGCACCTGGGTAGTTCAGTTGGTTGAACATCCGACTTTCGATTTTGGCTCAGGTCACGATCCCAGGGTCACAGAATCAAGCCCCATGTCACACTCCACACTCAGCATGGAGCCTACTTAAGATTCTGTCACTCCCTGTGCCCCTCTCCTCTGCTCGTACTCTCTCTCTCTCTCAAATTAAAAAATAAAAAAATTTTAACTTTTAAGATTTAATAGGAGGTTGGGGAGATCCATTCATCTTGCTGCCTGCCACTAAAGACAAGCCTTTTATATAAGCTCCCTTTGCTTATTAAAACCGCCACCTACAAACCTGGAGTGGCCTTCCTCTCTCCTCCACCTTTCCCTGCCCTCGGCATGCAGGGGCCAATTTCATTTCAGATTTCACCTGGGAAGTTCCCGTGAGGGTTGCAAACCAACATCCCCAAAGATGGAACAATAAATTCAAAAACCTGGAGCAGGTACACACTTAGGTTATTTAAATGAGGTAGGGAAGGGGACACCTGGGTAATTCAGTCAGTTAAGCATCGGACTCTTGGTTTCGGCTCAAATCATGACTTTTCAGTTCGAGCCCTGCATCAGACTCAGCACCGACAGCACGGAGCCTTCTTGAGGTTCTCTCTCCCTCTCTCTCTGCCCCTGCCCCACTCGGGATCTGTGAAGGAAGGAAGGAAGGAAGGAAGGAAGGAAGGAAGGAAGGAAGGAAGGAAGGAAGGAAGGAAGGAAAGGAGGGAGGGAGGGAGGGAGGGAGGGAGGGAGGGAGGGAGGGAGGGAGGAAGGAAGGAAGGAAGGAAGGAAGGAAGGAAGAGAGAGAGAGAGAGAGAGAGAAAGAAAGAAAGAAAGAAAGAAAGAAAGAAAGAAAGAAAGAAAGAAAGAAACTAACTTAAAAAAGAAATACTAGGCATCATCAAATAAAAATAGTAGTTGGGGATCAGTAAGAAGAAAGCCAAGTAAAATAATGAATTAAAATAGTTATTTGCAAAGTCCTGAATCTTTGATTCATAGAACCATTATGTATATCATATACACCATATCATTTCTTGATCAACATTCAAAAAGTTGCCATATCAGTACACTTACCATGATGAGCACTGAGCAAACTGCAAAGCTGTTGAATCACTATATTGTACACCTGAAACTAACATAACATTGTATGTTGACTACACTGGAATTAAAATCAAACACTAAATTTTAAAAAAAGTTGCCACATTAATATTGTTCACAAAGATGCAAGTATGCTTTCCTTATTTTAGACAGTAATAATAACAATCGAGTACCAAATATATTAGAATTCATGTTGGCAGAGCCTAATGAAACAAAAACATTTTCTTGCTTTTTAAAAATCAGTAATTGGCTTGCCAATGTTACAATGTACCCTATTTGACTAAATCTAATCAGCAAGAACTCCAGACCCCATGTAAAACCCGGCCCAGCTCCTTTTCGAAGAGCTGGTCTAGACTTCCGAGCAGGCAAGGACAGAGCAGGTGTGGAGAAGCCCACTGTCTCTTGCAAGCACAAAAAAATGCAAAACTGCTCCCTGACTCCTTTCCGGTCCCATTCAGAGAAGACCACAGCTCTGCAGGTCCTGGAGATACGACGCTGAAGAGACTACAAAGGCCACCTGGTGCGTCCATCTCCTCAGTCTGGCCTGGATCAGTCACATAAACTGACGATCTGCTGAACACTCACCAAACCTTACATGCTTACGGCTTTCTACTATATCTCAGGGGGAAACCAGCCACCATAGCTGGACAGGAGTTGGTGAATAAAACCCCAGCTTCTTTGTCCTCATGAAAGAATTCTAAGGTGGGTTCTATGCAGCTTTACAAAAGTCCCCAGTGGGACCGAGCTCCAGCCGCCAAGGCGACAGCCCGCTCATTAACACACCTTGTGTGGGCGTCATTCTGTCCCGTCTCACTACCCCCCACCTCGCCCGCAGCCCACTCTCCCGCAGGTGCTTCCGAGGATGGACTCCCTGCACCCAAGCCCTTGATTACAACCTCAGATGTTGTCGTCGTATCCTGGAACAAGGCAGGACTTTAGTTCTGTTCAGTTTTACCATCAAGCCTTTCAGGAGTGTTTTCTTCAAACAAGTTTTGCACATTTTTGAAGTTTAATTCCTGAGTATTTTACCTTTTTTGTTCCTTAATTGTAAATGGGGTTTTCTCTTCTATTTTATGTTCTGATTACAGTTTTTGTATGTTAATTTTATATCCTAATACCCTATTGAATTGTTTTACTGTTTGAGTTAGTTTCTTAAGAAAATACACTTTATAGGGGCTCCTGGGTGACTCAGTTGGTTAAGCGTCTGACTCTTGATTTCAGTTCAGGTTATGACCTCATCATTTGTGGGATCGAACCCACGTCAGGTTCCTCACTTACAGTGCAAAGCCTGCTTGGGATTCTCTCTCTCCCTCTATCTCTCTCTCTGACCCTCCCCTGCTCGTGTGTGTGCGCTCTCTCTCTCTCTCAAAATAAGTAAACTGAAAAAAAAAAAAAAAAAAAAAAAAAAAACGACCTTATAAGAAATAATTTACATACCATAAAATTCACTCCTTTTAAGTGTAAGTTCAACAGGTCTCAGTTTATTTATAGAGTTGTAACCAACACCACAATCTAACTTTTTAAATTTTAATTCCAGTAGAGTTAACATACAGTTTCAGGTGCACCATACAGTGATTCAACAATTCACTACCATCTAATTGTAGAACAGTTTCCTCATCCCCAAAAGAAACCTTGTGCCCATACAAAGTCACTCCCCATCCCCACCTCCCAGTCCTGGACAACCACAGATCTACTTTCTCTCTATAGATTTGCCTACTGTGAACATTTCATACAAATGGAATCATATAATTACGTGGTCTTTTATGTCTGTCTTATTTCACTGAGCATAATGCTTGTTAAGGTCACTGTTTTCAGTCAGTTTTACCAGTGATTCACTAGAGTTTTCCAAGTAAAATGCCACATCAACCGCAAACAGGAAATAGTGTTCCAATGATGACGCCTCCACTTGTTTTCTCGTCAACTGCATTTGTTAATACCTCCAGTACAATGTTTCTGACCTTTGTGGGAACACCACTAGTATTTTCCTATTAAAGTAAGATGCTGGGGGCACCTGGCTAGCTCAGTAAGAGGAGCATATGCAACTCTTGATCTCAGGGTTGTGAGTTCGAGCCCTATGTAGGGTGTAGAGATTACTTAAATAAATAAACTTCTTTTAGAAGTGTAAGATAATGATTAGTTGACAGCTTAACTCTGACAGTGCAATCATATTTCCATATATCCCACCGGCCATACTTTTTCCAGACCAGGAAACTGAGAGAAGTTGGTGTTACTTGCAGAACAGTCCAGAGCTGGGCTTCTAATGCCAACGCTCTGCTGCCTCTTCACAGACTTTCAGGCCGCAGCTCAGTTCTCTCCGCTTCTGCTGGTGCCGCCCTCTTCCAAAGCCAGCCAGAAGCTCAGGCTCACTCCCTTCTGGCATCATGGCTGCCAGCAGCTCCATGGGCTATACACTACCACCTTGTTCTTATGGAAAAGGAGAGAAAGTACTTTTTCCCACCGAACAAAAGCCCTGGTCTCACTCTAATCAGACACACACAGGCACTGTTCAGCACAGAACCAAACACTGTAGATAGGAGGTGAGGCTGCCCTAAGTTACCTCTACCAGTAGGAACCCACCATGGACCACGGGGTGAGGGGAGCCCAGTGTACCCACTCTGCACAACCATTGTGTTATGTGTCAGGGCCGGAAAGAGTGTTGACTAGAACCACAATGGCCACTACAACCAATCACACTCTTGGGTGACACAACCCCATGAATGGAAGTCACCTCATACACTAAGTTACTGAAGTTCATCGAATCTAAGATGCTATGGATCATATGACATGTTATTAAAGATACTAACATAAATAGTATATACAACATTGTCAGTTATCACTGTAAGAGACCATCCGCTGTAAAAATGCATCGTAATTTCAGGAATGTTGAAATGTGGGGGGAAATGTTCATCTTAGAGTCAGTTAATATGGTAAATGCTATCAGCCAGAGCTCTAAAGCCCCACAACCACTTCCCCACATACAGCCGGCATGAGTCTAGTCTGACTCTACATGCAGGTTAAGTAGTACAGAACCTAATCCTGCTGTGTGCCCAGAATTTAATATGAACACTGGCTGAAAGAGTGGTCAGAAGTATCACTCCCCAATCCCTCAATCAAATTACCGTATCAGGTCGGGCAATGCCCACCCTACGTCAGGCCCAATGTTTGGGTCCTGTGAGGGAAGATGTCTTAACTCCAGCCTCAAGGATCTGGCAGACTAGTGGGAGAGATAAGGAAAGTACAAAATTATACAAGTAGCAGAATGAAGTAATGTCATTAAATGGGTTTCAGTGGAACATAGGAGTTTTCAAAAAGGACAGAGAAATATAGAGAAATATAGAGAAAGAGGAATGCAGCTTCCCTAGATCGGGGAGAGTTCCGGTAGCAAGCTGGCAATGAACTGTCTGAGCATCTGTAAGAGATGAGAATCTGTTTCAGAGAGAAAGGCATGAAGCAAGCAAAATAACACAGATATAGGCAGGTTCAGGACGCACTGGTAGCAAATCAAGTATGTCAGATTCACTAAAGCCAAGGTTAAATATGGCACAATGGGAAATGAAGCGGGAAATACAGTTAGGGCCACAGCATGTGGACAGCATGAAGAGGCACGGAACATTTTCAAGCAGAAGAATGATAGGACCAGAAAAGGAGGTAGGGGGTAGGGAATCCCTACTAAAGAGTTATTTGGAAACACTGGGTTTCAAGGGTTTAAGGTGGCATCTTAGCAATTTTTCTCACTCACTGAACTACCCAGAAGCCAGCTAGATAGAAGTCAGAAAGATCTGGGCTGAGAATTTTTATTTGGGAGTCATCCGGCCCACATGAATTTGAAGCTCCAGAATAAAAGACATCTTCCTGAGAAGATCTGACACATAAGAAAAGAAAGGAGGGGGTGCCAGTGGCTCAGTCAGTTAGGCATCCGACTCTTGGTTTCATTTCAGGTCTTGATCTCACAGTTTGTGAGTTTGAGCCCCACCTCAGGCTCTGCACTAACAGTATGGAGCCTGCTTGGGATTGGCTCTCTCCCTCTTTCTCTGCCCCTCCCCTGCTCATTCTCTCTCTCCCTCTCTCTCTCTCTCTCTCTGTTCCTCCCCTATGAGTGTAACTGTGCGCTTGTGCTCTCTCTCTCAAAATGAATAAATAAATAAAACGTTAAAAAAAAAAAAAAGAAAATTAAGAAAGGAGCCCAGAGAAACCACCTAAAAACTTAACATTAGTGGACTGAGCAGAAGAGGAGCTCACAAAGAATAAGCAGCAGCAGCCACATTAGTAGAAAGAAAATCAGGAGAGCAGAAAAACAGTGTTTTAAAAGAGAGAAGCCAATACTGACAAATTTTACAGCAGGATGAAAAAAGGTAAGAAGCAAAACCTATCCCGTGGGATTTTGGTTGCTGAAGACCAGGCTGCAGGCGGTTTAAGCAGAGTGGCAGGAAAAGGGGTGGAGTACACACAGGGAAGTCAGAAAAAACTAGCCTTGAGCTGAGCTGAAGTTACCCAGATGGACAGGGAAAGTCATCAGATGGAAGGAAAGGAAAACAGTATCTGAAAAGGATGGGCTGGGTCCAATTCCAAGATGTTAATCCTATAGGGGGAAAAAAGCTGTAAAGTACACATAAAAAGACCTTCAAATTTAACAAGCATAACTAACTTGTTATTTTGAGTAAACTAACCTTTTATTTTAATCACAGTGCTAAATTTTGAAGAAAAAGAAACCAATCAAAAATCTGGCAAACGCTGCTCAGAAAAATTTGACAAAAAGGTGTGTACAAAGGGCTATGCTTTTCACGTGGCCGCTAAAAGGAGCAAATTTATGTGTATCTGCTACACAAATGACTCACCAATTCTGCCCGTCTGTTCTAGCTGACTGTAGGCAACCAAACTTCAGTCTTAATCTTTATTTTTATTCAGTCCCTCTTTTCTTAAAAAGAACTTAATTTTTTATAATAGGAGCCATTACAAAACTCAAAAATTGACTTAAGAAAATCAATCAGTTCCTAAAAACCCATATTTCTGGCTCTACTGTGGGGAAAAAAAGCCAGTACAATCTGCACGTATGTTTTGACCTCACTGAATAACTGCAGATGCCACACAGAGCGATGTAAAAGTTCTGCTAAACTCAGACTGGACTAAAAGTATTGCAACACTACTCCTCTACCAGTTTCTCCAAGGAAACTACCAGAACCGTTTATTAGCAACTGCATATTCATAGCAGAACTATCAGTTACGTGACACCCTATAAAAAGACAGACAATTTCTAATTATATTCATTCTTTCATTTTAATTACTCTGGAGAGTGATTACATGTTTAACTTGGCTATCTTTAAAACATTAAGTCGCTTTAATGAAAGTATTTTAGATAGCTATGCCACCATACATCAATTAGAAAGTTAATCATTCTCCTTGTTCTCACGAAAAGATTTTAAAGCAGTGGGGAGGTGGCACTGTTTGGCGCTTTTTAAAAAGTTAATTAGAGGGCACTCAGCAAGAGAGATCATCCAGGAAATAAAGTTTATCAAAAACTCAAAATATGTACTCTGCATACAGTCAAAAAACAGTAAGAGATTCTCTTTAATGAGTCTATTCATGTTCGCTTGAGAATAAAAACCACGTCCTTGCATCAGGTTTAGTTTTCAGTATGCTGTAAGACTTCACTACAAAATGAAACAACTATTCCAGAATTTTTCTTAGAACATCTCTAAAGGCAAAAAAAAATCACAATCTATCCCTAACAAAGCTCCACATTAGCTCAAACATGTTACAAGTTCAAGTCTAAATAAAAAAAAGTTTCATATAATAGAACCTAAGACATTATTGATCATTAAGTAAATCATGTATGTGCTACAACTGTAGCATACATTTCTCTCGTCCTGGATTCATTAATAATAAAGTAATTTATTTCTACAGATGAAAACTCCATCTTAAAATGTAAATCATTATGGTTTTATATAGGCAAAGGTGTAATCACTAGCATTTAGCGTTAGAGGTGACTGCCAAAACATACAACCTTATCTTCCGCAGTCCTACTGGCTTTTCCATAGGTTACTTTATACAAATTTCACACCATTCTTCCATAATCCCATTAGCAACTCATAAAATACCAATTCAGGGGTGCCTGGGTGGCTCAGCCGGTTAAGCGTCCGACTTCGGCTCAGGTCCTGATCTCACAGCTCCTGAGTTCAAGCCCTGCATCGGGCTCTCTGCTGTCAGCACAGATCCCACTTCAGTTCTTCTGTCTCCTTCTCTCTCTGCCCCTCCTCCACTCACGTGCACTCTTTCTCAAAAATAAATAAACATTAAAAAAAAAATACCAATTCAGGTTTCACACATACTTCTTCTCTCAAGACAATTCAGCCATGCCATAAAATGTCAGTGTGCCCCAGTTATATTTCAAAACCTCATTTACTTAAATAAGATCAAACGAAATAAGACATATGAAAATGGATTTTGCAGAACACCACATGGCAGCCATTTATTTCATAAGCAACTGGAATCTGAATTCAGCACAACGTGACACTGAAACATTAAAAACTAAAAGGTTCACCTTTAGCGTCAAATGAGACCAATATCACAGCAACAGCAGCAGGGCAAATGGAACATGTCAGGAATGGAGTGGCAAGAAGTCACGCAGGGGAGACACAAGAGTGATGTGAAAGACTCCAAGGCTATCACCCTTCAGTTTTACTCCTTGCTCCTCCCACTGGGGAAAAAGAGAAGGGCATCACTTGCTTGCTCTCGGCTGCTTCCTGGATGGCAGACTCTTTTCTAAATCACATTCCTACTCTGAAGGCAGCCTGCTACTGTTAGATGATCCTGCTGTATGTCCTCAGAGTCACCATTACAAAACATAACATGGGCTTTTTTATATAACTTTTCACTGTTCGAGTTATCATAGTCACCACCCCACCAAAATTATTTACTAATGCATAAGTACCAAACCAAGTAGCAAGATAAAATGATACCTCACTTTTGCCCCAAAACATGGTTCTTAACCTAGGGTCAACTGAGAAGCTTCAATGAGATCTAATTATCTGACATTATCGCAAAGGTGTATATATACTTTTTTCTACAAACTTGGAACTTAGAGTTCCAAGATTTCTTAAGTTATTTTATTGTTCCACGAATAGACCTTGGGATAAACAAAACAGAGAAGCAGAATTTTTTAAATTGTTTATTTATTTATTTTTAGAGAGAGTGTGTGTGCAAGCAGGGGAGAGCAGAGGGAGAAAGAGAGCAAACCCCAAGCAGGCTCCACACACAGCATGGAGCCCGACGTAGGGGCTTTATCTCACAACCTTGAGCTCACAACCTGAGCTGATATCAAGAGTCGGATGCTCAACTGACTGAGCCACCAAGGCACCCCCTGCTTTTTTTTTTTTTTTTTTTTTTTTAGAAAGAGAGAAAGCATGAACAGGAGAGGGGCAAAGAGAGAGAGGGAGAGAGAGAATCTTAAGCAGGCTCCATGCTCAGTGCAGAGCCCGACAGGGGGCTCAATCCTACAACTCTGGTATCATGACCTGAGCTAAATCAAGACACTCAACCTACTGAGCCACCCAGGCACCCCAGAGAAGCAGAATTTTAAGTAAAGGCATTTTATTTATACTCCAAAGTTTCTTTGGTAAAAGCAGCATGTTAAGCAAGGAAGTATTCTGAGTAACTGGAATACTAGGTAAGTTGCAGCCAGGACAAGAACTAGTGTCCTTCTCTGTGTTAGGAAACTTCAGGAACTACTGAGAATTCCAAAGTGGCTTTAATCATGGGGGGTTGGGGGCAGTAATGGAATTGAGATTCTAAATGACAGAAGAATTTCAAGCAGAAGGTACAAGGAAACTGGAGAAAACATGCTCAGTAAAACCACACTGATTAGTAAACTTCACTATAGTTTGTTTGTTGGTTTGTTTGTTTTCCTAACAACCTCCAAATAACTGCAAATTTGTCCAGGGAAGAGACCTACCTTAATTATCTTTGTAACATAGGTCCCAGCTCAGCACCTGTCACCAGTTGTTACCCAACATTTCATGAATCAATAATGCAATTAAGAATTGGAAGTAGCTATCAAGTTTTTAAAAATTTTTAGACTTGAAGCCTGTAGTAATAGTTACATGTTCAAATTTCCTTCACACAACTTGCAAGATAATGCGAAGGCAGTAGAATATTTCAGGAGAAATTTATGAAATCTTTCTCCTTGTTTTAGTGAAACTATATAATAGTAGGGGATTGGAAAAGAGTTTAACCATCCTTGGGCACAGGGCTGGCTCAGCTGGTAGAACATGTGACTTTTGATCTTGGGGGTGTAGGTTCGGGCCCCACGTTAGGTGTAGCCATTAAAAATATTTAAAAAATAAAATCTTTGAAAAAAAGGAATTTAATCTTCCTAAAGTGAACTAAAACTTACAAATTTAAATTTCCATTAACTGAGGGTAGGAGCTTTGTTTTTATAGACTATCTCCAACAGCAGGCAGCACAGGAGGAGGAGAAGGAGGAAAGAGAAAAAAGTAAAAAAAAAAAAAAAAAAAAAAAGTTTTTAAAAGTTTTCCCTTTAACTTTTTAATTTTAAAATAAAATAATTGTAAACTGACAGAAAACACAGAAAAGTTACAAGCATACTAGAGAGAATTCCCTATGCTCTTCACTTTCCCTAATATTAACATCTTACTTAACCATCAAAACTTGTCAAAAGTAAGAAATAAACACTGATGCAATCTACTCAGATTTCACCCAAGTGAATTTTCCCACTAACATCCTTGTTCTGACCAAACTTCTACAATGCATTTGGACATGCATTAGTCTCTCCAATCTGTGACAATCCCTAAATCTGTCCTTGTCTTTGAGACTTGATACCTTTGAGGACTAATAATCAAATATTTGGGGTCTATCTGATGTTATCTCACAATTAATTGAGGTTATGCATTTTGGCAAGAAACCATAAAAGTGATGTTCTCATCCCTTGGTATCTACCAGATTTATCCACTATTAAGTTACTCTCACTTGTAATTAAGATCTTGGAAGAGATACTCTGAGATTCTGCAAATATCCTGTTTCTACTCAAATTCAGACAATCCCAAGCAGGTTCTGTACTGTCAGCTCAGAGCCTGATGAGGAGCTCAAACTCATGAACTGTGAGATCATGACCTGTGCCAAAGTTGGACACTTAACCGACTGACTGAGCCACCCAGGTGCCCCTGTCCCATTCTTTTTTTAAGACCTTCCTTAGTTGTAGCAAAACAAGATGCCCCAGGCCTATTTCGTGTATCTCTAACCTAGCCATGGAATCGACCACTTCTCCAAGGAACCCTGGTTCCTTTAACTGGAGAATGGTATTTAGAAAAGATATAGGGACCAGGTGTGCTTCCTGGGCTATCTCTGCTTCTAGGGCCTGTCAGCAGAGATCAGAAGTATATGCATGTATACTAACCTATGCATACACTATACTTTTTATTTATAGAGAATAATTTATTTCTGTATCTATGTACATATATAGCTAAAATATTCAGAATGAATTCATACCAATATCTCTGATTGCAATCTGACACCACAGGGTTCATTCTAACCTATTACCTTTCCTTATTTGTAATTTCTCTGATTTTCTCTAATTTCTCCAGCTCTCTTTAACTACTGTATCTATTTTTTCAACCCTAGCAAACAGTTTCAGAATTGCTAATCTATACTTCTGTGAAAAACAAATTTACTAAACAGAGTACAGTACTTGTATGTAGCTCTTTTTTTGTCTTTAGCCTAACAATACTCAACCTTAATTAAGCTAATCCTTTTCTAGGAGTAGTCCCCCACTCCCTTCAGTGAAGTTATGCTGGTCATTTGTAACACAGGTTCATTACTAATAGTCTGTATTTTACTTGGGTTTCCCCTCACATCCTGGGTTTTCTAAGTTTATTTATTTGTTTTGAAAGAGTGTGCGCGTGCAAGCAGGGGAAGAGCAGAGAGAAAGGGAGAGACAGAACCCCAAGCAGACTCCACACTGTCAGCACACAGCCCCACTCAGGGCTCAGACTCATGAATCGTGATGCGGGTATCGAACTCACAAACCACGAGATCATGACCTGAGCCAATACCATGAGTCAGATGCTCAACCCACTGAGCCACCCAGGTGCCCCCTGTACATAGAGTAAAATTCACTCTTGGAGGTTTTGACAAATAGAATCATGTTTAGACTTGTTGGAAGGCAAAGTAGGGACAGTAAAGTATCCACCAAACCGAGAAGGCACTTTGAGACCAGAAAATAAAACAGGCCACTCCATACAGATACACAGAGTTTTATTTGGGGGTAACTTCCTGACCGGGGGAACAGACTCAGGATGACCCACAGCAGCTGCACAATTATTCTTTGCAAAATCCAGACCTTAGTTCCCAGATTTTACAGAGCAAGGGGACACACAGGAGGGCACTGTAATGAGATCAAAGGGCTTGCACGCACCTGACAGCTAACCTTTAATTAGATCTTATGGCACCAGCTGTGTATCAGGAAGGGGAAAGACTAAGTTATCTCTAACTGATTTTTGGGAGGCAAAAACAACCCTCCCTCCATTCCAGCCTTGGCGGGCATTTCTTTTTTCTTTTTTTAATGTTATTTTTGTTTTTCAGAGAGAGAGAGAGAGCGCACGCACGCACAAGCAGGGGAGGGGCAGAGAGAGAGGGAGACACAGATCCGAAGCAAGCTCCAGGCTCTGAGCTGTCAGCACAGAGACTGATGCGGGGCTCGAACTCATAAACTGTGAGATCATGACCTGAGCCAAAGTTGGACACTCAACTGACTGAGCCACCCAGGTGCCCCCTTGGAGGGCATTTCTAAGGTATGTACATTAATGTCCCAGGGGGCCTGGAACACAGCCTGAAGACAAGTCACTGAGAGAAGGTGAACAAGACAGAGGGCCAGAGATGGAGTCAGTATTGTCAGCACTCCTACCCACCTCACCTTACAGAATAGCTTCATTACCCAAAATAAAATCCCTCATTTTGCCCCTTGCAATCAACCCCTTCCCCATCTCCAACCCTGGAAACTGCTGATCTGGTTTCCCTCCCTATGGTTTTGCCTTTTCCAGTTTAATTTTTCAGTGGTTTACAGTACTCCAGCTGTGCTTATGTTTAGATATGTTGGCACTGTTCCCTAGCTCTGAGACGCTCTGTTCTGCTTTGCATTTTTTCCCCTACCCTTTTTTTCTTTAGTGACTTTTTTTCTCTTTTTCAGTTATTTCTATTCACCTACTCTCAAGCTGACTGATTCTTTCCTTGGTTCTGTCAGAACTACTCATATGCAAACCAAAGATACTCTTCATTTCTGCTTTTTCTCACTTGTAATCTTTTTATTTAATTCTTCCTTATAGTTTCTATCTTTCTGCTAAAACCACCCATCTAATTCATCATGCGGTTAACCTTTTTCATTAGAGCTTTCAATATAGAAATTATAGTTATTTTAAATTCTCTATCAGATAGTTCCAGCATTTGTGTCATATCTGAATCTGATTCTGTTGATTGCTTTATCTCTTGACAGTATTGTGGGTATTTCTGTTGCCTTTTTGTAGGCCTCCTGATTGGTGAAAGGTGAACATCTTGTGAAGAAGAGGAAGGAGTGAGGTAATATTTTTTTTTCAAGTGGCTCCGCTCTGGGCGTGGGAGCTCCCAATGTAGAGCTTGAACCCATGACCCCAAGATCAAGACATGAGCCAAGATCAAGAGTTGGACGCTTAACCAACTGAACCACCCAGGTGCCCGGACATAATTATTTTTATGCCTAGGAATGGACATGTCTTTTCTTTGGTATCCCTTTAGGGTAGGGTTTTGAGTTAGTCCCATCAGAAGTCAGGCTGGGTTTGAGGTTTATTACGGATATGGTTGCCCTCAGCACACAGTCTTCAAATGCATCTACTGGTAACTTGTATTTAGAGGGAGGGTACATTTGCCAAGGTTTCTCTCAATGTCTGCTATACTCTCAGCTTTAGGTCCTCTGTTTGTGCTGTGCCTCGAAGATGGTCTGTCCACACGGTCTGACCACTCTTCCAGCAGAGCAGTATTCCACTGTTACTTGTTACACCGACCACAGTGGTAACAGAAGGTAGGAATATAGAGATTTTATTGTTCTGATTAAGCATCAATCTTAGTCACTGAATTCTCAAGTTTCAGTGGTATGTCCTCAGTGCACCTTCCCCTCACCCAGCTGTGGTTCTGGATCCAACACACCACCCATGGGTAGGTTTGATCCTATTCCCTAATCCCAGATGCAATGGGATTTTACCAGTGCCCTAAAGGCAACAGTGATTTTTTTTTTTTTTTTTTTTTTGCTTTCCCCACTAAATTCATTTGGTAAAGGAGAAAGGGAAGATAAGGAAGGAGGGTCCTGGCAGAATTTCTGGCTCCATCTGTAGCAGCTGCTGTTCTCCCCAAACTCTGCACTACCAAAGGACACTTTCTCGGGAATCTCAACTATCATTTTTGGGAACAGCCGGTAGAGTTCATTGAGAAAAAGCCTGGAGGTGGATATAAACTCTCCTTCTAGGTGCAGCCTCTAGGGACTTCACACTTTCTTGCCAGCCCTCATTCAGCACCCATCATTCCTTTCACTGCTCTAGCTAAATTCTTGCCAGTGCCCAGGTAAGCAAGAGCTCATGTCTCTCCCTGCAGGCATCTGTTTCTCCTCAGACTTCAAGCTAGCTGGCTGCCTGTAACTTACACTCTCTGATGGGTTCCAAAAAAGTAATAAACCTGCAGTTGTCCAGCCATTTTTTATTTTGTTGCATCATATTTTAAGGATAACAGCAATGCTTTTTCTGCAGCACAATTCTGTTGTTATTAATGCCTAAACTTCTTTGCTAAAGGATAAGAGTATGAAACCAAATTTAAAGTTTATTGAGAAGTCAACATAAAAGCAACATTCCGAATTCCAAATTAAAATACCCTAATACAGTTTTTAGTCTTAAAACCTAATTAAAGAGTTTTGGCTGTTCAGTGATGTGATTTTTTTTCCAACTGCTGATATAATCAAGAAAAGTCTCATTATTTCCCTAACAATAAATTCAAAACTTAAGTTGTAATAATGCAGCTAGATATAAACCACACTGAGAATTCAGCCTAATAAAAAACACATAACAGCTGAAATGATTTCTTAAAAGCATTTACTTTACATTTGACACAATGCTTTGAGAATAACAATTATGTATTCAGAGTCCCCATAATTTTGTTTTACAAAATATTTCCTCAAATCTCTCGGGAGATTACTACAGGGTTAAAAGCTGTCTTAAGATCAAAGATCAAATAGAGAAAAAAACCCTATAATTCTCTGTAGCAACTCATAGATCTTTCCCATCTGCTGTGCAAAAAGGAGGTATATGTTAAGTTTGAAAAAAGAAAACCTTTTTAACTAGAAATGACAGTAAACTGAATCTGGCAAATGTTCAAAGAAAATTTTTCTATATGAGATTCAACTCCTTTTTGCCAAAATAGAAAAGATGTCAACAATGGGAAAATAAAATCAAGTCAGTAAATTACTGTCTCTTATTTATAACTTTCTTCCTGCAAATACATGATCAGATTTCTATTACAAAACTACACATACTAAATGAATTTTCAACCATGAAGAGGACTTCATAAGCACAAGTTCACGGGTGAACAATAAGAGACAGCTGGAGCAAGACATGAAAAACGTAGCTCACTCAGGGCCAGAGAAATTACTTTCCTAGTATTGGCCAACAATTCACAAGTTTCCTTACACTTTGCTTAATGTAAAAACCTAGAAGCCCTGTCCTGTATCTTTACCTTGGAAACAATCAAAAAATTCCCAGAAAACAAATCTTTTAGGACAGAAGAAGCACTTTTTTGTCTCCTGAGTCAAATGCTCATGGGCATACCTACAATTACAGCCTTTGATACCCATCAAAGCATTCTACAATGGGGTCTGGTTCTTTTTTTTTAATGTGACTTTACCTTCTGTCTCCTCTCATAATCATGGAATTGTACACTTAAAATGCGTGAATTTCATGGTGTTTAAATGATACTGTAATAAAGTTGCTTAAGAAAAAAAGAAAAATATTACTGGATCCAATGTTACTGAATCAATGAGTGAATCTACAAATAATTCCCATTCTCCTTTCCATATACAGAGGTGTAGACAGGTCTCAAAAAAAGATGAGGTAGGTGGGGAGAAAAGTCTTTTCAATAAATGGTACTGACACAACTGGATCTCCACAACCAAAAGAATGAACATGTACTCCTCCTTCACCCCCTAAGTGAAAATTAACTCGAAATGAATCAAAAACTAAATTGAAGTACTATGACTCTTAGAAAGAAATGCAGGTATAAATCTCAGTGACCTTGCATTAAACAGGTTCCTAAATACGACACTAAATGTGCAAATAACAAAAGAAAAAAATAGATAAGCTGGACTTCATCAAAATTAAAAACTTTTGTGCATCAAATGACACTATCAAGAAAATAAAAAGGCAACCCACAAAATGGGAGAAAATATTTGAAAAATCATATATCTGATAAAGAACTAATATCCAGATTATATAAGGAACTCTTTCAAGTCAACAATAAAGAGACAATAACTCAATTAAAAAATTGGCAAAGGATTTGAACATTTCTTCAAAGAAGATATAAAATGCCCAAGAAGCACATGAAAAGATGCTTAATATGATTTATCACTAGAGGAATGCAAATCAAACCACAATGAAAGACCATTTAACACCCACTAGAATGGCTGTAATAACTTTTTAAAAAATGGAAATAAGTGTTGAGGATGTAGACAGCTGAAACCTTCACACACTGCTGTGTACAATAGTGCAGCCATTACGGAAAAGTTTGGCAGGTCCTCAAAGACAGAGTTATGATATGACCCAGTTATGATATGATATGACCCACTCCCAAATACATACACACACACACACACACACACACACACACACGGAATAAAAGCATTATATTCACATAAAAACTTATTCACAAATGTTTCCAACAGCATTACTCATAATAGAAAATGGAAAAAGAACTCCATCAACTGATGAGTGGATAAACAAAATGTGGTGGTATATTCATACAATGGAATATCACTCAGCCATAAAAAGGAATTTATTCACAATATACACAAAATATCAAATCATTACTATTGTATACCTGAAACTAATATAATGCTATAGGTTAACTATAGCTCAGTTTCAAAAAAAAAAAAAAAAAAGGAGGAATTAAGTCCCAACACACGCAGGGTGGCTGGCTGGCTCAGTCAGTGGAGCACAACTCTTAATCTCAGGGTCATGAGTTCGAGCCCCACTTTGGGCGTGGAGCCTACTTACTATAAAAAATAAAATCAAATAGAGGCACCTGGGTGGCTCAGTCGGTTAAGCGTCCAACTTCGGCTCAGGTCATGATCTCGCAGTTTGCGAGTTCGAGCCCCGTGTCGGGCTCTGTGCTGACAGCTCAGAACCTGGAGCCTGGAGCCTTCAGATTCTGTATCTCCCTCTCTCTCTGCCCCTCCCCTGCCCGCACTCTGTCTCTCTCTCTCTCTCTCTCTCTCTCTCTCTCTCTCTCTCTCTCTCTCTCAAAAATAAACAAATAAAAAAAATTTTAATAAAAATTAAAATAAAATTTTTTTAAAGTACTAACACATACTATAACATGGATGAACCTTGAAAACATTATGCTAAGTGAAAGAAATCAATCCAGAAAGTCACACATTGTATGATTTCACATATGAATTGTCCAGAAAAGGCAAATCCACAAAGACAGAAAATAGACTAGAGGTTGCTAGGGGGTGTGGGAGAGGAAAGTTGGGAGGTACAGCACTTCTTTTTGGAGCGATATAAATGTTCTGGGATTAAACAGTGCTTGCACAACACTGAATATGCTTAAGAAAAAAATGTACACTTTAAAATGGCTAACGTGAATTTTATGTTATATGCATTTAATCTCGATTTTTGTAAAAATGGATAAAAAAAAAAATTGAGGAAGGAGCGATGGCTCAGTTTGCAGACTCTCCCTGAGAACAACTGTGACCCTTCCCTTGGACCACAATAAACACCTAGTCACAATAAAGTGGGCACACTTTATACCGCTGTCAAAGTTTTAAGCAGACACGAGTCAGGCAAGATTAGAGAAGAATGGCCACAAGATGTAAAAGGCAGTAGGAGCTCATGTGTTTGCTGACAGGGGCAGATCTGAATTTGGATGGTCAACAGTGGCCTTGAAGAGGAACAACTATACCAGCAGTCCCACATGTAGATGCTGGAAAGCAGGGTTCCTTAATAATTAGCAACTGCCAAACTTTGGCTTCTACACAAGATTAGAATAGGATTTTCAACATAGACAGCTGCAACCCATTAGTGAGATGTAAAATCAATTTCGTAGGGCATTTTTTAAGGGAACTAAACAAGAGATTAAAGATGAATAGAATAAAATATATACCACATCACAGCAATGGAGGTGTTATTTACTGATTTCAGTTATAAACATACGTGTGTTTGTACTAACTCAAGATATAAAATACATTTTTATGATTTCTAGTCCAAAAAAAATCTGAAAAGAAAGTCTATAATAGATAGTAAAAAGCTTTGCTGCAGACCATTAACATACATAGGATGAGAAGTATAGCATAGGGAATGTAGTCTAATATTGTAACACACTTATCATGGTGAGTATTTCATAATGTGGAATCACTATGTTGTACATCTGAAACCAGAGTACCTGTTGCATGTCCGACTTTGGCTCAGGTCATGATCTCCTGGTTCGTGAGTTCGAGCCCCGTGTCGGGCTCTGTGCTGACACAGCTCAGAGCCTGGAGCCTGCTTCAGATTCTGTGTCTCTCTCTCTCTCTCTGCCCCTCCCCGGCTCATGCTCTGTCTCTCTCTCGAAAATAAATAAACATTTAAAAAAAAATGTAAAACCAATTTAATACTATGTCAACTATACTTCAATTAAAAATTTAGAAAAGGAAAAAAAAAAAACAACCCACAGATACAAAACAATCTATTAACTTCTTCAGTAAATAGGATTTAAAAATTATGTATTAGCCCATAAGAAATTGCATCTAAAGATTTATTACATGAAATATCTATAAAATAAATTGCTAAAATTAAAAACTTTCACGTGACTATCATTTTCCTACTAACTTTCCCATTTTTGGAGTAAGTATGTAGGTACAAAACAAAAAGTCTAGAAACCAATCAGTTTCCATGCTTTGGTTTTTCATCATCATCAAAGCCCCAAACTTTGCATGTTACAACTGGAAAAAAACTAGTATTTTTATTGTCCCCTTTTGAAACAGTTTAGTATATGTGCTACCGAAGTAAGCATTCTTTTGGGGACAGTTTAACCACTCCAACTTATTACATTCATTGGTTAAATATTTATTTTAATCCTAAATCTGAAGTGAGTCTGTAGGTTCCTCTTCTTCAGTCCACATGAAATGGAATTCTGGCAATTCACAGAAGAACTGGTGGTTCCCATGTGTCCCAAGTGCAAGTGCTCCTCCAGTGACCAGGAGGGATTAAATATTCAAGAAAGTTTCTCTCAGGGAACCCGGGTGGCTCAGTCAGGTGACTGACTCTTGATTGAAGCTCAGATCACAATCTCACAGTCGTGGGATCAAGCCCCACGTCCAGCTCCATGCTGGGCAGGGAGGCTGCTTGGGTTTCTCTCTCTCCCTCTTTCTCTGCTCCTCTCCCGCTCATGCATGCTCTCTCTCTCTCAAAATAAATAAATAAACATTAAAAAAGAAAAGTTTCTCTCAAATGTTCACAAATAGTGCTTTTGTTGCTTCTTACATTCCTGTTTAATTTTGTTTCACAAATTAGAGACAGTATTTATACTACAGAGGATTGGAAATACAACCTCAATTAAATTTTATTTCAAAATTTAATTTTTATTTCATATTAAAGAGTTTTCTTATGACATAGTATCTCAAGTCATTTAATATTTAAAAGTAAAAATACATTCCTTAATTAATAAGCAAGCTGCAACACTTTCAACACAAAGGCAGGCACACGGGGTGCCAGTGACACTGTGGTGTTCAATTTGTAAAAGTGCATCAACCTGTAACATATGCTTTTACAGGGACTGTATATATATTAGACATGGATACTATATACTATATAAAATGGTTCAATAAAAGGTTTTTTAAAAATTGATGTGTTTATAAACAAATCCCTTGTGTGGGTGTTTTGAGTTTTGAAGAGGATATTGTTGCTATTGTTCTATTTTGGTTTTTATTTTTTATTTATTTTTTAAGGATTTTATTTTTATGTAATCTTATGCCCAACGTGGGGCTCAAACTCACAACCCCAAGATCAAGATTCGCACATTCCACCAACTGAGCCAGCCAGGCACCCCTTGTTTTGTTTTTTTAGATACGTTTATTTTCTGTTTCTAAATTTCTCTCTTCAGATATAAAGAAAACTTCTCTGGCTCCATGGTTTTACTCAGCAAATCATCTCCACAAATGACATACAGCAGTTCTGACACATTCATGGGTTACACAATAAACCATAACCGTGTTTTGGACCCTCTAGATGGGCGTGTCCAATAGAACTCTCTGCAACGGTAGAAATGGTCTATATCTTCACTGTCCAGTACAAAAGCCACTAGCCATATGTAGCTACTGAACACTTAACATTTAGATATGTAACTAAAATACTCAATTTTTATATTTAAATTAATTTAACCACAAGTGTCTACTAGCTATTGTACTGGACAGTGCAGTTCTAGGTAACACCTAGCATATTCTGCTTTGCAGACAACAAGCTATGCTTCATTTTTGTTACTCATAGAACATTCTGAGGTACCTGACTCACAGTGACTACTACAGTCACAAGAAGCAAGGATCTCTGGATATTTCTTCCCCACGCTTGAACACCATCCTTCTGTTTTATTAGTATCAAAAGGCTGCATTTAATAAGTCTATAAATTTAAGACTAAAATAATTAAAACAATCTAGAGAAACCACCAAAACATTCCACTAATTATAGGCAAACAGGCTGCTGTATGTACACAGAAAATAGGAGACCTCTTTCACATGGGGAATTGATACTTCAGGCCTGAATATGTTAAGTAAGGCTGTAAATTACTAAGTCTAAGACTTTTCAGCAGTAAAACCATGAGATCATGACCTGAGTCGAAGTCAGATGCTCAAGCTACTGAGCCACCTAGGTGCCGCCCCACATTCTAAGATTTTTAATATCTTAACATGAAGACAATAGTTACTACTTTGTATTTTGAATTTTAAGTTCTGACAGAAATTTTATCACCATAGCATAAGCCAGGGTTTTGATCCTTTAACCCAAATATAATTCATGAGAAATAAAAATGTGATTGGCAGATCGCCTAGTATTACCTCAGACAGCTAAAAACCTAATTCAGATACTTTTCAAAATAGATTTTGAGAGAGGTTTATGATGATCAGCCATCCAATAATTCTACATTTTTTCCATCAATAACTTAACTATCTCAACACCAAATGTCACCCCTATATGTTGCAATACTACCTCAAAGTACAGGAGGGGTAATCCTCAATTTACCCTCTGGCTGAAAAAAGGTTAAACATTATTTCTTTTTTTTTTTCCCCTTTTCTGTTTGTTTTTTTTTTTTTTTTAACTCCAGTATAAATAACATACAAGTTAAACATTTCTGAAGGGAGTTAGGAGAGTTTTCAACAGCATTCTTTAAAAAAAGAAGAAACAAAAAACCTTTCACTCAAATAGTCACGTTTAGAGAGAATGCGGAAAGTGTTACACTGTAAACTAATAAGAAAAATAAACAGAAGAAAATAATGCCATCACCCAGAAAGACAACCACTGATAAATCAATACACACACAAAAACATATTTACTTTTCAAGACCTAGGATACCATTTTGGGATACCATTTTGGTGGCTCAGTCAGTTATGCATCTGATTCTTGATTTCGGCTAAGGTCATTATCCCAGGGTCATGGGATTGAGCCCATGTTGGGCTCCGTGCTGAGCATGGAGCCTGCTTAAGATTTTCAATCTCTCTCTCTTGCTCTCTCTCCCTCTGCCTCCACCTCCCACTGCCCCTCTCCCCCACACACACTCTCACTCCCTCCAAAATAAAATTTTAAAATTTTAAAAAAAGACCCAGGATACCATTTTGTAATTTACTTTTATCATTCAATATGATCATTTACCTATGTCACTAAATATCATTAAAAATGAACAATAATAGGGGCTCCTTGGTGGCTCAGTAGGTTAAGCAACTGACTTGATTTTGGCTCAAGTCATGATCCCAGGGTTGTGGGATCGAGCCCCACATTGGGCTCCATGCTGAGCGTGGAGCCTGATTCTCTCTCTCTCTCCCTCTGCCCCTCTCTCCTGTTCACACTGTCTAAAAAAAAACAAAAACAAAAGAATGAATAATAAAAGATACCTGCCTCATATTGACTACCTACCATATGCCAAGAACTAGACTTAGCATTTGCCATTAGTTCTTTCATTCTCATAAGAATGCCTGTGAGTTTCTGTGCTCACTATACTGATGAACAAACTGAATACAAGTATTTAATGATGTTTAGAGTCACAGGACAAATAATCAGAATATACTTTTTTTTAATTTACAAACTCAAATTTATAGAAGTCTTTTCAGGCAGAACCTATTGATGTAGGAACCCTCTCCTCAAATCAACAAGTACATGTCTATGAAAAAAAAGAAAGACTCTGGAGGTCCAACAACTAAATTAAAATAAAGCAAACATATTTAAGGTGAAGCTGAAAATCTTGATTTTGATGCAACAAGAAAGGAGAGTCTCACGTTTGACTACTTTACTGGAACACAGAAGGTAATTCAAACGACTGCAGCAGCACCAAAAGCTTTCAGAGAAAAGGTTCACGAAATCCCCTTCATAATTATAGGGTTGGCGCTTTCTCATCTGTGACCACCTTTCTGAATGTCCTGGTATACCCTTCCTTTGTACTTTCCTAAGAGAGGAAGAAATCCCTCCGTGAATGGAACAATACCCTCGATGCCATGTGTCGTAAGGTTATCTCTGCCTGTTGCTTGGTTTAAAGGCCACTGAGAATGATGCACGCCTGTTGGTGGGGTAGGAACACGGTCCTCCGATCTGGCCATATTATGCGGAAGCAAATTATAGGTAACCCTTAATCTCGTTCTGTGCCCCTCCCCTTGGCCTTTCACAAACAAGCACATTCATGTGCAGACATGCATAGGAGGAGGAACTTTTCTTCCCCCAAGACTTTGGAAGAGCTCACTAGGATACCCAGAGGAAGAGCCCTGAAGAGTAATTATTAGAAGTAAAATTCATTCTACAGTGGTCCTTTCTTAGATCTTATTCACGTATACTAACTTATTCAAGTAAAAAAAATACCTTTGTTTCAAGGTCACTTCACCGCCAGAGCAAAGTCATGGTCTGTAACAAAGCTGCAGAATTTATGATCACAGTGGCTCCGGGTTATCCCATTTCCCTATCACCAGATTCCTGTGTGAAAAGTACCACCAGTGCACCACCTTGACGAGCAAACGGAGGTAATTTTAAAACAGTAAGTTGATATTACTTGTTACTAATGACCTTTATTCAAGAATTGGCCAGGTCACTCACTCCTTTTCTGAGCTCATTGGAACTTTAAAATCTGCAAGTAATTGGACAGCATCCTAGTGGCTCACCAGAAGCACTGAAACAAAGAATGGCTTCTCATCTTCCCTAAATTAACAATATTGACATCTTAGGGTCTAGTAACTTCACATTCATATAGAAAATACACTCCCCTAAAGCCTTCTTGTCTGAAAAAGCAAACAAAGAAGATAGCCAGCAGTAAGACATTCAAAACACTTAATTGTTATGTAAAAATAATAATATTGCCATTGATGAAATAATGCCTAACATTCAGTGGCCGTTTACTTTTGCAAGGTACCACCTCAGCATGTTGCACACATTAACTCATTTAGTGTCCACAACAATTGCCTACGCTACATTTTACTGTCAACCCCTTTTTGCAGATGAGCAAATCAAGGCATACTTGGCCAATAAGTTACACAGCTAATGAAAGTCACAGCCAGGATCTGAACCCAGAGAGCCTGTCTAGGGCTCACAGTCTTCTGCCAAAATGCCCATGCTATCATGCCACCTAGACTCCAAAGGCTTCCTTTGTATTTTCCATTTAATAATGAGTTAAAGCTGAGTTTCCAAGCCACTCTCACTTATCTTCAATCTATGAAATAGAATTTGAGAACTCATGGAACGGTTGTGAGAATTCCATGAGTTAGCACACACAAAGCACTTATTACGGCACATAATGAACATACTATAAACACTGACTAATACTATTACTAGTCTCTTTTTTTCACTACTTTCTCTCGGATGTCTTTGATGTTTGCATATCCATTCATTCAGTCAACAGGCATATAATTCCTCCCATGTGACAGCCTCTACGGGAAGCACTGAAGAACCACAGATAATAATACATGCTTTCAGAGTTCTCACAGCTTGGCTGAGGAATCCAGTTCACACACCCCCACGTACTGTGTCATGTGACAAGTGCTATCATATAGGAGTGCTATGAGAGCACAGGGGTGCTGCTGAGTCCTATCGTGATGTGCCTTTTCATCAGGCAAGGAAGGGGTGATGTAATAATCCATTAGAACTAGAGCACAGGGGACAAAAGAAATGGACCCTTAAGGGAAATATTCCATTAAAAGACTATTGAAAAGGTTTGGTGAGAAGAGGTAGAATAAGTAAAAGTCGTCACATAAAAAAATGAGAAAAGGAAAGACAATATTAAGATAAAGAAATGTACTGATGTGGACATGGAAAACAGCCGGAGGTCAAGTTAACTCTTTCTTTCTTTGAACTGGGTATTCAACTAGGCCAGACGTCTACGGCTTCAAACGAACACATGCTATACAGGTCACCGGTGAAGCACAATCATTAAGGCAAACACTGGCTCTACTCTCTCAAAGCTTCTGTGAGATGAGCAGGGCAAAAAGGGAATGAGTGGATGATCACAGGACATAAACTCAGGTAGGAATCTAATGCCCCGGGAAGGAAAGTTAGCTTTCCCGCTCTTCTGCACATGCTGGCGTGTCCCCCTAACTTCAGGCCACCCACTGCACTTCTCCTAGGATTCTTGCCTACCAACTCCCCATAAAAAGCGTTCCATGTACCCAACTCCAGACTTGAAGTTCCACTTCAAGTTCCACTGTATTGACAATGTTCTTATTTAAACGAAAAACTTGTGGTAGCTCTATTTTGGGTATTCCTTGTAGTTGTTTTGTTTTTTACTCTCTTACTTCCTGCATCAACATTGGAGTTCACCTACACATACTCTGGCATAAAAAATTTGTTCAATTTCCTCTTGCTAATTAGTTCCACTAGTTTCAGCAAGGAATAAGATTATAATAAATGCTAAGCTCTGTTTAATAATTTTTAGTTTGATCCTCCAATTTGACATTTCTCCATGTGCTGATGTGGGGGCAGGTGAGAGGACACAGTTGTCTAACAACATGTGGTTCAAGTCCTCAGCTTTTGCACCTCTGAGAGAATCTTGTACTCTTCTGATATTTTTAAGGTTGACAACTTAAATTTTTATTATAAGTTTAATGAGGATGTAATTTCCATCACAGTATGTATGTATTTCGTTTTATTTTTCCAGCTTTATTGAGGTATAACTGACAAAAATCATCTATTCATAAAAGACATATGGACACATCCATCACTTCACATGGGGTGTGTGTGTGTGTGTGTGTGTGTGTGTGTGTGTGTGTGATGAGAACATTTAAGATCTACAACCTTAGCAAATTTCAAGTATACAATACACTACTATAAACTAAAGTTACAATGCTATTCATTAGAACCCCAGAACCTATTCATCTTATAAATAAAAGTTTGTACCCTCTGACCAACATCTCCCCATTTCCCCTATCCCTTAGCCTGCCCTTGGCAATCACCATTGAACTCACTGGTTCTATGAGTTTAACCTTTTTAGATTTCACATATAAATGATATCATACAGTATTTATCTTTCTGTATTTGGCTTATTTCACTTAACATAACATCCTCCAGGTTGATCCATGTTATCTCAAAAGGCAGAATTTCATTCTTTTTTATGGGTGAATAATATTTCACTATATATATATTTATATATGTATTTATTTAGATACATGTACACACACACACATATATATGGGCATACATATATGTACATATACATAATAAATATAATTATATACATACCAAGGAATATATGTATTTTAATCATTATTGTTGCAACCCTGGGAGCTGTAGATTTCACTCATTTAATGAAATATGTCCACTAAACAATCTAATTGCTAAGTCTGTCCTCATTGTCAAATCAATAAACCAAATCAAACTTACTTTCATTCAGAAAAGCCTGACCTCATTTTTCAATTCAAATAAATGTACTAATCTGCCTTCTCTGCAAATTTCCCTACCCCCTATACACACACACACACACACACACACACACACACACACACCAATCAAGTCCAATTCTAAAAGAAAGAAATAAAGCATGGAATCGTGCCATGAATTTGTCACCAAGATAAATTAAGACTCTGCCCCATCTATGATTCTGACCAAAGCTCTCTCTGCTTTACTATTTATAAATTCTCATTCAGGAGCTAAGAATTCTTAAATGGTCCCTTTATTGGGAGAACCAGAGGATTTTGCTCCCTGAGGCAATCAACTATTGAAAGATTCATGCTGGGTAAGAAGCATGACCTTCTCTGTCAAGTGGGAGAAAAGCAATTTGTGAATGGAAAGGTAGGAAAGGAGAATCAGCCAGCCACAAGAGCTCTCAGGAAACCAATTTTAGGAAAGTAAATACATACGTGGAGCATCTAAATACCATTAAAACTATTTTTGCATGTAAAATCCCTGAAAAGTTTCCATGAAACCCCAGGCACACATATACCCTGGTTTAAAGACTAATCTAAGAAACAGCTCCAGAGCTGAACTCAAATTGAAAGCCAAGGAAATGAACTGTGAAAACTGTCCAACATAATGTCCTAAGCACAGAAGCAGAATTACGACACAAGACTGAAATCTTTAAATATGTAAGTACAACATAGGGGTGCAGAGTTCAGACTGGAATCACCAAACACAGGGTCTGGATTCCAGCTCTACCACTTATGAGCCATGTGACTTTGAATAAATTCCTTTATCCGCCTTTGTTTTCAGCTTTATTGAGATATAACTGACAAATAACACTGTGTAAGTTTAAGGTACACAACGTAATTATTTAATATTACCACAATAAGGTTGGTTAACACATCCATCACCTCACATAGCTACAGTATTTTGCAGGGGTGAGAACCTTTGAGATCTATTCTCCTAGCAACTTCCAAATACACAATACAGTCCTGTCAACTATAGTCCCCATGCTGTACATTACATTAGATTTTATATCTTATAACTCTACTGAATTCACTTATTCTAACAGTTGTTCAGTGGAGTCCTTAGGACTTTCTATATATAAGACCATGTCACCTACAAACAAATAATTTTATTTCTTCCTTTCCGATTCAGATGCCTTCAGTTTTTGTTCTCGTCTGACTGCTCTAAGACTTACGGTTCTATGTTGACTAGGAGTGGAGAGATCAGATTTCCTTGTCCTGTTCCTCATTTTAGAGAAAAAGCTTTCAACATTTCACCATTTCAAAAATACAAAAATCATACAATCATTTCAACAGATGTAGATAAATCATTTGACAAAATTCAATATCCACTCCTGAAAAAACTCTCAACAAACTAGGCTAAGGATCATACCTCAACATAATAAAGGGCACATGTGATAAGCCCTTTATTTCCTTAAGGCTCAGCTTCCTCATCTATAAAACACTAGTGATGATGATGATGTAATGAAGAGGATGGTGGCAGTGGTGACATAGTGATCTTATTTTAGTGGCGCACTGAAATGTTATGAGGATTGAATGAGATAACATGAGGCACTTAACACCAAACCTAGCATGTAGTAGACACTCAGTAAGTACTAATGGCCAGCAGTTTGGGCTATGAGTAAGAAAAACCTTGTTAACAGTCAACGCAGACAAAATGGAAACATACTGTTTTCAATTGCAAGTCTGTCCTATGTCTCTACAACTGCCTTCCATGAATCTAACCCCAATCAGACCACAATTAAGGAAGAACATAAAAAGTTTCCCTTCTTACTAGTCACCTGAGGGATAATAAATAGCACTAAGAAGATTCTACTATTTTAAGCCATTCACAAATCTTTATCTGAATTTCAAATTGTTTAAGGTGCCCAGAGTCTAATAGCATATGACATGGTTAACTACAAAGAAAATGAACTTAAGAGAGCTGAGTTAGAAAACCGCTACAGGTGTTAAGACATAGTCTTTTGCAAACCAAGAGATTAGGAATTTAATTTGCGGAAGTACGGAGAGGACTTCCAGTCATTTGTCTGGGAGAGCTTAGTGCAGATAAGAACTTAATTTGCCTGAATGACCCAGACTTAATATCACAAACATTCTCACTTCTGAAATGTGCCTGGAGCTTTGCCTTTGAGAGGACATCCAAAAAAATCAACAAAAAATTTCTAGAAATGAAGGCATTACCTTAATAAGTCATAAAAAAAGATATTACTAGACGTCTGTTAAGACTGAATAACATGAACATATAACCAATGAATTTCTCCACAGATCAAGTTCACTCAAGATTATAAGCAGTTAATTCCATTCCATTTCAAACTTTGCTACCACTGGTTTGTTTTTTCATCTATACCTCCTCATTTACTAAGGTAAATCAGAAGACTCAATTATATCAATTGCCTCTAAAAACAAAGAACAATAATTAAATGGTGAAGAAGATTCGGCAACCCAAAATCATGGCTTATTTTACTACAGAACAAACTATGATACTACGTGGAGTACTACACAGTATCACTCACTACATGGAGCAAACAGCCAATAGGCAGAGAATCGAGACATCACAATGCTACACCCGTAAGATAATGTGTTGCACCTGGGTCCTAGAGGCAACTCTGGAAATAATTAGATTTCTCTAACAAGGTGCAACAATTTACTGTATAAATGAACATAATCCTCCAAAGAACATCAAAAGTAAAAAAAGATATATTATCCAATAAACTGATTTGGGAGAGAACATGTGCTCATTGTAGTAAATGTAATTTTCACATTAGAGATACGATCTAACAGGTACTGCTTTTCTAAACCCATTCAAGCCAGTTCTTTGAGTCTACAAAGGGATGTCTATGAAAGGCTTCGTTTCTAAATTTTCAATTAAAATGTATCTATGATTTAGACCGGTACCACACGGGGACAAATTTTACAGACTTTTCTGAAAAGTTGAGGCATGTAATGACACTGATGACACTGCATTATTAAAAGGAATTTCCTATTACTGCAGTAAGAGTAACTTAGAAATGGCATCCTAATGTTATGATACCATAACTCAGAGCAAGTTCTAGATCTTAAGCCAGATAGTTTTCAAGAAGCAATACCAAATCCTACAAATAAAAGTTTTATTGAAGTGTTAAAAGCATTATAATCATCACATCATTTCCTCTGGAAACTAGAATTAACTGTAAGGTAATCTGTGATGTTTTGCCTTTATCTGAGAAATTGGATAGGTGATTAAATAAGTGAATTACAGTGTGCACCAGACTTTTTTGGTCCTATTAACTTCCTTAATGTTGAATAACGAAATGCAGTAGGAGAAAAGAATACTTGTAAAATCAATACCATAACTGATTGCTTCAAAACAGAGAAACTGACTACTGGCTATAAAAGCCAGAGGAAAATATCAGGCTTATGACGAGGTTAAAAAAAACAAACAAAAAAAAAAAACAAAAAACAAAAAAACAAAAAAAAAATATTTGATATTTGCAAACAAACATAACCCCTGTAGTTTCTTTCACAAATATCTGAGAGAGAGAGAAACAGTGAGAGAGACTGAGTCACAGCCACAAACCTGAAGTGGTTTCACCTGTGCTTTAAGATTGATTCTCTCGATACAAGGATGATGGTCTTTCCAATATTTCTTTTTCAAGCTTATAGTCTACAGAAATACCCCCATGTGTGAGCTAGAAGGACACGCACACATCATAAATCACGGTGGACAGACCAGCTTCATGCTCAGTCAATTCCTCAGTCAACACTCTTCCCCAGTCCAAGGCAGCCTCACCTCCTCTGAGGATTAGCTGCCACATAATCACCACTTGGATTGCTCAGTACTCTTCTTTCACATGCAGCCTTCTAAGAAAACCTTTTTCCTTATTTTCCTCCCACTTTTTTCAGATAAAAAAGTTGAAGGGAAAAAAATACAATGATCACTAATATGTCCTCCCCCAGATTCAACATCTGTTAACAATTTGCCACATCTGCTCCATCGCCCCAACATACACACGTGTATGTTCTTTTGCTCACCCATTTGAAAACTGCAGAAATCCTGATAACCACGCCCAAAACCTTCAGCATGGGATTTATAAGAATAGCATCTCTAATACGATCACATGTTATCCCACCCAAGAAAATAAATAGTAATTACATATTATTTACTATGCAATCTGTGTTCAAATGTCTCCAATCGGTGACAGAATGTTTGTTATCACTTCCCCCTTCAACCTGGATCCAATCTAAACTCATACATCACAAGTGGTAATTATGTCTCTACAGTTTCCTTTAGTCCAGAAACTAACTCTCTCTCTCTCTCTCTCTCTCTCTCTCTCTCTCTCTCTCACGCACACACATACACACACGTTTTTTTATGACAATGACTTTTTCAAACGTTCCAGAAAACTGTCTTATTAAATGTCATGCATTTTGAACTTATGTGACTTTTTTCCTCTTGAGGTCATTTACCTTCTCTATCCCCTGTGTTTCCTAAATCCTTGAAGTTCAGCACAGGGTTGATTAGATTCAAGTGAAATATTTTTGCAAGAATATCTCAAAGTGGTGATTTTCTATCATTCATCTATACTCATGAGAAGGCATTCTTCTGCAAGGTAGAGGTTTCCTTCTTGTTTCTCTCTCCCCTCCCTCCTCCTCCCAATCCACTACTCTTTTTGAGTACCACTATAGATCAAATACTTTTACTTATTCCAAAAGCTACAGTCAAATATTCAAACTGTCCCAAATTTGACAACTAGGAACTTCTTTAAGCTGCTGGGTTTTAATACAATGTGATTTAAAAAGTCATCTCCTTTTTCAAAGGTTATTTCTCTACTAAAGAAAATCACCACTCATTCATTTAAATTAATTCAAAATTATCTGCTAAATATTTACCATGTGCCAGAGACTTTTTAGGTGCTGGGGGTATATTAATAAACAACAGAATCTCTACTATCATGGGCTTACATTATAGTTTCTGGAGACAAACAACAGCCAGAGAAATAATTAGGTAATATATCAGATGGCAGTAAGTGCATAGAAGAAAAATAAAGCAGCAGAGTGATGAAGAATGATACAGAGTATACATATTTTAGAGAGTACCCTTCTGATAAGATGGCATTGGGGAGAGACCCAAATGAATTTGAGGGAATAGCCTGTATCATCTGGAGGGTGAGAAACCCAGGCAATGGAAACAGGACAAAAACCCTACTTTGGGCGTTTCAAAAACCGTAAAAAGATAGTGTGGCTGGAGTCCAGTAAGCTGGGGCTACTTGTAGGAAGTAAGATCAGTAAAGAATGGACCCTAACATTTTCATATACTTGACGTGTAAACAAGATTGGTTTGTTTTGTATTTTTACCATAAAGTAATAATTTTTCAAGCAGGGGACTGAGCATGGTTCTTGAGTGGGTTGAATGGTGGCCCTCAAAAAGATACTAACATATCCTACCTAAACCCAGGAACTTGTGAATGTGACCTTATTTGGAAACAGGGTCTTTGCAGATGTCATTAGTTAAGATGAGGTCATACTATATTGGGTGGATCCTAAATTCAATGATTGATGTCCTTATAATAACACACAGAGAAGACACGCAGAGACACAGACACACAGGAAGAAAGCATGTGGCAGCAGAGGAAGAGCTTGAAGTCTTGGAATTGTAAGCCGAGAAACGCCACGGAGCTGGGAGCCACCAGAAGTTCAGAAGACTCAAGGATTCTCCCTACAGCCTTCAGAGAAGGCCCTGCCAACAGCTTGGTTTCAGATTCCTGATCTTCAGAACTCTGAGAGAATGAATTTCTCTTGTAAACCACCAAATCTGTGTTAATTTATTAAGGCAGCTCTAGGAAACTGATGCAGTATTTTGTTGCATGAAGCTTGACTGAGCATGGTTTTTCCGGTCCCGCTGGCCTGGATTCCACTCCTGCCTCTACCATTTCCCTACTTCCCAGAGCGAGGTGCCAATCTCATTTTCTCAACTATGAAACAGGACTATAGTCTAACCTGCCTGTGGTTATTAGGAATCCTCAGTATAAAGCAGTGGTTCTCTACTTTAGCATGGGTCACAGCCACCTGCAGGGCTTGTGAAAAAACCAACTGCTGGGTCCCACTCGGGGTTTCTGGTTCCATGGGTCTGGGATGAGGGCTGACTGTCTGCATCAGTAACAAATTCCACATGATGCTGAGGCTGCTGCTCCTACGCTTGATCTTAGCCAAAAGGCTGAGAAGTGATAAGGTTGCTGCCCCTGAGAGCACACCCTGAGAACCAATTCATGGAGACAGGGATACAACAGATGTTCAAGAAACTATTCCCTCTTCTTCCTCTACTCTTCCCTTTCCAGAAGTCAAACTGTCATTATCCTATGAAAATACATTTGAATATATATTATATAATCAATCCTATAGCAAGAAATACCCATCTCCAACACATACAAAATTGGATGATGGCCAGACCCATCTATAAAAATAGAATTATGACCCACAACTTGCAGCAACCAGCCCAGGAAGCCAACCCATTATCAACAGTAACCAGTACAGGAAGCCAGAGTACAATCTCTCACAACCAGTTCAGGAAGCCAATCAATAACTTCCAGAACAATCAGCCCCAAATGACCAGGATTAATTAATAACGGACAGCTTCCTTCATTTGTCCTGCTTCTAATTAGCCTGCCTCCAGCTTCCTGATGCAAACAGCCCTAATCAGAGCATACCTGAACCGCCCTTTTTTTCCACTATGAAGCTTCCCCACTCCACTGCTTGCCTTCGAATCTCTGCCATCTGAAAGTGATGATGGCGGACCCCCTTACTCTACCAAGTTCTGAATAAATAGCCATTCGTTGTTCTCATTTGGATGGTGTTCATTTTCTTCCACAACTAGGAAAAAAATAATTTAAAATCCTCATTTTATTTTTGTGGCATTTAAAAAAAATTTTGTTTTACATTTATTTATTTTTGAGAAACAGAGTGAGACAAAGTGTGAGCGGGGGAGGGGCAGAGAGAGAAGGAGACACAGAATCTGAAACAGGCTCCAGGCTCTGAGCAAGCGGTCAGCACAGAGCCTGATGTGGGGCTCAAACCCACAAACTGTGAGATCATGACCTGAGCCGAAGTCAGATGCTCAACCGACTGAGCCACCCAGGCGCCCCTGTAGCATTTTTATTCTGTAACTTAAATACTCCTTCCAAGACAGAACAGTATAGTTGGGGGGTTAAGGGGGAGGGGCGAGGGGAGGTCTTGCTTTAGAACCAGAAAGACCTGGGTTTCAAAAGTTGACTCCTTTAGCTATGATGTTACGCAAATTCTATAATCTCTTTCAACATGAGTTTGCTCACTGATGTTCCCAGCGCAAGGAACAATGACCACCTACTATTTAGGGCTGCCCTAGAAAAGAGATGATGACAGTGCCCAGCACAGAGTAAGGGCTCAGTGAAGTCAGCTGTTTTGAGTAGGCTATGATTTTCACCATTGAAACATTTAATCCTGTGATTCAATAACCTTCTGCCATTAGGTTTGGAAGGTTTTTTTCGTTTTGCTTGTTTTTTAAATTAAGTTACTTGGAGTATAGGACCAAGTCCCCCATCTTAGAAAGTAAAGGATGGGCAGTCTAGCATGGATATACTGTTTTGCCTACAAGTGAAAGAAAACCACCAAAACCACTTCATGTAAAATCTCAGGGACAAAACCAAAGTACATCCAGGATTCACAAGGGCTGAATCTGAACTGATAAATAAACCAGGTTACCCTCTCAGTAAATGCTTGGTTTGATCATCGCCATTTATCTCGCACCTGGCTTCCTCTGCTTACTCAGTCTGCACAGGGCCCTTAAAATAGCCACCCCAAAATGGTAATGATCTGTAACTCGAGGTGGATTTGGGTTACACAGGTGCAGCACCTGTCAGGTCTCATCTAATGGCTCAATTAAGACACAGACATTTCACTGCATGTATTGGATCTCTTTTCCCTCATCAAATTGTAACATACCAAAGACAAAAAGGGGATCATACTCAACTCCAAATCCCCAATACTAGCACAATGCCTGCCATGTTGCCAAACCTCAATACATTTTCATTATTACACAAAGAAAGACAAACTTAAAATTTTGAGAAATTTTACTTATTGGGATTCATTCTGAAAGATGTGTTAAAAGTTCTTATTTTAATTAGTGATTACATTCGAGTGAATTAATATAAACAGATTTAAATTTTACTTACTATAAAGAGAACTGTATTTACAAGCAAACAATTAGTGATTTAATTACGGCGCAAATTAATCTGGGTACATGACTCTACCACCACCTAGTGGAAGTAGATGTGTATTACCATATTTGAAAACAAGACAAAGACTCTAAATGAGTTGATGGGCCATGAGCAAAAATACATTTCGACCAGGCACCTGTTGGATTCTAGAAAGTATCCCAGGTTCCATGAGGACAGGCTTAGCTCACGTCTGTCTTGATCACTGCTGTATCACCACAGCCTAGGAGAATGACAAAGCACTTTGTTGGATTCCAATAAATATTTGTTCACTGACTGACTAGACTCTGGGATTAAGAGGAGACTGAGCTATGATCTTCAGGAAAGACATTCAGCCATCTAAAACCATTAGAATTTTATTGAGACAATGGAATATAATGTAGCGATTAAAAAAAATACTGAGCTATCCATTGAAAAGGCACAGAGAAAACTTAAATCATATTACTAAGTAAAAGAAGCCAATCTGAAGAGGCTACACATTATATGATTCCAACTGTGTGACATTCTGGAAAAGGCAAAATTATGGACATAATAAAAGTATCAGTGGTTCTGGAGCACCTGGATGGCTCAGTCGGTTAAGCCTCGGACTTCAGCTCAAGTCATGATCTCACAGTTTGTGAGTTCAAGCCCTGTGTAGGGCTCGGTGCTGACAGTTCAGAGCCTGGAGCCTGCTTTGGATTCTGTCTCCCTCTATGCCCCTTCCCCACTCATGCTCTGTCTCTCTCTCTCTCTCTCAAAATAAATAAATGTTAAAAAAAAATTCTTAAATATATATTGGTGGTTTCCAGGGGTCAAGGGAAAGGGAGGGATGAATAGGCAGGGCACAGGATTTTTAGGGCAGTGAAACAATTGTGTGCTACTCTGCTGATGGACACATGCAATCATACATTCGTTCAGACCCACAGAATGTACAACCAACTCCACGAGCGAACCCAGTGGGGGGATGTTGACAGTGGGTGAGGCTGTACAGGTGCAGGGGTAAGGACATATGGGAACTCTCTGTGCTTTCCACTCAATTTTGCTATGAATCTAAAACTGTTCATTGGGGGAAAAAGTCCATTTTTTTAAAAATCAATAAGATTTTATACTCTTGACTATAGATTTCAAATGAGCAAACCTACATTTAACGCATACATCAAAAGTGTGATATTGTTTTCAAATGCCTAAGTCTATGTTTAATAAATGTTACTTCTTCACCCCCATTGCACAACCCCAACTTCTAACATCTAGGTAGCTACCATCAAGTAGCTATAAACAAGCCACTGTTTCTTCACCTATAACATTAAGACAGCTAGACTAAATCTCTCACTCCCTTCCTAATTTAATACTCTTTTAATTTAAAAAAAAAAAAGAAACAATACAATGTAAACTTTCCTAGCGTATAGAAAAAGAAAGAAAACTGTCAAATACTACAGCATCACACAGACACCAAAACCTGACAAGGAACAGATGACAAATTACTGTCAAATCTCACTTACAAACATTAATGCAAAAACTTTAAAAGTAACACCGAAAGAGCACAGAAGTGCTCTAAGTGAAAAATAAGCTATGAGCACAATGTATTCATTCCACTGATGCAAGAAGAGTTGAATAGTAGGAAATTTACTCATATAAAGAACCATATAAATAGAAAAAAGAAAAGTTAATGATCATCTCAGTGTATGCCAAAAAGCATAAGACAATTTTTTTTTTAACGTTTATTTATTTTTGAGATAGAGAGAGACAGAGCATGAACGGGCGAGGGGCAGAGAGAGAGGGAGACACAGAATCTGAAACAGGCTCCAGGCTCTGAGCCATCAGCCCAGAGCCCAACACAGGGCTCGAATTCACGGACCGCAAGATCGTGACCTGAGTTGAAGTCGGACGCTTAACTGACTGAGCCACACAGGCGCCCCAAGACAAAATTTTTAAATCATTCCTGACTTTTAACACTTAGCAAAGTAGCAATAGATGACTATTTAATATAACTGAAAAACGCAAAATTTTATATCGGTCCAAAACTCTCTAATGTTTCATTGGAAACATGACTGAAACATTAAAATAACGAAGCATCAGAAGGAATGAAGCAAGCTCACCATCATTTTTTTTTAAAGTTTATTTATTTTGAGAGAGAGAGAGAGAGAGAGAGAGAGAGAGAGAGAGTGCATGCATGTGCACGGGCATAGAAGTCAGGGAGGGGCAGAGAGAGAAAGAATCCCAACCAGGCTCCATACTGTCAGCACAGAGCCTGATATGGGGCTTGAACTCATAAACGATGACATCATGACCTGAGCCAAAATCAAGAGTCAGACGCTTAACCCACTGAACCACCCAGGAGCCCTCACCATCATTTTTTAACTTTGATCTAGAAGTATTAGCCAATGCAAGGGAAAAAAGATATGCTTTTTTTTATTCATCAACCATTTTTATGGTGCTTACTATGTGCCAGACACTGTTTTAAGCACTTTATAAATATTAATTTAATTCATATAATCTTCATAACAATCCTATAAAGTGTACTATTATTATCCCATTTTACAGATGGGGAGATGGAAGGACATAGAGAAATAACTGGCCTAAAGTCACACACTAGCGAGTTATTGAAGGTGCCATAAAAACCCAGCCAGGGAGTGGTTCAACAGCCCAAGCTCGTCACCACCACACTATATAAATCTTTATACTGGAAAGAAGAAAAAAAGTACCTATACATTCAGATGTTATGACTGTAGCTAGAAAACCCAAGGGGGAAGAAACCAAAATGCTGTTAGAAATGAGTATTTAGTAGAGTGGTTGATTACAAAACATCAAATAAATAAGCAATAGTATTTTGATATGTTAACAACAAAAACTTAGAAAATATATTTATAATAAAGGTGCCCTTTATACTAGTGACAAGAAAAAAAAAAACCTAACTGGAATTAAAAAGAAATATACAGCTCCTATTTGAATAAAACTTTACATCTCTGCTAGTTTATCAGTGAATACGACCTCCAAATGAATAGGAAGTGAGATATTCAAAAGACGACAAGGGCTAAGCACCTAAGCTACAAGAGTAGCTTAAAAGAAGATACTTAAAAGTACCAAGCTTAAAAGACCCACCCTTCCCTTCCCCCACCTACCTGGATCAGGTAAGTAATCTGTTTATACCCAATTTAAGGCCAGCCCTCAACAACTGTAATGTCTTGTGTCACCAGCCCAAGAGCATGGACAGGATACAGAGGAGCTTTTCGGCAAATTATTAGTAAGCCTCAACTGTGCTCACACAACTGTGAACATGTTTACTACCTGAAAAACACCAACTTTCCAAACAAAGAGACAGAAGGGGAAAATCTAAAAGGTACACGTGGATCTTCTCATTGCCTCCTATTCTAGTTAAGAACCTTGACTAAAGTTGAGCAGTTAATGCCCAGATGAAGACAGCTGCTTCCACCCAGCTGACTCACATTAGGTCCATGTGTGAGAAAATTGTTCACACTGCAGAAAGAGAAATCCTGAAGAAATACAGAAATATGCTCCCTGAAAAGTAAGGCTCATTCAGCTATGAAATGAGTTGAGAAGGGAAACTGCAATTCTCTCTAGGAAATATTTTTATAGGACAGATATGCATCCATAAAAAGCTGTTGTGCATTTTGATAGGGTTAAATGCCTTCAGTGTCAAGGTGAGGCCCATAACTTCTCAGTCAGCCAAGCAACCAGTCAACAATTTACACAGTTCCTACTATGAGCACAACTCTCTGCACCACTTATAATGAAACATAAGATATGGTTCCATCAAGGAAAATACTGATTATATGGTTGGAGACATAGAATAAACACACAAAGAGAACACAAAGCAATGCATGAAATAAAATAAGGCTAACTAATAATAGAAGAATTTCTCTCTGCTTTCCCATATATGTTTTAGGAATGAGAATACAAAAAGCAGTCAATCAGAGCAGAATTTTATTTCCTCCAACTTTTAGAAGCCGAGAGGATTTGGAGCTTTTTAAGAATATAGAAGTAAATAACCTATAGCAATGGTAATAACTGATCAGAGATTACTGAAAACACACTAAAACCTCAAAGAAATCTCAGTAATATTTATTCTCCTGCTTCATTAAAGCAGTCACTAAGTAATCTAAACACTTCCATACACAAGTCACTGTGCACGGCTCCTTTGAAGAAGCCAAAATGAAACAGATAAAAATACACCAAGAATTCTTACATAAAACAACAGGACCAGTTGTTCTGAGGGCAGCTCTTTAACAATGAAAGAACTGGGACTGAAATTCTTAAGTCTGCAAATGAAAAGAAACAGTTAGCTGTGTGCCTGTTTATGTTGTGAGGATAAAACCCACATACGGGGTTAAATCACTGTCCTCCCTAAGTATGGGACACTTTACAACACCACAAACTTACAACTGAGGAAGTAGAGTGACGGTTCACATTAATTCAATTCAACAAATATGTACTGAATTATATTATGCTCAGTGCCTGAAATGTGAAGTTGCCTAAGATATGGACCCGGTTTGTTGTGTTGCTGTCTTTAAATAAGGATACAGCCAAGTCCAAGTACTCGATCTGAAAAAAGCTCATGTTACAGAGTTCTCTTTTTTGGGAGGTGGGGAATTACCTTTAAAAAGTAAGGTTCCTTGAAACAGTCCCATTTTTCCAATCATTAACTACCTAACCAAGAAGCTAGAGAGCTGGAAAATCACTACATTTTACTTGTAAGAACTGAGCAGAATAATGAATTGGAAATAAAAATTAAATACCTCTAAACCTAAAATGCTGTATTGGTTCAATGTAAAATTATGGCATCCGACATGTACAAGAAATTTTATTTACACAAAATCTATCACACAAAGCAAGATATACCAACTAATATTTCACTGCACTATTAGTAAGTGTAAAGAGGTTTCCAAGTAAGAAATGTGCTCTGTTAAAAGCTTTAGGGAGACAGAACCTCCCAATCCTGCAGAAAAGGCAGATACAGCCTTGAGGCAAAAATGCTAGGAAGTGACAGAATGCCTTCTTTACAATTTGCAGCTAGGTTATTACCCATGATAAATTGATAACCATTCATTAACTTTGAGAGCAATAGACAACTGGCAGGCTATTTCATGCCTCAAAGAATTTATGGCAAAAATGACAGGTGACTTTGAATTCAGAAAATAAAATGGATTCTTGGAAATTGTTACTTTCATGCATTCTTCTTCTAAATAAACTTGGAGGCAGATACAGATATTTGCTGTGGATGAGAATTAAAGGTCATGATTTTCCACATCAGTGACAAAAGGATTAATGTTTATCAGTTTCATCAGCCTGTCAATCAAAATATATATGTGAATCAGGCATTAAAGGTATCCCAATACAAAATCACTCTGGATCATAAGAAAGATTACACAAAATATACATTAATAACGTAAATTAAAACAGGGTGCAATTAAGATTTAGGGACTGTGTTTGCAGGTTCCCCTCAGCTGGCACATCCTTGCCTCCAACCACAATGCTGGTGTTCCCTAATTAGGGTTTTTGTCTGGTTCTTTTTTCTTCTAATTCTCCCTGTTCCCAAACTGATCTATACATAAGGCTTCAGCTATCAGCTATACTCAACTATCTCCAAGAAAACCTCTCCCTGAATTAAAATGACTGTCACCTCTAGCTGCATATTAGCATCACCTCAGTCATTTAGAACATACCAAGCTGGGTCCCTATCCCAGGTTAATTAAATCAGAGTCTCCATGTGTAGTGACAGGGCCTGGTTTTGTTGTTGGTTAGTTTCTCTGATGAGCGGTCACGGTCCAGGCCTACTGCTCCTTCACATACATCCATCACGCCAACCCTCTCCTGATAATCTCCACCTGAATATCCCATAGGCACCTCAAATTCTCTCCTAGCTGACATACTCATCCACCAGCACTAAACTAGAGCTTTTACTCTCCCTCTCTCTTAACTGACCACAGGAGCATCAGGCAGTCGTTCCTCTTTGCTTCCACAGTACTCTGTCCATACCTTCATGAAAGCATTGAATACGATTTATAGTAACTATGTGTATGCCTATCTCCCCTGTAAGACTGGGTAGTTGTTTTCTGTTTGTCTCATCTTAGCCCTCAAAGCATCCACATATGACTGGTATGAGGGTGAGTGATAACCAAAAGCCGAATTTCTATAGTCAGGTTTAAGAAGTAACTACAAGACTAGAAAACTGGAGACACGGCTAAGGAATGATGAACCAGACAGACACAGGATCAGAGTCATGAAGGACACAGAGGAAGGGCATGGTGTACCTAAGCCAGCTTCATTAGCCTCTACCGTGTACATGGAGTGGACCTGACTGATGAAATCTGACCCTGCACTGAAGCCAAACAGCCCTAAAATGTCTACCTCCCCAAATTTAAGCTCTTTTCACCCTCAATGCCACAGCCTGTAGGCACCTCCATCACCTCTGCCTAGACTTTTAAAAGAGCATCTTAATTCATGTCCATATGGCCAATTTCTTGCCACCCCAGGCTGAGACTGACCACAGAGTGACCTGTAAAAACCAGTCTCCTCCCATTACTCCTTCATGGGAAATTCTCACGTGGCTCTCAGAGAATGATGTCCAAATACCCTACCATGGTCCAGAAGGCCTTTCTCAACCTAGTTCTGACCAGCCCCTTCAGCTATTCTCTTACCATAACCAATTCACACTCAAGTGCTCTCCATCAGGCCACAACCTGGTTCCTGTACATAAGATGTTCTTACAGTAAAAATGCACAATCCATTACCCACACACACCCAAATTTTACAAAGTCTGCTCAATTATTATCAAAGGCATATGATAACCTCTTCGATGAGGCTACAGCAGAGGAACACTCCCATGCATTTACTTTCTCTTTCCAAAAGTTTTTCTGGAGGCCCTACTATGTGACAGGCACTGTCATAAACAATCCTATAGCACTTGGTTCAAACTTGAATTATGATGTTTATAATGTTGTACTAAAAATATTTGTGCTTTTACCTCCTCCATCAGTCTGTGTTTCCTGTAGATAAGAACCATTAATTTCTGGTCCAGCTCTCTGATTTTTCTGACTTCAGTCCAAGAGCGGCCCAAGATGCACGAAGACTCCCTCGAGGGCAGTTCATAGCTATAGCGGCCCCTGGATCAGACTACAAGGACTGATATTGAAACAAAGGCTCGAGCCCACATGGAGAATACAAATAGTGAACCGAAAAGTGAAGAAAGGTCGAAGCAGGTCTTCATCCCAGATAAGAAGGACACAGGTAAATGTGACAAACAGGGCATGGAAACTGGGTATGGAAAAAACTAAAGACTAATTTTGAACTAACATCATGAATTCAGCTCATCTGTGCGTGACTTGATACACTTTGCTGGAACAGGCTCACAACCTTCAAAGGGCAAAACCACTCTAAATACACTACATTCATCTTTGTAACCATCCCACAACCTAACCTAGTACTAGGAATGGATGCTGCAAAGTGTGCTGAATTGCCACTTTTGCAAGCAATGATCAAACACGTACACATGCACACAATGCATTCATATGACCCAGAAGGTAAAACAAAGCCATGAGAAACACTAAGCTTCAGAGCAGGATGACAGAAGAGATCTAGTCTAAAACTAGTGACTTGAGATTACTAACACCTAGCACACAGTACATATCAAAAGACGAATTTACTAATTCTACCATATACAAATCACTAAAGCCTGGACTGAAATATAAAATCAGGAGCCCTGGACATAAATTGTCTGTCATATGGACTGAGCATCACAGAAAACCATTCCATAGCAAGGAAAAAAAAAAAAAAAAAAAAGGCAGCCAAACAAAGAGAAGAAGAGATGAAAAGAAGCAGAATAACATGCCTGGGTTCTTGAAGGCTTTCCAGTCCCTAGTTTCCAATCCTTTCCCAAGTCACAAGACACACACCCGCCCTTCAGTTCTGACAGACACCCTGAATCCTTTTAATATATTCTTTGCTTAAGCTAGCTCCAAGCTGGTTTCTGTTACCTGACAACAGTAATACCACAAGTACTTTGCCTCCGCTGCCTTAATCACATCCAAGCACCATATTGCCAAAAACATCTACTCCTTTTACAGCTCCTATTTCATTTCTTACTCTTCTTTCCAACCAATTTATTCTATTAATATCTACTGATCACCTGCTTCATGCCAAACACTGCTAGGACCTGGCAACAGAGTCCCTGCACTCAAGTTCACAATCGGCATAAGGACTTCTTTCAAACCACAGTCCTTGACCAATTTGTAAAATCAATTTAGTCAGTCCCAAGAAGCACTTTTTAAAAATTTGAACATAAGAGGAAAAAGACAGAGATAAAAGGTAAGGTTAAATATTGTTTTCTACAACTTTTGCTCCAGTTACATGTATGTTGGTACTGGATAACAATGCAGTATGTATTTCTTACTGTGAGCCATGAACAAACAATTTTAAAACGACCAATGGGTCCCTATTTCCTAATAACCTCAACAAACTCCAAGGAAGAGGGCAGACAAAAGTTGTGCCTTAGAGAATCCATTAATGCTTTAAATAATAAAAAATAATTTTAATTGGCATATCCTTAGTTTGTGTTGATTTTACATGCTTGAAAACAGTTATCGGTTTGCCTCAAGTAGATTAAACATTCCTTCTTGTTTAGTTTTAATTAGCTAAGCAAATCCTTTTCTCTTTGCTTTAAACAGTACAGAGAAAGTTCACATCAGCATGTCAGAATTTTTATAAACTCTTAATTAGCTAAGTATAAATTTAGTAAATTTCTGCCATACTTACAATGAATGCTGACCAAGCAAAACCCAATCATCATCAGGGTAACTATTCAGCTACAAGAAATGACAAGTTAGCCTGGAAAAAAGAGACCATGAGGCAGAAGACAGCTATGTTAAAATATTATTAAAGGCATATAAGGACTCTAAAGCGTTTAAAGTAACTTCTGAGAAACATTAGTTGAAGAGAATGTGAGAATAATACATCAAATAAGCCTTGGCCATATTCTCATATTTCTTATATTTTCCAAGTATCTTGAGCCTAAGAATCTGAGTTCAGTTCAAGGAAAATGAATTAAAACATGTTTATTCTCTATTGGCTGCCAATCTTTATCAGATAGAACTTATGGTACATTAGTCCACAAGAATATTTACTGAACACCCAGTATATGCTGCTCTAGGAATTACACAGAATGCCATAAATGACATGGAATGTCATGAAATACTGACATGTTAAAATCCATCATAAACGTTTAGGACAACTTTAGTGGCAGAAAATAATCATGTCATAAGAATGTTCCCACAGAAAAACAAAAACCTATCATACAAAGTATGGAAGTCTATTTTCATGTTTTTCAAAAACATATACATATACATACCACTTATTCATCCATTTGGTTACAAAGAAGTATGTAACTGAAGGTGAAGAAAAATATGTGTAAAAAACTGAAATTGAGGGGCCCCAGGGTGGCTCAGTCAATTAAGTGCCCAATTCTTAATTTCAGCTCAGGTCCTGATCTCACGGTTCATGGGTTCAAGCCCTATGTCTGGGTCCCCGCTGACAGCACAGAGACTGCTTGGGATTCTCTCCCTCCCTTTCTCTCTCTGCCCCTCCCTCGTGTTCATGTTCTCTCTCTCTCTCTCTCCCAGAATAAATAAACTTAAAAAAGAAATTGAAATTGATAAAATGTACTCATATTTTTTTCTGCCACAAGGAAAGTACTGCCATTACCTGATTTTCACAGTGGCACATACTTCTAGCTTCACAGAACATCCATGTACATTCTTGACATCTGAATGAATGAGGATTCATTCTCATTTAGTCTAAATTAATTGCAGGTCTGACTAATTCTAGGTACATAAAGATGAAGGCAGTCACAATTTAGAAAAAGCAAACACATAAACCTAACTATAATTTAATTCACAAAGTACAACAGAGAAGAATATCTCATATGGTGTGATGGGGAGGGAAAGGAAGGCTTTTCCATGAAAGAAGTGAATTTAAAACAAAGGGGAGGAGGCACCCAGATAAGGTATGTGTGGAGACGCAGGGAGGCCTGGCATTCTGAGCCCAGCCAAGAGGAAAAGAATCAGCCTGCTGGGTGTGCAGCAGGGCAGGAGAACCACCTCCAAGCAATCTGGTTATAGCTGAAACAAGTTCAGGGCAGAGACAAGATAAGCCTGGAGTTAAAGAAATGGTCAGATTTGGGGCGCCTGGGTGGCTCAGGGGGTTCACCGTCCGACTTCGGCTCAGGTCATGATCTCGCTGTTCGTGAATTTGAGCCCCGTGTCGGGTTCTGTGCTGACAGCTCAGAGCCTGGAGCCTGCTTTGGATTCTGTGTCTCCCCCTCTCTCTCTCTCTGCCCCTCTCCCACTCAAGCGCTCTCTCTCTCTCTCTCTCTCTCTGTCTCAAAAATAAACATCAAAAAAAAAATTTTTTTTAAGGGTCAGACTTTATGACCCTTTTTGGACTTCATAAGAAATCAGGATCCAGAGAAATTTCAAAAAGCTCATTCTGATGGCTGGCAGAGGATGGATTGGTGCATAAGAAATCAGGAGGGAGTTGGGGCGCCTGGGTGGCGCAGTCGGTTAAGCGTCCGACTTCAGCCAGGTCACGATCTCGCGGTCCGTGAGTTCGAGCCCCGCGTCAGGCTCTGGGCTGATGGCTCGGAGCCTGGAGCCTGTTTCTGATTCTGTGTCTCCCTCTCTCTCTGCCCCTCCCCCGTTCATGCTCTGTCTCTCTCTGTCCCAAAAATAAAAAAAATAAAAAAAAAATAAAAAAATAAAAAAAAGAAATCAGGAGGGAGTAAAGTCACTTGTCAGAGTTGCTGCATGGGGTGGCACCCAGGTGAGATAATGAAGGCTGGAACTGACAGTGGGAGGAGGCAGGAAAGAAGGAGAACTCGAGATAAACTTAGTAATAGAGAGTAAAGTTAGCCAGGCTTGCTGACTGACTGGAAAGAGAGGAGAGAAAAAGTCAAGAGGTGGTTCAAGATGAGGCAAGGAGGGATACATGGGCACAGTAAGGATTTTAAGCCCTGAACTACAAACAATAGCTAGGAGGGCAATAAGAATGGGTACCAGGTGATGAGTCAGGAAACTATGGCAGAAATTTAGGCAAGAGGCTATGGGATGATGGAACGATGGTTCTGACTAGGGTGATGACAGTGGTGATAGTGAAATAAACATATACTTGAGAAATATTTCGTCGCTAAAATCAATGGGATTTGCTGTCCATCAGGTTGATGGGGCAGGAAGGAGAGACGACGTCAAGAATGCCCCCCAGATTTCTCATAAAGGCAAAACAGTGGTACCAATCACTGAAAGAAAGTGGAAGAAGCAGATTTAAGAAAGTTTGAGAATATACAGTGTTTTAAACATGTTGAATTTCAAGCACCTCTGAAATATCCAAGTAGAAATATCAAGTAGACAGCTGAATATAAAGGGCCGGAATTCAAAAGAGTGGCCTCTTCACACTGAAAATACAGTTGGGGGAATTATGTGTATATAATCAACTGTAACCATGCCTGAAATCCAGAGGAAGAGGAAGAATATGGACCGAAAAGATGGCCTACAAACAGGCACTGAAAAGGGCTAAACTTCTGACCTTTGGATGCGAGGTGAGGGTAACCCTACCAAGGAAACCAAAATGGCATCTTCACTTGTAAAAAAAACCTTTTGATAAATTTAATTGTGAAGGAAAGGAGATAAAACAATACACAGCCTTAAAAGGAGATGTATAAGGTAAGGAGCTGCTGTTTTACTTGTTTCTGATGGAAGACAATGGAGAGACAGGTTAAAGATAAAAGAAGGGACACTCAATCGCATAAATTCCAAGACGGTTGACATATAGCATCCAGCAGCCCCACAGAGGGATCAGCCCCTCCTCTCCAAGAAGGTGTCTGTTCAAACAACAGTTTGTGTGACTCTAGGGTGGTGGCTGAGGAAGCGATCCTGGAACCACACAGTTTCCTCCAGATTCTCACAGTTCTTCCAGCCTGTTGCCACTGAGGTACAAATGGTCCTCTGTGGCCTTTTTTTTTCAGGGATCTGTGAATGTTTATTTATCAATAGTAATATCTTACTTGGTGCTGTATGTGAAAGCAAAGAAAGACAATGGTTGTGTCATACAATCTTTTTTTAGCTTGATGGAGGGCATCTGAGACTGTCACTTATTTTATCTTCTTGCTTTAGGAAGTAAATTCCTCAAAAGTGAAGAGCACAAAACGCAGGGAGGGACAAAATATAAATAAAATGAAAGCCTCTCAACTAAACCTCTTATTTGGTTTTCCAGATGCTATATCTTCCAAGATGGTAATAAGAAGAAGACAGAAAAATACCCTCAACAACAACCAAAAATCATCACATGGTACACCTTAAACTTACACGGTATGTCAATTATGTATCCATAAAGTTGGGGAGAGGGGAATGCCTGGACACCAATTAAAGGTTTCTTGTTAAAATCTGTTTCATTAGACCCAATGGATATGACAGGAGATGGTCTTCTATCAAATAATTTGGATTCTCCATCTAATGACTTGAATCACTTTGGGGAAAATAGACTAATTCACAAATCTGGTACTAATGCACGTGTAGGAAAAACTGTCAAGTGCTATCACCTGCAGATGACCAAAACCTGACAGCATCTACTTTTGAAACTATGCCAGAAACACTGCTAATAACCTCTCCCATTGCACAGGAAATCAATACTGATATTAAAACATAAGGAAAGAAGTTCAAAGTTGGGAAGAAGTGCTGGAAGAACACCTATTGTTGAAACAATGGGGAGCTGGTATCACTCCATTATTTAGGACAAGACAGACACACAACACTGGACAAAACTGAGTTTTCATATATAATAGTATGGCCCCTCTTTACCCTGACAAAAACTATACAATATGCCTTTTTTACATTTACATACAGTTAAGTTTTTGATATACAGTTCTATAATTTTTCATGAAATGCATAGATAAAAAACAGTTCCATTATCCCCCAAATTCCCTTGTTGTACTCCTTTGCAGTCAACCCCTCTCTCCCGCCCTGCCCATGCCAAAAGACCTTTTGGGACACTGTGCACACACTACTGGGGTCCACAATCACAGTCATTTGTCTTTGGCCATTAAGAGATGGTGCCACATGGGCGCCTGGGTGGCGCAGTCGGTTAAGCGTCTGACTTCAGCCAGGTCACGATCTCGCGGTCCGTGAGTTCGAGCCCCGCGTCAGGCTCTGGGCTGATGGCTTGGAGCCTGGAGCCTGTTTCTGATTCTGTGTCTCCCTCTCTCTCTGCCCATCCCCCGTTCATGCTCTGTCTCTCTCTGTCCCAAAAATAAATTAAAAAACGTTGAAAAAAAAAATTTAAAAAAAAAAAAAAGAGATGGTACCACAGAGATATATGATAGCCTTTTCGTCCTATACCCAGGCCACTGCCTACCTACTGCCCATTCAGTGCCTTCACAGTCCACTACCAGAGCAAAAGACAACTTCTAGAATCACAGTATGACAAGTATCTGCCAAAAAGAACAAAGAGTATTGTCATATGTGGTCAATTTCCTTGCCCAACCACTGGAGCAGCCTTTGCTGCTGGCCATCTGCTTTCCACCATCACCACATCGCCTATCTACTACCTCCCGAAAAGGTGAAGTCTCATCAACTACTTCTTTAATCTGTATCTTTTTACTTTTTTGACAATTTCTCTTGGTCGGAAAAAGCCTTAAATATTATAAATTTCACTATCTCCTAGTCCAGGCTTGGTGTTAGTTATATTAATAAAAGCTAAAGAAATTTACAAAAATGGCTGGCTCCAGATTGGGGAGGCAAGATACAGGATAAACCTGGAACATTTTCTTGTGCCAGAGAGTAAGAAGGTGTTCCAAAAAATTATGGAGGAAGATCAAAAAATGCAGGAGCCAACATGAAGGGGCTCCCATGAGTCAAATCTGTGACAATTTCAGCATCAAAACAAACAGAACAATAATGGATTGTAACCCACTGAATAAAATAGGTTTATTATTTCTAAATTATCAGTATGAGTCCATACCAATAAAAATTAGATAAATGAGAAGGGGGGACTCCTCCTTTGAAGGAAATAAACACTAATAAATGTGGGGAGTGAAGAAGTTAGAAAACTATTATTTTACAACCATCACAGTAAATACTGGTTCAGGCAAAAACCAATCATAAGCAGATGCTAAATAAGGGGGGGGTGGGGGGGGGATGATGAGGATTTGATATTTTCACTGTCTCAAAGTGTCTACCCACAGACTGGCTTGTTAGTTACAAGGGGAAAAACTGTAACTACTCATCCCAGACAGTACCCTAACCAGATGATGAAAATTTCACCAATGAGGAACACAGGGACATTGTGTGCCTCCTGATGTGACATCCTGAAAAGGAGCATCACTTATGCAGTACTCTGGCTGGGAACGAACAATCCAAGTCTCATCATCAGAAAACATCAGACAAATCCTAGTCTAGGAACAACTTATAAAATAACTGATTTGCATTCTTCAAAACTACTGACATCAGAAAAATACTAACGTCATAACAGACTAAGAAAGGCTAAGGGACTATTCCACATTAAAGGAGACTAAAGAGTCATGGCAGCTGCATGAAACATGGGATCCTAGAATGGATGCTGGACTGAAAGGAAAAAAATGCAACAACGGACATATTTGGAACCAGTGGCAAAACTGGAAATATGGAAGAGATACAAGTATTGTGTGAATGTTAAATTTCTTGGATTTGATTAAGCATACAGTAGTTATAGAAGAGAATATCCTTGTTCTCAGGGAACACACACTGAAGTATTAAGTAAAGGGACATTATATATGCAAATGACTCTCAATGGTTTAGAAAAAAAAAAAAAACTGTGTATGTTTGCAAATAAAGAAAAATAAATACAGGGGCACCTGGGTGGCTCAGTCAGTTAGGCGTCTGAATTCAGCTCTTGATCTTGTAGTTCCTGAGTTTGAGCCCTGCGTCAGGCTCTGTACTAACAGCTCAGAGCCTGAAGCTTGCTTCAGATTCTGTGTCTCCCTCTCTCTCTCTCTGTTCTTCTCCCTTGACTTCTCAAAAATAAACATTAAAAAAAATTTTTTAAGAAAAGTAAATACATATAAAGCTAATGTGGCAAAATGTTAAAATTTGCTGAATTTGGGTAGAGGACATATGAGAGTTCTCGGTACTATTCCTTCAACTTGTCTATAATTTTGAAATTATTCCAAACTAAAGCTTTTTTAAGTGGTTTGCCTAACTTTAAAACATTTTTAAAATAAGAATACATTTTAAAAAATAAGAATGCATTTACACTTCATCTATAATTTTAAACATAATTAGCAAGCTAACAAAAGATACTTTCCAAAAGATACTTTCCAAAGGAAAAGATCTAAAAATCGACGTGATATAAAGCACAGATAAATATTTTATGAGAGGATTAAAGCTCCAGCTAGCACAGCAATTATGCACTGGTGCTCAGCTTATTGTTTCAGTTGGATTTCATTTTGGGCTCATCAGGGATCCCCCGAGTAAGATTAAAACACTTTATCTCTTATCTATAAATAGATCATTACATTTGAATACAAAATACTTCTATAAAAATGTAGGAAGACTATTCCTAAAGTCAACGAGGTTAAGAACAGCACAGGCACCAAATCTATCTCCTAATCTCATTAGCCTCTAAAAGCTAATTAGCAGGAAGCACAATTCAAATACTGAAAGTGGAGGACATTCACTCAGACCAATCTTGGGAACAAAAACCTAAAGAAGGTGTTATTTATGATGTCTTCTGCTATGAATAATTCTATTTCAAAAAATGTAAGCATTCAACCGAAATACTTGATTTTAGTCTTCTAATGAATCCTGATGTTGTTTCAGTAATAAAAATATGGGAAGGATACAAACTAAAGGTTAATTACTGAACACAAGCCACAAAGGGCCTCAAAAACAAAACAAAAAAAAAAAAAAAAAAACAAAAAACAAAAAAAACCACTCACCACATTTCTACAAACACACTCACCTGGCACCCATACAGAAAGTGCCACAGGAGCACCTGGGCAGCTCAGCAGTTGAGTATCCCACTTCGGCTCAGGTCATGATCTCACAGTTCATGGGTTCGAGCCCCACATCGGGCTCTTTGCTGTCAACACAGAGCCCACTTCAGATCTTCTGCCCCCCTTCCCTCTCTGCCCTCCCCCACTTGGGCTCTTTCTCAAAAATAAATAAACATTAAAAAAAAAAAAAAAAAAACAGTGCCATATGTAAAAACAATAATCAGATGCTTTCGACCTCGTGAAAAAGGGCCCAGAAAAGTGACAAGCAGCCTTTTCTGCAATTTAATGAGTGGGCATTCGTCCATAATAGACCGAAGCACATTTTGGTTTTAAATTTTTAATCAAAGAGTATATAGCATATGGTTAAAAAGTCAAAGAGTACAAAAAGACTCCCTTGCCTTGCTCCCCCAAAGGCAATCATATTTTAACCATTTCATTTTGAGAAGGTAGTTGCTATCCTTGATTTTCTAAATGATAATATACTTTTAAAACTATTTCTTCATTCTTCACCTTTAGATATTATGAGACATTATCTGTTAGGACGTGACGCTAGAGCCACCTTCTACTTCCCAAGAATGCTCTTCTCCCTTTCTCTCGACATATATCACTAATTTTATGTTATTATGTTGGTTACCTATAAAATATACCTCCGTTTCATTTTTTGTTCTATCAACTGCAAAAGACCTTGACTCCTTCACAAACTAAGGCTGTCAGAACCTGTTCCTGTTCTTCTACATGTCTTCCCAACTTCTGTCAGCTGTACCTTTTTTTTTTTTTTACATTGTCACGAGTTAAAATTCATTACACAGCCATAGTAAGTTTTACATGCAATGTCTGTAGCAGTTCTTAGAGTGCAATGTGCATCAGAAGCACCTGGAGAACTGTTACAATACAGACTAACAGGCCTCACCCAGTGAGTTTTTGATTATGTCTGGGGTGTGGCCTGAGATATTTCTAACAAGTTCTCAGGTAATGTGGACACTACCAGTCTGTGAATCTCACGCGGAGAACACTGCTCACCAGAGGATCAGACAGTACGTTAGTTAAGATTACATTTCATTCCCTATGGTGGTAATGTCAAGATCCTTCTGCCACTCAAAAAAGAATGGTCCTAGTGCCACAATGAAATGCAGTCTTTCTGCCTACTACCAATTGCTCCAAAGCACACTACACGTTCTGATTCATACTTAGATCACAATTTGTTGCACTATTTCCCCCTTGGAATTTGTTTTCCTCCATGCTTTGTGTGGTGTGTGTGTGTGTGTGTGTGTGTGTGTGTGTGCGCGCGCACACGCATGCGCGCATGCTTTTTACTCATTCTGTCTATACCTTAGATTAGGAAAATAATGGCCTTCTCTCCTAATTTGAACCAAATGCATGTTGCAAACAGTCATTGTGGGATTTCATTGCACCACAGAGAGGTTTTATTGTTTCCTGTATATTTAAGAGTCATCAGTTTATAGGCAATGTATTAAGAGATAGCCATGGGTTATCATTAGGGCATACACTTGGTAATAGATCTGTCTCAGGCTCTTTACCTTCTGATGTCACAGAATGACAAGGAAAACTTGCCGATGAGATATACAAACTTACTTATAATTGACTCTCACCTGTCCTTAACCCAAAAGGAGAAGAAAGGATGGATCCTCATCAGAAGGAATGTCCCGCAGTGTCACATAACCAGTAAAAGGCAGCACATGAAGGGAAGGTAAGCCTGTCTCAGCAGTCTGTGACACAAGGCTCTTTTGGTCAGATAAGAAACAAATCTTCAGCACAGTGAGGAGATCCTAACAGATGAGCAAATACCCAGGCACTCTGGAAAAAATGCTCAGAATTTCCAGCTGCTATCAAATGTGTCCAGAACCTTCTCTCTCCAGGCCCCCTTACAACTCATCTAAAGTTCAAACCAACACCTAGAATACCATAAGCAAACTGCTCACAGTTTTAGAACTGTATTCTAATTTGGTCAGTCACCTGGTGATCACCTTAAGGGAGTCTCATATCATACTTAAAGCCAAGAAAAATGGACCTAGAAGGATTGCCTCCACTATGGAAGGTACTTAAATGCATGACACTAGATGAGCTCACCTATGAAAAGAGCACCCAGAGACAAGAAGATCCAAGACGGTCCCCTGAGACACTCCATATTTCATGGACAGGTGCAAGAGGCAGAAGCAGCAAAAGAGACTAGGAAGACAGGGAGGTAAGAGGGAAACTAAGAAGGTGCAGTGTCACATGCAAGGCAAGAGAAGTAGGTGTTTCAAGAATAAGGGTGACATTAACCATCAGGGAAATGCAAATCAAAACCACAAGGAAATACACTTCTCACCCCCTATGGTGAAAATAAATGTTGGTGAGGATATGGAGAAATTGCAACTCTTGCACATGTTGGTGGGAATGTAAAACAGCACAACCACTTTCAAAAACAATCTGGCAGCTCCTCAAATGATTAAACATAGAATTACTATATGATTCAGAAATTCCAGCCCTAGATACATGCCCAAGAGAAATGAAAATATATGTCCACTCAAAAACTTGTCCATGAACGTTCACAGCAGCTTTACATACAATAACCAACAGGTGAAACAACCAGCATCCATCACCAGATGAATGAATTAACAAAATGTGATATATGCATAAATGGAATGTTATTCAGCCATAAAAAGGAATGGAATTGATACATGATACCTGATACATGGATAAACCTTAAAAACATTATACTAAGTGAAAGAAGATGTCCAGACGATACAAAAGAAAAGGCTGTCCAAAGTTTTCCCTTTCCATAGACATTATGTGCCACGTGATAGAACATAAAACTTCCTATGAAATATTCTTGCAAAATACTGAACCTGACACTGATCAAGCCTAGATCCAACTACCAATTTATAATTTACAGGGAAGGAGGAACATGTTAAATAACAGCATGGAGACATAATCAGAAAAATCCAGATTTGGGGAAACTCTAGAGGCAGAAAGAAAGAAAGAAAGAAAGAAAGAAAGAAAGAAAGAAAGAAAGAAAGAAAGAAAGAAAGAAGAAAGAAAGAAAAGAAAAGAAAAGAAAAAGATACAGAATGAATCAATAGAGTTAAAAACGAGTATTAAGAGGGGGTGGTTGCACAACACTGTTAATGTACTAAATACCACAGAAACATTCAAATAAAATGGTTAATTTTGTGTTGTGTAAATTTCACCTGGCAAAAAAAAAAAAAAAAAGCTAAAAAAAAGTATCAACAAATTACAATGTATTCCTTATTTGATCAAACAAAAAATGAGATAAGTGAATAAATTTAAATACTTAATGTTTAGCCATATTAAAAAATTATTGTTAATTATTTTAGTTATAACAAGATTTTGATTATTCTTTAAAAGAGTCCTAGGAAGAGAGTAATCCAGTCACAAAAGGAAACTACTCATGAATAACAGCTGCATGAACGAGCAGCTTATTCTGAACAACCTCTCCAGTATCATTTCCACAGAAGCAAGGCAGTCTTGGTAAACTTTTCCATTCCACTGAAGTGTGCAACTCTAACCCTACCTGCTCGCCTCCTGATGCCACAAAAGGAGGTCAGTCAGCATGAATTCCCAAAATAGCTCCCTTCTGCCTCCAGACTTCACCCGTATCTTCACCAACGCTGACCTCTTCCAAACAATCTAACGTGCCCTCACCAATCAATCTATGAAACTGCTTCCCCACACATCACTAACAGCCCCTGGATTTTCCAATCCAAAACAGTAATCAGTCTCTTTTCTTATTGTCACTCTATTTGACTTCTCTAAAGGATTTACACACTGTAAACCACTCCTTGTTGAAACGATCTTCTCTTGGCATCTATGACCATCTCCTTATTTTCTGCTTCCTTCTCACTGTCTCTCTTCCTCCACTACCCTGTAGCCGTACAATGCTCCCTTACACTTGGTCCCCACACCTAATCTCTTCGCACCCTCAGGTCTCCCCTGGGCCATGTCATCCATGCCCATGACTAGCACAGTACCTGGAACACTGCTCAGCAAATGTTTGTTGAAATAAATACACCCATGCAGGCAACGTAGAGTTGGCAAAAGAAGGCAAAGGGACCAAACATGGAAACAGCAGCAGAAAGCAGATCTATTCAATGACAGACACTCTAGTAAAAACACACAGAGGAACGAAAGGGGAAAGAGACACCAAAATCCAAAGAACTATCTTTCCTTGCAAAGAGCCTAGTCATATACTGGTCTTTACAAGAAATGAATGCAAACAAAGGATCACTTCAATTGACAAACATATTCTTCAGTATAGCATGTTTTCTCCCATGACATCACTGAGTTCAGATGCCTTATCATGCACCAGTGACGCTGCTCAGCTTAAAGCTACTGTGTATCAGCCTTCATCTCTCAATTCCTGTGCCCTGCATGCTTTAAACATCTCAAACCTTTCTCAGACGAAGAGAATTTAATAAGTTTAAATTTAGTAATTTAAGCCCTTGTCAAAATTATAGGAGGGCTATGAAATTGACTAATTGTAGGTCATGTTTTTATCCAATCACCAACTCTAACTAGTTCATTAAATAATACTCTAGCTGCCTGATAATCATTAGGACTTCTCATAGATTAAATTACTTAAATCTCACACATTTTCCATTTAAACCAACCTAAAAGCATTTGCTGAAGAACTACTTTGTGAAAAGCATTGTTTCTAGGCTTAACACTTCTATATAACTCCAGGTAAGGAAGGTATTAGGAGTCATTTTAAACTCATCAATTATTGTTCATTTAGGTTGGTTATTATTCTTCCCCAGTTGGATCAGAGCCTCCTTCTATAACATATACATCCCTGAATATTCCAATATCCAGTAATCACACAGATCCTTGAACTGTGTATCATCTATACCACAAGAATTAAGGGTATGGTAGATGAGGGAGAAGGAAAAATAAGAGATGATACCCAGGGTTACAGCTTGAGCAGGTAAGATAAGAAAAGAGGCGGCGGTATTGGTTTGAGGAAAAGATAAGGAATTGAATTTCAGAGTGAGTTTTAGGTGTCTATGAGCCATCCAAGAAGAGGTGACCAATAGATTACCTGAGATATGAGTCTAGAACTCAGTGGAGGCACATGGAATTCAGACAAAGATGTAAACATCACTTATTCATAATAGCCAAAATGTGGAAACCCAAATAGCCACCAAATGATGAATGGATAAATACAGTATATCTATGAGATATAAATTATTCACCTATAAAAAGGAATGACATGATGACATGTGATACAATAAGGATACACAATGAAAAAATTACCTAAGTGAAAGAAGCCAGACACAAAAAGCTGCATACTATCTAATTCCATTTATACTGAATGTCTAGAATTGGCAAATCCATGAAGAGAGGATATACACTACTGGTTGCAGGGGAGGTTGGGAGTGGCTCCTAATGGCTACAGGGTCTCTTTTTCAGGCGCTCAATATGTTCTAGAATTAGAGAGTGGTGATGGTTACACAAAAAGAAAAAAGTCATGGGTAACTGCCCCTATATGGAGCAACCCTTCTGCCAACAACAACTTATAAATTCTGAGCAAAATATAAAAAGCAACTATGCAAAGGCACTGGAGAACAACAGAAAGCAGAAAGAAACTCATAAGAGAAGGCAGGAGTGTGAGAAGGCAGGGAACAGGGGTTACAGTTGAATAAGGGAATGGCACTGGAAGAAACTCCGGGCAGGCTGGTGGGGTGGGTGGCTGGGTAGTTGGCTGGGTAGTTGGTCAGATCGCTGGTATGAATGACTTTTATTCTGAAGGCAGGCCCTAGTTTGGGCCATATGGGACAGCTGAAAATAGGATAGAAACAGTGTTACTGGCATAAAGAACCAGAGTTTGGGGGCAACCACAACCGGTAGAAAATGAAGGGGGGACCATAAAAGGAGACACCCAGAGAGAGTGTGCCCCAAATTCTAAGTATCAACTCTACCCAAATTTTTGGCTGAACCCCAAACTACACATGAATAGGACAAGTTACAAGCAACCCAATAAAGGTAAAAGAACTGAACAGATTTCAACCGCTGCCCACTGAAGAGGGGAATTTAGAACTTCAATACAGCATTGCAACTATGATCAAAGATGTAAAAAAATTGAGAGTTACAAAATAGGGATGATATGTGAAGCCTTAAGGATATATGAGATCCCCAGGACCCTTACTTATATAATAAGTAGAAAAGGGTTTCTTATTATATTCTATATGCAGCTGATAATGGCCTACTAGCAGGCGAAAGGTATTAAGAAAGATTCTGAGGCCAATTCCAAAATATCAGAGATCAGTCAAGCTTGCTCTGTATGGCATGCATTTGACATCTGTGGTCTACAAGTTCAAAATCATGATTTCTCTACACTCAGTGAAGCTCATGCAGATTCCTATACACAGTGGGTTCACTCTTCTTTGATGACATATCTACACCTGTATGTTTTAATGCTCCCGCTTTCTGCTCTAAGATAAATACCAACTTCTGGAACAGGACAGAATACACTTTTTAGGTTTACTTCTCCCAAACCCAAATATAGTGCATGTAGTTTTCTTGGACCATTTCCTCTGTTAAAATATGCACACACACAAAGAGAGACATAGCTATACAGATGCATATCCGTGTGTACCTAAGTGCCACCATATGCATGTGCCTGCTTGATAAGGCTGGCTACAGTGAAAACAGAAATGTACAAATTCAAGCTAATGTTTGCCGGAATAGCTGACAAAACTTGATGTGTAACTGAATGTACAGATTGAGCCACGCACTTTAAAGATTTTCTATACTTTGTACAGTGTGATTACTACTAAAGAGCCGTACAAGAATTTCTACTTGAGGGGTGCCTCGCTGGCTCAGTTGGTTAAGCATCTGACTTTGGCTCAGGTCATAGTCTCACAGTTCATGGGTTCAAGCCCCACATCAGGCTCTGTGCTGACAGCTCAGAGCCTAGGGCATGCTTCAGATTCTGTGTCTCCCTCTGTCTCTCTGTCCCTCCCCCACTCATATCTCTCTCTCTTTCTCGCTCTCAAAAATAAACATTAAAAACATTTTTAAAAAAAAGAATTTCTAGTTGATCTGGTCTTCTCTGATAAATCTTTTTCATTCCCTTATTTAGTATGTATGTTAATTTTTTACTTAATCTTTTCACATGACTTAAGTTCCAACATTACGGAAAACGAGTAAACCGAATCTAATGTGTTTTACATTTTGGAGATAAGTACTATATTAGCAGTTTGGGTCTAGAATATATTTAAAGTAAATCTGATTTATTATGGTATTATTTGTTATTTTGTTGTTGTTGTCATTTTAACTGGGAAAAGTTGGCTCCTTATTACTTTTGCCAATGGGTATTCTGTTCATCTCAGAGAAGAAATGTCTTTTACAACTAGTTCTGTAAATTACCACTGTAGGCTTATTTCAGAACCATTTTTCTAAAAAACACTGTTTTACAAGTTCAGTTGCTTCTAGCTAGGAATATTACTAACTTTCTAATAGGCCTAGTAGAGTCTGAAAAACATGTTTTCTGTACTGAAATTGCCCCCCTCCTATTGAAGACGGACACTAATGCATTGGCAATCAAAAGCCATTTATGACTTACATGACTGGTGAGATTGGGAAGCTGGACACACATGCCTCAATCCCTTTACAGTTTTTGGGGGGGGGCAACTCCCTCATACCATAACTTTTAGAGCAGGTTCTGCCTCTCAAAGGAAAGCCTGTGATTGTCCAGCATTGCCAAGAGACTAAGTATGTCTCTGTTACCCAAACCTGTATGTTGCTGTACATCAAAGCCAGGTTTTCCAAATGTTCTATCACTAATAAGGCTGAAGTTTCCAACTATAAAAAACAAAACAAAACAAAACAAATCTGTAGGGCCACTGAACTTAGGGTGAACTCAAATTCACTCAAATAGTACCTTGGGCCTACCAAAAGTTACTGAGGACTGGGGCACCCGGGGGGCTCAGTCGGTTAAGCATCCAACTCTCGGTGTCAGCTCAGGTTGTGATCTCACAGTTCATGGGTTTGAGCCCCATGTCAGGCTCCATAATGACACCACGGAGCCTGCTTTGGATTCTGTCTCTCCCTCTCTCCCTGCCCCTCCCTGGCTCTTTTTCTCTCTCTCAAAATAAATAATAAAACTTTAATAAAAAGTTACTGGACTTATTTTTAACCTAATCCTATATATAACTAATCATAATTAACACCTAACTAAATTAACTGGAACAGATCACAAAAATATTCTAATTCTACATTAGGATGCTTTCAGCTTTTACTTAAACTTTGAAGGCTGTAGCTTGCCCCCACAGATAAGAAAGAAATTTGTTTTACACAGTTCAGGAGTAATGAGGTTTACCTACTCTTTTTAAAAACTCACACTAAACAAGTTTTTAAGCTTATTTATATATTGGGGGGGGGGGGCGGGGAGAGGGAAAGAGAGACTCCCAAGGAGGCTCCATGCTGTCAGCGCAGAGCCCAACGCAGGGCTTGATCCCACGAACCATGAGATCATGACCTGAGCCAAAACCAAGAGTCAGACACTTAACCGACTGAGCCACCCAGGCGCCCCCCCCATACTAAAGTTATTAACAGCAAAACTTAATTCTTTGTGTAGAATTACAAAACGTAAGCACTGGGATTTTCTTTTTTTAAGCTTTAATATGCATAGAGGAGTTCAACATTTACGGCAGAGGTCAGCAACTCTTCGAGGTAGATGGAGGGAAAAGGAGAGTCGAGGAGAGGCAACAAGGGGGTGCTATCTGCAGGTCCTTCTCCCCTTCCTTCCATATCTCCCTCTTCTCCTTTGTCCCATCCTTCCAGAAAAGCGTGACTGCATGAGGCAATTCCGTCAGGTATTGTGAGACGGAAGCTGCTGAGCCTTAGAGCCAGGACTGGTAGGAGAGAAGCAAGGAAGCTGGTCCTGTTTGTGCTATCAGGATAATTAAGGTGCTGCCTTTGGTACTTTGGAAAAGAAAATCAAATTGTCACCTCAACCTTATAGAGATTAAAACTTTTAACTGTAAAGCAACAAGTTAAACTTATTTTATTCATGCTCACAAAAGTTATGTTACCTAGATTTCGCTTTGTTATTCTATGACAAGAAATACAGAAATAGGATATAGAAAGGTAAATACTAGCATGTGATCCTAAGCTCTTTTTTAAAAACTCTACCTAGGGACACCTGGGTGGCTCTGTCGGTTAAGCGTCCAACTTCAGCTCAGGTCATAATCTCACACAGTTCATGGGTTCAAGCCCTGTGTTGTGCTCTGTGCTGACAGCTCAGAGCCTGGAGGCTGCTTCAGATTCTGTCTCTGTCTCTCTCTGCCCCTCCTCTGCTTGCACTCTGTCTCTCTCTGTGTCTCAAAAATAAATAAAATTTAAAAAAAAATTTTTTTAACTTTACCTATAAGTGAATAATAGAGTGCATGCTAATGAATATGGGTATTTTATCCTGTAATTACACATCTACTATATACAGTGTACCCTACATCATAAAAATATCTTGTTAATTCTAATAGAGCACTTCCTATTAACTACACTCCTCTAGACATTGCACACTATGCCATTTTTATCCCTGTTTTACAGATCAGGAAACAGACACAGGAAGTTAAATAACACCCAATGTCACAAAGCTAGAAAGTATCAGAATCAGGGGCACCTGGGCGGCTCAGTCAGTTAAGCGTCCGACTTCGGCTCAGGTCATGATCTCATGGTTCATGAGTTCAAGCCCCACATCGGGCTCTGTGCTGACAGCTCAGAGCCTGGAGCCTGTTTCGGATTCTGTGTCTCCCTCTCTCTCTGCCCCTCCCCTGCTCCTGCTCTCTCTCTCAAAATAAACAAATGTTTAAAAAAAAAAAAAAAAAGAATCAGAATCAGGAACTCTGGTAGTCTAGCTCCACAGCTCATATTCAATCCTTATACTCAACTGGTGCTTCTCAGACTTTAATATGTACACAAGGTACAGGTACATAAGGTAGAGACCTTATCAAAATGTACACTCTGAATAAGATGCGTTAGGGTTGGGCCTGAGATTTTACATTTCCAGAAAGTGTCTTTTTATACTAATGCTGCTGGTCCACGGACCACACTTTAGTAATATGATTCTAAGCCACTCTGATGCCCTACTAAGCACTAAGAAAAGGGTGCCATTTAACTTAGGACCTAGTGACCTAAGCAAAAAGGCATTTATATCCTAAATTCAACTCCTGAACCAGGCTATGTGAAGAGTTTCAATTTACAATGAGGTTCAAGACCCCCCTAAAATCCACTTGATTTTTGCAATGTCCTTTTTTCCACTCTTAGGATAAAAACCCATTTCCTCCTATTCCAATGCAAATATACAATACAAAAATAACTCTTTCTTTGCAGGTGGGGGGGGGGGGCATAACAAGCATTTCAACTTGGCATTGCCTGAACATTACATGTAAAAACAGACACATCATTAAGACACAAAACTCTTGACTATTCAATTCTCAAATATGCCACAAAAAGCTGCAAATGACAGCTTGCCTCTGGATTACTCCAACTCAGCAACTTTTTAAAGGAGGGATTACAAAAAGAAATTGTTCCAACTAGTCATGTTTCTCTATTAAAAACAACATGCTTCAGACTCTTACATTTTCAGACATCTCTGATGTGAACTGAAACCGATTTACCTGTTTGAATCTACACCAACATTAAAATATGGTTAATCTGTAATATACTTAAACCTAATTTCTCTTTGTCAAAATCAAACTGTTTCTAAAAATTATCTTGTAGTCTCTTTTAAGGACTATTCAGAGTTTTCTCTGTTTATGCATTCTATTTTCCCTTCTTATATGATACCTGGATAAAGTAATCAAGGAGTTTATTAGATTTTGAAATTAAAATTTAGTCTGACCAAATTAACTGTAATAGCTTTCTCCAACAAGTATCAGACTTTCTAAAAAAAAAAAAAAAAATTCCGTTAACATGATTCTAATACTCTTTATGAAACATGGAGAACCCCCTGAAAAAAAAAGGCAGAGGGAACTCTTATTTATTGCACACCTGCCAGAAAGTAGGCAGAAAGTTAGCAAGTAGGCAGACCTGGGTTTACATTCCCCTTGAGTGACTATGTGATCTATGGGCAAGTTTACTTAAACCTACGTCATGACTCTTTGTTTTGTATATAGTAAACACTCAATTACATAGTTATTATTGCAACAGATATTTTTATAAAACCCTTTTTATAAAAGAGAAAATGAAAGCTCATGCAATTTATACAACTTGCTGAAGGAAACATAATAACTCAAAAAGCTGGAATAAGTCCAGCCCTATCTGACTCCAAAGCCCAGGATTTCTCTTCTGACCCATATACTACATTTCTAACGTGTAGTTATTGATTGCTTAGCTGAGATCACTAGTGCTTTTCACACACTAAAAGTGGATCTTTAAAAAAGCCTATACCTATAACTATAGCACCAATGCCATCTATATCTACACTATTGGTACTAAGACAACCAATTATTAAATATCAAGTAGCTGGAGAAAAAAAACCCGTAAAAGTCAATCTCAAGTAACCTAATACATACTTATGTAACAAAGTATGAACAAAGATGACTGGGAAAATTAGCTACTGAGGTCCTCCCTCTTTTTCATTCTAACAAACACCTGTTGAAAACCTATTACGAGAACATGGTACTGGGTACAGAGTTATAATTTACCAAACATGACAAGGATTAAGACTAAAGACCAGGACATCTTAAAACAAGAAAAATAGGGGCGCCTGGGTGGCTCAGTCCGTTAAGTGTCCAACTTCAGCTCAGGTCATGATCTCGCGGTCTGTGAGTTCGAGCCCCACGTCAGGCTCTGTGCAGACAGCTCACAGCCTGGAGCTAGCTTCAGATTCTGTGTCTCCCTCTCTGCCCTTCCCCCACTCATGCTGTGTGTATGTCTCTCAAAAATAAATAAAAACATTTAAAATAAATATATAAGTAAATAACAAAGTAACCTAAACCACAGCAAGGATATCTAATAACTAATGCTTTAAATGAGAGATTTAATTTAATTGCATCTCAGGACATACACTTAAAATACAACTAAATACTGAAGATACTCTGTATTAAAGTGCTGGCGGGTGAGGAAGTGCCTGTCTATGTACATCCAAGTGCTCACGTGCACATCTGCCCTCTATTCCAGAGGCAGGAGGGGGTCATGGTTCATAGCTTGGGTCTGAGGTCACCAGGACCTGACATCCAGCTCTGTCACTAATGGCTGAGTGACTCTGGTCAAGTAAATGCTTTAAGCTTCAGTCACCTCAACTGTCAAATGAGAAAAACAGCACTTATTTTAAAATAAAAACACTTTTATTGAAGGTACACCCTTCCATATAGCATTGTGCTAGGCACTGTGGACTAGGTATAAAAATGTATGTGCTTGAGCACTATTGACAACAGCCGAAGTATAGAAAGAGCTCAAGTGTCCATCAACAGATGAATGGATAAAGAACATGTGGTATCTATATACAATGGAGTATTACTCAGCAATCAAAAAGAATGAAATCTTGCCATGTGCAACAACATGGATGAAACTAAAGTGTATCATGCTAAGCAAAATTAGTCAGAAAAAGACAAATATCATATTACTTCACTCATATGTGGAATTTAAGATACAAAACAGGAGAACATAAGGGAAGGGAAGCAAAAACAATATAATAAAAACAGGGAGGGAAACAAAATGTAAGAGACTCTTAAATACAGAGAATAAACTGAGGGTTGTGGGATAGGTTGTGCGGGGGAATAGGCTAAATGGGCAGGGGGCACCAAGGAGGACACTTGTTAGGATGAGCACTGGGTGTTATATGTAGGAGATCAATTGCTGGATTCTACTCCTGAAATCATTATTGCACTATATGCTAACTAACTTGGATGTAAATTTAAAACAATCAATCAATCAATGCATGTGCTTGGCATGTGTCAAGAACAAAGCAAGGATTTTTGCCTGTTTTGTTCCCTGCTGTATCTTCAGTACCTAGAACAGTGACTGACATGTAGAAACCTTGCAGTATATATTGTGATAAATGATGAATAAATTATTTTTTTATGTGATTTGTGTATATGACTATGTTAGGAAAGATACCACTTGGGAGTGAAGTCTAAGGAAAGATGTATCTTCTTTATACTTTAAGTCTGCTCTAGGTTACAGCAGATATTACAAATAAAATTGGAATTTGTTCAAAGCTAGAGATTTAAAAATTATACATTTTCTAACCACAACATTTAAATAACAACAACAAAAAATCAACAACAACTGCTATTCAGATGAAACAGTATGGTTTATAGAAAGAGCCAAGGACCAGGTATAGGAAAATTCAGGTAAAATCACTTTACTATACTAATTATCAAACACTAATTTCTAGGATAGTTCCTGATTTGAGGGAAATTTCAGCTAAAATGTGTGAATGGTATTTTATCCAGAAGAAAAATAATTTCTAATTTTCCAGTATTATAGGTCACAGCCCACAAAATAATTTATTTAGTCAAAACTTCCCCAAAAGACTTGTGATACAAAGCATCCTGCTGGAAAAGGAAGTTTCCTACCAGTTACTCACCCATTCCTACACACATGGATGGGACACAGAGCAGGGCTTCTTAATTCAGTTAACTGTGTCTTTTTTGTTGTTGTTTTTTGTTTTGTTTTGTTTCGCTAGAACATTTTAAATGTTCTGTTAATTAGGGAACACATAAAATAGACAAATAAAGTTTCTTTTTTTTATTTTTTTTATGTTTGTTTATTTTTGAGAGAGAGAGAGAGAAAGAGTGACAGAGTGATAGTGGGGGAGGAGCAGATAGAGAGGAGACACAGAATCCAAAGGAGGCTCCAGGCTCTGAGCTGTCAGCACAGAGCCTGACACAGGCTCGAACTCACAAACCATGAGATCATGACCTGAGCCGAAGTCGGACGCTTAACCAACTGACCAACCAGGCGCCCCAGATGAGTAAAGTTTGTAAAGTTCAACGCCCAAAAAATAAATAAATGCTTTAGTGTCGGGTGAGGCAGAAACTATCCCCTCCCCCACGACCTTTGTTTGGATTCTGCCATCTTGAGCATATACATTTGTTCAATGTCTCTGATTTCTTTTTAATTTTTTTTAATGTTTATTTATTTTTGAGAGACAGAGAATGAGGAGGGGAGGGACAGAAAGGGAGGGAAACACAGAATCCAAAGCAGGCTCCAGGTTCCAGGCTGTCAGCACAGAGCTCAACGTGAGGCTCGAACTCACGAACCATGAGATCACAACCTGAGCTGAAGTCAGTTGCTTAACCAACTGAGCCACCCAGGTGCCCCATCAAGTCTCTGATTTTTAATAGGAGTTAGAAGTCTAGCTCCTGAGACTCCATGTGAGATTTTCTATCACACATGCTTAAAGTACCTTTAATTGAATATTTTATAAAATGAAACATTACACACACAAAGAAGTATAATGCACCTTCAGGGGCTCATAAACCAGCTTCAACAATTATCAACACATTTTTTACTATATTAAAGTGTTTCTAAAATCTTAGCAAGATAAGACTAATAAACACCTCTCTATTCTATGTTTCCCAGAGAAGCATGTGTTTACATTCTCTGACACAAGAGTAGCTCTCACATGAGCTCTCGTACAAGATGGCACTGCACAGCAAAAATCAGTTTTACTGGCAATGAGTACTCAAAAAGCATAGTAACCGACCCTCTTTTGCTCCTTCCACTCTGCTACTTTCAGTCTGGTAAAATGAAAGCAAATCTCAATGTAATCCAAGTAACCTTCCCCCCACCCCAAGGATCTCTTGATAGCTCAGTTTTTAAAATACCCAGCAGGGGGCAGGTTCCTGACTGGCTCAGTGAGTAGAGCATGCAACTCTCAATCTTGGAGTCATGAATTCAAGCCCCACGTTGGGCATGGAGCCTACTATCAATCAATCAATATAAAATAATAAAATAAAAAAACCAACAGGGAAATAGTGCAATAAATACATTATGGATATAAATCTGCTCTAAACACCATTAGGTCCATATACCACGTCCTTTCTCAGGAACTCAAAAAACTTCTGTAATTTCTAAGCATTTTCCCATAACATCAGAGTGACTCTGAGTTTGCCACCGGATGGGACACGACATTCCGGGACAGGCCAGGGCATATAATCTTTATACGAGTGGTCTCACTGCCAGGTGTTGTGTGTAAAGTTATGGCAGGCCTCCTCGCTAATCTAATCCTCAGTGTAGCAGACTAGGCCTAGCAGGTGCTTCTTATCACTCCACAAACTGATTCATCATGTCTCTATATCCATCACATACATAAGCATCCACAGGGTACAAGCTGGTATTTTATCCCTCAGATGTTTTTCAGCTACAATGCTGATGAACCACCCTACCTCCCTTCCTGGCCTAGACCAGTGGCAAGTACAAGCCCTCTGCCTCACCTCAGATCAGCAGCCACAGTGGGCTCTCTACCACCTTCACTCAGAGGCACAAGTACACATCCTCTAACACAGCAGGAGACAAAGAGCTACTCAACCTCAGGACAGCACCTTCGTTTAAAGATCTAATAAAAACACATAACTTTAGCCAATAAAATTAAGTAACAAGTTCCATATGTTTATAAGCACAATAACCCAGGACACAGTGAGGAACAAGTATTGCTCTACTTTCAGGGGCGGGGAAATGAAAGCTGTACACCTCTCAGTAAGTAAGGGAAACATCCCATGAGATCCTGGAAAACTACCAGTCGAGGACAAAGAGAAGAAAACATTGCACCACAGGCAATGATGAACCTGGGAACCTCCAAGATTGCCAACGGTGTATGGTTATATAAGTAGATTTCCCAAAAAAGATCAAAGTAGTTACCCCAAATTTCAAGTTTCTTCTGACTTAGACCATATGTTCTTACATCACTGAGTAGATCTCAATGCCTCTCTCTTGAACCTAAACAAAACCCATTTGTACTTAGAAAGGATTTAGTGTTCACAGCAACAAAACTAATTTTCTACTACACCCAGATGACTTTTTTGTAATGTTCCATTTTAAGTTACCAAAGTTAAGGTAATCAAAGAAGGATTTCCCCCTTGATGATATGTATACCTCAGCTGATGTGCTTTAATATAAAACTAAGAATTAAGCTGTTGATAAGTCCTTTAAATCTGGTATTCTCCTAAAACATTCACATTAATTCAAGCAAAACATTAAAGAGCATTACATAATGAGTCAGACTAAAATGGCAATGAAAAGAACAACCATTAAGGTACCCAGAGCATCAGTTTATCACAGATTGTCATTCACAGCATGAAAGAAAATGTTTTAAGACTAACTTCAAAATACTTACCTGAACCCCCAAAGGTACTCTATTCTTCCCCTTAAATACACAACATTTACCAAAGTATTGTTGTATGCAAATAAAAGATTTCTTTCTCTCAAAATGAAACTAAAGAAGTTCTTTGGGAAAAACAGCCACTAAGTTATCTGTATTGCTGACCTACAGGCTTAAGGGACCGCTTGTGCGAAGGGGGAGTGGTGGTCAGTAATTATGTTCTCTCGTACAACTGTGACTCTCACATCAGCTTTCATATAAGAACACAGAGCTATTAAGATGGGACAGCACAGAAATATAAATATATATTTATGTCAGCCATGAACATCCACACAAACAGTAATTAGTTTCTCTCTTTCTGTGTCATCCACCCTGTTATTTTGGGGCCTTTCCGATAAAAGGAAAGAACATTTCAATGCACTCTGAGTAGTTTTGTGGTTAATTCCAAATACTATTTTCATATTTCAATAAGCCTAGCATTGTGTTTTCACTATTTTAACAGATACCATTCACAAAAATGTCTTAAAGATACTAAAGAACACAAAAATATGTAACTTCAACCTAAATCTCTAAACTATTGGACTAGCTACATATTACCAGAAAGGGTCTTATGTATCCAACCCTGTGTGTACATTTTTTTCTAACCTCTGAGAAATATGTTATGACCAATGTTACTGCATCACAGACTGCATCATTACCATTGATATCTGATACATTTCCAGCAGGAATGAAAAGCTTAATTAGTAATAAACACCATGGGTTCTGAATTCAGGTAGAATTAGCTGTATAACTTGATCAATTTACAGCCTATCTAAACTTAAGTTTCCTTTCCTACAAAATGGAATAGTAAGAAAACCTATAGAGACTTCAAGAGATTTTGCAAGATTATATGAGATAATGCACACTAAAGCCCTTGGCATTTTTCCTAACACATAGCAAGTATTCTGTAAGTGTGAACTAATCATCACCCTCTATGCTGACTACTATCATCATCAACAATATCCTAGGCACTGCACTGAGTGCTGCATACTTTATCATAGATTTACACATTTATTCCCTTCAGCAGCCCTATAAGCTGGATGATTTTGTTATTTATTATTATTATCCTCATTTTATCAATGAGGAAACCAGATTCAGCTAGCAATTTTCCAGGTTCGTACAATTAGTAAACAGCATAACCAGAACCTGAAACAAAATCTGACAACAGAGCTCCTTAAAAGATATGACTTAAGTATTAATAGGTTCAAATTTCTCTAGAATGGGTCACAGCAGATTCGTTACCCAAAAGACATTATAGGTGATATTCATACAAATAAGTACATTAACTTCTGAATGTTTCATCCAAAAAGAGACAAATCAAAACTCCATTCCAATTCTTGATTTATTAATTATCTTTCATTTCTAAAAACAATTTCAGGGATGAAGGTGATGGTTATGACAATACATCACATTTATATAATGCTTTGGTATAGTAACTATTTGATCTACACTACAATCCCATGGATATCGGTAGGAATTATCACCTCCATTTCGTAGATGAGGAAAATGAAAAGTCACAAATCTGACAAAAAGTGGAAGAAGGATGCAGGCCTAAGTCTTCTTGCTCCAATGCAGAGCTATTTTTCACTACTCCATGCAGACAAACAGACATACAAATAAATACTAATTAAAAACTAATCTCAAAAAAAGGTAATATCCCCTGCCCCCAACAAAAAAGGAATCCATACATACTCATTCTCATCAATGATCACAGCCTTAGAGACAGAGCAATGAGGCAGTTCTCCAAACTACAGCAGTTAAAGAAAGAAGAACAGATTTAGAGGGGCATAACACTGTTTAAAAAGGACGGCTACCGGGCCTATTTAAGGAAGGCAGAGAGGATCAGTCTCCAGGATAACAAAATAAATAAAGTTATCTACCTCTACTAAAAGAAAAATGAAGGAAATATGGCTTAGAACTACACCAAGGAATTTAACTTACATTCTGGAAGAATAGTCAGAATTGGTATATATTGGTAGCAGTACAAGACACAGTTCCTGCATCCAGAGCTTCCAAGGACGACAAAAAGTTAATATATATTGGTTCAAATAATTAATTAAAATACAATGTAGCAAGTGGGATAAAAGATACACACTATGAATGCATATAAGAGAGAGGTCTGCTCTAAGCAAACGGGATAATTAAGTAATTTGTTCATTTACAGAAAGAAAAAGAAAGAAAAATAAGAGATGCCCGAAAATACAAGGAAAATAGTTATAGGAAGTATCAGTTTGCAATGGAAAACTATGCTCAGTTTTTAACTTAGACTCCACCTGTTTGCCTTTTACCATGTCCCATGCATCGCAGCTACATGAATCATTTGGCCTCTCAATACGATCTTCTGCAAGTACACTGCTCATTAAATCCTGCTCATTACAGGGCTGGGCTCCAAATTATACTTAAATCAATTTATTTGATCTGTGACTGATAATTAGTGACTGAAGACAGTTATTACATGGGTAATTTCATTCAAAATCAGTCTGAGCATTTTAAAGTAGACTTACAGAATCATCTGGCAGTTTGAGTTGTGTATCTTGACTGAAAGCAACAAAAGAAAGGTCTTACTTTACATCACTTACATACAAAGGTCAAGTTCAGGAAATTTTGTCAAAAAGCAAAGTTAAGACAGAAGACAGTGAAGTTTGCTAAGAAGAAATCTGAGCTAAGTTTAAAAAAATACTGAAGACTTTAAATTTTCCAATTTAAAAAGTATTAAAAACAAACCACATTGAGGGGAAAAAAATCTGTCCTGAAGGAATAATCTGAATTACAAACCACTGTTTTGTATCTGTTAATATCATGGAACCATTATTGAAATTAAAAAATAGGGTGCTGTATTAATCCAACAATAATACTCTGGTTAAGTAAACTATCATGTAACCACACACACACAAAAAAAACTTTAATCAGGCTGTTACTGAGAATAACTGCAAATATTCACTTTCAATTTAATATTTATTTGGCCCTAGTGTTCTCAAACTTTAGTGCCAACACGACGATTAACGTAGGCAAACAACAGATTCCAAAAGGAATGCATCCCTGTCCCGAAGGTAAGCAGGTGTCAAAATTTAGTAGCATCACTAAATTTTGCTCATCACCAGCATCACCCAGGTAGTCTGGCAAGGATGTTGTTTCCTGGACCTAAAATAGTAGCTATTCTGAGGAGAGACACAAGAAAACAGACTTCTGTAAGCCCCGCCCCCAGCTAATCCTGACAGAGGTGAATGGTGGCCACTGTTTTGAGAAGTAACACAAGATTCCAGACACTATCCTGGGTACTCTTATGTGTTCTTTCACGTAATCCTCATAAAACCACACGAGGTAGATATTATCCTTACTTTATGAATGAGGAAACAGAAGCCCATGGATTAAGATGCCTAAGATTAAACAATTAAAGAAAAAGGACTGAAGAGAAATTTCCCTTATTAGATATCAGTATCCGAGGAATGTAGATAAGGAAGCTGGCATTCCAAAAGTCATTAAAAAATAAAAGTAACAGTAGATCTGGGGCGCGTGGATGGCTCAGTCCGAGTACTGGCTCAGGTCATGATCTCACAGTTAGTGGGTTTGAGCCCCACGTCGGGCTCTGTGCTGACAGCTCAGAGCCTGGAGCCTGCTTCAGATTCTGTGTGTGTCTCTCTCTCTGCTCCTCCCCTGCTCACACTCTTTCTCTCTCTCAAAAATAAATAAACATTAAAAAATTTTTAATAAATAACAATAGATCTGAGAGCTCATCTTGTGTCACTCAGAGATACAGAGGAGAGGCCAATATTAAAAATTACAAATAACTGTTTTAAATAATTATTTTAAAATGCTCTGTGTATAGCTAGCTGCATGTAGACTAAGGTAGAGTAAAAGTACACTGATATGAAATTATCTATGCTTAAAACTTACATTGAGGTTTAAGTCATTTCTAATAGGTGAATTAAGTACTCATCCATAAATATTTATTTTGATATAAACTTTCTGGTAACCAAATGGAACTACAGTTTTGATACCAAGAATTCAGCCTGTGGCCCAAACTCTCCTAATCAGCAGTACAAACTGACCAAGTACAGTAATCATACACTGACCAAGTGCAGTAATTATTTAAGGAAAGGAGAAAGTTTAAAAAAATATCAGTAACATGACTCAGGTGTCATCTACAGACACAGTGCTCTGATAACCCTGCAAATCTCAGCCACGGAGATGTTTATTGTCTGTGTGAACACTCAGCACTGTGCTAAGCTGTGGAAACACCCAGAAAAATAAGACTAGGTCTCTGTCCTTAAGGAGGCTAAAACCAGAGGGGAAATAACTAACAAGACCTAATAATAACCAAATTAAGAGCTAAATTATGTAACATTACCTAATGCCACCGATCAGTGAAGGAAATCAATGTCAAGTAAAACAAGGAAAGCTCATGCAGTATGCGTGCCTACTATATACCAAATGCTTTCACTTGTGTTACCTCTTTTAATTCTAAAAATAACCCTGAGAGGCAGGGTTCAAGATGAAGAAACTCAAGCTCAGAGCAGTTAAGGAGCTTGCCCCAACTCATGGAACCAGCAAAGACAACACAAGGGAAAGCACCAAAGCAGAGGAAAAATGACTACACTGAGGAAACCAGCCTGGCTGAAACAGCACACTGGGAAACAGAGCTGGCCAGAGCTGGGTCAAACTATGAGGAACCACTATTTATGTCTGATGAGATAAGACGGTGAGTAAAGGGATGTTTGCGAAGACTAACATGGCAGTACTTCATGGAGCAGACTGAGGAGGCAAGGTCTACACAAAGGTGGAATTAGCTAAGAAAGGGCTCTAGGAACAAGCTGCCCCAAACTGCCATAGCTGGCCTGGCACTACAGCTGTACCCTGGTGCTGCCAGGTGCTGGCTGTCAATCACAGCTAGACGGTGGTGTCCTGCTGATGAATACAAGCGATTTCACAGAACATCAATGTCAGACCAAACCACCCTATGGCCAGGATGGATCAAGATAAAAACAGGACCTCTCTGGAATCATGTCTGAACATGGACAAAACGTGAACACTGTCCAAGCCACAAAAATGTCCCCCATCCCAGCTAATGTGATAGCTACTGCTTTACCAGCCATAGGTTTAGCCTCATCTCACTCCTGCCTCCTAGGTAAGATTTATTAAGATACTCAATCATAGAATTACACCCATCACTTGACGGCCCCCAATCTAGAGCAAAGCCCTACTTGAACCCTCCCCCAAATCACCTAACACAAGCCAAATCCTATAATAAAACCCTTCTAACATCCTCTGAGACCCCATAATTCTCCATGGTTAATAAACTCAACTTTGTTCAACTATAAATGTGTTCCTGGTGGTGTGTGGCTGGAGAGCACTGACAGAAATGGGAGCCTACAATAGGCTGGCAGCAGTGGGAACGGAGCAAAGAAAGATACGTTTCCAGGCAAGAATGAAAAGATCTAGTAACAGACAATTAAGGAGGGAACAAAAGATGACTCATGTACCCCTTGTGACAGTAAAGGACATCAATCAGACTGAAATATCACGAATTCAGAGTGGACCTAGTTAAATTAGCTCATTTTTTAGGGACTTCATAAAAGATAAAGGAAAACAGAAAACTATTTGAAAAGTAATTTAGAAATTTAAAAATAATGATGTGTGGGTCCCACCTACAAAGATTCTGGTTTAATACATCTTCAGTGTACCCTGGGCATCAATATTCTTAAAAGCTCCTCAGGTGATTCCAACGTGGAGTCAAAGTTGAGAATCACTATCTCAGAGAATGCTCGTGGCTCATGGCTGGGAGAAAGGAGGAAGAGCAATGGCAAGAGTGAAAAGAGACCCAAGGAACTATCAGGAGAAAAGAAAAGAAAAGAAAAGAAAAGAAAAGAAAAGAAAAGAAAAGAGAAGAGAAGAGAAGAGAAGAGAAGAGAAGAGAAAAAAGAAAAGAAAAGAAAAAAGAAAAGAAAAAAGGGAAGGAGAGGGAAGGGAAGGGAAGAAAAAAGAAGAGAAAAGAAGAGAAAAAAAGAAAGAAAAAAGAAGAAAGCAAAGCAAAATTGGCTTGAAGACTGAGCAGGATTCCCAGATATCATGAGAACAATGAAAATGTTAAGCGTCACTGCATTTAACAAATGACAGAAACCAGACGGGCATGTTAAGATAGGTTTACATGACTGGCAAACCTGGCCAACTGGTAAAAACAATTTTCTGCATTAGCAAGATCTTCAAGAGGAAGACCTGCAGTCCTTTGAGGCTGCCTGCGTGAACGACTACACCTACTACCACAAATAGAGGTAATCGTGGACCACCTATTGGAATTGTGTAGAGGTGGAGTCCCCTGCTGACTTTCCAGCGATGGTCCCACACTGCCATCTAGTGGGTCAGGATGGCAAGGACCGATTTGAACTGGAAGTGATTTCTAGCAGGCTGTGAACTCATCTGGTTACAAGGCAGGTGGTAAAGAGTCTAAATTCAAGGCTTTAATCCTGATGTTTTCCTCTAGAGCAGAAGACAGACGTAAGGTACAGGGTTTCTTTGACGGTGATGAAGATGTCCTAAAATGGTGGTGATGGCTGCATAACATTTTAATGTAGTTAATGCCACTGAATTATACATTTAAAAATGGATAAAAATGGTAAATTTTATGTTACTTTGTGTCATTTTAAATGGCTGAATGGTATGATCTAGGAATTATATCTCAATAAAGCTGCTGGAAGCAAGGAGGAAGAGGTGGGAAATACAGAAATGATTTAAGAACTGTAGAAAGCTTAAAAGAATGTCAGAAATCATTCAATCCCTTCATTTAGAGCCCCCTTCATTTTGAAACAAGTAAAATTGAGGCTCAATGGATGAAACTACTTATCCTCCTCACCTAGACAGTAAAACCTAGGCCAAATACAGGGAGAACTATTAACTTATTTAAAAACTGTCTCTGTCTCCCAATCATGAGAAGTGATTTTTCTTAAGCTGGGTCCTCACCAGCGCCTATCTTTTGCTGGGCAACTTATTACCGGGCGATCTCACACACACCAGTGATTTCAACTAGCAGTAGTATCACCGTTATTCCAACAATTCAAGCTCAAAACCCTGCACTCATCCTTCACTCCTTCCTCACCTGAAAAATCACACAATGAATTGGGTCATCTCTCCTTGCAAAAGACCTGTTCTCTTTCTGGGCTACCAGCACCCTCCTAACACAGGCCTTCACTAATTCACACCCAAGATAAAGCAAATATTCTCTTAACTGGAATCCTCATCTTCAGTCTTTCTCCTTCCCTAAGCAGGTTCACCAAATCAGTGCTGCTGCACTAATCTAGAAGTCTGTGCATTTTGTACTGCTACTCGGAAATCTTTATGGGCTCCTCAATACCTACAAAATAAAGTTCAAATTCTTTAGCCTGGCCATCAAGGCCCTCCATATTCCAGAATCTATCCCAATCTTCTCCCTTATAGCCTTCTACACAGGTGACACCCTGATACTAAATCTACTTGAGAACCTCTATTCATTTCGCCATTAGCTACCGCCTCCCAAGGACGTTATCTATGCCACTGATTTCCACTATTATCCTTTTTTTTTTTTCTCAAGCTATGCATCAGCTTCACCCACAGAGCTTCAAGGATGTTGCCCAGATATCTGGTTATTTTTCAAAATTCTGCAAGTAAATTTTCATGAAAAGTGAAAACCAACGATTCATAGACTTTAAGAAAGTCTTCCATAAGGTGGTTAGTTTTCAGCACCTAAATGGAGTATCCAATATTATACGGTCAAAAAATTTTAAATTAAATTGCCCAGAGAAACCATTACTTAACTATCTAAGCATTCTTTTCCTGATCACCTGCACAACATAAATCTTCCTAATTAACATCTACTTCCTAACAAAAGGTAAACACAGTAACTGAAAAATGCTAATAAGAATTAAATTTTTATATACTCATCAAATTTGTGAGTAACATCACAACCATTCAGATTAAAAATTCAATTTAATACGCGTTTGTCCTATATATGACAATCATTTAAATGTGAACAGAACATGCTAATGTGAACGTCCAGTTTGAAATTCAACATGCAGAATTATTTATGGACATCATGAACAGCCTGAATGAACCCAGCTGTGGCAATTTCACCTTAGCCCTTGAATATAAAGATGTAAAGAAGGGAGTCAATTAGGATGAAAAAGAAAGATAGTTCTTGTCAAACCAGACTGCACATTACAATGACCTGGGGAGCTTTTAAAATTTCCATGTACAAGGACACTCTAAACCAATTAAATCATATCTCTGGGGTGGGACCCATGCATCAGTATTTTTTAATGCTCCCCAGGTACTCCCAATGTGTAGGCAATGTTGAGAACTAATGAAATCAGAAGAGAATCTCTCCTAGAGATGCACCTGGGTGGCTCAGTTGGTTAAGTGTCCGACTTCAGCTCAGGTATGATCTCATGGTTCGTGAGTTCCAGCCCCACGCTGGGCTCTGTGCTGTCAGCTTGGAGCCTGGAGCCTGCTTCCGATTCTGTGTCCTCCTCTCTCTCTCTCTCTCTCTCTCTCTCTCTCTCTCTCTCTCTCTCTGCCCTTCCCCTGCTCATGCACATTGGTGTGTGCTCTCTCTCAAAAATAAACATTGAAAAACAAACTAAAGGAAACAAAGAATCCCAGAGAAATCTGAAGATCAGAACTGTTCAGAGACAAAGAAGAAAAATCCCAGAAAGCAGGTAAGTAAGCTGCTTTCTCTTATTAAGTTACAAATTATTTCTATATATTAAGGATATGTCTTTCCATGTTGCAAATGTTTTCCTCAGTTTCTTGGCTTTTCCATAAGTCAGTTCTTTGACACACAGATGTTTTTGACTTTTATGAAGTCAAATCTAATGATCAAACTAACCTTTTTCCCCTTATTTGGTTTTTCTTATTTTTGCCTTGAAGGCTTTGTTTGCCTCGAAGGTTTTGTTAAAACAAAAGCAATAAAAAACAGGGGACTTCCTAACATTATGATTCTCAACCAAAGTAATGAATAAAAAAATTATTATTAACCTGAAACTATAAATGCCCTTAAATTTTTTTTTTTAATGAAATTTATTGTCACATTGGCTTCCATACAACACCCAGTGCTCATCCGAGCAGGTGCCCTCCTCAATGCCCATCATCCACCCTCCCCTCCCTCCCACCACCCATCAACCCTCAGTTTATTCTCAGTTTTTAAGAGTCTCTTATGGTTTGCCTCCTTCCCTATCTGTAACTTTTTTTTCCCCCTTCCCCTCCCCCATGGTTTTCTGTTAAGCTTCTCAGGATCCACATAAGAGTGAAAACATATGGTATCTTTCTCTGTATGACTTATTTCACTTAGCCTAACACTCTCCAGTTCCATCCACGTTGTCAGGAAAACAGTGTGGAGGTTCCTCAAAACATTAAAAATAGATCTACCCTATGACCCAGCAACAGCACTGCTAGGAATTTACCCAAGGGATACAGGAGTGTTGATGCATAGGGGCACTTGTACCCCAATGTTTATAGCGGCACTCTCAACAATAGCCAAATTATGGAAAGAGCCTAAATGTCCATCAACTGATGAATGACAAGCTGTGGTTTATATATACAATGGAATACTACCTGGCAATAAGAAAGAATGAAATAAATGCCCTTAAATGTTTAAAATTACACATGACTATGCCATGTGTAAGACAAAATGGCAACAAGTTAACTTTAAAAAGGATACCTTTCTCGGGCACCTTTTGGTGGCTCAGCTGGTTGAGTGTCCAACTCTTGATTTCAGCTCAGGTCATGGTCTCACAGTTTGTGGGATCAAGCCCCACATCGGGCTCTGCCCTGGCAGTGTGAAGCTTGTGTGGGATTCTTTCTCTCCCTCTCAAAGTAAATATATCAACATGAAAACATTTTTTTAAAAAGGATACCGTGCTCTCTCTCTCTCTCTCTCTCTCAAAATAAATATATCACCATGAAAACATTTTTTACAAAAAATATACCTTTTGATTTTACTGTATCTAAACAAGTAAATAATGACTTTGTCAATTTTTATTTTTTTAATGTTTAATTTTAAGAGAAAGACTGAGAGCATGCCCGTGCAGGAAAGAGACAGAGAGAGGGAGACAGAAGATCCCAAGCAGGATACGTACCCACAGCAGAGAGCCCAATGCAGGGTTCAAAGTCACAAACCACAAGATCATGACCTGAGCCGAAATCAATAGCCAGACACTCAACTGACTGAGCCACCCAGGTGCCCCCAATTTTTACTTTTAAAATAAAATATCTAAGATGTTTATCCAATGGGTTACATGCTTTTTCAGGAACTGTTCAGAAATATAGCTGTGTTGCAGGGAAAGCAAACATTTGAATTCTAAGATTAGAATGAGATATGATAAACAAGGTTATTCCACACAACAACATTTATAATTTTCATCCTAACAAGTAATTATCACAACAAAAACTGAGGGGGTTGGGATCACCGCACAAAATATTTTGTAGTAATAAATCCCATTGTAAATAGGTCAAAGGCACAATTCTCCCCCAGATCATCACAAATTCCAATCTTACAACTAGTTTCAAACATGATTTTTCGCTTTTAACATGAATAACAGGCTCACTATTAATAAGGCACTATTACCATATTGATTTGTCCAGAGTTCTTTCATTATGGTGACTTTTATATAGAAACTTATGACAAAATTTTGTTTTTATGGTTCAAATTCAAAACAAAAGCTATGGTGAATGTCAGAAGTTGAGAACAGATTGGAAAGGAGGTTCGTGAAGATGATCACTCAGGGATATTAAGTTTTAATAGCTGACAACACATTCACTATACTGAAAAAAATGTATGTGCTTTTAATCCCAGTGTCCACCAGAGGGAGCATCACATCTAAATTAGACTACTTGGGAACTCCCAGATGGAAAGGAGAAAGAAATCACCTGAAACTTGACCAACAAAAATTTTAGATGTAGCATATACAGAATTACACATGAAATCAAATCACAGCATCCCCAAAAAATTTTTCAAAGGGAACATTTATCAAATAACCAGACTGCTGAGAACTTTAAAAGTACCTACAGAAATCCATTCTTCTCAGTTTAAAGTAAATACACATTACGCAGAGAGCTCGACATTATATGAAGCAGAGGTATGCTGATTCAGTAAGTCTGCGGTGTGGCACAAACCTGCACTGCTAACAAGCTCCCGTGGACAATGGTGCTGCTGACCCACACGCCACACCTGGAGTAGCAGGAACTGAGTGACAATGTAAACTGAATTTCCAAACTCACGTTTTAACTCTTACATAAAGTTAGGAAACTGGTAAGGAGTGGGACCCTAAATCTTGGATGTAAACCCATGAAACTTGGTGCCTGAATTCCTAAATTCTGTTGAATTCCTTTTACCAGTAAAAACACTCTGAAGAGGGTGTCTTCCCCTATGGTAAGGGCTGTGTGAAGGACTGCTGAGCCCCCTCAGGAACTATCTCCACCACCTCTCAGTGCTTTAGATCTATGACCAGACTCAAGTCCTGGCAGACCCCAAAGGATAAAGCTAAAAAGTGTGATGCATTGGGAGGCTCATTACACACCAAAAGAATTGCAAGATTTTGTCAATTTATATCAACAAAAACTTGAGGAACACAGGAAAGGACCCTAAGGGTGTTGGGAGTATTGGATTCAGGTGGAAGATAATGCTGGATTAAGATGAATTCACTGATATGTGTGTGCTAAGCAGAAACTGTGCTCAACAGGTTGGCCCAAACAGCTAGGAACGACTCTAACAGTTTGGTTGGTTGGTTTACTGAAAGCTGGACCCTAAGGTGACCTATACTAAGTGAAGGTGAAACATCAGAACTTCTCTAGATACTAAAGAAGATGGAATCTGATGGCTTACAAGATCAGAATGCTGAGTGGATTTAATATGTAAGACTTGCTTACCTTTAACCATGTCCCCAGGAGGATCCAGAAAACATTCCATTCACCAAGCTATGAGAAATATATTCATGAGAGGAACCCTGGCCTCTTTCAAGACCTCTGTGATGGCTAGCCATTAGAAGCCAGGAATAAAAGTGGCAACTCCTGCCATAGAACTGGGCTTCCTAAATTGAGCAGGAGATGATGGGATCCTGTGGTAGCAGGGACCAAGTAGCAGCACATAATCATCAAAGACACGGTGGGAATGAACACCATAATGGCAGCCAAAACAGAACTAGAAAGGTTTTAACTGCAGAGATCTCTAACATTGGCTAAGTAATCAGTGTCCCCAGAACTGAAATAGATGGGCAATCTAATTAAGTCTTGATAGTGTAACTGGTAAACAGAAGTATGACTTAAATCACCAAAATAAGAAAGTTATGGCCCCTCTACCAACTCCCAGATGTGAGGCACTTCACAGACCCAGAGTCTCTGGAATGAAGACAAGGTCAGGTCCCGTAAAGGAAGAATGCTACCACAGAGCCAAATATGGATACTGTAAATTTTCCACCTGGACTTCCCAAAGAGATCTATAGCTATTTATAAGGATGACTTTGGGGCACCTGAGTGGCTCAGTCAGCTGAGCATCCAACTCTTGATTTCGGCTCAGGTCATGGTCTCACGGTTCAGTAGTTCGAGCCCCACACCAGGCTCTGCACTGACGGGGAGGAGCCTGCTTGGGATTCTCTCTCTCCCTATCTGTCTGCCCCTCCCCCACTCGATCTCTCTTTCAAAATAAATAAATAAAATTAAAAAAAAAAAAAAGAGGATGACTTTGTACTGGGGAAGACAACATAACCAGACTTTGGGAGGTCTACTGGAAACCAGCTCTGAACTAAAGTTAATTCCTGAAGACCCAAAATTACCATTGTGGTCCAAACTTGCAGGAATAGCACCATATGCTGTGTTGACTTTGTGGAGCCTGCTTAGAATTCTCTCTCTCCCTCTCTCTGCCCCTCCCCTGTTCACACTGTCTCATAAGTAGAAAGAAAGAGAGAGCGAGAGAGAGAGAGAGAGAGAGAGAGAGAGGAAGAGAAAGAAAGAAAGAAAGAAAGAAAGAAAGAAAGAAAGAAAGAAAGAAAGAAGAAAGAAAGAAAAGAGAGAAAGAAAGAAAGAAAGAAAGAAAGAAAGAAAGAAAGAAAGAAAGGAAGGAAGGAAGGAAGGAGTGTGTAGTGTATGGAAGTCAGAGGATCAATGCAGTTTGGGCTCACATTTACCTCACAGTGAGTCCAATAGGTCCCAAATCCACCCTGCAGTGATATTCAGTCCCCAAATATATAGTCGAAACAGACATCCTGAACAACTGTCAGAATCCCCTCTCTTATTCCCTTACGCACACAGTAATAGCTACTGTGGTGTAAAAGTCCAAGTGGAAGCCACTAGAATGCCTTTACCTACCTAAACAGTATAACAAAACCAATACTGCAATTTCTGGAGGACGTACTGCCACCATCAATGTTGAGAAAGATGCAAAGATGGAGAATACTTTCACATCCTCACTTAACTTGCCTGTTTGGCCAATGTAGAAGACAGATGGATCTTGGAGAATGACAGTGGATTATAAAATACCAAAGTTACGGAATATCAAAGGGAGAATGTGATTCAGCTACAAGAGGAACAAAATCACCCAAGGATGGGTAAAGAGATTTCTTTTAATTTTTTTAAGTTTATTTATCGAGAGAGAGAGAGAGAGAGCGAAAGAGCAAAGGGGGGGGGTGGGGTAGAGAGAGGGAGAGAGAATCCCAAGCAGGCTCCACACTGCCAGCACAGAGCCCAAGACAGGGCTTGAGCCCACGAACTGTGAGATCATGACCTGAAGTGAAATCAAGAGTCAGACACTTGACCGACTGAGCCACCCAGGGAACCCTGGTAAGGGGATTTTGTATGTGCTCTTTTCAGGAGAGGGTGAGTGTTTTCAGCTGTGCAAAGGATAGTTCGGTGAAAGAATAAACTAGCTACAGTCACCAAGTATGGTTAAGGATGGTTAAATAGGTATGCATGGTCGACAAGGGATGAACTACGATGGCTTCTATAGCACAGCAGCACAGCAACACAGCAAGCTGGAACTACAATCCCCAAAATCTCTTCTCTGTATACTCTAGGTTAAGGTTGGCCAAAAAAGACGGGTGACATTCGGAAAGCAGAAGTGAAGTGACCGTCATTACGTTCTGCAGGGCGTGCAGGGTTTGCGTAGGTGCCAGGTACTGCTGCAGCCTGTGTGCATGGTCACTACCTAATGGCCTGCCTTGTTGGCCTGGGGCACCTATCAGGCCCTCAGCTCCCCTATCTCTTCCTGAACCTCCTCCCAGTTGTGGAGCCCAGTACAGGAACAGTTCTGTGGCAAAGAGCATTAGCAGTTTCTGCAGGCCATCAGTGTCATTGAGGGTGAAGGCAGTGACTGACACCGCTTTCGATCTGTCCGCATTAGTTCCAATTGGATTCCAATGTGTTCTTGCTTCCCCCCACTCGGTATCTGGCTTCTCTTTCTGCCAGCCCCACTGACTTGAGGGCCACCACGATGCAGAGCAACAGCATCTTTACCAACCCCCACAGTTATGTAAGCTGTAATCTCTGTAATGCTTAACCTTTGTCATTCCGTGATTCTGCTTCTCTGATCAAACCCTAAATTGATATAACCCCCTTCTAGAAAAACTCACCAGTCCCAGAGAATAACCCTGACAGTTGGGAGACACCAGATGACCAAATATACAGATACCCACTGGGCAAGAATCTGAATAGACACCCAGAGTTGTTCTTTTTCAACCTAAAACTTTTTTAATGCCTCATTCTTAAATATGACTAATCAAAAATGACCAGACACTTGAGGACAGTTCTTTTATCTTTTCTTTCCTTTTACTATTATCATAGAAAGCATTAATCATTCCCCAAAGTACAGAGAACAGTATAATGGAACCCCACACATTCATCAACCAGCTTCAAAAATTATCAACATATGGCTAACCTTACACAACCTATACGCCCACCAACACCTCCCAACTACATTACTTTAAAGCAAACTCCAGGGGCACCTGGGTGGTTCAGTCAGTTGAGCGACCAACATCAGCTCAGGTCATGATCTCACAGTTCGTGGGTTTGAGCCCCGCATCGGGCTCTGTGCTGACAGCTCGGAGCCTGGAGCCTACTTCGGATTCTGTGTCTCCCTCCGTCTCTGCCCCTCCTCCGCTCGCACTCTCTCTCAAAAATAAATAAACATTAAAAAAAGTTTTTTAAATAAAGGAAATTTCACAACACGGATTTTTGAAACATGGATTTATTTTGATGCTGCTCTTTACCTAAGCAAGCAAGCCTGAAATATAAGGAGACTTATATATAACTTGGTTCTATAGTCTTTCTTAAGTAAACTTACAATGGGACATTAAGTCTACAAAGAAAAAAAAATCATAGGACTCTCCACAGATGATGAAATGCTAAAGCAGAATTCAACACCTATTCTTTAATTTTTAATGTTAATTCATTTTTGAGAAAGAAAAAGACTAGGAGCAGAGGAGGCGCAGAGAGAGAGAGGAGGACACAGAATCCAAAGCAGGCTCCAGGCTCCAGCTGTCAGCACAGAGCCTGATGCAGGGCTCAAACCCACAAACCACAAGATCATAAACTGAGCCAAAGTAGGATGTTTAACCAACTGAGCCACTCAGGAGCCCCTTCAACACCATTCTTAATTGAAAACTCTTCACAAAATAGAAATGGATACATGAGTATACAAACAGACCAATGGAATAGAGTAGAAAGTCCAGAGTTAGAGCCAACTAGTATATGATCTAGAATATGAACACTTTCTGTCCCAGTGATTTGCTCCAATCTTTTTAATAACACATGATGGGACAGCTAGATAGCCATTTGGAAAAAGATAAAATTAGATCCATACCTTATACTATACATAATAAATTATTTTTTTTTAAGTAGTCTCCATGCCAGTGTGGAGACCAACACAAGACTTGAACTCATGACCCTGATATCAAGACCCTGAGATCAAGACCTGAGCTGTATCAAGAGTCAGATACTTAACCGACTGAGCCACCCAGGCGCCCCATACATAACAAATTCTAAATGAATCAGAGATCTCAATGTAAAGATTTAAAGTATACAAGTTCTAAAAGAAAACATGGGTGAATTACTCTATCATAATCAAAGTTAAATGAAATAATCTGAGAGAAAGTATTTCCAATATTTATCAAAGATAGAGGGCTAATACTGCGAATGTGCAAAAAAGTGCTTAAAATTCGAAGGGGGGGAAAAGACCAAAAATCTCACAGATAAATGGACAAAAGATATATACAGACAATTCACAAAAATATATAAATATGGCCTTTACGCATATGAAAAAATGTTTAACAGGGGCTCCTGGCTGGCTCAGTCAGTGGAGTATGCAACTCTTGAGCTCAGAGTCATGAGTACAAGCCCCACATTGGGCATAAAGCTTGCTTAAAAGAAAAAATATTTAAAAAAAAAAAAAAGATGTTTAACTTTAATGATAATGCAACTTAAATGCAAATTAAAACTATACTGAGATGTGTGCCGGAGTGGCTCAGTCAGTTAAGTGTCCCACTCTTGATTTTGGCTCAGGTCATGATCTCTCAGTTAGTAAGTTTGAGCCCTGTGTTGGGGACTCTGCACTGACAGTGTAGAGCCAGCTTGGGATTCTCTCTCTCCCCCTCTCTCTCTGCCCCTCCTCCGGTTGAGCACGTGCTCTTTCACTCTCTTGAAATAAACGTTAAAAAAAAAAAAAAAAACCTATACTGAGATACAACTTTTCACCCATCAAATTGGCAGAAATTCAAAAGCTTAACAATACACTCAGTCCACAAAACTGAGGGAAACAAGCACTCTCCTACATTGCTAATGGAAACATAAAATGGTACCACCCCATACAGGTATTGACACTTTGGCTTAGCAATCCCACTTCCAGGAATTCACCCTGAATATACACCTGTAACAGTACCAAAACACTTAAGTGTGAGGTTATTAATTACAAGTATTATTCACATTTGCAAAATACTAAATTACACAAATGGCCAAGCAGAGGAAATCAGAAACTATGGAACATACACAAAAGAATAAGAAAGATTCGGGGCACCTGAGTGGCTCAGTTGGTTAAGCATCTAACTCTTGATTTCGGCTCAGGTCATAATTTCATGATCTCACTGAGTGTGGAACCTGCTTGAGATTCTCTCTTTCTCCCCCTCTGTCCCACTGGCATGCATTCTCTCTCTCTCTCTCTCACTTTCAAGAAAGGCGGGCAGGAAAATCTAAAACTGAAAGCAAAGTAAAACAAATGAACTCAATTATATTTCTAATTAATACCAGTAAATACATTAAAGGGAAAAAGAGAAAGAATACAAAACGGGCACAGTATTTAACTATACACTATCAGTCTTCAGCAGAGCAGCAGGGAAAGGTACACTGTAAACAAATTCAGCACCAAGTAGGAGCTTTTCTTTTTAATATGTAGATGTAACAATTTGGAACAATTTTAGATGAGATACAGAGTTCAATAAATGAGTAAACAGGTTGATGTTGTTACTAAGAGAGTCACTGAAGCAGAAGAAATATACAATTATGTAATGGAGAAAGGCAAGAAAGAACCCTAAAGAGACAAATCTGACTTGAAAGTATTGGTGTGAACCCATGATATTCTAAAGTATATATACGTATACACATATGTATATATGTACACACATTTTCATGAACCTGCATACTTCACAACTTTGTCTGCTAAAAAGGTCAAAGCAAAGACATTCCAGTAGCAGTGAGCACACCCAGCATCAGATCTTGGTATCCAATATTATTCCCCACTAAAAGAATCCAGGAGTCCTCAGAGATATAGTGATTCCAGGGTGGGCAGGATAATTACCAGATGAGCCTAAAACATTTGTTATACCAGAAAGTAAAGAAATGCTTAAAAAAGGGGGGAATGGGGGCTCCTGGAAGGCTCAGTCTGTTGAGCGTCCAACTTCAGTTCAGGTCATGATCTCACAGTTCCTGAGTTCAAGCCCCACATTTGGATCCTCTTCGGATACCCTGTCTCCCTCTCTCTCTGCGCCTCCCCTACTTGCTCTCTCCCTCTCTCTCTCTCTCTCTCAAAAATAAACATAAAAAAAAAGTTAAAGGACAGAATATCCACCTTGAAAGCTTTCCTACTAAAAACGTCTGGTACAGGGACGCCTGGGTGGCTCAGTCGGTTAAGCATCCGACTTCGGCTCAGGTCATGATCTCACAGTTTGTGGGTTCGAGCCTCATGTAGGGCTCTGTGCTGACAGCTCAGAGCCTGGAGCCTGCTTCACATTCTGTGTCTCCCTCTCTCTCTGCCCCTCCCCCACTCGCACTCTGCCTCTCTCTCTCAAAAAAAAAATTAAATAAAAATAAATAAATAAACATTTAAAAAAATCTGGTACAATTTGAGCACCAAAATAATTAGGTATGCAATTAATTATAAACCAGTGGAAAAAGTGGAAATTCATAAAAAGACAAATAATGAGGAAGAAGGATGTGCCCTTGCTTATGGTAAAATGCTAAGCTGAATGCTAACTGCTAAGTGTGGGGGGAGTGCTGTAGTTAGAAAATGAGCATTTTGCAAATGCCATACCACAGATTCAATCAAGAATCATCCATGGATGCTCAATCTAGAGAGAAATGTTAATGAACAGGAGTTTCCATGGTCTTAAAATGTCTTCCCACAGATTATTAGTTAGGAGATGATTAGTTAGGAGATGTTTCCACTGCACACAGTGGAAAACAAGACAACAGCTTGACTGGGTTTAACACCACCAATGAAAGGCAGCTAAACCTTGTGAACCTCCAAATAGGATACCCTGAGGATACCCCAACCATGTACCATCACAGCTGAGAATACATAACCAAATCTAACCATGAAGCAACACTAGATAAACCCAAAATGAGGAAAGTTATATTAAAACGGAAGGGAAGGGAACAGGGAGGCAAGGGGAAGAGGGGGAGAGGAAAAGGGGGGGAGGGAGAGGGAGGGGGTGGGAGAAGGAGAGGAGGGGAAGAGAAAGGGAGGGGAGGGGGAGTCAATATTCAATGACAAAGAAAACTTGTGAAATGTTAAAGAAGGCCAAAGATAAGACAAATAAATACAAGACACGACCCTAGACCCTGTATAAAAAGGGGAAAAAATACTATGAAGAACATTATTTGGTCATCTGGCAAAACGGAAATACAGATAGTAAAGTATTATGGTAATGTTAAATTTGAAGTTAAAGATACAACTTTCCTACTTGTTGAGTATACACATTATTTAGGATAAAGGGCCAGGATATATGGAAGTTACATAATCAGAAAGAACATATGTACATGTGGATAAAGATGGGGGCTTAAGGGAGGACAGGGAGGAGTGTGTAAATGATATCAAATGTTAATAATTTAATCTGGGTAAAGGGAATCCATATTTTTTTTGTCCCATTCTTATTCTTGCAACTTTTCTGTAAATTTGAAATTATTGCCAAACACAAGTATAAAAAAAAATTTTAATTATAATGAGAAGAGGTTACTTTTCCATGAAAGTAGCTAAAAGAAACAAGTAACAATTTGAAACACCAAAATGATGGTATGTCAAAAGGCAAATGTTCAAAATGATCTTACAAATAACTCCAGGTTCTAATTTCACATACTTTCTGCACACACAATACTAAAACTAACTCACAGCCCATGATACATAAGACAATAGATATATACTTAGAAATAATTCAAATACTTGATTACAAATGCAGAGTCCCTAGTTGCTTTTCCTCATATTCACTGAATATGAGCTGTTTCAGGATGCTATCCTATCCATTTGGTAAGTGCTTACTGAGTACTTACAGTGGGCTATATGTCATCTAATTTAACCCTTTGAAGTCTCTGCTACTCATATGTGATCAGCTTTAGCATCACCTAGGAGCTTGTTAGAAATGCAGAATCCCAGGGTGCCTGGTTGGCTCAGTCAGTAGAGTATGCAACTCTTGATCTTGGGGTTGTGACTTCAAGCCCCATGTTGGGTGTAGAGATTACTTTAAAAATTAAAAAAAAGGAAAGGAAAGGAAAGGAAAGGAAAATCTCATACCCAACCCAGACCTTACCAAATCAGAATCTACTTGAACAAAATCTTCAGGTGATTTATTTGCACATTAAAGTTCAAGAAGGGCTGCTCTAAGTGAGCTGCTCTAAGTGACTCAACTAAATAGAGATTTATTTCTAGCTCCTACTAAATCTGATGCATGTAGGGCAATTCATCAGAGCAACTCTCCTCCAAGCTCTGACTCATGCTTGTTTCTCCAACTCAATTCATGGCCTCCACAAGGCAAGAGAGAGGGAAGAATGCACAGGATATTTTATGGCAGACCCAAAAATGGCTTATATAACCTCCAGCCCACACTCCATGGCCAAAAATGAGTCACAGGGTCCCAATCAAACTGAAAGGAGGCTGAGAAATGTAGTCATCTTGTGTGCTCGCTGAGGAAAATGAGTAAAGTTTAGTAATGGATACTGAGAACACCAAGGAATACCAAGGAAAAGTTAAATAACCAGGCTCACACAGGGGCTGACTATCATGAGGACTGGCAGCAGTTCTACCTTCCTTAGTTCAAACTCTAAAGCCTATGACCAGCCAGTCAGTGAGCTTACTCACCTTCTAGCAAGAGGTTCACTCTCAGTCTAATCAACTGATGCTTCAAAAAAAAAAAAAAAAAAAAAATGGGACATAAGCTGGAAAGCGTTTCTAAGACATCTTCAGCCCAAGCTGCACACACTGTTTTATACAATTTCAAATGAAACAAAGTCTAAGAAAGACTTTCTCAAAGTGTATTTAAATTTCTAATTACAAAAAAGAATACAAGCTTGACTGGGATAAAAATACAAAATATAAAAAGTACAAAGGAATATCTTCCCTCCCTCCTCCAAGTCCCATTCTCAAGAAGTATTAGAATTCCGGGGTGTTCTTCCAAACTTCTTCTATACACACAAGTACATATATGATCACACAAAGATTTACAGGAAATACATACATTGTCCTACAACTGTATTCACCCAGGAATGCGTCATGGACATCCATCCACATCTGTACATATGGATCTATCAATCTGAACAGCTAGACAGTATTCTACAATATGGCTACGCCATAACTTAACCAGTCCCCTGTTAACAAACATTAAAATTCTCTCTCCCTTCTTAATTATCAAACTGCTATGTTAAGTATCCTTGTACAACCACTGGTATTTGTATTTCTGTCAGAATTCCAAAAGTAGGGTCAACAAAATATAGTGCTCAATTTTTACAGGTACTATAAAAATGCACTCCTACAAGTGTATGAATGTTCTCTAGTCCATATTTGTGTTTATAAGGAACATAATAGACACTTTTTTCCGGTTATCATGAGAATTAAGTGAAATAATACACAAAATAAAGCACTTAAAATCATGCCTGGCATTGCTAATAGTGATGAATATTAGATACTGAGTAATAATATTCAATCGTCACATACCGTGGTGACAAGTAAATAGAAGGTAGCTCTCTTACTTTCCCTTGATAATCCACATTAATCACCATCCCAGGGCACGTGGGTGGCTCAGTCACTTAAGCGTTCAACTCTTGATTTTGGCTTAGGTCATTATCTCACGGTTCGTGGGATCAGGCCCCACGTCGGGCTCTGCGCAGACATTGCAGGGCCTACTTGGGATTCTCTTTCCCTCTCCCTCTGCCACTCCCTCCCTCCCTCACTATCTCTCTCACTCAAAATAAATGAATAAACTAAAAAAAAAATTTTTTTAACGAAAAAGTTTGTTTCACTAAAAACTTTGTTAAAATGTAATAATTATGTTTGAATACATATTTTCAAACTTACCAGTTTTTTTTATGCAGTAAAGTCAATAGAGATAGCCACATAAGTAAATCCTCTTCAGTCCTAAATAACTGTTTTTATTTAAAGACTCTCCTATGAAATCCTTCCCAATTTTTAAGAGTGGGTTCTGACACTGAAAAGTTTGAGAAACACTGCTCTATGGTACCAGGTACCTCAAATGACAGCATATGTCAATAGCAGGCAAACCACAGACATTAACCCATTGCTTCAATTCTCCTTCTGTGAAGGTCTGAGGCAACATTAGAAGCTCTACAGAAGACTGTTAGTAGGTTTCAGAGATGGTAGCACAGGTAGAGAAAGGCAAATCAAAGTGCAGGGGGAAAAAACAGAATGTTTCAATACGAACAAATCAGTGATCCTTCCCATGACAAAAGGGTCTATGATAAAAACCTGACACCAGCTGGCTGGCTGGTCCCAAAGATGTGTTGCCATATGGGGGAACCCAGGATCCCAAACTGGGCACTCTGTACCAGCAGAAGCCACAATGACCATGGTGAGGGGAAGTCTGAACTTTTGAGTTCCAGGCACCGATCTCCATCCCTGTCCCCACAGTTGCTCTGTTCATGAGACCTCTGAACAATCACCAGGCTGTCTGAAGAAGAATAACTTACTGCTATCCACAAAGCAGGTCGTCCTGTCTGATTAAGAATGTCCTCTGCTGTGGCATTCACATGGACCAAATGTTTGCAGGCTCAGAACTCTGCCATACAGCCCTTTCCCAAACTTCCTTGCAGAAGAAAAAGAAGCAAAAGAAACAGGAATTATAACTCTCACTCAAAAAGAAAAATGGAATTCATATCCGTAGAGTCTTTTCCCACCCACCTTATTATCAGTCCTTCCTTGATGCTCAGGTATATCCAGTAGCCAGTGCCCAGGAACCTGCAAGTCCTGACTTCAGGCCATCTCTCAAGGTTCTACTCTTTGAGGTCCTTCCTTCAACCTCCAAAGCCCACCGCCCCCCTTCCCAAGAAGAGTCTATAACACAACAACAGTTCACCAGCACCTGTTGCTGACTTATTTCACTAAACCAGCTGAAAACCCACAGAATGCCTTTTACCCATTACGTGAACAGAGGTGAGTGCCCATCTGTCTCCACTTGGCTCGTTCTCCACAGGCCCTTAAATCTTGGCTTAGGAAGCCAATGTGAGAATTCTGCCTTTGCCGAAACTATTCATTCCAATGCCTAACGTTCCTGGTACCTTCACTTAGAAAATTCATCTAACACCTCCGCCTCTCAGTTTCCTGCTCATTCTAACAATCTTCTCCCCTATCTCCGCCACCTTCTGCCACACCTTAAACCCTCTTGCTCCAGCACACACACACCACTTGTAAAGCACACGTGCATGTATATGCACATCAAGTCAGCCCACTCTGGCCACTCCACCTCTTCCTTGACCACATCCTGTCCCCTAATCCACGGATTTCATCCCAGCCCACTGTCCATCACCCTCCCCTCCTTATGACCTAAGTCCCTTGCTCAAAAATCATGGTGCCTGATTATCCCTGCCTTGCCTACAACTTCAACTTCCTTCTCCCACTCTCCATCCACTAAACTAACCCGACAATCCTGGGTAAACCTAACTCACAGTCAAGTAGCTAGCTGACCGCGGGGTGAGAAAAAAGCCCTCCCCTGACTGCTCTCGGCATGCCCAAGCTATCCTACTACATTTCACTAGGCAATTCACTCTTCTAGAATATTTCAAACCTTCTCTTCTCTAAGACTGAGTCACTCAGCAAGACTAGTCACTTTCCTAGCTGTCCTCAAACCTTTCAATCACCACCGTTGCCTTCTCTGGCACTCTTCTTCTTACCTCAGTACATGAAGGTATTCCTGCCTCCATGCTAGGTTCAGTCCTTAGCCAAGATGGATTACATCATCTCACCACACACTGTTCCTTTTTTGCCCTTTATTGCCTGGTCATATCTATCCACGCTGTAACTCAAATGTAGCTGCTTTATTTTCTAGAACAGATCAAGTCTGTATCATGAACATAGGGCTGTTTTTTCTAATAATTAATCTAATCTTCCTTTACGAACACCCACCCTAGGAAATGGCCAGAAACTTAAAATTCGCCAGATAATATGTCGGTCTCTTCCAGTTAATATTCAGACATTTAAGTTTATCTCCTTACCAGAGCTGGTTTAAATAGTTGCTTTCAGGTAAATTTTTATCCAAATGGGACTGAAGGGATATCCTTATGGTGGCAAGAAGACCTAGGATCTTCGTGTCTCTGTGGATGCTCACTGAGCTCTGCTGCAAAGAGGAGATCACATCCCATGGCTGGACTGGTGCCATCTCATCTCACCTTTTGGGATGTCATGCCTGCTCCTACCCCTGTATCCATGATCCTGACCTTCAGTCTAGAATGGTATGATGCCTGCTGTCTACCAGGACTCTCAGCTCCTCCACATCCCTCACAGTGGCATGAGAACTATTTAGCTTCCCCAGGCTCATCCATCTATCTATCCACTTCCTTCTACCCCTACTGTGCTCTATCCCCGTGTTGTCACAGCACTAACCCACATAGCTATGCCCTCTAGAGATTCCAAACAAGGAGCACAGCCAAAGACTTTCTCCTTTCGAGCCTTTTTGTTTGTTTGTTTTTTAAGTAAGCCCTACACCCTATGTGAGGCCTGAACTCATGACCCTGAAATCAAGTTGCATGCTCTACTGACAGAACCAGCCACAGACCCCATCAAAAGCCTTCTACTTTGGACTGTCCCTTCAACCTATTTAACACCCTCATCCTAACCCCAGAACTTTGGCCAGACAAGGAAGCTCAAAACATGTATTTCTGGAGCAGCTGCCTGTCTCAGTGGACCATGGGACTCTAGATTGCCAGGTTATTGAGATTACTCTTTAAAAAGTAAAATCTTTCCAAAAAAAAAAAAAGAAAGAAAGAAAGAAAGAAAAAAGAAAAAACATGTATTTCTCACAATCTGTTTTCCCTACCTCTGTCCCCCTTCTTCCCATAATTCAGGGCTGAAAAAGATGGACTTTCCATTTCCAATTCATCTTCCGTCCTCCTGAGAGGCACTAGCCTCAAGTTCAGCCATAATGACAGAAGACATATCATATCCTCCTTAGCCCATAGAAGAAACTATCATTAGAGTATGTCAGAGGAAGTTCTTGATAGGAAGCTACAGGCAACTTGGAACTTTCGAAAACCAAAAACAAACATACAGTGACTTAAAATTCCCTAAAATACTATCCTTTCACAACTTCAACAGTTACCATCTCCTGTGTGCTAGGCTCCAAGGACATAACAAGAGAGAGTTAGGTCACTAAACAGGTAAGTTCTACAAACAAAATAATTACAAATGGAATTTTATATGCTGCATTTACCAAAAGAGAAAACACAAATAACCTGTTTGTCCATCTGTTCCAGCTATCAAACTAAAGAGGTGAGGAATACAGAAAAAGGATAATATAAATTATTTCAGGTCACAATTTCGTATCATTTAATCCTTCCCCAATTTATAAACTTCATTTTTTTTCACTCGCAACATAAAAAACCAGAAGCCAATCCTTAATGAGAGGAAAAAAGCAAGGGAAGCTATGAAGCAAATTCAAGTTTCTCTGTTAATAAAAATAACTAGGCATATGGAAACTAATTTGACAATAAATTTCATATAATAAAAAAATATATAAAATAAATAAATAAATAAATAAATAGGCAAGAACTAAAGCACTATTCAAATACCCCAAGGCTAAAGGAAATCAGGTAGAGTGAAGTAATAAAGTAATTATAATAAATATCTGTTATTTTATGTTGCCACCTCCACCCCAAAACTGTTATTGCTACAAACTAATATTTTCATTTCATTTTTAATTTTTTTTAATACTTATTTATTTTTGAGAGATAGACAGCGCACAGGCACAAGCAGGGGAGGGGCAGAGAGAAAGAGAGAGAGAGAGAGAGACAGAATCCAAAGCAGGCTCCAGGCTCTAAGCTATCATCACAGAGCCTGAGACGGGGCTCGAACTCACCAACTGCGAGATCATGACCTGAGCCGAAGTAGGATGCTCAACCGACTGAGGCATCCAGGCGCCCCACCATTTCTTGATTCAAAAGGAAGACAGAAGGGCAAGGACAGCTAGAGGAAAATTCGACAAGATGTCTGTAACACAAACTAAAAGCTTACTATGTGTCAGGCATTAGGGTCTCAAAAATTGAAAGATTACCTAATACATACAATTAAGGATGAATGAATTTCACTTACAAGATGACAACACAGAAACTTTATCCCAGTGATGGGTCATTCAGTTGTGGTAGAAAACTTGAGAAACACGACAACCACTTACGTGGAAGTGTTCAACAGAGCACCTAGTATGACAGCACAAGTGAATATATCCTAGCAATCCAAAATAAGTGCAAATGTGTTTTTTGTGTAGAGTGCTACTAAATGTTAGTTAACTAACTAACTAACTAAAAGTCAGTATAAAACTTCCTTTAGTTCGTTTTAGTTTGGATGCTTGGCATTTACTGAGATCCCTTTTCCTATGTTTATGTTTGCTAATTTCCCCACTATCTGAACATTGGTGGAAACAGAGCCTGCCTCCTTTCCTAAAAGCCAAAAAGGCCTAATACTCACCTTCTCAAATTCCATTGCAGCTAGGATGCAGGCAGTGACCTAATCCCAGCCAATCCAAGACACCCACTGACGATTTTGAATCAGAAGCTAGTACCACAAAGAAACATGGTTGAGAAAGCAACTTTCCAGCAATACCCAGTTTCCCAAGCAGCAGTGGCAGCAGCAGCAGGGCCCAGGATCAAGGTGCTGGTAACACATGCCGTAAAAACCAGTATTACCAGACAGCATCAAAAGTGACCCACTCCCCGGGTCTCAACCCCAGCTGCTTCTGAACTGTAATCCTGACTGTGCAACTTTCCTTGCTTCCTGCCCACTGGCAGAACTGGAGCTCCTCCAGACCTCAAACCAATGCTACGATCTCCCCAATGCTCTTGCATTTAATTCCTTTTTAATTCCTTTTTTGTTTAAAGCATAACTAACAAGTAATTTCTTGCCAATAAGAAACATGAGTGATAGCCAACAGGAATGAAATAGTATGGTAAATAAAGAAGCATCCCACCCACAAAGGACTGGGTCTGTGTAGTCTACTTTGGAAAAGAGACAATTCTGTGTGTCATATGACTCAAGTTCCGCTCTGATAATTCAGTTAATAATGTGTCACGTATTAATTCCAAAACGTTTCCGTCCCAACTACTAAATAACGTTGCCAGTCTGATTTCATCTGGAAGATGACCCACACCTTCTTCATCAAGCAAGTTCCCTACTGTGGACTAACTACCTTCAAACTCTAAATATACCCACAGATGATTCAGCAGGATGAAGAGCCCAAGTCTCCAATTTGCTTGAATAAGAATTAAAGATCTGTAACTTTCAGGGCACCTGGGTGGCTCAGTTGGTTAAGCATCTGACTCCTGATTTCAGCTCAGGTTATGATCTCATGGTTCCTGAGATGGAGCCCCACGTCTGGCTCCACGCTGACACTGGGGAACCTGCTTGGGATTCTCTCTCTCTCCCTCTCTCGCTGCCCCTCCCCCGCTCAAAATAAATAAATGAGCTTTATTTTTTTAATGTGTAACTTTCAATGTGGGGGACTTCAGCAAATAGTTAAGTCTCTCCTTTTTAATGTTTACTTATTTATGGGGGGGGAGGGACACAAGTGGGGGAGGGGCAGAGGAACAGGCAGAGTGCGAACCCCAAGCAGGTTCCTGGCTACCAACACAGAGCCTGAGTGGGGCTGGAACTCACAAACTGTGACATCATGACCTGAGCTGAAATCCAGAGTAGGATGTTTGACCTGCTGAGCCACCCAGGCACCTCAAAAGTTAAGTCTTCAAAGGAATTAACTGTTTTCAAAACTTTTATAAGTTCTGAAGTTTACAAAAACTTCAAAGTGCTCTCTCCTCAACAGATTTTTTGTTGTTGCTGTTGTGGTTACATCAGGAAGATACAGATACAACTGTTATTTAGTGATCTTAAAATACGAAAGTTAAATAAATTCCTCAACTACAAATCAAATTAGGACTTGGTAAGATTTTATTTTTTTAATGTTTATTTATTTTTGACAGAGAGAGAGAGACAGAGCGTGAGTGGGGAGGGGCAGAGAGAGGGAGACACAGAATCCAAAGCAGGGTCCAGGCTCTGAGCTGTCAGCACAGAGCCTGACTTGGGGCTCGAACTCACGAACCGTGAGATCATGACCTAAGCCGAAGTGGGACGCTTAACTGACGGAGCCGCCCAGGAGCCCCAAAAATGTTTTTTTTATTTTGAGACAGAGAGAGAGAAAGTGGGGGAGGGGCTAGAAAGAGAGGGAGACACAGACTCGGAAGCAGGCTCCAGGCTCTGAGCCATCAGCACAGAGCCCCACGCGGGGCTCAAATTCACAAACCTCAAGATTATGACCGGAGCCCAAGTGGGACGCTTCACTGACGGAGCCGCCCAGGAGCCCCAAAAATGTTTTTTTATTTTGAGACAGAGAGAGAGCAAGTGGGGGAGGGGCAGAAAGAGAGAGGGAGACACAGACTCGGAAGCAGGCTCCAGGCTCTGAGCCATCAGCACAGAGCCCCACGCGGGGCTCAAATTCACAAACCTCAAGATTATGACCTGAGCCCAAGTGGGACGCTTCACTGACGGAGCCGCCCAGGAGCCCCAAAAATGTTTATTTATTTTGAGACAGAGAGAGAGCAAGTGGGGGAAGGGCAGAAAGAGAGAGGGAGACACAGACTCGGAAGCAGGCTCCAGGCTCTGAGCCATCAGCACAGAGCCCCACGCGGGGCTCGAATTCACAAACCTCAAGATTATGACCTGACCCCAAGTGGGACGCTTCACTGACGGAGCCGCCCAGGAGCCCCAAAAATGTTTATTTATTTTGAGACAGAGAGAGAGCAAGTGGGGGAGGGGCAGAAAGAGAGAGGGAGACACGGACTCGGAAGCAGGCTCCAGGCTCTGAGCCATCAGCACAGAGCCCCACGCGGGGCTCGAATTCACAAACCTCAAGATTATGACCTGAGCCCAAGTGGGACACTTCACTGACGGAGCCGCCCAGGAGCCCCAAAAATGTTTATTTATTTTGAGACAGAGAGCGAGCAAGTGGGGGAGGGGCAGAGAGAGAGAGAGGGAGACACAGAATCCGAAGCAGGGTCCAGGCTCCGAGCTGTCAGCACAGAGCCTGGCCCGGGGCTCGAACTCACGAACCGTGAGATCATGACCTGAACCAACCGGAGCCGAGGTCGGACGCTTAACGGACTGGGCCACCCAGGCGCCCCAGGCCTTGGTAGATTAATGGTCAACCTACCCATTTGAATTCCGCAACCACCTCCTCACCCCCGTCCACCCAAACCCCAGGCTAAGCGGTCTGCAAGAGCAGTCCTGGAGAGCTCTCCCCTCCGGCATACCACCGGAGCTCAGCGACACTCGCTGCCTGGCTACAGCTCCCATGACTGTGCCTGTGCACTGCATATTCCCACAACCTGCGTTCGCACAGCCCTTCACATCCGCCCAGGGCCTCAGGCTTGTGACTCTCGCAGCCCGCTATGTGGCTGAGAGTTAGCCATGACGCGCACAGCGCTGCACGCACCCTCAGTAACTCGTGCTCCCATAGCACTGCTGCGTCTCTATTTCAGCCCTTCTGATTCGCTGCAATTCATTCTCGCTCTCACTTATGTGCTCCTTCAGGATTCTGAAGGATGTCCCGTTCATCTCCACGGGTCCCCAGGCCACACACAACCTGGACCCTGGAACGTGTTCTGTAAACACCGAGATTCTTCCGCCTCCCGCAAGCCCGGTCCTCTGCTGGCGGGGCCTCAGCCCTGGGCCGGGTTTTTACGCACCCCTGCACCCGCCCACCCCGACCCCCGCCCATTGTGACTTCCAGGGCCGCCCAGGACACAGACTTTTTGTTCCCCAGGAAAATTACCCGCAGCGCAACACCGCCCCTCAGCTCTGCCCCCACCGGCTCCCTCCAATTCCTAGCGCAGCCCGGGGGCGGGCGGGGGGTGTCAGCGGGTCCAGCTCCGCAAACCGCCCCCCCCCCACCAGAGCTGGAAGGGCTGAGCCCGGAACGCCCCCAAAGCCCGGCACGCAGCACCCTGTCAGCCGCGACGCGCCTCCGGGAACCGCGCGGGGCTGCGCATCGGGGCAGCGCCCCCATATCGGCGCACCCACGGCCGTGCGGACTCGCGCGGCGGGCGGCCCCACGATGTCTCCCCGCGCCGCCCCGGACTCGGGTGGGCGAGGGCGCTCCGTACGTACCCGAGGAGGCAGCGGTCGCAGACGACGCCACGACTCCCCTTGCACACCGTGTACGCCAAGGGATCCGAGCGGAAGAGCAGCTCTCCGGGGCGCAGCTGCACCAAGGCGCGCAGCCCATTTCCCCTGTTGGCGGAGCTGAACTTTTCCACCTTCGGCGGTTCCATCACCTCAGGTCGGCACCTCAGTCGTCCTCCGCTTCCCGCAGCTGGCGTCTCGCGTGCAGCCGGCAGCCGCGCGCCTGCGCTCTGCGCGCTCACGTACGCCCGAGGGGCGGGGCGGGCGCGCGGGGCCTCCGCGCATGCCCAGACGGGGTCTGGAGGCGAGCCGGGGCGGGAGCCTGGGGTGGTCGGCGCGGGCCCAGCCTAGGACTCCCAGGGTTGGCGGCAGGTTCCAGGGTGGCTCCGCGAGGAGCAGCGGTGTTCACACACCCTCGGTATTTTGTTGGGGACCCTACTCCTAGATCACACAGTTCTTAGCATTTTGCCATTTCTATCCATTTTCTCTCCCCAAGTATGTAGGTAGGGTTGTTGAACCCTTTGAAAGTAAGTGGTGTTGTTGAATCATATAAAGGTAAGCTGCAATCATCATGAAATCTCATAACTGATGCATTATAACATTTCATAATTAAATACTGCCACATGCATTTCCTCAGAATAAAAATACACAATAGGACTACAATATCATCACCCCAAGGAAGATTATTCTATGCTACCAAGTAAAAACTATATTCATTTTAAGAATGGCTCTTGTAGCTTTCTTTTAAAAACCAGGATCCAGCAATCCCTATCAAAATAATACCAGCATTCTTCACAGAGTTAGAACAAATAATCCTAATATTTGTGTGGAACCAGAAAAGACCCCGAATAGACAAAGCAATCCTGAAAAAGAAAACCAAAGCTGGAGGCATCACAATTCCAGACTTCAAGCTGTATTACAAAGCTGTCGTCATCAAGACTCTATGGTACTGGCACAAGAGCAGACACATAGGTCAATGGAACAGACTAGAGAACCCAGAAATGGACCAGAAACGTATGGCAAACTAATCTTTGACAAAGCAGGAAAGAATATGCAGTGGAAAAAAGACGGTCTCTTCAGCAAATGGTGTTGGGAAAACTAGACAGCAACGTGCTGAAGACTGAACCTGGGCCACTTTCTTACACCATACACAAAAATAAACTCAAAATGGATGAAAGATCTAAACATAAGACAGGAAGCCATCATAATCCTAGAAGAGAAAACAGGCAATAACTTGTTTGACCTCAGCCACAGCAACTTCTTACTTGACATGTCTCCAGAGGCAAGAGATACAAAAGCAAAAATGAACTATTGGGACATCATTAAGATTAAAAACTTCTGCACAGGGAAGGAAACAATCAGCAAAACTAAAAGGCAACTGACGGAATGGGAGAAGATATTTGCAAATGACAAATCAGATAAAGGGTTAGTGTCTAAAATCTATTAAGAACTTAGCAAACTCAACACCCCCAAAAAACAAATAATCCAGTGAAGAATGGGCAAAAGAAATGAATAGACACTTCTCCAAAGAAGACATACAGATGGCTAACAGACGCATGAAAAGATGCTCAACATTACTCATCATCAGAGAAATACAAATCAAAACCACAATGAGATACCACCTCATTCATGCCTGTCAGAATGGCTAAAATTAACAACTCAGACAAGGATGTGGAGAAAGGGGAACACTTGTTCACTGCTGGTGGGAATGCAAACTGGTGCAGCAATTCTGGAAAACAGTGTGGAGGTTCCTCAAAAAATTAAAAACAGAACTACCCTATGACACAGTAATTGCACCACTAGGTATGTATCCAAAGGATACAGGAGTACTGATTCGAAGGGACACATGCACCCAATGTTTACAGCAGCACTATTGACAAGAGCCAAAGTCTGGAAAGAGTCCAAATGTCTATCAACTGATGAATGGAGAAAGAAGATGTGGTATATATATACAATGGAGTATTCCTCGGCGATCAAAAAGAATGAAATCTAGGGGCACCTGGGTGGCTCAGTTAGGCATCTGACTTCGGCCCAGGTCATGATCTCATAGTTCGTGAGTTCGAGCCCCGCACCGTGATCTGTACTGATGGCTCAGAGCCTGGAGCCTGCTTCAGATTCTGTGTCTCCCTCTCTCTCTGCCCCTCCCCAACTCATGCTCTGTCTCTCTCCCCTTCAAAAATAAACATTAAAAAAAAAAAGAATGAAATCTTGCCATTTGCAACAAGGTGGATTGAACTGGAGTGTATTATGTTAAGCAAAATAGGTCAGTCAGAGAAAGACAAATATGATTTCACTCGTGTGGAATTTAAGAAACAAAACAGACGAACATAATGGAACGGAAGCAAAAATAATAGAAAAACACAGAGAGAGACAAACCATAAGAGACTCTTAAATAGAGAAAACAAACTGAAGGTTGCTAGTGGGGTTTTGGGTGGAGGGGATGGGCTAAATGGATGATGGGCATTAAGGAGGGCACTTGTTGGGATTAGCACTGGTGTTATATATAAGTGATGAATCACTAAATTCTGCTGAAGTCACTATTACACTATATGTTAGCTAACTTGGATATAAATTTTTTAAAAATACAAAAAATAAATAAATTAAATTAAAAAAAGAAACTGGTATAAAATTATTGTCTTGTAAAGAAGTGATCAAAGAATATGCAACCTAAAATGTAGGGGGGGGAGTATCAAGGGCTCTATCACAGTTAATAATTTTTTTCTGGATTTCGTGATATTTGTGGTACTTATCAGCTTTAAAATTTTTTTTTGTTGTAACTTCTTTTCTCATGCCAAATACTCCCTTTTGTGCTTACAGTCATATTCATTGTTTTGATTTTGTTTTTTTCATTTGAGAGAGAGAGAGAGAGAGAATCTTAAGCAGGTTTCAGGCTCTGTGCAGAGTTGTATGCAGAGCTTGATCCCACGACCCGGGGATCATGACCTGAGCCAAGATCAATAGTCAGACACTCAACAGACTGAGCCACCCAGGCGCCCCTCTATCCTTTTTCTTAAAAGAAGTCCCCCAATACCCAAAAGATTTGAAAGCAGGAACTACAAGAGATTGCACGCCCATGTTCATAGCAGCATTATCCACAGTAGCCAAAATGTAGAAACAATCCAAGTGTGCGTCAACAGGTGAATAAACAAAATGTGGTATATACATACAATGGAATATTACTCAGCCTTAAAAATGAAATTCTAATACATTATAATGTGGATGAACCTTGAAATCATGCTAAGTGAAATACTGCAGACACAAAACAACAAATATCGTACGGTTTCTGGAATAGACAAATTCATAGAGACAAAAAGTAGAATATCAATTATCAAGTGCTGGGGGAAGGGAATGGAGAATTAGCACTAAATGAGTATAGAGTTTCTATTGCTCGCTAAAGTTGTATAAACCTGCACCCCACAAAATTTGGATCTGTTCCTACCAATGAAATAAGCGATTCCACAATAATGCAATTTAACATCCTATAAGGAGAAACACATGTTCAGTAACAGAGTTAAATTCTTTTACTTAATAAAAAAGATCCATTTAATTATTGTAAGATGGGTTGTTGCTTTTCAGAACTCTTAAATGATAAATCAGAAGCATCAGGTTCCAAATTTGCTATACAAAACCACTCAGAAACTGGAAAGATGACTGACTCTTAATATTATTTAAAATTGCTTGGGAGGGACCATGTTATGTTTAGACGTATTTTATTTAAAAAAATTTTTTTACACATTTATTTACTTTTGAGAGACAGAGTATGAGCAGGGGAGGGGCAGAGAGAGAGGGAGACACAGAATCCAAAGCAGGGTCCAGGTTCTGAGTTGTCAGCACAGAGCCCGATGCAGGGCTTGAACCCACGAACTGTGAAATCATGACCTGAGCTGAAGTCAGATGCTTAACGGACTGAGCCACCCAGGCGCCCCAGATGTATTTTAGAAACAGAAGCTCAGAATCCCTGGGCCCTCCCATCTTATCTTGCAACTCAATAAATTCTTTTGGTGGTTTCTCTCATATGAAAACAGTAAAAGAAGTTTAAGGAGAACTGGAAGATGTTAAGAGGTTCATGATGTATGGAGTACAGGTTTTTATACCATAAGTAATAAGGAAATCCTGGGTAGGATCTTGAAACCATCTTTCTCCAAGTCTTGGAGATTTGATGTTTCCAATGAAAATTCTTACTAAATTTACAATCAGTTTCATCATGAATCTAAATTAGATTTTTAAAACACAAAAAAAGCAATGCTTTCTCACCCTAGTTTTTCCCTTTCATATCCTTGTGCTTTTTATTTTTGAGAGAGAGAGAGAGAAAGAGAGAGAGAATGCTTGTGAGCGGGGGAGGGGCAGAGGATCCGAAGCAGGCTCAGGGCTGACAGCAGAAAGCCTGATACAGGGCTCAAAACCATGAACCCATGAACTGTGAGAGCCGAAGTTGGATGTCTACCCAACTGAGCCACCCAGGTGCCCCTCATATCCTCGCTTCTAATGAGCAGATAAAATCCAAGGAGAGCACAGAATGTGCCTCAAGTCCCCATAAACCTTAATTGAAATTTTAACACGCTGTTTTATTAGGAAGAGGTAAATTAAGTAGTAGCTATAAATGTTTAATACAGAACTACCCAGCAGTTTTAGTAATAAACAAAATGAACTTTTAACCAACACTTACTGGATTATTTTTTAAAGTGTATTTCATGTCTCACCAGGTAACTAGGATTCCTCTTTCAAGCCTTAGAATGGTGCCAGTAATATACTAATAGGACATGGAACTTAAAACACCCCTTCCTTCTAGTCCAGGCATGGCGTGGAGGTCTCCAACTGGTCATCACTCGAGTATTGTGCTAATTTTTAGTCGTTAGAAGATCCCCATGTTGAAATGGGATGCTATTGATGAGTGCTACTGAGATAGTATTTATATAAAGGAAACTGATGGGCTTCAGGCATTTGCTTGGCTTTGGACACGTATATGGCTTCAGGTATGGCTGGAGCCAGGGGGCTCGAATGTTATCAAAGTGATGTCTCCTAATTCCATGTGTTAGCTCTGCTTTTTGTATGCTGACTTCATTCTCCAGGTTTTCCTCCCTGTAGGAGTACACTTTGGTAATACAGTATCACATAATTATAGAATATCACAGATAAAAAGCCACAAAGTCCAATCTTTTTCATTTTACACACGCAAAACCAAGGGCCAGATAATTAACCTGTTAAATGCCATTCTACAATTTAGTGATGAGAATGATTACTCCACAATAACAGAATATTTTTAAAAATTCTAATACAGAACATACCTGTTTTGGTCCCAATCACCTTCTCAATTTACACTGACTGGGTTCTTACATATTCTAGAGAAAAACATCTATTTTCTTATGGGAAAGTTATCAATATTCCAAAAACAAACACACACAAAAAATCCTTAAATACGACTGAGTCTCCTCTTGTAATAACTCAAGCTCTTACCTCTTCTACTGGTCTTTAGCCACCATGACTTTACCCAGAGATAAATGTATGGACAACTATTTTACTCTTCTAATAAGAACTTTCCTTCAGAGACACCAGGCCATGCTCCTACTATTCCATGTGAACGTTCTGCTAAACTCATAACGTTTGGGGGATTCAAATGAACCAGAAGACCAACCATGAGGTCCTTTGACAAAGTGTGTGTTTAACCCTGAATTACCTGGTACTAGGCCTTGCCATCACCAGGAATCACTCCACCTTCAGTATCTTATTCTTGCCCTATTATTATTTTAATGTTCATTTATTTTTGAGAGAGACAGAGCTCAAGCATGGGAGGGGCAGAGAGGGAGACACAGTTTCCAAAACAGGCTCCAGTCTCCGAGCTGTCAGCACAGAGCCTGACGCAGGGCTAGAACTCACAAACCTCGAGATCATGACTTGAGCTGAAGTCAGACATTTAACTGAATGAGCCACCCAGGCGCCCCTATTATTATTTTTAATGTTTGTTTTTGAGAGAGCAAGCGAGTGTGAGCGGGGGAGGGGCAGAGAGAGGGGAAGAAAGAAAATCTGAAGCAGGCTCCACGCTGTCAGTGCAAAGCCTGACGCAGGGCTCAAACCCACAAACCACAAGATCATGACCTGAGCTGAATGAGCTGAAGTCGGACATCCAACTGACAGCCACCCAGGCGCCCCTGGTATCTGAATATTAGAGTTTAGTTACGAAGCTTCAGGAGGAATTTAGGCTGAAGGTCTAGCAGTGGAAGACTGAATGGTATGACAGTTTGGCAGATTATACAGTGGCAGGATACGAATTACAAGAGGAAAAAGAGGATTCAGTTTCCAGCCAGATTGAATTGTAGACCAAGGACAATAGCAGGGAAGAACTGGTTTGGCTGAATGTTATTAAGAACATGCCTTGCAAATAGTTACTTAGTAACTCAGGTATTAAGAAGTATCATATTAAGAAGTATCATAATAGCAAACAGATCTGAGATTTGATGTCTCCATTAAAACCTAGTGGCTTCTTCAATCAAAGATCTAAGAAAGTATTCTTAATTTCATTTAGTTTCATGTAAAGGTCTAACTTCAAATGAACTTTCTTGATAGAACAAAAATTCAAGCGACTTTTGAATAGCAGAGTGAATTACTCACTGAAAGCACATTGTACATAACAGTTTAAAATGAAAAGCTTAGGGTCAATTTAATGTATCATTAGATAGAGACTAAAAAAAAAAATCACAAAATCTTATTACTTAAAATATTTTAATTTCTAAAAAAGTTTAAAGCATATTAAAATTGAAATAATTTCATTGTACAGCACTTGATAATATAATTCAACAATTTGCAAAGTAAAACCACTTAAATCATTTTAATTTACTTTCTAAGCTTAATAATGTACAGTCTTTTGCCCTCCAAGAGGAAACAAAAGATCAACAGTGTTAGTGGGCTATTTAAATTAATACAAGGTAAGATACGGGCGCCTGGGTGGCTCAGTCAGTTGGGCATCTGACTTCAGCTCAGGTCATGATCTTGCAGTCTGTGAGTTCAAGCCCCACGTCAGGCCCTGTGCTGACAGCTCAGAGCCTGGAGCCTGCTTCAGATTCTTCTCCATCTCTCTCCACCCCTCCCTCACTCTCAGTGTGTCTCTCTCTCAAAAATAAAATAAAAACATAAAAAAAAAATTTTTTTTTTTAAATACAAGGTAAGATATTTGGCCAAAGGGATTTTTTTTTTTTTTCAGTAAGCTCTACACCCAACGTGGGGATTCAACTCACAATCCTGAGATCAAGTCACACATTCTACTGACTAGGCCAGCCAGGCACCCTTGGCCAAAGGGATTTTTAAAACTAAATTTCATCTGGCAATACCCTACATCTACCAGTATACCTACAGGAGATAGAATTCAAAACAAAACAAATGCAATCTGATCAAATCCACAAGTAATACGGTGTTCATTTTATTTTTTGTGAATAAAATAGCAGTCGTTGTTTCATCCAATATACTAAAGGTATCAACTTCAGAAGAAATTATCTGCCCACTCTGCCAAACAAGAGCAGTTATCTTCTGCTAAAACACTGCAAGCTTCACAAACCCAGTTCTCTTCCATTGGTGCCATAATTTCCAAATAAATAAGCAGTTCTCGCCAGTATGTGGGCAATCCAGTTCCCTACAAGATTATGTCTTCTAGGGAGTCATCAAAGAGCCACCTACAAGATTCTCTGAAAGACTCTATAGTTTCAAAAAGCAGTTTAAAGTCTTCAGGGTACAGATCTGTTATTTTCATGTCTCCATCTTTCTCTATTTCCTTCAGTATAGCTACTGCATTAACTGGACTCAATGACCTGCAAAAGAAATACAAAGTAAGTCTGCTTAATTCCATCTTAGAACTGCAATTAATATTGGTAGAGATGGCTTCTACGCCCAATTTAAAATGCTTAACTTACGATATATAATCAATCTCGTTTGGCTTAAGAGCTTGCGTATAATGTACAGCTTTTACTATTATTTCTAAAGTCTCATGGCTTACCTGTAACAAAAAGAGCAGATTTTGGCCTTCACGTGTTCTCATCAATTCTTACCAAAAAATCCAGTTTAACACTGCCCTTCAAAAAAATTCTTCTGCCTACCTCTTTCATCTCTTAGCTCTCTTTGCAAAAACATCCGTAACATTTAGGTCCATGTAATAGTTCAAGAAGTACAAAGAGCAGAAACTGCTGTCCAACAGTTTTCAAAGAGGGAATAGTTTTCACCTTTTTATGTGAAAATTACTAACGAATAAATTTTAAAGCAGAAAACTGCCTTATATATTAGCCTAGCAAGAAACCATCACTGAGCCTATGACAATAACAAGTAAATATTTATAATAAAATATTTTGGTGGAAAATTTTTCCAATACTTTTTGATTTTGGACAGAATTCTGGTCACAGGTGTAAACATGCTTTCAATTCAGAGGTTGCCAAGGGATTTTAACATTTTGCAACATGTTTACCATATTTATTGCTTATTTTCCTATATTCCTGATATTTTTATTCAAAATAGTCACTACCACAAGGTGATAAGATGAAAAGGGTAGATTACTTTTACTGGTCTGATGCCACTTTTAACATTTATTTTTACACAAATATTGTTCAACCAACAGCTCATTCAGAGTCTCACCTATTCTCTGACAATACTTTGAATGACTATGGGCTGCTGATTCCAAGGTGCAACGCGTAACTTATAAAATTGTACACATCAGCCCATGTAAAAGTTATAAGGATACGAAGTAGGTAGTAACAGCTAGAATGTTAATAAAGCTTTAGGTAGAAACATGAAGTCGGGTCCAGGACAAGAGGACTAGAGGGCTTTGGTTGGGAAGTAAAACCACTAAGGAGAGACAATGACGAAAGGTAGATGGTGGGTACACCAGAAATGATGCTGCCTCCATCCCAGTCACCAGCAAGGAGTTCGTTCTTTTTATTAAGAAAAAGGCTTTTTTAATGTTTATTCATTTTTGAGAGAAGAGATGACTGGGGGACGGGCAAAAAGAGAGGGAGACACAGAATCTGAAGCAGGCTCCAGCCCAGAGCCCCATGAGGGGAGATGAACTCTGGGAGATCATGACCTTAGCCAAAATTGGACACTCAACTGACTGAGCCACCCAGGTCCCCCTATTTTATTTTTTTAAATGTTTATTTTTGAGAGAGAGAGAGAGAGAGAGAGAGCACGCACAAGAGTGGGGTTAAGGGCAGACAGAGAGAAAGACAGAGAGGATCCAAAGTGGGCTCCGCGCTAACAGCAGAGAGCCTGATGTGTGGCTCAAACTCACAAACCACGAGGTCATGCCCTCAACCGAAATTAAGAGTCAGATGCTCGACTGACTGAGCCACTCATGTGCCCCTCTTATTATTTTTTTAAATTTTTATTAATTTTGATAGAGCAAGTAATCAAGAATGAGCAGGAGAGGGAGGGAGAGAGGGAGAGAGGGAGAGAGGGGGAGGGGGGGGGAGAGAGAGAGAGAGAGAGAGAGAGAGAGAGAATCCCAAGAAGGCTCTGCACTGCCAGCACAGAGCCCGATGCAGGGCCTGAACTCACAAACAGGAGATCATGACCTGAGGCAAAACCAAGAATCGGATGCTCAACCAACTGAGCCACACAGGCACCTGCCCCATGGAGGCAGTTCTTCCCACAGGTCAATTCTGGGCATATCTCTGACAGAGATAGAACTGGTAGGCATCCCGAGTTGTTTTTCAAATGAAAAAAAATTAAGCTTAGGAGATTATGTGGGAAATTGAACTTTATTTTTCTTGAAATATGCACCAAGGAAGGGTTTGGAAGATCTGTAGGAGTGAAAACATGGTATCTCACTCTGTTAATCATGATACAGATATAGAAAATGGACTTCTAACATGAAAATCTAATTCTTATATTAAATTGCTACTTTATACTTGCTTTTATTCTTCTTACTTACTGTAAATGGTCCATTAGCGTGGCATGGCGCTTCATAAAACACTGCTTTAACATGTGAAAAAATATGTCATAATTAACAGATGTTAAATTTTCTGTAAATAAATTCTGAAGAGGAGTCAACTGAATAAAACACATGTTTTGTTTATTTATTTGTTCTAATGATTCCTGGAGAGAGAAAGAAATAAGTTGTGTTAGCCACAAAATGTTGCCAGAGCGAGACATAGTGAACCTATTCACACAAGCTGCCTGCTAGAAGAGGCAATCTCCAGAGCTGGAGGGCTCCTATGTGCTCTCGCTGTCTGTGTCAAGAATGCAAGGCCCTAACCACTGTTTACTTGGGCAGTTTCTCAGGGGGGTTTGCAGTGAGCCAGCTTGAGGGAGGAGATCATGTCTCTCCAGGACAAAGAAGCGGCTTGCTTAATGTCTGCTAGAAAAGAAGTGGGTTCCCCCAGCCCTGTGTTTCTATGTTGCAATGCAAACCTCTGCATTTACACCATCCAAATAAGCCATGGCACATTACCCCATAGGACCTGAGGGCAAATACATTCTTTTGTCTGATGCAGGAGTCTGCCCTGGGGTAGTATCCTTTAAAGAGTAACAGGTTATTAACTTGTAAGCAGGGTAAAACCAAATCCCAAACATGACACCAACATGTACTGAACTTCTTTCTATACTGAACAGATTGTAATGTTAAAAAAATATACTATGGTCCATGGCCTGCCTGGTTTTCATATAGTATGAATCTACAAATGGTTTTTACATTTGTAAAGGATGGTTTAAAAAAAAAAAGAATATGAACATGAAGACTATTATGTGGTCTACAAAGCTTAAAACATTTGCAGATTGGCCCTTCACAGAAAAAGTTGGCCAGCCTGCTCTAGTACACAGTAGTCAGGTTAAAATAAAAACTGCACATGCCTTGATGTAAGGTGAAGATGTTTTTTTCTCTAAAGTTATCCCTCACAAAGGAGGAAGGTCATCTGTTTAAGTCCTTTGGAAATCTCATGTGTTAGATAGTGATCCCTTATTTACTTATCCATCTATATACACACACATACACATTTATATTTTTAAATTTTTTAATGTCTTAGTTTAACTTATTTTGAGAGAGACAGAAAGAGAGAGAGAGAGAGCATGAGCAGGGGAGGGGCAGACAGAGAAGGAGAGAGAGAATTCCAAGCAGGCTCTGCTCTGTCAGTGCAGAGCCCAATGCAGGGCTCAATCCTATGAACCGTGAGATCACAACCTGAGACAAAATCAAGAGTTGGACATGCTTAACCGACTGAGCCACTCAGGTGTCCCTTTCTTTTTTATATGTTTTTATTTATTTTTTCATTTTATTTGAGAGAGAGAAGAGCATTTGTGTGGGGAAGGACAGAGGGGCAGAAGGAGATAGAGACAATCTTAAGGAGGCTCCATTCCATGCCCAGCTCAGAGCCCCAACACATGTGAGATCATGACCTAACTTAACTTACTGACACTTAACTAACTGAGCCACCCACCTCCCCCCATTTTTAAATATATATATAAATATTTATATATATATATATTTATATATATATATATAGTATATATATATTTATTTGTGGAAAACAAATTAGCCTGAAAAAGAAAACTTCAATCAATTTTGGTTTCTAGCTGTGGATGCCTACAGTTGATTGTGGGCGGGGGGAGGGATCAGTGAAATTAAAAACTGCTTACTGGGTGCTATAATGATAAGCTGGGACTAGGGCATCATTAGCATTTAATCCTAAAGTGAAACTTTTGAATTGACTTCAAAAATTATTTTTGAAAATTCAACTACTTTGTTCCAATTTCACTACAAGCACCCCTAACATAAAGTAAATGGAGGATAACTTTAGAACATCACCACTTCGGTTCTTTAGAGAGGAAAAAAAACCAAACACAAGCCCCACCCCCACAGATAAGAAACAAGACATACTGATTCATCAAACATATGACAAATTCAATCATTATAATTAGTAATATTACAAATTTCTGACTTTTAGTTTATCAAATTAGTTGGACACTAAAATGACCATATTTTCCAAATCTGAGATATACCTTCTATTTCAAGAGAGATAAAAATGAAGTCAAATTCTGTTTAAGCTCTTACTATGCTAACTAGGATCCACGTACAATCAGCTGACAAATACAACTCTTAAAAAATAATGAGAATTGTAAAAAAATGTTTATGATTTATATTGATAGAGACAGCAGGAGAGAGGGCACGCAAGCAGGGAAGGGGCAGAGAGAGAGGGAGAGAGAGAATCCCAACCAAGCAGGGCTTGCACTGTCAGCACAGAGCCCAACACAAGGCTCAATCCCAAGAACCAGAGATCATGACCCAACCTGAAATCAAGAGTCAGACACTTAACCAACTGAGGCACTAGGTGGGTCAGTTGGTTTAGCGTCCGACTTCTGCTCAGGTCATGATCTTACAGTTCATGGGTTCAAGCCCCACATCGGGCTTGCTGCTGTCAGCACGGAGCCCTATTCAGATCCTCTGTCCCCCTCTTTCTCTGCCCCACTCCCCAGTGGTTCCCTCTCTCTTTCTCTCTCAAAAATGAATAAGTTTACTTAAAAAATTTTTTAAGTAAATACAGAATACCAAATGTTCCATTTAGAGGAAAAAAAGGAAGGTTATTTATTAATTCTTACCTTATTCTTCGACTTTTTTGGTCCCCCAACTTGGTTATATACACTGAATGAGGACCAAGGCTCCTTGAGGGAAGATAAACAAAACCAAAACATTTCTTTGAGTTTTCTGCAAAGTGTCCCAGATTATTACTGCCTTTAAACAACAGAACAAATCAAATCTGAGTCATCATTCTAACTGGATTTAAGAAAAACAACTGGGATAGTTAAATCATAAATATCCCTCTTCTGTTTTTTTAGATAAAGAGAAAGAAAATCAAAGGTCTATCCAGATATTGGGAATTCCCTTATCTGGAAAGACTCATCCTTAATACAGTTATGCAAATAGGTCCTTAAGTTATCTCAATAGCTAAGATTTCCACATTAGACTCACAATCAGGTTAGGGACCATCACATCAACACTGAGGTTAATGAATGGCCAAAGTCAACATAGGCCTTTGAAAACAAACACTGCAGAACCACCAAAAAGACTCTCCGGAAAGCTAACTTTGCCAGGAGGCCTTTATGAAGAAAGCAGCAGATAGCCTGGATGATAGAAGAGGCCCAGGTAAAAAGGCAGGCAACAGAATGAGAGATCACTGAGGTAAGAAAGGATTTCAGGGACACCAAGAACTACAGTACCAAGGTCACAATATACAAGTGCAGGGTCAGTGCTGTGAACGCTAGTGTGAAAAGAGTTCTGCAAATACAGGAACATGACGAGAGCATGACAGATACAAAAGACAAGGAACAGAGATCCAATCTAAGAACCTCACGTATTGGAGAAGAAAAAACAGATTGGAACAAAAGCTGAAGTCGAATGGGTAACATTCTAACAACTGAGTATGCACACTGACCGGCTTAACATGTTCCTGGACAAAAGCAGGGAAGGGACTACATGGAGATGCACATGGCAAATTTAAAATGAAACCAACACCTCCCTCGAAGCACAAGGGCCCATATATATTGTATGTATATAAACATACATCCAATAAAAACTCTAATCTACTAAAATAAAAAAGACAAAGGACAAATTATGGCATGAAAGAAATAGTGGTCATCAGTTTTTTCTTCACTCCGGCCCCTTGCTATGAATAGAGGAGCCACTAGTCCTATGTGGCTATTGAACACTTGAAACATGTCTAGTCTGAATGGAGATGTGTTACGTGTGAAATACACACTGAACTTCAAAGGCCTAGAACATAAAGAATGCAAATTATGTAATAACCAATCGTAACATACTGATTGTACACTGAAATGACAGTATTTTGATCAAGAAGGTTAAATCAAATACATTAAAATTAGTTTCACCTGTTTTTTCCTGTTAATGAATGTTGCTACTATTAAACCTAAAATACATGGCTCACGCTATATTTTTATTAGACAACTCTGATCTTGCTGAAAGAAATAAACTAAAAAGGGGAATACTCTAGTGAGGTTTTAAGTGGCCATTAAAAACTTACGAAAAATGTCTACTGACAAGAGAAAAAACTTACCATTAACTATTACTAGTGAGTAAGAAATACAAGATACAAAGTAATATAATCTCCACTATGTAAAGAATAAAAACAAAAACTGAGCAAAAAGAAAAGGCTACAAATATGCTACAAATGTCAATATTGACCTCTGGGTGACAGAATGGTAGTGGTGACTTTTAAAAAATTCTTCTTTCCTTCCTTCCTTTTCCTTCCTGGTCTCACATTTTTACAATAAGCCCATATTATTTTTATGATCTGAGAAAAATATAAATATGTGACAAAAACATAATTATCTTCAACAGCTAGGAAAAAATAAAATTAATTTTTTAATTTTTCTCCATTTATTGGTCAAAGAAATGTAGCCTCTTTTCTTTTCTTAGAGAGGGGGTGCACGTGAGCAAGGGGCAGAGACAGAGAGACAGAGAGGGAGAGAAAGAAGTGGGGCTTGAGCTCACCTGATGCGGGGCTCGAACTCATGAACTGTGAAAACATGACCTGCGCTGATGTCAGATGCTTAACAACTGAGCCACCCAGGCATCCAAAATGTAGTCTCTTTAAAAACAATGAAGTTCTGGGGCACCTGGGTGGCTCAGTCAGTTAAGCATAGACTTCAGCTCAGGTCATGATCTCACAGTTCGTGAGTTCGAGCCCTGCATCGGGCTCTGTGCTGATGGCTCGGAGCCCGGAGCCTGCTTCGGATTCTGTATCTCCCTCTCTCTCTGACCCTCCCCTGCTTATGCTCTCTCTCTGTCTCTCAAAGGTAAATAAATAAACTTTAAAAAAAAAAATGAAGTTCTGTTGCAATCTAGAAGGATTTTACTCACCACATGCAGAAGCTTAATCTCACAAGCTACTTGCCAGAGCACACTTAATGGTTGATACAGGTTATTTTGGGGATCTGCCACCAGTTTCTAATGAAAAGAAAATAAGTTGCATGTATACATGACTATGATCAATCAAATTCAAATTTTGATCTTAAAAGTATTATCTTAATAGTATCTGGAAATTGAAGAAAATTAGAATTAAATGCAAATCTTAACTGTAACACTTCAAGGAAGAGAAGGTCTTTTTAAATTTTCACATTGAAATACATCACCATGTACACTTAAAATATAACGTATGTGGGATTGATTTCCTTTAGCCATCCCTGATAGCCATGCCCCCACCAGGGCAAAATCTCATTAAAGCAAAAAATGAAACAAAAATATCTAATTACATGGGGAACAAGGGTGTTAGAACTATGTATCAGGTAGCCTAGTAAATTCTCAGTCAAGAATTGTCCAGGCTGACACTTGAAGGCTGAGCGCTTGGCAGTGAATGAGAGGGCAGCACACAGACAGAGCAAACCACATGTGAAAAGGCCCACAGTAGAAAAAAGCATTAGAACATTTCCTAATAGCAAGATGAAATCTGATGAAGCACTTCCCGTTTCTCTTCCTTCACGTAGATGATGTACGTACAGCCTCAAGGTTCTGAGTCCCCCACGCTTCTCATGGACAGTCACTATTTCTCTACCGAGTCTTGGGGAGTAAACCACCTTTTCACGTCTTGCTCCACCATCCTGACCCATAACTCTTATAGACGAGTAAGCATCTTGTGTTACAATGGGTTAAAAGATTTTTTTTACTCTCATTTTTATTATTTTTTAATATAATTTATTGTCAAACTGGCTTACATACAACACCCATTGCTCATCCCAACAAGCGCCCTCCTCAATGCCCATCACCCACTTTCCTCTCTTCCCCACCACCCCCATCCACCCCCAGTTTGTTCTCTGTATTTAAGAGTCTCTTGCGGTTTCCCTCCCTCCCTCTCTGTTTGTAACTATTTTTTCCCCTTCCCTTTCCCCATGGTCTTCTGGTAAGTTTCTCAAGATCCACATATGAGCAAAAACACACGATACCTGTCCTTCTCTGACTGACTTATTTCACTCAGCATAATACCTACAATGGATTAAAAGATTAATAACATGAAGCATTCTGAGCAGAAAAGAAACATTACTCTCAAGACACTATCAAGAACTTCAGAAGGTCCTTGAATTTCAGAGAACAGAGTCGAAAAACCCTAAGTATTCCTGTTAGAATACATGAATTCAGCAAAGTTGCAGGATATAAAAACAACACACAAACGTCAGTCATATTTCTATGTTCAAGATGAACAATCCGAAAAGGAAATTAAGAAAACTTCATTTACAACAGCACCAAGAAGAGTAAACTACTTAGGGATCAACTTAACGAAGGAGGTGAAGGATTTGTACACTGAGAACTACACCTAATGAAAGAGATTAAACACAAGTGGAAAGACAACTTGTGTTCACGGATGGGAAGACTTACCAATGTTAAGATATCAATGTTACCCACAGTGATCTACGGATTCACTGCAATCCCTATCAAAATCCCAAGGGTGTTTTTTTCACAGAAACAGAAAAACCAGTCCTAGATTCATATGGAATCTCAAGGGACACTGAATAGCCTAATGTAATAAAATAAGAGAGCCCAGAAACAGACCCTAATGTGTAGGGTTTAATGATGTTTTGAGAAGGGCATCAAGGTCATTCATCGGGGAAGGCACAGTCTTTTCAACAAAAGATGCTGGGAAAACTGAATACCCGTATGCACAAGAATGAAGTTGGACCCTTACCCAACACCATATAAAAAAGTAACTCAAAATGGATCAAAGACCTGAATGTAAGAACTGAAACTTACAAAACTCTTAGAACATAAGAAAAAAGCTTCCTGACATTGGATTTGACAGTGATTCCTCAGCTATGACACCAAAGGCACAGACAGAAAGAAGAAAAAAATAGACAAACCGGCCTTCATCACAATAAAAAACTTCAGGAATCAATGTGCACAATCAACAGTGTACAGCGACACCCCACAGATGGGGAGAAAACACCTGCAGGTATTTCATGTATCCGAACAGGGATTTATCACGAGAATATATAAATAAATCCTAAAGCTCAACAACAACAACAACAACAACAACAACAACCCCAAAACGGCAAAGGACCTTAGCAGACATTCCTAACACAAACGGTCTACGAGCACCTGAAAAGATGTTCAACATCAGTAATCAAATCAAAAGCACAATGAGACCTCATTACAATGGGTATTATAAACAGAAAACAAATGTTGAGAGACAACGGAGTAACTGGAATTCCTGTGCACTGCCGGTGGGAACGTAAAATAGTGCAGCTGCTGTGGAAAACGGTAGGGTGGCTCCCCCAGAGTTGAAAAATAGGATTGCCGCACGATCCAGCAATGCCACCCCTGGGTAGGCAGCCAAATGTACTGCAAGCAGACCCTGGAAGTCAGACTTGCAACCAGAGCTCACGGCAGCATCATTTACGATAACCAAAAGTGGGAGCGACCCAAACGTTCACTGACACATGAACGAATAAACAAAAGGTGGTGCGCGTGTATGTCCATATATGATATACAATGGAGTATTTCTCGGCCTTAAAAAGAAAACGAAATTCTGACACGCTACAGCTTGGAAGAACTCCAAAGGCGTTACGTACACTAAGTGAAGTCGGACACTAAACACGCTACTCTATCATTCCACTTACATGAAGGACCTAGAATAGTCAAATTCATGGACTATTCTGTGAATAGTCATAGAAGTAGAACACTGTTTGCCAGAGACTCGGGAAGGGGGAGGTGGGGAGTTGATGTTTAATTCGGTATGGGATGATCAACAACTTCTGAGAAGAAACAGATGGTGGTTAATGGCTGGACCACAACGTGAACAGACTTAACGCCACTGAACTGGACGCTTTGAAACTTAAAATGATAAATATTGTATCTTGTATGTTTAACCACACAAAAAAAAAAGACTTAAAAAAATCGAACCTAAAGACCGCTCTACAGAAATTTAAAAACAATCTCAACACTCTCAAGTGTCATGAGCTCAAATTAAAGCCACACAGATTAAGACTACGCAGACAAAAATCACAGGACTCTTTCAAAACAAAAGCTACTCAGTGACTTGTTAATAACCTACCTCGTATTCCTTCTCAGCAATAAACATATTTAGCTGTACTCGTCCATAACTGTATATAGAAGTAGAAGAATACAGGTCATACAAAAGTTTCCAAAGTATCTTTTTCTCGTTTTTAGCTGGGAAGATTCCAACTACTCTTAATGGGTTATCTGTTAAGAACACAAGCAAAAATATTTGAATAAATTGTTTAAATTTCTTCCAAAGATCATATTTTATGGAGTCAAACCAAGTTAACAAACTATCATTTCAATTACAACTCAGGTACGGCATCTTTCCTCAATAGGGAACTTGGCCTCTGCAGAACGGCTCTAAGTGTATCCATGTGAGTGGAAAGCCATAGTCAACACAAACTATACCATCTGGACAGTACACGGATCTCTTTAACAGACAAGGTGTACTGCTAGAGAAAGGTGGCAAATTATAAGGCATTTGAGACAGTGAATGACAAAATTACCTTCTGACCAAGGAAGTGCTTCTATTCCCAAATTCTGAAAAAGTGTTTCTGAAAGCATAATGGGAGGTTTTACTATTCCAGAATTTCTAGGATCCAGTTTAAAGAAGTCACAGTGGACCACTTCTAGTTTTCTAGTCACCTTTGTTCGCAGCGACTAAAGAGAGACAGAGAGACATGTTTAAGATTTTCAGTGATATGCAAACTCGGTAACAATTCAAAGATCTACTTCAAAAAATTTACCCTAAAAATTAACATAATTAAGAGAAATTAAATAATGCCGGAAAAGTGATGAATGCAAAATATTACTAAGAAAAAGCCCCCAACACAAAAATCTTTCAAGAAATTCTTACTCATCCTTTTTTCTTTTTAAATTTTTTTAATGTTTACTTAGTTTTGAGAAAAGGAGAGAGAAAGAGAGAGAAAAAGAGAGAGCACGTGAGCCGGTGAGGGGCAGAGAGAGGGAGACACAGAATCCGAAGCAGGCCCCAGGCTCTGAGCTGTCAGCACAGAGCCCGACGCGGGGCTCAAACCCACCAACTGTGAGATCATGACCTAAGCAGAGTTGGGCGCTTAACCGACTGAGCCACCCAGGGGCCCCTCATGCTTTTTTCTCTAATCTGAAGTTACAAAAAAATCAAAGAGGGCACTACGATGTGCGATATATAACGAGGTTCTCATGCACAGAAAATTCTGTTGATATATACCAAAGTTTCAAGAATGTGCAATTTAAAGTTACAAAACAAAAAACCTAACTATTTTTAAGTGCTTGATTACAACCTCTAAATATTATTTAAATCTAGTAAATTCTAATGATCATTTTCAAGGGGACCCTTGAGAATGGCAGAAGCAACAGCCTGGGTGGAAACCATTTACTTTTGCTCGTGTTAGTCCTGAGACACCTGTTAGGCGGTCCAAGTGGAGACGTCAGGCAGAAAGTTGTAGGCCTGACGGGGGGGGCGGTCAGTGGAATGGTCCAGGCTAATGACATAAAGTGGTGAGAACTGGCTTGTTGAAGGTTATTAAACCCAGGGGTGCAGAGGAGACCCCCTAGGGAGAATCACAGGAGACTAGGCCTGAGGATGGAGTAACTAACCCCAAGGTCTCACAAGAAGCTGAGAAGTAAAAAACGTGAGGAAGAAAACCAGAAGAGTGTGGTGTTAGGCCAGCTAGAGAAAAAGAACACTCACTGGATGGATATCTTACAAACAGATCATCGTGAAAGTCCTACAAATTGTTCTATGTGTACAGCAATAAAGTAACCTCACAAGTTACTCAAGCGTCGTATTTTAATCTTTGTAACTAAGAAATCTAATGAATTTTGGTTTGATAGGAATGTAAGAATACACACTTTAAGACTTTGTTCCCAGGGCGCCTGGGGGGCTCAGTCAGTTAAGCGTCCAACTTTGGCTTAGGTCATGATCTCGCTGTTTGTGAGTTCGAGCCCTGCATTGGGCTCTGTGCTGACAGCTCGGACCTGGAGCCTGCTTTGGATTCTTTGTCCTCCTCTCTCTGCCCCTCCCCACCCCCAGCTCTGTGAGGGGAAAGTCTCTCTCTCTCAAAAATAAACAAAAAAGACCTTGCTCCACTCGCACTTTGAAAGTACATGTTGGTTTTTGCATCTATCGCTTACCATGCAATAATGGTAATGACAATAACAGCCAAAACACCAAAATAATTTAGTTCCACAGTAATAGTGAAATCACCTTTTAAAATTGAACTTGGTTGCATTTAGGATTCAAAGATAGGAAGCAGTTTATCTTATTTCAATTGCAACAAGAATCTTTACAAGTAGGCATTACTGTCTCTATTTCCCGTAAGAGAAAAGGAAAAACCAAAGTCAAACAGGTTAAATTACTTAATTGCCAGAGAGTCTTAAAGGTAGCGAAGGCTAGAGCTGACATTCAGGCTGATCTGAAAAGACTGTTCTGTCTCTGCTGAAATACCATACAGCTTACCACAGAAGCTATCTCTTCAGCTGAACATGTACAGCTATTTCTGCAACAACAGTTTCCATTTTCAGCAGGGATATATTATGATTTATTATCATAGGCTACAATTTGAAAACTATCTCCAGCACATCCAGACAGGAAAACAAACTGTTCCCACTCGAAACACTGTTAATGTGGAGTCTTGGGAATTTATGAGAGGGTAGGGGGTTCTAAAGTTAGATAAAAATCCTAAGCCTTCATTATCTTTGAAAAATCTTTTCAGTGTTTAGAAACAAACTCTGGGGGGCTAGAAGCAATATCTGCTAAAAGCACCACTTTAAAGCTGGGATTTAGGGCCACAAAACTTCTATTTAAATGGTTCCTTCTCGTTTATTCTGGCAGATAGATGAATTCACACAAAACCTTATTTGAATGGTTTTTCACTCCATCATAATGATGGTTAATAAGAGTGAAAGAACAGGTTCTAAGGGCTGAGCTCAAGTTAGTGTTGAGCAGAGAGGGGGAAAGAGGAGTCAGAAAGAAAATAAAAGCCTGAACTGGAACATGAACTAGTTCTAATCAAACACTGGATTTAGTCAGAGACGGATTTTGTTCTTACATTGTAGTTTCAGGAAACTTTATGACTAATATTCCTGTAAGAAATACTGTATGTCATGACCTTTCTAGCCCCCAACCTTCCATCTTTCACTCAATCATTGTGTTCAAATGAACACTTTCCTCGATCGTACAAAAAAGCAACTATTGTGTTATAGGATAAGAAAGTAAATAAAAAGACATTTTAATGCCATCTTATTTTGTGAACATGCAGATCACTCTTTCAAAAGTCGGCCTTTTATAAAGGATCAAAATAAAAGCTTTCAATTCCCAAAGTGAAACTGAAATTACAGGTGGCTATGTTTACTAAATCACACTTCATGATCTTGTTATTTATTTAATTATTTATTTATTTGGTGGGGGGTAGAGAGGGGGAGAAAGAGAATCCCAGGCAGGCTCCACACTGTCAGTGCAGAGCCTGATGTGGGGCTCAAACTCACGAACCCACACTTCATGATCTTCAGTCTTTTAATAATCTTGTCTTTTAAACTCTTCATGTTTTGGAATTCCAGTAGATTCAGCATCAATTCAATAACCTGGAAAACCTTGATTTCTTTTCAAAGCAATCAGTTGTACAGTAACAACCATCTAACATGCACAGTTGTATTAAAAAATTAAGAAAAAAAGGATTTGGTACATTTTCATAATTTTTTTGTTGTCATCCTGCACTTTTAAATCATTCCATTTCACATGGTTTCAGAAATTTAGCACAGAGAGGTATAAGGTTCCTAAACTGAATCCAGAGACTTGAGGAGGGAGGGGAAAGAGAAGGAAGGAGGCTGACAGTGAGGTAAGGAATGTCCACTTCACTGTTCTGTGAAGGGATCTGCTATACAAGGAAGCAGAATTCACTGAAAAATCCATTTGGATAATGCTTTCACTGCATGCAATTGTATCTGACTATACCACACCTTCCTTGCCTCTGAAGCCCTAAATCCAGAGTTAACAAGAGTCCCGTTGATCTAATCGTCACACTCCAATTAGATTCTAAGTTCATAGAAAGCAGAGGTACGGGATACCCTACTAGAGATGAGGAAAGAACCCTGGAGATACCAGTTATACACTTTGTTCAGTCACCCATCTAGTCTGTAGCAGAGGTACACACAGAGAATAAATCTCAGGACTCTAATCGTTTAGTCATTCAATGAGCATAGATACCGTGATATTATCACTTACTGATACTTACTATACTATGCTCTAGTCACCGGGGATAACAATGTATGTACAGCATGGCCCCTAAAACTGAGTCTAAAAAAATAAATTGTGCTTGTTACTTTCCTAAATACTCAAAGATAGCTGACTGAGCAATAAATTTCTTTTTTTTTAGAAACTAAAAATATACCTGCAAATGTGGAAGAAAAGTTCTGTTACACTCAAGGGCAATCACTTTGGCCTGGCTTTCAAGTAATGCTTGGGTCAGGATTCCAGGACCTAGTATATTAACAGAAAAAAATGTTCATTTGCAAAAGAAACAATTTCTTTCAATATCATTTACTAAAGTAGATATTTTACCTGTATTATCTAATTTTGATTCCCACAACATCCCCAAAGTAGATATTACACTTTTTATTTACATGCAAGGAAACTGGGGATTAGATAACATCATTTGCCTCAACACAGCTGATAAGCAGTGCTGCTGGACTTTGAATCCGTTCTGTCAAAGCCTGAAAAGCCTCTCAATCACAAAGTTTTACTATGTCTTGGAAAACCAAACAAGAAAAGGTGCCTTTAGCACACCAATTATTCATGGACTACCCAGATACCCTAACCACGAAAGATACTGTAAAACCTAAACAAAACAGACCCACGACAGAAAGTGCTACTTTAAACAAGGATTTTTCAGGAGCGACTGGCTGGGTCACTCAGAAAACTGTGAGACTCTTGATCTCAGAGTTCGAGCCCCACGCCGGGTGTAGAGATTACGTGCATAAATAAACTTTAAATCTTATGTTCTGACATCCTGCTATGGTCTCTAGGACACCTATACAAAGGTTAGATAAAAGTTCTGGGCGGGGGGCGCTTGCAAGTATTTTGAGGAGATGGTAAAAGCTAAGAGCAGGTATTACCAAATGTTGTGTAAAGTGCAAATTGGTGCAGAAATATTTCATGGTGTCATGATTACCACAGTCCATACAAGCTGCTTCAAGGGGTCAGGTCTTAAACAGCACCGCGTGGGCAATCAGTACAATAGGCACTAGTCACGAACGTCCAAGAAAACACAGTCCACGACGGACTCACCTGGATTGCACTCCAGGAAGAGCTGGTGACGGTTCCTGTTCTCTTTCTGCAGTATCTGCACCAAGGTCGTGGCGAGTTTCGGATTGGTTATGTAACTCCGGGGCTCTGAGCGGTTCTTGGGCATCCACGAGGGCGAGTCTCTGAAACCCTGGCTGGGCGACAGCTGCGGGTGGAGGTCAGACAAGCCGCGGCGGTTCCGCGCCCGGACGCTCTTCCACCTCGCCGCTCCTGACCCCAAAACGCAAAAGCGACCGGCGCCGGCCAAGGATGACAGCATCAGCCGCGGGACCGACATCCTCGCCCTCTAACGTCTGTCCCAATGTCGCCCGGGGTCGTCACATCGTCAACGAACTCCGTACAGGACACCCCACGTGCCACATCTGCCTACCACCCTGCTAGGGCGGGTGGTATAGACACTACAAACCGCGCATGCGAACGCTCCCTTCTTCTTGCCACTTCCCTCACTTCCGCTTCCGTCCGGGTGCAGTCGCCGGAGGATTGTGAGTGGACGGACGTAGAGAGAGACGGACCATCCGGGTTGTGTCTGGACCTGTTACTCTATGGTTGTCCCTGCGCTTCCTCTCTAGCCGCTCGCGCTCTATGCTCCGCGGTCGCGGGCTGCCCGCCGCCCGCCGGCCCGCCGGGAAGGGTGCGCAGAGAGAGGCGGGGCGGGAAAGCAGAAGGTGTCTCCACCGGAGCGGCGGGAGACCCGAGCAGGCTCTGTGACAGCGCTTCGGCCGCCATGTCAGCGAGCGGGGCTGGAGACAGACCCGGCGCGCAGCCGTAGCCCTCCGGTCGCCTCCGACTCCCAGGTGAGGAGAGGGAGAGGGAGAGCGGTGCGGGGCAGCGGCCGGCTCGCGGCCGGGGTGGAAAGCCCCCGGGACCCCGCGCGCCTCCCCCGCGCTGTGCGCCGCGCGCCGCCTCTGCGCTCCCGGGGAGGTGTAGCCCCGCGCCCCCTGCGCCCGCCGGCGCGCCTCCCGTCCCCCCGGCCCGGGTGTCCGCGCCTCCTCCCCGCGGCAGCAGCCCACGGCCCCGGCTCTGGCTCTGCGCCCTCGGGGGTGGCCCCGCTTTGCCTTCGTACCTGCGCCCCCGCCTCCACCGAGCGCCGCCGAGTGTCTCCCTGCCGTACCTCCTTCTGGGCCGGTATTTACCTTAATGTTCGTCTGTAACTCGCGTGTTGATAAGATTTAAAGTTCAGGTTATAAAAAAATTACAGTTTGAAAGCTTTAAATCCCCTTCTAGGCTTAGGAAGGTTGCGACCTTAGGATGCTTATTTTGATCCCTCCGTAAACTTATTCAGATACGTGCCGCGGAATGCAATTCTGAAGACCAATTCCAAGGACTCTAAAAATAGGATGCTCTAATGGAAATTTTGGCAGTCTTTTTACCTCTTGGGCAGTGTTAGAAGACTCGATTCTTTGAGAGTGATTTCAGTGTTTAAGGATTATGCTCAGAAAGAGATTGACCCGTCACTCTTTACACCAGGACAGGAAACCGCATCCAATCAACACCCTGTGAAAATATGTACAATCCTTTCTGCTTACTGTGCTCGCGGCGTAATTGAGCTTGTTATTTAAATGCACAAGAAAAAGGTTTCTGAGGAATGTATCACCTGGCGAATTGAAGTCTGAGGATTATACCCAGCTGATGAATCTCAAAATGGATAAAGAAATTGACAAGCAAATATGCCCCCCCCCTCCTTTTTTTGGATGATAAATTTGCTAGGACACTATAGAAAGTATCTGATCAGCTGTTGTGGAAGCCGTGGGGACTCGTTGATCTAAATTTCCTCAAATTCATTTTTTGTATTGACAGTTTTCTAGAAGTGATTCTTGCATGCTCTGAACACGGAAGGAAGCTTTCCCCACGATTCTTTAATGAGCTGTCACCTCCTCTATCCTTTTAAAGATATTTTCATAGATTCCGAAATACACTGGATTTTTTTCCCTTAAAAGTCCCGGAGGCCTGAATATTTTTAAATCAAATAAAGAAGAAAGATGTCATGATAGAGGAAGAAATGGTTCACTTCTAGAAATTGATTTTGAATTTTTCATGTTTAAAATACACTTAAAAAAATTGTGGTACAGGGGCGCCTGGGTGGCTCAGTCGGTTGAGCGCCGACTTCGGCTCAGGTCACGATCTCGCGGTCCGTGGGTTCGAGCCCCGCATCGGGCCCCTGTGCTGACAGCTCGGAGCCCGGAGCCTGTTTCAGATTCTGTGTCTCCCTCTCTCTGACCCTCCCGCATTCATGCTCTGTCTCTCTCTGTCTCAAAAATGAATAAAAACGTTAAAAAAATAAAAAAAAAATTGTGGTACAAAATATTTATTTTAAAATATGTTTTCTTATTTCATAAGATTTGTGGAACAAAGGTAGCCTGCTCAGCCCTAGAGAAGCTGATGTTTCTTATTTTGCTTTTCAGTCGTTTTGGGTTTTGGGGTTTTTTTGTTTGTTTGTTTGTTTGTTTGTTTTGGACAGGAGCATGAGGTTATGATAATTATTTCCCTTTTTATAATGCTAATGGTTGTTTGTGCTTGAAGGTGCTTCAATAATAAAGACACAATCTTACACATTTTATTTTTCTGAGGCCCTAGGTACTGGAAAGGAAATTTTAATTTGGAAAATGGAAAGGAAATGTTAATTTCCCTTTAAAGGTGTGCCTTACAATCAGCATTCAGATCTACTTTATTAGAAAAACATGATTTGCTTATTTCCCATCATAGTTTCTTCAGAGGTGTGGTTTTTGCGTCCTGTGCTATTTTTTCCCCTTTGAAGTAATCTTTCCTTAAAATGGTGTCAGGGCAAAGTGATTCTATTTTTATACTCTTAAGTTATTTTTGATAATATCAACTGATCGAGCAAATAACTGCTTTTTCTTTGGGCTTTTAACTGGCAGTTGTAATTGGGAAATGTCCAGTGATAGATACTCCTATTTGCTATCAGCACTAAGTCTGTAGGTCTGTAAGCAGTGCTGGAAGGGACGGCAGGTCTGTGACAATCCAGCTATAATGCAAGCCACATAAGCAATGTAAAGTTTTCTAGTCTCATTCACAAGGTAAAGAAACAAGTGAAATTAACTTTAATATATGTTACTTAAACCATACAGTTTCAAATGGAATGTTTGGAAAATTGAGAATGAGATATTTTACATTCTTTCGCTGGTGTTGATACTTAGAGTACATGTGAGTTCAGACTACCCACATTTCAAGCGCTCAGTAGCCACATGTAGCTGGCAAATGGCTAGGATCTTATTGGGCAGCTCCTAGCAACAGTATTGCTACATGATTTTTAGGATGTCTTCCTATCCTGAGAGTCTGGGGTAAATCCAATAGGGTAAGTTTAAAAATCCTTTTCTTAAAGTGCTGTGATAGTCAAACTAAGAAGCTTCTTTTCTTTTCTTTTCTTTTCTTTTCTTTTCTTTTCTTTTCTTTTCTTTTCTTTTCTTTTCTTTTCTTCTTTTCCCCAAACTGAGAAGTTTCTGTGCAGGAAGAAAGTTCCAAGAAGTCTCTTCCTCTTGGAGATGACTGTCTCCAAGTCATCTTAACCCTGAGTAGGATAAACAGGTGGACAAGTGCATGTTTGGTGGAGGTTGTAAGATGACTAGGGTGCTCAGTCATTTCCTGGGGTGTCATTGTTACAGTTATTTACATCTGCATGTCAACAATGTGTCAAGATGCTTTGTGACTCTCTGTTTCCTTTACCTGTGTTTCTAAGTAGGGAGAGCTTGAATGGGTATAAATGTGCTTCTCCGTATGATGGCATTTCTTGTCAAAGGAAAGAGAAAATCTTTTCAGCAAACTTCAGAAAGAAAGGGTATATTTTTTGGTTCAAAAATGCTAGGAGCCTGGTTACAAGCAAACAAGTAACTCATGTATGGTGGTTTAGATAAAGTTAGAAGGAAATACGGCACTTTTGATACAAAACTACGACATGCTGACTATGTACGAGCTTTAAGTTGTTTTTGCAACAGGGATGGTGATTTGCATGGAACGATCTCTTGTTCAGAGCTATTAAAACCGAAGGGATAACCCTGTTGGAAAACTAACCTTATGGCTAACTGACCTCAGTGGGATCAATAGGACCTATCATTGTTCTTCTCTTATATATTCTATTAAACTTCCCCAAATACTACTTTGCACTGTTTACATCTACATTTAATATTAAAATTCATTGTCAAAATTCATCTGGAGCCCTAATTAATATTTGGTGTAATCTAATATAAGAAATATGCCTCCTCCCCAACCCTTATGGTATAAAGAAATCTTAAATTACCCGTTCAGTAAGCAAAATCCCTCTAAAATCTAGTCATTATAGAGCTGTCACAGTGTTGGCATTGTGTGGAGTATTAAAAGATCAGAGACAGACCTGGGGAATACGTAATGATTGGATGTTGCTTGTTTCCTGAGACATACATAGATGCACATTATAGCAGGAAAATACAGTGTTTTCATTTGTATCTAAATCTAGATGACTGTCTATTGGCACCATTTTCTTTGGATAAGAAAGAATATAGTTCCTACAAATTAGTCTTAGGTTTTTTTAATTTGAGGAAGAATAATTGAGTTTGGCAATTTTCATTTTTTAAAAAAGCTCTTAAATGATTTAAGTGGCCTCTCCAAGGATTATATTTTTATTCAGAAATTCTACACTCAGTGTATCTGTGTCTTGATACTGTTGTGAGCATTCTCTCCAGTTTAGGGCCCTGAAGATTCACACAAATACAGGCTTTTCTTTATCTAGGAATCATTCCCTTGGGGGAAATTATATTCCTTTTTACCGAGGGAATACTTTTGTTTTTCATGCATTTCAAATGATTTATTTATAGTATTCTTTGAAGAAATACATCAATAGTCAACTGCATCTCAATAAAATAAAAATAAAAGCCCTGTCCGAGCAATCTAAAAGACAAAAAAATGTAACACTTCTGAATCTTATGATAGCTTGAGATTTCCTACATTGTTTTAGTCACAGTTGGGAGATTGTGCCAACATGTCTGGAGATGGAAACTTTTTGCCATCACATCACTCCTCCCTGCCATCTCTTACTACTTCCTGTTTTCCATCATTAGCCATGTGGAAAGGAAAGATAGTACGTGTCTGTCAAAATACTGACACATTAAGTTTATTTTTCCTTTTGACCGTAGGAGGAATTGCTGGAGCAGTATGTGACAAATATTGTCACCTTTATTGACATTGGCCTTTTGACATTTGAAATGACGGTACCTACGAGATTTCAGGAATTAGCAATATCTTGTAACTGTCCTGTCTGTTAATGCTCCTAATTACTTAGCCTGTTTTTCCTGTAAGACCACTACCTAAGTAATTGCTGTTTTTTTCTGTGTTCGCTGCATCTAGAAAACTCAGTGAATGAAGTGGCTGTGGGTTTCTAATTTGAATGAAGGCAAACTAACATTTTAAAGATCTTTTATATTACAGATTTTGAAATAAATAATTTCCTTAAAATATGTAAACTTTATGATAAAGTTAAGAATCGGGGCGCCTGGGTGGCTCAGTTGGTTAAGCGGCCGACTTCAGCTCAGGTCACCATCTCGTGGTCCATGAGTTCGAGCCCCGCGTCAGGCTCTGGGCTGATGGCTCAGAGCCTGGAGCCTGCTTCCGATTCTGTGCCTCCCTCTCTCTCTGCCCCTCCCCCGTTCACGTTCTGTCTCTCTCTGTCTCAAAAATAAATAAAAAAAAAAAAAACGTTAAAAAAAAAAAAAAAAGAATGATGTTGTTCCTGGGTCACCAGGATGTTGTTCTGGCTCAGTCGGTCAAGCGTCCGACTTCGGCTCAGGTCATGATCTCACGGTCCGTGGGTTCGAGCCCCACGTCGTGCCAGCTCGGAGCCTGGAGCCTGCTTCAGATTCTGTCTCCCTCTCTCTCTGCCCCTCCCCTTCTCACGATCGTCTCTCTCTGTCTCTCAAAAAAATAGCATTAAAAAAAAAAAAGAAAAAAGAATGATGTTGTTCCTGGGTATTTGAGAGCATACCACTGACTTTATTTTGTGCATGCATTGCTTTTTCCGCTGTTTTTCCCTTCTGCACATATTACCACTGTGCAGCTAAATCGTAAGAGTTTACAGATGAACTGAAAAAAATTGCTTATGGTTTTTTTAATGAGAACTTATTTTTGTGACTATGTATTTTATTTACTGAAGCCCCCTAGTGGAGTTGTTTCTTCTGTACCTTATGAAACACCAAAGTTTACTTCAGTTTGTTTTTCCCCTGCTGGTGGAGCATGAAAACAGTTTACTTAGGTCTTCAAAGGACTCTTACCCACTAATCTGTGATTTCCTCCCTCAAATTCAGCTCAGATGAAAAGGGAAATGGAAGTTTGTAGAAACTATTCTGATCAGAAAGGAAAAGGCTGTCTGCCCATCTGTGACTTCTTCATCCAGATTCAGTCAGCAGGCTTTATGTTCTTCAACAGCTTATAATCACTTTCTTCCTTTTGCTCCAGTAGTTAAAAAATTGTTGTGGAGTTCTTTGCCGTAAAGCATCGTGGAAGCGATGTAAAGAGCCAGAATTAGAAACAAGGTTCTGTGACTTGCTTATGTGAATCGTATATGTTTTGTGACTGAGAAGAGAAAAAATGGTTTGTCTTCTTCGTCTCACATCTGAACTCAAGCTTAAAAATTGATCGCCTATGTCTTTATCAAGCAAAGCTCATATTTTCACTAGCCAAAGGACGATCTATTTCTTATTCACCCGAAATAAAAGAGTATGTAATCAGGAGGTAGTTTTTACTTATATCAAGTGACCTCTTATTTAATTATAATTTTGTAGATTTTGATGCCTACAGGCTTTTTGTCCTTTTTTAGCTGTATACCTGGGGATTCCCTAGTGAACTCCAACAGACTTTGACCTTTGTCAAAATGGCTTGCCTTCGCTGACAAGTTCCAAGAGTATACATACCTACATGTGCAAAAAGCTTATAAGCAAAAATTCTGCTCCAGAAACACTTATCAAGACTGAGGAAACACTTATCAATATTGAGGAAACAAATATTCTAAGAATGTCTGTCTTACAACTAAAGCCTCCGTGTACTTGTCCAGTACTTTGTATAAAACCGTGTACTTTGTGCAGCCTTTGCTGGAGAGTTTCCACTCTGTTCTAGCTCTTCAGAGTATGTGAGGTGGTATCCAGAATGCCACTACAGCATATCCTGCCTTACCTCACCTTTTGGTTTCTTTCTATTCTTCTATCTTCTATGGAAAGTTCAAAAGTCGGAGCAGGTCATAGTCTGTTATAAACTTGAAGTGGGGGAGGAATACAAATGTTACTCCTTCCCTCTGGCCTCTCCTTCCTTCCCTATTACAAAAGTAGTAATGCTCCAAAGAGAAGAAAAGGTAGATAAATTTTAAGTTGAGGAAAATGCAGTTATTCAAAGATTCGTATTTTTTCTATAATTAAAGTTGAACAGAAGCTTTACTTTAGAGTCAAAATCCATCGATATCTCTCATCCTGCTGAAGATGTCTGATGGATTTGTCAGGAAGAAATTCTGAGTGCAAGTATACTTTGAGTGCACAGACCTAGGCTATACTAGAGTATATGTAATAGTACTGTCTCTTTTTATCATGTATGTTTTCATTAGGGAATACTTGCCACTGACATAAAACATCTCTGGGGAAAATCGTATGCTGCCAACAATCTTTTTTTTTTTTTTATGTTTATTTATTTGAGAGAGTGAGAGCGAGCAGGGGAGGGGCAGAGAGAGAGGGAGAGAGAATCCCGAGCAAGCTCCATGCTATCAGTGCAGAGCCCAATGTAGGGCTTGAACTCACAAACCATGAGATCAGAGCCAAAATCAAGAGTCAGTTGCTTAACTGACTGAGCCACTCAGGCACCCCTCTGCCAACAATCTTCTAACGCAACATAAGGGATCCTTCTCTGGGACAAATTTTTTTCTCTATTGGTTTATCCTTTTATTAGAATTTGTTACCTAGAGTAAACTGCCTTGCTCTGGCATTTTTTCTTTTCCCAAAACCCCATCAAAATACATTCTCTTGAATAACTTAAATCATAGTCACTTTTACACCCGTCTCTCTTCCTGCCTTTCAGTTAACTTTCAGTATGCTCTAGATATAAATCAATATGTCACTGTTAGGTCAGACGGAATTACAGGAGTCTGCAGTCCTTGATGTGCTCGGACTGGGTAATGGAGGTGGGAGTGATTGACAGTAAAAAGGACCGGAAGTTAGGGCCACATAATGGGACGTTGGTAGTGGCATGTTGGAGATGCTGGGACTCATCTGAAGCGAAGAGATTGTTTGGGTGCCAGTAACAACATACGACTGGGATGATACTAGCTACACTGACCGGACGGTGAGATGTCGCTGTGGAACTTTGAGACTTGGTGAGATAGTCATTCCACAAGTGTATCAAGCCACTGCTTTTGTTGTAAAACACAAAGTAATTGTTTTCAAATGAATGATCTTCCTCTTAGGTATGCAGGATGCATTGAAAGGGCCATGTGAAACAATGAGAGCCTTAATTAAAAGTAAATATACCAGCCTCAACTCATACTGAAATTTCCTAATAACTTTGGAAATGATAGAATTAATGAGTTTTTACTTCTTGTTCAAAAGAAAAATAGAAACTAAGCTAGAGAATATTCCTCCATAGAGATCTATACTTTGTGCCCTTGAAAACTGGCTTTGTAGAAACTCCTGTTTCTCAAGGTTACTGGCAAATTTATATATTTAAGGCATATATATATATATTTATATATAAGGCAACTCTTTGATGGTTCTCAAATAGAGCAAATGAAGCAATGACTTACTTCTGAGATGATGGATAAACACACATTCCAAAATTTACACAAGATAGTACATGTCAAAGTGTTCAACCTCCACAGTGTTTAACCTACAGAAAGCACTTAGTAAATGGTGTGTTTTAAATCTGCTAAACTTGTGTGATACTCTTGTATTTACTTATATTATTTTCTTTTGAAAAAAATGAACAATATTAATATTTAGATTACTACTAGCATTCCTGGTGATTTTTTTTTTAAATGTGTGTTCTTTATTCAACTTTAAAAAATTTTTATTTAGTATAAAAATATATCTTTAAATATGCAAAATACAGAAGAGTGCCAAAGAGAAAAAAAAAAAAAAATCACTCGTACTGTCATTGACCAAGGAAATGAAGTGTTGGGACACCTGGGTGGCCCAGTCGGTGGAGTGTCCGACTTCGGCTCAGGTCATGATCTCACAGTTCGTGGGTTCAAGCCCCACGTCAGGCTCTGTGCTGACAGCTCAGAGCCTGGAGCCTGCTTCAGATTCTGTGTCTTCACCCTCTCTCTGCCCCACTCCCCACTTGCACTCTGTCTCTCTCTAAAAATAAATAAACATTAAAAAAATTATAAAAAAAACTATTCTTGCTACACGTAAAATTGTTTTCTGTAAGTTGTGCCAATTTACATTCAATTTGAACATGTGCCAGTGTGTATTTCATTGAACCCTTACCAGTATTACATACCTTGTTTTTAAAAAGCCTTGTTAATTTTAGAGGTAAATAAGTTGTCCATTGTAGCCAGGGAAAGGTTTTATAAAAGGCTAGTGGGAAATAAAGTTAGAAGGGTTGCCGAGAGACTGGGAGAAAGGCTTTGGAGTTGGGATTTGAGCTGGAACAGGGCTGTGTGAGCAGACAAGACACCTGGAGTCAGCCTCCAGCCACTTCTCACGCCTTTCCCATCCCGCCAAGCTTTCGTCGTTTCCTCTGCAAACTCTGTAGTCTGTGTCTGCATCGAAGTGCCTGTCCCATCCCACCTGTCCTTCGTGTCCGTCTGTCTAATATTTTGGCTCACCCTTCGTCTTCTCCGTATCTTTTCCTACCCGGCTGCCTGTCCAGCTAAAACAGCAGAGCAGAGCAGAGTGTGTTCTCTGCAGATGGGCTCACTTGAGGAAGAAGGTGGCAAGCTTAGTTATAACCAAATTTACCAGATAAATCAGCCTGCCTGCCCACAGGTGGATAAAGGAGTACACCAGGAATGGGGGCAGTTTCTTTATTAACACCACTCTCGGTTTTTGTATCAACCCTGTCACATTCTTAGTAATTAAACCAGCGTATGTTCAAGACTTTTTAAAGTTTTTTCTGAGTATAAAAGTAACACAACAATGGCTCGCCTGGGTGGCCCTGTCAGTTGAGCATCCGACTCTTGATTTCGGCTCAGGTCATGATCTCATGGTTCGTGGATCATGGTTCATCCATGGCTCATAGATCATGAGATCAAGCCACCTGTCGGGCTCTGCACTGACAACACAGAGCCTGCGTGGGATTCTCTGTCTCTCCCTGTCTCTCTGCCCCTTCCCTTGTTCACTCTCTCACTCACCCTCTCTCAAAATAAATAAACATAAAAAAAAAAGTAATGCAACTTATAAATCCATGAAAAGACAAATAATCAATTTAAAAGTGGGCAAAATACCTCAACAGACATCTCTCCAGAAAAGATACACAGGTGGCCAAAAAACACATGAAAAGATGCTTAACATCATTAGCTATCAGGGAAATGCAAATCAAAACCAAATGAGATGTCACTTTGTACCTCGAAATAAAGAGATTGGAACCCTTATACATTGCTGGTGGGAATGTAAAATGGTATGACAAGTGAGGAAAATGTGGTTTCTCAAAAACGTAAACATCAAATTAGCATATGACCCAGCAATTCCACTTCTCAGTGTATACTGAGAAGAACTGAAAGCAGGTGTTCAAAAAAGAAAACAACAACAACAACAAGAAAAACCCAACCAAACTTGTATATGAATGATTATAGCAGCATTACTTATAATAGCCAAAAAGTAGAAACAACTCCAATGTCCATCAGCTGATGAATGGATGAAATGTAGAATGTTGAAACAATGGAATTTTTTTTTGGCCGTGGAAGAAATGAAGTATTGGTAGTATGTTACCACGTGGATGTACCTTGAAAACATCACACTAAACAGAAGAAGCCAGTCATAAAAGACCCCATACTGTATGATAACATTTATGTGAAATATTTAGAATAGGCAAATCCATAGAGACACAAAGTAGATGGAAGGTTGCCTGAAGTTGGGGCAGAGGGACTTGAGAGACTGGAAAGTGACTTCTAATAGATACATGGGTATGAGAGTGGGGAGGTTCTGAGCTGATGCCGTACTCCAAAATGCGTTGTGACATAGTTGCACAACTTTGTGAATACATTGAAAACCGTTGAGTTGTGCATTCTAAATGTGTAAAATGCATGGTCTGTGAATTATTTCCCAATAAAGCTATGATTTTTAAAAACTCAATTGGAAAAAAAATGCAGATTTATCACAGAAGATGTATAAAATACAGAGAAGTGCAAAAAGGAAAAAAAGTAATAGAATATTCATTTTGATAAGCTGTAAGAAAATAGTACAAAGTAATTCACGGTCATCACAATTGATAGTATATCAAATGATGATCAGAAATCTAATTTTTACAGAGCAGCATGATAGAAAATTAATGCTATTTTAATTTTATTGGTGTTTTAAGCACTTTTATTTTTAGATTTGTTTTGGTTTAATAGTTGTACTGGAGTTAAAAGCACATAAAATTCTGTTTTTACATCTTTACGTGGGATTCTAAGTAAAAACCATATGTCAGTGCTTAAGGACTATCATAATTTTTTTTTTTAAAGCCATTCAAGAAAACCAGTGGTATGAATAGTTAGAATTTAAAGAGCCCATGATGGTTTTATTGCTGAGGAAATTAAAACTCAGAGAGGTGTCTTGCAAATCTTTTCACACAAGTTGTTAACAGGGCTCACATTAGAATGTAGATTTCACTATTAGCAGCCCAGCGTTTTTTTCTGCTTTATCACTTCTTTCTTCTGACTCAGTAGTTTCTACTGGCTTGTCCCTTACTGTTTCTTGTGCATGTGCTTTCTCTCCTCAAATAGAGTAGTCTCGGACACAGGTTATACCTCTTAATTCTTTGATTAAAGACAGTTCAGCTTAGTAAATATGAAGATCTAACTAATGGGCTTTATGAAATGATTCATGGGACACTTGGCTGGCTCATTCAGTGGAACATGCGATTCCTGATCTCAGGATGGTGAGTTCGAGCCCCACGTTGGATGTAGAGATGACTTAATAAAATTTTAAAGAAAACCAAAAAAATAAAGAAACCGATTCATGAATCTGGCAGCATCCCACCTAGCAAGTAGGGGGAGCTCCAAAGGGCAACCAAGGGGAAAGATTTTAAAAGGCAGGAGAAGGAAGTCATGAACAGAAAAAAAGGATTATTTCAGATGAGGTCACCTTTTTTCTGGGACAGAAGGGTCTTGTTAGTGGATTACCTCATCTTCCTCTGGGGGATGGAGAGGGTCCATGGGACAGATTGCCCACTTAAGACTGCATTTCTGGGGAAGGTTGGAACGGCAGTCAGGTTAGGTTATTAAGCCCCAGTGTGGGGACTTGGCCCAAGTGACACCATTTTGGGCCTGTGGTTTTCTTTTCAAAGAATTGTTGTTTTTTCCCCCCACCATGTTATTCCCTCCCTTCTACTTTTATCTCCTCATGCTAATTCTCTTTGTAGACCCTCTAACAATTCTCTGGGCTCAGGTGATTCTGAAACTCAGTAGTCTGGGTGATACCCTGTACTCCATCCACTATTGTATACCTATTACTCAAATCCTCAAACTCTATCTCCATTTTGACTTAGACCTCTGAGCTCACTCTATTATTTTATACTCTTTCACCTTTGAACTTTTAGGACAATCCAGGGGTGCCTGGATGGCCCAGTCAGTTGGGCATCTGACTTTGGCTCAGGTCATGATCTTGCGGTTCATGGGTTCAAGCCCTGTGTCGGGCTCTGTGCTGACAGCTCAGAGCCTGGAGCCTCCTTCGGATTCTGTGTCTCCCTCTCTTTCTGCCCCTCTTCTGCTCATGCTCTGTGTCTCTCAAAAATAAATAAACCTTTTTTTTTTTTAAATTAAAATAAATAAATAAATAAAAACTTTAAGGACAGTCCTGTTGATAAAATCATGTCTTAATTTCAGTATGGGCGACCATAATTCTTCATTTTCATTTTGCCTTTTAAATGGGCATGGAATGACCTTTTATGGTTTTCTCTAGTGGAGAAATCCAGTCAAGAATGTGAGAAGGTGAACCTTTCTAGTAAAATTGTAGTTGAAGAGAAAGAACAGAAAGCTGGTTTAAAATAAATTTGATGTTGGTCTCATTCCATCTGTCTCATTTCTATCTTTAAAACAGTTCTTCTGTATTTTCTTTGAATATTTAACCTTTATTCTTTCATTTGTGTAGCATGAGCAGCAAGGATTTATAATTACAAAGTCAGAACTTCCCAGGTCAGAAAATAGAGTAGTCCCATTTAATTTTTTTGCCTTTTTTAAAATTTTTTTAATTTTTATTTTATTTTTTTTTCTTTACCAATTCATGCTTCTTTTTTTGGAATTTGCTGACTTGTTCTTATCATATTTAGTCTTTCAGAGACAAAAATACTCTTGGAGTTTCTCCTCTATTTCTATTTCCTACCAGATAATATTTGTGGGTTTTTATTGTGCAGTAAATTTTAAATATCGTCTTATATGATGTAACCACTTTTTCTAAACTGATTTCCTTCGGTAAGAGGTGGTGAAAGAGAAACTCGTTCAGGGTTTTAATTCAGTTAAGCCAGCATTTGTCCACACCTGCCACATGCCTCAGGAGTGCAGTGGTAAGGGTCACACAAAAAGTGGCACTTTCTCTTGCTTCAGACACTTGAATTCCACTTGGAATAATCTCCATGCATGAAATAACTCGTGAAAAATCCTGAAGCAACAAATACGCAAACACAGGACAGTATCCACCGGATACTTTAAAAACTACGGTATTTATTGCATTTTAAAAAGGAAGTTTTTGAAAATGCCATAACATAGAATCTGTATTACCTATCATCTCAAACCACAACTGGGCTTTTCTAAGGCCAGGTAATAAAATAAAGACTCTCACAGTTTCCTCCCCCTCCTCCTAACTTGTCCAGCTGCTTCCCCCTCAGGGCCTTCCTCCGACTGTACCTTCTCTGTGGCCATCAGAGACAACACAGAGCCCCTCAGCCCAGGTTCGAGCCCCAATTCCGATAGCTGTTTGGCCTGGGATGAGTTGCTTAACCTGTCAGTGCCTGGGTTTGCTTCCCATAAATTGGAGGTGCTGATAATAACCGCCCAATAGAATTGTTGTAGAATATGAGGAAGTATATGCATGGCCCAGAGTGAACGCTGTATAAGCATTTGCTTTTATTCTCAGACTCCATCATGATGGTTATTCCCAACAACAGACAAACATCCTATGACGTCATGTGTTTGAACCTAAAGATTTTTTGGAATTTTGTATTGTTTTTATTCTGCTCTGTAACATCTCTTTTAACATAAAAATAGTGTCTGCCCTCCCACCCTCAATTTTTGGAGTGAATTGGTGTTACCAGAAAAGGCACAATAATCATCCTTTGACTTTGCAGATCCTTTTTGTTTATTTATTTATTTTGAGAGAGAGAGTGCAAGCAGGGGAGGGGGAGAGGGAGAGAGGGTGAGAGTCCCAAGCAGGCTCCGGGCTGTCAGGGCAGAGCCCAGACAATAGGGCTCAGTCTTGCAAACCATGTTGTCATGACCTGAGCTGAAATCAAGAGTCAGATGCTCAACCGACTGAACCACCCAGGCGCCCCAACTTTGCAGATCCTTGATCAGCTTTTACTGTTTCCTCTTTAATTTTTCTTCTTCTTCCTTTTTTTTTTTTTTTTTTAAGAGAGAGAGAGAGAGAAGCAGGGCTCACCCGAAGCAGGTCTTGTGCTCATTCAACACAGGGCTCAAACTCACGAACCTTGAGATCATGACCTGAGCTGAAGTCAGATGCTTAACCAACTGAGCCACCCAGGCACCCCTTTCCTCTTTACTTTTTCTATTAAATATTCGTTAATCATGCCTTGCTGCCTACCATGTTCTGTACCTGTGCTCTCCACCAGCTTACAAGTTCTTCTCAAGGAGGGATTCCATCCTGTTGGTGGTGTTGACAAATACAATTATTGAACACAGTGTGTTCAGTCTTGGTATCACTAAAAAATTCATTTTCACAGTCAACAAGACTGGCATTTTAATGTAATAATTTAAATATAAAGCACGACTATAAGTACCACTCAACATTGTCTCTACTCTTAGTAATCTGCCAAATACTTGATTATTCTCAGGATTTCCCATAATAGACGTCCACACTGGAGGAGAATATTCATTCAACAGACAGTCCTTGAGTGACTGTTCTGTATTTAGCACTAGCCTAGGCACTAGGAAGAAGTTCCAGGAAGTGGCAGTGTATGGTAATTAACAGTGCACACTCCAAATTCACAGAGATCTGGGTTCATATCTCAGCTACTTACTTGCTACATAAGCTTGAGCAAATTATGTCTCTGTTTCCTCATCTGTAAGGTGAGAAAATAGTTTCTATGAGAATGGAATGAAATAAGATGTGAAGTGTTTGCACAGTACCTGGCATTCATTAAATGTTCCATAAATATTGTGTATGATCAAAAGCACTTTTAGGAGAACAGGGTGGGGGCAGTTACCCAGTGGGCTTGAATTTTAACTGCCACATGGGGATGGAAAAGGAGGCCGTTAAGACTGAGCCAAGGAACCCAAATAGGGCATTGGAGCTGAGAGCTTCATATACAGCCAGGACCCTTGAAGATCTCTGTTCTCAAAAGAGATGGTGGGGCGCCTGGGTGGCTCAGCAGGTTAAGCGTCCAGCTTCGGCTCAGGTCATGATCTTGCAGTCCTTGAGTTTGAGCCCCGCGTCAGGCTCTATGCTGATGGCTCAGAGCCTGGAGCCTGCTTCAGATTCTGTGTCTCCTCTGTCTGCCCCTCCCCTGCTTGGGTGTGCAAGCTCGCTCGCTCGCTCGCTCTCTCTCTCTCAAGAATAAATAACCATTAAAAAAAAAATGGAAAAGTGATGGATTGGAAGGTGGGGGTAGTAATCTGCCTAGTAGCAAAGAGATATGTTTTTCTGTTTCCGCTTTGACATTATGTGGAAGAGAGAGGCTTCCCTGAGACATTGTAACCATAGGTCTATTAACCCTGAGGTTTGGGGTTCATAAGAATGTTTTCTTCAGCTGAGAATTAATATAAAAACTGGCCCTGGCTGGTAACACAACCCGGGATACCTGGAGAAAGCAACCTGGAAAGAGTGATCCTTAATCAGCCTTTACAAAACTCCCACCAATGAAGCCCCTCACTGCAGAGGAACTCATTGTGGAAAATTACAAAATCACCATGCATTAAGAGTCGACAGAAACAGCAAACAACAATTCAGACTCCTAAGAATCTAAAAGAATGAGCATTTTTTGACTTTAAAAGAATGGGGGATAAAAAATATGGAAAATGGCTGTATTAAAAGTTAATGACATTATTTTTAATGTTTATTTTTGAGAAAGAGAGCATGAGTGGTGGAGAGAGAGAGAATCCCAAGCAGGCTCCACTCTGTCAGCACAGAGCCTGATGCAGGGCTCGATCTCAGGAACCATGAGATCATGACCTGAGCCAAAATCAAGAGTCAGATGCTTATCTGACTGAGCCACCCAGGCACTCCAAAGACATTTTAAGTAGTACTGTATATATGACTTCTAGAAATAAAAGATAGTCACAGAAGTAAGCTGATGGGACAAATTAAGCAGCAAATCATGCACAGTTAAAGACAGAAGTACTTAGCTGAATACTGTGCATTTTGATTATGAATTCAAGCCCCCAATTACAGTACAAAAATACAAAGAAACTATAAAAGACAGGCTAAGTAATGTGGATCACAGAGTAAGAAAATCTAATGTACATCTAGCAGGAGTTACAGAGGGAGAGAGTAACGTCAGTGGGGAAGAGACAGCCTAAGGATATACCAACATTGATGAAACACAGACACTGGGAATCGGAAATCATGCAGAGTCCTAAGCAGAGTAAATAAAGGTAAATTTCCACTTGGAATACATGGCGAGAAATGTCTCTTACCAGGCAGTTGACTTTTTAATTGGAGCACAGAATTTTATGACTGTCTCAGCACACAGGGACTATTTACCAGAGCAGTCTTAATTTATCTTTATGGACGGGGCACCTGGGTGCCTTGGTTGGCTGAGCCTCTGACTCTTGATTTGGGGCTCAGGTCATGATCCTAGGATCATGGGGTCAAGCCTCCCATTGGGCTCTGTGCTGAATGTGGCGTCTGCTTGGGATTCTCTCTCTCTCTCTCTCTCTCTCTCTCTCTCTCTCTCCCTCCCTCCCTCCCCCTCTCTCCCCCCTACCTCTCCCTCTTCCCTCCTCCCCTGCTCTCTCTAAAATTAAAAAAAAAAAATTATCTTTACAGATGGCCTTAGAAGTCGTCCATACATCACCTCATTTTATCCTTACAGCGAAGAAATCCAGGCTCCTAAAGGGGAGCTAATTTGAGGACAGTTACCTAGCTGAGATGTACAGGAGCTTTTTCAAGTGGAGGAGGGAAGGATTCCAAAATCAAAAGGTCGCTTCATTTTGCTCTATTCTGCCTCTATTAAGATGTAATATCACCAGTTGCCTGTTTTATTGATGCTTTCCTTACATTAAAAAAAATAACCACTTGGGGGTACCTGGGTGGCTCAGTTGGTTAAGCGTCCAACTTCAGCTCAGGTCATGATCTTGCGGTTTGTGGGTTCGAGCCCCACGTCCGGCTCTGTGCTGACAACTCAGAGCTTGGAGGCTGCTTCAGATTCTGTGTCTCCCTCTCTCTCTCTGCCCCTTCCCTGCTTGCACTCTGTCTCTCTCTCTCTCTCTCTCAAAAATAAATATTAAAAAATAATAAAAGCTGCTTACCTTTTGAGGCCTGAATGTGGATTTCATTCTTGACATGTAAAAAATGAAGCCTTTTGCAGAATTTAAAGTATGTTCATCAGAAAATAAATGAATGCATAAAAATATTGAAGTCTGTTTCTGAGCAAACTAAAACTAATCCCTTAACATTTTATCACAATCAGCAGGACATTATTTTGCCATTTACCAGCATGCCTTCTTTTTTTTTTTTTTTTTTTTTTTACACATACCGTAGTTTAAAGGACAAAAAGTTAGGAACAAGTTGTTCTCTGACTTGCAAAGACTAATTCAAGAGGACCCAAAGCCCAATTTTCAAACATATTTCTCTTTCCAAATGGATTCTATTAACTGTTACGATACTTTGCATGGAATAGACCTTTCAATATTTGATTGACTCCATACCAAAAGGAGCTGGGTTTTTTTCAGTCCCTCTTTTACTGTTCCTAATTGAATTACTATTTTCTAAAAATTGAGTATATTATATATAGGTTTAATTGGTGTCTTTCTGAAGATATCTTCATAGCATTGAAACTATTTTTGGTTCGGGGCACCTGTATGGCTCAATCGGTTGAGCATCCGACTATGGCTCAGGTCATGATCTCACTGTTCATGAATTCAGTTCATGAGTTAGAGCCCTGCATCAGGCTCTCTGCTGTCAGCACGGGGTCCGCTTCGGATCCTCTCTCTCTCTCTCCCTCTCTCTCTCCACCCACCCAAAATAAATAAATAGATAAATGAATAAACATTTAGAAAAAATTTTTAGTTCAAAACGCCCATTCACACCCCAGTGTTTCCCTGAGTAATTTGCCTTCAGGTGCTATTTCTGTCCTGTTTGGCCCCTGTGATTCTATGCTTTCATTCCTCAACCGGTTCCGTCCACAGATAAGGTAACAACCACATTGGCTAGATCTTCATCAGGGACTCCATATTGTATTCCCCATCACGGTTTCTCGGAGAACGGATCCTGGGGCCTTGTAAAGTATGTGGTTTAAATGTTCTCCCTTGTAGCTGTAAACTCGTTCACAGGAAGGCGACATCAAGCTGCAAATCACAGGGTAGAAAGCTCCCCCCGTACCACCCAGTTTTCCTTGTACATCATCTATGTCTGTGCCTTTTTTTCTAATGACACCTCCCCAACCAAATCCCCACACGCTTTTTTAAAACTCAATTTCTTTTGCCAAATTTCTGTCAGACCCTGTGAAGATTTTTTTTATATGGAAATAATTCAAGGAAGATTTTATATAATGAGAGTGGTTGTACTGTGTTAATACTTTTCTGAAGTTTTTACTGGAAATAGAACTTTCTGAGTGGAATATACTTACAAAGGAGTTGTGTGGGAAGATAAAAATTCCTTAAAATTAGATAGAGTTACTTAGCTATAGCTATGTTCAGGGTATGTACTTGAGAAATAATTTATTCTGAAATACTGCTACCAATTAACAACAAATTGAATATTCTTGGAAAACATAGCTTATTCCTATAAACTTTAGGAGAAGATATAGGATGTACTTCAAAATGGATTCTTAATACTGAAGATGATGAATTAGACTTTGTCCTAATTGATGTAAAATAAAATACGTGAAAAATAAAAGAATCCTTTTTTAAAGGTAGCCAGAAAAAAAAAAATTAAAGAGGTTTTGAGGGGTAACTCTTTTTAAAACTATTTATTTTGGGGGTGTGGAGAGAGAGAAAGAGAGAGAATGTGCATGGGAGAGGGGCAGAGAGAACCCAAGCAGGCTCCGTGCTGAGAGTGGGGCTCAAACCCACGAACCATGAGATCATGACCTAAGCTGAAAATCAAGAGTCAGACATTCAACCAACCGAGCCACCCAGGAACCCCTGGAGGGTAACTTTTTAAGATGGTTTCAGGCTTATAGAGAGGTTGCAAAAATAGCATAAAGAATCCCCCTTTCCTTTACACAGATTCCCTGATGATTTCAAGCTTGCCCCTTGGCTTTATCATCGTGTTCTGTTCTCTGTGTGCACGTGTATATGTATGTACATATGTTTGTGTTACACATTTACACACATACACACAGACTTTTTTCTGAACCATCTCACAGTACATTGCAGGCATATCTTTTACTTCTAAATATATCGGAAGGTGAATTTTCTAAGAATCAGGACATTCTCTTATATAACGACAGTGCAGTTATCAAAGTCTGGAAATGTAATGTTGATGTAAGACTGTTACCTGTTTTGTAATCCATATGTAAATTTTGACAGTTTTTTAAAATTTTTCTTAATAAAAAAATATTTTTTAAAACGTTTGTTTTTTGAGAGAGACAGAGCGTGAGCAGGGAAGGAGGCAGAGGGAAAGGGAGACACAGAATCCGAAGCAGGTTCCAGGCTCTGAGCTGTCAGCACAGAGCCCGACATGGGGCTCAAACTCACAGACTGTGAGATCGTGACCTGAGCTGAAGTCGAACGCTCAACTGACTGGGCCACTCAGGTGCCCCCCCCCCCTCAATTTTTTAATGTTTATTTTTGTGACAGAGAGAGGGGCAAAGTTTGAGTGACAGAAGAGCAGAGAGAGAGGGAGACACAGAATCAGAAAGCAGGCTCCGGGCTCCAAGCTGTAAGCACAGATTCTGACACGGGCCTCAAACCCATGAACCATGAGATCATGACCTGAGCCGAAGTCGGACGCTTGACCTTCACCGACTGAGCCACCCAGGCACCCGACAGTTGCCTTGATAATACCCTTCGTGGTTTTTTTCCCCAGCCCAAGATCCAACACATCACACTGCATTCAGTTACTGTGTTTTCTTAGCCTCTTTTAATTTGGAATGTTTCCCTGTCTTTCTTCTTTGTTGATCTTGACAGTTTTGAGGACAGCAGTTATTTTGAAGAATGTCCCCAAATGATTGGATTTAGGCTATGCATCTTTTCAAGAATGACAGAGAAGTGGAATTATGTCCTTTTTCATGAATCACAATCAGGAGGCACGTATCAGTTTGTCCCATTTTTGATGATCTTAACTTTAATCATTTGTTCAAGGTGGAGTTTGTCAGATGAATCTTATACCCAGTTGTTTCGACATCCATTAATGATTCTTGCCTGAATTAGTTATTACTATGATGGTTGCAAAGAAGGTATTTTTTAGTAACCATCATCCTTTGAACATTTATTAGTTGGTATTCTATTGAAGAAAGGATTGTCTCTTCTTACCTATTTATCTGTTTATATTACCTATAAGCCCATGGATTCCTACCTTATCAGTGGATTGTAATCTATTACATTTTGCCCTTGGGAGCCCCTTCAGGCTGTTTCCATCATCCTTTTAACAGTTCCCCATCTTTCTGGATTTCTTCACTTTCTGGCACCACAAAGCATTCCAAGTTCATCTTGTACCTTCCTTTCCTCCCAGTCTTGGGACCAATCATTCTTCAAAAGATTAATGGTTCCTTTTAGTGGAGGACAGTCTTTAGAAATTAAGATCTGGGTGCTAGGTGTGTTCATTGGTACTGGGTCATTACTTCTAGAATTTTTCAGTGCACGAAGCTAGGAAATATATGTTTGTGTCTGCATATATTTATTTCTATATCTATCTTGAAAACCATGAGTTCAAGTGATCCCTTAAACTAAGATCCCAGGATTTATTCTAGTCTCCATTATTATGGAGGGTTTTTTTTTTTTTTTGCTCTATGTTAATTATAAGTGTGGCTTTATTTAAAATTATTGAAGGTCACATACAAAGATAGCTCTTTAATAATTATTGTTAATGAGTTCTTTAATTAATTTTTTAGATTAATTTTTTTAAAGATTTTATTAAGTAATCTCTACACCAAATGTGGGGCTCAAACCTACAACTCTGAGATCAAGAGTCGCATGCTCCACCAACTGAGCCAGCCAGGTGCCCCTGATTTTCTAGAATCTTAATAGTTGAGTGATTTCTTTAAAGTTTTTATTGGAATTCCAGTTAGTAAACACAGTGTTTGTTTCAGGTGTATGATACGGTGATGCAACAATTCCATACATCACCCAGTGTTCATCTCAAGGGTGCTCCTTAATTCCCATGACCTGTTTCACCCATCCCCTCACCCACTTCCCCTCTGGGGACCAGCAGTTTGTTCTCTAAGAGTCGATTCCTTGGTTTGCCCTGCTCTCTTTTTTCCCCCTTTGCTTGTTTGTTTTGTTTCTTAAATTCCACATATGACTGAAATCATATGGTATTTGTCTTTCTCTGACTGATTTCATTTAGCATAATATACTCTAGTTCTGTCTGTGTTGTTACAAATGGCAAGATTTCATTCTTTTTTATGGCCAAGTAATATTCTATTGTATACATACGCCACATCTAATAGTTAAGTGATCTTTGGATGGAAATTGAAACTTTATAAAGGAAAAGCTATCTGTTGAGTTTGTCAAATGATTATTTAATGTGCACAGAAGATTTAGAGACACAGTTGAAGATTATTTTTAACTTTTCATTCTATCCTTAGAGGCCAATTCAGGCTATCCTTAAATACAAATCAAAGCCAAAAAAGTTAAGGTATTTTAGCACTTACCAGTGGAATAATTAAGGAGTTTCTTTACTACTTTGCTTAATGACTTTTTAATTTGACCATAATATGCAATGTTCTACAATATAATCCATGCACAACCTTTCCTGTATTAAGGCTGTGGCTTGGAAATCTAAAGCGTGAGCTCTGAAATCTGGATTTGAATCCTGACTTGGTCACTTCTGGTAGCTCTGTGACCTTGATCAGGCTACTTAAGCTTCTCTGTCCCCATTTCTGCATCTGAAAAATGGGAAAATTTTGTTCTTCACTGGGCAATTTGGAGGATCAAATGAGCTAATAATATAAGGTACAGTGCTTAGCATATAAAATCCATCGCTTGGGGTGCCTGGGTGACTCAGTGGTTAAGTGTCAGACTTCGGCTCAGGTGATGATCTCACGGTTCGTGAGTTTGAGTCTCGCCTTGAGTTCACTGCTGTCAGTGTGGAGCCCACTTTGAAGACTCTGTCTCCCTCTCTGGCCCTCCCTGTGCCCCATGCATGCGTTTTCTCTCTCTCTCTCTCTCTCAAAAATAAATAAACATTAAAAAAAATAAAATGCAATGTGTGACACATACTAATTGCTTAATAAGTGTTAGCTGTTAGTGTTATTTAGCTAAGTGGTACAAATTAGTACTTCATGTGAAATAACTCCGCGCCAACGCCTGCACAGTGGAAAATCCCAGTATAACTTTTAACTCCCCATATACTTTAATAGCCGACAGTTGTTGGGAAGCCTTACCAATAGGTTAAATAGTTGATTAGCATATTTTATATTGATATGTATTATGTACTGTATTCTTACGATTAAGTGGGCTAGGGAAAAGAAAATGTTATGAAGAAAATCATAAGGAACAGAAAGTAGATTTACACAACTCTATTTATTAAAAATCCACATATAAGTGTACCCATGCAGTTCAAACCCGTGTTGAGGGTCAGCTATATATATAGCATGTTTTTTTTTCTTCTGTTTTGTTGAATTCTCCTTTCTCATCAAAATGTCTTTCTCCTTCATAGCCCATAGTAAATATTAAATTTTTTCCCTTTAGAAGTTAGTTATAAATACCATCTCATACCAAGATTGAAGTTTTGGGTCCTAAGTGTAAATTATAGTTTAATATCTTTCAATGTGTTTTTCTCTAACCTTTTTGAAGTTAGAAAATTCTGAACTTTATCAGCTAATAGAATAATAAAGATAATGGTGAGAGAAAAGACAGAGAAATAAGGTAGGGGAAAGAATAATAGAAATAATCTAGAATCATGATTTTGTTTTGATAGAAATTTGTTATCAAACAAGAGATGGTGTGAATAACATGAATAAATCCACTTTAGATTTTGTTGGGGCAGATCATGAAACAGATTTTAAATACTATTTTTGTATTATGGTAGAATTGTAAATTACTGAGAAACCTGTTTAGGAGAAAAAAAAAAAAAAAAAGCACAGTGGAAAGAGTCCTAAAGGCAGAAATATGAGGACTAAAGAAAAAAAATAACAGTGCTTAAAAACTTACCTTTACTAGGATTTCCCAGGGAAAGCTCTTATAAAATAGCATTTCACATTTTGCCAATATTCTCAGTTTTCAAGAACTGTTTTTCTGTTTTAGACCCAAGAGGACATTGCACTTTACAGTTTTACATTTCTTACAAGGTTTCACAAAGTGATTTCAATAAATTTGGCCTTTAGTTCTGTTAGTTGAAAGAAACATTATTTAGCTATTAGCTGATTCTCTTTAACACTTCACACAGCCTGCCTTATGTAATTTTCCTCCGTGTGTCTGAACCAGATTCTGTAGGGAGAAAGGAGAAATGTTTTGCAGGAAAGTGTTCTGAGATATCTGCTAATGTCAGAGGCAAGAATATTTTTTCAGTGTGTATTATTTTTCATGATTTTAATGGTACTCAATATCATTTAATACCTTTGGAATTTGTAGATATGTTTCTTGGTTAAAGTTTAAAAGACAGTTGTAAACTTTTATATCCACCAAGAGTAAAATTGTTAATATTTTATAAGTACTCTGTCTTTTGGAAGGTGAAACTTTTAGATATCTATGCTTGAGAATGATCAGATTTACTGACTTCACACAAAGAATGACAGCCTTCACAAAAATGGAAAAGCTTACGTGAAGCACAACTTCAAGGTTGCTGTTCGTCTTTCGTCTACCTTCTCCCACTGTAGCGTGTCCTTGAGGGAAGAGGGATCTGTATCTGGAGGTGACGGGAGAGGCAGCTAGAGGCCGTGCCTGCCAAACACATGGCTTCTCCTCCTGTGCTCTCTTCCAGGGCACTGCTGTGCCCCCAGACTCTGGCAGCACAGTCTGCTGTCTTTTACCCTCCCCGTCCAGTCAGGAGTCCCCACTGTGAACTCTGCCTCCGTGGTCTGTCATGTTTCTGTCTCCAGTGCCGCCGTCCCGAGTGCAGACCTCTCTGCTCACCTCATCCCTCGTCTCCTCCTCCGGTCCCTCCTGTGTTTCACCATCGGAGAGTCTGCACAAAGCACGGTTCTCAGCCCCGGCCCCTGGTTCAACAGCCTTTAATGCCTTCTCGGTTCCATGCACAGGAAGTCTGAATCAGAGCTGCTCAAATCACAGCCCTTGGTCTGGTGACAGTCCACCAGATAGTTGTTACCTGCCTGCAGTGAAAGCATTCCAGGAATTGAGTGTCCAGAAACTTCCATGGCCTTTCAACAGGGTAAATTTTACCTGGATTGAATTAATTTTAAATATTGGGTTGTGTCTAAAAAAGTTTAAGTTTATATATTTAATTTGAGAGACAGAGCATGAGCAGGAGAGGGGCAGAGAGAGAGAGGGAGAGAGAGAGAGAATCCCAAGCAGGTTCATGCTGTCAGCAAGGCTTGAACTTGAACTCACAAACAGTGAGATCACGACCTGAGCCAAAACCAAGAGTCGGACACTTAACTGACTGAGCCGCCCAGGCGCCGCTGGGTTTGTGTTTTAAGTGTCTTTTCCCTCCTCTCCTTTTCTTCTAGTAAGTGATTCATGGCTTGTTGGAAGAACAAAAAAAAAAGCTGCTCTTTCCACAGCAGGTAGTGTGGGAAGCACTGGTTTAAATTCCTTTGTCATCAAGGTACAGCCCCGCCTCGGTTGATCAATCTGATCACTCCCTGCTTTCCTACGGTCCTCCTTTTCCAAAGTCCAGCAGTTTGTTCTTAGAACACATCCTGTATTTGCTCACTTTTGTGTTTTCCTTATGCTTGTTTCTTCTCTTGAAATTCCCCCTCCGCACACTTAGGGTGCACGTGCAGACCTGAGAGCTGAGTTACAGTGTTCACACGTCCTGTCCTCTCTCCGCTGTGTCAGACTTCCCGCCTGATGGCGCGGACCAGAACGGAGGTGAGCAGGACAGCTCCTCAGGCTGTTCCTGGAGCCAATACTCGCCCTCCGGGAGAAACGCTGGCACCAGTGTGCCCGGCGAGTGCTGTTAGCGTGAGCGGCAGCTACGTATTTCATGTGTGTTTCTCAGGCAAAGGGTGTGTCGGTCTTGAGTGGCTGTCACTAATGGGTGGCTGAATTAAAGTCATTAATATCAGTACCTTCATGAATACTCGGTGCTGTCCTCTATGATGTCATGAACATTTGGTGATCTTTGATGCTTCCATTCCCTCCTGTCTGTATTTAGCACAAGTGTGCTCTATTTACCTTTCCTCTATCTAGCATGTCAAGCTGTGTGATTCTACTCTTAGTTTCATCTCTCTTCCCTATTTACACCATTTTCTGTAATAGAATATTCTTTTTATAATTTTTTTTTAGTTTATTTATTTTGAGAGAGGGAGAGGGAGAGAGAATCCCAAGCAGGCTCCATGCTATCAGCAAGGAGCCTGATGCTGGGCTTGAACCTGAACTCAAGAACCGTGAGATCATGACCTGAGGCAAAATCAAGAGTCAGCCACTTAACCTACTGAGCCACCCAGGGCCCCCTGTAGTAGAATATTCTTAAATATCCACACATTACACCCTCCCTACAAATAAAAGTCTTTTTCCTTCCTCTGAATTCTCAAAGAACTTGCCTGTGATTGGTCACACTCCTCTCTGCAGAGGGGAGAGGGCAGTTTAGGACAGGGTCGGTACCCATTTCCTGTGGGAGCATAAACTCCTTCTACCCCCAGTTTTATTGAAACATAATTGACATGCCTCACTGTACAAATCTGAAGGTGTTCAGCATAATGGTTTAACTTGCACATTTTGTGCAGTGGTTACAACAGTGAGTTTAGTTGGTATGCATTGTCTCATATGGGAACAATAAAAAGAGAAAGCAAAAAAAGGAAAAAATATTTGCCTTATGATGAGAACTCCTAGGATCTACTCTCTTCACAGCTTCCCTATGTACCAGGCGGCCAAGCAGCCACCGTCACTCTCTGTATACTACCTTGCGGGTTATCTGTCTTGTACCTGGAAGTTTGTGCCTTTTCCCAGCTTCATACGGTTCTCCCGCCCCACACCCCTATCTCTGGTAGTCACAAATCTGATCTCTTTAACTATGAGTTTTGTTTTGTTTTGTTTTGTTTTGTTTTGTTTTGTTTTGTTTTGTTTTTAGGTTCCAAATATAAGTGCGATTGTACAGGATCTGTCTTTCTGTGTCTGGTTTATTTCACTTAGCATAACCTCCTCGAGATTCATCCATGTTGTTGCAAGTGGCAGGATTTCCTTGTTTTTGTAGGACTGAATTATATTACATTGTGTGTGTGTGTGTGTGTGTGCGCGCACGCACGTGCATGTGCATATAACAATGTCTTTATCCGTTTACCCGTAGATGGATGCTTCGTTGTTTCCATATTTTGGCTATTATAAAAAATGCTGCTGGGAACATGGGAGTGCAGATATCTTTTCAAGTTAGTGTTTTCATTTCCTCTGGATACATTCCCAGATACGGAATTGCTGAATCATATGGTTGTTCTATTTTTAATTTTTTGAGGATTCTCCATACTGTTTCCCGTTGTGGCTGCACCAATTTACATTCCCACCAAGAGTTCCCTCTTTCTCCACATCCTCGCCCACACTTGTTATCTCTTGTCTTTTTGGTGATGGCCATTCTAACTGATGATATAATGGTTTTGATTTGCATTCCCTAATGACTAATGATGTTAAATATCTTTTCGTGTGCCTGTTGGTTTTTCATAAATCTTTTTTTTTAAATTTTTTTAATGTTTATTTATTTTTGAGAGAGAGAGACAGAACATGAGGGGGGAAGGGGCAGAGAGAGAGGGAGACACAGAATCCGAAGCAGGCTCCAGGCTCCGGGCTGTCAGCACAGAGCCCGACATGGGGCTCGAACCCACAAGCTGTGAGATCATGACCGGAGCCGAAGTCTGATGCTTAACTGACTGAGCCCCTCATAAATCTTTTTTGAAGAAATACCTATTCAGGTCTTTTGCCCATTTTTAAATCAGATTATTTTTTTACTAACCTGGTTTTGTTTGTTTGTTTGTTTGTTTGTTTTTACTATTGAGTTGTATGAGTTCTTTTTATATTTTAGGCGCTAACCTTAGAGTGTAAGCTCTTAGGTGACAGTTTCTCATCTGTGTCTGTCTTTGCCCCACTGTATCTAGGAAGTGTGTCTTAGTCACAGTAGACAATCATGGTTGATACATTAACATCGGTTAGCTCAGTTAAAGCACTCTACTTCTGGGGTCAAGGTTCAGTCTCCACATAGAGATGGATTTGCTTTGTTTTGGGTCCTGGTACTAAGCTTTCAATGCCGGCCAAAGATGTGATTTCGGGTACAACGAGCACTAGGTAAGAAACAAAGAATTAGTAGCGTGTTACATAAACAGTTCAAACTAGCATCCTCCCGGATGTGGGGCAGAAGCATCGTATTCCCACTCAAGGGGCAACCTTGCATCACTGTTTTTCAAGATAAGGAAAGACAGGCAGTGTAAGTCGCAGAAGAATTTGTCTGTAGCTATCATTTTTGCCTAGATCAACAAGTGATTACAGCTCACGTAGTAGTGAACCAGAAAGTAGTATTTGTTTTAGACTTGAAGCAGTAAAAGACAACTAACAGAGGACTCAGGAACTAATAACTAAAATCATCAAACATTAGAGTTTGGAGAACTCTTAAGAGGAAGCTTAAATCCTAAGAAAAGAGCTAATATCAGAACTCGTGTTTCTTGATTCATTAAATCAGTATGTGGACTGTCGTACAAGAATTTAATCTTGTATATATGTCAGAAAAATCCGTGCTGAGAAATAGGACGAATCTGAATGAGGCGCTGGTCTACACTGAGAACAGTTACAATATGGGCCAGGACTCGAAGAATTCATTTTGTTCAAGTGAAATAAACCAGAGGCAAGGATTTTACAAACTGCATTTTCTTGTTCACATAAAGAAGTAGGAAGAGGAGTGTCAGAGCTGTGCAGGACAGAAAAATGAGAACACCAGTGAAAATTTGCGTTGAGATAGGCTGAAGAAACCTCTTTCCATTACAGTGAGAACATTCCAGCATTTCTCTTGACACATTGCACTCATGTAGAAGGTTAGGTTAAAAGCATCTCCTTTCAGCTGCTATTTTGAGGCATACGTGTACCATGAGATTGACTTGAAGGCAACATATACAACCAGGTAGACTAGAGACTGGATTTCTCGGAGTGAACTTCAGTGGGGTTTTAAACCTTTTCTGTGCTTCCCTCTAGAGCAGATACCCTACTTCCTGTTTCCTGAGAAAGATGCATTATGGCCTAGAAATGTCTCTAACTCAACTCCAGTGTTACTCTCCCGCATCCTTCTGGGACAACGGGAAACGTGCCCCTTTTCTCCTCTTTAAGGGCAGTGTCCCCGCCTGTGTCCTGGATGCCATACCACCCCCCAGTCTGGGCTGTCGTTGGTGCAGGCACCATGCTCTGTTCTGTTATCTTAACTCCATAACTGCTCCCTTCCAGCTAACCCTCTCCTTTCCTATCGGCAGCCCATATCTCACCTGGAAAAAGAAAGGAAACCTCATATTATTAAAGATCAACACAAGTGGGGCACCTGGGTGGCTCAGTCAGTTAAGCGTCTGACTCTAGATTTCGGCTCAGGTCATGATCTCACCATCCGTGAGATCGAGGATGGGCTCCTCACTGACAGCGTGAAGCCTGCTTGGGATTCTCTCTCTCCCTCTCTCTGCCCCTCCCACCCCAATAAGTAAACATTAAAAAGATCAACACAAGTGATTTTTCTCATGTATAAACCTGATCATGTCACTCCTCTGATTAAAAATCTTTCAGAGGATCCTTACTGATACATTTAATGATTCCCACTAATGATTGAGGATTTGGAGCAGTGGTTTTATTATAGCTATTAGCCAGCTTCTTTCTGTCTTGCTGTTTCTCCCTGCAAAGTACAGCACAGCATTTATTTATCTGTGAGAAGTTAATGTGGCAAAAAAAAATTTTTTTTCTCCAGATATTTTGAATGTAATTCCATGTTATCCATGGCTATCCTTGAATTCAGTGTTAGTTCTGTTTCTTGTCTTAGGACCTGCAAAATAAACCATTGGGACTCAAAGCTAACATTTATTTACTAAACATCAAGGACATTTAATGCAAACAACACAGTTGGGCCTTGTGGCAATGTATCAGCTCTCCAGTTACCCAGGACCACAAATACATAGCAAGTATGTAGTCAGTGTGCTTCTGTGAAAGACAGTATTTGATTATTATCTTGCACGCACGTTAATTTAGTTATAACTTCGAAGTTTGGGAATATCAGTTCTCATTGAGTCTAGTATTCTAAAATGATCAGAGATAGAAAATACTCATAAATCAGTGTAAGGCAAGAAATAGGTATTGTGGGGAAAGATTTGTTCTTGATGGTAAAGTATGCTTAGCCAGGCCCAGTCTGTATCAGTGACTGGATTTAAGCACCAGAAAATAGAGTGTAGGAAAGTTACTCTTTTTGTTTTTCCCCTTAACAACTCATTTAAATAAAAATTTTCTAGATTTGATTAAAAAGTTCATAGACAGTCTTGAATGAATTCAAAAGTTGTCACACACTTATTTCTTTCGCTCTAAACTGTTTTAGAAATTAGTATATATTAAAGGTTAAATATACCCTTGAGTTCCATACTTGGAATAATTTCAGTTACTGTGGGGCTTTTTAAAATGTTTATTTATTTATTTTGAGAGGGAGAGAGCTCAAGTGGGGGAGGGGCAGAGCGAATCCCAAGCAGGCTCTGCGATGACAGCATAGCGGGGCTCCATGTCACGAACCATGAGGTCATGACCTGAGCCAAGATCAAGATGCCTAACCCACTGAGCCACCCAGGCACCCCTCAGTTACTATATTTTTAAGATCTAGAATATCTGATCTGATATCTAATAGAATATCTGATTTTTGGGGGAGGGGTGCAAGTGAGCGAGGGGGCAGAGACAGAGAGAAGTGAGGCTCACCTGAAGCTCGAGCTTACCCAAAGCGGGGCTCGTGCTCACCTGACGTGGGACTTGAACTCATGAACTGTGAGATCATGACCTGAGCCGAAGTCGGATGCTTAACGACTAAGCCACCCAGGCACCCCTAGAATAGTTGATTTTTAAAAATTCAAATCTAATGATTTGATTAAAAAACAAAGTAAACTGTTTGCTTCTGCTGCTTATTACCAATTCTAGTTCTCTTCTGAAATTTCTGTTACCCGTCTAAGTCCTTGAACTTTTTTTTTTAAGTGATTATTTATTTTTGAGAGACGGAGCGCAAGCAGGGGAGGAAAGAGAAAGGGGCGACAGAGGATCTAAAGCAGGCTCCAGGCTCTGCGCTGACAGCAGTGATCCCGATGTGGAGCTCGAAGTCACAAGCCTTGAAATCATGGCCTGAGCCGAAGTCAGACACTCAATCGACTAGCCACCCAGATGCCCCTAAGTCCTTGAACATTTTAGCAAGAGTTATTTTTAAGTTCCTGTAACGTAACTCCCAATATATAGATCTCACGTGAATCTGTGTCTCTTAACTGCTTTTTCTCTCAGTTTTTTGTCCAGTCTTGATTTCTTGTGTGCCTGGTTACTTCGAGTTATATACTGGACCTTATGGTTGAAAACTTGTGGAGGTAATCTGAGCCTTCGTTGGATTTCTTCTCCCAGGGGGGATTTATTTATGTTGCCGGCAGATCTACCTGACTGATCGGCAGATGAAGATATTTCTGCTGAGCTTTAGTCCCTGTGAAGCTAGTCTCTTTTACAGGCTCACCTTCACCTCTAGGGAGTAGCCCTTTGAGGTCTTACATGAAAGCCTGAGGCTCCCCGTTTCTTGGCAAGCCCTGAAGTTCAGTTTTTCCGCCAGGTCTGTAAGTTTGTTAAAAGCTCTGCTCAGCTTTTTTGGCCTCCAAATTGAAACTTTCTGCCAGTTTTCCTAGTTGTTACCAGCGGGAGGGTTTGTCTGAAATGAGCTAGTCTGCCTTTGCCAGAGGTAGTCTGCAACTCTTTCTTAATGTGTATTTTTACATGTATGTAAGAGTGAATACATACACTTATGTGAGCCCAGTATGCGTCCTTGTAAGTTATGAACAAACGTGCGTACAATGGCTATACGTGTGATGAATTTCTCTGCTCATTAGCGGTGCACTGTCAACAGTTTGGAGACTCGTACTTGATTTCTTCTTCTCCAGCTGTGGTGTTGGTTCAGGAAATATGTGAGATCTGCCTCGTATTAGTTACCCTGTGTGTACAAGGGTACATGTCAGATTCTTGAAGATGATCTCTCACAGGGCTTTATATAGATTAATGTGTAACCTCAAAGAAACAAATTCATCATGTTTGAGGAGTACAGCAACCGAACCGTCTGATGGGTGGGTTTTATTTTGTCTTAATCTATTTTCTGAACTGGAAAGCCTTTGAAGATACAAGAAATTGTTTATGTTGCTGTCTCCTTCAAGCTAGCAATTTGTTGTTTACAAAATGTGTATCTGAGAATAGTTGATTTTTAAAATTAATATAAAAATGATTATCGTGGTTAAGGGTATAGGCTCTGGAGTCGGGACCTTTGAGTTTGAATCCTGACTTTGACACGTACTAGCTGTGCGACCTTGGCCTATTTATTTAATCTTTCTGTTGCTGTTTCCTTCTCGATAATACAGATCTAATTATAGAATTACCTTGTAGGATCTGTGTGAGGATTAAATTTTATATATATATAAATATCTGCCTGAAACACTTCCTGATACTTCGTAAATATTCAATGACTGTTGATTACTGTTAATAGTCAGCATTTTATTCAGGGAATGCTATTTGGTAAGGCCTCTTAAAGGAAGGTTTTAATGAACTATGTGTTTGTGTATATGTAACGATGAAAGTATAGTTAGCTTGATATTACTAGCTGTGTAGCAAAGTGCTCTAAGTTTAAAAGTTAGTAAGACAGCTTCCCTGAAAATATTTAGTAGGTATATAGTAGTAAACATAATTTTTATTTTAAAAGGGGTCATTATGGTCCGAACCAAAAAGTATTTTGCAGTTCTTATTCTGTTGGTTGTGGCTTCAAAGTATGGTTGCAATATGTTTTGTGGCAAAGAAGTGTTTAAAACCAAGAAAGCACAACTTAGATTTGAACCTAGTGAAATGCCCTCTGTGTGTGGCATTAACTGTGAAACTAAACAAAATGCGTCTGTTGTACTGATAACTTTTTTTGAGAGAGAGACAGCTGGAAAGCGGGGCAGAGGGAGAAGAAGAGAGAGAATCTTAAGTGGTCTCCATGCTCAGCACAGAGCCTGACTTGGGGCTTGATCTTGTGACTCTGAGGTCATGACCTGAGCCAAAATCAAGAGTCAAAGCTCAACCGACTGAGCCACCCAGGCGTGCCAGTACAGATAACTTTCTATGTTATGACTTTGCTCACCCTTTATCTTCAGATGGAGAAGTCATTAATTTCTAGGAGCATCTTGAATCATAAAGTCAGTCACCCTGAGGTAGGCAAAATTTCTACTGATCGTTAAATGAAAATATTGTTAGAAATTATTGCTAAATGTATCTGTTTCTGGATGCCTGAAGATGTCCTTGAGTTGATACTATTTTAGAGATTTGCTTCTGTTTTTTTTTTTCTTCAAGTAAACCTTGTATATGTCTGGGTCTGAGAGAGAGGCAAAAGAGGAGGGTGGTGACTGCCACGGCTTGGCTGTACCCACAATGAGCCTCTTGACCCATCATTTCCTTTCATGTAATGGATTTTGCACTCAGAGGTTCTGCAGATGTGTGGAACCCGTATTGAGCTGAGGCCCGTTGTGAAACGGAGAAAGATTAAACAAATTATGCTTTCTTTCACTTAGTTTATCTGTCCCAAGGTTGTTTGGGGCTTAAGAGTCACATAATTTCGGTTAATTTCTCCTCCTTCTCCCCCTCCTCCTTCTTCTCCTCCTTTTCCTTCTTGTGTGGGAGACCCATTTAAGGTGGACACTCAAGGCCTGAGCGGAGTGGGAAGTGCCCCGGAAGTGGGCAGGCAGGCAAGGTGGGAGGGCAGCAGGCCCACACCTGATTGAAGGAAGGGATGCCGGGCGCTGGGGTCTGGCCCAGGCAAGCAAGGGGAGTACCGGAAGGGTGGCCCAGGCAGGCTGGAGGCCAGCCCTTGAGAGGGTAGCTAAGCCAGGTGCTGAGTGCCCAGGCCAGAGCCTAGCCTGGAGAGGCAGGGTTGGGGCTGCTTGGGGGCTCCCCAAGCTGCTGCTGGAACTCAGGGCTCTCCTGGCGGCGGGCGTGGTGGAGGTCCTTCTTCCCCAGGTGCTCCAGACAGGACCTGACCTGCTCCAGCACGATTGACGGCCCGGTATTCTGCTTCTCCGGGGCTGTGGTCCTGGCCGTCGCGCCCACTTCCACCGGCACTCCTAGGTCCCCCTTGGGGCCCAACATTGTGGGCTTCGTGTTCTCGACTCATTCTCTGTATAAATAAACATCCATGTTTGTTATTTTCTTCCTTAGAATCATTACCTTACGTTTGACTATAACTGATCATTTTTCTGGTGTTTTCTTTTACAGTCTTGTGGTTTTGTCACATACTTTGTCATGTTTTTATCCTCCGTCCTACAGCATACATTTTTATGACCTTTCTTGTTTCTATATTGAGAATGAATTTCTTATTATGAAATTGTTTTTTATTCTTATTAAAGAAGTATTAAAATAATCTGGTTAACTATTGTACTGTACCATTACATAGAAATCAAAGTATTTAGAAAGATTACCATAAGGCTGTCCCACTAGTTAATCTGGACGTCAAGAAGTACCTAAAAGAAAGGATGGCGTGATCCTGGGGTTTACGTCCTGAACATCCATGTGGGCAAGCAGATGCAAAGTGATTTTAAAAGCATATAGAGTCTAGGGGTGCCTGGGTGGATCAGTCAGTTGAGCGTCTGACTTCAGCTCAGGTCATGATCTCACAGTTTGTGGGTTCGAGCCCCGCATCGGGCTCTGTGCTGACAGCTCATATCCCAGAGCCTGCTTCAGATTCTGTGTCTCCCTCTCTCTCTGGCCCTCCCCTACTCATGCTGTCTCTCTGTCAAGAATGAATAAGCATTAAAAAAAAAAAAATCCTTTAAAAAAAAAAAGCATACAGAGTCTATTTCCTTCAGTAACTATTTACCTTGTTTAATCATAGTAATAGCAACATCTATGGCCAGGAAATGCCTACAGCATAACATGTATAAGCAAGAATGAACCCGGGGTGGAGTGATTACCGTGAGCCATGACTGGCTACTGTGGCACTTGTCCAGACAGTGTCCTGGAGAGCAGTGTTGTCCAGTAAAAATAAAATGTGAGCCATATATAGAATTTTGTTTTCTAGTAACCACAGTAAAGAAGCTTTTTAAAAGGTGAAATTAATTTTAATAATTTTTGACTTAACCCATTAGATAAAAATATTATTTCAACGTATAATCAATATTTAAAAGTATTGATAAGCTATTTTACATTCTTTGGATTCACAGTGATCTTTGAAATGAAATATGGTATGTATTTTACAAGTACAGTACGTCTCAATTTGGACACATTTTTCATTGGAAATACTTGATCTATATTTAGACTTTTAACTTACAGGTGAGAAAACAGATTCAGGGGCACCTGGGTGGCTTAGTGTGTTAAGTGTCCACCACTTGATTTCGGCTCAGGTCATGATCTTACAGTTCATGAGTTTGAGCCGCACGTAGGGCTGTGCACTTACAGCATGGAGCCTGCTTGGGATTCTCTCTCTCTCATTCTCTTTCTCTCTTTTTCTCTCAAAATACATAATCATGAAGGGGCACCTGGTGGCTCAGTCGGTTGAGTGTCCGACTTCAGCTCAGGTCATGATCTCATGGTTCGTGTGTTCGAGCCCCATGTCAGGCTCTGTGCTGACAGCTCAGAGCCTGGAGCCTGCTTCAGATTCTGTGTCTCCCTCTCTCTCTGCCCCTCCCCCACTCGCTTGGTCTCTCTCTCTCTCTCTCTCTCTCAAAAATAAATAAATGTTAAAAAGATAATAAAGAGGGGCGCCTGGGTGGCGCAGTCGGTTAAGCGTCCGACTTCAGCCAGGTCACGATCTCGCGGTCCGTGAGTTCGAGCCCCGCGTCGGGCTCTGGGCTGATGGCTCGGAGCCTGGAGCCTGTTTCCGATTCTGTGTCTCCCTCTCTCTCTGACCCTCCCCCGTTCATGCTCTGTCTCTCTCTGTCCCAAAAATAAATAAAAAACGTTGAAAAAAAAAATTTAAAAAAAAAAATAAATAAATTAAAAAAAAATAAAAATAAAAAAAAAAAGATAATAAAGAAATAATCATGAAAAAAATTATAAAAAAGAAAGCAGGTTCACATACTCCATTTGTTCCAAACATGTATAGGTTTTTCAATAGCTGAATTGATACCTGTTTTTAAATTTAAATTAATTGAAATTTAATAAAAGTAAAAATTCAGGTTCTGAGTCTCACTGTGCATATTTAAATGTTCAGTAGCCATTTGTGGCTTGTGGCTACCACACTGAACAGCACAGTTATAGAATATACCTCATGCTGAAGATGTCGGTTAAGGGACCCTGGATCAGGCTTAATATTTTAATTAAATTTTAAGGGGAGGAGAATGATATAAATTAGCAAAAATCATGATATTAAAATTATAGTGACATTTTAATGAAGTTGATGTCTGAGTTTCACATGATTGTCATCGTCTTCAGAAAACAAATTGGAGATAATCACAAACTTCTCTGGTCCTTGGATGGTTGTCCTCAGGTTAAGATACTATTAATTCCTAGAAACCACCTCATAACATGTTGCTGTGGTCAGAGTTCATTAGCAGAGTATGAAATCAACCTAATGGATCTCAATCAGCCTTTTTAAAATGTGTTTAATGTTTATTTATTTTGAGAGAGAGAGAGAGGTTATGAATGAGTTGGGGAGCCCAACACAGACTCAGTGTCATGAACTGTGAGGTCATGACCTGAGCCAAAATCAAAAGTTGGATGCTTAATCCACGGAGCCACCCAGGCACCACGATCAACATTTTTAAAAATATGAAATAGTATCAAATAGAATAGAGAATGTATCAGAATGTGTTTAGTTTCAAGGAACCTTTGTTGCCATTATAGATACATATTTTGTGTGTACAGGATCTCAGTGAAAAATGAATTTCTTATTCTGGGTTGCAAAATTTTTGAAAATCATTCCTCTAAGGCATACTTTTTATTACTGATACACTGAATATTGCCTACAGGTACGTGTATCTAAACAAAGCATAAATCACAGAAAATTTGAGATTTAGCACTGGGAAGTAAGGGTATTGGAATATGTAGTAAGATGGTAAAATGTAAAGTGATGTTTAATCCCCATAGTAAATACAACATATGTGTATGGTGATTTTCTTCTCAATTCTGAACTGACTCAGAGTAGCCAAATTTGAACTTGTGGTTAATACAATATCTTATTGGTTAGGGAACTGCCTTCCTTCAAATTTTGGTTTGACTATGAAGTCATCAAATTTCAACTCGGGGTTACATCTTAATTCTTAAGAAGGGGCACCTGGCTGGCTCAGTCCGTAGCACATGCAACTCTTGATCTCAGGGTTCTGAGTTCAAGCACCACGTTGGGTCTAGAGCTTATTAAAAAAAAAAAAAAAAAAAAAAAAGTGGAAGTATGTATTGAGGCCTAATTGGTATGGATTATAGAAAAACGTCACTCAAAATCTCCTTCAAGGGTTTTAATAAAATAATTGGGCATTATATGTTTAACCATTCCTATAAAGTTTTTAGTTTTAGTGACATCTGATATTTAATCTCAGCAGATATCCATTAGGATGTATCAAAAAAGGAAGTCAAATTATACCTGGGATTGAGAGTATTTTTGACAAAATGTGGGTTTCTTTTTGTTAGTCTGTTACTCTGAATTATTGCTTTACTTAAAGCTTCTTCCACAAAGCCTTGTGGTTTTTCAAGCTTTGTCTAAGCCTGACTTGGATATGAGGGCTTGAAATTTTCAGCTGCACAGAGTCAACCCGTCAGATGACTTTAACACAGTGTACATATTAGGAATGCTGTTTTCACCCAAGAGCCTGGAAACTTGGGCAGTGCTCACAACCATGCTGTTAAAAGCCAAAATATGCCAGAGTCAGTCCTGCACACTTATTGTGTCTCAAAACCCCAAGGCCTGGGGCTACGTATTATGAAAGATAAAAATGATCTGTGGCTGGGTTATGGGTAGTCAAGCGGCTTAAATCTAAGAGGACACTTGTGCAGAAACACATAGTGCAGAGCAGGATTTGGAAAGGGCTGTGTGTGTGACACAGCGGTAAAGAGCAGTAGGTTCTGCACGGGTCTTTTGGAATGGAGACCTGGGATGGGGGCGGGGGGGGGGGGTGTGGACTTTGGAGCCAGGCCTTGAATAATTGGTAGGTACCCTGTAAGAATAATTATAGGACATTCACACTTTGGAAAGACTGTGAGAATTAGTGTTGGGAAGGAGTTTACAAAGTTACCTTTTGAGAATTAAATTACGTTATCACGAAACAGTAGGCAGCAAAACGTCTTGAGGCCCGAAAGAGTTCTCAACACAAGAAGGCGAGCCATAGGAAACGGTGTTTCGTGTGGATCCGGAAGTTCCCCGGAAAAGAGAGTACTTCCAGGAACTTGAACTCCTTGGTCGTTACGGCCATGTCCCCTCCTGTAGGTGGAATGTTTTCATTGAGGTACACCACAGCTGGAGTGAAATGCTCTTTCAGTTGTTTTCTCCCCCTTTGTCCTTAGAACATAATGATTGAGAGTAAGGCCTCAGAATCATAACTGGTCCATGTTCCATTTCTGACCTCACTAGCAGAATGAGTCTTGAAGACATAAGAACCTTGGTTTCTTCATTAGTATTATGGTACTAAAAGTTACCTATTTGCTAGGGTAATTCTGACAACTGAATAAGAGTATTGGTCTGAAAAGTTGAACACAGGGCTCGGTACATGACATTCAACAAAACTGCGAAATGCGATCTGTAATTTTATACTCACCAAGAAGCCTTAATCACTAATTTCTACGTAGCTTAATCATTTGAAACGGGATGCACAGAACTGATGCTTAGGTGTTCTAGTAACCAAGTGAAATATTCCCATGATAAGTTAAACTCCAGCATTTTCAAGTGATGCTGGTTAGCATTAGTTTATCATTTCTGGAAAGTCTGGAAAAGCTCTGTTTCTGAACCTGCAGGAAGGCTAGGGACCCACTTGAATAAACCTACCAGTGTTGAACACCGGCTTATGAGGTTTCTCAGGGAGTAATGATGGCTAACTTTGAGCATTCACTGCGGGCCAGGCACTCCACTGAGTGTGTTACCTGCCATGATATCTGAGCCTCACAACTGACTCTGAGGTGGGTACAGTGGTTCTCCACTTACAGATGAGAAGGTTGGAGCCTGGAGAGGCTAGACAGCACCAGCATTTGAGCCTCAGTCGGCCTGAGTTCTCAGCTTTTGGATACTGGACTGCACAAGACTCCTGTGAGAAGGACCTGGTTTCACATCCAGTTCTACTCCCCTCCAGGAATATGATCTTAAACAAGTTGTTTTTGCCTGTCCAAGCCTGAGATTCTTCATCTGAAACACAATATGAGTACCTCCTGTGTAGGCTTGCGTGGAGGGTTAGGTCTAAAATGTGTAAAGTGCCTGTCACAGTTTCTAACGCATGATGGAAACTTAACAGGAGGTAAGTGTGGTTGTTTGCGGCTCTCTAGACTGCTTTCTGCTCTCCACTTCCTCCTTGGCACGTGACCTGTCTGTACTTTCAAATACATGTCAGAATATAACTTGATTGTTTAAATCAGAAATAACTAAGGCTGTTACTAGTTTTAAGGGCTGACATTTTTTCCTTCATAGCCACACACATTTCTTTTCACTATTGTGATAATATATATGAAACATAAAATATGCCATTTTCACCGTTTTTAACTCTACAACGCAGTGGCATTAATTGCATCGATGCTGCTGTGTAACCATCACCACTGCGTTTCCAGATCTTTTCCATCACCCAAAGCAAACACTCTGTAACCAAAACTCCCTTTTCTCCCCTGCCCTCAGCCCCTTTAATCTGTTTTCTGTCTCCATCAATTTGCCTATTGTAGAATCATACCGTTTTCATCCTTTTGTGTCAGGTTAATTTCACTTAGCATAACGTTTTCAAGGACCGTACATGTGTTAGCATATATCAGAACTTCATTCCTTCTTAGGGCTAAATAATATTCCCTTTATGAATAATACCACATTTTGTTTATCTACCCATCCATCAGTGGACATCTGGGTAGTTTCTACCATATCAGCCACATGTACTTTACTTGTTTATTTATTGAAGTAATATCTGACATAAGATGTCATATTAGTTTCGGGTGTACAACATAATCTCCAATTTTATGTATTGCTGTACTCACCATTGTAAGTGTGGTTACCATCTGTCACTGTACAGAGTTATTACGGTATTATTGAATATACTCCCTATGCTGTACTTTTCATCCCTGTGACTTATTTATAACTGGAAGTTTCTGCCTCTTAATCACCTTCACCATTTTTGCCCCTACAACCAACCCCCTCCCTTCTGGCAACCAACAGTTTGTTCTCCGTATTCGTGATTCTGTTTCTGTTTGCTGTTGTTATTGTTGTTTGGCTGGTTAGTTTGGGTTTTAGATTCCACACATAAGTCAGATCATATGGTATTGGTCTTTATCTGACTCATGTGACTTGGTATAAGACCCTGTTGTCACAAATGGCAAAATGTCATTCCTTTGTATGGTTGAGTTTCATTACGTCGCGTATATATATACCACATCTTCGGTATCCATTCGTTAAATCAGTGGATACGTAGGTTGCTTCCATACTTGGCTGTTGTAAATACTGCTGTGATAAATGTAGGTGTGTATACATCTTTTCAAATTAGTGTTTTTGTTTTCTTTGAGTAAATACCCAGCAGTGGAATTACTGCATCAAATGGTAGTTCTATTTTTAATTTTTTGAGGAACTTCCATAGTGTCTTCCATAGTGACTGCACCAGTTTACATTCCCACAAACAGTGTGCAAGGGTTCCCTTTTCTCCACATTCTTTCAACACTTAGTATTTTTTGTCTTGCCGACACTAGCCATCCTTACTGGTATGACGTGATATCTCATTGTGGCTCTGATTTGCATTTCCTTGGTAATTAGTGATGTTGGGCATCCTTTCATGTTTTCTTGGCCATCTGTATGTTTTTGGGTTGTTTTTGGTGTGGTTTGGTTTTTGGCAGAATGTCTGTTCAGGTGCTCTGCCCATTTTTTAAGTCAGATTATTTGGCTTTTTGGTGTTGAGTCGTAGAAGTTCTTTATGTATTTTGGATATTAACCTTATTAACTCCCATTCGGTAGATTGCCTTGTCATTTTGTTGGTGTCCTTTGCTATGCAAAAGCTTTTTATTTTGATGTACTCCTCATAGGTTTTTGTTTTTGTTTTTGTTTTTGTTTCCCTTGCCTGTGAAGATATATCTAGAAAATGATGCTAAGGTTGATATCTAAGAGTTTATTGTCTTGTTTTCTTCTAGGAGTTTTATGGTTTCAGGTTTCACATTTAGGTCTTTTTAATCCATTTTGAATTTATTTTTCAGTATATTTGGTGTGAGAAAGTGGTCCAGTTTCATTTTTTAGCATGTGACTGTTCAGTTCTCCCCACACCGTTTATTGAAGAAATTATATTTTCCCCATTATGGATATTCTTGCCTCTTTTGTCATAGATTAGTTGACCATATACATGTGGGTTTATTTCGGGGCTCTCTCTCCTGTTCTGTTGATCTCTGTCTGTTTTAGCCACAGAGATTTTATTTTTATTTTTTTAGTAAGTAGGCTCCGTGCCCAGAGCAGAGCCCTGAGCTAAGAGTCAAACGCTTAACCGACTAAGCCATCCGGGCTCCTCCAGCCACAGACATTTTAACAGTCATTTGAGGCTGAGTTCTCTCATGATAGTGATCTCAAAGATACCTCATTAAAATAATAGCTTTTTAAATTAAGAACTATACTCTGTTTAGAATTTATTTTAGGGCTAAACCTAAGCTAATAGAGATTATGTGGTATAAGGAAAGTGATACCGTCCAGATTTAGATATTTTTATCTCTGCCAGCCAGTACTTTTATGTTTGAATCAAATAAAATATTCCAGTTGCAAAATATGTTGAAAACATGTGATACAATCCAGGTAGGGCTGATGTTTTATTTTGTACTTTGTCTTCATGTTTTAAAAGAATTACACTTTATTTACATGATTCTAAAGGCCAAATAAGCATTTCTGTTAATTTGAAGAATTAAAAAAAATCACTAAACTTTTTCTCAGATAACTGGAATATTATATTTGATTCGAACCCAAAATAATGATTGGCAAGCAAAAAATTTTAAATTCTAGCTGGCATAATTTTTCCTTAAAATGTAATATACTTTCAGAGGATAAGAGGGGACAAGACATGTCTGACAAGAGAGGCTTAGAATTTGTTTTGTGTAGTTTTAAAATGTTAGAAGGATCCTTGGAGCAGATTTAGATTTTCCAAGTCTAAACTAGTCTAGAGTTAATTGTGGCCCTCCTTTTTTTTTTTTTTTTTTTTTTTTTTTCAATTGTATAAAAGGAATTTGCTGACAATTCTAAGGTACTTTCCAGGGCTTGTTTTGTGGAAATAAATGATGTAATGAGACTATGGTATCAGCATATACCCCCTAAATTTTCTACGTACCTTTTTTTCAATTTATTTAAAAAATATCTTAAATGTGCTCGTTGGCAAATATTGCTGTTTTCAGCCAGATGAGGACTTACCCGGCTTTCATTTGTCTGGTAAGTATCCAGGGATAACATATGAGTGATGGATTTTAGCAGATGACCTCATTTAACCAGTAGTTTCATTGCTTTCATTAAGATGGGGTCCCAACATCATGCACGGGACAATAACATGGGGAACTTACCTACGTATGTCAGTACCAGGGCTCCATCTTGGACAGGCTCTCCAGGTAGTAAACACGCAGCCAGGGTTGAGAACGCTTGTCTTCAAGCAAGAACCAGTGGAGGTTGGGTGGGGTGGTGAGTGAGAAGAAATAGTAGGAATGAGCTGTGGTCATGTCCATCCTTTCCCTGCTCACAGCGAAACGACCCAAGAGACAACGATCACTGAGAACCCAGGGTTTAGAAAATGAAATAGCTTTTTTTCTCTGTTGTCATTGTAGACATGGAAGGACTTTGATGAAACATAAATGGTTCAACAAAAGATGCTCTAATGGATGACAGCGAAACTCCTACATATAATCTGCAGATAGAACCACAAGATGGGTATCATCCTGGTGACGGCGTGGGAAGTACAGTAACACGCTTAGCTTCTGCATCCGATGAAAATGAAAATCAGCTTGACGGGGACGGGCAAGAGCGTCTGAGCCCGGGTGCCAGTGCAATGGGCAGACCTGCAGTGTGCGAGCAGGACAGTCTCAACAATAATGAGCGCTGCACCCCCAGCTGTGAGGTGGCTGTGTGTGAGAACCTGGGGGACACTTCCTATGAAAGCCCCAAGGACGGGCAGGCCTCCGTGGGAAAGGACAAAAAAATACCTGGAAAAAGAAGCTCCAGAACGAAAAGAGGCACCACTAAGAAGATAGCACAAGGTACTTTTAAAAAATCCTTTTTTATACTGTTCTCTACCTAAAAATAAACTGTCTTCTCTCCCATACTCTGTATACTGTCCTACATCTTGCTTTACTTCTCTTTTTTTTTTTAATTTTTTTAACGTTTATTTATTTTTGAGACAGAGAGAGACAGAGCATGAATGGGGGAGGGTCAGAGAGAGAGAGGGAGACACAGAATCTGAAACAGGCTCCAGGCTCTGAGCCATCAGTACAGAGCCCGACGCGGGGCTTGAACTCACGAACCACGAACTTCTCTTAATAGACTCTGGAGCTGTTTCTCCAGTAGCACATATGGATCCAGCCGGGTGACATGTCACACATGTGACGTCTCGCACGCCTGTACCACTTCTTTGTGCCTCTTCCCAGTAGTTTGCCATAACAACGTGCTGAAATTTTAATTATTTTACATGCTTTCACACCAGGTACTTTAAACATATGTTGTCTTCTTCCTTCCCATAAAATTCTTCATGGGATCTTTCCAACTCCAGAAGTGAATAATTGTGTTAGCATATATTAATATACATCTTACATCAGTGTTGAATAAGACATCTAGTTTTCATTGTATCACTTTGGTTACAAAGTAATTCAGAGTATTTCTTTCTCCCCCTCCCCCCCCCCCCCCAGAGTATTTCTTGTTTGGTGTATAGTTTGGCAGTTAAAGGTGGGAGCTTTGGACCTTGTTTTCCCCTGAATCACAGGCACCCCTGAGAACAGGCAGCCCCTGGTTGTTTTTCATCAGAAACATGTGGGCCTGCAACATTCAGGCACATCTTAGGTTGGGACTCCTAGTATAGCCCCGCTTCACCCAAGTCAGCCGTCTTTGCATGAAGCTCAAGAGGACGAAGGAGAACGTCTCCTCTCATCTTCTGCTTCTTTGCCTGATTAGAAATATAGTCATTGTATCCATATCTGGTATTTTTATTCGTTTTTTCATTTGGAGTAAAAGATGAAACTTTCCGGTTCCTACAGACTTATCCTTATTATTTCAATAAAGTGATTTGATAACTTTTTTTAAATGTTTATTCACTTATTTTTGAGAGAGAAAGAGAGTGCACGAGTGAGGGAGGGCACAGAGAGAGGGAGACAGAGGATCCAAAGCAGGCTCAGTGCTGAGAGTGCAGAGCCTGATGCGGGGCTCGAACTCACAAACCATGAGATCATGACCTGAGCCAAGGATGCTTAACTAACTGAGCCACCCAGATGCCCTCATTTGATAACTTTTTACTGTAGCTTATAATTAGGCTTTCCTGTTGACTGATCCCTTCATCCTTGCTTTTCCTTAGTAGGCTGAAATTAAAATAATTTTTTTTTAATGTTTATTTATTTTGAGAGAGTGTGCAAGTGAAGGGGGGGGGCACAGCAAGAGGAACAGCGAGAATCCCAAGCAGGCTCTGTGCTGCCAGCACAGACCCTGACACAGGGCTCAGTCCCACAAACCGTCCAGCGCAGACCCCGACACGGGGCTCGGTCCCACAGACCATCCAGCTCAGACCCCGACACGGGGCTCGGTCCCACAGACTGTCCAGCGCAGACCCCGACACGGGGCTCGGTCCCACAGACCGTCCAGCGCAGACCCCGACACGGGGCTCGGTCCCACAGACCGTCCAGCGCAGACCCCGACACGGGGCTCGGTCCCACAGACTGTCCAGCACAGACCCCGACACGGGGCTCAGTCCCGCAAACCGTGAGATCATGACCTGAGCCGAAATCAAGAAGAGACACTTCAACCGACTGAGCCACCTAGGTGCCCCTAAAATGATTTTTGAAAAGAGATATGAAAGCCTTTTCTTAAAAGATCTACAGTAAATCAGATAATGTATGTAGTGCTATTTATATATGGATTGATTTATTCAATAACTGTAATCCAAGAGCAGTTTGTGCCTCTCTGATATGTTCTTTTGATGTTTTTGAGAACTGAGACCTAGTTGCATATGTATGTGGGTCAATCATAGCTTCAGGATGATGGCTGCTTTTATTCCTTCCTTCCACACATGACCTTATTCCATTTTCCCTAGGTGTGATGATATTATTTAGTTATTCGGTACTTACTATCCAGCAAGCAGATATGTGTAGAATTACTGCCTCCTAATGCATTTGAAATATATGATTTATAAAACCTATGGATAGTCTTTATACAGATTAGCTTTAAGTTATATATCTTAAATGCAATGAGTTTAGAAGTGTAAGAAAATGGAGTTGGCAGTTGCAAAACCTAAGTTCAAATCTTCTGGTTCTAGGTCACTTGGTGAGACTTAATGATTCTGTACTTCAGTTTCCTCAACTGTATAATGATGATGTTCATCTGTATATATATCTATAAAATTCCTTTCTGAGCTATGAATTCCTAAGATTTTGAACAGAGGTCGTATGGTCTAAACTTGGTTAAAATTCAGTGACTCACCTCTGTATCTATAGAGGATTTTTTTTATGTATATATGTAAGGGGTACGTTGTTATTTGTACTTTAAGTCTTGTTGTTAAATTTGGGTGAGCAGTAGAATTTTAAACTGGGTAGAAAGCTTCTCATGAGGACAGAATTACTTCTTTCTACACCTGGAAAGGACCTGGAATGCAGCTTCAGGATGGCCTGGGAGCCTTCTCCCTGTACCCTGAGAGATCGCTGAAGCTCAGGCTCTCTCAGTGCGTGCCCCGTCACCAGATCTGAGTGATCCTGTCTCTCTGACAGCTCCCTGGTTAGTCTCTTTCTGTCCATCTCCGCTGCCACAGTTCAGCGTCCTCCTCCTTAGCTGGAGTAAAGCTCCCTAAAGATGTCTCCATCTTGTCGCTCCGGATCCAGTTCCCATGTCAGCACAAACAGTGCAGAGAGTCCCTGCATAGGTGTCTACACGTGGGCATGTTAGTGCTTCTTTTTACTGGGAAATCCCAAGATCCTAAGGAGATGAAGCCTCAACATTTTGCAGATGGGCGCTTTTCTGATAATGCGATAGCTTTTCAAATGTGAAATGACGTATAAAGCTTGACACTCAGTCCCAAACCAGCAATAGTAAGGTGCTCTCTCAATACTTTTTTAAAAAACATATTAAGGGGCGCCTGGGTGGCTCAGTCGGTTAAGCGTCCGACTTCGGCTCAGGTCACAATCTCACGGTCCGTGAGTTCGAGCCCCACGTCGGGCTCTGTGCTGACAGCTCAGAGCCTGGAGCCTGTTTCAGATTCTGTGTCTTCCTCTCTCTCTGACCCTCCCCCGTTCATGCTCTGTCTCTCTCTGTCTCAAAAATAAATAAACGTTAAAAAAATTAAAAAAAAAAACATATTAAGGTGAATTTATTTACTCTCATGCCTCTTTACCTAGGTTAATTGGTAATAATGTTTTATATTCCCAAAAGCTAGTACTGGAAAAAAAGGTGAGCAGTAGTATGAGGAGACATGTCATTATTTACAGGTTTCCTGGAGCTAACACTTGTGTTGTTTTTTTTGCTTTAATGAGCAGCAGGCTAAAGTCTATTAGAGTATAAAATCAGAAAGTAAGAATAGTATGAAAGCTGTCTTATGGAGAGGGGGCATTCGGAAGTGAATACCCAGAGGCACCACTTCTAAAAACCTTGAACTTGGCCTCACAGAAGCCTGGTTGCCATTTTATGTATTATTTTTACTTATTTATTTACTTATTTATTTATTTATTTTTAATGTTTATTTTTGAGAGACAAGAGACAAGCACGCGTGGGGGAGGGGCAGAGAGAGTGGGAGACACAGAATCCGAAGCGGGCTCCAGGCTCTGAGCTGTCAGCACGGAGCCCCACATGGGGCTCGAACTCGTGAACTGAGAGGTCATGCCCTGAGCCGAAGTTGGAAGCTTAACTGACTGAGCCCAGGTACCGCCGGTTGCCATTTTATTACGAGACTGTTTCCTTTAGAGAACTGAATCTCTTTAATACCGTCAACTAAGCAGGATTTCAAGCTGCATCACATCACGTTCTCACTATAGTTGAATCTGGCATGGCTTTAAGTAAATATCCTAAAAATGAATGAAAGCGAGCCTATAAATTTTTAACAGCTTTGCTGAGGTATTCACATACCATACACTTCACCTAATGTGTATAATTCACTCATTTTCGGTACATTCACAGAACTGCACGACCATTACCACCATCAATTTTAGAACATTGTCGTCATCACACAAAGAAACCCCATACTTGCTAGCAGTCGCTCCCCATTTTCTGCTGAGACCTCCCAGCCCTAGGCAGCCACTAATCTGCTATCTTTACAGATTCGTCTACTCAGGACATTTCATGTAAATGGAATTGTACAGTATATGGCCTTTTGCAACTGGCTTCCTTCACTTAGCGTAATATTTTCAAGATTCACCCATGTTGTGCCCCCATGTATCAGTACTTTATTTCTTTTTACTGTCGATTAATATTCCACTGCAAAGGATATATCATATTTCACTTATCTGTTTGTCAGCTGATGGACATTGGGACTGTTTCTACTCTGGGGCTATATTGAATAATGCTCCTGTGAACATTACAGTTTTTTGGGGGCTTTGGGTTTTTTTGTTTTTGCTTTTTTTAGAGTACGTTTTTTATTTATTTAAATTCAAGTTAGCTAACATACAGTATAGTGCTGGTTTGAGGAGTAGAAGCCAGTGATTCATCCCTTACGCACAGCAGCCACTGCTCATCCCCAAAAGTGCCCTCCTTAATGCCCATCACCCATTTAGCCCATTACCTCACCCGCCTCCTCTCTATCAACCCCCAGTTTGTTCTGTGTTTAAAAGTCTCTTACGGTTTGCTCCCTCTCTCTATCTTATTTTTCCTTCCCTTCCCCTGTGTTCATCTGTTGTGTTTCTCAAATTCCATATGTGAATGAAATCATATGATATTTGTCTTTCTCTGACCTATTTTGCTTAGCATAATACACTCTAGTTCCATCCATGTCATTACAAATGGCAATATTTCATTCTTTTTGGTCACCGAGTAGTATTCCATTGAACATTCATACTACTACATCGTCTTTATCCATTCATCAGTTGATGGACATTTGGGCTCTTTCCAGACTTTGGCTCTTGTCAGTAGCACTGCTGTTGTCAGTAAACATTGGGGTGGTGCATGTGCCCTGTTTTCCAGAGTGGCTGCACCAGTTTGCATTCCCATTAGCAGTGAAGAGGGTCCCTCTTAGTCTGCATCCTCGCCAACACCTGTTGTTGCCTGAGTTGTTAATTTTAGCCATTCTGACAGGTATGAGGTGGTATCTCACTCTGGTTTTGCTTTGTATTTCCCTGATGATGAGCGATGTTGAGCATCTTTTCTTGTGTCTGTTAGCCATCTGGATGTCTTCTTTGGAAAAGTGTCTATTCATGTCTTTTGCCTGTTTCTTTAATGGATTATTTTTTGGGTGTTGAGTTTGATAAATTTTTTTTTAATGTTTTTATTTTATTTTTGAGAGAGAGAGAGAGAGAACAAGCGGAAGAGGAGAGAGACACACACAGAATCCGAAGCAGGCTCCAGTCTCCGAGCTGTCAGCTTAGGGCCCACTGCAGGGCTTGAACCCACAAACCACGAGATCATGACCTGAGCCGAAGTCAGACGCTTAACCAACTAAGCCACCCAGGCACCCCAATATGTTCTTTATAGATTTAGGATATTAACCCTTTATCTGATATGTCTTTTGCAAATATCTTCTCCCATTCCCTTGGTTGCTGTTTAGTTTTGTTGATTGTTTGCTGTGCAGAAGCTTTGTATCTTTTTTTTCCCTTGAGAGAGAGAGAGCAAGAGCGAGCTTGTGTGCACACACGCGCACAAGTGGGGGAAGGGCAGAGAGGGAGAAGGAGGAAGACAGGATCTGAAGCAGGCTCTATACTGTCAGCGCAGAACCTGATGTGGGGCTCGAACTCAAGAACCATGAGATCATGACCTGAGCCAAAGTTGTCTGACGCTTGACCAACTAAGCCACCCAGGTGCTTCAGAAACTTTGTATCTTGATGAGGTCCCAATAGCTTATTTTTGCTTTTATTTCCCTTGCCTTCAGAGAGGTGTGTAATAAGAAGTGGCTGCGGCTGAGATCAAAGAAGTTGCTGCCTGTTTTCTCCTCTAGGATTTTGATGGTTTCCTGTCTCACATTTAGGTCTTTCATCCATTGTGAATTTATTTTTGTATGTGATGTAAGAAAGTGGTCCGGTTTCATTCTTCTGCATGTTGCTGTCCAGTTTTCCCAGCACTACTTGCTAAAGAGACTGGTTTTTTTCCATTGAATACTCTTTCCTGCTTTGTCAAAGATTAGTTGACCGTATAGTTGTGGGTTCGTTTCTGGGTTCTCTATTCTGTTCCATTGATTTGAGTGTCTGTTTTTATGCCAGTACCATAGTGTCGTGTGAATTACAGCTTTGTAATACAGCTTGAAGTCCGGAATTTTGATGCCTCCAGCTTTGGTTTTCTTTTCCAACATTACTTTGGCTGTGTGGGGTCTTTTCTGGTAGTGTACAAGTTTTTATGTGGACGTATGTTTTCATTTTTTTGGTTATGTGTGCCTAGGAGTAGAATTGCCACATTATAAATCAGTACTTCATTTAACTTGTTGAAGATCTGCTGAACTGTCGTCCAAAGTGGCTACACCATTTCACATTTCCTACCAGCAACATATAAGGGTTATAATTTTTCCACATCTTCTCCAACACTTGGTAATATCTGCTCCTTTGAATGTTTATTTTTGAGAGGGAGAGAGAGAGAGAGTGCAAGCAGGCGAGGGGCAGAGAGAGGGGGAGACAGAGGACCAGAAGCCATCTCCACGCTGACAAGAGAGAGCCTGATGTGGGGCTCAAACCCACAAACCGTGGGATCACAACTCAAGCCAAAGTCCGATGCTTAACCAGCTGAGCCACCCAGGCACTCCTCTGTTCCTTTGATTTTAACTACAGTCTTTTTTTTTTTTTTTTTTTTTGAGATATGACTTACATGCCATGAACTTCACCATCATAAAGTGTACAGCCTCTTGGTTTTATATATTCTCATAGAATATACAATTCTATATATTTTGCTGCTATAATATTTTGCTGAAAAGCAAAAAATAAAGATGTTGCAAGTATTAAGAAAAGAGTGACTCACAGTATTCCACTTCAAAGTGAAACCAAACAATTTATTTGTCCTGAATGAATGGAAATAATGTATTCAGAGTATACTTCTTTGTACGCTGCACTTGCTTATAATATATCATTCTATCTAATTCTCAAACATTTTATCCCCCTTAAAAGAAATCCTTTACCCATTAGCGGTTACTCTCCATTTCTGTTTCCCTCCAGCCTAGCCCCTGGCAAGCATTAGACACATACATTTTGTGTAGTTGTAAAAGACAAGTTCCGATTATTAAGTGTTTGGTGGTTGCCATAGAACATACTTTATTTACTCAGTCACCCTAGTATTTAAGCATTTAACAAAAACAGTTCAGCAAATGGCAGGAAGCCAGAGATAGGCAGCAGATGGAAATTGGGAAAGGAAGAACTTCCAGACTGACTTGCCACTGGCTGTTCAGTGCCCTGACTTGTTCAGCTGGGGGCCTCCAGCTGGGAGGTGACCAGGAGGGCTTGAAAGCTAGAAAAAAACAAATCTGGGAAATGCATCTGTGGCTGGAGTCAGGCTTTCAGAGGGAAAAGAACAAAGACTTTGGCCCTGCCTGTTCCTACCCAAGTGATCTTAGGAAAGTAACTCATTTCCTTATCTGTTAGAGGGCTAATCCTACCATTCCTGAAAGATGGTCCTTAGAATGAGTGATCCTGTAGTTAAGCTCTTTATCAAATACTCAGCCTAAGATAGGTGCTTCCAAATGGTACTTGTAGTCTTTATGTATGTAGCAGGATGATTTTGAGGGGCATGATCAGGGGCAGCATTCAGTAAAAGTAAGCCGTTGGTTTAATTTGACTTTAATTCCATCATCCCTCTTTTGTCAGTATCGCCTTATCTCCTAACATCTTTCTAATGCTCTCTTTTCAGATTCACCTGTCCCCCTTGCTCCCCTAAGGTATATTCCTAAAAATGTGTGCCCAGTGCCCCCCTGGTTTAACGTCTGGTATAATGTGCCTGCTGGCAGGTTAACTGATCTCTAAAGTAAAAACTGATGATGCAGGTGCCCAGTTTGCATTTTACGTATCTGCCTTCAACCATAGTAGAAATCTTTTTAGTTCTAAACTTGAATGCCTAACGGAGTCAGCCAAGTAAGTTCTATACTGTGGTTTTGGCCAGGATTGGGATACTGGGATTGATGAGAACTTTGATGGACAGGACTGTGCATACCTAGCTAAATGTGTTCCAATTAAAAAATGTAAAGGCCTGCATTTCTCAGCACTTGGCTGCCCTTCCTACATTTTCAAAGGCAACAATGGCATACCGAGCCCCTCCATATGTAAGGACCATTGTGATTACATTGGGCCCACCCAGATAGTGTCGCATAATCTGCCTTTTTCTAAGGCCAAATGACTAACGACCTTAATCCCATCTGCTTCCTAATTCCCTTTTGTGACTTAATGTGACATATTTATGGGGATTGGGACATGGATGTCTTTGGGGGCCATTATTCTGTCCATGAAAATACTTTAAGATTGACTAGATGATGACTTTATATAGCAGAATTCTTCCCTTTATAAAAAATGTTTTATAGAGGCGCCTGGGTGGCTCAGTCAAGCATCCGACTTCGGCTCAGGTCATGATCTCACGGTCCGTGAGTTCGAGCCCCACGTCGGGCTCTGTGCTGACAGCTCAGAGCCTGGAGCCTGTTTCAGATTCTGTGTCTCCCTCTCTCTCTGACCCTCCCCCGTTCATGCTCTGTCTCTCTCTGTCTCAAAAGTAAATAAATGTTAAAAAAAATTTTTTTTAATGTTTTATATTATTTTGTATACCATACAGGGTTACTTAGTTAATAGATATTTATTGAGCACTGTATGTATGCCAGGCACTGTTGGCAAACCTGCCTTTGAGTTTTGTATGCTTGAGTATGAGAGCTTAGTAAATAACAGGTTCTGTCTAGCAAGGTGGGAGTCAGGACTGGTACTTAGCAAGCACAGGGCTGTAGAAATGCTGGCCTAGAGCGGCTATGGGAGGCTTCCAGGAGGAAACTTGGATGTCCAAGCTGAGAGAGGGACAAATAAGCACTAGCCAAGTAAAGGAGATGGGGATAAGGGGACAGGAAGGACGTAAAAGGGGACAGGCACAACACAGACTAAAGCCACGTTTCAGAAACTGCCAATATTCAGTTTGTCTGGAGCAGAATAAAAGGGGAGAAGAAATCTAGGGCAAATAGTGGAGAATAGAACAGTAGAGAGATTGAAGCTCGAAAGATCAGCAAGGTCCAGGTTATGAAGGATTGTTGTTTCATGGTGACCACTTTGGGCTTTGCCAGCAGGTTTGAACAAGAGTGATGTGATGTGAGCTGCAGGGCGTTAGAAAGGCGGCTCCCTCTGCAGTGTGGAGAGTGGGTTAGGATAGGGCCAGATAAGAGGCAGTGTAGCTGGGAGGGGCTTCTGCGGTAATCTGTGCAGGGGATGCTGGTCCTTCTGACCGGGTGGCCTTGGGGCTGGAAAGAAGTAAGAGGACTGGGAGTTATTAAGGGGGTGGAATTGACTGAACTAGGTCATAGAGTAGGTGTGAGAAAGTCCAGGATTATCCCCAGTTGTGCGGTTTAGGCACCAGATGCGCGATGATGCTGCTTAAGGGGGGTGTGAATGTAGAGAGACAAGGAGCAAGTGTGGGGAGAAAAGGGCAGAAGGCAATGTGGCGATCTGGGGCCAGGTGTCTGGAGTCCCTTAGACACCTAAGTGACCATGTTGAACAGGTAGTTGGTCTAGGTCTCAGGACTGTGATCTTGGCTAAAGATGTAGTTTTTGGAAATAGAAAGGATCTTGAAAATGGCCTACCCAAACCCCTTAATTTTTAGTTTTTAAAATTTTTAATTTTTTTCATTGATTTTCACTTACTAGATTGCCAGTTTATTGTAAAAGGGTCTAACTCAGGGATGCACAAGGCAAGAAATGGGGAAAGTACGGGAGCTTCTGTGCCCTCTCCGGCACACCACCCCACATCTCCATCTATTCACCAGCCCAGAAGCTGGTCCCTTAATATATTTGTTTGACCCCTTAATTTTTATAAATGAAGTTCAGGTTTGATCTACACAGTACCTTTGTTTTGCAGGAGACGGGGGAAGAATTAGGGTGTGAACCCAGGGCATCTAAAGAGCCGGTGTGTTTTCTGTGCAGCAGAGTTTTACTTGTCCTACTACACAGTGAGATTGTCTCCATAGGATTAATAGTGATAACGATGGTGGGGTGTCTGGGTGGCTCAGTCAGTCAAACGTCTACCTCTTGATTTCGGCTCAGGTCATGATTTCCTTTTTTTTTTTTTTTTTTTTTTTTTTTTTTAATTTGTTTTTAAATTTACATCCAAGTTAGTTACCTTATAGTGCTATAATGATTTCAGGAGTAGATTTCAGTGATTCATCCCCTATGTATAACACCCAGTGCTCATCCCAACAAGCGCCCTCCCTAATGCCCCTTGCCCATTTAGCCCATCCCCCCACCCACAGCCCCTCCAGCAACCCTCAGTTTGTTCTCTGTATTTAAGAGTCTCTTATGTTTCATCCCTCTCCTTGTTTTTATTTATTTTTGCTTCCCTTTTTGACTTTTTTTTAAGGTTTTTAAATTTTATTTCGAGAGAGACAGAGAGAAAGAACGTGGGGGGTGGCAGTGGGGGCGGGGGGAGAGAAAATCCCAAGTAGACTCCACATTGTCAGCACAGAGCCGGAGGCAGGGCTTGATCTCAGGAACCTGTGAGATCCTGACTAGAGCCAAAACAGAGTTGGATGCTTAACCAACTGAGCCACCCGGGTGCCCCAGAAGCCACACTTTTTCTACAATGTAATTTTATTTTTTTTAATGTTTACTTATTTATTTATTTACTTATTTATTTTGAGAGGGAGGGGCAAGACTCCCTATTTGAGACTATTCGAGAGGGAGAGAAAGACTCCCAAGTAGGCTTCGTGCTGTCAGCACAGAACCAGATGTGGGACTGGATCCCACGAACCGTGAGATCATGGCCTGAGCCAAAATCAAGAGTTAGACACTTAACCGACTGAACCACCCAGATTCCCCATAATGTAATTTTGAAGGTGATATTCTGTCACTTCTGCCATATTGTTTGTTCGATGCACGTTATTAGGTCCAGCCCACACAGGAAGGGGCTTATCCAAGGGCACGGATACTAAGAGGCAAGTCACTGGGGGCCATCTAACAGGTTGCCTCCCACAGTCTGCCAGGGAAGGGCAGGGTCTCAGAGTGTGGCAAGGGCCCTGAGAGCAGGTAACGGTAGATAGACCCACATTCTTTTTTCTCTGAGTGCCTTTCTCAGAGAATGCTCGTGGGACCCAGGATACCTGGTGGTACAGACAAGCCAGTCTGACAACTTTCTACTTCTTGTCTATTGTTTCATGATTTCAGTTGTACTCTTAAAATGTGATAGCTATGTAGGGGCTCCTGGCTGGCATAGTCTGAAAACCTCAAGCCCCAGATTGGGTGGACAGAGTACTTAAATAAATAAATAAACAAACAAACTTTAAAAAACTGAAAAGAGTGTACGGTAGCCATATAGAAAGAAGGTGAAAAAGAAGAGAATTACTATCAATCTGGCCTTTCACATTTTGTCCGGAAGCCAGCCTTCTCCATCAAGTCTCTGTAATGTGATATTTTATATAAAGAAAATCTGAGAAATTTGCACCCCCAAAATTTCTGTATTTCTATGCAGTTACACATATATATTAACACAGGTGCGAATGAAGACTTTTATCTTTATTTTCCTAAGAATATGTTGTTACTGATTTCACAGAACTCAACTTAATGGAGCATAAATTCAGGGAGGATATTTAGGGACTTCGCTTCCCAACTTTCTACTGTTAAAGTCAAACTTCCCAATGTTAAACAGTTTTCTGTGTAGTCTCCTTTTGTTTTGTTTTTAACTCCAACTTTTGTTTGTTTGTAATCCCTACAGAGAGTGGATGTCTTTTTACCTTTATTTATTTAAAATAATTGTTTCTAAATATCATTCACAGAGTCAAAAACTGTAACTAAAAGGGCTTTTTTAATTTTCTTATTGTTTTATTGTGTTTTTAACAAAGTTATTCCATCCATCTGGCTCTCTAATTTTGAAAAAAGCACGCAGGTAAGCATTTGAAAAGTGTAGCCACAGGATCAAAAGCAGGTAGAGAGAGTACAGCCATACGACAGAATATAATTTGGCAATAAAAATGAAAAAAGTGTTAATAATACTACAAATGAAAACCTTATGCTGAGTGAAAGAAACCAGTCACAAAAGACTATATGTAATATGATTCCATTTTATGAAATGGCCAGAATAGGCAATTGCATGGAAACGGAAGGCAGGTTAGTGGCCGCCAACGGCTGGGGACATTGGGGGAAACGCAGAGATGGGACGCTGAGCAGTACAGGGCTTCTGTTTTGAGAGATGAAAGCTTCGTGACATTGGTTGTGGTGATGGTTGCATAGCACTGAATAAACTCAGAGGTTGAACACTATGGACACTTGAGATGGGTGAATACTATTTTATGTGAATTAGAGTCTCAATAAAACGGTTTTGAAAAAAGCAGTTTGGAGTGGTGGTTGGTTTGGCGACGGGAAGAAACACTAGTGCCATGGTGCATTGTCCCTGCAAAATGTGAAGATGACCGGCGTAATGGGATTCGACCTAACATTTTTTTGTAACGTGCAGTGAAGTGCTCTTTTAGCCTGTTTCTCTGGTGTTTTTCTTTTGACTTACGGGAAGTTCAGAGTTAATTCCTGGTTTTCTACATTTTTCTTTCTTGTAAATTCCCCTAATGGAAAGACAGTCTGCTATCAGTAGCTTTAGAGAATTCTAGAATATTGGGGGGGGAGGGGGAGAGGGTTGGTTTCCTTTGGATATTTAGGTTCTCCCTCTTCCTCCACAAATAGGCACTATTTTTAAGTTTTGAATTTATTTTTTATTTTAGTTTATTGAGAACGAGACAGTGCAAGCAGGGGAGAGGCAGAGAGAGAGGGGAACAGAGGATCCAAAGCAGGCTCTGCGCTGACAGCAGAGAGCCCCAAGTGGGGCTCGAACTCAGGAACCATGAGATCATGACCTGAGCCAAAGTCAGACGCTCAACCGACTGAGCCACCCAGGTGCCCCAATGAAGTTCATTTCTTGAAGTGCTTTTTCATAGCCACTGTGTGTCTGTAAAAATCTAAATATTGAATTTGGATATTCACACAGTTTGTATCCTAAGTAGGTGAGCCTTTTATATTAAAGGAGAAAATAAATAATGGTGTTTGAGCTCAAGCCTCTCTGGCTGGAGGCAACAGTGTGTAAATACTGAGGTCGGCTTATAGATCTAGACAGTGGTTCGGTGTGGCTCACTACGATTTCAGATGAGTGATCAGAGCTCTGCTTTCCAAGAGCTCAGCAAAGCAAATGAGCTGTGAAAAGGACTGCTCCTTCCTCTTAAGAAAGGTATCCTTCGTGGCATCTACCTGAGAGGAAAATAAGAATATTCTTTTGGGGCACCTGGGGGGCTCAGTGGAGTGAGCTGCCGACTCTTGATTCGGCTCAGGTCATGATCTCACACTTGATGGGATCGAGCCGCGGGTCGGGCTCTGCACTGACAGCACAGAGCTCGCTTGGGATTCTCTCCCTCTTTCTCTGTCCCTCCCCTGCTCGCTCACACACGCTCTCTCTAAATAAGTAAATAAACCTAAAAAAGTAAAAAAGAATATCTTTTGAAGGTTTGTGTGGTGCTGTCCTTCAGAGTCTATGATGGCACATTGCCACTTACAGCACCTAAAACACAGGTGACAGTTAGCGAAAGGGGCAGTCTTTCAGCCTTGTTTGAGTTCAGTCCGGAAGCATTTGGCAGTTGTCAAGAAGGTGCCTAGAATAAAGTCGGGTGGCTGTTTTCATGTGGTCCCATCTGACACTGATTCCCCTGCTCGACACCCAGTGGAGAGACCGGCACGACCGCTTTGCTTGCAAAGCACTGGGTGTGCGCTCTGTGATGCTTTGTGTCCTCAGTCATTCGTTTGCAAGCCGCGGGCTGGAGGAGCTGGGCCACTTACTTCAGGTCACAGGGCAGTTGGACTGCAGCCCAGGAGCCTAACCCCGGCCGTGGGCAGCAGAGGCTGCCGCCTGAGGGCACAGGACAAGAGTGCCACGCAGAACGGATGCTAATTGTGCCCTGATTACATAAGGTGTCCCTTTGACCCCGGGTCACAGCAGAAGGAAGTTGGCTCATTTCCAGATTTGTCTCACCCATGATAACTAGCGTGGAGGAAAAGGAAGGAATTTTCCTTTTTACCACTTTATTGTGCTTAGCCGATGATCAAAGATACTGAAGTATGAGCACGCTCCTCTCCATCTTCTTTTTTTTTTAATTTTTTAAATGTTTATTTATTTTTGAAGGAGAGAGACAGAGACAGAACATGAACAGGGGAGGGGCAGAGAGAGAGAGAGAGACACAGAATCCGAAGCAGGCTCCAGGCTCCGAGCTGTCAACACAGAGGCGCACTCGGGGCTTGAACTCACAGACCGTGAGATCATGACCTGAGTGGAAGTCGGACGCTGAGCCACCCAGGCGCCTGTCTCCTCTCCATTTTCTTGGCACTAACCAGAATCTTGGAGACAGGAAATGTGGGAGGAAAACCAGGAGCCAAGCACAGAGTCTGCCATAGGAGCTACATAAGCCATGATTAAAAATTATTACTGACGCATCTTCCACAGTTACAGCCAAGGTGTGCATCCGCATGAACGAGTAAGGCAGTTTGTGATGTAATGGCTCCAAGAATCACAACAGAAAAGCCCGGAAACGAAGGCATTTTTTCTTTTATGATTTTAATATTGCAATAAAATATGTATAATATAAAGTTGCTATTTTTTAATGTTTATTGTGAGAGACAGCGAGTGTGCTTGAGCAGGGAAGGGGCAGAGAGAGAGATGGGGACAGAGGATCTGAAGCGGGCTCTGTGCCGACAGCAGCAAGCCCGACGCGGGGCTCGAACTCCCAAACCGTGAGATCATGACCTGAGCTGAAGTCAGACACTCAAATGACTGAGCCACCCAGGCGCCCCTCAATTTGCTATCTTAAGTGTACAATTCAGGGCGATTAATCACACTTGCAATGTTGTGTAACCATCAGCACTGTTTCCCACACCTGTACCCCCCAGGCAGAGACTCTAAGTGTTAAGCAGTGGGTCTGCGTCCTTCCCCCCTCTGCCCGGTCACCTCGGTTCTGCTGTCTGCATGAGTTCTTCCACTGTAGGTATTTCAGCTAAGTGCAGCCGTGCGATACTTGGATCGTTGTCGCTGGCTTCTTTGACGCGCACGGGTCCGGCCTCACCCACGACGCAGCATGTGTTCGGCACGGTTTGTGTGTCCAGCCACCTGCTAAGGAATATTCTTTCAGCTTTTGGCTAATGTGAGTGCCGCTGCAGTGAACGCTGGCACGCGTACGTCTGTTTGGGTGCCTGTACGCCTGGAAATGTGCCTGTTCTGTGTGGACACCTGGAAATGGGATTGCTGGGTCATACGGTGATTCGGAGTGTGACCCTGAGGAGTGGCCGCGCCGTCTCCCACAGCAGCTGCACCTGCACGTTCCCATCAGTGGCGCACGGGGGTTCTGCTTTCTCCATATCCTCACAGCCGTTTTTCTGATAATCGCCATTGTTTTGCGTCCGTCTCGGCCTGTTGATAGCGATGCCGTGGGCTAGAAAGTGTTGTGCTACTGGAGGCAGCCCCCACAGGTCCTTCCCTGACCAGAGCCCGTGTCGTGGCCAGACAGGCCCTCGTGGTTCTTGTTATGACGATCCCCAGACACACCCCAGCAGCGACCGTTTGTGAACTTTGAAAAAACACGGTTTATTATTTACAAGTTCTAGAGGGTACATTGCATGCCCAGGGCCATCTGTAGAGAGAGAGAGAGGGAGCAGATTGGGGTTCTGCCTTTATTGGGGTCATGCGTGGAGCACCTAGGACTACATGGGTGGATTTAAAACATAAGAGCAGGAAATAAAGCACAGAAAGGGAGGAGGGATCGGTTCAAATGGTCAGTTATCTAGGTCAACCAGGGCTTTCTGAAAAGGGGAACCACATGGGTGGGTGGCCTGGCTCTTCGTCTAGTTGTGTAGCTGACAGCATGTTCATTCCAGACCATTGTCTTTGAACCGGATGCCTTGGCAATGAGAAGCTTAATGTCTGCAGCTTACATTATAGTCAAAAAATGAATTGTCAGGCTTATGCTACAGCCATAATAGTAGGTATAAACTGGTATCTCATTGTAGATTTGATTTGCATTTCCCTAATGACTAGTGATGTTCAGCATCTTTTTGTGTGCGTATTCGCCATTTGTATATCTTCTTTAGTGATATGTCTGTTCAGGTCCTTTCCTCATCTTGAATTAGGTTGTTTGTTTCAGGTGTAGGAGTTCTTTATGTATTCTAGATGTCAATCCCTTATCAGATTTATGATTTGAAAATATTTTCTTCCATTCTGTGGATTGTCTTTTCACTCACATTATAGTGTTCTGGGCTGCCGAATGCTTTTAATTTAGATAAAGTCCAATGTATCTATTTTTTTTCTTGTATTTGCTGTGCTTTTGATGCCATACCCAAGAAATTATTGGCAAATCCAATGTGAAGAAGATTCTCCCCCATGGTTTCTTCTAAGAGCTTTGTAGTTTAAGCTCTTACATTTAGGTGTTTGATCCATTTTGAGTTCATTTTGTATATGGTATTAGGTAATGGTCCAACTTCATTCTTTTTTGGGGGGAGGTGGAGAGAGAGAGGGTGCAAGTGAGTGAGGGGCAGAGAGAGAGAATCCCATGAGGGGCAAAAAGAGAGCGGGAGGGAGGGCAGGGGGGGGAGAGAGAGAGAGAGAGAGAGAGAGAAAGAAAGAAAGAAAGAAAGAAAGAAAGAAAGAAAGAAAGAAAGAAAGAAAGAAAAGGGAAAGGAAAGAACAGAGAAAGAGAAGAGAAAGAAAAGCAGGACTCACCCAGGGCTCATGTTTTATCCAAAACAGGGCTTGTGTTCACCCAAATCAGGGCTAGACCTCACCCAATGTGGGACTGGAACTCATGAACTATGAGATCATAACCTGAGCCTAACTCAGACGCTTAATGACTGAGCCACCCAGGCACCCCTAACCTCGTTCTTTTACATGAAGATGCCCAGTTTCCCCAGCACCGTTTGTTGAAAACACTGTCTTTTTCACGTTGAATGGCCTTGGACCCTTCCTTGTCAAAAGTGAATTAACTACGGATATGAGAGTTTATTTTTGGGTTCTCAATTCTGTACTGTTGGTCGAATGCAATAGGTCTATCCTTATGCCAGTACCACAGTGTGTTTTTCCTGTAACTTTATAGTAAGCTTTGAAATCTGGAACTGTAAGTCCTCTAATTTTGTTCTTTTTCAAGACTGTTTTGGCTATTCTGGGTCCCTTGATATTTCATACATATTTCAGGATGGGTTCTTGTTTCGGCAGAAAACACTATTGGGATTTTGTTTGGGATTGCGCCGAATCTGTAGATTATTTGGGTGGAATTCTCATCTTCACGACTTTAAGTCTTCCAGTCCACAAGCAGGAGAGGTCTCTCCATTATTTGTATCTTCCAATTCCTTTCAGTATTGTTTTGTAGCTCTCAGTGTACAAGTCTTGTTTCCACACATTGAATTTATTCCTAAGTATCTTGTTCTTTTTGATGCTATTGTAAATGGAATTATTTTCGTAATTTCCTTTTCCAGTTGTTCACTGCTAGTGAATAGTGTATAGAAATACAACTGGGGGGTGCCTGGGTGGATCAGTCAGTTGGGCGTCCAACTTCGGCTCAGGTCATGATCTTGTGGTCTGCGAGTTCAAGCCCCACGTTGGGCTCTGTGCTGATGGCTCAGAACCTGGAGCCTGCTTTAGATTCTGTGTCTCCGTCTCTCTCTGACCCTCCTCTCTCTCTCTCTCTCTCTCTCTCTCTCTCAAAAATAAATAAATAACTTCAAGAGAAATACAACAGATTTTTTACATATTGATTTTTTTATGCTTCAGCTTTGTTGAATTGATTTTCTAGGTCTAATAATTCTTTTTTTATGTTTATTTTTAGTGTTCACTTATTTTTGAGAGAGACAGAGTGTGAGCGGGGAAGGGGCAGAGAGAGGGAGACACAGTATCCAAAGCAGGCTCCAGGCTCCAGGCTCCAGGCTCCGAGCTGTCAGCACAGAGCCCAACACAGGGTTCGAACCCACAAACTGCCAGATCATGACCTGAGCAGAAGTTGGACACTTAACCAACTGAGCCACCCAGGCACCCCATTCTAATAATTCTTTATGTGTGGAGTCCTTAGTGTTCTCTAGATATCAGATCAGGTCGTTTGCAAATAGAGATAGTTTTACTTATTCCTTTCCAATTAGGATGCCTTTTATTTCTTTTTGTTCCTTAATTACTCTGGCTAAAACTTCCAACATTATGTTGAATAGAAGTGGCAAAGTGGTCATCTTTGTCCTATTTCTGACTTTAGGGGGAAAGCTCCCAGTCTTCACCTGAGTACAGTGTTTGCTGTGGGTTTTTCATAAGTGGCCTTTATTATATTGAGGAAGTCCACTTCTCCCGATTTATTGAGAGTAGTTATCAGAAAACGGTGTTAGATTTTGTGAAATGTTTTTTATGTATTATTTGAGACAGTCATGCGGTATTTTTTTTTTCATTTTATTAACATCGTATATTACATTGATTGCTTTTATGTTGAACCACCCTTGAATTCTTAGGATAAAACCAACTTGATCACAGTGTACAATCATTTTAATATGCTGCTGAATTTAGTTTCCTAGTATTTTGTTCAACATTTTTGCATCTATATTCATAAGGGATATTGGTCTATATTTTCTTTTTTTGTGATGTCTTTGTCTGGCTTTGGGATCAAGGAAATGCTGACCTCATAGAATGATTTAGAAAGTATTTCTTCCTCTTCAGTTTTTGGGAAGAGTGTAAAAATAATTCATGTTAATTTTTCTTTAAATGTTTGGTTGAATTCATCAGTGAAGCCATCCATTCTGCTAACATCTGCCTTTTAATTGGAGAGTTTAAACCATTTACATTTAAAGTAATTGCCAATAAGGTAAGGAGTTACTTCCGGCATTGAGGGTTTTTTTTTTTTTTTTTTTTTTTTAAGTTTATTTATACACTGCCCACGAGAGGGGCAGAGAGAAGGGGAGAGAGAAAATCCCAAGCAGGTTCCATACTGTCAGCATGGAGCCTGATGTGGGGCTTGAACTCATGAACCGTGTGGTCATGACCTGAGCCAAAACCAAGAGTCTGAAAGTCAACTGACTGAGCCACCCGGGTGCCCCTGGCATTGAGCTATTTGTTTTCTGTCTTGCGTGTTTTTTGCTCCTCAGTTCCTCAATTACTGCCTTTTTTCCCTTATTAAGAAATTTTGTATAGTGTCCCATTTTGATTCCGTTCTTTTCTGAATATTTTTAGCTGTTTGTGTAGTTGTTTCCTTGGGGATTGCAATTAACACATTAAGCTTATAACAGCCTAGTTTGATACCAATACTCTGCCCGTGTATATCGGTCTCCTCCTTTTTATTATTGTTGTTGGAGATTACACCTTTCATATATTGTTTGCCAATTAACATAGTTACAATTATTTTTTAATGCATTTGCCTTCTAAATCATATGGAAAAAGGAGTCACAAACCAAAAGTACAGTTATGCTTTTATTTTTGCCTGTGTTGTTATTGTAACCAGTGTTTTTTATTTCTTCGTGTGGATTTGAGTCACCATCTAGTGTTCTTTCATTTCAGCCCAGAGGACTCCCTTTAGCTTTCATTGTCATATAGCTCTTCAAGTCCCATCCCCTCTAAGCATTTGTTTGTCTGAGAGTGTCTTAATTTCGCTTTCATTTTTGAGGGATAGTTCTCTTATAGAATTTTTGGTTGACTATCCTTTTCTTTCAGTACTTTGAATATATCATCTCTCTCAAAAAAAAAAAAAAAAAAAAAAAAAAAAAGAATATGTCTTCTCGTTGTTTTCTGACGTCCATGGTTTGGGAAGAGAAATTAGCTGTGATTCTTATTGAAGATTCCCTTGTTTATGAGTCTTCTCTCTCTTCTTTCAGAATTTGTTGTTTTTTTTTTTTAACTCTATTTGCAGATGACATATTATACACAGAATATCCTAAACACTCCCCCAAAAGGGCGCCTGGAGGGCTCAGTCAGTTAAGCTTCCGACTTTGGCTCAGGTCATGATCTCATGGTTCATGGGATAGAGCCCCATGTCAGGCTTCCCACTAACAGTGTGGGGCCTGCTTGGGATTTTCTCTCCCCCTCTCTTTGTCCCTCCCATGCTTGCACCCACTCTCTCTCTGTCTCTCAAAAACAGATAAACATTAAAAAATAATAAATTGAAGATGATACAAATGGAAAGATATTCAGTTCAATCCCTGTCAAAATACCAATTGCATTTTTCATAAAACTAGAACAAATAATACTAAAATGTGTTTGGAACCACAAAAGACCCCAAAGGTCAAAGTAATCTTGGGAAAGAACAAAGGTGGAGGTATCATAATACCAGATTTCAAGATAGACTATAAATCTGTAGTACTCAAAACAGTATTGTACTGGCAGAAAAATAGGTACATCAATGGAACAGAACAGAGAGCCCAGAAATAAACCCGCAATTATACGGTCAGTTAATCTATGACAAAGGAAGCAAGAATATACAATGAGGATAGGCAGCGTTTTTAATAAATGGTGCTGGGAAAACTAGACAGCTAACTGTAAAAGAATGAAACTGGACACTTTCTTTTACCACACACAAAAATAGCTCAAAATGGATTAAATACTTGATTGTGAGACCTAAAGTTTTACATACGGAGTAATCTCTTTGACATTGGCCTTAGCAACATTTTTCTAGATCTGTCTCCTCAGGCAAGGAAACAAAAGCAAAAATAAACTATGGGGACTACACCAAAATAAAAAGCCGTTTTTGCAGTAAATGAAACTGTTAACAAAACAAAAAGGCAACCTGTTGAATGGGAGAAGATATTTGCAAACAATATATCTGATAAAGGGTTCGTATCCAAAATATATAAAGAATTTATACAACTGAACACCAGAAAATATATACATGAGTAACAATCCAATTAAAAATGGGCAGAGAAGGGGTATCTGGGTGGCTCAGTAGGTTGAGCGTCTGACTTCAGCTTCGGTCATGATCTCACAGCTCATGGGTTCGAGCCCCATGTTGGGCTCTGTGCTGACAGCTCAGAGCCTGGAGCCTGCTTCCGATGCTGTGTCTCCCTCTCTCTCTGCCCCTAACCCACTTGCATTCTGTTTCTGTCTCTCTCAAAAATAAATAAACATTAAAAAAAATTTTTTTTAGTGGACAGACGACCTGAATAGACATTTTTCAAAAAAAGACGTCCAGATGGCCAACAGACAGATGCAAAGATGCTCAACCTCACTCATCATCAGGAAAATGAAAAAACCACAATGAGGTATCACCTCATACCTATCAGAATGACTGTAATCAAAAAGACAAGAAATAACAAGGGTTGGCGAGGGTGTGGAGAAAAAAGAACCTTCATGCACTGTTGATGGGAATGGAAATTGGTACAGCCACTGTGGAAAACAGTATGGAGGTACCTCAGAAAAATTGAAAATAGAAATACCATATGATCTAATAATTCTACTTTCCTGTACTTACCCAAAGAAAACAAAAACACTAATTTAAAAAGACATGTGCACTCCCTTGTTTATTGCAGCATTATTTACAGTAGCCAAGGTATGGAAAATGGGGTGTGTGTGTACACACACACACACACACGTATACATACATATATACATACAGTGGAATATTACACAGCCATAAAAAAGGATGAGATCATGCCATTTGAGACAGCATGGAAGGGCCTAGAGGGCATTGTGCTAAGTGAAAAAAATCAGACTGAGAAAAGCAAATACCATATGATTCTAGTCATAAGTGGAATCTAAAACAAACAAAACAAATGAACAAACAAAAAGCAGAATCAGACCTATAAACATAAAGAACAAACTGATGGTTGCCAGAGGGGATGGGGAGTGAGAGAAGAGGCAAGTGGGTGAAAGGAGGAGGGAGATCCAGGCTTCCAGTTATAGAGTGAATAAGTCAGGGGAATAAAAGACACAGCATGGGGAATACAGTCAGGCTACTGTAAGAGCGATGTAATGGGGCAGATAGTAGCTACACTTGTACTGAATGTAGCATAACGTAGAGTTGTTGAATCAGTAAGTTGTGCACCTGAAAATAATTGTCAAGTGTACCTAAATTAAAAAAAAAAAAAAAAGGAAAGATTCTTTTTTTTTTTTTTTTTTGGTGTCTGGGTTTTGATCATTTACCTATAATGTGTCTAAATGTGGCTCTCCTTACTGTTAAAAACAGAACAAACTGAGGGTTGATGGGGGGTGGGAGGGAGGGGAGGGTGGGTGATGGGTATTGAGGAGGGCACCTTTTGGGATGAGCACTGGGTGTTGTATGGAAACCAATTTGACAATAAATTTCATATATTAAAAAATAAAAATAAAAAATAAATGTGGTTCTCCTTGACTATAGATGCTGGAGAGGATGTGGAGAAACGGGAACCCTCTTGCACTGTTGGTGAGAATGCAAACTGGTGCAGCCACTCTGGAAAACATTGTGGAGGTTCCTCAAAAAATTAAAAATAGACCTACCCTATGACCCAGCAATAGCACTGCTAGGAATTTACCCAAGGGATACAGGAGTACTGATGCATAGAGGCACTTGTACCCCAATGTTTATAGCAGCACTCTCACCAATAGCCAAAGTATGGAAAGAGCCTAAATGTCCATCAACTGATGAATGGATAAAGAAATTGTGGTTTATATACACAATGGAGTACTACGTGGCAATGAGAAAGAATGAAATATGGCCCTTTGTAGCAACGTGGATGGAACTGGAGAGTGTGATGCTAAGTGAAATAAGCCATACAGAGAAAGACAGATACCATATGTTTTCACTCTTATGTGGATCCTGAGAAACTTAACAGAAACCCATGGGGGAGGGGAAGGAAAAAAAAAAAAAAGAGGTTAGAGTGGGAGAGAGCCCAAGCATAAGAGACTCTTAAAAACTGAGAACAAACTGAGGGTTGATGGGGGGTGGGAGGGAGGGGAGGGTGGGTGATGGGTATTGGGGAGGGCACCTGTTGGGATGAGCACTGGGTGTTGTATGAACACCAATTTGACGATAAATTTCATATTTAAAAAATAATAAATACATAAACATTAAAAAAACAAATAAATGTGGCTCTCTTTGAATTTATTGTGCTTGGAGTTTGTTGAACTTCTTGGATGTGTAGGTTCATGTTTTTCTTCAAATTTGGGACATTTTCAGCTATTATTTCTTCAAATATACTTTTTTTTTTTAATGTTTATTTTTGAGAGACAGAGTGCAAGCAGGGGAGGAGCAGAGAGAGAGAGGGAGACACAGATCCAAAGCAGGCTCCAGGTTCTAAGCTGTCAACACAGAGCCTGACGTGAGGCTTGAACCCACAAACTGCAAGATCCGAGCTGAAGTCAGATGTTTGACTGAGCCACCCAGGTGCCCCTTCAAATATACTTTCTAATGTATATTTTTTGATAGAGAGTGCAAGCAGGGGAGGGGCAGAGAGAGGGAGACAGAGAATATGAAGCAGGCCCTGTGCTAACAGCATCGAGCCCGATGTAGGGGTCGAACTCACAAACCAAGAGATCATTACCTGAGCTGAAGTTGGCCACTTAACCTACTGAGCCACCCAGGCACCCCACTCATATGTGGAATTTTAGAAACAAAACGAACAAAGGAAAAAATGGCAAACCAAAAAACACTTTTTTTTTTTTTTTAAACATTTATTATTGAGAAAGAGAGACAAAGCAGGGGAGGGGCAGAGAGAGGGAGACACGGAATCTGAAGCAGGCTCTAGGCTCCGAGCTGTCAGCACAGAGCCTGATGCGGGGCTCGAACCCACGAACCACGAGATCATGACCTGAGCTGAAGTCAGACACCCAACTGACTGAGCCACCCAGGTGCCCCCAAGAAACACTTAACTATAGAGAACAAATTGCCCGTTACCAAAGGGGAGGTAGGTGGGGGGATGGATGAAATAGATAATGGAGATTAAGAGTACACTTCTCATGATGAGCACAGAGTAATGTATGGAACTGTCGAATCACTATATTGTACACCTGAAACTAATATCTTAACTATAACGGAATTAAATAATTATGTGTCAAAATAGAATTCAGGTGGTATGATAAATTGACTAAAACCTCTCAATCAAGGTAATTCTTTTAATTTCTGGCCCAAGGTAGTTCAAATAATTTTTTTAAAAAACCCTCAGTAGGTGCATATAAACTCTGGTGTTGATTTTGGAGCTTGATGAAGTTGACAGGTATCAAGTTAGGGCCTATGAGTTTGTCACCATCTGCATCTGCTTATAAATAGTATCATCAAATTGCTTAATGCGGAGTTTTAACTGTAACTCATTTGACTTTCATAGATGAAAGTTAAATAGAATTTTATGTTCCTGTCTAGATGTATAGATCCATATCTGGCAAAACAAAGTTTTATTTAAATGGAACCATCTACGTATACTTTGTAGCAAAGATGAAATTACATGTTGCACAGTATATGTTTTTATTTGGTTTTGCTTCTTAACTACAAACATCCTTACCAGAAAACTGTTATGAATCAGAAGGAATTTTTGTACTAAATGCGATATATTATTACACTTAATTATTTTTAAGAAAACTTGTGTAAGCCTCATGTGACATCACAAGTAATGACATCAAAATTATTTTGAAATCCAGCATGTCGGACATTGTCCCATTGTCTCCAGGCCTGCAGTGTATGTGTCCCGAAATCCGTGAATCCCTGGTGTGTGAGGGAATTTGTTTTTCTCTTGCTTTTTTTTTTTTTTTTTTTTTTTTTAAATTATTACTATTTTGTATTTTCTACCTAGTTTACCAATGTTATTACAGGAGCTTTGGGAGCTGGAAACCTACCCTGAGGGTTGTTTTTTTCTTTTTCATTTTCTTTCTTTTTTTTTTTTTTTAAAGTAATCTCTACATCCAGTGTGAGGCTCAAAATCACAACCCGAAATCAAGAGTTGCATGCTCTACTGACTGAGCCAGCCAGGTGCCCCTCTCTTACTGTTTTGTTTTTTTTTTTTTTTTAATGTTTATTTATTTTGAGAGAATGTGAGCAGGAGAGGGACAGAGAGAGAGAGAGAATCGCAAGCAGGCTCCATACTTGCTTGTTTTCCAAATACTCTTATTTCTTTGATGTTAGATGGGTTTTTATTATTATTATTATTATTATTATTATTATTTATTTTTTAATTTACATCCAGGTTAGTTAGCATATAGTGCAACAGTGATTTCAGGAGTAGGTTCCTTAGTGCCTCATACCCACTTAGCCCACCCATCCCCCCCACACACACACCCTCCAGCAGCCCTCAGTTTGTTCTCCATATTTAAGAGTCTCTTATGTTTTGTCCCCCTCCCTATTTTTATATTATTTTTGTTTCCCTTCCCTTATGTTCACCTGTTTTGTCTCTTAAAGTCCTCATATGAGTGAGGTCGTATGATTTTTGTCTTTCTCTGACTAATTTCACTTAGCAGAATACCCTCCAGTTCCATCCACGTAGTTGCAAATGGCAAGATTTCATCCATTTTGATTGCTGAGTAATACTCCATCGTATATATACACCATATTTTCTTTCTCCATTCATCCATCGATGGACATTTGGGCTCTTTCCATACTTTGGCTATTGTTGATAGTGCTGCTATAAACATAGGGGTGCATGTGTCCCTTCGAAACAGCACACCTGTATCCCTTGGATAAATACCTAGTAGTGCAATTGCTGGGTGGTAGGATAGTTCTATTTTTAATTTTTTGAGGAACCTCCATACTGTTCTCCAGAGTGGCTGCACCAGCTTGCATTCCCACCAACAATGCAAAAGAGATCCTTTTTCTCCGCATCCTCACCAACATCTGCTGTTCCCTGAGTTGTTAATGTTAGCCATTCTGACAGTAGACCGTTTTATTATAATATGTCTTAGGGAAGATCTTTTTAGGTTAATCCTTTTGGGGAACCTATAAGCTTCGTAAACTTGGATGTCCAAATCTTTCTTTATATTTGCAGAGTTCTTAGTCACTATGTCTTTAAGTTAGCTTTCTGCCCCCTTTTCCCTCTCTTCTCTTTCTGGGACTCCAGTAATGCGTGGATTGTTTCTCTTAATTGTTTCCCACAGTTCACATAAGGTTTCTTCATTCTTTTTTCTTTTCGCCCTTCTGACCAGGTAATTTCAAATGGCATATCTTTAAGTAAGTTCACGGATTCCTTCTTCTGCATGGTTGAATCCACTGTTGGAGTTCCCTATTGAAATTCAGTGCATTCAACTCTAGCATTTCTGTTTGATTTTTATCATGGTTTCTATTTCTTTGCGTTAAACTTCTCATTTTGTTCATACATTATTTTCCTAATTTTGTTTGTCTATCTGTGTTTTCTTATAGTTCACTTAATTTCTCTAAGAGGATTGTTCTGAATTCTTTGTCAAGCAGTTCATAGATCTCCATTTTTAAGGGCCTTTTACGGAATCTATTAGTTTCCTCTAGTGATGTCATGTTTCCTTGATCATTTGTGATCCTTGTGGACTTGTGTTGGTGTCTGCACGTCTTTACAGAATGGCTTCAGCAGGGAAACCCTCCACTAGTCAGACTCTCCAGAGACTCTGGGTGGGCCATATGGTGATGTCCGTGGGCAGGCTTGGTGCTGGAGTCCTCAGGTGTGCAAATCTGAAGCCTGGGTCAGCAGGTAGACAGGCCTGCTGCCTGGGTCCACTGGGATAGGCCTGGTGCTCGAGTCCATGTGGGTGGGCCCTGGATCCTGGGTCCATGGAGGTAGGTGAGGTACCAGAGACCATGGGGGGTGGGCCTGACAACCCCATCTGCAAGAGCCAGCCTGACTCTGGTGCTGACTGGGAGCCTGTGTCCATGGGACTCAGCCTGAAGCCGGGTCAGTGAGGGGTTGCTTGGACCTAGGGTGAACTGGAGCCTGGGTCCATGGGAGCTGGCCCAGAGTCTGTGGTCATGGTGGCCAGCCTGGCTACATTTCTTAAACGACAGAATCACTATGGAGACTTTGAATGTTTGAGATGGTCAGATTTAGGAGGAATCTGAAGTCTCATCTGGCCAGTCCCTTCATGTTAAAGATGAGGAAACCACAATATAGAAAATAAAATGTCTAATCCAAGGTCACTTGGAAAAATAATGACAGAACTGATATCTCTTGCTCCTATTCCAGTGCTCTTTGATTTATACTACCCTGTCCCAGCAAGGAATGTTATCTTAAGAGGTAAGTTTTGTAATTAAGTCCTCTCTAAAACTCATGATCTTCAACCTTGATAGATAATCCTTTTGTGGTATGAGCCTTTCAAGTTTCCCTGACATCTTAACCCATATGAGCCCAGTTCTTATTTTCCACTCCCTCCCTATACTTGGTGATTAACATACTATATTCTAATTGTTGACATTAGCCTTCCGTTACTCTTGGAATCTTTAGACTTATATATATGCTTTTGGAACTTTTGTTGGCTTTGTTTTATGACAAATACTCTTCTTTCTGTTGTGATTTCTTTTGGTGGCTACATAATTTTATTTACCAAACTATTGCATGTTGACAAATAATATGTATCCACAGCATATCCATAACTTAGAAAACGAATCTAGCAGGAACCATGACCATTATGAATCCACACTGTCTAACTAATTGAGATGATCATAATGCATGTTTCTATTTCCATTATCTGGAACTCTGCTTTGACCTCCTTTAGATGAGAGAGTCCTAAAATCTGTCCTTTTTCTTTACTTTTGAGAATCTTGTCCTTCTCTGGTAATACTCTTCAAGGGTTTTATTTAACTTGCCTTTACTGAAAATGACCATGATCTAATTCCAGCATCTTTTCAAGGAGGAAGCACAGAGTAATGTTTGATAACTATGTGGGAAGAATTCAATCAAGAGAAGTATAGAACTTGGGAGGCTGGCTTTATCACAAGTCTGTATCAGATTAAATGTGTGTTGGCGGGGAGGGACAAGGGAAAGAAATAGTAGTTCTCTATGGAACGCTTCTCTTCCCACCTCATCACTACTGTCATTCCATTAGAAAATTAGAAAGCAGAAGGATCATCCATGTTTTCACAAATACTGTCCCTGCACAATGGCAAGCCATCACTAAGCCTTGTATTTCCAGATTCCAAATGATACAAACTTCATAGAATTTCTAAAATATAAGGAATCATCCTAGGTGACTAATTTTAGAAATCACAGCACTTGGAATTTTCGTGCTGAAGATCTGCTGATGATAATCCCTGTGGTGCAGGAGTTATGATCTAATGAAGATGAGACCTTTCACCACTCACTGTTACACAGTCCAGTGTAATACAGGGCTCCATACAGGATTCAGAGGAAAGTAAATGTACCTTAGGCTGCTGCTATAGAGAAATACCTGTATTTTGTTAGGGTAAAACACAAATAGGCATAGTTGGGAGGAAAATATTCCAGGTGTTAGAATCTGTAATTGCTCAGAATGGCACAGAATATGTTACTAGGAAGATGAAGAACGGACCCCTCTGGCTAGAGCATTGGGTTTATTTACATTTTTTTAAATGTTTATTTATTTTTGAGAGAGGGAGAGGGAGACACAGAATCCAAAGCAGGCTTCAGGCTCCAAGCTGTCAGCACAGAGCCCAACGCGGGGCTCGAACTCACAAACCACAAGATCATGACCTGAGCCAAAGTCAGACACTTAACTGACTAAGCACCCAAGTGCCCCGAGCAGTGGATTTATTCAGAAGGCAGTAGAAGACTGGGTTCTGGGCACACTCTGGAGAGCTTGCAGAGAGCATCCTCAAATGTGGTACCCACATTGACTTACTGAGAAAGATCGTTTTCAGAGGCCAGTCAGCTGAATGTACAGATGCAAACAGTCTGTTCAATTTGAATATGAAAATCAAAACGGAGACTGAGATTTCAGTGAACGGTGAAGTTATAATGTGTAATGATTAAATTTGTGAAATTTCGTACATCGTTTCAGGAACTGTGGGGTCAAACATGTATTCATTGATCTTTTTTTTTTTTTTTTTTAAAAAGTCATGTTACTTAACTTGTTTTTATTATGAAAGAATTTTCCATGGTCATTAGATCTGGCATCTGAATTCCTGCTGTTCTCCTGGGATCCAGAAGTAGTTGTAAAGTTATCAGACCAGAGTTTAAAGAGGAAGGCTTAACTTCTTTAGCCATTTTATATGATAAGCGCATTTACCTTCCTATTTAATTCTGTTTTCTTTTGAGCAAGCCAAGACTTCCAATTACAGCTAATCCGTTTTTCCTTTGGGAGAATCAAGTTTTTGGTCAGGTTTTAACCCACATTCTTTCCTTTAGAGCTCTTTTTATTAACACTCTTAATAATAGTTCTGCAAAACAAAAAAAAAAGATGATTTATGTGTGTGCTAACAGAAGCAATCAGAGGATGGCACAATTTCATGAAGTCAAAACCTTGTGGTTCTAGGCTTTTTTTTTTTCATATAATTAGTTTTATTTGAAAATTGTATGGTTAACAGACATAATTATTTTAAGATATTCACCATGGCAAAAATTTATCCTAACCTAGGCATTTTATTTACTTCTTCAAGGACTTTCTTCAGGGGACACCACACCTTTGATGCACGAAAACGTGCTGAGTGCGTCCACGCATGCTGTTAGTGACGATGAGTCTGCAGAAGTAAATGCTAATGATCCAGCAGAAGCCCCGAAGCCAGTTCTTCAGTATCTGTTCTCGCTTATCCGAGGTGAAGTTAAGCAGGTGGATTCAAGAGCACTTCCCCTTTGCCTTCACCAGGTACTCCATTACACTCTTGCCTTCCGCCCTCAGCATTTATAATCACGTAAAATACAGTTCTCTGCGACCGACTCTCCCCCACCTGTCCTTGGTGAGCCCGGGAGGTGGCCCTGCCTCAGTGGCTGGTGGGCAATTTAGCATGCGACTACTGGTGGCCACACATGGGCTATGAATGATCAGTCCGTTCACATAATCACTGCCTTCCTTTATTTGGTGAATACGCTGTGTACGAATAGGAGTCTGTGTAGCAAGTGCTTAGTAAGTACCAACTGGATGCCGAAAACTCTGCTAGACTCGGGGGGAACAGAGATTCCTTAACAGTTGAGTATGTCCTCAAGAGAGCCACTGTGGAGTAGGAGCAACACTTACAGAGGTAAATAATTGTAGAAGCGTGTACTAAGCGTAGACATATATCTAAGATTCAACAAAAGCACAACACGTGTGATTAACTTTGTCCTGTGGGCATCAGCAGAAAAGAAGGTGACTCTTGAGCTGGGTTTTGTAGGGTATGCAGGTGCTCACCAGGGCGAGCTGGTTCAGGAAGACAGATCAGCTCCTGCAAAGACATGGCGGAGATGTTGTTGGAGATTAAGTTGGAAAAGAGATGGGATAGTGGGGGGCAGGGAAGCCTTGCTTCTAGGGAGTGGGAGTCTTTAGTGAGGGGAGTGCCAAATCAAATTTGAATTTTAATGTTTATTTATTTTTTTTGAAAGAGAGAGAGAGAGACAGAGTATGGGCAGGAGAGGGGCAGAGAGAAGGAGACACAGAATCCGAAGCAGGCTCCAGGCTCTGAGCTGTCAGCACCGAGCCCGATGCGGGGCTCGAACTCATGAACCGTGAGATCATGACCTGAGCCAAAGTCGGACGCCTAACCGACGGAGCCGCCCAGGTGCCCCTCAAATTTTGATTTTAGAAAAATAGCTCTGCTGATTGGGAGGGTAAGTTAGGAGGTGAAGAGCCTGGACACTGAGAGGCGTTCCAGACGGTAGAGAGGAAGCTTTTTTACACAAGAGCCCATTCAGAAAAATGAGATATGAGCTGCATTTTATTTTTCCTTTAAAGTGAAAATAATAAAATAATGAAGAAACTGAGACTCCCTCACAAAACAAATTCCTTGTAATTCTGGGGTCAGAATTTGTTTCTTCCATTCAGAGCATCTGTTTTTGGAACATCATGAGAGAAATTTGAACATAGCCGGTATGTTACATAATATTATTTATTGCTCTAATTTCTTGAGACTAGTAATAGAATTTTTTCTTGTTTTTTTTTGACTATTTATTTATTTTTGAGAGAGCAAGCAGGGGTGGGGCAGAGAGAGAGGGAGACAGAATCCCAAGCAGGATCCTCTCTGTCAGTGCAGAGCACCATGTGGGGCTCGAACTCACGAACCGTGAGATTATGACCTGACCAAAACCAAGAGTCAGATGCTCAACCGACTGAGCCACTCAGATGCTCCCCACCCCCTCCCCCCACTTTTTTTTGGTCTTTTTCTTTTTGGTAATAGAATTGTAGGTTTTGTAGTATATAGCGTCCTTGTTCTTGAGAGATACATGCCCAAGTGTTTGGGAGTAAAATGACATAGTGCCCATATTATGATATTTTCACTTATCATGACGTATGACATTTCAGTAGGAAAAAGTATGTAAGAGAGGGAAAGGCAGAGAAAGCAAATTTGGCAGAATGTCAACATTTGACAGATCTAATAAGAGGTAAATGGCTGTTGGTTTCACTCTTCTTTGAACTCTTCTGTAGAATTTTGATAAAAAGTTGAGGAAAAGGACATTTGGAGTAAAGAAGGAAATAACAAATGTAGTCAAATCTTTTCAAGTTTATGTCACTGGGCTGTTGTTTCGTTAAAGGTAAGAAGAATGTTCTTTTCTACTCCTATATGATCCTGCAGCCGAGGCAGTTCTAGGACTGCTAGACCTTGATCAGGCCGCAAGATTATTTAAAACAATTTTTAAGTTTGTTTGTTTATGTGTTTGTTTGTATTTTTATTTACTTATTTTGTTTTTAAAAATTTTTTTTTTCAACGTTTTTTATTTATTCTTGGGACAGAGAGAGACAGAGCATGAACGGGGGAGGGGCAGAGAGAGAGGGAGACACAGAATCGGAAACAGGCTCCAGGCTCCGAGCCATCAGCCCAGAGCCTGACGCGGGGCTCGAACTCACAGACTGCGAGATCGTGACCTGGCTGAAGTCGGACGCTTAACCGACTGCGCCACCCAGGCACCCCTTTATTTACTTATTTTGTAATCTCTGCACCCAGCATGGGGCTCAAACTCACGACCCTGAGATCAAGAGTCACATGAGTGAGCCAGCCAGGCTCCTTTTACTTAATTTTTTGACGTCTCAATATAAAATTCCACCCCTAATCCCCCAGGAACATAGCAGTTTGCTGAGTCCTATAGGCCGTGCTTCTTACATGTCTGAGCAATCCGTCCTCCCCTGACAGAGGGGCTTAGGGGACATGGTGGTGGTTTAAAAGTGGGGCTTTGGGCTCCCCCACTAACAGTCTCAGTGGCTTTCAGTTTCTTCTGTAAATGGCAGAGGACTCAATGAAATAATGCACGTAAAAGCACTTGACGTAGTGCTTGGTACACAGTAAGAGCCAAGTAAATGCTAAGCATTATGACTGTAGCCTCACTGTCGCTAATTCAAAGACCGCTTGCTTGGAGAGAAGGCTGGGGGTCAGCAGAGGCGCTGAGGCAGCAGGAGTGAGCTGCAGGGTGTGCTCTTCAGCCGAGAAGACTTGAATCCATCCGCCTCCCAGGGGAGACACAAATCAGGGAGAGGTGGAGGCCGTTTCCTCCATTTCAGTAACTCCCAGCAAGGCACATTGTGTCTTTCCCCTGGAATTGCTAGTTACTGACATTTTGCCGAATTTTCATGCCCCCCACCCCCTACAGACATGTGTTTGCCACTGAAACACCGTAATTTTTAGGTATTATATCACATCACCCCTAAATACACACGCGTGTGTTTCCCAACACCGTGGGTACCCCTCTGCGTGACCTGTATCAACCACAAGAAACGAGATGCTGGTAAAATAGTATTATTTCACGTACAGCCTGTATTTGAATTCTCCTCACGTTGTTCCACAAATGTGACTAGTTTTCCCCGAATCCAGGATCCCATGAAAGACCACACATTGCATTCGGTCGTCAAGACTCTTTAGTCTTACGTGATCGGAAACAGTCTGTGCCTGAAAAGTTTTTTTTTTAACTTTCGTAACATTGACCCTTATGAAAAGCCCAAGACTTCCTGTAGAATGTCCCATAATTAGGTTTTGTCTGATTATCTCTCCATGGTGTGATTCAGTTTAAACCATTTTGGACAAGGATTCTGCTTGGGTAACATTGCATACCCACTTCTCTCTTGAACCCACTCTGGTCTGGCTTTTGTCCCCACACTCTACCAAAATGACATTCTGAAGGTCGTAGGTGGCCTCCATGTTGCAAATCCAGTGGTCAGTCCTCAGTTTCCATCCTGCTGGAGGCATTAGAACCTTTGACAGGTTAATCACATACTCCCATTTTGAAGCACTTTCTTTATTTGCCTTTGGACCCTTCCTTCTTGGCTTTCACGTCTTGCCTCACTAGCCATGCTTTCTCTGGCTCGTTTGTTGAGTCCTCCAAAGATTACTCAGTTTTCAGCATTGGAGCACTTCACTAGGCAGTTCTGAACTCCGGGCTTCAGTATCTGGCCTCCTGAGGTGTCTACAGAGCATTTCAAACTTAAGATGTCCCAAATCAAACTTCAGTTTTTCTTCCAAATCTTCTGCTCTCCTAGTCTTCCAGACCCTTCTGTTAAACGGCAGCTCCATCCGTTTAGTTGCTGAGACCAAATACTTTACAGCCAAATTTTATTTACCTCCCCCCACATCCAGTTCCAGTCAGAAAGTGCTGCAGACCTATTTCCACATATGCCCGGAATCTGAGCCCTTCTTCCCTCCTTCATTGCCCCCACCCCGGTACGGGACACCATCACATCTCACCTGGTTCTCGCAGTGAACCCCTCACTGTAGAAACCCTGTCCTCTCCCTCTTCCATGTTATCACTGTCCTCCATACAGCAGTCATTGTGACCCAGAGAAGATGTGTCACGTCATGTCAGCCTCTGCTTAGAGCCCTCTCGTGGCTTCTCATCAGAGTAAAAGCTAAAATCCCTACGTGGCCTAGAAGACCCTGCACGGTGCGGTGCTGTTCCCTGGTACACCTCAGTTTCTGAAACTCTCCCTCTTAGTCACCCCTTTCCAGGTACACTCGCCTTCTGGTGTTTCCTCAGATATCCAAGGATGCTCTTACTTCAGGGCCTCTGGTGTCTCCTTTCTGCTCTTTCTGAGGAAACCACTAGAGGCTGCACCGAAACAAAGGACTAAACCAAGGAGCAGGATGTGAGATAGCTGAAATTGGGGATCTTGCCTAGGAGAGAGGCGAAGGGAGTCTGTAGGTGAAGGAATGTTCTAAGACGACAGCTTTGTACTGAGGAGAGAGTAACCAGTTCCGTTTGGAGGGGATCAGAATAGTCTAGGGAGAAACTTCTATATCATTTTCCTATTTCTGAGTATTTGCTGTACCTGAGTGTATCGAGGGCAGATTTAGACTCTTGGTGATGTGTTTGGAGTTGTCTAAGTGACAAGTGCATGGAAAACTGTGTCCCCCCCCCCAAAAAAAAAAAAAGAAAAGTGGGAGGGAAAAGGAAAGAAAAAAGTAACTCCAGGGAAAACAAACGGTTTTCAGGAAGGGAAAAGTAGTAAGAGTTTACTATCTGGATAGGCTCATGATAAGGTACACATTAGATGTTATCTACCCGTAACAGGCTAACAGTGCGTGTGTGGGCAGGGGGGGGGGTAGGGGAGGGGGGTCACAGAATGTGTACATGTAGCGTGTGTTTGCAGGGCTAGGCTGAGGGGAGCAAAAGACTCAGTCCTCATCTTCTAAAACTGAAAAATCCAGAAATGACCAAAATAGGCATAATGTGTAGGGAGACACAGGTTAAAAGAAAAAAACCGGAAGGACTCTGAATGCTTGCTCCCGAAGAAAGGAGAAAAGGGCAAGAGTGGCAGGGCTTTGTGAGCACATATTATAGGGCTCTGTGACTCCATATGCCACAGGCACGCACGGTTTTAATGAAAATAACTGAAAGGAGACACTGATCATTCAAACATAAGGTGAGGACAGCCTGGGGGTTACGGTGGCGGCGATGGATACGGAGAGGGATGGATCGCAGTCCTCTTGAGGGGACAGTCACTAGGATTTGGTGGGGGTACAAAGCAGATGAGAGAAGTCAGAGATGACCAGGAGATGCGGCTGGGCGAGGGGTGGTACCATTAACAGAAATGAGGAATTGGAGAGGGAGAGTCCCTTATTTTGGAAGTGATGTATCATTGAATATGTGCTAAAGGCTGTTGGAAACATGACTACAGTTACATCAGATACATCCTTGTATTTTTAGCTCTTGAAACTCTTGAAGATTCCACTTAAAAATTCTTGTTCTCGGTATGAGTAATCTTTCACACACTTATTTAATATGACTGCAGGCTAGCTTTAAGTATATAACTGAACTCATAAACTTGGACCCCTTTCATATAGAAGTGGGAAGGGAAACACCAAGCGGGGTGCTCTGTGCTCAGTGAGTTGATACTGAACTGGTGTCAGACTCAGACAGGAAATCGATGTGCTGGGATCCTTGAAGCCAGTCTCTGTGACTGGGGTCAAAAAATACACCTTCCTACTTCCCTTTTCTAGTTCCTGGTAGGTGACTTAAAACTGTTGCCCTCCCAAAGTGACTTTCAGCTTACTTCTTCCCATGATTCTACTCTGCATCTTGTACTTCTGGGTCAGACTCAGACTCAGAAACCATTCTCAGCACTTGCTGCTGTGTGTTGACCACTACGCTAGACACGTACTCCCTCATTACCCTTTACAGCAGCCTAGCAACCTGGTCTCAGAGAGTTGTAGTTGTTACTGTCCCTGTCGGACGGATAAGGGAAGCTGCGGCTTGAGACATGAGATGACATATCTGTCCAAGGTCACATGGCCAGTGGTAGCAAAGCTTGGACCAGAACACAGGTCAATTACTCACCTCCACACTCCGCGTTCTCTCTGCCTTTCCAGGCTACCTCCAAGATTTAGACCTGGGATATCAAAGGAGAGCCAGTCTTCTCTTGGCCTGCTAGACTGGCCAGGGGCGGGCTTCTACCGGGGCAGTGTATTTATTTTCTCAGATGCCCTTTCACCTGGAAATGCCTTTTACTTTTGAGGCATTGGGTCTCATGACCCTCTGTCTGTGGTTGCTTTTAGGTTACTGGAACTGTCACAGAAATCTGGAAGCTAATTGAAATGTATATTTCTGTAGTGCCAGAAAGCCTGGTTTGTAAGCGTGTGCAGCTTTTTATAAATGACTGTGCCAGTGGTGCACAAATGCAGCAGGCAAGGAGAATAGCTTTGAAGAGCCAGAAATCTAATCATCGTGGGCAACCAGAAACCATGTTGGATGTGATGGGTAGTCGATTTTTCACGAGAAGTTGATAAACGAAATGACACTGGTTTCTGTTAGGTGTAACCCAGTGGTGCTCACCACTGCTGGCTCATGAGAACCACATCCAGTGACGTCCATCATGTTGGGAGCTCAGGATTGGCCGTGATGGAAGTATTGACACCACAGAAACGAGCAAATGCTACAAATCAGGGCTCTCTCCAGCACTCAGGGGCCAGAGGTTAGACACGGACCAGCACACTGCTGGTTGTAGTATATGAAATTCTTGTTTTGGGAGTAAAAAGTGGTCAAATATTGACAATCTGCTGTGGTTCCAGTAGGACCAATATAGCACACCTTTAGATTGATGAGCTGATAAAGACAAGCAGTTTATCCTTTGCAGAGTCCTGAGAATAGAAAATAAGTGTGGGCTCAAGCTTTAGGTGAAATTAAAACTTGACAGAGAAGTGATTGAGTCCAGTTACATATGTCGCCCATAGAAAAATGTTAGAGCTGTCGTATAAATTTTAAGCTAGGCAAATATTTTCTTTTAAAAGTATGCTGTTGCCACCATAGGACTTGGGGGAAAACATTCCTCTTTGTTGCTTGATTATAGGTTTGACAAGGACTTCATTGCTCTTTGCATTGGCAGAGAGCTGGAAAATGGAGATAGGGATCTATAAACGGAACACCTTTTTTAACTAGAGACTTAGTAAGAATGAAACGGTTTTACAAGTGTAAAGGACTTATGTGAAATACTCTAAATATGACAACAGTTTATGCAAATGTTTCTCAGTGAATACTTTCAGTTTTACTGTTCTGTTAATGCCATATCTAAATAAAGATAGAAATAAAAGATCCCCACGTTTTTAGAGGCCAAGAATTTTTCAATTGAAGTATGCGTTAGAATGAATCTGGTAACTGATCAGCCTCGACTTGGTCCAGATCCTGAGGCTCTGGACCCCCTGATCCAGTGCCCTTTATACTGTGTGGCACTTTGTATATATTCCAGCCATCGTTGCTCAACGTTTAGCACTATTGGCCTTTTGTGAAATATCGAAAGAGAACCAAAAGTCAGTGTCCCGTGAGGTAGTTTGTGAAATGCACATGAGTCTCATGTGACTTGACGCCTTTTAACTTTGTGATTTACAATACATAGTCAGTCACTCTTTCCCTCGCCCTATATCTTTACAAGCCCCTGTAGCGTTTTCCTCATTCGTTAGAGTTCTTACTTCTAAACTCTAACAAATCGGTGAAGTTTGCTTTGATGTGAAGTAGAGTAGGAAGAGAGGTTGTGTAAAGACCAAAGAACATCTATGTTTACTCTGCTTGTGATAAGTGACTTCAGAAATGTGTCCTGTGCCTACAGTCAGATTTCTTCTCATCTGGTGAATAAGAGTTTTCTTAGTTTGATGACATTCTGAGAGTGTCAAGGTCTTGATGTTTTCCAGGTTTGCCTTTTCATCCAAATAGGAATCTAATTTCCTGTGTTTGTTTGTTTGTTTGTTCGTTTGTTTGACAGATAGCAGAGTCCTATTTCCAGGAGGAAGACTGTATCCTTTTCTTAATTTCAGGAAGAAATTCATAGGACTGACTCATAGAGAACTGCCCATGTTTTTAAAATTGAGATTTACATACAACATGTTTATGTCTGTTGTTTTCAGTGGGTTTTAACAGCTGTGTCCACCCATGTAACCACCTCAGAAAGCAAGATGTAGAGAATTTCTGCTACTCCGGAAAATTCTCTAGAACCACCCAAATTTGACCTGACATGTAGAAGCCCGAATTTTACCATAATATCAATATTTGCGTGTTTAGGAGAGGGGGAGAGAAGCACATTCCTGAAAAGTATAATTTGAAAATCTATTGGATTTTCTTTCTTTTGAATTAAAACAGAAGTCCAAGTCAAGTGATATTCATTTGGCCATACTACACCTGGTAAATCTCAGGACTTTCTTATTATAACTTCTGGCTGCAAAAGGAAGACCGAATTCTTCATTTGTAATAGAAACAGGATAGATGCTGTCAAGTGAGACCGCCCAGGCAGGAGCTTAGCTTCTCTATCGGAAACATTTCTTCCCCCAGTTTTCCACTTGGCCTTTTTATAAATGGCTTCTCTTTTTCAGGGATGGCCCAATATCTACTCTCTAGAAAGAATGTGCCCTAAACTTACCTGTATTTCCCCATTGGTGCAATGTGTTTCTCCTGCTAACCTTGTTGACTTTTACCACGTCTCTAAGCAGACTGCGGGAGAAGCAGCTATTATCCCTGTCAGACAAACTGTGGAAACTTGAGACGGTGGCAGTTCATGACTAAGTGTGTGGGAAATCTAATTCTGGTGGAAATGTGGCTAGAACGCTTTTCTAACCAAATAGTGAGTACTTCGTAGTGCATGAAGACCAGCACCCACATCTCGGGGAGCTTCTTGGTATGCGAATCCAGGGGCCTGAGAATCAGAGCTTCGGGGATCCGACCCAGGAATATGCATTTTGGCAAGTTTCCCAGATACTGTTTGTGTCCAGTAAAGTTTGAGAAACATTGGTGTACTTTAGGGCAGAGGGAAATGGAAAATGGAATCACCCCGCTTCCCCCTGGCCTACTTGATGATCCCCCGCCTAGGCAGCGGATGAACCTCGGTTATCGTGGGAAGGGCAAAAAGCTAAACAGCAAGTTTTTTCTCTTCCTTCTTTCTGGGTCAACATTTAGAACAAGGCCCAAAGGAAGACAGACAGCTGGACAATTTATCACGACCTCCTATGATGCTAAATGCATGATACGGATGGAGAAGGCGGAAGTTTATTCGAAAATCCCACAAAAGAGTAGATGCACGTAATTATGAGAATCCCTCTGGCCAGTTGGGTAAATTTCCACAAAAGACCCATATAATGTTGTGCTCTGTCCTTGTTCAGGCGTGTAACCCTTTGGTGTTGTGGGAGAAAAGCCTTCGGTGGGAAATAAGTCGAGGGTCAAGGTGAGTGGATTATCAGGAACACACCTGACTTAGTAGCACAGTTGCTTGACAGAAGGTGATTTAAGGGGGAAAAATGGGAAACACTTAGACTCTAGGATTCCCTGTGGGTGCTGTTTCCAATTACATTACTTTTAATTGATTCTTCTAGAGATATATTCGCAAGCAGGCATTCCTTCAGCATTAAAACCTTTTTGTTTCTGTTTGCTGCTGGAACGGAACCCACATAACTATGGCATCCCACGCTGTATGAAAACTTACCTACTCCAAAACCAGGAAACCCTACTTAAAAAGATTTCTTTAAACCTAAAAATGTTTAGAGTCCTTTCGCTTTTTGGTAAGCTCCAAATTTCCCAATTTCCATAGAACATTCATTTTAAGATATTAGGCTAAATGTAAAGAGTCCAGATTTCTATTTTCCTCAAATTTTCTATTCAGATGAGAAAGCAATGAAGTTCATTCAGCTTGAACGACTGTATCATGAGAAATTGCTCGCAAACCTCTCTGCCATTCAAGAAGAGTGGGGTAAGTACGGACTGACATGGGATGTGCAATTATCAGTAATCTAGCATGTTCCTATCTAGACATTTAACATATTTGACCTGGTTTTATAAATCAGGAAATAGATGTTTCCACATTCAAGTTAATGTTGCAAAGAAGGTAGCGTTTTTACCCCAAGTCCGGGTCACTGTGAGAAAATTTCTCTCTTTGTGTTTTGCTTTTCCTATCAATGGCAAGAAGAGAACACTTACAACTCTGCATTTCTTCTGATCCCCTGGCAGGGCCTATTGGCTAATTTAGTCTCTGGGATAGTATTTACTGCTACCGAAAAGTAATCACTTAGCTATTTGTAACTGTGTTAACTTGGGTTGTGTGAGGAGATAATTTTGCATGGTGATCTTTATCAGTGACACCAGTCAACTACTTTTGCCCTCCTAAATATGTTTCGTAATCGCCAGTAATTAACAAATATCTTACATTTAGAAACAAAATGGAAAACTGTACAGCCACATACAGTTACATCTGTAAGGAATTCAGAAAAAGGATTTAATGGTGAAGATTTTGAACGGCTTACTAAATTTTGCACAACACATCAAGAGTAAGTACGTCAGTATTTGTGTAGAATGAGTTGGAATAGAGCATTGAAGAAGCATTGTAGCAACTGAATATTTGAAATCCATGATCCATTTTTTATTTCTTTGTTAATATTTTCAGCTGGAGAAATTAAAGCAGGTAAAATGAAACGATTAGGTTTCTTCCTTAGCTTTTATCTCAATTTCTTAGCCTGAGCATTGTAAAAGTTCAACTTTACGTCAGTTCGAAGCACCTTCTGATCAGAAATTGTAAAATGTAACATCTAATTTTGGTCTCTTTTTGACTAAGAGATTAGGTGATTCAAATGGAAAAAAAAGCGTGTATTAGGATTTTTTTTATTGTAGTTGTTTGCCAGTGTTTGTATGTTGTAGAAAAAAAAACAACTGTAGGATTTGTCTACTAGTGGGAAGCAAAAACAGTACAATATTTAACCAAAATACTACAGAAGGAAAGCTACGTTTACCATATAATTTTTTTATATTTACCAGATAATTTTAAATTGCTTTATTTGTATCAAATTGGATTTTTAAAACTAAATTGTAGTGATAACAAAGCACTTGCATAGATTTTTTGAAATCATTATTTTAAGTCTCGAAATTCTCAAGGTGAGGGGGCATGACTGTCTTCAAACGAATGCAGATTTCTGAGATGCACAACATCCTCCTTTCAGAAGCTGAAAGGTTCCATTCTGTTGATAACTTCATATCCTTTTCCTCCAGAATCACAGAGTAAACTGAAACTCAGTTTGTTAATAATGCAACAGACCCAAGTAATTGTTGTTTAGCTCAGGTACCAGATGGTTGTTTTGGGGTCTGATTATTTTGGAGATCAGCCTTTAAAGAATCACTGTGGATTCAGAAATGATGCTCATTCACCTCTCATGGTAACAGTTGCCTTCTGTTAATTTGAACGTTTGAAACAGTATTTTTAGGGACTGTGCATTATAACCCAGTTTCTTAGCATGTTATAAATAGATCAACTTTCAACTTCATAGAGGTTTAAAATAATGGAATCTTTACAAATAGATAAAGGGGGGATTGTTTGTTTGTTTGTTTGTTTGTTTTAACAAGGCACTGCATGTGGCAGTCTGCCTTTTTTTTTTTTTTTTTGTAATGTTTATTTATTTATTTTGAGAGAGCATGCATGCATGGGAGCAGGGGATTGGGGCGGGGTGGGGGGCGGCGGGCAGAGAGAAAGGGAGGAAAAAATCCCAAGCAGGCTCTGCACTGTCAGCGCAGAGCCCAACATGGGGTTCAAACTCATGAGTCAGATCATGACCTGAGCCAATATCAGGAGTCAGACACTTAACCACCACCCAGGTGCCCCAGGAGATTGTTTTCTTACTTTCAAAATATTCAGTGTAGACACTTTCCCTGCCTTTCCCATGGAACTAATAGTTTTTAATGTGTTGCAGATATTTTAATTATTTAAATCTCTTTTTTTTGTTTTTTTTTTTGTTTTTTTTACTGTTTATTTTTGAGAGAGAGAGAGAGGGAGGGAGGGAGGGATGGAGGGAGACAGAGGATCTGAAGCGGGCTCTGCACTGACAGCAGAGAACCTGATGCAGGACTCAAACCCATGAACCATGAAATCATGACCCGAGCTGAAGTCAGATGCTTAACCGACTGAGCCACCCAGACACCCAAGATGTTTTGATTATTTAAAAACAAATATTTATTTAATATAATATGGGCATGATGTGTTTATGCTATAACTGTAAATAATCCCCCCAAATTGTTACTCCTAAATTTCTTAATATGTATTTCCATATACAATGAAGTGCATAAGCTCTGTGAGTTTTTACATACACATATATGTCCCTGGAGCTACACTCTGACCAAGATACAAAATAGCCCAGCCCCTCACGGTGCTCCCTCATACAGGTACCAAGTCAGTACCCACCCCCTAAAATAACCAGTGTCTAGGTTCTATAACAGTATATTTGCCTGTTCTGTGATTCTGATAAATGTAATCATACAGAATGTAGATTTTTGTATTAACTGCCTTTGCCCATCATTATGTTACGTCTGAGTTACATGTTGATGCATATTAATGGTAATTTGCTCAGTTTTATTCCTGTGTGGATTTGCTGTATGTGTAGCAATTCATTTATCCATTATATTGTTAGTAGACATTCAGATTGTTTCTGATTTTTGAGTATTTGAATAAAATATCTTTTTGTGCATACCTTCTCCATGGACATATCTTTTGTGTTATCTCTGGTATTCCCTAAAAGATAATGTTTCAAAATTACTTTTTTTGTTACCTGTTTCCATGGATAATGCCAATCAAATTATCTTTCATCATAACCTATTTCAGACCATAATGACATAAACTAAAATTTGAAAAGTGTGTGTGTGAAATACTCTTTGTATTATTAGCACAATGTTGACATTTTTTCCCCTGGATCTCAGCTTCTTTGGGGGTTTTCAGTAATATTTGGTTATCTGAGGAGCTACCACATTATATAGCTGCCCTTTGAACTGTGTGAACCAGTGCTAATGTGTCAGCAGTGGAAATGTTCTGCACTAATTTTAGAATCCGGAGAAGCTATATTTTATTTTTACAGCCATTTCAGTGACATTTGTTTGGAAGCATATTGCTGCTGTAATTTTTCAAAAATCTTTTTTTTTTCTCTTTTCTTCTACAGTCCTGTTTTGTCCAAACATAAGGTAAGAGACAGTTTCCTTGAAAATATTGATGGAAAAAATGTTAAGTGTCCTATGACGCTTCTCAAATTATTTTCAGATTTCTAATTTAATGTAGCAGTTTCCCCAAAAGTTTTTTTTTGTTTTATTTTGTTTTTTAACTTTTTAGATAGCAGCCGTAGAAAAGCCTCTGGGAAGGAAATGCTTTACACCATTAATAGTTTCTGAAGATCCAAATGAAAGAGGAACCACAGCCAAAGAGCCGGGTATGTTTTCACATTTAGAGAGGGGCGTGAGAGACGCCTGCCTCTTACATTTTACAAGTGTTACAAGGACTGTTTTTGCATTTACATTTTTTTGCATGCGTATACCTCTCCTACCAGACAAATTGCAAAGCAAAAATTTTTTTATATTGTGTAACTCTATTTTTAGATGCCTAGTAGTAGAAATTATAACATATAAATTCTTATAAAAACAAACTTATTTCTGTGTGTTCAGTAGGTAGCTATATATATCTAACAGACTGACAAAACTGTACAAAAATGCTCTGAAACAGAGTTAGTTTTGGCATATTTGCACACCCTTTTTTGTTTAAAAACCAGCAATTATTATAGAGACTTTACCAGGAATTTGTGCTGTAAATCTAGATATTTTAAGAAGTCTTGTTTCTTGGTAATTCATCTATAGCGATTTATTCTCTTCCTTTTTGTATTTTCTAACACATGGTGTACTTTAACTTGCACGTGTACATTTTTGAAGTATTTATGATATATTTTACACCACTTCTTGTCTTACGCCCAAAGTTTAAAGATTTTCAGAAACTCTTTCTTGCAGTACTAATGGATGTACACTACAGAAACTTCAGAAAATAAAGATAAATAAATACACTTTTGGGTGTTTATTTTTCCTGAAATACGATTTTAGTACTGACTTCTACTCTGAGGCTTTATGTCCCTGGACCTGAGAGCCCTGCTTGTAAACAGGCAGCATCAGGTGTTTTGACTGAGTTGCCTGAAGACATAGGAAGAGGAGGAGGGGGAGGGGGAGGAGGAGGTGAAGAGGAGGGGGAGGACTGAGAGGGGGAGGAGGATGCCTTCAATTGAATTTGCCTTTCTCTCTTTACAAGCCTTTTTCCCCCCTACATCTTTACCCCCTATTCTTCATGAGGGGAATTTGGGATATTGCCTTAGGTCATTCCTACTATATACTCTGTTCTTCCTGTCTCTTCTTTTTTTTTTTTTTTTTTTTTTAAGAAATTGGATCTTTCTCCAAATAAAATTTTATTTTATATTTTGCATTTTTGTTTTTTAAAAAAATTATTTTAAGTTTATTTATTTTTTGAGAGAGAAATAGTGCAAGCGGGGGAGGGGCAGAGGGAGAGAAAGAACCCCAAGCAGGTTCCGTGCTGCCTGCGCAGAGCCCAGTGCAGGGCTTGAACCCACGAAACTGCCAAATCATGACCCGAGCTGAAACCAAGAGTCGGATGCTTAACCAACTGAGCCACCCAGGAGCCCCTTATATTTTGCATTTTTAAATGCAAACTTCTCTTTCTACTTTTCATCCCTGATCTTTAAAAGAAAAAAAAAAAACAAAACTCCTACAAGTAAGCACCTGATTTTTTTTTTTTTTTTTTGAGTATACTTGACACAAAATGTTACATTAGTGTCAGGTGTACAACATATCGATTCAACAATTCTGTACATTATGCTATGCTCACCACAAGTCTAGCTACCATGCGTCACCATGCAATACTGTTACAGTACCACTGACGATGTTCCCTGTGTTGTACCTTTTATTCCTTTGACTTCTTCATTCCGTAACTGGAAGCCTGTGTGTCTCATTTCCCTTCACCCATTTTGAACAACCTCCCACCGTCCTCCCCTTTGACAACCACCAGATTATTCTCTGTATTTAATAGGTCTGATTCTGCTTTTTGTCTGTTTATTCATTTGTTTTTGTTTTTTTAGATTCTGCATGTGAGTGAAATCATGGTTTTGTGTTTCTCAGTCTGACTTGTTTCATTGAGCACAATACCTTCTGCAGAGGTCCATCCATGTTATTGCAAATGGCAAGGTCTCGTTCTTTTTATGGCAGAGTAATATTCCCCTGTGTATGTAGACCACATCTTCTTTATCCATTCGTCTATCAGTGGACACTTGGGTTCCTTCTGTATCTTGGCTATTGTAAAGAATGCTGTGATAAACGTAGAAGTGCACATCTTTTCAAATTAGTGTTTTCATTTTCTTTGGGTAAATACCCAGTGGTGGAATTGTTGGATCATATGGTAATTCTATTTATAATTTTTGGAGGAATCTCCATACTATCTACCACAGTAGCTGTCTCTTTTCCAGTCATTTCTATATGGCAAAGCACAGTACAATGAGCTTTATAAAGATCTTAAAGAGGAGACATTCACAGATAGCACCCAGTTTGGACGTGGATGTGTCTCCATGGCCCGTTGTCTGGGAACAGTGGTGTTACTGGCTGATTGACTTGACCAGTTAGTACTGGTTGCTGCACAGGTCAAGCTCAGCACTCCTTGTAGCGGCATCTGCTGGGAGATAACGTGGTGTACAGATGAGGAGACGCTGAGCTTCCACATTTAAGTAACTTGCTTGTGCTTTGATTAACGTCTAGAACCTGGGTCTTCTGGTTTCTGACTGAACACAGCAGCCTTCCGCTGAGTAAGTTGTATGCATTCCCAAAGGCTTTCACAGCACGGGCATCTCACTGACCTCCATCTTATGAGGAAGGTATGCAGGAAATTCTGGGCAGAGAATCTTGCCAAGTCTGATGAAATAGTATCTTTTAAAGAATCATGTCCCCTTTCCCAGAACTGACTGGTTTCCTCAGATTGGTTATTTTCTGAATAAATGCACAGAAATGTAAGAACGTAAGAAAAAGAAATATGAAAATAGTCCTTGAAATGATTGGTATTTGACACTCCTTGGTGGCTCAGTCAGTAAAGGCCCAACTCTTGATCTCAGCTCAGGTCTTGATCTCAGAGTCATGAATTTAAGTCCCACATTGGGCTCCATGCTGGGAGGGAAACCTGCTAAAAATTTTTTTTAATTAAAAAATGAAAATAAATGATTGGTATTAAAGATATTTTTGTTTTACCTCATATTCCTCATTTTTACCAGCGTCCAACATGTAGTACCATGTAGACGTTTGTTTCCCTTTTCTTTTTCTCCATATTCCTTGCTTTTGCCATTTTTTTGTGTAGTGGTTAAAGATACTGTTTCTGGAGCCAGATTTGTCTGGTTTGAATCTTGTCTCCACCACTTAAAACTGCGTGATCTTAGGCAAGTTGCCTAATTTCTCTGGGCCTCCCTTTCCTCAGCCCCGCAATGTGGACACGAATAGTACTTAACATCATAGGATTCTTATATGGATTAACGTAGTCATTTCATGGGGAGCCTGGGTGGCTCAGTCAGTTGAGCGTCTGGCTTCGGCTCAGGTCATGATCTCATGGTCCATGAGTTCAAGCCCCATGTGGGACTCTGTGCTGACAGCTCAGAGGCTGGAGCCTGCTTCAGATTCTGTGACTCCCTCTCTCTCTGCTCCCCCCCGCCCCACTCATGCTCTGCCTCTCTCTCTCTCAAAAATAAATAAACATTAAAAAAATTTTTAAGTAGTCATTTCATGTTAAGAGTTTAGAACAGTACCTGCACAAGGTAAGAACTCCGTATATGCGCACTAGTCTTTCTCCTCCTCCTCCTTCCTTCCCGTGTTAGCACTGCCCCTGCCACTGGTGTTCTGTTAATGTTCTCTGTTATTCATACTTTTATAATTAATCGACATTATTATGTCTTCAAGTAATTTACATAGTATTTTATATTTTCAAAATAGTTTTATGTGTATTTTTGCATCTGTTCCTCTTACCAACCAATATAAGTTAGGCTGAGTCAGTTTTAAGAAACTCAAGGAAGTGACTTATCCAGGAATAGAATTCATTAGAACCCAAAGCTAGATCCTGGTTTTCTGACCCTAAAGTCCCTGCATTTTTATTAATTTTATATTTTCTTTATTTTTATCAAGCAGTATTTTATATGTAAAAAATAATATTCATTACATAATACATGAAAACAAAATGAGGACCTGTAAACCTAATGCCCAACGAAGGATTAAATTACTGTCATTTCTGTTACGAGTACCTTTGTGTTCTTGTCTGTTCTGTCTCCTGCTTTTACCCCACCTCTGAGAAAATTATCATCCTTCCTGAGTTGTTTTTGTTAATGTTTACTTACTTATTTTGAGAGAAAGAGAATGTGTGTGCGTGGGAGGAGCAGGGGTGGGTAGAGGGGGAGAAAGAGAATCCCAAGCAGGCCTCGTGCTGCCAGTGCAGAGCCAGATGTGGGGCTCATTCCCACAAAGCATGAGATGAGGAGCTGAGCTGAAATCAGGAGTCAGATGGTCAACCGACTGAACCACCCAGGCGCCCCCATCCTAAGTTTTATACTTACCTTTCCCTTCTCATCTTTTATCAACTTCATTGAGGTACAATTTCCATGCAATAAAAATATACCCACTTTAAGTGTGCAATTTGAGGAGTCTCTACAACTGTATACACTCATGTAACTACTACCCCAATGAAGATGTAGCACGTATTCATCACTCCAGAATCTTCCTTCCAATCCTCTTTACTATCAGTCCCTCCCACCTCTAGTCCCAGACAACCCAGTGCCTCCTGCTACTATTGGTGGGTTTTCCCTGCTTTAGAATTTGATATCAATAGAGTTTATCAGCATACTGGTTTTCAGAGTCACCGTATTGTTACACGTGTGACTGGTCCATTCCTTTTCATTGCTGAGCGGTATTCTGGTCTTTGTGCCACAATTCGTTTATCCGTTTGACTGTTGACAGTCATTCGGGTTGTTTCCAGCTTGGGGGTGTCATGATTAAAACTTCTAGAAGGTCTTTAAGTCTTTTTGTGGATATATGTTTTCATTTCTCTTGGTTAAAGAATTGAGGGCAGAATTGCTGGTCATAGGGAAGGTACATGTTTAGTCCTAAAAGAAACTGCCAAGCTGTCTGCCGTTTATACCATTTTATAGCCCCCCCAGCGGTATATGAGAATTCCAGTAGCACCACATCCTCGCTGACATTTAATGTTGTCAGTCTTTTTTATGTCAGTCATTTTAGTGCATATGAATATCATTGTGGTTTTAACTTGCTTTTCCCGGATGACTGGGTATGTACATTTTTAGTTTTGAATTCGCTTCTGTAGAAGCTGTACATTATCAACATTTCGTGCTTAGTTTATTTTTTTTAGTGGCCTGTGAAAACTTCTTCAGTCCCGATACCACTCAAATGTTTGTACTTAAAGTTAATTAATGAGGTATTCAGAAAGTATAAGATGTGCTAATTCATGCATGTTTTACTCTTATTATCATAAATTGCAGGGGGGATTTTAACCCTAAAGAGAATTCATGGGAGGGTTGCCTAGCTGGCTCATGCAGAAGAACTCGAGACTCTGGATCTCAAGTCCTGAGTTCGAACCCCGCATTGAGTGTAGAGATTCCTTAAAAAAAATAAATAAAACTTCAGAGAGAGAGAGAGAGAACTCATTGGGGAAAGGGTAACTCAGAGACGTGGACATTTCTGAGATTATGTATTAGAACTTAGGTTAAGTCTAACTTCTCCTTTTAGAAATACTCTTTAATTCATTACGTATGAAGCATCTGTCATGCACTCAGCTATAATTCCATTTTTATTTCACCAGAGTTCTTATTAGTAGGTGTGAAGTGAATGCAGTAAGGAGTGACAGGCTTACCTCACCAGATCCTTGAGTTCAGGAGCACCGGGTAACAGAATTTCGTGCTAAGTGTTAACACAAACATTAACAATAATAAGTGTATACTAGAATGCATACTTGTCAAAAATTCAGAAAATATTTTTATTTATTTATTTTTACAATTCTTTTTTTTTAATGTTTATTTTTGAGAGAGAGAGAGAGAGAGAGAGAGAGAGAGCATGAGCAGGGGAGGGGCAGAGAGAGAGAGGGAGACACAGAATCTGAAGCAGGTTCCAGGTTCTGAGCTGTCAGCACAGAGCCCGACATGGGGCTCGAACTCATAAACTGTGAGATCATGACCTGAGCCAAAGTCGGACACTCAACCGACTGAGCCACCTAGGGCCCCCTGGAAAATATTTTTGATTAAACATAGTGGATCATACATTTACCTTCACTTTTTCTTGGAACACCACTGAAATGTCAGGGATTTTTTTTTTTTTTTTTTTTTTTTTTTTTTTTTGAGAGAGACAGAGGTGGGGAGAGACACAGAATCTGAACCAGGCTTCAGGCTGTGAGCTGTCAGCGCAGAGCCCAGCGTGGGGCTCCAACCCACGAACCATGAGATCATGACCTGAGCTGACGTCAGACACTTAACCAACTGTGCCACCCAGGCACCCCAGAAAGGGATTCTTAACCCAGAAACCCACAGTGACCGAATCGGTGAGGAAGCAGCAGCAGTAGATGTGACATCCAGAAAGTTCTGGAAGCTGGAAAGCAAGTGGATGGGTGGCAACTGGCTTATTACACCAGAGAAGGTGGATAACTGAGCGTCTACAGAGAGAATGTTGAGTTCCACCTGGAAGGATTTGGGAATGGGAAACATGGAGGTGTCTCTAGGATCAAGCATACAGGGTTGGGCTGGCAACAGGAGGTTGGGCCAGAAGACTATACAGGAAACACTTAGATGTTTATATGTCCTTTCTGCCAAGCAGGAAGCTGAGGTTTATTTCTTAGAGCACCTGAACTAGAGGCAATGTGGACTTGGATGAGGCACAACTCAAGGAAGGGTATTCTACAGAAAATGAGGATGGAGTGAAGATCTTATCCCCCGAATGGCAAGCACCTTAGCCTGCCTTCTGCAGTTAGTATCTAGAACTGTGGCTGGCTGGTCTCTTGCTTCCTCTGGGGGAAACCAACTGCCTGTCCAAGAGATAAAACCTCCAGATACTCACATTGAAGGCCTTCCAGCAAACGGCCTAGACCCTCTTTGTCCCACACTGAGGACCAACTCCTGGAGAAGACTTGCCTTTAAGCACAGAGCTGCTTGTCGCCTCGGATAGGAAAGACAGAAGCCAAGTCAGCCGACAAACCGAAAGCAGCTCAAAGGAAACAGAATGGAGAGAACAGATGAAAACCTTTTAAAAAATGAATGAACAGTGTCACAAGTTAGAGTATTGTATATATGAAAATAAAAATAAGCTGTTTTTTAAAAAAGAACATTCAGAGAATTAAAACATTCTTAGAAATTAAAAGATGTGATGACCACAAGGAAAAATTAATTAGAAGAGGTGGAAGGTTAGAATTGAGGCAGCATCCCTGAAAGTCCAGAGGCAGAGAGAGGAGTGGTGTGGCAGAAAAGGTAGAGACGGTGAGTCCGAGAGGCCCGAATCCCAATACAGGCCTTCTGGAGGGGTGGGGCGCCTGGGTGGCCCAGTCCGTTGAGCATCAACTCTTGATTTTGGCTCAGGTCCTGATCTCAAGATTCATGAGCTCAAGCCCCGCATCGGGCTCTGGGTTCCGTGTGCTGACAGCACAGAACCTGCTTGGGATTCTCTCTCTCCCTCTGTGTCTGCCCCTCCCCTGCTCATTCTGCTCTCCCCATCCCCCACCTCTCTCTCTCAAAATAAATAAACTTAATAAAGAAAAAAGGAAGCAATAGGGGACAAATGATTAAGCAAGTTTTATAAGAAAATTCCCAGAATTGAAGGTCATGAGTTTCCAGGTTGAAAGTCTCACCAAGCACCCAACACAAAGAAAGAGAAATTTCACGAAGCTTCAGGGCACCAGACGTAAAGAAAAACAACCAAATCTTCCAGGAACAGAGTGTAGGTGACAGGGACTGGTATTCACATTGGCAGAGAAACTCTATGACCCTACCAAGCACTCAACACGGCACAGCAGTGCCTTCACAGCTGTGAGAGGGAATGACTTCCAATGTAGAAAACTCAACCCAACCAAAGTTTTAGTCAGGGGTGAAGGAATAAAGACTTTCAGATATGAACAATCTTAAGTTTACCTTCCGTGGACCGTAAAAAAATTTCAGCAGAGAATAAACAAAGAGGAAGACCTGGGATTCAGAAACAGTGTTCCCAACACAGCCAGAGGGGATTCCAGGAGGAGGCCTGTGTAGCAGGCCTAGAAAGCCGCCCTGGTTAGGGGCTCAAGAATATGTTGTGGGTTTTTTTTTTAAGATTTTTTAAAATTTTAAGTAATCTCTATACCTAACGTGGGGCTCAAACTCACAACCCCAAGAACAGGAGTTGGATGCTCCACCAACTGAACCAGCCAGGTACCTCACAAAAGACATGTTGTGGGGTTTTTTTAAGTTTCTTATTTTGAGAGAGAGAGCATGTGCCCATTAGCAGGGGAGGGGCAGAGAGAGGGAGCGAGAGACTCCAAGCTGTCAGCGCGGAGCCCGACACGGGGCTCGAACTCATGAACTGTGAGCTCATGACCTGAGCCAAAATCAAGAGTCAGACGCTTAACCGACTGAGCCACCCAGACACCCCCCCCCCTTTTTTTTTTAACTGAAGGAATGAGGCAGTTATCACCAAGCAAAATAAGGCGGAAATGAGAAAGGAAAATGTATCACAGTGCACAGTGTGGGTAGGTTGTGAATAATATTTACAAAGCCATAGCAGTGTGAACATGTGAGTATTGATTTGCTCCAGAATTGTGTTGCACTGTAGTGGGAGGCTAGAGCCAGAGGGGGCAGATTATATATCTTTGGGGGAAAGGAACAGAAAGAACCGGAGAACTGAACCTCTTCCGTGGTGGGTAGTGTTCAACACCGAAAAACCAATAGAAATAACAGCATAAATCTAATGTACAAACATAAGATGAATATGAGAGGAAATAGAGCCAGTAAAGTTCAGAAAAATACCTTCTAGCCTTTGAAAAAGGGCTTTTTCGATAATCATGGAGACTAAGTTATTTGTTCATATTCTTAACATTTTTTGAACAATCTCTGTTAATTTCTGTATGTAAAGGGTCACTCACTGACTACTTGGGGTATTTCCTGTGTCTAAGGACACCCGTTAATTCCAGCAGACGCAGCTCCCATTGGAGAGGTGTAGAATTGTGTCGTGTCACACGTATTACTCGTACGTCCTTTCTCTTCCACCCCGTGCAAAGTGTTGTTTTGAACCTTGAAACAACTTGTTTTTTCTTCGTCTGCAGAGAGTGAAACTTGTCTTGGCAGGGAGCCCAGGAGAGCAAGCCCGGAGAGCGGCGGCTGCTGTAATCAGATGGACAGGCAGGCGGATGCCTGGAGCCTTCTGGTAACTGCAGGCAAGGACCACACGGCGGCGGAGCCGCTCTGCCGCGCCCAGGCCGCCCTGGAGCTGCGCGCCCAGCCCCCGGGGGCGGCCGGGAGCAGGTCTGAGGACGCCCGCCAGGGTGACAGCCGCCTGCAGCCGGCTCAGACGGTCGCCTGCCGAGATGCGGCCGAAATAGAAGGCCCCGCCGCGGACCCCGGAGCGTCGCTTCCCAGCGAGTCGATGATCGAGCCCTCGGTCTTCCCAGGCTCTGACCTCACGCCACCTGCGTTGAGTTCCGAGGGAAGGTATTCACAGACTCAGAGAAAGGAGCTCCGTTTGCCGCTTAAGGATGCTTCTGAGGCGTTGCCCGCGGACCGGCTGGAAAACAGTGAATTAGATGAGCCGCAGCAACCTGATCTCACAGACAGCGATGGAAAATCCCCACGGGGGCCGGCCGGCTCGGAGCGCTCCCAGAGTGTACTTGGTGAGAGCACTGGGGTATCCGACTTAGGCGCAGGGCGTCCGGAGGGAGGGGGGGCTGCCGACGAGCGAGTCAGCAAAGAAACCGAAGACTATTTGAACAGCCTTCTACAAGGATGCTTGGAAGACACCGAAGACGCCCTGTCATGTGAAGACCGAGAGGAAGACTCGGACCTCCTTCCAGATCTTTCTCCTGAGGAAGCCTCCTACAGCCTGCAGGAGAATCTGCCTTCTGACGAGAGCTGTCTTTCCCTTGATGATCTCGCAAAGAGGATAGAGATTGCAGAGGTAAGTTTGGCATCTAACAGAAGCACAGTGAAAAGTCAAATGGAATTTCAGACGCACATCTATGCTAAACAGTGCCTGGTTTGGGGAAATTTTCCCTGGTTTCAGACATGAGAGGAGAATGGACTCAACGTAAACTTTTAATAATTAGTAGTTTTAATTTTTCTGTATGGATCAAATAAAATGACTTTTGATCGCGATGTTTATACTTCAGGAACTTAGTGTATTGCATGCCTCCGGGTACAGTAAGCATTAGGAACACCGTTATTTACACTGCTGTGGCTTTTATTTGACAATTCTGGCAATTATGATCAAAACAGGATTCGTTACAATCTTGTAAGGAAATCTCATCTTTTTTCCTCAGACACCTGGAAGATAAAATACATACTATTTCTTCTTATTATTAATATGTTTTTTTTAATTCTTTAAAACAATACAGCAGAACAAAGGAAACATTTAAAAATTTTTTTTAATAGTTACTTATTTTTGAGAGAGAGACAGAGACAGAGTACCAGCCAGGGAGGGGCAGAGAGAGAGAGAGAGGGAGACATAAAATCCGAAGCAGGCTCCAGGCCCCACGCTGTCAGCACAGAGCCCGATACGGGGCTTGAACCCACAAGCCACGAGATCATGACCTGAGCCGAAGTCGGATGCTTAACCGACTGAGCCACCCAGGCGCCCCTAAAGGAAACATTTTAAAATACAAGAAGACAAGGAGATACTGGATAGATTTTTAAGCCATTAAGTTGTATGTTGTGAATCTTCTCTTTCTGATTGTATTCGTTTATAAGCTGTAGGTCTGAACAAACTTAATACTTGCTACTTGGCTAAAGCCAAATGTTATAAATAATCCAGAGTTTCAAAGTTTCTCCAAACAGTCATGAAGCTGGTCAAAACAAAACAAAAAAATGGTGGAGAGGATCAAGGTGACCATTCTCCTTTGTTTGATAATACCATTTTTTAAAGCTCAAGAGATCAATAAAGCCATACCCAAACCGAAGCCCCTCAGGAGGGTGGCCCCTACGAGGAAAGAGCGGAGTCTTATAGTCAGCTGTGGGTCAGAGATGGACCCCACTAGCTACCAGCCTACAGAGTTACTGTTCACCTCTCTAAGCTCTGTTTCCTCCTCTGAAAATTAGGATACTAACTGCTTTTCTTTTTATCCTTATATATTTTTTCCAAGTAACCTTTTGAGTCCCATGAGTCCCATTTATATCCATTGTTTTCTAATTCTGCATCATCACTGGGGGGAGGAAGGAGAACTTATAAGCAGAAGATGGAAAAGCAACAGAGCCAGAGTAGGCGACAAAGTACTCACGAAAATGGAAGCCGGCGAAAGCTTTCCAAGATAATTAGCTGTTACATTACTGGGCTTCCTTTATTGCCACTTCTAGTCCATTTCCCATCAAGTATTCTTAATTTTTTCTTCACAAAATTAGACAGACTAGTAAAGCACTTGGTCCAGTATTCATTCATTTCTTTTATTTATCTTTTTATTACATTTACAGTCAGTCCTCTATAAACTGTGGTTCTTTCTTGTTAATTTTCTCTTGAAATTATTTAATAGTGCTTAGTGAGTGCAGAGTTCTGTTTGTGTCGATGAAAATTTTAGAAAATTTTAGAAGTAGCTACTGGTAGTGGCTGCACACATTGCGAGTGTAATTAATGCCACTGAATTGTTAAAATTGCAGTTACATATTACACTTGCGTATATTATAATTGCAGTTATATATTTCTTAAAGTTAAAAAAAATTAACTAAAGGGGCACCCGGCTGGCTCAGCCGGTGGAGTGTGCAGCTCTTGATTTCAGAGTCATGGGTTCAAGCCCACGCTGGGTGTAGAGATTAGTTACAAATTAAAAAAAAAAAAATCTTTAAAAAAAAAAAGTCTTCATTTAAATAGAATTAAATAGAGCTAGTAGTACAGGACTGGACCAGTATTCCTTCCCTTGTTTATTTCACCAGGCTTCTGATACAGGGAACTATCAAAACAGAAGTCCCACCCATATTCAAATCTAACCAGAATGCCAAAAGGTCACCCTTCTCTGACTGCTGCTTTTCATGCCAGTAGTCAAGATGACCCTGTGGGGAAAAGACGATGATCTAGTACATCTTCAGGTATAAATAGTGAAGAAGGGTCTGAGCGCCCCTGTTGTGTCTCCCCCGCTTATAGAACAATTACAGTGGGGGTTACGGTTGAATTCACGTTGTTTTACAACCGAGTGGGGTGTTCCTTCCTCAAATTCATAATGTTTGTTTTCCTACGTAGGTAACACCTGGTGGATGGTGGAAACTATTTACATTTTAAAGTTGTCTTTCCTGTGAAGTTATTTTTAATACGCAATGGTTCCCTTTCCTAAAATTCTTTTGTTACGTTGTGCTGTTTCAAGAAGCTCAAAAGCTATGTACAATTAACAGAACTAATTTGCAGTCCTGTGATGATTCTGAATACTTCCTTCTCCATTCTGAGGAACAGACTTTAATACATTCTGCCTTACTGTGTCAGGAAAAGAGTTTTTTAAAATTTCAAAACTTCTTTTTAATTTTTTCTAAGTTTATGTATTTTGAGAGGGGGGATGGAGACAGAGAACGAGAGGGCATGCACACAAGTGGGGAAGGGCAGAGAGAGAGAGAGAGAGAGAGAGAGAGGGAGGGAGGGAGGGAGAGAGAGAATTCCAAGCAGGCTCTGTGCCTGATGAGGGGCTTGATCCCATGAACTGTGAGATATGACCTGAACTGAAATCAAGAGTCAGAAGTTTAACCAGCTGAGCCACCCAAGCTCCCCAGTACAAACTTCTTTTTAATCCAAACACCATTTCGTGCTCTCAGGAGAATTCTATTAAGGATATCTACTGTGAGTCACAGCTGAGGATACAGTGAAGAATCAGATGAATTTCTGGTTTCATCTTTTGGCGGCTTACTTGGGTAATTTTACCCAAATTGTTTTTTAAATATTTTTCATGCTTCCATACTTTTGTGAGAACATGATTTTTTTTTTAACTTTCGTTTATTTATTTATTTTGAGAGAGAGAGCAAATGGGGGAGGGACAGAGAGGGACAGAGAATCCCAAGCAGGTTCCCTACTGTCCGCACAGAGCCCCATGTGGGACTCGAACTCCCTAACCGTGAGATCATGACTTGAGCCAAAATCAAGACTCAGACACTTGAGCGACTGAGCCACCCAGGCACCCCAGAACATGATTTCTTAATAACTAATACTTAAGAACAGTATTTTTCATGCCCTTCGGAGCCACTGTGGCTGGTCTGCTTTCTTCCACGTGCTGTGCTGTCCTTGCAAGTCCTCTGTTCTCTCTTCCAAACTTCTCTTCTCCCATGAGTGACTCTGCCCCTCACAGATTTCCTCACCGCTCGTCACTCTTTCGATCTCTCTGGTTACGGTGGAATGTGGTGGTACCTTTTATCGTCGCCAGGTTTTCCCTCTTTGCTGGTCTCCCTGCTTTCATTCTCTTGCCACTTCTGCATTGCTCTGCTCTGGCTGCCGCTGAACTTGGCTTTGACAACTGCTGCCAGCCCAGCGGGAGTGTTTGCCGTGTCTTTTAAGCAATTAGGTTCATCACATCAAACGAAATAATTTACACAAAATCTCCTACTAGAGACCTAAAAATATCTACACTAATTTGGTTCAGAAATGTAGAGACTGTATAAATGAAACTTTTCTGGGTTCGAGAAGCATTTTTAAATCCAGAATAACTTTGCTCAGTAAAATGATAGCTTAGTATCCAAAGCACTAATATTCTTTCTTTTGTAAAAAAGAGCATGACACACTCTCACCAAAAGTACAACCTGCACTGTTTTTAAAAAGCTTCAAGGGGTGCCTGGGTGGCTCCATCAGTTGAGCATCCGACCAGGCCATGATCTTGCCGTTTGTGGGTTCGAGCCCCACATTGGGCTCTGTGCTGACAGCTCGGAGCCTGGAGCCTGCTTCAGATTCCATGTCTCTCTGCCCCTCCCCTGCTCACGCTCTGTCTCTCTCTGTCCCAACTCGTACTCTGTCTGTCTCTCTCAAAAATAAATAAACATATACAAAAAAAAAGAAAACATAAGAGGCTTCAAAAACATTTATGCTCGTTTCATAAATTTTTAACATAAAAAGTTTACCACATGTACAGGGTCCGTGAGGCAGAGAGAGATTCACTCTCTTGTTCCCTCCTCAGTAATTTTATGTGACTCCTTTTATGCCATGACATTGCAGATACAGTGGCTAAAAATTCAGATGGGGGCACTGCGTATAAAGCCTGCATTTCAACAGTTGTCCGACTGCAAGAGTTATCTGTTTGTTGAATTTGACTATCCCAGTTTGGGGGGGAAAGGTGAAATTTTATTGCAATACTCATAATATTCCAACATGATTATTTTAATGTCAGGACCCAAACTCCCTTTACCCAAGGAGCTTGTAAGTCATTGCCAAGAAATCATTGACTTGCTTGGGTCTGGAACCTGGGAGCACTGTATTATCTTCTCTTGAAACTCTTCAGCTCTTCGCAGCATAAGAAATATGTTATTCAAATTCAAGGTAGCATCATGATCCAACCCCATATTGCTAATAAAAGTCTACTCAGCCTGTAGTAGATTGTTCCATGAGGGAGTGGGGGTGAGGATGGTGTTTGTTTCCTGAATAGGTGACAGTCACAGCAAATATTGGGTACATTTTATGAAAATTAATCTGTCTTTTCACCTTGAAAATAATCATAGTATGTCCTTCAAGAGATTCCCTTTGGGAGCACATTTTAGCAGCATGATACGCCGAATGGAGTAAACCATTCATTTTTCTTCATTAATATGTACCTGTGTAGTCTATTTGTGGAGATGTCGTATGTCCACAAAACTATATTAAATGCTTCAGATACAACTGATACTTGTTTTTAGAAATAATTCAGAATGTGGTAGCCGGGGAGGAAGCCACATTGCCACTTGCTAGGGACTCTAAAAAGTTTTTAATCTGAAAGAGGGCAAAACATGTTCCCTGCTCTGTCTGTATTGGCAACATTTGCTTCGATATCTTCAGGTCTGCCCGTGTCCCAGGAAACAAAATAGGGGAGGACACAACCTAGACCTTTCTGATGGGGAGAATGATGGCAACTCAAAATTGCTGTTGGGCTTATCTTCGGAGAAGCTGTCTAAACAAAGTGACTTTTGTGCAGCCTTCCTGTCTGTGTCTTGGCTAGATCGCTGGCATCGGGGAAGTTAGGCGAAGATGAGCCATCGTGTTAACTCCTTACTGAGTCAGATGGGAGGCCAGGACCAAGCTGCAGCCTTTTATGAAATTGTGTGGCTAGCTGTTCATGGATCCTGGACAAAGGAGCGTTTTAGGAATGTCAATCATGGCTGTTCTGCCCAGAACGGCCCTTCTGGGGGGAGCAGGGCAAATCCAGCTTCCTCCCAATGGAGGAAATGCAGTCTTGCAACCACAGAAGAGGGTTCATGGAAAATGGTTCGTCCAGGATTGGTGCCAGAGTCTCCAGAGGCTCCTGAGGGTTATCCAGGGATGACCTACCTTTTCTTTGTGCCAGATGGCCTCATCTTTCCCTTTCCTTTTTATCCTGCCCTCGAAGCCTCCTCATTAGTGCGTTACTGCACTTGCTTGTCGGGTCTCTTGCACTTGGCTTCTTCTCTTTTCCACGTAATCATCCTTTCAGTTTACATCGTTACTGCCTCTTCTTGGACTTTTGCAATAGCTCTTGGACTTTTGCAGCTTAGTAAGTTTCCCCGTCCCTCGTGTCACCTTGTCTCTCCCTCCAAATGGTCTTACATTTGCACTGTCTAAATTTGGGGTCTCAAACGATACCCCAAGGGGCCAATCAGGTACTAGAAGTAAATTAATGACTTCATCTGTCGAGAGAAGGGGAAGGTCCCCAGGCCTCATCTGGAGGTACCCACCTTCGTAAAACACTGTGGATGCCATCAAGCACAGCTGAGGGTCTGGGTCTAACACAGTCAGTTGAAACCTCTGTTGTGAAGTGGTTTTTTTTGCCCTGTCAGTCTCTTCCCAGGACTCCGTTGGCTCCGTAGAAAGGCTGTCTGTGGCTCGGTATTCAGGACACTTGGTAGCTGGCCCACTCCAGCTTCCCGGCATGCCCCCTGCTGCCCCTTTGCGCTCACCCTGCACTGTGCTCAGTTGGCCTCTGCATCCCAGATGCACTCAGGCCTGGTCACCTCTGATCTTTACCTTCTGTGTTAGGGTGCCCTGGAATGAGGAACCTCCTTTCTACATGTTTATTTTTTAATTTTTTTATGTTTATTTATTTTTGAGAGAGAGAGAGAGACAGAACATGAGCAGGGGAGGGACAGAGAGAGAGACACAGAATCCGAAGCAGGCTCCAGGCTCCGAGCCATCAGCACAGAGCCCCATGTGGGGCTTGAACCCATGGACTGTGAGATCATGACCTGAGCCGAAGTCGGACACTTCACGGACTGAGCCCCCCAGGCGCCCCATCCTTTCTACATATTTATGTCTTGCTTACCTCAAGATCTAAGTCCGTGCCCTTTTTGTGGGTGGAGTGCCCAGGACAGCGCCTGACTCACGGTCGGTCCTCAGTGAATGCTGGCTGCTGCCATTATTCCTTGATCCCTGAGCTCTTTACTATTTATTCCTTCCAGACTGCTCTGCACCTCAAACAAGGGAGGGGCTGGAGCATCATCCCTCCTGAAGTCCTGTCTAGGACTGTCCTCTTTCTCCATTATCATAGGGCACACAGCAGTCTTCTACAGACTCATTGCAAACTCCTGATGGGTGGGGATCCTGTTAAATACATTCTTGTATTTTCTGCAAAGCCAACACACAGTGTTGTCAATAACAGTCACCTACACAGGGCAAGGTTTTGTTTTTAAACCTAGTTTACTTAGAAAAATAACCTTTAAAAGACATATTTAATTTTGATTATTTTAAGGGAAAAATCTGTTATCCAAATTAAGTATGAGCTAGGTGCTGTCTATATGTAAACTGCTCATCTGTGTATTCATTTTCTCTTTGGCATATTTGTTAAGCGCCTACCATATTCTAGAAACTGAGGACACACCAGTGAACACAGGTCAGGTCCCTGCTCTTGTGAAGCTTACTCTCTAGAGGGAGTGACACATAATAAGTAAGTTCACATAAAAATGAACAACGTAGGGGGCACCTGGGCAGCTCAGTCGATTAAGCTTCTGACTTCAGCTCAGGTCATGATCTCACCGTCCCTGGGTTCCAGCCCTGGGCTGGAGTCGGGCTCTGTGCTGACAACTTGGAACCCGGAGCCTCCTTCAGATTCTGCGTCTCCCTCTCTCTCTGCCCCTTTCCCACTTACGCTCTGTGTCTCTCTCAAAAATAAACATTTAAAAACAATTTAAAAAAACAACGTAGGCTCAGATCGTGGGAAGTGCCGTGTGCTGACATCTCAGCAGGGTGGGGGAGGGAGATAGAGCTGGCCGGCAGGGTGGAGGAAGGCGCTGGGAGAGCCAGTGCAGCTGGGGCGCAGAGAACGGGTTAGAAGGAACCGCAGGGTGTTCCGGGTGAAGAGGAGGCTGAAGCTGGGAACCCGCAGGGCCTCCGGGCCAGGATAAGGAGCTGGAATTGAATTCAAACGGAGGTTGAATGCCATGATTTTGAGCAGCAGGTGTGACCTGATCTGCTTCCTGGCTGCTCCGTGGAGACTCGAATGTCCGGGGGCGGGGCCAAAGAAGGGAGACCGGTCAGGTTAGTGGCTTGGTTGAGGTGAGAAGCAGTGCAGGGTCGGGTCAGGGTAGCAGGGGGGTGTGGTGAAGGTGCACTTTTGAAGGAGAACAGACAGGACTCGCTGATAGAGTAGATTTGGGTGGGGCTGGAAGCAGCAGTTTGGAGGCGAAGAAAATCAAGTGTTTTGGAGTCTGTTTATTTCAACAGTTGACTGGGGGTTAAGAAGTGGAGTGGTTCTTGACATTCTTACCATTTCTTTTCCTATTCTGTACTTATTAAAGCGTCCTGTTATGCAAACAAAAACAAATTACAAAAGCATGAGGTAGTGCCTTACCTAGAAACTCAGAGACATTTTAAAACTCCTGTTTTTATTTTTTAAAAAAGCCTTTTTCCTTTCAAAACCACTCTTTTAAAAGTTCAACATTGACCTGCTTCATCATTATTTTGTTCCTCTTTTGTTTTTTTTTTTTTTTTTAATGTTTATTTATTTTTTGACAAAGAGAGACAGAGCATGAGTGGAAGGGCAGAGAGAGGGAGGGAGACACAGAATCGGAAGCAGGCCCCAGGCTCCCAGCTCTAAGCACAGAGCCCGACGCAGGGCTCGAACCCACGATCCGTGAGATCATAACCTGAGCCGAAGTCGGACACTTAACTGAGCCACCCAGGCGCCCCGATTCTGTTCCTCTTTTTTGCGCTGCCCACATCGCACTGTTCTAACGCACGTCCTGGGATAGGAGGTCACCATTGTGTTCTTCCTGGATGATGGCTTTCCTCCATATAGCTGCCTCCTCCTGCTCCAGCTGTGACTTGTTACATTACTTTGCTGTATTAGAAGCCATGACATTAATCTACTTGCAGATTAATTGCACGACCCAAAAGATCTTTCATCCACCCATCTCCTCCCCCATGTCTCTAAATCAATGGATTTGGCCATTAGTTTAAGTATCTCTTAATTGGGGTGATGTGTAAGATAAGGATTTGTTGCTAGAGATAGAAAATACTCTCGAAAGACCAAAGCACCTGATTAGGTTTATTTGAAAATCCTGTTCATCTCACTTTAATTGTAATATGTAACAGACTATATGCAGCCAAATTTTAATAGCCCTAGAAAATAAGATCTTTTCATGTAAAGGAAATGGCAGGAGGTTTAATGAGTGTGTATTCAAACTCTGCCGGTAACTGGTGCTACAAGGTAGGCGGGTTAGGTTAGCTGTCTGAGCATGGCCTGTTTTGTAAAAGGGGACCAATAACGCCTACGTAACGGAGTTGGGAAGACTGTGTACAGATTCACTGAATTATGCCTCTTATTACATAAAGTGTCCCGATTCACAAAATAAGGGTTCTTGTTATGGAGCCCAAGTCTAAAGGAACAGGCAGGGAACATTGCTTATTCCTTCGGTGAAAGTGGCATTGAAGCTGACACGTGCTTCTAGAGTGAAATCACTGGCACTTAAGCTACTTATGATTTGCCAATATGATTTGTGAATGTTAATTCTCAAGTTAGAAACCGTGTGTTCGTGCTCCAGATTCACCAGCCTTGAAGTTCTGGATTGAGCAAGCCCATATCACTAAAAGAATATTATTTGGTATCTGTTTTCTCCTTTAATCTCGTGAGGAGGCAGTTTAACGGGAAGGCCTCTCTGAGTGTTTTTCTTGTCACGTTAGGATTTACTGTGCCAGGAGAGTTGCAAAATAAATTTATTTGTTCGACTAGCTAATTCTTAAAACGCTCTGTGGGCTGATCACTGATATTTGAGGGGAAGTGCAGAAGAACTATTTATTTGCAAATATACAGACTAGGCCAGATGGATGTCTTGTTTTGTTTTTGTCCTTAATTCTGCACTTATTCATAGAGCACCACCAGTGACAATTACATTAATTACAGCGTAGACATTCCTTTTGTTCTCAGTGGAAGCGCTGTTCTATTTTGGCTGGATAGGAAAGGAATTTGGTAATTGAAGTGGGAAACTAAATTTGGTTCTTAAAGCTTTATTTTTTCAAGATTAAGAAATTAACCTTTTTAATGCCGACATTATGGAAAAGAGGTGGGGAAAGGCATACAAACTTTTTTTAGGGGAGTTTGGAGAAGACACATTTCTTGGTGTCCGAAATCAACTTCTCTACCTGCTTCGAAACACTTGGCAGTCTTTTGAGTGAGACCCCAAACTAAGACCCTGACCTTGTTTTGGCTTACTAGACTTTGTACCATTAATTTTTTTTTTTTAATGTTTATTTATTTTTGAGAGAGAAAGAGTGTGAGCAGGGGAGGGGATGAGAGAGAGGGAGACACAGGCGGCTCCTGGCTCTGAGCTGTCAGCACAGAGCCTGTCGTGGGTCCCGAAGCCACAGACCTTGAGATCATGACCTGACCTGAGCTGGAGTCAGACGCCTAACTGACTGAGCCACCCAGGTGCCCCGACTTTGTACCAAAAAAGACTAAAAAAAAAAACTCTGCCAAAGTTGTTTCTTAAACTTGTTATGTTTGACTGCCTTGGTGTGGGAGGTAGAATTTCTGTGCTGGGGGTAGATTCTAAGACCCCTGCCCCAAACTCTTGCCAGAACAGAAAGGACCACACCCACCTGTCTTCAGAGTTTCCCCCTTGGCCTGTGTCTCCTGCACCTAAACTTGGTCCTACCATCCCTTGCTCTGTATCTGTAGACTACAGGACTACAGGGCAATTGGAAAAGAAAGATCCCTGGAGAAGGTCCCTCAGCAAGACTGAAAGGAAATAATGGAAGAGGGCACACTCCCTCACTTCAGACGCTGGGGCCGGCCTGCTGAAAGAAACAGGTTTTGGTGGGAGAGAAAAAGGAAAAGAAAGTATAAGGTGTGGTTAGATTTTTAGCCAAGAATTAAGGGTTGGGTGGTGGAGGGTGTCAAAACAAAAATGTTGGCCCATCTCACACAACTGTAATTTCTTCCCTCTTCCAAAAATCTGCCAAAGTTCACCGCCACCCATAGTAAATAAGGAGCGGGGAGCCAGTTAAGGAAGGCTTGCATTACTTACCTGGGTAACTTCCGGGCACATACCCCAGATTAGGCCAGGCGGGGGCTGAGGTAGCGACCTGACAGCCGGTGCACCATGGCTGGCTGCAGGGTCTCAGAAGCACATCTGTGTCTTTCCAGAGGATGTCACCTTGAGTTTCACCTCATCTTTCAACATACTTTTATTCATATTCACTGTCTTTTGATTTATGATTTGAGTCTGTTTCTTGAATTGATAGATTCAAAATTCATATCACAAAGATATAAAGGTAACGGTAATGCCATTCTGGGGCTCATCCTCACAATTCTTTTTTTTTTTTTTCTTTTTTTTAACGTTTATTTATTTTTGAGAGAGAGAGAGACAGAGTGTGAGTGGGGGAGGGGCGAGAGAAAGAGAGAATCCGAAGCAGGCTCCAGGCTCTGAGCTGTCAGCATGAAGCCCGACACGGGGCTTGAACTCATGAACCAGTGAGATCATGATCTCGGCCAGAGTCTGGCGCTCAACCAACTTAGCCACCCAGTCGCCCCCCCCCCCCACAATTATTCTTAATACGATTGTTTTTTCCCTGGTAGTTAAAGCGACTTGAAAACACCTATGGTGAGTGAATTCACTGTTGGTAATTGTACGACTTTATTTTATGCAGACAATAGATAGTGAATGAGTCTATGAAAATTCCCTTATTTTTTTTTACATTTACTAAAAATAAAAACATCAGTGATACATCATTGGTAGTAATATGGCCATTAAAACTAGTTTCCATTTTCCATTTCTCGCTCTTCAGAAACTTCTCGGTTTCAACATGGTACTTGTAAAATCATTTTTCTTTGTTGCATAAAGGGGCTCTTTTAACGTTGTATAAAGGGATGTTTAATGTCATTGCTTTCTAAAGAAACATTTGAAAGACCATTCTTTCGCATGTTTGTACTTTCCATTTTAATGTCACTAAAGTGCTTCAGTTTTCTCAGAAGAAAGACATCATCTGAAATACCCATTTCCTATAAAAAGATTAAATTGCTAACATTGATTTTTTTTTTTTTTTCTTTTTGAGATAATGGTTTCTGTAGACCCACGTTCAGGGAAGCTCAGAGATTATATTGAGTTATTTGGCCCTAAAAGCCTTGAGTTATAAAAAGAACGAACAGAATCAGTAGTATTTATGCATAGCACATTAGCAGAGATGGCTGGCTGGAACTGGAAATCGTATTAAGGATTCTATGCCATCGATCAGATAAATGACGTGACTGGCAGTCCTCAGCCTCCAGTGACCTAACACCAGCAAGGTATCATCTGGCAACACGCTGACATCTGCAGTGTTAGGCCCACAATGCCCACCTGTGTCATCACCTGCAGCCTGTCCAAGCAGGCCAGCTCACAAGTTCACTTCTTTGAATCAACCTGCTGCTTGGAGGGGGGCTGCCTCTGCTTCCCAGTCTGGCTCTACCAACCGATCCCCTTCTCCCTATACCGCGGAACCTCTTTAACTCCTAAATGGCAAGAGTTTTTGCTTTTGTCTTTGTTCCCAAATAAGGGGTGGGGCGGAGGCAGGAGAGGGGTCTCCAGAGGAAAGCAGAGGCAGCTTAGAAAGGAGTTGGGGTGGGGGGGACAGGAGATACTAGCAAACTCCAAATATTAAACATTTGAGACTTCAGGCCACTCAGTTCCGCTGTCATAGCAGCCCTACACTGTGTGTGGGTGAATCGGCTTGACTGTATCCTGATTCAGTGTTATTGACAAAAAAAAGGCAGGGGCCTTTGGCCCGCCACCCATAGTTTGCCAAACTCTGTATATGCCAAAGTACACATCCCTGGGAAACTGGCTCTGAGATATTCCAGAAGAGAAGCCCTTAATATATTTTGGGCAGCAGAGCATCATTTTATAAATAACATAGTTTCGCAGAGGGACTGAGCTTAGCACTCATTTTGATGTTAAAAGTTGGCATCGGGGCACCTGGCTGGTTCAGTCCATAGAGCATTCAACTCTCAGTCTCGGGTTCCTGAGTTCATGGCATCAAATATATTTTGAGTCTCACACGTTCATTTCTTTTTTTAATGTTTGTTTATTTTTGAGAGTGAGCACAAGCAGGGGAGGGGCAGAGAGAGGGGGAGACCCAGAATCCGAAGCAGGCCCCAGGCTCTGAGCTGCCAGCACAGAGCTGGATGTGGGGCCCGAGCCCACAAACTGTGAGATCATGACCTGAGCCGAAGTTGGGCGCTCCACCGACTGAGCCACCCAGGTGCCCCTCACATGTTCATTACTTAAAAATTGCTGGTGAGTGAAAAACGAAGTGTTGGACCATCAGCCTCTGTTACAAAACAAAACCCAGCACTCGTGATTAAGCAGACAGGGGCCGTGAGTGATCACCTCACAGACACCCTGCCTGGAACGTGGAACTAAGAGCCGTGCCGGGACCAGTCCCCTGCACCCTGCATCAGGTCCCCCGGCCCTGGGAGTGGTTGGGGGCTGTGTTTTCACACGTGTGTATTTGGCAGTCATCTGCATAAAGTAAAAGCGTTATTATAACGATTCTGATGATCAGTTGTGATTTTTTTTTCTGTAGGAGTTGGATAAACCTACCATAGAAATGCAAATACCTGTTGGATGGAATTAGACTTTTTACCGTTACATGTAAACTCTCTCTGACAGGTTGTTCCTGCAGAAGGACTGGTCTCTATATTAAAGAAGAGGAATGATAGTGTAGGAGGCCGTCCCGCCCAGATGCAGCAGAAACCATCGAAACGAAGAGTGAGGTTCCAGGAAATAGACGATGGCTTAGATCAAGGTAAAGCACCCGGGCTCCCTCTAGCACGGAGCTGGCTCTTGGTGTCGCTTGAAAGAGTGGGTCAGACGTGGTAGTGTGTTTGGTAATAGGATTTGTAAAAGGACACACGTACTTAGTCACTTTATATTCTGTAAAGAAACACGTGGAATCAAGCAATCATCACCTCTTCCCTCATTCCTGAACCTTTTGTTCAAATAAGTGAGCAAGCAAGTTGTAAAATTCAACGCATGGTCTCCCTGTCTCACAGACCGTGTGTTTGGAGCTCATTTTCAATTTCCTGTTTTACACGTTTTTTTAAATTATTTAAAAAAATTTTTTTAACATTCATTTATTTATTTTTGAGAGAGAGAAAAAGCACGAGTGGGAGGTGTGCAGAGAGAGGGAAAACAAGAATTCCAGTTGGGCTCCACGCTGTCAGCACACAGCCCGACACGGGGCTCGAACTCGTGATCTGTGAGATCATGACCTGAACTGAAATCCAGAGTCAGACACTTAACGGACTGAGCCACCCAGGTGCCCCCAATACTTTATTTTTTTTTTTTTTAAGTGAGCCTGCTATTGTCTTTTTTTTTCAGGGGCAGTTAATACTCCTTTTTTGTAGGTCTGAGAAATGTTTATGGGTTACAAATATATTCCCTGGTGATTTTTTTCTTGGCTCGATAGAAGTGCCTCTGGACGGCGCGTTTACACTGTTGCTGTTGTTTACTTTTCCCTCCTGGGCTTGTATTTAAGGTAGTTGCTAGGTTTACGGAAGGCCTAGGTAAATAAGGATGGAGGAAATATAGCCAAGAAGCTGTCGTTGTGTTTCTCAAGTTTATAAAACAACTGCATTGTTACGAATAACAGTGTAAGCATGCCTTCCAAGTATGACATAAAGGGATAGCGATAGAGGTTTCTAGAGTTTTACAATAGAAAGCTTCTAATTTACACTTACAGAGGAACCTCAGAAATAATCTGTTCCCATCCCTCATTTCACCTCTGCACCTTGCTTGTAACTACCCGAGTCTTCACTGGATACAGTGCTACGCTCTGCATGAATGGCACTGAATCGTTGCTTACCAGGAGGAGCCCTGGATTTACAGATGACATTCATTCGTCCGCACTCAGTGGCCATCTCGTCTCTAACCAGGCCACTCCGCTGGTGCCTTGTGGCCCCCAGGGTGACTGTGCCTCTCTAAACAGTTTCAATGCGTGTTGATAAAACAAACAGGGCAGGTGTTTAAAAATATACTGCGTTTAAGTGTTTATATATAAATATATGATCATGAAAAAGACATGGAAGTACATGCATCAGATTTGTTCATATAGATGAGGGGGTGGGAGAGCATGATGCTAAAAAACAGAAGAGATGGTGAAAAAAATTGAACTGAGCAAAAAAACAAAAACCCCAAGAGATACATTAATGATATTCTAGTTATTTGTGTGTCTAAAAATGTATTTGCATATATATAAATTATTAAACCTTTTGATTACTAAAATTGATTAAACTATAAATTTGTAAATCACAGAACAACATAGTTACATAATCGTGTTTATATGGGGGCGCCTGGGTGGCTCGGTCAGTTAAGTGTCCAACTCTTGGTTTGAGCTCTGGTCATGATCTCACAGTTTGTGAGTTCGAGCCCCCCATCAGGCTCCATGCTGACAGGGCAGCTCCTGCCTGATATTCTCTCTCTTCCTCTCTCTCTGCTCCTCCCCCACTCGCTCTGTCTCTCTCTCATAAATAAATAAACTTTAAAAAAATGATAATTCTATTTATATAAAAATTCTGAATCTGTGTCTTTCATCTGAAAGGAGACACATCATATTTGAGTGTTTGCCTTTAGGGTAGGAAAGGAATATGCCTGAGTAGGTGAAACATGTTCGATATTTTTGGATTTGAATTTTACAGGAAGAATATCTTCACTTGTTACTGTAAAGTCCTTCAAATAAAGTCTATTTGGTTTATGATAAGTTTTATAAAATTTGGGGGTTTTTTCATCATAAAAATAATATATGCTAACCATGAAAAAACTCCTACAGTAATGAAGTAAAACAATGTCCAATCTTCCAACCTTCCCTTGAGGGTTTCTCCCAAGGATTGATTGAAGTTTCTTACCATCTTTGCAGGATACATTCTGTATATATGTGTGCACACATGTATATACACACCAACACACATTTTTGTTCTAATACAAATGGGTTCATTATATACTGTTATGTCGCTTCTTTTTAATTTAACCATCAATCTTGGATATCTTACTATGAGAGAACATATTAAATTTACTTCATTCTTATAAACAATTGCATAGTATTTCATTATATGAACGTCCATGATTATTTAACTGGAATAACAGAGTCATTCTCAACTTTTTGTTATAACAGACTTTGCCAGACTTTGAATGTGCCTGTAAATACGCTAGTGTGTGGTGCAAATCTGTGAGCTGATTCCTAGAAATTAATTTGTTGGACTGAGTGATGGGGTCCAGCTGGCCTGAGACAGTCCTGGTTTACACCTGTTCTCCCAGCTTCTTTCCCCACTCTCTCTCGCCGTCAAACGTGTCCCATCAGGAGGATAAATTAATTTCAAGTTTTAACGGATACTGCCAAATTATCTTCCAAGAAGGTTCTGGTACACCCTCATCGTGCTGATCATACAACTTTTTAGTCTTACTCCAAAATTAAAAATTTTTTCTTTAATCATAAATGATCATTAAGACTTTCAACCAAAGGATAGTTATTTTCTTCAATATAGAGAGACTTGTATGGACATCTGTATTAAAAACCAACCTGCTAGTTGGTTTTTTTTTCTAATGTTTATTCAATTTTTGAGAGACAGAGTGCAAGCAGGGAGGGGCAGAGAGAGAGGGAAACACAGAATCCAAAGCAGACTCCAGGCTCTGAGCCATCAACACAGAGCCCGACGTGGGGCTCTAACTCACAGACCGTGAGATCATGACTTGAGCCGAAGTCAGACACTTAACTGACTGAGCTACCTAGCTACCCCCCAACCTGCCAGTTATTAAGCAAAGTAAAGAGAAATCACCCTACTAGCTAGAACGTTACTGTTCCACGAGATGATAAGAGTAAAATTGAGTAATTAAGATGCAAAAGTGATCTCCCTTGAAGACGTTTTTTATTGTTTAATATCAAATTGACATTGCTTTACGGTGGACTCATGATGTGAACTCCAAAGATGGTGTAACATCGAGGTGGTAAGTTGCACCCTAAAATAATGCTATGATCACATCGGAGAAGTACTGTCCTTCTTTTCTTTTTTAATGGAAGTGGTCATATTCATCGTATAAGTGAGCTAGCTTTCATTTTAGCGCTGACAGGCTCCACAAGTATCTTTGTGGTGACTAATAGGTGGGTCCTGTGGAGTCCTCAGGAGCACTGGCTTCCTGTCAGTGACTCCACCTGTAGAGGCCCACTATTGACCAGAAACGTCTTGAGAAGACCTCAGATGCTAGGATCTCAATTCTGAGCCAGTGTAACCTTACTCTCTTCTCACGTTTGCAGATGAAGTTGGAGGTGGTTCCTGTATTTTACTGGTCTTGCTGTGCATAGCAACGGTTTTCCTTAGTGTCGGAGGAACTGCGTTATACTGTACTTTTGGTGACAGGGAGTCACCCGTTTGTACGGACTTTGCAGACAACGTGGACTTCTATTACACTAAGTTCCTGCAGGGAATGGCGGAACTTAAACACTGGATCTACCTCTCCTAGCAGCACTCCAGAGGCACGGGCGTGCTGGCAGTGAGAATCAAAGAGCGAACCTTTCTAAGCAGCTTTTATTTTAGGAGTTCTGTAACACGCGTCCCCTTCCCCCAGCGAGGAACCCTGGACATCAGCAGCAGCAGCTTTAAATGGCAACACAGAGGGACTCTCAGAATAATCTGCATACTGAGCAGATGTCGGTCTGAGCATTGTGGATGGAAGGAATGGCCTTTGGAGAGCATGTGCCCTCCTCCATGCCGCTCCCTGGTGTGGTGAACTACACTGAGCAGAATTAAAAGGGCCGTGTTGGAGCCCCACCATTTTTAGCTGCCTTGTTCAAGCTAATGGTTATAACCAAGGACGCTTTTGGTTTACATTTGTTGGTCCAAAGACATTGCTTCCAGCCATCACGCAATAAGTTTGTGTATAATCAAGAGGAGTTACCTTACAGCTTCATTGTCTTTTTTTTGGTTAACCTTGGGCGCTGTGTAATCTAGGCTTTGTGCGTTAATGCCACATTCCGTTCTCCATTTGTGAAATGATTGTGTGCGTGCGTGTGTGTTTCAGACAGTTATCACGAGCAGATACCCAGCACAGACTCACAAAGGTTATCTTGACTTTAACCTGACCTTAGATGTGCAGGCGCAGATACAAGGCATAACTGTGGAACAGATGAGTTGTAGAAATCTTGGCCTTGAAATTAGAAACCGTGACCAATAGGTGACAGTTAATTTGATTAACTAGCCAGAAATTAATCACAGGCCTGGAGGTAGAGAGTTAAAACTAAAGAACTCCTGCCGAGTGTCAGGCACCCAGCTTCATCATGGATTCACTGCTTCCTGAAGTATGATGAATACTGGCCTCCGTTCTCAGTAGGTGAGCACCTACCATTACGTTCTGAGGATCTAAGAACCAGAATAGAGATAAAGGAGATACTAATTCCTGCTCTAGATGCTTCAATTCTGGTCACATGTAGGATAAACTGACACCTTGGCAAATGAAATGAAATTATGATACATAATTCAGTATTAACAAATCCCGCAGTCAGGTGTTTGAATGTGCATTCATATCATGGGCTTGATTGAGACCCGGTTATGGGGTCATTAAGCGAAAATCCAATCAATCGTATCTTAAATAACTAAGTGTCTGATTTTTGTTTAAGTCCGTCAGTTTGGTGGCATTTCCTTTTGTAAGGTACAGCGGTCTAACATTTAGAAAGTCTTGCTTTGGCTTTTTATATCCTAGGCAGCATTTGAACAGAAACAAAACACATGAATTATAGTTTTTTAGCAAGTGATCATTATTTCTTGTTTATTTGTTAGGATCGTTTGAAAGAAAAAGGGAGAAATTACTTTCTAGTTGTTACTGGCTGGTACAGTACCTCCCTTGGTATTTCTGCTAATTTATTTAGATTATATGAATTTTAAAGGGCTTTTTATATGAGTTGGAAGTGTGTTGTTGAGCATGCATTCGGTTTTCCAATGCTAGATATTTAATTGCTATGTACTTAGTGTTTTGATTTTCTATCCTTTCAGTTCAGTGTATTTTTAGGACTGTTAATTTTTAAATTGATGTTTTATTTTCACTTAATAATACTGTTGGACTTGTCTCTATCATGTCGCCATAAACTGTAATATTTTCAAGGATTATAGATCAAAGATATTTATTTAGAAGTGTACATGATACTGAAATTTAGATTCGTTATACCTAAGGCTGATTTTATTAGAAGATTATTTTAATGTTCTATTATAAATTTTAAGAATTTGTATTCAGATTGTATGTAAAATATGTAAAATGTTGATGGTACTATCTTTCGTGGTTCTACAAGAGACATTCACAAAGTCTACTGTGAAGGGCATCCCCATCATAGACAAACCTCTTCTGTTTAACCCTCATGATTTCTACTTACAGGAATTCAGTGATGGTGATTTCTGCCAGTTTTATGTCAAGATAAGTCAGAATTTCCCTCCTCTTCACCTCTGTTAGGTCACTGTCGAAGTCCTAAATAATCCGTAGTGTCATATTTGCCTAAAGGCCACCAGGGCCACTGTAAGACCCCCATCAGGGTCTTACACTGATCTCACAAGGAGGTGCAAAGACGGAAACAATACCCAGTTCTAGAGAAACCATGTGTGTCCTCACCGCTTCCTGGGGGTCTGGGGGTGAGGTGAGCCCAGGAGCATCCTGATATCTTGACTTAAAATAAGCACGAAATCTCAACTAGAGAAATTAGGGCAACTTTGAAAAATGTAGCAGTCATTTATTGCATGAATTGGACTAATTCCGCCTGGTGACGAAAAACCTGTTGTCTCACGCGTGAAAAATTCATTCCAGTTTTACTCTAATGTGATTTTTTCTGTCATTGGCAAGTGCTGACAACCATTTGTAACTAATCTTCCTTAAAGACTGTGTTTGAGGGTAACAGATCAAGCTTGTAATTTAAAATTACACCAACAGAGTGTCTCAGAGAGTTTATTTGAACTCCGGGGTGCTGAGAAAAACAGCTTTAATGTGACAATAAAACGCTTTGAGAAATTGGTCTGCCCCCCAAGTGGATGGCTGCCTATTTGGGGACGTCTGCTAGGTCCCTGCGGAAAAGCTCTTCTGGTTCTAAAACTCCTCCCCTATCTGCCTGACACAGTAATTGAAATTTACTCTAAGAACTTATTCCTTCAGATTTAAAAATCAAAATCCTCTGAGCTGCAAAATTGTGTGTTATGGTAAAAAGAATTTGAAATGTGAAGGTAGGTCTTATTTTGAAAGGCCAGGTGTGAATTGGGTCATGCTGGGGTGGCAGGGTGTGGAAAGAGGGACGGTCTGCAAAGAACAAAGAAATCCTCTAACTGTTAACCTGCTTTGCTGAGGCTGGCTTGGCAGCCACCCAGCTCAAAGAGAGGCTAGTTTTTGTCTTCCCACTAACATGACCTGCATACCTCTTGTTTATTTCTGTGGGTTTAATGAATATTAACGCACCTTTGTGTGCTTTGAGCAGTTAATACAGCGTTTTCACGTTCATTCATTTGCTGGTTCCATCAGGAAACACACACCCCTCACTACAGGTCTTGGGTCTCCCAAATCCAACCTGTTTTCTATTCTGCCTCCATGCCTCCACCGTCCAAAAGAACGAGAGCAATCTAGGGTTTACGGCACAAATTCTAGTGCCATCTGCTATTTTAACAACCTCAAAGATAAAACATTTATTGAGCGTCATGCACTAACCCTGTAAAAGCTACAGCAAGTGAAAATTTTCCTGAATGATTCTAGTACGATTTAAATCTCTCTGGGTTTAGGGTGCTGAGAGAAAAGGTTAACTGTTCACGCTGGTTCTAACAGGAGTTACTCCTAAATTCAACTTTTTCCCTGTTGCCCTGAGATTGGAACCGTGAACGGTGTTTTTATCACTGTCTGTACCTTGACAAATATTTGGATGCTTGCGGTGTGTGCCTGGAACTGAGCTGGGGGCTGGAGCTCCAGAAGCAAGAAATCCTATCAGCTTAAACGGGGCACCTGGGTGGCTCAGTCGGTTAAGCATCCAACTCTTGGTTTTAGCACAGGTCGTGATCTCATGGTTTGTGAGTTCAAACCCCACATCGGGCTATCGGGCTCTGTGCTGACAGTGCGGAGCCTGCTTGGGATTCTCTCTCCTTCTCTCTCTCTTTGCCCCTCCTACACTCTCTGTCTCCTGCTCACAATAAATAAATTAAAATTAAAAGAAAAAAAATTTAGTGTCTGGTGAGGTTCATGCATTTGTGAAGGCAGAATCAAAATGCAGAAATTAAGGATCATGCCTCCCATGGGAGTAGAAACTTGGATTCATTCTTTCCCACCAAGCATCATGCACCATAAGGAATAAAAGTAAAATTCTGTCTAGGCATCCTTCACAGCACTGTGACATACAGGAATCTTTTCTCACAGCCAACGTTCTAGTAACTATGACTTTTCACTTCTAGTTAGAATTTGTGGCATTAATAGCTGGTGGGCTTTCCGGCAACGGAAATCTTCCTCAGCAAGAGCCAGACTTCAAAGTCTGCAGAGCCCTGAACAGCGCAAGTGAAGACCTCAAAAAACTCTGGGTCCAGATGCTTCCTCAGTAAATCTGTCAATCATTTAAGCAAGAAATAACACCCATCCTACAAAGCACCTTGGAAAGAAGAATATGCCTGCCAGTTTGTTTCATGGGACCAATGTTACTCTGAGACCAAAACCAGGCAATAAGAGAGCCAAAGACCAAGGTCACTCGTGAACTTAGACATGAAATCCTTACCAAGTATTAGTAGATCCAATCAAACAATATACACAAAAGATGATAGAGCATCACGACCAGTTGAGATTAATCCCAGGAATACAATGTTTTCACATTCAAAAATCACTATACAACTCACCATTCTGACAAACTGAGAAAAACCATATTGCCATAGCAATAAATGCATATAATTCATACACCATCCATGATAAGAACTTTCAGCAAACTAAGATTTCCTAAACTTGATCAAGGGCATTTCTGAAAAGCCCACAGCTAATATCAAATACCTAATGGAGAAAGACCAAATGCATTTCTTCCTCAGGTCAGCAGCAAGGCAAGAAATAAAATGCAATACCAATTAGAAAGGAAGAGGGGAGCCTGGGTGGCTCAGTGGGTTGAGCGTCTGATTTCAGCTCAGGTCAGGATCTCGCAGTTGACGAGTTTGAGCCCCACGTCGGGCTCTGTGCTGACAGCTCAGAGCCTAGAGCCTGCTTCTGATTCTGCCTCTCTCTCTGCCCCTCCCCCGCTCATGCTCTGTCTTTCTCTGCCTCAAAAATAAAGATAAACGTTTAAAAAAAAATTTGTTTTTTAGAAAGGAAGAAGTAAGAGGCACCTGGGTGGCTAAGTTGGTTAAGCGTGGGACTCTTGATCTCAGCTCAGGTCTTGATCTCAGGGTCATGGGATCCAGCCCTGAGTTGGGCTCCACGCTAAACATGGAGCCTGTTTAAGATTCTCTGCCTCTGCCCCTCTCCCCTGCTTGTACTCTCTCTCCTGGAAAACAATTAAATTTGGGCACATGGGAGACTCAGTAGGTTGAGCATCCAACTTCGGCTTGGGCCATGACCTTGCAGTTTGTGGGTTCAAGCCCCGCATTGGGCTCTGCTGACAGCTTAGAGCCTGGAGCCTGCTTGGGATTCTGTCTCTCTGACCCTCCCCCGTTCATGCTCTGTCTCTCTCTGTCTCAAAAATAAATAAATGTTAAAAAAAATTTTTTTTTAAATCAATAGTATTTCTAGGTACTAGCAATGAACAATTGGAACATGAAATTAAAAATTCATGAATAAATGAATAAAAATTCACTTCACCCGTAATAGCACCAAGAACATAAACTCAAATTTAACAAAATGTGCAAAACCTGTGCAACGAAATCTCTAAACCATTGCCGAAAAAAAGAGAAGACCTAATAAATGAAGAGATGGAGATCTGCTGGTGCATTAGAGGACTTGGTGATGTGAAGACGTTTGTTCCCCCCAGATCGATCCACAGACCTGACACCATTTCAATCAAAGTTCCAGCAGTGTTTAGAAGCTAACAAGCTTTTTCAAAATTCGTGTAGGGATGCAAGTGACTTGGAAAATCGCCAGTGAAACTGTTAGGACAGGGGCACCTGGGTGGCTCAGTCGGTTGAGCATCCGACTTCGGCTCAGGTCGTGATCTCACAGTCTGTGGGTTTGAGCCCCGCATCCGGCTCTGTGCTGACAGGTCAGGGCCTGGAGCCTGCTTCAAATTCTGTGTCTCCCTTCCTCTCTGCCCATCCGCCACTCACGCTCTCTCTCCATCTTTCAAAAATGAGTAATGTTGAAAAAACATTTTTTTAAAGAAACTGTTAGGACAAAACCGCAGGACATGTACTTCTTGATTTTAAACTGAGTGTGCCACAGTAATCGAACTGCCATGGCGAGAGGACAGTGCAGACATGTATCTTCGTGTACAGGCACCATCGATTCTCTACAAAGGTGCTAAGGTAATTCAGCCGAGCAAAGAGAAGTCTTCAACACATAATGCTGGCACCACTGCGTATCCCACTGGGAATAAAATATACTCAGACCTTTACTCACACAACACTTCAAAATTAACTAGAAATAAATGGATCTCAATATAAACCCTAAAGTTATAAAGCTTCTACAAAAGAAAACAAGAGGGGTGCCTGGGTAGCTCAGTGGATTGAGTGTACAATTCTTGATTTTGTCTCAGGTCATGATCCCAGGGTCATGGGATCAAGCCCTGAATCGGACTCCATGCTGAGTGTGGAGCCTGCTTAAGATTCTCTCTCTGCCTCTGCTCCTCCTTCTCCCACTCTGCTAGCATGCTCACTCTCCTCTCTCTCTAAAATTAAAAAAAAAAAAAATTGAAGTTAAAAAAAAAAAGGAAAATATTTGCAACCATTGGGTAGACAAAGATGTCTTAGCACACAAAATAAACAAACCATAAAAGAAAAACAATATATTGACTTTAAAAGCTTCTACTCCTTGGGGCACCTGGGTGGCTCAGTTAGTTAAGCATCCAACTCTTGGTTGCATCCCTACTTGGGATTCTCTCCCTCTCTGCCTCTCCCCTGCTTGTGCTCATGTGCTCGCTCTGTCTCTCAAAATAAATAAACTTTAAAAACATTTTAAAAATAATAAAAACTTGTCCTCTTTGGGGGCACCTGGCTGGCTCAGTCAGTAGAATAGACTCTTGATTTGGGGGTTGTGAGTTCAAGCCCCACATTAGGTCTAGAGATTATTTAAAGATAAAGACTTAAATGAATACATAAACAAAAAAATAGGCTGTACTCTGAATAACATGGTTAGGAAAATGAAAAACAAGCTGAGAAGCAGAAAAAATATTCACAATACATTTATCTGGTAAAGTCCTTGTAATCAGAATACATGAAGATAATCCAACTCAAGATTATGATGAACAATCCAGTTAAAAAAAAAACAAAACTCTGGACGTCCTTTCCAAGGGAAAATATACCAATGGCTAATGGGCACATGAAAAGATGCTGAACATCATTAGTCATCAAGAAAATGCAAATTAGAACAAGGAGAAACCTGCTAGAATGATTAAAATTAAAAAGACTGACATTACTCCCGGATGCAGTAATCCCATTAATAGAACAAAGGGGAAAACCACCATGATTATGTAAACTGATGCAGAAAGGCATTGACAAAAATCCAACATTCTCTCATGATGAAAGTTCTCAATAACCTAGTAAAGAAGGGAACTTCCTCAACATAATAAAGAGCATTTATAAAACAAAACCCACAGCTAACTTGGTGAAAGCTTTCCCCTTAAGATCAGGAACAAGACAAGGATTCTATTTTCACCACTGCTATTCAACATAGTACTGTAAGTTCTGGCCAGAACTAGACAAAAAAATAAAAGGTGTCCAAATTGAAAAAGAAGATGTAAAACTATTTGCAGAAGAATACACACACACACACACACACACACACACACACACACACACACACACATACACACACACGCGCATACACGTATTTATACATATAATCCCAAAGAATCCACAAGAAAGCAACCAGAGCTAATAAATAAATTCATTGAAGTTGCTGGGTACAGGATCAACACACAAAAATCAGTTGTGTTTCTAAACACCAGCAATTAAAATTCCAGAAAGGCAACTAAGAAGGCAATTTCATTTATAATGGAATCTAAAAGAATAAAAAAATCTAAAAGAATAAAATACATAGGAATAAATTCAACCAAGGAAGAGAAGACTTGGTCACTGAAAATTATTAAAAAAATCATTGAAGAAATTAAAGAATATCTGAATAAATGGAATGTTATCCTGTGTTCATAGATAGGAAGACAATATTTATTAAGATGTCAATACACTGAAAGCCATCTACAGATTCAATGCAATCCCCATCAAAATTTCCATAGCCATTGTTTTTTTTTAGCAGAAATGGAAAAACTGAGTATCAAATTCATAGGCACTGTAAGGGGACCCAAAGAGCCAAAACAGTCCTAAAAAAAAACAAAACAAAACAAAAACAAAAGCCTGGAGGATTCACATTTCCCAATTTCAAAACATATTACAAAGCTACAATAATCAAAACAGTGTGATATTGACATCAGGATAAACACATAGGCCTATGAAATCGAATTGACAGTCAAGAAATAGGCCCATACATACATCAATTGGCCAATTGATTTTTGACAAGGATTTTAAGTCCAATCAAGGGGAAAGAATACTCTCTTCAACCGATGGTTCTGGGACAACTGGATTTCCACACACAAAAGAGTGAAATTAGACCCCTGTCTCTTACCATATACAAAAATTAATACAAAATGGATCAATGACTTAAATATGAGCTAAATCTGTAAATCCCATAGATGGAAACAAAAGTAAATCTTCATGACTATGGATTTGGGGATGGATTCTTCGATAAGACACCAAAAGCATAAACAACAAAAGACAGGTAAGGTGTTTTTTTTGTTTGCTTGCTTTGTTTTTTGATTTTTTAAAATTTATTTATTTTTAAGAGATAGAGCACGAGTGGGGGAGGGGCAGAGAGAGAGGGAGACACAGAATCCGAAGCAGGTTCCAGGCTCTGAGCTGTCAGCACAGAGCCCGATGCAGGGCTCAAACTTACGAAGCGTGAGATCATGACCTGAGCCAAAGTCTGACGCTTTACCGACTGAACCACCCAGGCGCCCCAAAAGACAGGTAGGTCTGACTTCATGAAAACTTCAAAATTTTGTGCATCTAAGGAGATTATCTAAATGAAAAGACAACCCATAGAATGGGTGAAAATACTTGCAAATCAAACATCTGCTAAGGGTTTAACATCCAGAATATGTGCAGAACTTCCACAATTCAACAAAAACAATCCAATGAAAAAATGGTCAAAGAACTTGGAAACACATTTTTCTAAAGATAATATACAAATGGCCAATAAATATATGAAAAGATGCTCGGTGTCATTGATCATTAGGGAAATGCAAATCAAAACCACAATAAGTTAAGTGAAATGAATGAAGATAAGTGAACACGAATGAAGCTTGACGACACCATGTTATGTGAAATAAGACAACACGAGCAAGTATTGTGTGATTCCACTTGTGTGAAATATGGACAGTCGGCAAACTGAAAGAGACAGACAGCAGAACAGTGGTTACCAGAGCCGAGGGAACGGGGAAGCGGAGAGTTATTGCTCACTTGTTAGTGTTTCTGTTTGGGGTGCCGGCAAAGTTTTGAAAACAGCGGTGGTGATGGTTGTACGACATTGGGAATGCATTTAATGCCACTGAATTGTACACTGAAAGGTGGTTAAAACAGCACATTTTAAATTGCACGAGAAGGCTGACACTATAAAGGGCTGGTGAGGATGTGGAACCATCAAATTCTCACACACGGCTAGCAGGAATATGAAACAGCACAACCACTTGGGAAGACCCCCTGGCAGTTTCTTATCAAGTCAAGTACAGATCTCCTGCATGACCCAGCAATTCCACACCTAGGGTCTTGCTTAAGAGAGATGAAAACGTGTCCACACAAAAACGTTTACATCAATGTCCATGGCAGCTTTATCTGTGATACCCCAGAAGTGAAAACACCCTAGCTGCCACCGCTACGTAGAACACTATCCAGCAATAAAAAACACAAACGTGTGAATTCACAAGTACCATGGATTCATCTCAAAATAATTATTCCGAGTGTAAGAGGCCAGCAACAAAAGAGCGCCTGTCACCCATTTCCATTTATATAAAATTTTAGAAAATGCAAACTAATCCATGGAGACAGAAGCAGATCAGTGGTTCCCTGAGGGGCAAAGGTTGGCGGTTGTGGACTGCAGAGTCGCACGGCAACTTTTGGAATGGATGGAAGTGTTATGTATCTTGATTGTGGTCATAATCTCACAGGTGTATATATCTTTCAAGATGCATTCAGTCATACAACTTATATAGATACCTTTATGTGCATAGATTATATCTCAATAAAGTTGTGGGGTTTTTAATTCAGTTCGTGGCTTCATGGCATCTCAAGGTGTTATGAGGGGCAACGGAATCCGTACTGCCTCTCACAAGGAATACCTTATTCCCTTCCACTGATGTTGCTTCATTAGGCTACGCAAAGCTGTCAACTTCCAAGGGCCACCCCTCATTTGTACAAGACCCAATTACTCATGTGGCCGCTTACAAAATATTGCAATAAGGCCACTAGTTCAAAATGCCCTGATTTCACTCCTAATTCTATCCAGAGCTTTTAGAGCCTCTGGTTCCTTCTGAAATATTGAGATGGTGATTTAAAACTATGCTTTTTTTTTTCCCCCTACTCAATACAGCAGTCCAAGTTCCAAACCCAATCTAATTATAGATATTCTGTAAGGACAACACGATCTTCTTCTCTCTGGCCGGAATGCATTGATCAAAAGTGAGGTTTTATGATTTTAGTGCTTTTCTTAATTGCCTTGGATCAAGGGTCAGGAAGGAGATACGCACTCAGGGAGCAGAGAAGGCTCACATCATTCACCGTAATAACCACAGCCGCTGTTTCTTTTCCAAATACAAGACTGGGGTTGGACAAGATCCATACAAACTAAACAAAGAAACATATCCTTGCCTAAGCTTCTGGTGTGGGTAGGAACTTGGTCCAAAAGTGACTGCACATATAGGCAATCTGATTTTTTTCCCCCATTTCATTTTTTTCTTGATTGGAAAAACTAAATTGTTGGGATGGGAATCGGAGTTTGGTCAACCCTGGAGCAGAGAGTCAGGATACAGGATAGTCTGGTGGTACAGAAGAGCCGAAGAAAGGGAGATGGCCCCAGAGTTGGAGTCTCATTGATGAATGAGATGACATTAACTGGATGTGTCGGCCAGCTGTGGGGACTTCAGTTTCCTCATCTATATAATTTCTAAAACAACATCAAACTTTAAACCATTCTGATTCTGTGGCTACCCAAACATTTCATTTTCCGTCATTGAGAAAAGACTGTAGCTGTTGGGTTGCAATAGTTGGGTTAGGTTGGATGGGGGTCCTTTGAAGCTGTTGGTGGAAGTAAGAGGTACTGATTGATGGGTAGACTGGGAAGCTCCCACGGTGCCCAACGCCCCCTTCTGGGGAAGAGATGGCCACAGGTGGTTCCTTCTAATAAGTTGCTATGCTTTGTACTTCATGGTCCTGCCACCCTCACCACAGCGGATCAGATGGGCGAATGGTGCCCTTGCCTGGCACTTTTCTTGGAGCCTGAACATAAGGGAGAATAGCAAACTGGACAGGAATGGGCTCTTTAGAGAGTTTTTAGTCTCCAGAACAACATAGAATTGGGAGTTTTTCATCTATTTCTTTTTTTGTTTTTAAGTTTATTTAGAGCAGAGGAGGGCCAGAGAGAGAGGGACAGAATCTCAAGCAGGCTCTGCTCTGCCAGCACAGAGCCCGACATGGGATTTGAACCCACAAACCTGTGAGATCATGACCTGAGCCGAAATCAAGAATCAGATGCCCAACCGACGAAGCCACCCAGGCGCCCCAGAATCCGGAGTCTTAGTAAATTGTGTCTGCCCATACAGATGTTTCGAATGTGGGGTGCTGAGTCTACATCTACTCCTGGCAACAGGAAGGAGCAGAGGCCCACCAGGCATCAGGGCGATAACTAAGGCTGGAGTCCCACAGACAGCGGAGCCTCTAGAATAGAGAGTTGCAAAGTCTGGCTCCTGAGAGACACCAAGACCCACATCACACAGGACATTCAAGGTCCTGAAGGCCTGGCTCTGGGGAAATATCCTTTACTAAAAGTGCCCCTTGTATGAGGTGACCTGGGAAGGGGTCTTTTCCCTGGGAATCAAGAGAATCCAGCTAGGGGCACCTAGGTGGCTCAGTAGGTGAAGCATCTGACTTCAGTTCAGGTCATATTCTCACAGTTCATGAGTTCGAGCCCCTCGTCGGGCTCTGTGCTGACAGCTTGGAGCCTGGAGCCTGCTTCGGATTCTGTGCATCTCTCTCTCTGTGCCCCTTCCCAGCTCATGCTCTGTGGTGTATGTGTCTCTCTCTCTCAAAAATAAAAAATAAATAAAAATAAATAAAAAACAGCCACACAGCAGATCTTACACATTAGCATTACCTGGCAGTGTAAAATCACAGTGTAAACACTGACTAATTTGCTCTGTTGTGTCAGAAATAAAGCTGGGATCAAAGCACTTGTGACTGACTCCCTTAAGGTCAAGATCAACAGGGCTAATGAAAGATTTTCTACTTTTTTTTTTTTTTTTTTTTTGGAGAGAGAGTGCATGTGAGTGAGGGGCAGAGAGAGAGAGAGAGAGAATCCCAGGAGGGGCAGAGGGAGGGGGGGGTGCAGGTAGAGAGAGAGACAGAAAGAGGGAGAGAAAGCTCTGCTTACCTGATGGGGGCTCGTGTTCACGTGGTGTGTGGGACTCAAACTCACGAACTGTGAGATCATGACTTGAACCGAAGTAAGATGCTTAACGACTAAGCCACCCAGGCACCCCCAAAGATTTTCTACTTCTTTAAAAAAATTTTTTTTAACATTTATTTATTATTGAGAGAGAGAGAGAGAGAGAGACAGAGCATGAGCATGGGAAGGGCAGAGAGGAGGAGACACAGAATTTGAAGTGGGCTCCAGGCTCTGAGCTGTCAGCACAGGGCCAAGTGAGGGGCTCGAACTCACAAACCGCTAATACACGACCTGAGCCAAAGTCAGACGCTTAACAGACTGAGCCACCCAGGCACCCCAAAGATTTTCTACTTCTAAACAAGAGGTTGGAAATATCTATGGGGTATTTCTCCTAGGATTGCCACCACATCCTCCGCCTTTTGCTCTTTTGTTACCTACAACTTTGTACCCTGGATCATCGTGACTCTGTCTTATATCCGGAAAAGAAAGCAGGAGTAGTTACCCCATTTCCGCAAGGCCCAGGCACTGGGGACCATCCTGTGCTTGTGTGAGGGACTCTCGGGGACCCCAGGAGGCGCGCCCCCTGGCAGACCCCATGCACACACTCGGTGCCTATGGATGCCACAGAAAATACAGCATGCCCGATTATGCACGAGACCTACTGAAAAAGTATTTGTTGTTGACCTGAAATTGCAGTTTAAGGGGGCATCTTACATTTTTCTTGCTAAATCTGGCAACCCTGGTGGTGCCACGGTGTGATACCAATGCTGAGGACCAGAGGGAGAGGCTCATCAGGGCAAGAGAAGCAGAGGGGATTGGACCGGGGAGCCCTGGGGAGAAGCTCTCAGCTGCCCTTTCTGGATTTCCTAAGCACCTGCAACGTCTCAGTCTGTAAACAGAAGACGTGTGTCAGCGCAGCTGCGCGATCCGTGTGTCTGCAAAGGGGCAGCAGGTGGCCGGAACTTGCTGGCGTCTGTGGTACTCAAAGCTCCGAGTCCGTAGGATTTGAACCGTTTTTAATATCTCACAAACATGAGAATTTAAGCAGAGCCTAGACTGTAATGCAAGAAATGAACTGAGCACGGGCACCTCAAGTGACAAATCTTCCGAGTGTGGCTCTGCGTGCTCTTTGTCTGTAAGGGCACATCGCGCTCTGTGACCCAAACTGGCGGAATTGTGTTTTACGCCCGCTTTTCACACAGCACCAGCTAGTAACACAACGATGAGAGGCGGCCCACGATACCCATCTTGTGTCAGCTCTTGGGTCATCTTGTTTTTATTCAGGCCTTGTTCCAGATACAAGACTGCTGGCTGTACCCAGCAGCAGCTAAATTATTCATTTTCTCCCCTCGTGAAAAAAGATGGCTTTTTAATCGGGCGGATTCCTATGCCTAGCTTTTGATGCCCTGCCTTGCACCAATGACTGTTAGCCCCTCTGCCTTTTTGTTTTCACCCGATGAGACCAGCTTCTCACGATGAGAGGTTTAGTCTCCATCTGACCTTCTCTCCAGGACAGCCAATCCCATTTTCTGTTAAAAATGATTACTCATAAATAGAAGTGCATTAGTATTAGCTCTGGCCCCAATCCATCTGGTCTCTTCCCTTCTGTGCAGGATGATAAATTGGCAAAGGGGCAGAAAGAGCAGGGTCGGGGAGCAGGCCAGGCCGGTCCCTGCAGAGCCGCAGCCCGCGTGCACAGACACCAGGCTCTCTTGCGGAGCGAGCTTCCGTGTGTCCTGGGAAGTACCCTCCCCAGCTCCTTGGCCACTGCAGGTTTTCATTTAGGACGCAAGAAATGCCACATTCACCGACGTGTCTGCAAAGCATCCTGGATTTGTTAGAGGAAAAGGCAAGTAAGAATAGAGGGAAAAGCAATAAAAGATAATAGAATTGTAGAAATCATGCATATTGATGAGTGTGTGTGTGTGTGTGTGTGTGTGTGTGTAAAATGCCCCCCCCCCCCCACTTAGCTAGTTACTACTCAGTCTAGCAAGGTATGAACACTTAATGGATCAATAATTTAAATAACAGTAGATACTAATGGAAAACACTGAAATGGTAAAAGTACAAAAGTCACAAAATGCAGGCCTGAGAGAGGGCAAGGTCTGGGAAAGATGACAGATACCTGTGTGCAAAAACCTTCCTAGGGACAGTGTCCACAGGGCTAGCAGCCCCTGGCCCAGCACCTGCGTCTCCCTGCCCCAGAGGCTCGGAGACAATTCTCCTGGGGAACCTGCCACAGCAACCTTTCTGTGACCTCACGTGCTGAGTGGTGTCTTAGCTACATCAGTAGAATGCAGCCTTAGGTCTAGGCTGTCTGATGGGATACAAACCCTTTCTCGTCCTTCTCTCCTGAATGATTCCAGGTCCCATTTGTAATGGGATTGCTTTTTCCCCACATTATTTCCAGTAGGATTTTTTTTTTTTTTTTTTTTAGTTCTCCCATGAAATACTACGGTAAAAATGAAAAGAACATTTTTCTTTTTTCCAAAAAGGACAGATCAGAAGCCTTCGAAGATCTTAACAAGAAAGCAAAACCAGTTTTCAATTCCTGGATGCCTCTGTGAGACTCCAGCCCTTGTCTCGCACAATGACAAGGAGGGGTGTTTTGTGGGCACACGGAGTTGAGTGGAAGACCCCTTGGGAGAGCACGTGGCCCGCCAGAAGGGGTGCTGGGAGCGGGCTGGAAAGAGCGCAGAGCCTGTCCTCAACAATTACTGCTGCATTTCCCAAAAGTCATTTAAGCCAGAGGGAAGCCAGGGACTGGAAAGTGGGTTTTTTGCCTTCCTTGGCAACGTTTCTAAAATCTGGAGAAGGTGATGAGGAGTGATATGCATTATTTTTCATATTTCCTAATAAGTTGTCGCCAGAATTACTGATGTGCCATTTTATTTTTTTTTTTAAGTTTATTTATTTATTTTGAGAGTGAGAACAGAGGAGAGGGGGAGAGAGAATCCCAAGCAGGCTCCCCACTGTCAGCGCAGAGCTCGAACTCAGGCACCGTGAGATCATGACCTGAGCTGAAACTGAGACTCGGATGCTTAACCCACTGAGCCACCCAGGCGCCCCTTGATGTGCCATTTTAATGCGTGCTATCTTTCCTGTGGTCACTGGGTCACCTCCGGTGGCTGTGGCTAATCACTGGGGGCCAGATGGGCCTTGTCCTTGAACAGGTGCAGGTGTCTTAGAGCTAGCCTGCCTTACACTAAGGAAACCTGGGAGGGCTGACACCACAGCAGGTGCCCTCTGGGGTGGGGCGGGACTGGCACGCACACAGCTTCCAAGGTGGACCACGTGCTGGAGAGATGCGGAGTCAGGGACACGGGGCTTGGGACAGGCTGGGAACAGGCAGGGAGAAATCTCAGCCAGAGGAGCAGAAAAACCTGGTTGCACCGGAGAGCTCCCTGCCAATCAGAGCCGGGCGCCCCTCTCATCTCCACCAATCAGGGCTTGCACCACCACACCCTCCCACCACCCTCCTCCGGCCAATCAGAACTAAGCTTCCCACTCCTCTCCACCAATCAAGGCTGCGAACCAAGAAAGCCCGATCTTGCCATCAAGCCCACTCGGATTAGCTTCATCCTGTAACCTCACCGTGAATTTCCGCTCCGAGAGCTGGACCTCTAGGTCTTTGTTGCGATGCTCCTGTTGTTTAAAGGAGAGAGGAAGAGAAGACCAAAGGGAAGGGAGGACGGGGCAATCTTTAGGGTTTAAACTGAAGAGAGTTGTTCTGTTTTGTTTTCTAAAGATCCCCAGGTGTGTCCGGGAAACAACGCGCAGGTAGAAGAAGAGGCGGGTGGAAACCTCCCCTCCTTCCTGCAGGTGTGGCTGCGAGCACCCGCTTCAGAAAGCCCCAGGTTGTCCCACTTGGCCTCCTCAGGACGCTGCACTCTGGGCCACATGTTCGACTATCATATTCCCCTCGTTCCAGCAACTTCGGGCTGGTGCTGTTTGGGACTGTGGTTTGGCCGCAGTCCTACGACTGCAGGAACACTGTCCTTCAGATTCCCCTTTGCTGCCATGAAGCCAGATTAATGGAGAGCCTTCCAGACAGCTGACCGCTTCACCCGCCCGGGAGGGGCTCAAGCATCACAAGAATAAATTGAGAACATGTCACTGCAGCTCAGGTGTTCATGGGACTCCTGACATTGCGGGGTAGAGAAAACGGTTTCTTATCCCATTCAGTGAGTGTACTTTATTTCCCCTTGAAATAAAAAGACCTGATTTAAAAAAATTAATCTTGTGCCAGCCCCCATCCAAAGGCCCCCAAGTCATCGCCAACTAATATTTGTGTGCAAATGAAATTTCATTTTGAGGGGGCTTGATGAGGACAAGGGGAGAACCCCATGCAGGTTATAAACGTGAAGAAAAATTTAATTTTTATTCTAAGAAAATAAGTCCTACAGCTTCTCTGGTTTCCAGGACTTCTGTCTAGGAAGAGATCTGCATATGTGGAAAAGAATGAGGGGTCTAATGGATGGTCGTGAAAAGCCAATAGTGATCATGCGAGTCTATATGCTGATGACATGGTGCAGGCTGCATGAGTACACATTTACCGGATAAAACCAAGAGTGTAGGGTGAAGGCAGCGATGTGCTTCCGGAACCCCCTTCGAGGAAACATCTGTTGCTGCAATTGCTGGGGTGCTGACCACAAGGACTCTACTTGGTGACCCAGCTCCAGCTCCAGCTGGGCAGTGATGACTCCTGGGGATGGGCCCTCAAGAATGCTCTGTGGATCTGTTTCATAAATCAGCTCTGTGGCAAGTGGCAAGCTCGCGTCTTTCCCCAGTGAAAGATTCCAAAGACGAGGTGGGCCTTGACTGAGCACTTGTTTTTCCGCCTCCTGGTTAGAGGCTTTGGGAATTGCCTCGGCCTCCGAGAGCTGCCTCTCCAAGACCCCAGCCCTACTCAAAGTGGCCCACATATGACGATGGATCAAAGCCAGGGTATGAACAGCTGGCCACCTCGGCCCAAATGCTCTGGAGAGCATCTAGCTCGAGATCCCTGCAGGCTGGCCACGGCCAGCCTGGAGTCTGTGCTGGAGATCCACCTCTCCTGCTCACTCCTGCTTTGGTCCCTTCTCTCCCACAGGCGTTGGTCTTAAGGACACTCCTTTATAACCATCCTGCACGGTATTACTTCAGAGTCCACTTCCCAGGGAGCTAGCCTGCAAAGACGTCGTGCCCGTCCTCTGCTCCTTACTCGTTCTATCACATGTACAGAGCCGCCTTCAGAATCTGGACAAAGATTCTCTTCAATCTACGGAGGTTTCTACCACTCAAAGCTGCCCGAAATGAAAGAGGCATCCCATGAAGATGAGATCTCCAAAGAGGAGACAGATGTTCAGACAAAAATGCTACTGGAAAGGTGAGGGATAGGCAAAGGAGGGACATCAAGAATACTAAGTGTCCGGGGCACCTGGGTGGCTCTCTCAGTTGAGACTTCATTTGGGCTCAGGTCATGACCTCATGGTTTGTGAGACTGAGCCCTGTGTCGGGCCCTGCACTGACAGCATGGAGCCCGCTTGGGATTCTCTCTCTCCCTCTCTCTCTGCCCCTCCCCCACTTGCACACACTCTCTCTCTCTCTCTCTCAAAATAAATAAGCAAACATTAAAAAAAAAAAGAATACTAAGGGTGGATTGACCGGATGTCCTCCAGAGTCCCTTCCTACACCAACGCCTTGATATATGTAGCAGTTCGCTGAAGCTGCCATGACAAAACACAGCAGACAGGGTACAAAATGCAACAGAAATGCATTTTTCTCACAATTCTGGAAGTTAGAAGTCCATGATCAAGGTGTCAGCAGGTTTGGCTTCTTTGGTGGCCTCTCTCCTTGGCTGTGTTCTCCCTATCTTCAGGTGGTCCTCCCTCTGTGTCTGTACCCTAATCTCTTCCCTAAGGACACCAGTCATAATGGGTTAGGGCCCAGCCAGATGACCTTACTTTACCTTATTTACAGGTTTAAAGGCCCTATTTCTAAATATAGTCAAATTCTGAGGTAGTAGGGCTTAGGACTCCAACATAAGAATTTTGAGGGGCCACTATTCAGCCATAACAATATCCCAAGGTTTTATTGTATCCCAGATATAGAGCACCCATGAGCATACATCCAGCCCAGTCTTACTATAAAAGACCAAAGTCAATATTTAACTACATAAGACAGGGTTGGCCAAGGTTCTGTTTAAAGGAGTAATCCTGGGGCGCCTGGGTGGCTCAGTTGGTTAAGCGTCCGGTTTCAGCTCAGGTCATGATCCCACGGTCCATGGTTTCGAGCCCCGCGTCGGGCTCTGTGCTGACAGCTCAAGAGCTTGCAGCCTGCTTCGGATTCTGTGTCTTCCTCTCTCTCTGCCCCTCCCTGACTCGTGCTCTGTCTCTGTCTCTCTCAAAAATAAACATTAAAAAATTTTTAAAAAAATAAAGGAGTAATCCATACAGTTACAGAATTTTTAATAAGTAGTTAGTTGGTAGCCTTTTAAAAATAATGCTTCCTTCCTAAGTCTAGTAGCTGTGAATATCATCATATCCACCCTACTTAATCCAGGTAATTTGAATATTGGCCGGAAAAGCCAGGGCACACACACACGTTTACACCAACGTATATTCACACACAAACATGGACTCCATACCTAAGGCACAAGGGGAATTTCTAGAGATAATAGAGATAGCTGGATTTTTCTGGGGATAGTAACTGAGTACAGGGGGAACAAAAGGCTACTATGATGGCTTTACCTCTTGTATTCACTCAATATTCATTTATGCATCCATTCAAACAATATTGATTGGGTTCCAACTACATGGAAAGATGTGCTCATGGACTTGGGAAAAACAACCTGGTAAAAACCCAAATCCCATAAGCTTTCAGTAACGATGATGCCATAAAGCATGGGCTTTGTCACGACAAGGCCTGGACTCAAGACCCAGCTCCATCCTGTGTCAGCTGTGTGACCTTGGACTAGTCAGTCACCCTCTCTAGGACTCAGTGTCCTCATTTGCACAATGAGGACAATAATAACACCGTATCCATTGGCATCCCCAAGCGGTGGCTCGGGGAAGATTTTGTCCATCCTCCGTGACAGCCACCAGCATCCTCCAAAGCCACCTTGAATGAGTATGAAATCTAAGTGAAATCAGCACCTTCACCTTCACTTGGCACTCGTATCTCCCTCTTCCAATTAGATGAAGATTCTCCTGTATTGAAATCTTTGAGCTACCAATTTGCCTTCTACACTGAAAATTGAGTGAGGTAATGCATGCACCATGCTTTCTCGTATCACTGGGTGGGAAATGTTAGCCATTATTAAGGCATTTTGTGGTAAGTGCCATAAGGATGTGGTGACGGACTCATCCCGATTTCCCCTCATCCATCTCAGGACATCCCCCTCCACCCCTAGGGCCCGACAAACCTATGTGAGGATGTTAAAGAATGTTACATGTAAGGGACATGAGGATCCAGAAGGAGAGAGGATCACTATTAATTTTTTTTTTTTTTAAGACTAAGGAATACTGTGGTGGAAGATGTAAGATTTGACCTGGTTCCTGAAGGATAGCCAATCCAAGTGGAAAGAGTGACCTGAAGGTATGTAGATGAGGAAGAAGAAGGCACGTTTGAATAACAGGCAGGTGCCCTCACAGGGATGGAAAGTGGGATCTTTGCAGACGTGCAGTGGGCATTAAGGCGAGAAGAGACCATCAGTGTTACAATCCAAAGTGTCTTTATAAGATAGTCTGGAGAGGTTGAGGTTGGGATTCAGTAGTCACTGGGAGAGTGTGGAGAGGTCCTAGGCTGATACATGAGATGGTCAGAAATGCTTCAAGGGGATGGTCAGCTACAGACTTCAGTAACCACTAGGAGAAGAGCTGAATCGGAGACGGGAGAGGTTAGGGGAAGGTGACCAGTAGGAAGGAAGCAGATAAAACCGCCCAGAGGAGACCAATGAGGACCTAAGGCAGTGACGGTGAAGCTGGCAGGAGGGCTGTGGATAAAGAAACCTACCAGGAAGATGTCCTCCTGTGGGACTTGGAGCACGATTGCTGGTAGAAAGCAAGAGTGGTAAAGGAGTCGAATATGTAATGGCTACTTTAACCAGAAAGAGTAAAGAAATAAGAGGGGCTCAGAGGGAGAGGGAAACCTTGAACTTGACGTCAGAATTGTTGACAGAACTGATGGGTGGCCAGACCCCCAGACGGAGATGCTCAGCAGACATGGAAATGGTCCAGGTCTCAGGTCTGAGTGGACTTGGGAGCCAGCTCCAGAGATGGGAGCCCCCAAGTGGGGCAGAGGAGGGGTGGGCTGTGGATGGTGGTGGGCACAGGTGCGTATGTAGTCAGAGCAGGGATGTAGAGCGAGTAGGAAAAGCCAGCGAGAGAGCAGAGGACACAGATTTTTCATTCATTTATCCATCCAGATGTGGGGTGTGTTAGAATCTGCCCCAGGATTCTGGCTTCAGGGCTCCGGGGCTGGAGTGGAGAGCATCCTGGGCTCAACAAAATAAAGCAAATCAGAGGACGAGAACAAGCAGCACTGAAGAGTTTTGAATTAGGAAAGCTGTGAGATCAGAAGTCAGTTTAGAAGCGATAGAACAATAGAAGGTGAGGATATGGGGACAGAACTAGATTCACAACTTGTTTTTTAAAACAATAATATCCCAAGGTGCCAGGGTGGCTCAGCCAGTTAAGCATCTGGCTTCGGCCTCAGGTCATGATCTCATGGTTCGTGAGATCAAGCCCTGCATCAGGCTCTGTGACGACAGCGCACAGAGATCCTTGGTCTCCCTCTCTCTCCGCCCCTCCCCCACTCACACTCTACCCAACACACACTCTGTTGGGTAGTTGCCTCTACCCAACTCACACTCTGTCTCTCTCAAAAATAAATAAATAAACGACAACGACAACAAAATAAACCAATAACACCCAGTTTGGGCTAGCGTGTCCCCAGGGGGTGCTCAGAAAAGGCAAACACATCCACAACTGGGTGAAGATAAGTTTGTACGAATCCTCTGGCTAATAATTTGATAAAATATCAAAAGCCTTAAAAATGGTCACATACTCCTGACCCAGTAATTATATTTCCAGGAATTTATTCTTTTTTAAAACTTTTTTTTAAGGTTCACTTTTGAGAGAGAGAAAGGCAGACAGAGTGTGAGTTGGGTAGAGGCAGAGAGAGGGACACACACACAGAGAATCCAAAGCAGGCTCCAGGCTCCAGGCTGCCAGCACAGAGTCCGATGTGGGGCTTGAACTCACCAACCGTGAGATCATGACCTGAGCCGAAGTCAGAAGCTTAACCGAATGAGCCACCCAGGCGCCCCTAGGAATGTATTCTTATAAAGAAAGATTTATATAAAAAACAGTAAATATCAATAATGATTGGTTAAGATAATTTTGAGATACTACTATGCAATCATTAAAATATACATTTTGGAAGCATCTTATGACAAAATGTCCATGATTTATTAACTGGGAAATTATATTATAAAGTATTAAATGCAATTTGTCACCAATTTAAAAAAAATTTTCTTGTTTATTTATTTTTGAGACAGAGACAGACAGAGCGTGAGCAGGGGAGGGGCAGAGAGAGAGGGAGACACAGAATCTGAAGCAGGCTCCAGGCTCCGAGCTGTCGGCACAGAGCCCGACGTGGGGCTTGAACTCACAAGCTGTGAGATCATGACCTGAGCTGAAGTCGGATGCTTAACCGACTGCTCCAACCAGGCGCCCCCTGTCACCAATTTTATGAAGATATATATTGTGTACACACACAAACACACATACGCAAGTTTAGGCATTAAAAGAACCGTTAATGAATTTAAAACTGGTTGTCTTATGGAGCGCCTGTGTGGCTCAGTTGGTTGAGCCTCCGACTTTGGTTCAGGTCATGATCTCATAGTTCGTGAGTTCGAGCCCCGCGTCGGGCTCTGTGCCGACAGCTCGGAGCCTGGAGCCTGCTTCGGATTCTGTGTCTCCCTCTCTCTCTGACCCTCCCCTGCTCACGCTCTGTCTGTCTCTGTCTCAAAAATAAACTTTAAAAAAAATTAAAAAAAAAACAACTGGTGGTCTTATGGTAGTGGAATAATCAGTCACTTTTTTCCTCTGGATACCTTTGTGCGTTTTCCAAATTTTTCCAACAAACAAGTAACACATTTTAAGCAGTAAAAAATAAAGCTTGGGATTGACAAGAAAGAGGAGGCTCTTGGAGGGAGTAGCAGTATCCAGAGAAGACTGGGGGTAAGAGAAGGTGTGTGGGGAGGAGGGCTTGGAGCGAAGGGGAGGGAGGAGGGAGGGAGAGAAAGGGCCAAGGGTGCAGGAGGAGCGTCAACTTCGTCAACTCCGGCAGAGAAGAGAGGTGAGAGCAAGAGGAGGGAGAGGAAAGGTGAGAGGATGCCTGGGGCACTTTAGATCTTCTCCACCAGGGGTAATGAGTAGATGGAATGTGGGGAGTCTACCAGAGGTGGCTCAGAGGACCCTCAAAGCCCTCAAATCCTTCCAAGTCCTAGCTGTGCAAATTCGTGATCTGGAGAAAGGCCACTTCCCCAGGGAGCACCCTGGGTCTTCAAATCGTGTCCACTCACTGGTCAGCTCAGGGACTCATTAATCAGCATTTTAATTGGGGCAAAGACTCACTGTCGCTTCTATCTCAACCGTTTGGAGTAGATCTTTTTATTCAGGGTGTCATCTCTCATCAAGCTCTGCCTTCCTCTGAGGCTGGGCATCTCAAGGGAGACGTTTGACTCAGCACGGAGACCGTGACCGCTGCCCCAGCCAGCATTCAGGATATGACAACACGTGGCTTTGGCCCCTGGACCGCATTGGCCGCCACTTTGCAGCACCGCCCTGCAGGCCAGGCTGGTTTTCCTCTCCAGGAGGAGCCAATGCCCAGGCAGAAGACCTCAGAGAACTTTGAGAGGCAATTTTGGAAGGAGAACCAACAGCCTACCGCAGCACCACCACCACGGGCATATGGCACCTGCTGTGTGAGGAGATATTGCACTAGACTATTCATCCCGAGCACCTAGCCTGGGCGATTTCAATTCATGTTGGTTGAATGAATAAACGATTCGATAAACATGTGCCCGCACGGACCCGACACATACAATTGTGGTCTGTTGTTTATCCTTGTATGTCTCCTCTACTAAATCAGGAGTGTCCTGGGGTCTGGGAACCTGGCTGTAGCCTGCTCTCTGCCTCCCCCTCCAGTGGGTGTTTATTACTAATGGTGAGGGCCCTCTGCACAGATGAGCTGTCCTAGTGACAGACTTACAAGGTTTTCATCTGTCTTCCTAGGAAGTAGGCACCGGCTCCATTTCCCAAGGCCGCACCCCCTGGCTTCCTTCCCTCCCACCCCTGCAGGCGACCTCAAATGTTAACCCCTCCACCTTGGGGTCCCCAGAGGGTCCTTCTCTAGGGTCAGCTGTGGCTGGGATAGTGTAACAAGCCTCCTTAACCAATGCAGAGCAGGCTTATCGTGAAACACAGATACCAGGAATGGGTAGGACGACCCACCACGTGGCCCGCAAACCAGGACACTTAGGAGCTGGTGTAATTATCCCAGGACAGCCGCTGTGAACTGAGATGCCCCACCAGTGGGTCCAAGGGCCTGGCAGAAAGGAAGTGAGTGTTTACTGGGAAGTGGAAATGCTTCAAGCCTGTGGTTAGGGCAGTTGGTGAGCCCAGAAACCACCCTCCGGGGCCTCCCGAAAGCTCACCAATCGCCTGGGGAACTGAAATAAGAGTGGGACGCTGTCCCTAAATACTGAACGCGCGGAATGGCTTTTCTCCTGCAAATTCACAGCTCTGCCTTGTTTACCCTCTCCCCTTCCTTCCACAGGGAAGCAGGTGCACTGCAGATGGGGGCTCGTGCGGAAGGGACTGTCCTTCCAGGGACAGTAAATGCAGCCCGGCGTGTCCAGTGTCCAGAGGGTCTGTGTAGGCGCACCTGCCCGCCTGTGGTGCGCACGGATGGGCGCCCCTGGGTTGGGTGCTGTGCGGGGTCAGTGGGCACAGCCCTCTAGGTGTGGTGACAGCCCCCCCCTAGCATGAGTTCCCGGCTCTTCGCTGCACCTGGTGGACATGCCCGGCTGTGAGATGATCCCAAGAGCCACTGCCCATCCGGGTGCCTAACTCAGGCTTGGGCAACACTTTCCATCAGCCGGGATCTGGGCTCAGCATTCGCCCCTGGCTCCTCTCAGCTCAGAGTGACCCCGACGAGGGTGTCCTCGACCTCCCACAAGACAAACGAGGGGCAGAGACTGACCGAACAAACCGTTTTTTTTTTTTTTTTTTTAACTTAGAAAAAGATTCACATTCTAACACTTTGGAGAAAAACATAAGCACAAACATCTCCTTACCTTACCACAGAGATGGCTTACACATCTCCAGAGCCTCGTTTAACATTTTTTTAATCAAGGAAAATTCACTTATCATTAATCATTTAAAGTACACAATTCAGCGTTTTTTTAGTACATTCATTTACTCTTATGTACAAAATTTCACCCATAGTTGTAATCATGATATGTAAACATCTTTCTGCTCGATATTCTTCATTTTGCCTAATTTTATCCTCGTATTTTTAGAAAGATTTTATTTAAAAATGCTTAATGTTTATTTACTTTTGACACAGAGAGAAAGAGGCAGAGCATGAGCGGGGGAGGAGCAGAGAGAGAGGGAGACACAGAGTCCGAAGCAGGCTCCAGGCTCTGAGCTGTCAGCACAGAGCCCGATGCAGGGCTCGAACCTATGAGCAGTGACATTGTGACCTGAGCTGAAGTCAGACACAACTGACTGAGCCACCCAGGTGCCCCTAAAGATTTTACTTTTAAGTAATCTCTACACCCAATGGGAGGCTCAAACACACAACCCAGAAATCAAGAGTTGCATGATCTTCTGACTGAGCCAGCCAGGGTCCCCCTATCCTCATATTTCTATGTTTCTATATAGTTGTCACATTTATTTTAAATTGGGGAGATAATAGTCCATCATATCAATATACTTTCACTTACATAACCATTTTCTATTCATTGGACACTTGGGCTTTTTACTTTTTAATGTATCATAATTTTTAATCATATTAATTATCATAATATATTATCATATATTATTATATTATAGCAGTTATTATAACAGATAATTTAAATATACAATACATTATAAAATTATTAATTATAATAATACCACCAAAAACATTATTGCACAGATACATCTTTATTTTGAATCATTTCCTTAGCGGGGGGCGCCTGGGTGGCTCAGTCAGTTAAGTGTCTGACTTTGGCTCGAGTCATGATCTCATGGTTCCTGAGTTCGAGCCCCTCGTCGGGTTCTGTGCTCACAGCTCGGAGCCTGGAGGCTGCTTCGGATTCCGTGTCTCCCTCTCTCTCTGCCCCTCCCCTGCTTGTGCTCTCTCTCTCTCTCTCAAAAATAAATATAATATTAAAAAAATGGAATCATTTCCTTAGGAACATATTATATTAAGATGCATTTGATTACTGAATAAAGGGATGAGATTCTTTCAAGGCTCTTTGGGGTATTCTTCCAGGAATCGGAAGCTCTTCAATGAACTCAAGGTGCTATATAGTGGCGTTTGCACCTGTCTGTATCAACACCTGACCAGCACTACATTTCATTATCGCTTTTATTTTTGCCAGTAGGTGTAAAATAGTGCAGTGATAGTAAATTTCATTTTCAAAAATTAATTACTGGGGAAGAAGCAAACTTGCCCACACAGTGATTTTCAGTATCTCAACATAGTCTTGTGGTCTAATGTGGTTGAACTACACACACCATTATCACAACGCTGCTCAGAAATGACCACGCACCTTATCTCCACCTGATTCAAATCTAAACATGGCACATAAAAGATGCTAAATACCTATTGGTTGCTATATGGCTTTTAAATTGAAATCAAAACCAATCGAAATAAGTGTTTGTCTAACAGGGCGTCATTATCTTAGGTATTGCACCATTTATCGATATACTGACTGGGCTCCGAATTAGTCACCCTTTTGGATTACAGAGTGAAAAACGGATCTGGGCCCTTATTTTTCCGTGGAGCTGGCACTGAAGTTTGTCAACAGAGGGCGCCAGAGAGACACTGCAGAAGAAAGAGCCGTGTGTTTGCTTCCTGGCTGGAGTGTGCACAATCTGAGGTTCCTGAGTGTGTGGGTGTGTGGGTGGGTGGGTGAGTGGGGGGGGGGGTCCTCTTGTGCAAGGCTCACAGCACCTCCCGCATGCAGCCCCCGCCCTGCACAGCAGCCAGGAGCACCCCACAGCCGACGTCGCCCCCACCCCGTGCTGGGTACCCCCACACCTTGTGCTCCTGCAGTGGAGTGCCTCGAGGTTCTCCAGGCAGTCCTGGTGAGCACCTTTCCTCCACACCCCAGAAGGCAGACTTCCCCCAAACGATCACCGGGTGGCACCACCATTACCTCCCTGCTGTGTGGTGAGTCTGGATCTCAGTCTGTAATGGGAGTGGGGGCTCCTCCCCGAGAGCTCTCTCTCGGCCAGATGGGGTAGTGGCTGGTTCTTCTATCTGCACTCCCCTGTTAAAGTTAGTAGCTTTCTATCAAACATCCCCTGTTTACATCACCATGCTTTCTCTCTGGTTGGGCCCAGACTGATCCAGGTGGCTCCTCGAGAAGGAACAATGTATTTCGCCATCATCTGTACACACACCCTACGCAGAATTAGTTTTTTAGATCCTTTACGACACCTAGCCACCTGGCAGAAAGCTTGACCAAGAAGTTGATGGGCCCTGGGCAGGGACTAGCCCTTCCCCACTCCAGCTACACGGTTTTGGGGGCTGTTCCTCTTCCTTATTTTTATCCTTACCTTATCCTTCCTTATCTTATCCTTACCCCAAGGTGCATGGTCCTGCCTCACGTGCTTCCCTCACGGCAACTGGCCCGAGAGCAGGCGAGAGCAGGCGAGCCCAGCCTGAGCCCGTCAAACCCAACGGGGAGGGTTGTTTTATCCTGAAGCCAGTGTCTCTCCCTGGAACCGAAATAGAAAGAATGGGAAGATACGACTTCAGAACCGCTAGTGAGCACATCTTTGCCCAGGAAGAGCCTAGAATGAGGTCTGCCCACAGATGGACACTAGGGTAACAGACAGCAAAACAGAGATACCCTTAATGCCATTTTTAGGCCCCTGAATGATTTTTTTTTTTAATAATTGTTTTTTCAACGTTTATTTATTTTTGAGACAGAGAGAGACAGAGCATGAACAGGGGAGGGTCAGAGAGAGGGAGACACAGAATCGGAAACAGGCTCCAGGCTCCGAGCCATCAGCCCAGAGCCTGACGCGGGGCTCGAACTCACGGACCGCGAGATCGTGACCTGGCTGAAGTCGGACGCTTAACCGACTGCGCCACCCAGGCGCCTCACGATAGTTTCCATTTTAAAAAATAGCTCCCATCAGAGTAACTTCAGGCACTCTTCACAAAGCTGTGGGTGCTAGGATTTGACGCCTCGTCTGGTTTCCATGACTACCCTCAGCAGCTATGATAATACCAACACAAAACCCAGAGGACTAGATGGTTTACCTTTATTTTGTGGTCAGATCATTGCCAATTTTATTTTATTATTTAAAACTTTTTTTATTTAAAAAAATTGGGGGCGGGGGCGGTCTGGGTGGCTCAGTCGGTTGAGCATCCGACTTCGGGTCAGGTCATGATCTCACCATTTGTGAGTTTGAGCCCCGCATCCGGCTCTGTGCTGACAGCTCAGAGCCTGGAGCCTGCTTTAGATTCTGTGTCTCCCTCTCTCTCTGCTCCTCTCCTGCTCACTGTCTCTCTCTCCTTCAAAAATAAATAAACCCTTAAAAATTAAAAAAAAATTTTTTTAATGTTTATTTACTTTTGAGAGATAGAGAGAGGACATGAGCAGGGGAATAACAGAGAGAGAGGGAGACACAGAATCCGAAGCAGGCTCCAGGTTCTGAGCTGTCTGCACCGAGCCCGATGCGGGGCTTGAACCCATGAACCGGGAGATCATGACCTGAGCCAAAGGTCAGACGCTTAACCGACTGAGCCACCCAAGTGCCCCTATTTTATTATTATTTTAAAATGTTTATTTATTTTTGAGAGAGAAAGCGAGCACATGAGTGAGGGAGGGCAGAGAGATAGGGAGACAGAAGATCTGAAGCGGGCTCTGTGCTGAGAGAGCAGAGCCCAATGTGGTGTTTGAAGTCACGAACTGTGGGATCATGACCTGAGCCAAAGTCGGATGCTTAAGCGACTCAGCCACCCAGGCGCCCCAGATTGTCATCAGTTTTAAAGGAAAACGCTCAGTCCGCTTAACTCCTGTCTCTCTTACATCTTCTGTTGCCTCCAGTAATGTGGATGGATTAGCAGGAGGCCGAGGAAGGCCTCCCTCCCACCTTTCTGAGTCTGTGTTCTCCCTCCCAGATGCACGTCTTCCGACCCTGGCGAGGTGACTTGGGGACCTCGTTCCAGTTAGACAAGCAGGATAATGATTCTTGGGCACAGTTGCTCAAAATAGCTCCGTGCGTTTGTTTCATAAATAAGTTTCCAGGGCAGGCTCACGTTATTTTTTTCCAAACAAGAGATTCCAAAGGCCAGTATCTGGGTCATGGGCTGCGGGTTTCGGGCTTGGGACGGAGGACATGGAGGCATCTGTCTCTCAGGAACACCAAGTTCAACTCCCACATCCTCGCGTGGCCCTTCTGCCTTCCCCTTGCCTTCCTGTGTGCTCCCCTGGGGAGCGGACCTCCCGGGAAAGTTGTGCCTAACAACGACATCATTGCAGGAGGCACCATGTGCTTGGAGGGGAGCTGCAATGTCCCCTTCTCACATCCGGTCCCCCTCCAGCCTCAGCCTGTGACGGACTTGTGTATCACCTGAGGGGAGAGAGAAGGTCTTACACCCATCAGATTTATCACCGGAGCTGTTTCAGCCTAGACTCGGTAGACAGACTTCTTGATTGAAGGGGGACAGCCAACCTTTACGGAGGACCCGTTTGGTGCCAGATGCTCTGGGAGGTGCTTGCCAGCTTCCCCGGGAGACAGTATGGCAGAGTAGCCTCAGGCAAGAGCTCTGTCATCAGAAAGACCCGGATGTAATCCTCAGTCCTCCTACTTACTGGCTAGCTGTGTAGACCTCAGCTTGTTCCTCACCCTTCCTCTGCCTCCGGTCCCTTATCTGTAAATGGGAATAATAATAAACCACCCCATAAGGTCGTTACGGGGATTAACCAAGCGAATTCACATAAACCACATTGTCTGGTCCTCAGTAGACATTTATTTATTTATTTTTTTATTTTTCTCTTTACTTATTTTTGAGAGAGAGAGAGAGAGAGAGACAGAAAGACAGTGTGAGCAGGGGATGGGCAGAGAGAGAAGGAGACACGGAATCCGAAGCAGGCTCCAGGCTCCGAGCCAGCAGCACAGAGCACAACGTGGGGCTCGAACCCACGAGGTCGAGATCATGACCTGAGCTGAAGTCGGATGCTTAACCGACTGAGCCACCCAGGCACCCCCTCAGTAGACGTTTAATAAAGTAGTGACAGCAGTCGTCGTAGCCACAGAATTCCTCTGTGGTCCTGGGAGCATGTGACGTGATAGAACTTTGTTATAAAGAAGGTTCAAGTCCTTAAAAGGAAAAGTTCCAGAATTTATAAGCCTGAATGTAGCAGTTCCTCAAACGGTGGCGGATCAATGAAAGGGCCAAGGTCTGAGTATGCTGGCATTGCTATTTGGCACAGAGACTTGTTTATTCTGTGCTTACTGTGTGCACGGTGCTAGGCAACGTGATCCACGACCTTACGAAGTTTAGGATGTTGTTGTGGAGACAAGGCCAACAAACATGACATTTGGAGCAGTATATGGCTAAACGGGTTTTCTGGCAGAAGGGTGGCTATGCAAACACCCATCTTCCAGGCCCTGGATTAAAAGCATCACCTTATTTCAGTTTGCACGCATCCCAGGAGGCAGATCTTATATCCCCATCGTAAAGGTGAAGAAACTGAGTTTCAGTGACCTCCCCAGGATACACAATTAGCGAGTGGCTGAGCCAGACTTGAACCCGGGCCTCCTGGCTCTTACACCCAGAAGGAGACCACCCTCCCTGTGAAGCTGGAGTTCAGAGAAGTTAAGTGACTCGTCCACGGTCACCTCAACAGTAGCTGGCTGAGCTGGGATTTGAACACGGGTCGCTCTACCTCATGGTCTCGGGCACTCCTTTCACACCTGGCAGCCTGTTCCGGGGAATTTCATTTTTCTGGATTAGAGCAAACAAGAGTGACGCATCCGAAGAATCAGGCCTCTTGGCTGCCCTCAATTTGGTGAGGTGCCCACTGGGCTTCCTGGGGGTGTTGGGGGGTGAGGTCGCTGAGGCCTGGGGGGCAGTGAGGACGGTGAGGCCCAGGGTGGGGGGGTGGTGAGGTCGCTGAGGCCCTGGGCGGGGAGGGGGGGGGGTCGCTGGAGGGGGGAGGGGGGGCAGTGAGGACGCTGAGGCCCTGGGAGGCTCATTCCAGTCCACTGTCCTCGCTCTCCCACCCTTTGCCTTGGGCCCTCTCACCCACAAGCCCCCTCTATTCCCACTGAGTCCTCAAGGTCTGGTCTCCCCAGCCTCCCCAGCTGCACCTGTGGGCCTGGTAGCTCCTGAGGAAGCGTTTATAAATGGTCAGCTAATGCACCACTGTGAATTAGTACCAGTTTCCATTCCTTGACTCCTAGTAGACTCAGTAAATGTTTGCTTGAAGGGATGGTAAAAGCAGCGAACAATCCAGAGCACTAACAGCCAGCCAGGTGGGGGGAGGTGCTGCCTACTTCGAGGAAGTGGGCGACTCCATTCGGGCCTTGGTGCTCAGGAGCGCCACCTCCTGGCTTCCAAAAGGAACTTCATCGGGTTGGGCCCGGAGGCGCCGGCCGGGGAGCCCCTGGGGAGGGAGGGGGCAGGGGGTGGGTCCCCCACTCAACGAGCGGTGCCTGCTGCTTTGCAAACCTCTCCTGGGGTCCTAGGGTCTTGTCTATTTCCCCATATACTTCATGGAGGGGCCCAGCCTCACCGGAGGAAAATAATGCTGACAATCGAACAAGAAAGGTTTTCCTAGGACCCATGCTAATGTGGAGAATCCTGTGAAAAGTCCAGATGGAGACTACACAACCGGGAAATTAACTTAGCCGATGGATGAGTCACTTTCTTTAGCTGATGGCGTGAGATGAGGACAACCCCCTACAGTTGTCATCCAAGTTACGTAAAGGTGGATCCGGGCACATGTGCGGCAACGACCAGGTTCATTTCCCCATGAACCTGCCCAGCCTCACCTGCTCCTCTCCCTTCAGGAATGAGAGAGGAGGAGGCAGCCCCGGGGTGAGGACTGGGAAGGCTCAGGGACAGCAGAGCAGGGCCCTGCGGTCGGAGGTGAGCACGTGGCCAAGCAGAAAGAGGCCGCCCTCTTCCCAAGGACACGGGGAACCCAGAAGTTCTATGGGGAAGCCCCTTTGTGAGGTAGCCCCAAAGCCCGTCTCTCTATCGAATTCTTCTCATTGTCTTCAACTCTAGGATTTCTGTGTGTGTGTGTGTGTGCATGTGCGTGTGTTTAATGGTTTCTATTTCTTTGCTGAACTTCCCATTTCATGCATGCACTGTTTTCCTAAGTTTGCATAGCTGTCTGTGTGTTCTTGCAGCTGCTGACCTTCTTTAAGAGGATTATTCTTTTTTAAAAAAAATGTTTATTTAATTTCTGCGGGAAAGAGAGAGTGGGGGAGGGGCAGGGAGAGGGGGACAGAGGATCCGAAGCGGGCTCTGTGCTGACGGCGGTGTGCGGTTCGAACCGTGAGATCATGGCCTGAGCCGAAGCCGGCCGCTCAGCCGACGGAGCCACCCAGGCGCCCTGAGGATTATTCTTAATTATTTGTCAGACAGTTCATAGATCTCTGTTTCTTTAGGGCCGGTTCATGGAGCTTTGTTAGTTTCCTTGGGTGGGGTCGTGTTTACTTGCCTCTTTGCGATCCCTGCATCCATGTGCTGGAGTCTGTGGTTTTGAGCACCTCTTCCAGGCTTCTACGGGTGTGTTTCGGCAGGGAAAGGCCTCCCCCAGGCAGCTCAGCTCCGTGTACTGTGTGGGTCAGCTGGTAACACTCACAGGCCGCTGGGACTTGCTGTTAGGGGTCTGTAGTTGGCGCAAGGCCACTGGCTGGGCTCCGTGTTCAAGTGGGGCCCCAGGTGGGCTCCCTGACCCGACGTGGCTGCCGGCTGGGCTCCGGGGCCATGTGGAGCCACCAGCTAGGCTCTGTAACCACCTGTGGTTGGGCAGAGTCCCAGGCTGTGTTCCCTGGCAAGGCAGTGCTACCGACTACCGGAGGGCAGGGCTGTGGACAGTAGCTCCTGCTTGGGTGGGGTCTCAGACTGTGCTCCCCGACTGGACGATGCTGCGGGCTGGGCTCTACGTTCACGCTGGGTGGGAGGGGGGGGCCCATAAGCTGGGCTTTGCCATCAGGTCGGCCCCTGGCTGTGCTCCGCTATTAAATGACGTTCCTGGCCAGGCTCCCTGGTCTGGCAGAACCTCCAACTTTACCTCACAGTTGCGGGAGGGAGGGGGGGGTGCTGGAGACTATGCTCAGCAGTCAATTAGGGTCACCATCTGGGCTTCCTGGTCAAGCGGGTCCAGAGGCTATGCTCAACAGTTGGGCCGGGCTGCTGGCTTGGCTCCCTGCCCCGGAGGGCCACAGAATGTCCTCCAAGGCTTCCAGGCATCTGTGGCCACGCCTTCCAGAAGGGCAAGACCGGAAGCTATGGTGAGCAGGTGGGTAGGATGCTGAATTTGCTTCCCCACCCAGGCAGGGAGGTAGAATGTGCCCCATATCCGGTTCAGCCCAGTTGACTGGGCTCCAAATCAAGCAGAGATGCCAACCGAGGTCCCTGGCCAGAAGGGGCCACACCGGCTCAGCTCCGCAGATGGGCACTGCTCCCAGCAGGAATGTAGTCCTTCAAGATGTAAGCACTGGTTGCTGCAAGCCCCGCCTCCTGGTCCTTCTGTCTCCGACCCCTAGTGGTCGAGCCCCATGGCTTCCCCTAGTGACCTCCATGAGGTGAGACCCAGTGGGCTCCCCCAGGAGCGTCCCACAACATTGGGAGAGCTGGGTGTCCACCTCAGGCTCTCTTTTTCCCGCTGGAGAAATGGCAGGCCGAGGAGGCCCTCGGTGCTGCGTCGCGTTGTCCGGGGGAAGGAATGATGTGATCCAGATGGAACTGTCCCTCTTACTCTTCTAATGTGGTCCTTCTTGTTCTGTGGTCCGGGGGCTGCCTCAGCCTCATCCCTGTGTTCTGGGATTTTAAAAACGATGTCTCGCCTGTGGTTAGTTTCCAGTTGGTCTTCTTTGTGAGACGGACCGAAGTCGTGAACAACTCCATCTTGATGATGACACTGTTCTTCATTTATTCTTATTCTTATTTAATTCATAGAGACAAATGATGCTTTCAGTCTAATTTGGATGATGGGGTCTCAAGATAAGGAGTAGATATGTCTGATGGTGGCTTACCTAGATCTTGCCACTAATCTCAGTTTCTCTGCTTTGACTGTTTTTTTTAATTAATTTATTTATTTTGAGGGGGGCAGAGAGAGAGGGAGAGAGAGGGAATCTCAAGCAGGCTCTATCTACACTGTCAGCTCAAAGTCCCACACAGAGCTTGAACTCACAAACAGTGAGATCATGACTTTAGCCAAGATCGAGTCAGATGCTTAACTGACTGAGCCAGCCAGGCGCCCCCTCTCTGCCTTGATTCTGCGGAGTGTGGCTGGAGAGAGAAAGAATTGGAAAGAAACAGGTCTGTTAGAATGGTGTCAGACAAAGAAAATGGCAGGCACACCCCATTACTACTGAGTCCCTATACTCCTGGCAAGGCATTCAGAACTCGTTCCTACCCGCTGATGACCAAAGACACACCCAGTTACTTACCTATTATTCTTCTTAGGTGACTGTCCACCCTTTAGATGCTAAGAGGACCACTGGGGCAAGGGTGGGGGTGTACCTTGAATCCCCCTCTTTCTTTTCTAGTCTCTCCCCCTCTACCCTTCCTGCTTCGCCTCCCACGGCCACCTGCAACCCGGCCATTCTGGAGGCCACTTCTCCGCTACCCTGACCCCCAGTACTTTGGGTTTGCTAGATATTCCTCGGTGTTTTTATGATGTCTGCGATGCGAGGAGACCCCCTTCCTGCTGGGGTGAGGAAAGGGCAGGCATCTCCTGCCTCACACGCATGAAGTGACATACAACCAACATATAACCAAAATGGCAGCTTGCACGGTATTCCCCCCATCCCATTTAGTGTTTCTTTTTCTCTTTTTATTTTATTTTTAATGTTTATTTATTTTTGAGAGAGACAGAGCGTAAGCAGGGGAGGGGCAAAGAGAAAGGGAGACACAGAATCTAAAGCAGGCTCCAGGCTCTGAGCTGTCAGCACAGAGCCCAACATGGGGCTCGAACTCACGAACTGGGAGATCATGATCTGAGCCAAAGTCAGACGCTTAACCGACTGAGCCACCCAGGCGCCCCACCATTTAGTGTTCCTTATATGGCAGCATGCTTAAAAACGTGGCAAAGGCTCATGGGACTCACATTTGGTATTTCTGCTGGTCTAAAAATGTTGATTTTTACGTGCAGGAGGATGGTCTCCGGAAGAGACTGGAACAGAGATTTGGATTGGCTCCTGAGTGAATCCCAAAGGATTAAAGCCTGGCTTAGGCTACGGGCACCGCGGTGTGAGTGCCACTATTTATAGCCAAAACGGAAAGCGTCGGCCGAGGATGCCCAGGGATGTTTTCATGGGAGCGCGCAGGCCGATCAAAACACGCAGCCTTCGGCCAAGGAGAACGGAAGAGCGCCACCTAGCGGCCGCTGCCGTCCTGTTTCTGGAGAAACTCCCATGAGAAATCGGACCCCCTTCCCACAGCAGGTCAGGGCCAGAAGGAAACCCAAGGCCTTGGAAATAAAAGAGTGCCAATGGTCAGCAGAGGTCAGAGGATCCATTCCACGAGGCTGTTTCATAATTACATGAGGTATTATCTTTTTCTCTGGGCTGTTTTGTGTTCATATAACAAAAGTAGCAACTAACTAATCTTAATTAATTTAGGAACCCCAGCCATGTGCCCGGGTATTGATCAGTTGGTTCGATATGTTGTATCACCTTTGTGATTCCAGAATATTTATTATTTGAAATGTTCCAGTCTGCAATAATTGTCCGGGGGGGGGGGATTTCCTACTAGAATTTAGGGGAAATCTTGTGCAAAACAATGTTATTAGGTTCAGAGAAAATGTAATAAATAAATACTTAGTAATTAATAGTTAATCTAATTATTGATTTAAATTAAGTTGGATTAAAATAAATAAAAACTATGTTGGAAATGAAGTTTATGCTTGGGCGCGTGTTTGAACACCTGCGTGAGGCGGGGGTTGGGGAGAAGAGAGCAAGCCCAAAGACACAAGGAATAAGACAAAGCAAAGCCAGAAATCAACGAACCCCACCATGTCCTGGAATTTTACAAGGGTCAGGAAGTCTAAACGGATGTCCGACGGAACAAGGCAAGCCTGGGTCTGGGAGAGAGCGAACCTGGATTCCTCATGTGTCTGCTGATATTCCTGGAAAGCAGACATGAGAAGCATCGTCTAGCAGCTGAACGCAGCCTCCCTGATGACTCTGGTCACCTCCTGCTTGGAGATGGGCACCCCTCGGGTGCAGACAGCCCCCTCCCCAGCACCTACAAGGGCGTGCCTGACACCTGCGTGTGGGCATGCAATTAGCTGGAGTCAGCACATGGCTAAATAACCTTCCTTACTCATCTTGAGAATATTGTAATTCTCACGACAAATGTATCCAGATTAGAAGAAATGACCATTACAGGTAGCGGTACAAAACTGTTTTGACTTTTGATGTCAATATGCATCCTGGATTATTTTGAAACCAGCCCGGACATTATACCATTTTGTCTGTAAAAAAATTCACTACATATCTCTAAAAAATGAGAATTTTAGGGGCGCCTGGGTGGCTCAGTTGGTTAAGCGTCGGACTTCGGCTCAGGTCATGATCTCACAGTTCGTGGGCTCGAGCCCCATGTCGGGCTCTGCACTGACAGCTCGGAGCCTGGAGCCTGCTTCAGAGTCTGTGTCTCCCTCTCTCTCTGACCCTTCCCTCCTCGTGCTCTCTCTCTCTCTCTCTCTCTCTCTCTCAAAAATAAATAAACATTAAAAAATAATAAATAAATAAATAAGGGTAGAAGGAATAGATTAAAGAGACTTACGAGGCTTATCAACAAATAATGTATATTGTTTGGAGGCTGATTTAAAATGTATATTGTTTGGAGGAGTATAAAAAGGCAACGTGCGGCATTCATGACATTTGAACATGGACTGGATATGACATCATGGTAAGGGATTATTGGTAACATTAACCGTGGTGAGACCCTGGGGCTCGGCTTCCGACATCACTGCAAAAAGTCAGGGAATCCAACGGGAGTTTTCATGAGCTCGTTAGACCTATCCACCAACCTGTGTTTACGCCCGATGCTGTAATTCCTTCCCTACCATCGCCTCTCGCCTAGGTTATTGCAAAGCCTCCTGACATTTCCCAGAAAGTGCACTTGGTCTCTGTGTAGTCTGTTCCCAACAAAGAAGTCAGAACAGGTGTTCAAGAGTGGATGTTGGGAAAAAAGAGAAAGAGTGTGCCTCTTCTGCTCCAAAGTGACTCCTGTTTCACTCAGAGTGAAAGTCTGGCTCCTTACTGTGCCCTCCAAGCTCCCGCATGCTGTGCCCTCCGGTCAGCTTTCTGATGGCATATATCCTCCTGTCGGTCATCCATCTGGTCAAACTACAGTCTTTTTTTTTTTTAATGTTTATTTATTTTTGAGAGACAGAGTGAGTGTGTAAGTGGGGGAGGGTCAGGGAGAGAGGGAGACACAGGATCCGAAGCAGGGTCCAGGCTCTGGGCTGTCAGCACGAAGCCCCACACGGGGCTTGAACCCACGAACCGTGAGATCACGACCTGAGCTGACATTGGACACTTAACGGACTGAGCCACCCAGGGGCCCCAGCAAATTAGTCTTCTTGTGGATCCTCTGATATGCCCAGTGTGCTCCCACCCTAGGCCCTTGTTGCGTTACTTGGTCTGGAATGTTCTCCCAGATGTCTTCTCTCAAAGCTGCCTTCTGAGTGATGCCTACCCTGGCCATTCCATCTAGAGGTTCACACACGACCCTACCCTGACTATTCACATCTCCTCTCCATGTTTCTTTCCTCCACAAACCACTTAGCATTCTGTATACTCCATTTAGTTGGTATGTCTTCCTTACTAGAACGTGAGCTGCGTGAGGGCAGAGAATTTTCTCTTTTTTTCCCTCCTACTGCTGTATCGTGGGTGCCCAGAGGAGCGTCTGGCACAGAACAGGGTCTCCATGAGGAAGTGCTGAGAAAATGAGAGCAGGCAGACAGGCCATCTGTAGGGGGATCAAAGCCATGACAATAGTGTCATCAGGTACGTTTTGGACTCTCACATCAGCAACAAAGCTGTGCCGAGCCAGCTGGAGTCTGAGACCAAAGTCAAAATCAGTAACGCTGGTCTTATTTTTATTTGAAAAGCTCTTGTTTTGTTCATCATGGATATCTTGCCTTGATTTTTAAAATGATTTATTTATTTATTAAAAAAATATTTGTTCATTTTTGAGAGAGAGAGAGAGAGAGAGAGCACAAGCTGGGGGTGGGGGAGAGAGAGAGGGAGACACAGAATCCGAAGCAGGCTCCAGGCTCTGAGCTGTCAGCACAGAGCCCAACGCGGGGCTCAAACCCATGACCCATAAGATCTTGACCTGAGCCGAAGTCAGATACTTAACTGATTGAGCCACCTGGGTGCCCTTATTTATTTATTGAAGTAAACTCTATGCTCAACATGGAGCTTGAACTCCCGACCTGAAGATCAAGAGTCCCATCCTCTACCGACTGAGTCAGCCAGGTGCCCCTGCTTTGATATGAATATATATGTGTTTTTTTTTTAATTTATCTTGATTATTGAGTGTTTTTTTGATGGCTCCTTAAATGTTACACATTTAACAGAGAGGCCCCTTGGTCCTGGCCTTGGCACTTTGAAAAGTGCCTTTGACATGTGATTTTTAATGTTTATTTATTTTGGAGAGAGAGTGCATGTGCGAGGGGGGGTTGGGGGCAGAGAGAGGAGGGGACAGAGGATCGGAAGCAGGCTTCAGGCTGTCAGTGGGCAGAGCCCGGTGTGGGGCTCGAACCCATGAATCGTGAGATCATGACCGGAGCTGAAATCTGACGCTTAACTGACTGACACCCAAGCACCCCTGTGACCTTTTGATACAATGAGAAATAATAATTGATCTCCATCCCTGGTCCCTGGCCCAGAGGCCCTAAAACTCTTGTAATTTCCGGAGTGAAAGAAATGAGAAGAGCGTCTTCTGTTAATCCTAATAACCTTAAATACCTGCATTCACGCTAGTGAGGTGACTCCTGGCAGTTGGAGAGCTGCTGGGCGGGGTCGCTTGCCAGAGACAACCACGTCGCCAGAGGGTGGGAATTTTCGTCTCCCTGCCAACGGCCAGCGATGTGATCCGTCCTGCTTCCAGGCGGGTTGGTGATGGTATTTATTGAAGACAGCCCAGCTCCACAGGAATAGAAGCTCCCGACCTTGGGACCCTTCCGGACTTCGTTCCACGTCCCTCTTCATCTGGATGTTCCTTTGTAGCCTTTATAATATCCTTCATAATAAACCTGCAGTGGTAAGTGAAATGTTTCCCTGAGTTCTGAGGCCTTTCCAGCAAATCATTGAACAGAGGGGAGGGTTTATAGCCAGTGGGTCAAAAAGTATGAATGGCCCCAGGCTTGTAGCCTGAGCCCTTAACCTGGGGGGTCTGCACCACTAAATATGCCCACCAGGGCAGATTTCAATTACCAGTGTGACTTCAACGGCCTAATAAACTTTCTGGAAATTTAACAATCGGCTCTCGTGAGCCAGTATGAATGGCTTCCTTGGGCCGTTGGGTACCTAGTTTATTAAAAATAAAAACATTAAAGGGGTGCCTGGGTGGCTCAGTTGGTTGAGCCTCTGACTCTTGATTTCGCCTCAGGTCATGATCCCAGAGTCATGGGATCGAACCCCACATCGGGCTCTGCACTGGGCATGTGGCCTGCTTAAGATTCTCTCTCTCTCTCTCTCTCTCTCTCTCTCTCTCTCTCTCCCTCTCTCTCCCTCTCTCTCCCTCTCTCTCCCCCTTCCCTCCCCCTGCTCAAATGCACACACAAATGCACACGCTCTCCTTCCCTCTCTCAAATAAAAAAAATAAAATAAAAACATTAAAAAATAAAGCATAAATTTCTAAGGATTTGAATAGAGAACTTTAACAGATTTTTAGTTAGAAAAAAGGAGAAAATGATATGTAAAAGGGCAGGAAAAGGGTAGAAATAGCTACCTAATTGCCCCAAAGAAGGACTTAGTGGCTGCTGCTTTCCTAAAACATCAGCCCAGACTAATTTCTTTGCAGAGTCATTTTAGCATGATGGACAGAGGTTGGTAGAAAGAATGGGCCTGGGCTCTGAAATGTGGCAGCACACGAGGGAATTTCTGACTTATATCGGCTACTTTCTTGCCTTCTGTTTACATTTAGAGGCATGGCGTTATCCGCTAGAGATCAGCAAATAATCTGGCAATTATTTCCTTGTGAGGTGACTTCCCATTTTCTTCTCTTCGCATTTAGCGATAGCTTTATACCAGCTCCTAACAGTGGGTCATGCCCACGTCTGCTTTCTGCCTACAGGGCCCAGATTCCTGGAGCCCAAGCACCACCTCTGTGTTCTGTTAGTTCTCTCTGATTTGCTATGGCAATGATACACAAAGCTGGCTCGGTCAGTAGAGCATGACACTCTTGATCTCTGGGTCTTGAGTTCAAGCCCCATGATGGGTGTAGAGGTTATTTAAAAAAATAAAAAAAAAAGAAAAAAGAAAAACAAAGAAAAAAGAAAAACAAAGCCAGACACTAGTTAAAATGGATAGATTTTAATCATTAACACCTTATCTCACTAGGGAAAGAGTCCAATGTGAACTGAACTCAAAGCGTGGATATTTTAAAGAGAAAATAAGGGAATAGGGAGGGGGTGAGCAGGACCTCCATGGAGTCAGGGAAGTGAAAAATGACAAAAAGTGGGAAGAAGGGGTTGGTCTATGTGAAACTCATCTGGGTTTGCTAGTTAGAGCTTACTCCCCTCCTGCAGAGCTGGGAGGCAGGGTTGGTTGGAATGAACAGTAAATTCCTTGGTCAGCCTTGAGTTTTTTCAGGCACACACTTTAAGGGAGTCCAGTGTTATCCTAGGAATGCGGCCTTGAGCTCTTAAAAGTTATGATGGAGTTCGTTCAAGTCTTTATAGGCCAAGACGGAGGGCCTCGTGGAGGAGAGGGCTCGCAGGAGCCTGGCCCGAGTCGGCTCAAGGAGAGAAGCTGTGTCCCCTGGCGGACGTTCACAGCTGATATTCTAGGAGTTCTCCTCTCTCTTCAGGCCCCAAGCCACAGAGGGCTGGGTCTCTGACTTCATGAAGCCGGTGGCCCGCAGCCTTGCCCGCAAGCCAACCTTGTCCTCTCTTGTAGAAACAGGGGTCTTTGCTTCTCGGTGCCGCCCTTAGAGCGGAAATGAGCCCCTGTGCTGCTCCCTGCGGAGGGCGAATCCCTGGGCGATCTTTCAGACAGAGGATTCCTTGAAGAGAGCCTGACCACCTGGGACTGCTCAGTGCAAAACCGAATTCTTCCAAGGCGCCTGTCACCAAAGACCAGTGTTGTCTGTTTTTAAATAAAGGGACTTGCCCAGATTTACTCTTTCTTGGCCCGATTTTCTTTGCTCGGATTAGCATTTGTGAGATTTATGCATATTGTTGTGTGTTAACACGGGCCAAACAATGTGCCCCATTGCCAGTAGGACTCAGTGGAAGGACTGCAGGTGGTGAGGGTCATTCCCACAGCTTCCCCTCTGCCCCCGGGCACGAAACCAGCCTCTGCTCCTTCGTAAAAATTATGATGATAAAGGTAACACGTGCCTGTTTTAGAAGCCCAAAAGTTTTAACGCAACAGAAAGGTAAAAAATTTAAAGTACAAGTCTCTTTCTACTTACATAATTCATACAAATCCACTTCCCAGTAACAATCACTATTATTGCTACCAATAGCTCACATTTATTGAGCAATTACTATGTGTAACATATGTTCGGAAGGGGCGCCTGGGTGGCTCAGTTGGTGAAGCATCCAACTTCAGCTCAGGTCATGATCTCATGGTTCGTGAGTTTGAGCCCCACGTCAGTCTCTGTGCTGACACCTCGGAGCCTGGAGCCTGCTTCGGCTTCTGTGTCTCCCTCTCTGCCCCTCCCCCATTCATGCGCGTGCTCTCTCTCTCTCTCTCTCTCTCTCTCTCTCTCTCAAAAAGAAATAAACATTAAAAAAGAAAACATATGTTCCCAAGCATCTTACAGCTATTGTTTTGCTAAGATTTGTCATGTGTTCTTCCCGATGTTTTATAAAATATACACATATCCTTTGCATCTTAAATAAAGGACTTAAGCTCTCATATTGTGAGTAAACTTGTTCTTTTTACTTACAATGTATCTTGGACAATTGCCATGCCACGATACATATGCCTCCTTCATCTTAACTTGCATGGTCAATATTGAATGGATAGGATACCATACTTTATCGAACAAGTCCTCTGATGAAAGACATTTTAGTTGTTTCTAGTCTTTTATTACAAAGAATGTTTCGATGAAGATTCTCGCATAAATGTTCTTGCAAACTTGTACATATCCGTAAGGTTATTTTGTTGGTGTTGATTTTTCTACTGCATTAGAATGTAAATTTTAATGTGGGCAGCGGCTTTGGTTTGTTTATTTCAGTATCCCTGGTATTTTATTCCTAGAGCCAAGCATATAGTAAGTGCTCAATAAATACTTGACCACTTACCATTGTACACCCATCAGACGGTCAAAAATGAGGAGACTGATAATACCAAGTGCTGGCAAGGATGTGAAGCAACTGAATCCTCGTATCCTGCTGAGAGTGTAAATCAGTATTTTGCTTTGGAAAGCACACTGACAACATCTCATATGTGTATACTCTAGGACTAACCATTTTCCTTCCTAAGTATATATTAAGCTCTACTCTTGCACGTGTGCTCAAGGAGACCTGTACAGGAATTCTAATATAGCACTCTTTGTATTGTACAAAAGCAATGCACAAAGTTGTATAAAATAATCCAAAAGCATTGTAACATTGTATTACTCTCCCACCACACACGCATACCACCCATTATTTTTTGTTCTGAACCATTTGAAAATAAGCTGAGTACATCATGATTAAGTAAGCAAGCTGCAGGAGCGCCTTGGTATCTCAGTTGGTTACGTGTCAGTCTCTTGATTTTGGCTCTCTCGGTTCGTGAGTTCGAGCCCCGCATCCGACTTGACACTGACAGTGCGGAGCCTGCTTGGGATTTCTCTCTCTCCACCTCTCTCTGCCCCTCCTGCTTTCTCTCTCTCAAAATAAATGAAACTTAAAAAAAAAAAAAAAAAGAGAAAGTTGCAGAAGGATTAGCATTTATAAAAACTCAAAATACATAAAACAATACCATAATGTTTAGAAATGCATACATATACAACAGAAATAGAAAGATACGAACTAGAATGACAAACGCCCGGTTTAAGCTAGTGGCTACATTGAGCATAGGAAAAGAAATGCGCAGGGATGGGTGCCCAAAGTTTCACTACCTGGAATTTTCTTACGTTGTGTGGTGAGTGCATATTTGTTATTGGCTTTACTTTTTTTTTTATGACTGACATATTTCATAATTTTAAAAGCATTATTCTATTCTTATTTTAATGAGCATTAAAACAAATCAAGACCGCACGTTAAATCTAATCAAGTGACTTCTTGGTGTTTTATTAAAATACCACTTTACTTCAAAATCTGGCCCTGGTTTCTGCACCTGGTAAATATGACACACCCGATAAATGTTTATTGGATGAACACATGAATACCCATCTCTCGATCTTTCTACATCTAAGCCCTATTAATGTGAGTCAAGGCCAAGTTCCTCTTGAAGATGCCCTCTTCAGGGTCCCTGCCATAGTGTTGGGCATCACCAATGGCTATAACCAAGGACAAGAGTCTTTTCTTATTTCTTGTGCCCCAGAGAGTTTCTTTCCTCATTTACCACATGTTCTGCAATTAAACTAGTGATCTCCCTGGACGCCTGGGTGGCTCAGTCGGTTGGGCATCAGACTGGTGTAGGTCACAATCTCGTGGTTTGTGAGTTTGAGCCCCACATCTGGCTTTCTGCTGTCAGTGTGGAGTCTGCTTTGGATCCTCTGTCTCCCTCTCTCTGCTCCTCCTTCACTCGCTCTCTCAGAAGTAATAAACATTAAAAAAATCGTTTCAATGAAAATAACCTGTTTCTCTTCCAGTTAGGGAGGGCCTTGTCTTATTAATCACTGTGTCTAGTTGAAGGTTCACACATAGCAGGTTCACTGGAAATGCTTAAACAGCATTAAATGAAACGATATATTTCCATGTGTCCAATACAAAGGCATACAAATGGTTTTTAAGCTATGTTTTTATTTTTGAATAGTTTTAGATTCACAGAAAAGGTGAAAACATAGTACAGAGTATTCCCCTTTACCCCCTTTACCCTGGTTTTCCCCATTGTTAACGTCTTATACTACTTTGGTACATTTGTCACAACTGAGAAATATTGGTACATTGTTGGTACATTGTTATTGATGAAATGCCCCACTTTATTGGGATTTCACTAGCTTTTCTCTGATGTCCTTTTTCTGCCTCAGGGTCCCATTGAGGATACATTACATTTTGTCATATCTAGGCTCCTTTCCTCTGTGGTGTTTTCTCAGATGGTCCTTGTTTTTGATGGCCTTTGGATGCTTTTGGAGAATGTTTGTAGAATATTCATCATGCTTGGACTGAGGTTATGGGTTTGGGGGAGACAGCTCACAGAGATAAAGTATCATTCTTATCACATCATATCAAAACTCTGTGCCGTGAACATGACTTATCATTGATGATGATCATCTGGCTGAGGTAATGTTGACCAGGTTTTCCCATTGTAGAGCTATCCCCTCCCCCTCTTTCCATAGTCTATTCTTTGGAAGGGAGTGTGAAAATTAAGATTTATTTAGAATGGAGTGCGGAGGCCAGCAGGGGGAGCTCTCGCTTCCCTCCACTCTTGTCCACTGTCAAGACCCAACAGGGACAGAAGGACCTTGCAGGTGGACGCCATTCCAGGAGGAGGAAGAAAGGGTTCCTCCTCCACCCCTCCCCTCGCTGCAAAGCGCAGCCGATGACAGACTGTCACAGCTCAGCCAACGGGAAGCTACTACACTCTGAGCTCCCGCCTTATTCCAATGGACTTTTTGTTTATAAAATCCTTTCCAATCTCCCCTTCTCTTCTATAAATAAGGGTTCTCCTCCTTTGTTCTGGGGACTTCCATACGGTTTTGCCATAGCTCGTTTGTCCAGTATTGCAATTCTCTGCTATCCCTGAATAAACCCATTTTTTTGCTGGTGAAATAGCTGGCGGGATTATTTTTAAGATTAACACAAGTCACTAGGCTCCTCTGCTGGAGGAATTATTACATAATTTGGAATTATGTACTGGGAGAGTTGTCTCTTCTCCCTCGTTTATTTATATTAAAATGTTTCTAGACATATATGAATAACACAGCTCAAGAACCTTCTTTTGCATCTTGAGGCTCTCCCTAACCTCCCAGCTCAAAGGCAGATTAGCGCCTGGAGTTATTTCCCCAGGGAGCCTCAGGGCAGTAACGGTGTCACGACCGTGATGGGGGGGGGGAGGGTCGGGGGGGGGGGATGGGCACCAGGGCGGTGGAGTCAGGGGCATGCGGCACAGGGCACTGCGAACGGGGGCCCCGGAGAGCTTGGGGGCTCCCTGGGGGCCCAGAACCCGTTCACTCTCCACCCGCCCTGGCTTCGCGAACATCCCTTGGCCAGCGTGCTTGGAAAATAGTTCTTGGAGCGAGCAGTCTGTCCAGTCATCGGAAATTTCTTCCGTCTCTTCCCTTGCGCAACGCCCCGGTGCAACAAGAATAATGGAGGTCGCAGCCGCCCTCAGCCCCCAGGAGGGGAGACGACGCCTTGGGTGATCAGAGCTACTTGGGACCCGCAGCAGCGCGGAGGCGGCGCGGCCGCAGGGCGTTGGGATCCGCCGCGAAGTGAAAGGGGCGTAGTCATGACCGTGGGCGCGGCGGCTGCGCAATGGGACTGGGAGGGGGTGGCGGGGGCGTGGCTGTGGGCGTGACTGTGGGCGTGGCTCTGAGCGCGGCGCCGCGCTCGGGGCACCGGGTGGCTGCGGCGGCGGCGACGGCGGCGGCGGCGTCCACCCCAGAGGCGGTTGTTGCTGCGCCCGGTACTGGGATCGCTGCCCGAGGCGCAGACGCGGTGGACTTCGCCCGCCCCGGCCCTCGGCTCGCTGTGGGCTCGTCATGGAGACCAACCAGAGGCCGTACCACCTGGTGGTGTTTGGCGCCTCAGGCTTCACCGGCCAGTTCGTGGCCGAGGAGGTGGCCCGGGAGCAGGTGGCCTCGGGGCACAGCTCCAGCCTGCCCTGGGCCGTGGCGGGCCGCTCCCGGGAGAAGCTGCAGCGAGTGCTGGAGAGGGCTGCTCTGAAGCTGGGTAAAGGGGCGGGGGGGGGGGGCCGCTTCCGGGGCCGCAGGGTTGGGGTCGCCCGCCGCGAGCGTTTGTCCTGCAGGGGGGCGCCCCTGGGGCTCCCCGGGCCCAGCCGCACGGCCGGAGGAGGAGGCGAGGCTGGAGGATAGCACGGCTTTGTTCCACTCCCTGAACGAAATACAGAAATAAATACGTTTCTCCTCCGTGGAATTCCTCCTCCTCCAGTGTGGCGAGTCCCACTGGCCGCGAAGACGGGGACGCCAGCTCCTCCTGTCTGCGCCCCGCTGAGCAGGGGCACCCGGTGGGGCTGCAGGTCTCCCCGGATTTGGTCGGATGGCAAAGCAGGGCTTTGCTCCCTTCGGGTGTTCTGTCCTCCCCCCTCGCCCTGCCTTTCTGGAAGTGTGCGGGGAAAGCCTAACAGTTTTTTTGATAACGATGTTGTGGCTTTCGTTTCTTAATTTATTTTTTGCCTGTTAAGAATCCTCTTTCTTACGCTCTCTCCACCCTCCCGCGTTCGTATTTCTGGTTTGGGCGTTTACTTATTCTTTTAGCACTCATTCAACATATTTTTACTGCGTGGTCTTTTCTGTGCCAGGTCCTGTTCCGAGAGCTGGGGGTACAGATGTGACAGCACACACAGGGACCCTGCCCTCAGGATCGGGGGAGGCATCTAACTGAGGATTCTTGCCGCCTGGTCTCCCCTCATACAGACCCACAGCGCCTGTTAGAGTTCGGGGTGTACTGTGTTCTTGTGTTTAACCTTCATCCCACGCTTCCTTCTAATTCCACCCTGAGCCTGCGTGTGGTGGGAGGTGTAGACTCTGTTTTGTTTGTGATTATGTGCAGAAGATCTCACGTAGGCTCAGTTCTACAACTCTTTCTCCCGCTAGCCACTGCCAATCTACAGTCTTGACCAAAGAGCTTGTTGGTGTTGTCTGTTTTAGTTTTCCAAAAGAAATAATTTCACTATTAAAATATATTCTTCCATTTCTTTTTCCTGCTCAACAAGACTGTGCAGGCACAGTCTGATTATCGTTTGTAATGCCTAGATTGAATTATTGTGAGGGATGCACCTTGCACCACCAGAACCTGCATTACTTGATTTTGTTAATTCCAGTTATTTACTTATAAGCCCATCATGAGTGTCCTTTTTTTTTTAATTTTTAAATATTTATTTATTTTTGGGAGAGAGAGTGCAGGTGCGTGCATGGGGGAGGGTCAGACAGGGAGGCACAGAATCTGAAACAGACTCCAGGCTCTGAGCTGTCAGTACAGAGCCCGGTGCGGGGCTCGAACCCACAAACCACAGGATCATGACCTGAGTCCAACGAATTTGGACTCTTAACCGACTGAGCGGCCCAGGTGCCCCCTATCATGAGCGTTCTTACCTAGACTGTGCCTTCTACCCCAGAGTCCTTTTTTTGTTCTCGTGATGATGATCTTAACAACCCCTTTTTACCCCCGTATTTTATCATATGTAGTTGGTTAGTAGTTGATGAGAAACTTCATCATGGAATTCCTGGCAGAGAGGAAATCAGGACAGCGATCTACTCAGTACCTAAACAATCGTAAAATTGTCATCTTACACAGGGTTATCATTTACACAGTGCTTAAGTTAGTTTTTTTTTTTTTTAAGGTTAGTATTGTATTTTTGTAGCAATTCTTAGTATTAACTCCATTTTCCTCATAGCTTTTTCTTTTTTATATCGCCTGGTTTAAAAAGTTCTTATCTTTTTTCAGTGCTTTTCCTGAAATTACCATCACTGATTAGTATAAAGAGAAGATCTGGAAGATCTAACACTGTATCAGATTTGTTGAAAACGATTTATGTCTTACTTTAGGAAGACCGACACTGTCCTCCGAAGTTGGAATAATAATTTGTGATGTCACTAATCCCGCCTCACTGGATGAAATGGCTAAGCAGGCGGCAATTGTCCTCAACTGTGTAGGACCCGTAAGTAATCAGCCCTTGTTTGTATCAGAACAAACAGTCTATTCATTTCTAACAGAATCTGGTATTTTATATTCTAGAGGAACATAAGGACAGGGTGCAGAAGAATTGGTTCAGGGCCTTAACCCCATCTGGGGGAGTTTTCACTTCCAGTGAGAGCAAATGGGTGTGACCAAAGTGTCCCAAGAGAGAGACCAGGCCCTCTGGGACACCATACTCCAGGAACGTGTGCTAGTTTGGTTACTGGTTACGGCTATAATTGCCATTTTTTTTTTTCTTACCGTACGCTTTTTTTTTTAAGTGTATTTATTTATTTTGAGAGAGAGGGCCGCACTTGGGTGGGGGAGCGGCAGGGAGAGAGAGAATCCCAAGCAGGCTGTGCACTGTCAGTGCAGACCCTGACTCCAGACTTGATCCCGTGAACTGTGAGATCGTGACCTGAGCTGAAATCAGTCTTAACCAACCGAGCCACCCAGGTGCTTCCCTTCCTGTGTGCTTCGTAAGTGAAAAAAAATGTTTGAGCGTGTACCCCCGATACATGTTTTTACCTTGCTTGTAAATGATATTCCTCTGTTACTGTACCAATATGTATGTTAAAAACATGTACAAAAATAGACTAAAAGAGGATTCGTTCATTTACTCAATGAATATTTATTGAATGTTTATTACATGTAAACTGCACTAGTGAAGGTACCTGGGACAGAATGGTGAACAAAACTGAAAATCCCTCATGGGGCTTATGGCCTGGCGGGGGTGACAGAAAAGGAGGGTTCTAATAGTAGGTAATGATAAGTCCTTTGAAGAAAAATAAGGCAGGGTAAGGAGTTAAACTGCTAGTTAGAAGGGTGGTCACGGAAGGTCTCCGTGAGGACCTGACATTTGTGTAGAGACCTGAATGAAGTGAAGGGGGTAAGCTACGGGAGCGTTTGAGAAGGGTGTTCCAGGGAAAAGCACATACAAAGGTCCTGAGGCGAGCGTGTGTTTGGCAAGACTGAGGCATGTGAGAGAGGGCAGTGCGGCGGGGGCCGGGCAGGACCGAGGTGGAAGTTAGGTTGGAGAGGAGCCCATGAATTAGGTCAGAGGGTGACGGGCAAGGTCAGGGTTTGAATGGTTGAAAGCAATAGCACGATCTGCTTTCCAGTTTTGAACTTCTTTGGCTTCTGAGAGGAAGAAGAGGTGACGGGGACCGACAGGGGGATGATCGCGGCAAGCCAAGCACAGGATATGGTGGGAAGTGGGTAGGGTCAGAGTGTACTTCAAGAGATCCACAGCTTTTTGGTATTGTTCTGGACGTGAAGGAGGCACCCTTGGCCTGTGCAGCAGGCAAAAGTTGGTGACGTTTACTGATCTGAAGAAGCCATCCCAGGTGGCAAAACATTTGAAAACTAAGCATCTCGAAGGTTGACGATCATGTTTTCATTGAAAGCAGGAAGGTGTTTTTGATTATCAGGTAAAACTGTAGGTGAGTTGTTTATTTAGATTAACCTCACTTCTGACTGGCTTGGATTCTGTGCTCTGCTGCTCCCATCACTCTCTCAGACACGTCCTTAGCCAGCTTCCTTGCCCTTCCCTCCCCAGAATTCTGGAAAAACCCAAACCTGGTTATTCCAGCCCCGCTTGCTCAACCCGTGAGCCCTCAACCCGATTATCCAGTAATCCAGTAACCCCGAGGGTCTGGAGACACCCTTGCTGACGGTCCTACTTTAAATACGTGGTTACAAACCTCATGTGGGGGCCTCAGCGCCTTAGAAATCCTGCACCCTTTTTTTAAGAGAGAGACAGAGCGTGAGCAGGGGAGGGGCAGAAAAAGAGGGAGACCAGGATCTGAAGCAGCCTTCAGGAGCTGTCAGAGCCTGACACTGGGCTCCAACCCAGGAACCGCGAGATCGTGACCTGAGCCAAAGTCGGACACTTAAATGGCTGAGCCGCCCAGGTGCCTCTAGCCATTTTTAAGTTTGCAATTCGATGGCACGAAGTGCATTGGCAGTGCTGCGTGATCATCACCATCTTATCTCCAAAACTCGTCATCGTCCCAACAGAAACTCTAACTGGGTCAGTTTTTGTTTTTTTGTTTTTTTAAGTTTGTTTTGAGAGAGCAAGAGAGAGCATGCCTGGGCAAGGGCTGGGGAGGGCTGGGGGGGGGGGGGAGAGAGAATCACAAACAGGCTCCACCGACATCGAGGTCTATCCCATGACCCTGGGATTATGACCTGAGCCGAAATCAAGAGCCAGATGCTCGACTGAGCCACTGGGTGCCCCGTTTTTGTTTTTGTTTTTTTTTAAAGAGAGATCTTTGGTGTTTCCTACTTTCCTAATTGGGCCAGTATTTTATAACCGTGTAGTGCTAATCAGGTTAGTGAGTTGAGGCTCAGCAGTAAGAAGAGAAAAATCGGGTAGCCTGGAATAGAACACAGGGTGAATGACACATGATATGGATAAGTAAGGGTTCATGAAACTTTTGTGTCAGTTAGATACATTGTGTGGGGGCTGCTATGTGAAGTGAATTTCTTAGCGTGGGTTGTGGCCAAAAAATTTTGAACGCCAGGGCTTTAGGGGCGCCTGGGTGGCTCAGTCGGTTAAGCGTCCGACTTCGGCTCAGGTCATGATCTCGCGGTTCGTGAGTTCAAGCCCCGCGTCAGGCTCTGTGCTGACGGCTCAGAGCCCGGAGCCTGTTTCAGATTCTGTGTCTCCCTCTCTCTCTGCCCCTCCCCCGTTCATGCTCTGTCTCTCTCTGTCTCAAAAATAAATAAACATTAAAAACAAATTAAAAAAAAAATAAAAAAAAAAACAAGTGATACCTGTAAAACTACTTAGGCATGCGTAAACGGGCGTGGGGCCGAAATACAGTGAAAAGGGACGAAAGAGGGTGTCACCATGGCCCCCTTTGCTGGTGGAGCTCTTCCTCCACAAGCTACCCTCAGGATACCTTTTGTGTCTTCTGTTCGACGTGTGACCACTGCGTGGGACCCAGGGAAGCAGGCCGAAGTCAGTTCATGTATTAACCACTAATAAGACCTCATTTTTTTCTCTGTGCTTCCCATAAACGTTAGCATGAATACACAGATTGCTCTCTCCACAGCTGAGGGATGGTTCTGTGGTTGCCTTGAGGTCAGCATGCCTACTTGGGGACCACTGGGTCGAAAGGTGGGGCGCTCAGAGCGGGATTGTGGTTTCGATCCGGAAGCGCGCTGGCTTCTCTGGGGAGAAATGCCTCCTCTGAGATCAAGGATCCTTGCCGTTTGTCCATTATCTCCTACAAGCCCAAGGGTAGACGGTAGAGAACACCCTCAGAACACACGAATCCAGGGGTGTCAGTGCACAGGCCTTCGTAGCACTTGTGCCAGAGTGCAGTGTGAGGCCGGGGGCGCTGCGCTGAAGGGGGGTGGGCGTGCTGTTTCTGGAAGGAGCTGCGGTTACCTAACCCGGAAGGCTGGGGCTGGAGCCAGCCTGGCAGCCGCGAGCAGGGGAGGGTGAAGCAATAGCGGGTTTAGGAAACTACGAGGTGTTTCGAACTTCTGCGACATGGGACTAAGGGCTGGTGGTGTGACCTGAGGCTTGAGCACTTTTTGTGACATGCTAAGAAGTCTGGAGATACAGGCACTGCAGAGCTAGTGATGCATGTGTGTGTGAGAAGGAGCACACGTGACCTCAGCTTTTTATTCTAGAATAACGATTTGGTGTTTCTTTGGTGATGGGGTGGGTTTGGCTGCAGCGAAACCAGTCACTGTAGTAAACTGCATGAGAGGGGGCAAAGGCGTGACCTCGGATTCGGAGGCGTGGAGGGGAGGGGACTGATTTGATGAAACGTGGTACCTTCCAGGGTTGATGGAGTCAGAGACAGCTTCTGGGTTTCTCACTTGAGGATGCGGTTAATCATGACACCCAAGGGTGGGTTCTACTGCGTGCTCTGTGCTAAGCTACTTGTGTCGTCTTATTTCGTCCTGACTACAGCCCTGAGACATAGGTGCTGTGATTATTCATCTCTTTTGATGAAGAAATCGAAGCTTAGAAGGTGAAGTACGCGCCCAAGTTCGCACAGCCGGTGGGTGCACAGAATGGACTCAGTCAGGCCCGACCGTAAAGCCTGTGCCCTAGACGGGCTGCTGGTCAGCCGTTTGCACAGTTCTGTCTCCTCAAGGTCCCTACCTGCAACAGGTCAGGACAGGAATGGCGAGTGGGGCCCAGGCGGTCTGAGCCACCACCTACGCTTCTAATCAATACACCCTAGTCACCTCTGTTATGAAGTAGAGGAGGAAAACAGGTTTGTAAGAAAGATGATGGATTTGAATTTGGGTTGTCTGCTCAGTATTCTTTTTTTTTTTTTTTTTAATGTTTTATTTATTTATTTTGAGAGAGACACAGCGTGAGCAGGGGAGGGGCAGAGAGAGAGGGAGAGAGAATTCCAGGCAGGCTCCGTGCTGCCAGTGCAGAGCCTAATGCGGGGCTCGAACCCACGATCCATGAGATCAAGATATGAGCCAAGAATAAGAGTCCGATCGATGTTCAACCGACTAAGCCACCCTGGCAACGCCCCCCGCCATGCCCCTGAGCATTCTGGAATTAAGACAGGAAATACATAAAATACAGTAGAATTATTATTTTTTTAATAAGTGAGGAAATCAGGGTGAAGAGAAAATAGGGGAGGGACAACGAAGCCAAAGTAAAATCAGTTTTACGCACGAATCATGCCCTGTGTCCTGTGCTCTTGCTGGTCCTGAACTTTCTAACAGAAACCAAAGATACGGAAGCGTCTGTTAGTTCTGGAGATAGACGTTGAATGTCATCAGGATACCTGTTGTAGGTGACATCAGGAGAGTAGAAATTTTCCGGGGAGATTCGGCAGCCCTGGCGTGCAGAAGAATCACCCATGAGGAATGTCACTGGAGTCTACCCTGCCTGTTGACATGCGTGTTACTGGGCTCCGTCCCCAGAAACTCTGATTTAGGGGGCCTCTGGGGTGGGATGGAGTCACCATCCATACTTAACATACTTAACGAGTCACCTAGGTGACTTTAACACAGGTGGACACCTGGCCAACTTGAGAAACTTTGGGAGAAGATAACCAAGAGAAAGGCCAAAAGAGGCTCCAAATGAGTTGCAAAGTGGATGTGTGTAAATCTTAAGGATTGCCCAAGATGAAAAAAGAGCTTTGGGGCACCTGGGGGCTCAGTCAGTTAAGCCCCTGACTCTTGATCTCAGCTCATGTCACAATCTCAGGGTTGTGAGTTTAAACCCCAACTTGGGCTTGACCTCTTTTGTTTTAATCTCTATTTCTATTTTATGTATATTTAAATTAAAAAAATTTTTTTAGGGGCGCCTGGATGGCGCAGTCGGTTAAGCGTCCGACTTCAGCCAGGTCACGATCTCGCAGTCCGTGAGTTCGAGCCCCGCGTCAGGCTCTGGGCTGATGGCTCGGAGCCTGGAGCCTGTTTCCGATTCTGTGTCTCCCTCTCTCTCTGCCCCTCCCCCGTTCATGCTCTGTCTCTCTCTGTCCCAAAAATAAATAAAAAACGTTGAAAAAAAAAATTTTTTTTAAAAAAATTTTTTTTTAAATATTTTATTTATTTTTGAAGGAGAGAGAGAGAGAGAGACAGAGCATGAGTGGGGGAGGGGCAGAGAGAGAGAGAGGGAGACACAGAATCCGAAGCAGGCTCTAGGCTCTGAGCTGTCGGCACAGAGCCCAAGGCAGGGCTTGAATTCACAAACTGTGAGATCATGACCTGAGCTGAAATCAAGGGTTGGACACTTAACCGACTGAGCCACCCAGGCGCCCCTTAATATTTCAGTCATGGTAACCAAGACTGTACTTATAAAACTCAGTGGCATTTCATTCATTTAAGCTTGCTAAGTACGAGTTAACTGCTGGCTTTCTTTATCCTTCCCCCCCAGTATCGATTTTACGGAGAACCTGTAGTAAAAGCGTGTGTTGAAAATGGAACGAGCTGTATTGACATCTGTGGAGAACCTCAGGTACGTAAAATGCAAAGGAAAGAATGGAATTAGCGACACAACTCTCTGTTAGCGTGGACGATACTTAGTGCAGGTTCGCAGACCTATTTTAGAATTCGATGTCCCCCTCCCTCGTGGTGACAGATGGTGTTCTGTGGACGGCTCACAGGAGAGCCCGATGGGAAGGTCTCTTCTTCCGTTTTCTCGAATTTTTTTCTTCCTTACCACCTCGTTGATTTCAGGTCTCTTGTAGGTAGGCTGTGCTGATTTTTATAGGTCCGGCATGCCGTGAATGGAATGAACTGAAGCGGTGGGGTGCGCGCAGAGTTTTGGAATCGCGCTTTTGGCACTTTTTCGTAACGAACTCCCTTTTTGTGAGCAGACACCTTTACAACATTGAAGGAGAGTACGTGCGAAGTCCTCTCCACCTAAAGATGTTAGATATTGCCGCTTGTTGAGTGCTTATTACCACGCTGGCGCTATGCTAATTAAGCATTTTACGCCATCTGAATTTTCAACGTTCCCGCGCGGTAGGTATCCTCTTTCCTCTTTTGCGGATGAGGAAATCGAAGCTTAGGAAGGTTAAGTCAGGCAGCTCAAAGTCATGCAACTAGTAAGTAGAAGGACGAGGACTCGAACTGAGGTTTGCCTGATTGTGGGAAGTGGAGTGTTAGTGAGCACCGAGCTCGGCTGCCTCCCTTTAAACTGTACCTCATGTTCCTGTAGTCTCTGCTGATCACCGTCACCAATGTACCCTTGATAGAATGTCGTGAGGTGACACTTTACCCCTGTGGTCTTCCACCCCAAACCCGTCACCCCAGTCTAGTCTTGAGAAGAATTCCAGTAGAGGGGCAGTCTACAAAGTACCTCATCAGAAGCCCTCAAAACTGTCAAGGTCCTCAGAAACGAGACTCTGAGAGACCGTCATAGCCAGGAGGAGCCTAAGGAGACATGACCGCTAAATGTCATGTGGGATCCTGGCAGAGAAAAAGGATGGATAAGGATGGACTGTGGCTAATGATAACGTTACCACCATTGGTTCCTTAATTGTAACAAATGTTCGTGTCCAAGCTGTCACGACGGGAGAAACTGGGTCGGGGTGCGTGGGAACTCTCCGCTACTCACATTTTCTGTAAATCCGACACTGTTCTGGAAGTAATTGTTAAACCCAGGCAGAGGATTTGAACAGACATTATTCTCCTCTTCCATCCCTCCTTCCCTCCACTTGTTTTACTCTAACTGTATATGTGCACAGATACATGTCCGTAATTGTGTCCGTCTGAGTAATAGGTTTGGGTTAGGCTTTCTTGCTTTTTTTTTTTTTTGTATTTTTTTTGTATATTAATTTAATTTTTCATAATACATGTGACTCTGACACTTAAAAGGCATTTTGAAAAAATTAATAGTGTCGTTAAGTCAGACCAGCTTATCTCCTGCACTGGTTGGCATCGGGTAGATATCCAGTCAATACTTGCTGAATAAATGAAAAACATTTCGACACTTAATATTTCACTACAAAGCCATACCGGTTAGCATTTTCAAAATGCAATTGCTCTGTCTTTTAAGGTCTCTCATCGAGTACTGATGTAAATGTTTCTGATTTAAATAGCTCTGATTCACATTTTTGTCCTGGATTTTTTAGTTTCTGGAACTAATGTATTGGAAGTATCACGAGAAAGCTGCAGAAAAGGGAGCTTATATCATTGGAAGCAGTGGCTTTGATTCCATTCCAGCAGACCTGGGAGTGATATATACCAAAAACAAGATGAATGGTAATTATCAATCAAGAAGCAATAAGTGGATTTACAATAGAAAGGCTTCATGTTTGTAGTGTGGAAGAGAAGCAGAACTATTTCTGTGGGTAATGTGAACACAGATGCTTTGTTTGTAATATAGCGGTAATTGTTATAAAATGTGACGGGGCGCCTGGGTGGCTCAGGCGGTTAAGCGTCTGACTCTTGATCTCAGCTCAGGTCTTGATCCCAGGGTCGTGGGTTCAGGCCTCATGTTGGGCTTTGTACTAGGCATGAAGCCTACTTAAAAAAAAAAAAAATACTACTGACGCTATTTTTTGAGATGCATGTTCTAAAGTGAGGAATTATCCATTGTCTCAATTTAGTTATGGTTAGAGCTGTAACATTTCCGGAAATAGAATTTCTGACAGTCATTGTAAATTCAAACTTGCTTGGTTTCAGAATTAATACATTTAAGAATATGATTTATATAGCTATTATAATTGAAGTTTTAAAATTTTTAATCAACAAAGCTGAAAAGTATTGAACAAATTTTTTGGTTTCTATTTCACCCCATTTGTAAAAGGAACCAATAATTTAAGAGTGGAAAAAATCATGTTGACTTGGGCAGCACATAATACTAAAATTGGGGGCGCCTGGGTGGCTCAGTTGGTTGAGCGACCGACTTCGGCGCAGGTTATGATCTCGCAGTTTGTGAGTTCGAGCCCCGCGTCGGGCTCTGTGCTGTTGGGCTCTGTGCTGACAGCTCGGAGCCTGGAGCCTGCTTCGGATTCTGTGTCTCCCCCTCTCTCTCTGCCCCTCCCCTGCTCATGCTCTGTCTCTCTCTCTGTCTCTCAATAATAAATAAATGTTAAAAAAAATTTTTTTAAATACTAAAATTGGAATAATACAGAGAAGATGAGCACGTCCCTGCGGAAAGATGACACACGCAGATATGTGAAGCGTTCCATATTTTTAAGACAAGAGGTGTTGGCGAGGATGTGGAGAAAAAGGAGCCCTGTGCACTGTTGGTGGGAATGCAAACTGGTGCAGCCACCGTGGGAAACAGTAGGGAGCTTCCTCAAAAAGTTAAAAACAGAGCTACCCTGCAATTCAGCAATTACACCACCAGGAATTTACCCAAATGGTACGAAAACACCAACCAATTCCAAGGGATACGTGCACCCCTCTGTTTATTACAGCACTCGTTACAGCAGCCAAGATGTGGAAGCAGCCCCCGTGTCCACTGATTGATGGGTAAAGAAGATGTGGTGTATACACACATATATCCATATCTGTGTGTGTGCATACACACGCACACACACTGGAATATTATTCAGCCGTAAAAAAGAATGAAATCTTGCCATTTGCAATGACATGGATGGAGCTAGAGAGTATAATGCTAAGAGAAGTAAGTCAGAGAAAGACAAAAACTATGTGATTTCACTCGTATGTGGAATTTATGAAACAAGCAAAGGTAAAAAAAGAGACAAATTAAGAATTGAACTCTTTTTTTTTTTTTTTTTTAGCGTTTATTTATTTTTGAGAGAGACAGAATGAGAGCAGGGGAGGGACAGAGAAAGAGGGAGACACAGAAGCCGAAGCAGGCTCCAGGCTCCAAGCTGTCGGCACAGAGCCTGATGTGGGGCTTGAACCCATGACCCGGGAGATCATGACCTGAGCCGAAGTCGGACGCTTAACTGACAGCCCCCAGGCGCCCCAGCAGACTCTTAACTGTAGAGAACACAATGATGGTCAGGGAGGTGGATGGGGAATGGGTTGAATAGGTGATGGGGATTCAGGGGTGCACTTGTGATGAGTGCTGGGTGATTAACATAAAAACCTGAAAAAAAAAAAAAAAAGAAATGGATGACAGCAATAGATACACAAGTAAAAAATGCAGGTTACTGACCTTCCAAAGTCGACTAGAAATGCCAGCTCTACTTTCCACTGAGAAATGAACAAAGTTCTATGCCTTAACAGTTATGCTCTTGAAAGCTTTTTGATGCAAATAATAGCAGCTTAGAATTAAAAACCCTTTATTTAAAAAAATGAGAAAAATAAATATTATGGTAAACAGGAAGTTACTAATGCCACGCTTATTTTAAAAGGGTCCGTTTAGAAAATGACATGAAATAGGTAACTCCAATGTCCTATAAACTGTTCTAGAGCTTGACCAGGTGGAAAGTGTTTCAGTTTATATTAAATAGTTAACGTAACTCTGGGTGCCTGGGTGGCTCAGTCGGTTAAGCATCTGACTTCAGCTCAGGTCATGATCTCACAGCTCATGAGTTTGAGCCCTGCGTCGGGCTCTGTGCTGATAGCTCAGAGCCTGGAGCCTGCTTCGGATTCTGTGTCCCTCTCTCGCTCTGCCCGTCCCCCCTCCCCCCACTCATCCTCTGTCTCTCTCTCTCTCTCTTTCAAGAATAAACATTAAAAAAAAAAGTTAACGTAACTCTGAAACCAAAGCCCCAGACAGATAGCACTTAAAAAGATAGCACCAAAAAAAAAGGCTCCAAAGCAGTCTTGCTTAGTGAAATTAGTAGTAAAAAAATGCTAAATAAAATTTTAGTAAATATTCAATGGCATTTTAAGAGAATCATATATCAACACCAAGGTTTTTTAGGAAGTTATGTAATCATTACATCAGAATATCGAAGATGAAAAGCTGTATGACCATCTCAATAAATCATCTGAAAATTCTTGCCATGTGCTGATTCCGATTTTTAGGAATTTAGGAATAGAATATTTTATTAACATAAAAATGTCGGAAGGCAATAGCCAGTATCATACTCGGTGATGAAACACTAGAACTGTTCCTGATAAAAAGAAGAACACGAATTGAACATCTTTAAAGCATTCAGTCTTGCAATCATGAACCTGGTCTTCATTTCTCAAAAATCTTTTAAATCTATACAGTTTAGACACCTTCGTGATAGTTTTGCATATTTCTCACTAAACTTGTTTTTAAATATTTAATAGTTTCTGTTATTTTGAATAGGTCTTTTTTCCTTTTAAGGGAAAACATTACACCTTGTTTAAAAACTTTGTTGTCATGATCTCAGGGTTTGTGGGTTTGAGCCCCTTGTCAGACTCTGTGCTGACAGCTCAGAGCCTGGAGTCTGCTTTGGATTCTAGGCCTCCCTCTCTCTCTCTGCTCCTCCCCCACTCCTGCCCTGTCTCTCTCTGTCTCTCAAAAATAAATGTTAAAAAAAAAAAAAACCAAAAACACCTTGTTCTCAGATACTGAAACCTGAGTCAGTGTTTTAACAAGTGTCCCAGCTGATCGTTTGATACAGCGGGCCGCATTTTATTGCATATTGCCTTCGGTGGTCCATGTTCTTTCTGTGGATAGGTTAGATCACAGAGCCATAAATCCCGACTGCGTTCTCTTAGCAACCCGCAGAATCCTCTCAGTGACTTGTACTGTAATGATCTGTTTTGGGCTTTGTCAGTGGCCCCCTAGCGATATTTATATGGCTATAGTTCTCATCAGTCTGGATGACGTGGTTATTCATTATCTTTCTTTGTCAGCTTTCTAGGGCCCCGTAATTTGGTCCTCTCTTGGAATTAAAACAAGGAAAACTGTCCTCTTAAGAACTTGATATACTTCTTTTTTTTTTTTTAAGTTTACTTAGAGCACATGCACGCACAGGAGTTGCAGAAAGAGGGGAGAGAGAGAGAGGGAGGGAGAGAGAGAGAGAATCCTAAGCAGGCTCTGCACTGCCAGTGGAGAGCCCAACGCAGGGCTCCAAGTCATGAACTGCGAGATCTTGACCTGAGCCCAAATCGAGAGTCGGACACTTAACCAACTGAGTCACCCAGGCGCCCCTTGATATATTTCGTATGATCAGATTTTCAGAATTTGCGCATTACGTTTTTCTCTTGTCTTACTGCTCTTGAGAAATTCAACAATTATGTAACTACTATGCCTATATATTAGTCCCCATGGTTACATGATTGATTTCTCCCTCTTTTTCTGGCTTTGGTTTTCTGTTATTATTTATGCTTATTTCTTTATTTCATTTTAACAGCCTTAAGTATTTTATAAGCCATCACACAGGCCATTTTGATAGGCTTTCTGTGCATTTATTCATGGTAAATCAGTACAAACAAGCCTTCTTGAAAGCAGTCATACTGGAAAACAGAATTAATCCCACAGATGTAATTTTGAGAACTGTGTCCCAATGGGTGTTCAGAGTGAGTGAACTTGTTGCCTTGTTGCCTTCAGAGCGAGTGAACTTGTTGCCTTGTTGGAAGAGATTTTTAGTGTTTTCAGTCTGAATACTAGAAAAGATCTTATTAGTACTAGCACTTGGAGTTTATTCTAAATGATTCTTTCTGACAATTTCCTTGGCTTCAGTTGCTTCTTAAGTCTGTTTCCAGTAACATACTAGAACTGTTACCAGTATTGATTTTCTGACTGTATCGGCTATAGGCTTAGTAAAAGTGGTCCCTAATGGAATAGGAATAGTTCATTACTACACGTCTTGGTTACATAGATCTTACTCGATTTACTTTTGCTATTCTACTCTTTTAGGTATGCTGACGGCTGTGGAAAGTTTCCTGACTATACATTCTGGACCTGAGGTTAGTTTTTCTGTTTGTCAGGTGATTTTTATAGTTAACATTAAAAAGCATTTTGGAAATGATAACATGCCTCCTAAAAAATATTTAGATTAATAAAATTTTATATCTATTTGTAATTTTTAGTATATGAAAGTTACTATGTTTAATTTTTAAAAAATATTTATTTAGTTTTGAAGAAGAGAGAGACACAGTGCAAGCTAGGGAGGGATAGAGAGAGAGGGAGACACAGAATCCAAAGCAGGCTCCAGGCTCTGAGCCATCAGCACAGAGCCCGATGCGGGGCTTGAACCCACGGCCGTGAGATCATGACCTGTGCTGAAGTCAGGTGCTTAACCGACTGAGCCACCCAGGTGCCCCTACTGGGTTTAATTTTTAAAAGTATATGGTAGATTGCTGGGAATTACTTAGACTTAAAATAGAATTTTGTTAAAAACAACTGCATAGCCCATTCTGTTAGAATGAGTTACCAGCATCCGAACACCAAATTATATATTGTTGTTGTGCAATAAATGTTGTCAGCCAAGACGATTGTCACCTTAGTACAAGTCAGGGCACTTCTGTTATCTGCTTCACTTGGAGTTAGGTGCTGTTGTGGCCGTAAAAAAATACATGATGTAATTACTGAATTTATAGTTTATTTGGGAACCTAAGACAGTTGTGTTTCTGGGGGGACCATGCTTTTTGATAGCACTTTTATTGCCGGGTCTACACTTGAGGCTTCATAAATATTGTTGTCTTTAAAACACATTCGTTCAGCAAACACTGTGTAGTGTGACACATAAATGAATCAGATGCAAACCTGTCCTTAAAGACATAAAAATTTAGCTTGAGGGGCGTCTGGGTGGCTCAGTCGGTTAAGTGTCCGACTTCAAGTCGGGTCATGATCTCGCCGTCTGTGAGTTTGAGCCCCACGTGGGGCTCCGTGGTGACAGCTCAGAGCCTGGAGCCTGCTTCGGATTCTGTGTCTCCCTCTCTCTCTGCCCCTCCCCAACTTTCGCTCCTGTCTCTCTCTCAAAATGAATAAACATTAAAAATTTAAAAAAAATTAAAAGATGAGATGAAATACCATCGGATTCTGAGAACGGAGAGTAAATCTGGCCTCCCAAGGCCAGAGATAAGAACTTTTAGTTATTTATTTTTTATATTTGTTTTTCAATGTGTATTTATTTATTTTGCGAGCTACAGAGGCAGTATGAGAAGGGGAGGGGCAGAGGGAGGAATCCCAAGCAGGTGCCACACGGTCAGCGCAGAGCCCCACGCGGGGCTCGAGCTCGCAAACGGTGAGATCGTGACCCGAGCCGAAACCAAGAGTCAGATGCTTAACTGACTGAGCCAACCAGGCGCCCCCGGAGATAAGAGCTTTTAGAGGCTGTGACGTGGACTGAATTTCTAGAGGTCGATGCTGTGGAGCCTGGATGAGGGAGAGGGAGCAGTAGAGTCAGGACATGGCTGTGGGACGGTACAGGGCCCGTCAGGTAGGATAATGGCTGCCGTCATCTGGATCTTGGGTTCGGATTAATACACGCAAAGAATTACATAAACATGCTAAAATTCGTGGGTAAAGAGGATGTCCACAGGGTATCAGAATAAAGGGAAGGGGTAGTGGGCCTGGGGAACTGGGAAGGCCTCCTAGAGGCCTCACCGAGTTCAGCCTTGAAGAGTCGGTAGCCTGTGGAAGGTCAGGAACAAGCATGAAGGACATGCCTGGATCTGTGGGGAGCGGGTGTGGAAACCCAACTCAACCGGCCGAAACCGGCAGAACGAAACATGAATTTACAGGTTCGTGTAACCAAATGACTGCAAGTAAGTAGTATGGCTGGATCTGGATGTTCGGATGGTTATTCTCCGCCCCCCCCCAACCCCCCATATCCTCTGTTTCTGTCTCTTCCATCTCTTCTGGACTCGTCTGCGTAGGCTCTCAGCGTGCCCGAGAAGGTGCTGGCAGTCCTAGGTGCACATTGTCTTAATGTTCCTGACTTCCGGGGAACAGCTAGCAGAGCCGATGTATCACGTGACCGGGAAGTAGTGGGCCATCTGGCTGTTCTTGAGCCAGTCAGCGTGACCGGTGTCATGAGTAGTCAGATTGCCCAGGTGGTCACGGGCCCCTGGAGGGAGACCCTTGGAGTCAGTCTCATCTGCACCACGTGGAATGACTTCCAGATGGGAAGGAGGCTTTCAGAAGCCGAGGATTGCAGGGAGCTGCTGACTGGGAGAGTCGGACAAGAGGCTTCTTTTGACAGAGCAGCGGGAGATGGGATGGGAAAGGCGAGGTGGATGTGAAGAAGGCGTCTTCCCTTCCCGTGAGGAATACAGGAGCCCCTGAGTGGATGGTTCTTAGGAGTCGAGTCAGGAATCCCTCCTAGGACATACAGATTTCGAAACTGGGTTGCGTGGGCTTGAATTCTGGCTCTGCCACTTACCAGTGACGTGCCCGTGGCCAAGCAGGCCGTACTTCCCCTCATCTCTAAAGGAGACGATCGTCGTATCTGCTCCATACGGTCGTTACGAGGGTTAACTTACTCAGCGAATGTACATCAGAGCCGTGGTTGGCAGCTGGCAAATCCCTCAACTAGTGTCAGTAAGTATTATTTTTATTAGTATTGTTAGAACTTGAAGTTGGGGCTTCACTCAGGACAGCAGAGTTGAAGCATCCATATCAGTGCAGCCCCCTCTCGCTCCCCCGAGGCAGAGTCCACAGCCTGACTTTTACAGGGACGGGGAGATTCCGTGCACCCCGAGTCACTAAGCTGTTCTCGTGCCCCTCCTTATCTTATGTTTCCCCTCGATAGAGGACAATGAAGAGGTAACGTGGAAAGCCCTGTGCATTTGGGTATTATGAAATGTATTTTAAATTTATGTCATCAACCCAGAGCTTTCTTCTAAACTCAGACTTAAAACGTCCCAACACTAATTGACATCTACACTTGAACGTTTGATAGATACCGCAAACTGTACTTTTTTGTGCATAGCTGACCTCCCGCTTTTCCTTTCCAAACGGGCGCCAACCTCAGCTTATTTGTATCAATTTCAGCTGGTCGCGATGCGTCCGTCCACGTATTCAGCTCAGATGGTAGGATCGTTGCTATCTCTGTCTCCTGAACCCCAAGTCCGGTCTGTCAGGAAACCCTGTTGATTCTGCCTTTGAGATCTGTCAGAATCCGATCACTTTTCACCATGTCTCTTCCTACGACCCCGTTCTGGCTACCACCTGTTCCTGTACAGTCCTCCCTCGACACAACATCCTGGCTGGTCCTTTCCAGACATAACTCGATCACGTACTCCTCAGCTCATAATTCTTTAGTGGCTCCTTACTGCATCTGGAGTGCAAGCCAAACGTCCTTCCGGTTAGTGATAACTGATCTGGCCCTGGTTAGTCTCCAACCTCCTCTCTTACAGAACGCCCCTCATTCATTCTTCTTCATTTATTTGTTTTTTTTTTTTAAAGTTTATTTATTTATTTTGAGAGAGACAGAGACAGCATGAGTGGGCGAGGGGCAGAGAGAGGGAGACAGAGAATCCCAAGCAGAGCCCCTTGCAGGGCTTGAACTCACTAAACCGGTGAGATCATGACCTGAGCTGAAACCAGGAATCTGACGTTCAACCGACTGAGCCACCCAGGCGCCCCCATATATCGTATTTTTTATTGAGTTTATCACTCTCCCTGGAATGTGAGCACCACAAAAAAGGATCCTTGGCTGTTAATTCACCAAGCACCTAGAACAGTGCTGGTCACGTAGTAGGAGCTCAGTAAGTGTTTTTTGGCTGACTTGAGTGGACGAGGCTAACTTAACCTTCATTCCAAAACTCTGTGGGAGTAATTCCAGAATGTAAAAGTGTAGTCCGGTTTCAAAGGAATGTAGAGGTAAAAATCCTAAATAAAATACTAGCAGATTAAAAGCAGTAATACAGGGGCGCCTAGGTGGCTCAGTCGGTTAAGCGGCCGACTTCAGCTCGGGTCATGATCTCGCGGTCCGTGAGTTCGAGCCTCGCGTCGGGCTCTGTGCTGACAGCTCAGAGCCTGGAGCCTGTTTCAGATTCTGTGTCTCCCTCTCTCTGACCCTCCCCCGTTCATGCTCTGTCTCTCTCTCAAAAATAAATAAACGTTAAAAAAAAAATTTAAAAAAAATAAAAGCAGTAATACATAAGACAAATAGCGCATTTTGACCAAGTTAATTTTACATACGAAATGTGAGGTTTAACATTATATAGTCACTTTGATTCACTCCACCAACAGGTTAAAGGAGGACGGTCATAGGATCATCTCAATAAATAGAGAAACAGCATTTGATAAAATGTGTCTATTCATGATTAAAACTTGCAGCAAGCTAGGAGTGGAAGGGAAGATGATCTTTTTTAAAAAAGCTATACCAAATATGATACCCAGTGTTTAACATTGAAAACTTTTGCTCTGAGTTCAGGAATGACTCGGGAGCCCTCTGTCATTACTCCAGCCAGATTCTAGCCAGAGCAGTAACACACGAAAAAAGAAAGAAACTGTATAGAGGTTAGAAAGGAAGAAACGAAACTATTTTCAGCAGATGATGTAATTGTGAATGTAGGAAATTCAAAGGAAATCTGCAGGTAGTATTACTAGAATTAGTAAATGAGTTTCATCACCTACTGGAAAAATTCTTTTTCTCACCTGATTGCCTTGGCTAGACTCTCCAGGCCAGGACACTGGGGAGCAGAAGTGGCGAGAACAGACATCCTTGTCTTGTTCCTGATCTTAGAAATCTTTCAGACTCTTGCCACTAAGTATGATATTAGCTGTGCGTTTTTATGGATGCCCTCTGTCAGGTTGAGGAAATTTCCTTCTTTTCCTGGTGTGTTGAGTGTTTTTAACGTGAAGGGTTATATTTTATCAAATGCTTTTTCTGCATTTATGGAGACGATCACGTGGTTTTGTTTTTTATTATCTTCTTACACGGCATCACTTAAGATTGATTTTCCTATGTGGAGCCAACCTTACATTGCCGGGGTAAATCCCACTTGATCATAGTATATAATCCTTTTTATGTATTGCTGGATTTAGTTTGCTAGTATTTTGTTGATGGGTTTGTATCTATACTCACAAGGAATATTGGTCTGTAGTTTTCTCATGATGTCTTTGTCTGGTTTTAGTATCAGGGTAATTAATACTGGTCTTTGGGGAAGAGATTTTTGCAAAGGATCAGTATCAATTCTTTTTTAAAAAAATTTTTTAATGTTTATTTTTTATTGTTGAAAGGGAGAGAGAGTGAGCAGGGGAGGGGCAGAGAGAGAGGGAGAGAGAGAATCCCAAGCAGGCTCCACACTGTCAGCACAGAGCCCAGAGCTCAATGTGGGGCTTGAACCCATGAACCATGAGATCATGACCTGAGGCGAAGTCAGATGCTTAACTGACTGAGCCACCCAGGCACCCTGGGCATTTCTTTCCTTTTTTTTTTTTTCCTTTTGTTTAAAAAAATGTTTATTTTTGAGAGACAGAAAGAAACAGAGCACAAGAGGGGGAGGGTCAGGGAGAGAGGGAGACACGGAATACGAAGCAGGCTCCAGGCTCCGAGCTGTCAGCACAGAGCCTGACACGGGGCTCAAACCCAGGAACTGTGAGATCATGACCTGAGCCAAAGTTGGACACTTAACCCACTGAGCCACCCAGGCGCCCCATGCATTAGGGCTAATTTTGAAAGAATATGGCCAGCTGGTTGAGTGAAAATGAAGTGAAACTCGGTGGCATATTAAAAAGAGCATAAGTGATGGTAGGAAGGCAAAAAGAGCACGTGTTGGTGTAAATATCCAATATGATCAAGCTAATGAGTGTTCATGCTGCCTGAAAATTCATCTCAAGATTGTTAAATAAGGGATTATGGCTTGCTCAAATAGAAGTGAAATGTTCTCTGTAAATACTTATAAGTTCCTTGGTTTTACATATTAGTAATTGTCCCTTAAGATGTGTTTATTTCTTTCTTTTTTTAGAGAACAGAATTTTTTTTTTAATGTTCATCTGTTCTGAGAGAGAGAGGGAGAGAGCGAGCATGGGGGAGGGGCAGAGAGGGAGAGAATCCCAAGCAGGCTCCGCACTGACACGTGGGGCTCAATCTCAAGAACCGTGAGATCGTGACCTGAGCCGAAAGGGAGTCGGGTATTAAGACGTGTTTCTTTAACTCTTGAATTATTTTTTCAGGGGTTGTGTATTCACGATGGTACCTGGAAGTCAGCAGTTTACGGTTTTGGAGATCAGAGTAATTTGAAAAAACTACGAAATGAAGCAAATCTGAAACCCGTCCCAATTATTGGTCCGAAATTGAAAAGAAGGTATATTGACTCAAAATCTGTTCTTTGGTACATCTGGTCTCAGTATATTGTCATTGATCTGATTATTAATAAAGTATGCTACTAGAAAATCCTGAGACTGTTCTATAGTAAGTTCAGGATTGTCTTCATAGCTACATAAAATACAATTAATGCATTATTCTAAGCTTAAGTACTTTGATATTAATATATTTGGACTCGGGGAAAAATTTTTTGAATGTTGTGACTTTTCCATATCAAAATCAAACATCAGCTAAATTTTATGCAGTAAAACCTCCATTTTAATTTTTTTTTTTTTAACGTCTATTTATTTTTGAGATAGAGACAGAGCATGAACGGGGAGGGTCAGAGAGAGGGAGACACAGAATCCGAAACAGGCTCCAGGCTCTGAGCGGTCAGCACAGAGCCCGACGCGGGGCTCGAACTCACGGACCGCCAGATCATGACCTGAGCCGAAGTCGGCCGCCCAACCGACTGAGCCAGCCGGGCGCCCCAAAACCTCCATTTTAAAGGGTGATGATCTTGTGTAGATTATCTGTTAATAGCACTCTTCTGTGAAAACTTTGTATGTGAGAACTCTAAACTGACCGTAGAGTTTGGCTGTTGAAAGGAGTGTCGTCTAGGGAAACTGGTGGGCTCAAACGTAGCTGCCCTGTGTTCCGCGCCCTCGGAATGCTGTCCCACCTGTCACTTGTTTGGTGTAGTGGGGAACTCGGACATTTCAATGAAGGACAGGTCTGCCATCTTTGCGGTTGTTCCTGCTTCAAGAAAAGTTGACTGTTTGGTTCACAAAGTCACCAAGTTAGCCATAAGTGGAGAAAACGCACCGCGGTCACGGGTCTGCCTTGCAGGTGGCCACTTTCCTACTGCAGAGAACTCAGCAGCTACTCGGTCCCTTTCCTGGGAGCGGATGTATCTGTCGTGAGGCGGACCCAGCGCTACCTGCACGAGAACTTGGAGCAGTCTCCCGTAAGTGTGCCCGATTTAACTCCTGAAAAGAGCACTGCGTTCGTTCCAGCCCCCCTCGCTGTTTAACGTAGGAGCTTTAGGTGTGTAAAGCAAAACAGGAAGGCCAGCCAAGGCGCGCCTCAGTTTCTGGAAGTGCACGGAATGGGGCGCGGAGAGCACTTTGCATTGTGGGAGTGGAGGTAGCCTCCCCACAGTTCAGACCTGGCCCGCCGAGTACCTTGTCAGTGCAACAGAACAGCAGCAGATTTAGTCCAGAAACGCTGGGGTCACGAACCCCCACCAACCCTGTCTAGAGTCTTAGCTGCTGGGAGGGAGTCTCCCCTGCCTGTGGACGCGTCTGGGCTCTTCTGGCCTCGCCGCCCCCCCCCCCCCCCCCCCCCGGGGTATCGTCTTACTCCTTTTGGTGAGGGAGCTGCTCCCACTTTTGAGACTTGAAGGAGACAGTGAATCTCAAGTTAAAGGATTATTTTCTCGTGGGAGGGGTTGTAAGTAGCATTCACATATCTACATCCTATAATGTGTCATCACTGAATGTAGCTACGTTCTTGTGGACTTTTGTGTTCAGGCAGAGGAAGCTACAATTTCTTTAAAAAATATGCTCCCAATGTCTGCTTTCTGAACAAGCTTTTAGAACGTAACACGTTCATAAAGCGGAGAGTGCTTTTGCTCAGCATTTTTGAGGACAGAGTAAGTTACAAGTAGCCGACACGCTTGTGTTACTGAGTGTGCAGACGTAGGGTTGACATTCTGACTTTGTCCCTCTCCTAGGTTCAGTACGCTGCTTATATAAACATGGGAGGCATCACCTCTGTTATTAAGCTGATGTTTGCGGGACTTTTCTTTTTATTCTTTGTGAGGTTTGGCATTGGAAGGCAACTTCTTATAAAGGTAAGTAATATTTTAACGAAATTAGGTCTTTAGTAGTATTTTCCGTGAGTTTTAAAAAAATGTCACTGAGCGTTTTTTGTTTTTTGTTTTTGTTTTTTTTTCCCCTTAGTTCCCATGGCTCTTCTCCTTTGGTTATTTTTCAAAACAAGGCCCAACACAAAAACAGGTAACTCTTTCTTTTGTATACAGGTCTTTAAAATAGTAATTTTCCTTAATTTGTTTTTACTTTTCCTCAGTGCATTTACAATAACAGATAAGACTTGATGGGGCACTTACCATGTTGACAAGTGCTTTTATGTTCTTTTCATAAGTTAGATCACTTAGTCTTTTCAGACACCCCTTAAGGTAGGTATTATCTCCACTTTACAAATGAGGAAACTGAGGCACAGGGGCCAAGAACCTTGCAGAATTTAATTTTTTGAATCAGGTTTTTATATCTCCAAGGGGGGCAATTCTGTCTGGCCTGTATTTCCATTACTTGTTGGCTAGTTGTTCTTTTTTTGAGAAAGAGAGAGAGAGAGAGAGAGAGAGAGAGAGAGAATCTTAAGCAGGCTTCATGCCCAGTGTGGAGCCCAACGCGGGGCTTAATCTCACAACCATGAGATCATGACTTGAGCCAAGGTCAAGAGTCAGATGCTCAACCTACTGAGCCACCCAGGTGCCCCTACTTGTTGGCTGTTTTTGTCTTGTCTCCTCAAACAGCTATGTGAAACCAGATTACCACCTTCTGCCGTTACCCCCGTCCTAAAATAAAAACTGCCTCCAGCTTGTCCTCTGAAACGACTATTTCAGTGGTGCCGTCCTTGTCTAGGCCACAGCCTAGGAACCGAACCGTCTGTACCGCACCCAAGTTCCTCACCACCTCCATCCCCTGGCAACACACCCGTCATCAAAACTTGTGTCTTCAAAGAACTGATTTTTGCCCCATGCTTAAAGGATGATAGGGTCTTCTGGCAGAATACTGATGTTTTCACCTGCTGAAAATGTCTCATACGAAATAGAATATTTACTGTGTTTAGGAAGGAGATGACATCTTTAGTAAATAAGGCCTTTGCGTTTTCCTCAGATGGATGGCTCATCGTTTACATTGAGATTCTTTGGTCAAGGATACAGCCAAGGCTTTGATCCCGAGAAGGGCAAACCAAATACGAGAATTTGTACTCAGGTGAAAGGACCAGGTATTTCACATATGACATAAGAGTGCTGGGGCGTTTTACGTTGTCCTAAGGTATAAAGCAGTATTATATTTTTTTCTTAGAGCTTAATTATTTTAGAAATAAATTGCACAAGTTATTTAAGTAACAATATAAATTATTCTGTTAAAGGAAGGATTGAAATTGTTATAATCTAATTGTCTTAGTGTATCCCTCCCCCTGGTTTTCTTTTTTAGTATTATTTAATAATTTTCTGAACAGCATATTTTAATATTGATAAGAAAAGGGGCTGGTTGATATATATTCTCCTACTCAAGGGTCATTTTAAAGCAGTATAATTGTAATATAAAGCTGTGGACCAAGGTTTCTTTGCAGTCTTTGAACAGCCCTACATTGTTTGTAAAATGTGTGTGCTATGTGCGTTTTCCTGGGGAGGATGCAGGCTTTTGATGGGTGGCCAAAAGGGTCTGTCACCCAAAAAAGCTCAAGAACTTTCACTGTCAATTTTACAGAGCGGTGCGGAGACACTTCTGCTTGTGAATTACAGCCTAATTATAAGTGTAATTACCAGCACCTCTGGTAGATCAAAGGGGGTCTGCTTTGCAGTTTCAGTCAAGCCAGATGGCAAAGATATCGTTGTGTCTTGCCCTCTTTTCAAATTCCCACCAGGCTTCTTAAGATAAATTGACTGTATTTTTATTATTTGACCGAACTGTAAACACTGAGGTTCCCCTTGCTTAGAAACTTTTTTTAAAGTTACTCAGTTGTTTTTCTTTAAGAAATCGAATCTTTTTTTTTTTCTAAGTTTATTGATTTTGAGAGACACAGCGTGAGCTTTAGTGGGGGAGGGGGAGAAAAAGAATCCTAAGCCGGTGCCGCGTTGTCATTGCGGGCCCCGATGTGGGGCTTGAACCCATAAACTGTGCGATCCTGACCTGAGCCAAAATCAAGTGTCAGAATAAAACCTCCCATTTGATTTTTGAGTGTTGCCGAATGCATTAACATCTTTCTTCGATCATCTGTCTTCCGCAGAGCCTGGCTATGTGGCTACCCCCATAGCCATGGTCCAGGCAGCTATGACTCTTCTAAATGACGCCTCTGATCTTCCTAGCATGTAAGTCTGGTTTTCTTCTAATTCGAAGAGGCCTTTGTCATCCGTGTTATATTTTCGCTTCTTTTGATGCTATTTTCAGGCAGTGGGTCTGCACATAAGCATGCACGTGCCCTTTGAACCAAAGATAGAGGTAAATTAAATTTGTAAGAAGGACCGTGTCTTAGTGGCCTCTGAGAACAGTGCAGAGATAGATAAACGAGAGGAGACAGGAAGTGTGAGAGTCACGTAAGTTGACTTTAGTTCCTTGTAAAAACGGCTCAGGTCTGGAGTCAGCTACGCTATAAAGGCCCTCGTTGTTAAATAGTATTATCAGGAGCCTCTAGTCAGTGCTGATGATACCCAGCTGGCCATGGGCGGCCCCGATATCATGTGTGGATTCATTCATGGCAGCTTGGCTAGATGATTATCGACTGGGCTCTGTCACCGGAGCCTTTAACTGTTCCTGTAGAAGTAGGCCAGCTTTACAAATGAGCCATCGGCCCGCAGACTCAGAAACAAATAAATGTAGATATGACCCGAAACGGTATTAAGTGACAGACATAAACAGTGTATAAAGCGAAGTCTCATTAGATTTTTTTCAAATAATTCTACAGTTGACCCCCCCGGGCAGTCGAAAATCCATGTATAACTTTAAAAATTTTTTTCTAATGTTCGTTTATTTTTGAGAGAGAGACAGAGTGTGAGTGGGGGAGGGGCAGAGAGAGAGGGGGACACGGAATCCGAAGCAGGCTCCAGGCGCCGAGCTGTCGGCACAGAGCCCGACGTGGGGCTCGAACTCACAAACCGTGAGATCGTGACCTGAGGCGAAGTCGGACGCTCAACCAGCTGAGCCACCCAGGCACCCCATTCGTGTGTAACTTTTAACTACCCATCCCAAACTTAACTAATAGCTTACTGTTGACATATATTATACTACATTCTTACAACCAAGCAAGCTAGAGAAAAGAAAATGTTAAGAAAATCATAAGACAAAGTACATTTATAGTACTACACTGTAAAAAAATCACGTGTAAGTGGACCCACGCAGTTCAAACCCATGTTATTCAAGCGTCAACTCTATACCCTTTGAAAATATTTAACATTTTTTAAAATGTTAGTCATTATAGTTAAAGAAACTTCTTCCGTCCAGTTTAAGCCTTATTTATGCTTTCATAATAATTTATTGCCTAAGTTTATTTCACTCAGGTCCCTTTTCTATCCTCCTGACTCCGAGGACTGGCTTTATGAGCAGCAGGAGTCCCTTGGGTTGACGGCCCTCACTGCCCCTCGAGCACACAGCCGTGTCCTGGGGGCTGGGCCCGTCTGGACGGGTTTGCTGGGGCTGCTAGCTTCGTCCCGATTTTGTAGCTCCTTTGTTCGTTGGCTCATTTTCAGAATGGAACCCAAACGTGTCCATGAGGGAACAAGGGTTTCAGGAGTTCTGCTGGCTCAATAGCTGCTTCTCCGGCGGTGGGTCACGCTAGCAGAGGGGAGGCCTGGAGAGTGGTCTCGGGCACCATTTTCCTTGTTCTGTCTTACAGGGGCGGGGTCTTCACCCCAGGAGCCGCCTTCTTCAGAACAAAGTTGATTGACAGACTCAACCAACGTGGCATCGAATTTAGCGTCATCAGCAGCTCTGAAGTCTAGACATTGGAAGAATTGACTGAAGGCAGGACATGCATGAATTCATGGCTTTTTTGTTTGAAATTTGAAATGCTACACGTGAAAAAGTTGTCAGCTCTAAAATACGTGCCCATTAAAAGCAGGAAGTTGTACTAGCTTGCCCTAAATTTCAAATCTTTGTTGATTTTGTGATTTTATTGCTCGTGGAACAGAACCGATATTTGACTTCTCCATCGAAGAGTTCATCGTCGATGCTTGTAAGTCAGCTGGCGGCCTAGAGGGTGGGGGGGTGTCTTGATCCGTGTTGCTGACAGACTCCCGATGAGGCACTCGGGCTGGTGTTCCTGTAAGGCAGTAACTGCTGTCTTCCTCACCTTGATTTTGAGTGGGATCTCCCCTTCTGATGAGTGTCTCTACATATTGTTTGGGCCTTTGCCAAAGGAAACGCACTTTTTTGCTGTGGTAGCCTAGTTTTTAGCCCATCCACACTAACTGAGTTTTTGACTATTACCTAAGTTGAATAATAAAGGGTTGTCAATGGAACGGTGGTTTTGTGCTTGGACCTAAGTATTTGAGGTGGTGGCAGACACGCCCCCCCAAGTGGTCTCGCCTGTGCCGCAGATTTCTCTGCTTCCCAACCTGTGATTGGTTTCATGGGTATAGCTGGTAAGTTTCCACCCACTTTCACCGCCTAACCAGGATTTTTCGTATTTAACCAGGTTGTCCTCTGAAGCCCTAAAATAAGGCAGAGACTTTTCCTTTTGTAATAAGCGTAAAATAAACACATACCTGGGGCTCTGTGCCACGAAGAGGGCAGCCACTGCCTTCATGAAGCTTCTGCTCTGCAGGGAGAAGCGTGGTATTGAGAGGAGTATTAATGGTGTTGAGCAGCCCTTCTGTGCTACCTGTACAGAAGAGGGCGTCTAAGTGAACACGGAGATTCATGCTGGCGGTGTGGGTATTGCCCATCCTCTGCCCTCAGCTCTGCCCTAATTTGGGGGACCTTGAACTAAGTTCTTATCTTCTCCCAAATCAGGAAGGTGTTCGGGAGCAACAGAGTGGCCACGTGCCAGAATCCTAGAACGACACTGGGGTCTGCAGTGGCCCCCAGCAGTTTGCATTCAGGGGGTCTGCAGGTTGGATCCGACTGATCCGGGTTAGATGTGCATCTGGGACCCGCTGGGTGAGGCCGCACGTTGTTAGGTGTTCTCTCCAGCTTCGCGGTGTGTGGGCCGTGTCCTGCTCTGAGGGGGATGCCGGTGCGCACAACCTGCGTGGGCCTCCTCCAGCCTGAGATACAAGTGTGTCTCATACAGATTATCTTTAAAAAAATTTTTTTAACGTTTGTTTTTGAGAGACAGAAACAGAGTGCAAGTCGGGGAGGAGCAGAGAGAGAGGGAGACAGAATTCGAAGCAGGCTCCAGGCTCTGAGCTGTCAGCACAGAGCCCAGTGTGGGGCTCGAACTCACGAACTGTGAGATCATGACCTGAGCCGAAGTCAGATGCTTAACTGACTAAGCCCCCCCCCAGGCACCCCCAGAGTATCCTTTTAAACCTTGAGGCTCCTCCCGCCACCCTTTTGCAGAAAGCCTGTTCCTTCTGCAATTATTTCTGCAAACTGGCGAAGAACGCTGGGGCTTAGTCCACGAGGTATTAGCCTAGCCATTCCTGCTTCCCTCGGCCTCTCTGCCAGGCTTTCCAGGATTCCCTGCTGCTTTGCAGACCCGGTCCCTGCGGCCATCAGCACGCAGAGCTCCACACTTGGGCTTCACTGTTTCAGGTTACTTTTTAGTTGGTGTGCATATACTGGTCCTGCCCCAGAGCCCCTGGTTCCCCGCCCAGGCCTCCTCGATTAGCCCCTGGTCCCTAGTATTAAGCAGAAATCACCAGCCCAGACTCCCTGCTTCTGGGAGGCTCCTCTTGGAGGCCTTGATAGCTGTCCTGCCATAGAGTTTGTTTCATCCTGTTTGATCGCCCTAACTTCATACTTTAGGGGGCAAGGATTGGGGCTGTCACGTCTATTTCCTCCGTCCTGGTTTCTTACACAAATCAGCCCAGCTTCCCTCCCGCCGCCCCAACCTGGGACAGTTGTGCACAGGCCACGGTGGTCCAGAACGCCACCTGCAGATTTCTGCTCACTCAGAGGCGCACAGGCCTTGCTTATTTAAAATCTCAAAACGGGGAGATAACTGTGCCAAACTCATAGGATGGTAATGAGTGAAATGGGCTAACGCGTTGAGCACGTAGCTTGGTGCCCGGCACACGTACATGCTCATGGAGTCTCAGTATCCTTAGTGCTGCTGTTACCAGTAGGGGCTCTCTGGCCACAGGAGGTCTCTCTACAGCCCTCCCCACCCCCGCCGGAGCGCCCAGTGCGTCAGCCCTCGGCGGTGGAGACCCACCCGGCAGTTCTTTGCGGAACCAGGATCACCTGAGATTGACTACCTGTCGGGAGATCTTCCCGAAGGTCTCAACCTTGGCCCCGCGGACCCGCATTGCATGGGTGCATGATACAGCACTGAACCATTTTCAGGTAAACTCATGAAGGCAGCAAAATAAGTGGATGTTTTCAGAGCAAGGATAACAAAGGAGAGGCTTGAAATAACTGTTAAGTCTCCAGGTCTGACAGCAAGAAATTCATCACAACAGCTTTATTTGAACTTTCAAACTATTTACCATCAAAATATCAATGGCAGATGCTTATCAGCTGCTTTGGTTTGTGGGGAGCTGTGCTAAGTGCTTCCCAGCCCCGGGTGCTGAGCTAAGTGCTTTTCTCAGCCCAGGGTGCTGTGCTGAGTGCTTCCAGCCCCGGGTGCTATTCTAAGTGCTTTTCCCAGCCCAGGGTGCTGTGCTAAGTGCTTTACAGGTGCTTTGCATCCGTTACCCATCTGCAGTTAGTGCTGCTCTCATTTCCACCTAACAGGGAACAGAGGCTGGAGGGGGGCAGGGGGCGTTTGCCTCCAGCTATAGTCGGGAAGTGACAGATGAGAGGACTGAGCCCCAGACAATCCAGGGCCAGCGCGCAGACTGTGAACCGCCCACCCCCAAGACCTCCTGTCTCCCAGCCCACCTTCGCCCTGGGTGTGGATTCATCTCTACGTGACTGTAAATCAAACTGAAGGACAGAAGCGGCACAAGAAATGACTGGAGTGCGTTGCGCCCACAGCGCAGCTCTGGTGGCCGAGTTAATCCGGCTGCGCGGGGGAGCTTCGCCCAGAGCTCAGGGGTTGTCAGCGGCTGCGTCCGCGCTATTCTGCCTGCGGCAAACTCGCTCTCTTCTTTTTCACGATGACGGCGACATCGTTTTTCAGCCTCCGCAAGCTGGACTCCAGCACGTCTCCAAAGTCCTTTAACTTCTGTGCCTGTTGCTGTACGAACGGTCGAAGCATTTCATCTTCCTCCTGGAAATGAAAGAACGGGGGAAAGGATAGCAGCCTCGGGGGTGCCCGGAAGTTCTGCCGACGAGCTTCGTGGGAAAGTTGCCGGCAGAGGTGGTGAGTCCCCTGGCGGCCTGTCCAGCGTGGGGAAGGCCGCCCACCCGGCCTTCGGTTGCCGCTGCTGGAGAGAAGGGCTCATTCAGATCGGAATGACCCGCATGCCTTTAATACCGGGGGGAGTTCTGGGGTTTGCCAAGGACCGCGCGGGGGTGGGGGGTGGGGGTGCGCCCGTCGGTAGCGGAGTGGGGGCTGCCTGCTGCGGGCCCCACCCCGGGGAGGCAGGTGCAGGGGCGCGGGTGGGCCCGAGTGCCCGCGTGCGACAGTGGAGCGGAGGGTGACCGTGCTCACGAGCCGGGAGCAGGCAGAGGGCACCGAGCGTCCCTGCAGGTGGTTCCCGGATCACTAGTGAGATGGCAGCTGGGATACTTAGGCCATTGTTTCCAGTGTGTTTTCCATCCTGGTTTTCTCTTAAACGTCGTCATTTATATTTTCTGAATACTACTCTGTGATGAAAAACAATACAAATGGGGTGTGGCTTTTTTTTTTTTTTTTTTAGCCTTGTTTACAGTGTCTTTCCCCTCATCAGTTTTTCTTTCTCTGCAATTGTGAGAGACAGGCGCACACGAGAACCCTTAATGTGTTGAAGGGAATACACCTGCGCAACACAGACCTCCGCAGGTCACACCCTCTGTCCCCCAGGAACAACCACTACTAGCCTGACTTCCGTGATCATCATTTTCTTGTGCCACCTGGAATGCAGCCTGAACCGGATATTTTGCCCGTTTCCTGTCCATTTACGGAATCCTACTGGATGGTATCTTTGGTGGACTTGGAAGTCAGCGCTGACGGGTGGTGCTGAGATTCATCGACTGGCATGTGGCTAGGGTTCCCCGGTCCGGGAGGGGGGGGTGCTTCCCTGACCTCTCTTCCGCTGGGGTTTTCCGGTGCCGGTTGTTATGGAGGAGGGGGGGATTAAGAGCAGCTGGGGCATACACGCGTGGGTTTCTGCAGAATTTTTCAGCCGGTCCCTCATCTGAACCACAGAATAGGAAATGATCCGAGGGGCTATTTTCTCAATTCTCTCAAGAATGGTGTATAACTAGAATCATCCCAGTACGTGGGAGACAAATCCGTGCATTGAGAGCCTAGTGAGGTGGTTCTCGGACTTCAGTTCCCAGGCAGAATCACCTGGAGGGCTCGTTAAAGCACGGACTCCTGGGCCTCACTCCAGGGCTCTGGTTTAGCAGGTCTGGCAGGGGCCCTGGGGTTTGGACCTCTAAGACCCCAGATGATTCTGGAGCTGCTAGGCAGGGGGACCACCCTCTGAGAACCACTGCTTGGGGGCCTTGGGGCCGAATCCTCTGCAGAACCAGCTGACTCTGCGAAGAGCTGAGTCGCAGGCTTCTAGGGTTGATGCATTTTCCCACTTTTATTAGGTAAGTGGCAAAAAAAATTTTTTTCTAAGTGGTCGAACCAATTTAAACTCCTCCCGGCAATGCGTGGGTTTCTGTTGCTTCATCCCGTCATCACAGCTGGGTATTTTTAGACCTTTAAGTTTTGCCAGCATGGTGGGTTTATAATACCGTTTCACTGTGGTTTCAATTAGTGTTTCCCGAACTACTCAAGAGGTTAAGCACCCTTTGATGTGTCTATTGGCCTTTTCTTTTTTTTTTTTCTTTTTTTTTCTGTTGGGCTGTTTTTCTTTTTGGTTTGTGTAGTTCTTTGCTTTGGATCTTAGTTCATTACATGTTAAACGTGTTGTGTGTAAATAACCTTTCCTGGCCTCTTTTGCCTTTATTTTGGTATCTGGGCCAAAGTGTACCATTTAGTGCGGGTGCATCTATCGGTGTTTCCCTTGACAGCCGGGTGTTTTGTCCTATCCTGTCACCGCATGGTCATGATCATCTCTAGGCTTTTACCTTTTGCGGTTGAGTCCTTAGTTGTCACCTGAAATTGGTTTCTGGCTATAGTCTTAGGTAAGATTCCAATTTCATTTTGGAATGCATTTGTATGCATTTTTTTTTTAATTTTTAAAGTTTATGTATTTATTTTGAGAGAGAGAGTGGGAGGAAGAGAGAGGGGATTGCAGGCAGGCTCCACAGTGTCATCACAGAGCCCAGCACGGGGCTCGAACTCACAAAACTGTGAGATCGTGACCTGAGCTGAGATCAAGAGTCTGACGCTTAACCGACTGAGCCACCCAGGCGCCCCGGTATGTATTCTTAATTCTAGCACCGTTTGTTGTAAAATCCACCCTTGCTGCCATCACCGCAGTCCCTCATCGGTCACATAGCGTGTCTCTGGTCCTGGGTGAATCTATTTCCGGGCCTTCTGTCTTTCTCCTTTGGTTACCTTATCCACACTGGGCTGATACTTTGCTGTCTGTTACCATAGCATTAAAGTAAGCCTTGGCATCAGGTAGGGCGAGGCTTCCTACGCTTGTGTTGGGTCTTGGCTGTTCTTTGCTTTCGCAATCCCATCTCAAGTATAGCATCATCTCGTCAGATCCCCTTACGTTTGGTTGGGTTACAGTGACTCTCAGGGGGACTCGAAAGAGTTGCAATTGCAGATCTTCCAAACTGTGGACACCTAGCACGTTTCACCATTTATTTAGATCTTCGTTAACATCGCTCAAGCGAAGTTTAACATTTTCTCCATACCAGGCCATAGTTTTACGGGCTTTATAGCACAGTTTTATGTTAGCTATAGGCCTAAGTACTTCACGGATTTGATGCAATGATAAATGACATCTTTTACACAAGGCAGTGCTGTTGGATGCTGTTATATTCAAATGCAGTTAATTTTTTTTTTGACGTTCGCTTATTTATTGTGAGACAGGGGAGGGGCAGAGAGTGAGACAGAGAATCCCAAGCAGGCTCTGCACTGTCAGCCCAGAGCCTGTCACGGGGCTTGAGCCCACGGACCATGAGAGCACGACCTGTGCCAAAATCAAGAGTAAGACACTCAACCAAGTGAGCCACCCGGGCACCCCTCAAATGCAGTTAATGTTTTTTTTTTTTTTTAATTTTAACGTTTATTTATTTTTGAGGAAGAGATAGACGGAGCATGAACAGGGGAGGGGCAGAGAGAGAGGGAGACACAGAATCTGAAACAGGCTCCAGGCTCTGAGCGGTCAGCACAGAGCCCAACGCGGGGCTCGAACTCACGGACCGTGAGATCATGACCTGAGCCGAAGTCAGATGCTTAACCGACCAAGCCACCCAGGCGCCCCAGTTAATGTTTAAATATTGATTTTCTTGGGGCGCCTGGGTGGCTCAGTCAGTTAAGCGTCCAGCTTTGGCTCAGGTCACGATCTTGCGGTTTGTGAGTTCGAGCCCCACATCGGGCTCTGCGCTCACAGTGCAGAGCCTGCTTGGGATTCTCTCTCTACCTCTCTCTCTGCCCCTCCCGTGCACGCTCTCTCTCTCTCAAAACAAAACAAATATGTGTGTGTGTGTGTGTGTGTGTGTGTGTGTATATATGATTTTCTTTCCGGCAACTTTGTCATTCTAGTAGTTAATTTATAAATTCTTCTGGAGTTTTAATTTGCATACACAGGTCATCTGAGAATAATAACAGAGGCAGCATGGGGGTAGTAGGAGAGAACATAGACTGTGGAGGGACCCTTGCTGGGTTTGGAGGTTGGTCCTGCTAGTCAACTGGTTGTGTCCTCACCCAAGTTACTTAACCTGTCTTGTGCCTTAGACCCGTCATTTGTAAAATAAGGCTAATGATGGTACCGACGACATCGGGCTGTGAGAATTGAGTAACTGTAAAGCACTTAGTAAGTGTTGTATAAACATATGCTATTCTTGCTGTTACTTTTTCCCGTTTTCAACTTTATTCCTGTATTTCGTGCTCAAGTACAGTGTCACACAGAAGTCAAGTTGGCTAGCATCCCGGACTTCTTCCTGATGTAAAAGGAAAAAAGCATCCAGCGCTACACCATTAGGGATCATGCTTGCTCTGTGCTTAAGTCTGCCTTCCTCAGATTGAGGGATGTCCATTCTATTCCTAATATGCTAAGAGTTTTTATCATGGCAAGATGCTGAATTTTGTCACCTGCTTTTTCTGAATCTGTTGAAGTAACCTTGATTTTTCTCCTATCCTTTTTTAAAAAAATGCTTATTTATTTTAAGAGAGAGAGCGAGCACGTGAGCAGGGGAGGGGCAGAGAGAGAATCCCAAGCGGGCCTTGAACCCGCAAACGGTGTGCAAGATCATGTGTGACCTGAGCCCAAATCGAGAGTTAGGTGCCTAATGGACGGAGCCACCCGGGACACCTCCTCTAGCATTTTAGTGTGATGAATTGTATTTATTTGGTTTATAACAGTAAGCCAAATCTGTGTTTCTGGGATACTGTGTAAGTCATAAAGTCAATGAATATCACTACCTGGAAACAGCCAGCAGCGCACTTGAATAAAAAAGCAAGAGCAGAGACGGATGCCCAGGAGAGCAGCGGACACACTGTTCAGGCGTCCGCCTCCTCTTTTGTTGAACACACACATCCCCCAGCTCAAGAAATGCGGTTCTTTCCAGGGTGCCTGGGGGGCTCAGTCGGTGGAGCGACCGACTTCGGCTCAGGTCATGATCTCACGGTTCGTGCGTTCAAGCCCCGCATCGGGCTCTGTGCTGATGGCTCGGAGCCCGGAGCCCACTTCGGATTCTGTGTCTCCCTCTTTCTCTGCCCCTCCCCCACTCATGCTCTGTCTCTCTCTCTCTCTCTCTCTCAAAAATAAATATTAAAAAATTAAAAAGAAATGCAGTTCTTTCCAATGCCTAAATCTAATGGAAGAAGAACCCTGTTGCTCCCAGGATTCCGGTTACTTACAGGAGGTTTCTCTTGTCTCAGTCGGAGAAGCTGCCCTCTTGCCTGGTTCATGCTGTGGTAGAACAGTTTAAGGGCTTTGGCAAATTCTCTGTCGGAGCTGGCTGGCCGAGTGTACATTTGGTTCATCTCTCTGGCTGCTGGAGGGTGTGCTGCCGTCCAAGTTAGCTTCAGGGTGTTGGAAGGCTTATGTGCTGAGGCGGTGAGGAGACAGAACATTTATTTCAACATCTGCTCTCCCAAGTCTCTATGTACATTTTTATTTTGGTGGCAGTCTACACCAGCATTTATCAAGGACAGGTTGAGACACATCCAGGCAGAAGGGGAAAAAATTCTCAGATTTTTTTTTTATGAAACAAGATATAGATCAACTCATTAAAAAGTAAATTTCTTTGAAATACAAATACACATCTCAGAGCTGAGTTGGTTAAGCATCCAACCTTAGCTCAGGTTATGATCTCACAGTTCGTGAGTTCAAGCCCCGCTTTGGGCTCTGTGCTGACAGCTTGGAGCCTAGAGCCTGCTGCAGATTCTGTGTCTCCCTCTCTCTCTGACCCTCCCCTGATCTCTCTTTCTCTCTCTCTCAAAAATAAACATAAAAAATTAAAAAATATATATATATAAATATACGTCTCAAACGTAGGAGTTTAGAGAGAAGCTTAACAAGCAAGACTTACGTAGCCTCTCACCTTGTTGAGTAGAACCGACCTTCTCAAGTGATTGTTTGAGAAACACGTTTTCTTCTCTCAGGGCTCTGTTGGTGTCTCTGAGCAGCTCTGTCTCCTGCTCTAACTTGAGCAGCTTCATGTAGAGTTCCGATATCTGACTTGATGGCGTCTACAAAAAACATGTCAGGTTAGCCTTTCGCGGGGTTATCTGCATACCCTTTGGGACTGGCAGTTTTACCCCCCTAGATGGGGTGGGGGTGAGGGTGTGGTGAGCAGGGTTGAAGCCCCTGGGGGAACACAGGAGTAAATAAGGAAAACATTTGTTAAGTGGAAGGAACACCGATGATCCCTAAGCAGCTGTCACGTGCGATGCCCGTTTGAATGTCACATAAATGGGCACACCTGGCCTGGATCCATCAGAGTGGACATTTTCTTGGTGTCCACCATGACGTGGCCTTCACTTGTGACCATGAGGTCCGACTGAGAGCAGTCCAGCTGGGTGCAGCCTTCTGTAATGTGAGGGAGACACCATCAAGGAAAGAAACACCTCCAGGCCCAGTGTTGTGTGAAGAGATTTTTTTTAAATGTATGTTCCTTTGTTTATTTATTTATTTAGAGACAGAATACCAGCAAGGGAGGGGCAGAGAGAGAGAGAGGGAGAGAGAGAATCCCCAGCAGGCTCCGCACGGTCAGCGCAGAGCCCCACGCAGGGCTCGAACTCACGAACCGTGAGATCGTGACCTGAGCCGAAATCAAGAGTCAGACACTTAACCAACTGAGCCACCCAGGCGCCCCTACATGAAGAGGTTTAAGCCATTTAATCCCCTGTGGACTAGAGCCCAGGGACCCAGGAGAAGACCGCTCTGGGCTATTAAGACCCTGACCCCCTCCCTCCTCCACATCCTTGGCAACCCTAGATATATTGACGTGATATCTGATTGAAGAATGCATCGTGCCAAAGAGGAAGCAAACGTGGTACCTTGAAGACCCCATAAATCAACAATGAGAGCGTCTGTTTGTAAATAATTCAGAAACTCCTGAGATGCATTTAAGGCCGTAAATTGGACAGTTTCTTCTATTTGGGGATTCACCATTTTCCATACAGGCTTGGTATATAAAGTGCTTGAAAGGTCATAAATTCTGTACCTGAGAAAAGAACATAAAACAGCATTCCAAGCCAGAAGGGACACATTTACAAAGAAATGGATCAGATGAGCCAAAGAATGATGGCTTGGCTTGGTTACTTGATACGAGACGACCTGAAATTGATCCTCGTGCTTGCCACCCCCCAACGTCTCCGCTGTTTAACACGAGTAGCACCACTACATGGACAGTATTAAATGTCTAGCAAAAAGGAAATGGATTTTGAGAAATACGTTCTACTTTGATCATCAAATTGTTAATTTTATTTATTTATATTTTTTTAGTGTTTATTTTTGAGACAGAGAGAGAGAGACAGAGTGTGAGCAGAGGAGGGGCAGAGAGAGGGGGAGACCCAGAATCCGAAGCAGGCTCCAGGCTCTGAGCTGTCAGCACGGAGCCCGATGCGGGGCTCGAACCCACGAACTGTGAGATCGTGACCTGAGCCCAAGTCGGACACTTAACCGACTGAGCCACCCAGGCGCCCCTAAAATTGTTAATATTCCACGTGAGGTGGTGTTTTGGGTTTTGTCCTTCAAAGTTTCCCTTGCTTTATTGCTTTATCTCTTACCGTCTCTTAGCCTGACTAAGCCGATCTGGTGTTTCTTCCATATTGTGATAACAGTCCTTTCATTTCCAACTCAAAAAGACAAAAAACAAAAAACACAACAAAAAAACCATGATTCTATGTAGAGAGTACAGCTTCCCTTGATATTCTATCAGATAATTAGAATCTCTGACCACTGCTTCAATCACTGAGGATCAATAAACGTGGCTTTCAGTCCAGTAACCTAGAAGGATGTGGGACTTCTATTAACCGATGGGGAAATAGGCATTTTGGGGTTGAACAAGCAGAGAGACGTATGAAAATTTCGTGATGAACTCGTTTTTCAAGCACCAGGAGAGACTCCCGCCCGCCAAGGCCCACGAGGTGGGGGGGGTGTGCGCAGCCGGTACCCCATCTGAATGCCTCGCTCTGTGTCCTCCTTCAGCCACTTGACCCCAAGGCACCGCACGAGGCCAACCTGGAAGTCCATCCTCTTGCCCAGCAGCTCCGACGGGTTGATAACCACGTCCTCCTCACCGCACACTCTGCGAACAGAGGAGGACAGGGCAGATCACAGGTCAGCCCGGGGCCCGAGCAGGTGAGGGTCGTGTCGTCAAAGGGCACTCCTGAGACTCCTCAAGATATGGCCAGCTTCTCTGAAGAAAAGACGAGGAGCGTTGCCAGCCGTGGAGCGCGTTCACGCAACAGGCATTCAAGGAGCTCCCAGCCTCCTGGAGGAAGAGACCGCAACGTAACCGCCTCGTGTAATACGCGACCCAGCCCTGGAGCCCCGGGCGGGTTCCCAGTGGGGTAGAGGATGCGGCCTCTCAAGGCGACCTTTTCCTTGGTGAGCTCTGCACAGTCCAGAGTCAACTCCAGGCCTACAGGTTCGCGAACCAGTTTGGACAGCTTTCCAACAGGGGGCGTCTGTCACGTCAACCTCACATGGAGCCTATAAGCTAGAATGTGCCTTAGGAGTTTGCAACGAGAGAGAAACCGTCCGGCAGCCGAGAAGCCCGAGGTGGCCAAGTGACCAGAAAGTTGCTGAGACTCCCAGTAAAGACAGTGAGTCGATGGTCGGCTTGGTCTCTGGGTGCCAGGACCCCGCGGCCCTGAGCTGGTTCCCTCTTCAGAAAGACAGGGAGGCCGTCCCGGGTGCCTAAGAGCACCTCACACCCAGACCAGACCCCCACCTGCCCGCCTCTTTGCTTAGAATTGCTGAGAGACCTGGGCTTTTGTGAAAACGCTGTGGACTGCCCATGGCCTAGAGAGAGGAAAGAGAGGGGGGTCCCTGAGAGGACGGTGAAGGGCAGTGTAGCAGAGTTATGGCAACGCCCGTCCCCACAGAAGGTGGGTGAACAACTCAGAAGGAGGCCACGTCAGGGAACGAAGACACCTCAGTCCCTGCCTTGAGGGAAGGGACAGAAAACCCATGGGAGCCTACACCACGGATGGAGAAGGGACGAGCTGGAAACTCTGCTTTCTTCCAGCCCTCGGGCCGCATCAGCGAGGACCTGAGATATTCCGGGCCCGCCGATTTGGCCGCCGTGGCAAAAATCAGATTTGCTGGGGCCAAATCGTGACTGAATGAGCTCTTCGGGAACACCGTGCTGACCAGCTCATCCAGGAGAGCGCAGGCATGCTGGGAGTTTTCTGCCAGGACCGGGCCAGGCTGGGGGGGCGGGTAGAGAGGGGACACCCACCGTCCCGCCGGGGAGCAGGGAGTCACGCAGACGTGCACCACGGCCTCTTCCTCCCCCTCGCAGTTCATGAACTCCACCTGGTCCTCCAGCTTCATGGAGTAGGCCAGCGACTGGAGCCAGATGTGGGCTGAGCCCAAGTGGACAACCTCGACAGGATCCCAGAAGGGGTCATCTTCCTGAGCCACGTGGCTGTCTTCTCCATCCAGAAAGCGCTGGTAAAGTTCCTCCATGAGAAATTTCCTGTTGATAAACTTGGCTTTTGACCAAATCCACACCTACGAGCACAAAGATAGGTCACCGGGATTGGATTTCACCTGTTCACAGTTCGTTCCCATGACTTTTCCCAGCATGCTTCCCCAGATGGGCCGGCTTTGGGGCACCCAGGACCCCCTAACACTCTCGTCAAGCCTAGCTTTGCGGTGAGGTCCTCCAGGAGTCCACGTTCGTTCCTGACCCACGGCTCCAGCATTTCTTGGGCTGCTGGGGCCTAATAACTGAGAGGAGATAACGAAGGGATCAAACAATACACTGTCCCAGGAGAGATGACGGTTTGGGACTCAGGGAACACAGAAGAGTGGCCCTCGAAGATGTCTGTGTCCCAGTCTCTGGAACCTGCCAACATGTTACCTTATGTGGAAAAGGGAATTAAGATTGTAGGTGGAATGAAGTTCGCTTATCAGCTGACCTTAAAACGGGGAGATTTGCTCACACTGTCTAGGTGGGTCCAATGTAACCACGTGGACCTTTTTTTTTTTTTAATATTTTTTTACATTTAGTTTTGAGAGGTAGAGAGAGTCAGAGCACAAGTCCGGGAGGGGCAGAGAGAGAAGGAGACACAGAATCCGGGGTGGGCTCCAGGCTCCGAGCTGTCAGCACAGAGCCCGACGCGGGGCTCTGCGGGACCAGCAGGGGTCTCTGCTGACCCTCCCGTCCCCCGCGGGGCCTCAGCCGAGCACGGAGACTCCCAGGCCGGAAGCCTGTTGCACAGACACCGCTGAGAAGTCAGGGCTGAGACCCTCCCTGTCCTCACAAGCCCCAGCTTGCTCCCGAATCGCCCCCGACGTGTCTCTCGTCGGTCACGTGAAGTGGCCTGCGGGGGGGGGGGGGGGGTCCCGTCTCCGCCCTGTGCGCACACGGTCCAGTGCCACAAAAGTGCCGAGGCTGCTGTTCGCCCTTCCCAGCCTCACACACGAAACCTCCCAGGAAGGGCCGAGGGACTGCCAGCATCTCCGAGGCCCCCGGGGAAGGCGTAACTTCATCCGGGGAGAGGCCACTGATCCACTCGGAAGGTAAAAACGGACAGCCTTGGAGATGACGGATCAGTAAGCTTAGTCTCTGCCCGAGGAAAGAGGAAAGCGAGCGACATCACCGTAAAAGCAATTAGCACGCAGCCCCTGAAAAGAGAACCTGGTTTCTGCTAATCATAGGAAAGGCTGAACGAGATCCTTTTCAATTCACCTTAAACTATAATGAGCAACGAAATACAGAGGAACATGAAATCTCCTTAAAACGAGGTCTGACAAGACAGTAGGAAATGGCCAAACCGAACCCTGGCGGGGCGCCTGGCCCCAGAGGCAAAGTACTGGGTCACCAGAGCTCCTTTGTCCTGATGGCTCCTTCCAGAAAACGCAAAAGACAAAATCACGGTCGCGCACGCATTGAGGATTCAGCTCCAAAGGCCTCGTGGGACACGCGCAGAAATCAAGGTCGACTTCCCAGGGTGGGGGTCTCCCAGGAGACCCTCCTGAGTCACGAGATGTGTCCCCCCAAACCGTACGTTGAAGCCTGACCCTCAGTGCGCTGGGACGAGGAGGCGGGGCCGTGAGGGTGGACGCCTCACGAATGCACTCATTGCCCTCATGAAAGAGGCCTCAGTGCTCCCCGGCCCCTAGCGCCACGTGAGGACCCGGCGAGAAGGTGTCCTTCACCGGATACCAAATGTGCCTGTGCCACGACCTCTGCTCCCAGCCTCCAAGCTGTGGTGTTGCCGTAGCAACACGAAGGAACTGAGACCCCTCTGCCCTTTCACCCCACGCCAGGGGACACACGGGAGGCCACCTCGGCACCGGTCAGAGGAAGAGACCAGGCAGAAAGGGAGGGGCGCCCGGGTGGCTCAGTCGGTTGAGCGTCCGACCCCGGCTCAGGGCATGATCTCACGGTTCTTGAGTTCGAGCCCCGCGTCGGGCTCTGCACGGACAGTGCGGAGCCTGCTTGGGATCCTCTGCGGCCTCCTCTCTCTGCTCCTCCCTGGCTCGCACATGCTCAACCTGTCTCTCTCTCTCTTTCAAATAAACATTAAAAAAATATAAATAAATAAATGGAGAGTGGTGGTTGGGAGCGATCCCAGGGTTGGTGCCATGTGGGAGAGAGGACCAGGAGAGAAACGTGGGGGAGGCGGGGGGTCCATCCCAGAGTCTGTCCCCAGAGCCCAGCTCACACTGGGAACACGCAGTGCCTTCACGGGGTCTCCACAGGACAGTCTGTCCCCGTGAGAGCCCTCAGAAACCCCGTCCCCAGAGGCATCCTCACCTCGCGGGTCCTTTGGTTGGTCACCTTCACCATGACCTCCTTCTGTAGCTCGTGGCCCCTGGAGTCTGAAGCCGCTAAATTCTTCACCTTCAGTTCCATTCTGAGTCCCTGTAAGGGGGACCCTTCTCGCTGAGCGCACAGCCCACACCGCCCTCGCCATTTCCTTCTCCTCCTCGCACCTTCCCAACACGCAGAAGTGTCTTGAACGTGTCCTGGGGATCGGATCCTGGGTCACCGGGGGGGCCACCCCCTGCTCGGGTCTTCTCTGTGGCTAGAAGGCTTCAGGGTCCTGGACCCGGGGAAGCCCTTTCTGGAGGGCAACCTGGGAGGGGTGGCCTGGCAAGCAAGCATCGGTCTGGGAGCCTGGAGGGCCGTGGGGGCCGTGGGGGCCTTGGTAGGCATGACGCTGGCGGCTGGGACTGCTGAGGCCTGGGGGTTGGCCTGGGTTCTGTCACTGGCTCACTGCGGGGTCCTGGGTGGAGCCCCTCACCTCTCCAGGCCCCGTGCCCTCGCCGGTACGGCAAAGCCGGCTGGGGCGGTGGGGGTGAGGGGCCGTGGACCCTGTTCCCTGAGGTCCTTCCGGACCCAGCGTTACTCCGTCTTCCAGCCCTTACCTTCTTCAGCTCTTCGCCCATTTGATTGGCTTCTGCCACCAGGGGCATCAGTCTGACGTAGTCCTGGAACACCGCCAGCATGCCGGGGTCCGCTTTCCCATCGCCGTGGCTCGCAGCCCCTGGAAACCAGCAGGGTCCCGGTGAAGGTCGGTCACTGGTTCTGGGAGACTTGTCAGCCACAAAGGGGTTTATTTATATGCTTATGTACTCAGTTATTTGACGGTTCACCAAATGTCCACATGGGGCTCCTGGGTGGCTCGGTCGGTTGAGCATCTGACTTCGGCTCAGGTCATGATCTCACGGTTCGTGGTTTCGAGCCCCGCGTCGGGCTCTGTGCCGACAGCTCAGAGCCTGGAGCCTGCTTCGGATTCTGTGTCTCCCTCTCTCTCTGCCCCTCCCCAGCTCCTGTTCTGTCTCTTTCTCAAAAATCAACAAACGTTAAAAAAATTAAAGGTCCTAGCAGAGTCCCATGTAGGGATTCTGGTTCCCTAGGAGGATGTACCCGTGTGCACTCATTCAGCTATTGATTGGAGCCTGGACTCTGAGCTGTGAGATGATTTGTAGAAGATTCGCAATTTAAAATGACTTTTGTCCAGTAGAAGATTATTGCCCCCAAAACCATCAACCGGCTTTGTCTAACTCAGTCTTATTTCACTGTTCTTCCCTCTTGTGCTTTACTGTTGAACCTTGGGAAATGCAGGGGTTAGGGCCCTGACGCCCCATACGGTCAAAAATCCATTCAACTTTTGAGTCCCCCAAAACGTAACTACTAATAGCCTTCTGTTGGTCCAAAGACTTACCAATAAGCAGATGATTAACATATATTTTGTATGTTCTATGTGTTATATACTTATAATAAAGTAAGCTGGAGAAAAGAAAATGTTAAAGTCTTAAGAAAGAAAAAAATACATTTAAAGGACTGTGCTGTGTTTATAAAAAACAAACAAAAGACCACCACAAGTGGACCCACACAGTTCAAACCCATGTTGTCCAAGGGTCAACTGTATCTATCGCCTTCTTCTCCGTTTATTAACAAAATAGTTTAATAAATCTTTGACATGTGCTCACTCTACAATATGGAAATCCGAATTTAACTTTCTAAACATTTCCCTTTGAAACAAGATGTTATTTTCTTAGGGAAAGTAGGAGAGCACACAGTGAAAGCGGTTGCTTTTAGATCAGCATGTGGAAAATGCTGGAAGGCAGGGCCCTGAGCTGCTCACCCAGCTTGTCCACACTCACTCCCTCCGCAGCTGCTCTCTCCAGCTGGAAGAAGTCATAGTCGAACCTGGTCAGGTCTTCACTGCCTCGCTCTGACGGAAACCCAATGTAGAGGTAGGCGCTGTTGGATCCCAGGATAATGCGGTCCTAGGGAGGAGACGGGAGGTTCAGCGGGAGCACGCTGCCCTCAGCAGGGGTGTGGCACCAGCCTGCTCCAGGGGGGACCAAGTCCCCATGGGCAGTCCAGCTGTGGTAAATCACAAACCCTGCACGAGGTCCCCAGAGAGGGAAGAGACCCCTGAATGCAGAGGAAGAGATTGACGTTTTGCTTTTGTGTGCATGCTTTCATTTATTTCTTCCTTTATCCCACACGGAGCTTCGACTCTCCATCAGACATTGCGGATCCCAGTGGGCACCAAACAGACCCGGGCCCTCCCCTCTAGGACTTTATAGACAGTGCAATAGCTTGAGAGAGATGCTTGAATGAAATGGGGGTGCTTCTGCAGAAGGTACAATACAGGCGCCTCACTTGCACTGGGGATCAGAGCGGTCCTCTCTCAAGGTGCGCTGTTTACGACTTCAAAGGTGGTCAGTTTCGGCAAGGCAGAGAGGGCTGCCGAACAGAGCCAGGGGTGTTTTGAACAATCAGGAGAAGGTCCGTGTGACCTTCGTGCAGAGCAGTGAGGCGGGAGGTGGCGGGGAGATGAGGCAGCTCACACGGGGGCCCTGAAAGGGTGGCCACTGAGGATTTCCAGGAGGGCGTGGCCTAATCCAAATAGCTGGTCTAGAAGGCTCTCTGTGGTTACAGTGTGGAGAATGGGTTGAAGAGGGGCTTGGGCAGCAGGGAGGCTGGCGGGAGCCCCTGTGGTCATGGGGAACCAGGCTGGGGTGTGTGGAGGAGACAGAGAGCCTAGTGTTTGCCAGGTGCCGCGTGGTCCCTCCCAATGGCAGATCTTTTAAGAAGTCTAAGATATCATGAAATGTCAGAGCTGGAAAGGGTGTTGGTGAACTTCTAGTTCACTCATCTCTGTTTTATTAAGTCCCGATGGGGGGCCTGGGGGGCTCAGTTGGTTAAGTGTCCTACTCTTGATCTCGGCTCAGGTCGTGGTCTCTCGGTTTGTGGGTTTGAGCCCCACGTCGGGCTCTGTGCTGACAGCCCAGAGGCTACTTGGGATTCTCCCTCTGCTTCTCTCTCTCTGCCTCTCCCCTGCTTGCTTGCCCTCTTTCTCACTCTCTCAAGATAAATAAACTTAAAAGCAATGTATAGATGAATTCCCGAGGAGTGAAGTGGCTTTTGCCCAGGAACACACAGCGGGTTCATATCAGATCTCCCGACCCCAAGCTGTGACCCATGTCGGTCGTAGCAGGGGGACATGGGGTGGCTGGCGCCCCCACCCTGCCCGGTGCTTGCCACGGCGTGGAGGCCTGGGGCACCTCACGGGAACCCCCTCTCCTAGCTCTCCGGCGGGACTGCGGAAATTCTGTGGCCAGGCAGGAAAGCTTACCAAATGCTGCAGCTTTGTCTTGGTCACGATGGGCACCCCGTTAACGACAACTTTGCATTTGCTGTGTGGCGTGACCGTCACCTTCCCATCTGAATTTGTGAAGGAAGCGTGTTTATCTGAAATTCTAAAAAGACAAGAGGTCATCTAGTAGCCAAAATAATCGTGACCGTAGCGCACACGGTTTTGGTGGTTGCTCCCCATTCGCACGTGTAAGTAAGACCTACGGATGCTGCGGGGTGGCCGGAAGCGGCTCAAGGGGGTCGGGGTAGATAGGAGCCGGAGAAGGACAACAAAGCGATTCTCGTAGCCACAGTACCAGCACCCGCTGAGGGCCGACAGCTACAAGGAGCCCGCATAGGCAGGGTCATCGCTGGGGTCCTCCAAGACTCACGGGCCGCAAGACTGAGTGGTGGGGAAATGGAAAGAAAGATGTTTCAGAGGGATGCTGGGACAGGTGACCAGTGCTGACAGATAATAACGTACATGCCACAGAGAAGGTCAGAGCGGTGTCTGGGTCTCCATGATACAACGGCAGACTTTATATGCTAAAGACTGGGGGACAGATGTCAGAAGTGTCAGATTGGCGGCCCCCTAGACATCATCCGGCTGCCCTGAGTGACCAGCTTCCTAACTGTTCTAGAATGTTCCTAGACTCCTTGGCTGCTGTGGAAGGCTCTGGGTGTTGAGACACTTGTCCGTCCATATCCCTTGTGTGCGTGGGGCCCAGGGATGCCGTGGGAAAGGCTATACCCTCAGCTCATCTGGAGTTCGGCCGTCTACAGGTCCCCACTGGAAGTGTCTGGAAAGGGAGATGAGGGGAATTCCCAGGAAGAGTCAGGAGAAGGGGCCCAGAGGCTGGCGGTGCAGGGGGAAGCCATGTCAGCTGGCCCCCCGGTCAGCGCAGGCCCCCTCCCCTCCCGTCCCTGTGCTTTGGCGCAGGAGGGCTGAGGTACGTCAGGGGGACTGGTCGGCAAGCTGATTGAGCCTGCGGGCTGGAAATCTGTGGGCGGTCAGGACACCCTGGAACTGGGGAGAAGAGCAGAGAGGCCACGGAGGTAGGAGACGGCTGTGAGTTCGTGAGAACCGCCATAGGGTGCCACAGGGCTTCCTCTCGCAGAAGGGGTCACCCAAAGCCTGGGCCTTCCCTTCGTCCAGTTGGTGAGGGCTCTGAGGGCGGAGATCTGAGGATGCTATTGCTTTTGGTGGTTAAGACCACGAAGGACGTGGGCGCCTTGTGGTGGGCTCTCTCTTCACTGTCTTCATTTGCTGGCCTCGTCCACTTGTGTGTCTCCTTGTGCCGAGTCACTATACGGGGCTCTAGCAACGGGCCTTCCCTTCCTCCCGACGTCAGAGCCCAGGAAGCAAAGTGAGTGCGGTGGGAAGGATTTCAGCGGGAGCAGGAAAGCCCTTCCTTCCAGAAGCCCCGAGCGGGTCCCTGAGGACGGCCTGGGAATTTGTCCTGCAGGGTTTGTGGCCCCACCCGGCGAGGCCCAGACAAATGTTGAGAACCTCCCGCGGAATGAGTGGTCACAATTCGTGGACGAAGACGGTTCACGTCAACTTACCCCAAACCTTGAAGGCGGATGGCATTTGAAGCGGCCCGACCGGCATCACATGAGCCTTGAAAAGAATTAGGATAATTTCTTTTCAAACTTTGTCAGGATTCGACCTTAACAAGCGAACGTGTCTGATGCTTGGGTAGGGCCGTTGCCTCTCCAAGAGGATCGTGTGAAGGGATTTTGCTGCTGGGATTTTCAGTCGTAAGTACCTGGACACCGCCCGCCCTTACGGATGGTTGTTTTACTTTCTGCCCTTTTTTTGTGGGCTGCCTAACTTTTTACCAGTTCCACCTTACTCGTGGGGATTCTGGAGGAAGAAACTGTCGAGTCTGGGGCTTAGGAGATGTGCTGCAGCCCGGCCACAGGGAAGGTCCTGGTCTGTGCAGTGACGGACCCAGACAGCACCGAGAGCACCACGTCGGCTCCCTCCGGGGGCCGCCCCACACCCGGGCCCTACCTCCATCGAGTGCAAGCCCTCTCCCGTCCGGGTGTGCCCAGGGCCGGGGTGCAGAAAGCCTCGTGTTACTACAGTACCGATGCTGTTTTGCAACGGCTGAGTAGATAAACAAAATGTGGTATACCTATATAACGGAATATTATTCAGCCTTAAAGAGGAAGGAAATTCTGGGGTGCCTGGGTGGCTCTGTCAGTTAAGCGTCCAGCTCTTGGTTTCGGCTCAGGTCATGATGTCACACTTGATGGGCTCAAGTCTCACGTCAGGCTCTGTGCTTAGAGGGCGGAACCTGCTTGGGATTTTCTCTCTCTCCCTCTCTCTGCTCCACTTGTGCTCGCTCACTCTCTCTCGAATAAAATAAACTTGAAATAAGAAGGATATTCTGACACCTGCTGACAACATAGATGGGCCTTGAGGATGCTATGCTGAGTGAGATATGCTAGTCACAGAAGGACAAATACCGTGTGACTCCAATGATGCGGGGCGCCTAGAGTAGTTACATTCGTAGAGACAGGAGGTAGGACAGAAGTAGAACGGAGGGTGCCTGGGGCTGGGGGAGCTGGTGTTGAATGGGGACGGATGTCGGTTTGGGAAGAAGGAAAGGTTCTGGGATTGGGTGGGGGTGATGGTGGCACCACGGTGTGAATGTGCTGATGGCCCTGAGCCGTCTACTTAAAAATAGCTGGCATGGTGGGGTGCCTGGGTGGCTCAGCCGGCTGAGCATCTGTCTTCGGCTCAGGTCACGATCTCACAGTCTGTGAGTTCGAGCCCCATGTCGGGCTCTGGGCTGACAGCTCGGAGCCTGGAGCCTGCTTCGGGTTCTGTGTCTCCCTCGCTTTCTGCCCCTCCCCTGCTCATGCTCTGTCTGTCTCTCTCTCAGGGACGAATAAACATTTTAAAAAATTTTTTAAAAAAAAGCTAGGATGGTGAATTTTATGTTCCACCTATTTACCGCAAAAAGAAAGATTCAAAAGAGAAAGAAACACAAAGCAAGAAGCCTGAGCAGGTCCAGCGTGGGTCGGGAGGGGTGAGTACCAGCCTGAATGAAATACTTGAGGACCCCCGTGAGCTGCGGGTCCTCGTTGACGTTGAGAAGGTGAGGGAGGGTCTTCATTATCCACTGCTCCTGGGGGAGAGACAGGAGTCCTGTCACCACACAGGGCCAGCACGTTCAAGGCGGTAGCATTCCTTTCCTATCCATGTCCTACCAAAGCCACTTGTCTGTGCGTCCTGTCAGATCGTTCAGGAAAGCCCAGTGGGACTGGGATGGGAGGCCCTGCTCACAGCGCGGCCGGTCAGCCGAGGGGCCTGAGCTCATCTGGACGGGACTGTTGCAAAGCGTGGCCAGTTTCCGTCTCTGTCCCCCCTTCTACCCTGACTTCTACCCCACTATTTTCTTCAGGTCCCCCCGCGTCCCAGCCGTCCTGGTGCCCCATCGGGTGCCTCACCTGGGTCCCCCTTCCCACTAAACCCGCTACCCTACATCGCAGGCTCCCCCAGACTAGCTCACTAACTCAGGTCCTGCAGGCTAGCTCACTGGTGACCCGATGTTGGTGATCAAATGTGGCACGTGCCATATACCCTGTCCGGGTTACCCGAGTGTGTCTCATCCCTCAACCCGGTATTGGTGGTCTTGAACTTATAGAGGATTGACGGCCAATCAGAACTGGAGTAAATTGTTCAGGCACAAGAAAGCTTTTCAGTCTTGAAATTCTGATAACGAGTAAGGGGGATAAGAGTCTTTTCCATTGCTCCTGTCCTTACTTCTAGAATCCTTGGACCCTAACGCGTCCTGGCCTCCTGGTGTCACAGGCCCCCGGCCCCACTGCGCTCCCCCCGCCTGAGGCTCACTTCCATCTCAGGCTTCCCGAGCCTTTCGGGAGCCAGTCTGGGTCTCTGCCGCCACTCCGGAAGTGCTCCAAGGCTGGCCCACGACTTGGGGTCTGTGCAGAGCTGTGGCTTTGGGGAGTCAGGTCATGGCGGGAGGACGCTGTGGATGGGGGGCCCAGAGGGCATCTCCCCGACCCGAGTACAAAACTCGCATCACAGCCCACGTATGCTCCGGCAGATACTACGGTTCAGGGTCACGCCGTACGGTCCCCGGAAGACGGTGCACAGTCCTCGAATTCTCCCCAAACTGTAATTATCAGCAGCCTTGACTCATCAAGGCCTCTCGACTTCCTTCTGCCTCACGCCCCGCCCTCCTCTCCCCTAGCGCCACCAGCGGCATCGGCAGAAGTCATTTGTCACTTAATCACATGCCACATCTCATGTGTTACCCATTCGCCGGGGGGGGGGGGCTGGGGAGGGGAGCCACCCCGATGATCCACCGGACGCCAGCCCAGGCGGCCGTGCGCACGTGGGAAGAGTGTGAGGCTCCCTGCCAGGTGTGGGCCTCGGCAGGTGGACGGAAGGAAGCTCACCTTGGCCACGGCCACGTGGTGCTGTCGCCACTCTTCCCGAGCCTGCTCCAGCTGGCGCGCCCAGGGCCCGGCTTCTGCCAGCGGGCGGGCCGGCTGCTCTGGAAGGAGGGAGGGGGCTTAAGCAGCGGATCTGCTGTGTTGAGGGTGAGGAGCAGAATAACTATAGTAGAAGACTACAGAATAACCATAGAATTCTGTAGAAGACTATAGAATAACTATGATAGAAGATTACAGAATAACTATAGTCTTCTATAGAATAACCATAGAATTCTATAGAGGACTATAGAATAACTATGATAGAAGAGTCAGGTTGACTCTGTTCTCAGCCGAAGCCAGGGATGCTGGGCGGAGCAGGAAACTGAGCTGCGCTCACGGGTGAAGAAGTCACCGGTCGTTTCTACAGAGGGTGCTGTCGTTTTAATGCATCAGAACGTAGAGCAAGAAGGCCTTTTAGGGGAGGAGGCACGACGCTCCGTACTTTCTGTTTCGTTGTGCGTGCACGTGAGAGTGTTCTGTTTTATACCCTGGTTACTGGTCATTCCTACAAGGCCAGGGGACTCACAGCATCGCAGGCTCATGAACATATTTTGTGTCTGCGCTTATTACGCACGGCGGGCATTCGATGCTTACATCCGTCCAGCTCGCGACGACACGAACTTTGGGGCTAAGCGAGGCCACCATACCTGGACGGGCCGCAGGCGCTGCCTCTAACATGGGAAGGGCTTTGTCGTGAAGTCCCAGCGAGTTGGGATGCGGGAGCCTGCAGGGGTGCCCACAGAGCCTCTGTCCCCCCCACCGGGCAGCCTGGTTTGGGGCGGGACATGCTGCCAGTACCCGAGAGCCCCTCTGGAACGAGGGAGCCCAGCTGGCGGGGGGCACGGGGGCCGGGCCGCTTGGTGACTGGAGCTCACGCTCCCTGAACCAGCCCTGAGCGCCAGAGGTTTGGACCTCCTGGCATTGTTCTTTTCGCTTTAAACCACTTCCTCCAATTTTACTTCGACAGTTTTACAATTTGCCCTTTTCTTGTTCATCCCGTTTTAAGTTATTAACGGGCGCCAAGTTGTAGGCACCTCCCTCCATGCTGCCAAACTGAAATCCTAGGCCTTCCTTCAAAGCAGTGGTTCTGGGGCACCGTGGAGTCAGCCGGGGCGCTGCCCCCAGAAGTCACGGTCAGTGGGCCTGGTGACGCTCACCAGGTGACTGTGATGTGCTGCCTCTGAGGCCTCTGGAGATTCAAGCATCACGCAACTGCGTGAGGCCATCAGCCCAGCGAACGTCAAAATGGCCACCGTGCAAACTTGGGAAGGACGGAGTGGCCTCGGCAGAAACGACAGCTTCAAAGTAAAAATGGCGATAAAAATGAGACTAAAATGATCATTCAAAACGGGCAGGGCCACTTAACTGCAAGCGAATCTGCATTTGTCTCCAAATGAAGTATTTTCTCCCGAGGCCGGGGCCTAAATGTCCCCAGAGGGTGCCCCTGGCCTGTGCCAGGCTCCGGCGATTCCAAGCAGGGGTTCCCCACCTCCCCGCCGAGCCCCAGGCTGAGCCTGCAGCCGGTCCCTCCCTCCATCCCACTCCCGGCCTTCCTGCTGCTGGCCTGGACCGGCATTGCTCCTGACTCAGTTTACCTGCCATTCCGGAATTCCCGCGTACGAGCAGCGCTCTGTCGTTCTCTGCCTTTGACTCTCTCATCAGCGTCGAGGTGTTCACCACGGCTCTGTTCCGGATCTTTTTAGCCCTTCCATGTGCAAAGATGAACACGCACTGAGTCCCGGACCCCTTTGGGGAGCACAGGCCAGAAACCGGCCAAGTGGGACCTTTCGGCCCAGGCGACTCCAGATGCCAGCAGGCTGGGCGCCAGTGAACGGTGAAGGCCGAAAGGGACTTTAGTGATGTCCACGGTTGAAATAAACACGACCAGCCCCGCCGGACCCACAGCCTGGCCCCGACGCGACCCGGGCCCTGAACCCACTCGCCCATCGGCCGACTCCGCTAGTGGAAACATCTATGCGTCGTTGCTGACAGGCGTAACCCCACCCTGGAGGCTGTCAGCGGGTGTTCCGGGCTGGAAAGGGCACCTAGGGGTCACCTGTTTCCCTGCCTTCTAGTGTCCCAGAGAAAATACGAGATGCCCCCGAGCACTGCACGGGGCATACTTCTGCCCACGCATTATTTACTTGCTCTTCGCCTGCTATTCAGGTTTAACCCGGAGCCTGTGTTTTGTGTCTGCTAACTGCGGCCGCCTTACTCCTTTCGTTGAGGAAACGGGGTTTTCAGGGCTTGCCCCGGGGTCACACAGCCCGTGGCAGCTCCGGGCTCAGAGCCCGGGACTCTGGGCTACTGTTTTCTCCTTCCTCTGCAGCCCTAGTCTCTCAACGGGAAATCTGCTCGCGACAGATTTGCGTCTGATAAGCAGAGAGACCGAACTGACGGAAAGATCGGAGCTCGCGCTGCAGACGCTGAAAGAAACATCTAACGGTGTAAAACGATACGGAGGCTGCACCGTTGCAGAGCCTGCTGGCACGTGTCCCTAAAATGCCAGGGCTCCCTGCCAGGGACAGGGCCAAAGGGAAGCCCACTGCTCGGTGGTGCAGTGATAGCCACCGTCTCGGAGCGTTCAGCACGTGTCAGAACCTTGCCGGGAACGGGCTCGTGCAGGATCTGTTGTGTTCTTCCCCCCCAACTCTGATGAGAAATCACCTCCCTCGACATGGGACAGAGCTGAGGGCTAGGGAGGTACGGCGTGTCGCCCGAGGTCACACGGCTGGTGGGGCCAGATTCTGACCCACACGCAAGCCCGTAGACCTGACCAGGGACGTGTCACGGTAGGTGGCAGTTTCATTTCACACGCCAGCTCCAGCTTCCTGGGACCAGGCCCGAGGATTCCAGGTTCCTGTCCGAACCCGGCGGGTGGGCCTCAGGGTGGATTCCGGACTCTGCCACGCAAAAGGGAAAGGGTGGTGGCAGCATGTGGCTTTTACCCTGCTTAGAGGTCCCCTCTGCCTGCACCCTTATCTTTTTCAAAAGGGTCAGGAGAGAGGCACCTGAGTGGCTCAGTCAGTTAAGCATCCGACTTTGGCTCGGGTCATGGTCTCGCGATTCGTGGGTTCGAGCCCCACGTCGGGCTCTGTGCTGACAGCTCGGAGCCCAGAGCCTGCTTCGGATTCTGTGTCTCCCTCTCTCTCTCTCTCTCTCTCTGCCTCTCCCCCGCTTGTGCTCTGTCTCTTTCTCAAAAATAATAAATAAACAGTTAAAAAAATTTTTAAAAAGGGTCAGGAGAAGCAGGATCCAGATGCCTGGAACGTGTCCCGGCGGCAGCCTCGTGCCGGGGCTGAGTATGCAGGCTCGCCTCCCTGGCCCCCTGGACGGAAGGAAGCTGGCAGGGAGAGCCCTCCCCGCCCCCGGAAAGAGGAGCCTAGACCGTCAGGCCACCCCAAGAGTAGAACCCGTGTGCACGGGGGCTGGGCAAAGGAGACCAAAGCCGAGGAAAGTGTGGAGCCGGAGGCTGGGCGACAGCCCAGGGAAGTGCCTCACATGTGCATGTCTTCACCTATTGGCATAAACGTCCCCTGCCTGCCCCCGCACACCACCCGTGTGCCATGTGACAAGGGAGAAACACGTGAATGGGCAGCTATGTGGCAGGAAAATACAGGAAGAAGGATTCCAAGCATGGGATCGGCCCCCAGGCTTCCCCCATCGACGGGAACCCGCAGGGCCTCTCCCATGCAGAATAGGGGTGACATTAGGGCCTGAGTCCCCAGTTCTGTCTCCTTTTGTTTATTTCCTCCCACCTCTCTCTCACATTCTGTTCTGCCTTCTCCTGACCTCTCCCCCCAACTGCCAGCCCATTGCGTAGAGTGGGACCAGAAGAATCTGACTTAGAACCCCTAGGGATACTACGTATCCACAAACGTACCTTTCGGCGTATCTTAACGTGGATAAAGTTTCCTCGTAGCAGATGTCAGCGGGACTTATGGCCGCTATCTGTAAAAGAACATCCCTTTCAGATTTTGTAATTTTAGACGGATTTGTCGTTGCGGATACGCTAAGGTTCATAGCATTTCTTGTCATTTACGGTATTGTTCGAACTTTGCAACTCAGAAGGCGCAGACACACATTGATAGCACGTGCTCACCCCACGTGTGCCACATACACACGTGACCTCTGCAGCGCACAGACACCGCAGATTCAGGACACAAACACCACAATTTCACAACACACACACACACACACACACACACACACACACACACACACACTGAGGCCCGGAGAAAAACCATGTGTTCGAGATCTGTCTGATAATCGCTGGCAGAGCTGGGCCTGGAGCCGGGCCTGACTTACTCTCAGGCCCTTGTCCTCAGGAGTAAGTCCCCAGAAGATGCATGGGGATTCAAGTGACAGTTGAATGTTGGCCTTGCAGATTCTCTCTTCTTTCTGCTTTCTGAGAGGACCAGTGACCCCGCCCCCCGCCCCCTAACCTCCTCTCCACCACATATTTTTCTGTTAAAGCGTGGTAGTGCCCCAGGCGGGACGTTAGCCTGCAGGCCTGAAAGGCTCCTCTCTCACAGGCACACCCCTGCTCAGACCTGTTACATCTGATTTTGTAGTCTTACATTCAGAGCATCTAATGGGCCTTCTTTTATCCCAGGTCCTCAGGGGGAGCAGGGAAGGTCCCATGAGGCCAACAGGCCAGCTTCAAAATGAAATATTTGTAGATTCTTAGGCAAGATTAAATAGTAAAGAGTAAAGATTGTGTTTTGTTGTGAATTTGGGAAAGAGTGCACAGAGCAGGCCCAGCGGTGAGCAGTTTTCTCCTAACCGGGACAGCAGGCCGGAGGCCAGTATGAACCTGCCGGCAGAATGTGCCAGTCTGTTCCTTTTCGCACCTGGAGCTGAAGAGCAGAGAGTCCCGATTTTAACACATCCCACATTGTACCCCCTTGGCAAATATGCGATACTAAGAGTCTGGAGTCTTTGCTGAGATGACACGATTTAGCTACTCTCCAGGTTCAACAGCTGCCTGGTGTCTCACATGGTCAAATTGATTTCCGGTCTTGCCACGAAATGACCACCGATTTAGAATAGTACGACGTTATCAGTGTTATTTTAAAATGTGTACTAATTTTTTCCTGGCAATAATAGTGGTGTACGTTCCTTATAAAGAATCTGAGGGGCGCCTGGGTGGCGCAGTCGGTTAAGCATCCGACTTCAGCCAGGTCACGATCTCGCTGTCCGTGAGTTCGAGCCCCGCATCAGGCTCTGGGCTGATGGCTCGGAGCCTGGAGCCTGTTTCCGATTCTGTGTCTCCCTCTCTCTCTGCCCCTCCCCCGTTCATGCTCTGTCTCTCTCTGTCCCAAAAATAAAAATAAAAAAACGTTGGAAAAAAAATTAAAAAAAAAAAAAAAGAATCTGAAACCTACAGAAATGAATAAAAAATTAAAATTGGCGGTATTTGAACACTGTAGCGGAAAGAGTCTCAGGAGTCTTGACGTACGTAAGAATGTGTGACGTGAATGCAAAATGTGGCATCGTGGTACAGTGAGCGTGATTTTAATAATAACAGTGACAACAACACAATAGCTAAATCAGTCTGCTGTGTTGTAAGAAAGTCACTTTACCAAAGTGGTTCTGCTGTTCCCGCCCAGAGCTGGCTGGAGAAGTTTGGTCAGGACAGAATCTCTGTAGGGAATGTGCAAGACTTTCTTCCCCGTGGCTGCATCAGCCAGAGCACTGGATGAAAAAGAAACATCAGATTTAAAAAAATATATATGCCAAGAAGAAATCTGCCTCCCGGGGGATAAGTCAGAAATACCCTTCATGTCTCCTCTTTGACCCCATAAACCTGAGACATGACTCTAATGATATCCAAGAGTTGAGACATCTGCCGGACGAAGATGCGGAAGCAAGACAGCTAACCACATGAGCCAGTGGCTCCCTCTCTGAAATCAACCCTGGAGACACCATGACAGACAGAGGGAAGTCCGGATCTGAGGCTCTAACACCCTAAACCCTGTAAGGAAAACCCAAAGAGCCTGCAGGCTATTGTAAATCTGTGTATAGAGAAGAGTTTCAACCCGAGGAAGAGGGTGGCCCCATGAGCAGTGTGCTGGCCAGTGTGGGGAGGGGGTTAATTCCTCTTCTTGTTTTTCTTCCGTACTTCCTTCAGAGCAACCCATAAAGGTAGGACCCCAACTTCCTTCGGAGCAACCCGTAAAGGTAGGACCCCATATAACAACGCAGCACAGAAGCTGTACGTGAGAAGTAAATGTGCCACCCCTCCCCACCAACTCCAGGGTCTGCAAAGATCGCAGCATTGTCATTGATGAGAGCAGGGGGGAGGAGGGAGGCAAGCCTATCTATGAGAAATTATGATCACAAAAAGTGAAAAGGAGTTTATAAAGGTATTCTAGCTGATTTGGAAAAGAAACTAAAGGAGCTTCTAGAAAGAAATACAGTAATTGAAATTAAAAACACACAAGACAGGGGTGCCTGGGTGGCTCAGTTGGTTAAGTGTACAACTCTTGATTTCAGCTGAGGTCATGATTCAGCTGTTCATGGAATCGAGCCCTGCATTGGGCTCTGTGCTGACAGCATGTAACCTGCTTGGAATTCTCTCTTTCTTCCTCCCTCCTTCCCTCCCTCCCCTTTTCTCCCTTGCACCCCGCCCCCCACCTGCTCGCTTGCTCTCTACTCAAAATAAACTTAAATTTTTTTTTTTTAAAAACACACTGCACAGGTTTAACAGCAAACTAGACACTGCTATTATTGGAATTAGTGAAATAGATATGTCAAAAGAGATTAACCAGATTGCAGCCTGGAGACATGGAGATGGAAAACAAGCCAGGAAGGTTATGAGACATGGAGGACAGAGTGAGATTTAAATAATCTAAATTGAAGTTCCAGAAGAGAAAGAAAACAAGTGGGCACAGATGGTACATGAGAAGTAATGGCTGGGAATTTTCCAGTACTGGTGAAAATCACTAATCTACAGAACTATAGGGACCAGGGAATTCTAAGCAGAGTAAATAAAAATAAATTCACACTCAAATGTAACATAACCGAATTGGAGAACATCAAAACAGAAGAGCTCAAAAGCAGCCAGGGGGCAAAGACTGATTGACTTCAAGGAAATAGCAATTAGGCCACCAGCAGAAAACAGGAGACTGTATCCTTCATGAGCTGAAAGAAAATACTACATTTCTGGAATTCTATCCCCAGCACAATTATCTTCCAAGGATGAGGTGAAATAAAGACATTTCAGCCAAACAAAAACAGAATTTGCCATCAGCACGTGATCACTGAAGGAAATTCTACAGAATATACTTCCACCAGGAGGAAACTGATCTTAGATACAACTCTGAGTAAATAATTGAGGCGCCTGGGTGGCTCAGTTGGTTAAGCGTCCAACTCTTGATTTTGGCTCAGGTTACAATCTCACAGTTGGTGAGATTGAGCCCTGATTCAGGCTCTGCACTGATGGCATGGAGCCTGCTTAGGGTTCTCTCTCTTTCCCTCTATCTCTGCTCCTCCCTCTCTCAAAGTAAACATTTGAAAAAAGAAGTGAAGGGGAGGGGTCAAGATGGCAGAGCAGCATGGAAGCTTTTTGCTTCTCTCATCCCTGAAATGCAGCTAGATCAACACCAAACTATCTGGCCAACCTAAAAAATTGATATGAAGGTTAACACAACAGTCTGCACAACTTGAACCACAGAACTCAGCAGATAAGCAGTGTGGAGAGGTGAACTAGGGGAGAGAGAAGCCACAGAGGGTAGAGAGGTGTTTTTACTTGCGGAAAGAGGATGGAGATGGGGGAGAGTACAGGAAAAGCACTCCCCCCAAAAGCAGCTGGAGAGAAAGAGAAAGAGTGGAAACACCCATAAGGGACTTAACAAGAAGGGGAGAAAGGAGAAAAAAGAGGGTTTAAATACCATTGAGAGTCTATAAACAGGGGTCACAGTCTGAAACTCCACAGCTCTATACCTGGCAGAGCTCTGGTGGGAAGAGTGAATCCCCAGGAGCAGACAGTGAGGTCTGAGGGGTCCTCGGGCCACACAGGAAGAGGCAGTTCCTCTGCTGAGAGGACATTTGGCAGAGGCTATGTGGCCTTCCCACAGGCAAAGGTCTCAGTGGACCCCAGAGAACAGCCACATTTGCTGGTGTTGGAACAAGGATGTTAAGGGGTGGTGAAGCCTGGCACCAGATGTGTGTTGTGATTTACCATAATTCTTGAAACACTGCTGCTACATGATTGAGTGAACTTTTTCTGGGGTGGGCTGGCACCTGGCTACAGTCTCTGGGCATCTGCAGCAGTGCAGTCATGTGAATGTTCCTGGCTGTGGGCTGGCACCCAGCCATTGCTTGGCAAGACCTTCCCCCACACAGTCTAAGTGGGTCAAAGCTGCAGGTCCCTCAGAGGTGAAGGGTTTGGAAACACAACCCCATCTGAGATAAAACTCGGGAGGGAGGTGACACCTGGCAGCCTGATGGCTTGGTCATGGAAAGTGTAAAAGCAGGGAGTGGACTGGAGCTGGAGACAAGGGAGGGGTGATTGATTGCCAGTTGGCAAGAGCACAGAGTTCTGATACTAGAGACTGGGTAGCTGGGTGATGCCATTTTCACCTCTCCCACACATGCACATACACATGTACACTCACCACAATGATCCACCCCAGTAAACTAAGTGCCTATCTAGTGGAGAATGGAGCAAGATGTGTGAACCAGAATTTAGAATCACAATAAGAAGAATACTAGCTGGGGTTGAAAAAAGCATAAAATCCCTTTCTGCAGAGATAAAAGAAGTAAAATCTAGTCAGGACGAAATTAAAAATGCTATAACTGAGATGCAATCTTGAATGGATGCCACGGCAGCAAGGATGGATGAAACAGAGCAGGGAATCAGCGATATAGAAGACAAACTTATGGAGAATAATGAAGCATAAAAAAAGAGAGAAACTAAGGCAAAAGAGCATGATATAAGAATTAGATAACTCAGTGACTCATTAAAAAGGAATAATATCCAAATCATAAGGGTCCCTGAAGATGAAGAGAGAAAAAGGGGTAGAAGTTTTATGTAAGCAAATCATAGCAAAAAACTTTCCTAACCTGGGAAAAGACACAGACATCAAAATCCAGGAAGCACAGAGAACTCCCATTAGATTCAACAAAAACTGACCATCAGCAAGGCATATCATAGTCAACTTCACAAAATACACAGACAAGGAAAGAATCATGAAAGCAGCAAGGGGAAAAAAGTCCTTAACCTACAAGGGAAGACAGATACGGTGCACAGCAGACCTATCCACAGAAACTTGGCAGGCAAGAGAGGAGTGGCAGGATATAGTCAATGTGCTGAATTGGAAAAATATGCAGCCACAAATTCTTTATCCAGCAAGGCTGCATTCAAAATAGAGGGAGAGATAAAAAGTTTCCCAAACAAACAAAAAAAAAACCTAAAGGAGTTCGTGACCACTAAACCACCCCATAAGAAATTTTAAGGGGGACTCTGAGGGGAGAAAAGATGAAACAAAACAAAAAATACCAAAAGCTACAAAGACTAGAAAGGACCAGAGAACACCACCAGAAACTCCCAACTCTACAGGCAACACAATGGCAATAAATTCGTATCTTTCAGTATTCACTCTAAATGTCAATGGACTAAATGTTCCAATCAAAAGACATAGGGTAACAGAATGGATAAGAAAACAAGATCCATCTATATGCTGTTTACAAGAGACCCATTTTAGACCTAAAGGCACCTTCAGATTGAAAGTAAGGGGGTGGGAGAACCATCTATCATGCTAATGGTCAACAAAAGGAAGCTGGAGTAGTGATACTTATATCAGACAATCTAGATTTTAAAATAAAGACTGTAACAAGAGATGAAGAAGGGCATTATATCATAATTAAGGAGTCTATCCACCAAGAAGATCTAAACATTTATGCCCCCAATGCAAAACACCCAAATATATAAATCAATCACAAACATACAGAAACTCACTGGTATTAATACCATCATAGTAGGGGACTTCAACACCCCGCTTACAGCAATGGACAGATCATCTAATCAGAAAATCAGCAAGGAAACAATGACTTTGAATGACACAGTGGACTGGATGGACTTAACAGATATATTCAGAACATTTCATCCTAAATCAGCAGAATACACATTCTTCTCGAGTGCACATGGAACATCCTCCAGAATAGATCCCATACTGGGACACAAATCAGCCTTCAACAAGTTCAAAAAAGATCATACCGTGAATATCTTCAGACTACAATGCTATGAAACTTGAAATCGACCACAAGAAAAAAATTGGAAAGACAAATACTTGGAGACTAAAGAACTTCCTACTAAAGAATGAATGGGCTAACCGAGAAGTTAAAGAGGAAATTAAAAAGTACGTGGAAGCCAATGAAAATGATAACATGACAGCCCAAAACCTCTGGGACACAGCAAAGGTGGTCATAAGAGGGAAGTATATAACAATCCAGGCCTTCTTAAAGAAGGAAGAAAGTTCTCAGATACACAACCTAAACTTACACCTTAAGGAGCTGGAAAAAGAACAGCAAATAAAACCCAAAACCAGCAGAAGACAGGAAATAATAAAGATTAGAGCAGAAATCAATGCTATCGAAACAAATAAAAAACAACAGATCAATGAAGCCAGGACCTGGTTCTTTGAAAGAATTAATAAAATTGATACCCCTATCCAGTTTGATCAAAGAGAAAAAGGAAAGGACCCAAATAAAATCAAGAATGAAAGAGATCACAACCAACACCGCAGAAATACAAACAATAAGAGAATATTATGAGCAATTATATGCCAATAAATGGGGCAATCTGGAAGAAATAGACAAATTCCTAGAAACACATACCCTACCAAAACTGAAACAGGAAGAAACAGAAAATTTGAACAGACCCATAACCAGTAAGGAAATTGAATTAGTAATCAAAAATCTGCCAAAAAACAAGAGTCCAGGGCCAGATGGCTTTCCAGGGGAATTCTACCAAACATTTAAAGAAGAGTTAACACCTATTCTTTCTAAGCTGTTCCAGAAAAATAGAAATGGAAGTAAAACTTCCAAACTCATTCTGTGAAGCCAGAATTACACTGGTTGCAAAACCAGACAATGACCCCACTAAAAGGAGAACTACAGACCAATTTCCCTGATGAACATGCTTTCAAAAATCCTCAACAAGATACTAGCCAACCGGATCCAACAATACATTAAAAGAATTATTCACCACTACCAAGTAGGATTTATACCTGGGATGCAGGGCTGGTTCAATATCTGCAAAACAATCAATGTGATTTATCACATCAATAAAAGAAAGGAGAAGAACCACATGGTTCTCTCAATAGATCCAGAGAAAGCATTTGACAAAATACAGCATCCTTTATTGATAAAAAAAAAAAAAAACCTCAATAAAGTAGGGCTAGATGGAGCATACCTCAAGATCATGAAAGCCATGTATGAAAGACCCACCGCTGATATTATCCTCAACGGGGAAGAATTGGGAGCTTTCCCCCAAAGGTCAGGAACATGACAGGTATGTCCACTCTCACCACTGTTATTCAACATACTATTGGAAGTCCTAGCCTCAGCAGTCAGACAACACAAAGGAATAAAAAGCATCCAAATTGGCCAGTAGGAAGTCAAACTTTCACTCTTTGCAGACGACATGATACTCTATATGGAAAACACAAAAGATTCCACCAAAACACTGCTACAACTGATCCATGAATTCAGCAAAGTCTCAGGATGTAAAATCAATGCACAGAAATCAGTTGCATTTCTTACACCAATAATGAAGCACCAGATAAATCAAGGAATCAATCTCATTTATGATTGCACCAAAACCCATAAAATAACTAGGAATAAACCTAACCAAAAATGTAAAATCTATATACTGAAAACCATAGAAAGCTTATGAAAGAAATTGAAGACACAAAAAAGTGGAAAAATATTCTGTGCTCCTGAATTAGAAGAACGAATATTGTTAAAATGCTGATACTACCTGGGGCACCTGGGTGGCTCAGTTGGTTAAGCGTTTGACTTCAGCTCAGGTCATGATCTCACAGCTCGTGAGTTTGAGCCCCATGTTGGGCTCTGTGTGACAGCTCAGAGCCTGGAACCTGCTTCAGATTCCGTGTCTCCCTCTCTGCCCCTCCCCCACTTGTGTGCTCGCTCGCTCTCACTCGCTCTCTCAAAAATAAAACATTAACAAAATTTTTAAAAATAAAATTAATGTCTATACTACTCAAAGCAATCTACATATTCAATGCAATCCCTATCAAAATAGCACCAGCATTTTTCACAGAGCTAGAACAAACAATCCCAAAATTTGTGGAACCAGAAAAGACCCTGAATAGTCAAAGCAATCCTGAAAAAGAAAACCAAAGCTGGAGGCATCACAATTCAAGACCTTCAAGCTGTATTGCAAAGCTGTCATCATCAAGACACTATGGTACTGGCACAAGAGCAGACACTTAGACCATTGGAAAAGAATAGAGAACCCAGAAATGGACCCACAAACATATGACCAACTAATCTTTGACAAAACAGGAAAGAATATCCAATGGAATAAAGGCAGTCTCTTTGCAAATGGTGCTGGGAAAACTGGACAGGGACATGCAGAAGAATGAACCTGGACCACTTTCTTACACCAGACACAAAAACAAACTCAAAATGGATGAAAGACCTAAACATAAGACAGAAAGTCATCAAAATCCTCGAGGAGAAAGCAAGCAAAAACTTTTTGACCTCGCCTGCAGCAACTTTTTACTCAACACGTCTCTGGAGGCAAGGGAAACAAAAGCAAAAATGAACTACTGGGACCTCATCAAAATAAAACCTTTTGCACAGCGAAGGAAACAATCAGCAAAACTAAAAGGCAACCAACAGAATGGGAGAAGATATTTGCAAATGATATATCAGATGAAGGGTTACTATCCAAAATCTATAAAGAATTTATCAAACTCAACACCCAAGAAGCAAATAATTCAGTGAAGAAATGGGAAAAGACATGAATAGACATTTTTCCAAACAAGACATCCAGATGGCTAACAGACATCTGAAAAAATGTTCAACATCACTCATCATCAGGGAAATACAAATTAAAACCACAGTGAGATATCACCTCACACCAGTCAGAATGGCTAAAATTAACAACTTGGGAAACAACCAATGTTGACAAAGGTGTGGAGAAAGAGGATCTCTTTTGCACTGCTGGTGGGAATGCAAACTGATGAAGCCATTTTGGAAAACAGTATGAAGCTTCCTCAAAAAGTTAAAAATAAAACTACCCAAGGACCCAGTAATTGCACTTCTAGGTATTTATCCAAGGGATACAGGTGAGCTGTTTCAAAGGGGCACGTGCACCCTCAATGTTTATAGCAGCACTATTGACAATAGCCAAAGTATGGAAAGAGTCCAAATGTCCATCAACAGATGAATGGATAAAGAAGATGTGGTATGTACATATATATATATATATATATATATATATATATATATGTATATGTATATGTATATATATATATATATGTATATGTATATGTATATATATATATATATATATATAAAGTGGAGTATTACTCAGCAATCAAAAAGAATGAAATCTTGCGATTTGCAACTACATGGACAGAACTAGAGGGTATTTTACTAAGCAAAATTAGAGAAAGACAGATATCACATGACTTCACTCATATGGAATTTAAGATACAAAACAGATGAACATAAGGGAAGGGAAGCGAAAATAATATAAAAAACAAGAAGGGGGACAAAACATAAAAGACTCTTAAATACAGAGAACAAACTGAGGGCTGCTGGAGGGGTCCTGGGAGGGGGAATTGGCTGAATGGGTAAGGGTCATTAAGGAAAACACTTGTTGGGATGAGCACTGGGTGTTATACATAGGATATGAATCACTGGAATCTACTTCTGAAATCATTATTGCATATGCTAACTAACTTGGATGTAAATTTAAAAATAAATGAATAAAATTAATAAAAAAATGAATTCAGAGACAGAAAGAAATCTAGTATATCAATAGCACTAATGAAGAAAGAGGATTTCGAGAGGGAAAAGTGAAAAATTTAAAAAACGAACACTGTCAAACAGAAATAATAATGTATTTTGGGGTTAAAGAAGAATAGAATTAAAATACATATCAAAATTACGTATGGAGGATGGAGATCCTTGTAGTATTCAGGAAGAGGATAAAGCATTCACTATTGTTCAGACTTTGGCCAATCAGATTAAAAAGGCAAGTAACGGTTAAGCGTATATTCAATTTTGATCTATGACAGAGATAGCATAGAAGATCCCCTGAGGAGAGGAGGAACTATTCAACAGTGTAACTGGAAAAATTGTAATCTATAAGGTAAAAATAATGAAAAGGACGCCTACCTTATACTACACACAGAAATCAAGTCCAGATGGACAGGAAATTAAATGAAATTTAGGGAGATGGCTTTCAGACGCTACTTTTCTTAAACAAGACTCAGGAAATGCTAAACAAAAACCACTACCATGATTTCTACTCATCAATAGACACCTTACATTGAAAAGACACGCTGTGTGCTGGGTGAAGGTGCTTATATACCTGAGAAAAGAGTAATAAAAATACGTAAAGGATGCCTATGAATCAATAAAAAGACAGTAACTGGATAGAATAATGGGAAAAACAGAACGTTTTGAGAGGAGACATATTGCCGGTAAACATATCACATGATGCTCAAACTTGCTAAAAACCAAGAGTATCAAGACCACGGTAAGGTATCTTCATACCCATTTAATTAGTAAATATCAAGAAGTGTGATAATACCAAGCCTTAGAAAAGATGTGGATCAATGGGATATTTTATCCATTGCTGTTGGGAGTGTAAATTGGCCCCACCATTTTGGAAAATAACTTGTCACCACCCTCAAAACTTAGGTATTGTACACAACTTATATATAATCCAACAATTTCAGTCCTTTTTCTATATTCAAAAGAAACTTTAAAATATTGATACCCTGTGATTTGTACAAGAATGTTCATAATAGCGCCGTTTGTAATAGCAAAAAAACCAAAACCTGGGAACAACCAAAATGCCAATCAACAGGAGAACCAATGAAGAAGTTATGGCATGTTCCCACCATGGAATACTACATCATAAGGAAAAAGAAGTAACAACTTCTACAAAAAAAGGAATCTCATAGGCACAATGTTTAGTGACAGAACAGAAGGTAAATTAACTATAGCCACAGAAAGCATGGACACATACTGTTAATAATGTTGGATCTAAAAGCCAATCCCGACAATTCTACTCCTGGGTGTGTACTTGAGAGGAAGGAGAAATTATTTTCCCCAAACCACACATACAAGAATGTTCATAGCAACCTTATTTAGAATACTCAAAACCTGGATGCAAAGGAAACGTCCATCAATAGGAGAATGGATAAATGATTGTGGCACATTCCCACAATGGAATGCTACATAGCAATGAAAAAGAACTAATAATTGCTACATGAGAAACATGGCCTAGTCTCCTAGACACAGTCCTTAGTGAATGAAGCCAAATGCAAAAAACAATGGCCTCTTATAAATGGTCACATTTATATGAAAATCTATACAGTTTGGCAAAACCAATTTGTAGTGGCAAAGGTCAATTTCTTCTGGTGGAAGTGAAAGCTAGGAGGGAAGTACAAGGGAGGTTTCTGGGTTTTGGAAATGTTCTATATCTTGAGCTAGGTGGTAATTACACAGATATATATGTATAAAAATTCATTGGGGCGCCTGGGTGGCGCTGTCGGTTAAGCGTCCGACTTCAGCCAGGTCACGATCTCGCGGTCCGTGAGTTCGAGCCCCGCGTCAGGCTCTGGGCTGATGGCTTGGAGCCTGGAGCCTGTTTCTGATTCTGTGTCTCCCTCTCTCTCTGCCCATCCCCCGTTCATGCTCTGTCTCTCTCTGTCCCAAAAATAAATAAAAAACGTTGAAAAAAAAAAATTCATTGACCTGAACATTTAAGATTTGCACACTTTTTGTAGTTTATATTTTAATCACTTAAGAACAGGATCCAGAAAACAATGTAATATTTTATACCCTTTGTAAACATTTCAAAAATGAGTGCCACTAACTAATAATATTCACATGTGATAAAAACAAGAAAGGATGAAAGAAGAAAGGGAGGGAGGGATAGGGAGGGGTAAACAAAATTCAAGATGGCGGTTACCTCCAAGGGGAGCACAGTAGAGAAATACCAACGATTTCTTGGGTTGGGTGGTGGCTTTATTAGTGTTTTTAATTTTATTAAAAAGCAATTCATTTAAAATAAATAGGAGGACCAGGTATGAACCAATGGTGACAGTGGGTCATGACTCAAGGGTTATGATTAATCTAATTTTTGATATCTGGGGTCATTTTTACGATAGAAATAAATACCCATGCACAGGTTATTTACCTGATAACATTTCCTAAATTGGTTAAACTTAAGTTAACTTGTGATCCTTCCCTCAGTCTGTCTCCTTCAGATCCTGAAGATTTCTGCCTTTCACTTCCTGCTAAATCCACCAAATTAATCGTGGATTGCTTGGTGAGGTCTCTGTCCAGGAAAACCTGTGTGGGAGAGCACCACAGTCATGTTATCAGAGGGGTAGCAGGCTACATATGAAGTCAGTCCAGTTCACATTTTAAAACATTTTTTTCTATTTGTACTTCACACTCAAAAGCATATAATAAAATTTAAAACATTTAATATTACTGGGGCGCCTGGGTGCCTCAGTTGGTTAGGTGACCGACTTGGGTTCAGGTCATGATCTCCCGGTTCGTGGGTTTGAGCCCCATATCGGGCTCTGTGCTGACAGCTCAGAGCCTGGAGCCTGCTTCGGATTCTGTGTCTCCCTCTCTCTCTGCCCCTCTTCCGCTCACACTCTGTCTCTCTCTCAAATGTAAATAAACATTAAATTAAAAAAACATATTACACATTAATATGTAATATATAATGTATGTATTATATATTATAAATAAAAAATAACATAAATTTAAAACAAAATTTAAAACATAAATTAATATATAATATATATTATAAATAAAAATTAATATTATAAATTTAAAACATATAAAATATTAAAACATATAATGAAAATGAAAAAGCCATCTTTTTTACAATGGCATTTTACAATAATACACCACCAGGCCCAAATATCTGTTACTCCCTCCCAATTTCGCAGAGCTATTCCCAGTGATCTATTAGATACCAATTGCTTCTCTCAAGTATTTTGATGGTCAAACATTTTAAATTTTTTTTAACGTTTATTTATTGAGAGACAGAGACACACAGCTGAAGTCAGATGCTTAACCGACTGAGCCACCTGGGTGCCCCGATGATCAAACATTTTATTTTATTTTATTTTATTTTATTTTATTTTATTTTATTTTATTTTATTTTATTTTATTTTATTTTATTTTATTTTTATTTATTTTTATTTTTATTTTTTTATTTAACTTTATTTTTTATTTTTTAAAATTTACATCCAAATTAGTGTATAGTGAAGCAATGATTTCAGTAGATTTCTTAATGCCCCTTACCCATTTAGCCCATCCCCCCTCCCACAACCCCTCCAGCAACCCTCAGTTTGTTCTCCATATTTATGAGTCTCTTTTGTCCCCCTTTCTGTTTTTATATTATTTTTGTTTCCCTTCCCTTATGTTCATCTGTTTTGTCTCTTAAAGTCCTCATATGAGTGAAGTCATAGGATTTTTGTCTTTCTCTGACTAATTTCACTTAGCATAATACCCTCCAGTCCTATCCATGTAGTTGCAAATGGCAAGATTTCATTCTTTTTGATTGCTGAGTAATACTCCATACACACACACACACACACACACACACACACACACACACACACACCACATCTTCTTTATCCATTCATCCATCAGTGGACATTTGGACTCTTTCCATACTTTGGCTCTTGTTGATAGTGCTGCTATAAACATGGGGGTGCATGCGTCCCTTCGAAACAACACACCTGTATCCCTTGGATAAATGCCTAGTAGTGCAATTACTGGGTCGTAGGGTAGTTCTCTTTTTAGTTTTTTGAGGAACCTCCATACTGTTTTCCAGAGTTGCTGCGCCAGCTTGCATTCCCACCAACAATGCAAAAGAGATCCTCTTTCTCCGCATCCTCGCCAACGTCTGTTGTTGCCTGAATTGTTAACATTAGTCTGACAGGTGTAAGGTGGTATATCATTGTGGTTTTGATTTGTATTTCCCTGATGATGAGTGATGTGGAGCATTTTTTCATGTGTTGGTTGGCCATCTGGATGTCTTCTTTGGAGAAGTGTCTATTCATGTCTTTTGCCCATTTCTTCACTGGATTATTTGTTTTTTGGGTGTTGAGTTTGGTAAGTTCTTTGTAGATTTTGGATACTAACCCTTTATCTGATATGTCATTTGCAAATATCTTCTCCCATTCCATCGGTTGCCTTTTAGTTTTACTGATTGTTTCCTTAGCTGTGCAGAAGCTTTTTATTTTGATGAGGTCCCAGTAGTTCATTTTTGCTTTTGTTTCCCTTGCCTCCAGAGACGTATTGAGTAAGAAATTGCTGCAGGCAAGACCAAAGAGGTTTTTGCCTGCTTTCTCCTCAAGGATTTTGATGGCTTCCTGTCTTGCATTGAGGTCTTTCATCCACTTTGAGTTTATTTTCGTGTCTGGTGTAAGAAAGTGGTCCAGGTTCATTCTTCTGCATGTCCCTGTCCAGTTTTCCCAGCACCACTTGCTGAAGAGACTGTCTTTATCCCATTGGATATTCTTTCCTGTTTTGTCAAAGATTAGTTGCCCATATGTTTGTGGGTCCATTTCTGGGTTCTCTATTCTATTCCATTGATCTGAGTGTCTGTTCTTGTGCCAGTACCATACTGTCTTGATGATTACAGCTTTGTAGTGTAGCTTGAAGTCTGGGATTGTGATGCCTCCTGCTTTGGTTTTCTTTTTCAGGATTGCTTTGGCTATTCTTTTCTGGCTCCATACAAATTTTAGGATTATTAGTTCTAGCTCTGTGAAGAATGCTCATATTACTTTGATAGGGATTGCATTGAATATGTAGGTTGCTTTGGGTAGTATCGACATTTTAACCATATTTGTTCTTCTTATCCAGGAGCATGGAATCTTTTTCCATTTCTTTGTGTCTTCAATTTCTTTCATCAGCTTTCTATAGTTTTCAGTGTATAGATTGTTCACCTCTTTGGTTAGATATATTCCTAGGTATTTTATGGTTTTTGGTGCAACTGTAAATGGGATCGATTCCTTGATTTCTCTTTCTGTCACTTCATTGTTGGTGTATAGAAATGCAACTGATTTCTGTGCATTGATTTTATATCCTACAACTTTGCTGAATTCATGAATCAGTTCTAGCAGTTTTTTGGTGGAATCTTTTGGGTTTTCCATATAGAGTATCATGTCATCTGAAAAGAATGAAAGTTTGACCTCCTTCTGGCTGATTTGGATGCCTTTTATTTCTTTGTGTTGTCTGATTACAGAGGCTAAGATTCCAATACTATGTTGAATAACAGTGGCGAGAGTGGACATCCCTGTCTCGTTCCTGACCTTATGGGGAAAGCTGTCAGTTTTTCCCATTGGGGGTGATATTAGTGTTGGGTCACTCGTATATGGCTTTTGTAATCTCGAGGTATGATCCTTCTATCCCTACTTTCTTCAGGGTTTTTATCAAGAAAGAATGCTGTATTTTGTCAAATGCTTTCTCTACATCTATTGAGAGGATCATATGGTTCTTGTCCTTTCTTTTATTGATGTGATGAATCACGTTAATTGTTTTGCGGATATTGAACCAGCCCTGCATCCCAGGTATAAATCCCACTTGGTGGTGGTGAATAATTTTTTTAATGTTTCATTGGATCCGGTTGGCTAATATCTTGTTGAGGATTTTTGCATCCATGTTCATCAGGGAAATTGGTCTGTAGTTCTCCTTTTTAGTGGGGTCTCTGTCTGGTTTTGGAATCAGGGTAATGCTGGCTTCATAGAAAGAGTTTGGAAGTTTTCCTTCCATTTCTATTTTTTGGAACAGTTTCAAGAGAATAGGTGTTAACTCTTCCTTAAATGTTTGGTAGAATCCCCCTGGAAAGCCATCTGGCCCTGGACTCTTGTTTTTTGGCAGATTTTTGATTACTAATTCAATTTCCTTACTGGTTATGGGTCTGTTCAAATTTTCTATTTCTTCCTGTTTCAGTTTTGGTAGGATATATGTTTCTAGGAATTTGTCCATTTCTTCCAGATTGTCCATTTTGTTGGCATATAATTGCTCATAATATTCTCTTATTATTGGATCAAACATTTTAAATAGAAGATACTGGGATACTACAAAATGAGTAAGCGTTCAGGATGGTGTGGTCATGCACGGAAGGGATGAGAACATAGATTTTAGAATATGGTAGTTCACCTTGCTGGTTACATGAATGTGAGAAATAGCTTGTCAGAATTTCAACTGCCTGAGTTGGAAATCAGGGATAATAGCATATTAGGTGTTAGGAGGGCAACAGATAAGAGAAATACTGGTTCCAACAATGCCTGGCATACAGTAACAGGTGTTAATATTATTACTGACACCAATAAGAGTGTAATGCTCGGTTTCTACACATATATTTTTCAGTGGATTTCTTCGCTTGACTCTAAAATATCAAATTAAGGGGTACCTGGGTGGCTCAGTCAGTTAGGGGTCTGCCTTCGGCTCAGGTCAAGATCTCAGGATTTGTGAGTTTAAGCCCCACGTCGGGCTCTCTGCTTTCCACACAGAGCCCGCTTCAGATCCTCTGTCTCGCCCCCCACCCCGCCCAAGAAAACAAAACAAAAAAAAAACAACAATGGAAGAAAACACAAAACAACTAAAATAAAACATCAAGTTACAAAAATAGCGCAAACCTATATAAAGTTTATTAACAATTGGAAAATATCTGAATAGTCCTTAAAAGCCTACAAAGTTCCTTATTTTACTTTTAATTGAAGTACAGTTGGGGCTCAACATTATATTAGTTTCAGGTGGGCAGCATAGTGATTTGACAATTACGTATGTTACAAAATGCTCCCCACGGGGAGTGTAGTCTCTGTCTGTCACCATACACTGTTATTACAATATTATTGACTAGTCCCTATGCTGTACTTTTCATTCCTGTGACTTACTCATTTTACAAGTTTGTACCTCTTCATTTCCTTCACCTATGTCACCCATCCCTCCAAACCCTCCCCACTGGTGACCGCTAGCTCTCTGTATTTATTAAGTCTGTTTCTATTTGTGTGTTTGTTCATTTGTCTTGTTTTTTAAGATTCCACATATAACTGAAATCCTGTGGTATTTTTCTTTCTCTGACTCATTTCACGTAGCACAATGCCCTCTATGTCCATTGACATTGTCCCGAAAGGCAAGATTTCATTCTTTTTTATAGCTGAGTAATATTCTATTGAGGATATATACCACGTGGTATTGACCGATGCTTGGGTTGTTTCCATATCTTGGCTGTTGTAAACAATGCTGCGATAAATGTAGATGTATGTATATCTTTTGAACTAGTGTTTTCATTTTCTTTGGGTGAGTACCCAGGAGTGGGATTGCTGGATCATATGGTACTTATATTTTTAATTTTTTGAAGAAACTCCACACTTTTCCACAGTGGCCACACTTGGAACATGCCTACTCAGGCCCTCTGCCCAATTTTTAAATCAGATTATTTGAGGTTTTTTTTTTTTTTTTTTTTTGATATTGAGTTGTATGAATTCTTTATGTATTTTGGACACTAACCCCTTATTGAATATACCATTTGCATTTATCTTCTCCCATTCAGTGTGTTGCCTTTTCATTTTGTTGATGGTTTCCTTTGCTCTGCAAACCTTTTTATTTTGATGTGTCCCAACTGTTTATTTTTGCTTTTGTTGCTATTGTCTGAAGAGACAGAACCAGAAAAATATTAAGACTGTTATCTGAGCATTTACAGCCTATGTTTCCTTTCTTTCTTTAAATAGACCTTTTAAACCACTTTTTAAATGTTTATTTATTTTTGAGAGAAAGAGAGAGTAAGAGTGGGGGAGGGGCAGAGAGAGAGGGAGACACAGAATCCGAAGCAGGCTCCAGGCTCCGAGCTGTCAGCACAGAGCCCAACACGGGACTCGAACCCATGAGCTGTGAGATCATGACCTGAGCCGAAGTTGGACATTCAACCGACTGAGCACCCAGGCGCTCCTCTTTTTTTTTAATTTAATTTATTATTTATTTTTTTATTTACTACATTCAGTTATCACTTTTAGGTCTTTAATCCATCTTGAGTTTATTGTGTATGGTGTTAGAAAGCAGTCCAGTTTCGGGGTGCCTGGGTGGCTCAGTCGGTTAAGCGTCCGACATCAGCTCAGGTCATGATCTCACGGCTCGTGAGTTCAAGCCCCACATCGGGCTCTGTGCTGACAGCTCAGAACCTGGAGCCTGCTTCAGATTCTGTGTCTCCCCCTCTCTCTGCCCCTCCCCTGCTCATGCTCTGTCTCTCTCTGTCTCAAAAATAAATAAAAACATTAGCAATTTTTTTTTAAAAGAAAGCAGTCCAGTTTCATTATTTTGCACACAGCTCGCCAGTTTTCCCAACATGGTTTATTGAAGAGACTGTCTTTTCTCCCGTTGCATGTTCTCTCCTCCTTTGTTGTAGATTAATTGCCCATAAAAGTGTGTGTTTATCTCTGGCCTCTCTGTTGTGCTCCATTGATCGATGTATCTGCTTCTGTGGCTTTACCATACTGTTGATTGCTATAGCTTTGTAGTATACTTTGAAATCTGGGATTCTAATTCCTCCAGCTTTACTCCTCTTTCTCAAGACTAATTTGGTTATTTGGGCTCTTTTGTGGTTCTGTACAAATTTTAGGATTATTTGTTGTAGTTCTATTAAAAAAAAAAAAAGCAACAGTACCGGTATTTTGTTGGGGATTGTATGGGATCTGTAGCTTGCTTTGGGTAGTGTAGACGTTTTAACAGTATTTGTTCTTCCAACCCTTGAACATGGAATGTCTTTCCATTTCTTTGTGTCTTCTTTGGGGCGCCTGGGTGGCTCAGTCAGTTGAGTGCCCGACTGCAGCTCAGGTGATGATCTCGCGATCATGTGTCAGCACAGAGTTGCTTTGGATCCTCTGTCCCCCTCGCTCTCTGCCCACCCCCTCCTTGCTTGCATGCATGCACTCTCATTCCTTCTCTCTCTCTCAAAAATAAATAAACGTTAAAAAAATTATGTGTGTCTTCTCCAATGTCTTTGATCGATGTCGTATAGCTTTCAGAGGACATTTCTTTTTATCTCCTTGGTTAACTTCATTCCTGGGTATTTTATTCTTTCTGCTAGAATTATAAATAGGATTGTTTTCTTAATTTCTCTTTCCACTAGTTTGTTATTAATGTATAGAAATAGGAATCTATAGACTTCTGTATGCCTATTTTGTATCCTGAAACTTTACTGAATTCATTTATTAATTCTAGTAGTTTTTTGGTAGACTTTAGGTTATTCCATGTATAGTATCATGTCGCCTGCAAATAGTGAAAAATTTTACTTCTTTCTTACTTATTTGGATACCTTATATTCTTTTTCATGTCTGATCATCTGATTCCTGTGGCTAGGACTTCCACATGTTTGTTTTATTTTTTTTAAATTTTTTAAAAATATTTATTTTAAAAGACATTTTTTTTAACGTTTATTTATTTTTGAGACAGAGAGAGACAGAGCATGAACGGGGGAGGGTCAGAGAGAGAGGGAGACACAGAATCCGAAACAGGCTCCAGGCTCTGAGCTGTCAGCACAGAGCCCGACGTGGGCCCCGAACTCACGGACCGTGAGATCATGACCTGAGCTGAAGTCGGATGCTCAACCGACTGAGCCATCCAGGCGCCCCTATTTTTCTAAGTTTTTTTTTTTAATTTAAATTTTTTTTTTTTTAGGACTTCCACATGTTGAATAAAAGTGTGCACATCCTGTCTTGTTCCTGATCTTTGAGGAAACGCCTTTAGTTTTTTACCACTGAGTATAATGCTAGCTGTGGGTTTTTCACATGTGGACTTTATTATGTACATTGAGTTATGTTCCCCTTAAATCCACTTTATTGAGAGTTTTCCTGATGAAAACATGTTAAGTTTTGTCAAGTGTTCTTTTCTGCATCTGTGAATCATATGATTTTTGTCCTTCATTTGTTAATGTGGTACATTACGTTGATTGATTTGCAAATCTTGAGCTACCCTTGCGTCCCTGAAATAAATCCTACTTGATTGTGGGGAATGATACTTTTGTGTATTGTTGAATTTGGTTTGTAGAAGATTTTTGCATGTATGTTCATCAAGGATATTAATCTTTAACATTTTTTAATTTGCATCAAGATGATGCTGGCCTCCTACTGTGAAAAATTTGGAAGGTTTCTTTCCTATTTTTTGGAATAGTTTGAAAAGAATAGGTATTAACGCTTCTTTAAATGTTTGGTAGACTTCATCTGTGAAGCCATGTGGTACTGCGATTTTGTTTGCTGGGAGCTCTTTGAATGCCAATTCAGTGTTGTTCCTGGTTATTGGTCTGGTCAGATTTTCTATTTCTTCCCAATTCAGACTTGGACTTGTGCATTTCTAGGAATTTATCCATTTCTTCTATCCATTTGTCCAATTTGCTGGTGTATAATCTTTTGTAGTAGTCTTTGTAGAGAGAGAGTGTGTGCACGTGGGGGAGGGCCAGAGGGAGAGAGAGAATCCCCAGCAGGCTCCAATCCCAGTGCAGAGCCTGATGTGATTTCAAACTCCTTAAGTTTCTTGAGGTGTATTTTGTGGCCTAGCATGAAATCTACCCTGGAGAATGTTTCATGTACACTTGAAAAGAATTTGTATTCTGCTGTTCTTGGATGGGATATGTATCTGTGCGATCCATCTGGTCTCATGTGTCACTCAAAGCCACTGTTTCCTTGTTGACTTTCTGTCTGGACGATCTGTCCACTGACTTAAGTGGGGTGTTGAAGTCCCCTCCTATTGTTGTATTACTGTCAATTTCTCCCTTTATGTCTGTTAATATTGTCTTTATATATTTAGGTGCTCCTATGTTGGGTGCAGACAGATTTACAACTGTTATAGCCTCTTGTTAGAGTGATCCCTTTATCATTATGTAATGATGTCTCTTGTTACAGTCTTTGTTTTAAAGTCAATTTTGTCTACCCTAGCATTTGTTTTTTGCTTCCACATGCGTGGAATATCTTTTGCCATCTTTTCACTCTCAGTCTGTATGTATCCTTAGGTCTGAAGTGAATCCCTGAGGCAGCACACAGTTGGGTCTTGTTTGTTTCTTTGTTTATTCCATTCAGTCACCTTATGTTCTTTTGATTGGAACATGTAGTCCATTTACGTTCATTTTTTCGAAGTTTTGGTTTAAATTCTAGTTAGGGGCGCTTGGGTGGCTCAGTCAGTTGAGCGTCTGACTCTTGGTTTGGGCTCAGGTCATGATCTCCCAGTTAGTGAATTTGAGCCCCACATCGGGCTCCATGCTGACAGCGCGGAGCCTCCTTGGGATTCTCTCTCTCCCTCTCTCTCTGTCCCTCCCCTGTTCAGGCACTCTCACTCTGTCTTAAAAATAAATAAATAAATAAATAAATAAATAAATAAATAAATAAATAAATTCATTCTAATCAGTTAACATACAGGTTATTATTGGTTTCAGGAGAACTCAGTGATTCATCACTTACATACAACATCCAGTGCTCATCCCAACAAGTGCCCTCATTAATACCCATCCCCCACCTAACCCATCCCCCACCACCTCCCTTCAGCAATCCTCAGTTTGTTCTTTGTCGTTAAGGGTCTCTTATGGCTTGCTTCCTTTTCTTTGTCCCCCCTTACCGTATGTTCATCTGTTTTGTTTCTTAAATTCCTCCTATGAGTGAAATCATATGGTATTTGTCTTTTCTCTGACTGACTTATTTTGTTTAACATAATACACTCTAGCTCCATCCACGTTGTCGCAAATGGGAAGGTTTTATTCTTTGTGATGGCTGGGTAGTATTGCATTGTGTGTGTGTGTGTGTGTGTGTGTGTGTGTGTGTGTGTACATACATACCACATCTTCTTTATCCATTCATCAGTTGATAGACATTTGGGCTCTTTCCATACTTTGGCTATTGTTGATAGTGCTGCTTTAGACATCAGGGCGCATGCACCCCTCCGAATCTATTTTTTTTTTTTTTAATTTTTTTTTAACGTTTATTTATTTTTGAGACAGGGAGAGACAGCATGAATGGGGGAGGGTCAGAGAGAGAGGGAGACACAGAATCTGAAACAGGCTCCAGGCTCCGAGCCATCAGCCCAGAGCCTGACGCGGGGCTCGAACTCACGGACCGTGAGATCGTGACCTGGCTGAAGTCGGACGCTTAACCGACTGCGCCACCCAGGCGCCCCTCGAATCTATTTTTTTGATCCTTTTGGTAAATACTTAGTAGTGCGATTGCTGGATCATAGGGTAGTTCTATCTTTAACTTTTGGGGGAACCCCCATACTGTTTTCCAGAGCAGCTGCACCAGTTTTCATTCCCACCAACAGTACAAAATGTTCTCCTTTCTCACATCCTCCTCAACATCTCTTGTTTCATGTGTTGTTAATATTAGCCATTCCTACTGGTGTGAGGTAATATCTCATCATAGTTTGGATTTGTATTTCCCTGATGATGAGTGATGTTGAGCATCTTATGTGTCCGTTAGCCATCTGGTGTCTTCTTCGGAGAAATGTCTATTCATATCTTCTGCCCATTTCTTGACCAGATTATTTGTTTTTTTGGATATTGAGTTTGGTGAGTTCTTTATAGATTTTGAATACTAACCCCTTATCAGATATGTCATTTGCAAATATCTTCTCCCATTCCATTGGCTGCCTTTTAGTTTTGTTGATTGTTTCCTTTGCTGTGCAGAAGCTTTTTATCTTGATGAAGTCCCAATAGTTCCTTTTTGCTTTGGCAATGTGTCTAGTAAGAAGTTGTTCCGGCCAAGGTCAAAGAGGTTGCTACCTATGTTCTCCTCTAGGATTTTGGTGATTTCCTGTCTCACATTTAGGTCTTTGTCCATTTTGAATTTATTTTTGTGTGTGGTGTAAGAAAGTGGTCCAGTTTCATTCTTCTGCATGCTGGTGTCCAGTTTTCCCAACACCATTTGTCAAAGAGACCATCTTTTTTTCCATTGGATATTCTTTCCTACTTTGTCAAAGATTAGTTGACCATATAGTTGTGGGTCCATTTCTGGGTTTTCTATTCTGTTCCATTGATCTGTGTGTCTGTTCCTGTGCAAGTACCATACTGTCTTGATGACTAGAGTTTTGTAATACAGCTTGAAGTCTGGAATTGTGATTCCTCCAGCTTTTCGTTTCTTTTTCAGGATTGCTTTCGCTATTCAGGGTCTTTAGCGGTTGCATAGAAATTTCAGGATTGTTTGTTCTAGCTGTGTGAAAAATGCTGGTAGTCCATTTACATTTAAAGTAATTATTGATAAGTATATAGTTCTCGTTATTTTGTTAGTAAACAAAATGTATTGCTCTTTTCCTTTGTGATTTGATAACTTTCTTTATTGTTGTGCTTGGAATCCTTTCCCTTTATTTTTTGTGTATCTTATGGGTTTTGGGTTTGTGGTCACCATGAGGTTCACATGTAAATTCAGTGTAAATAATAGTCTATTTTACGTTGATGATTGCTTAAGTTGAAACACATTCTAAACGCTCTACATTTTTCCTTCCCCTCTACATTTTATGTATATGGTGTCATACTTCACATTTAAAAATTTTATGTATCCTTTAACTGACTTTTGTATATATAATTTTACTACCTTTGCCTTGTAACCTTCATACTAGCTTTAGTAGTGATTGATTTATCACCTTTATGTCTGGTTTTACCAGTGACATTTTTTCCTTGCATAATTTTCTTTAAAAAAAAAAAGTTTATTCATTTTGAGAGATGGCGTGCACACACACGAGCGAGGGAGGGGCAGAGGGAGGAGTGAGAGAGAATCCCAGGCAGGTTCTGCACTGTCAGTGTGGAGCCCAATGTGGAGCTTGACTCACCAACCGTGAGATCATGACCTGAGCGGAAACCAGGAGTTAGATGCTTGACTGAGCCACCCAAGTGCCTCTCCTTGCGTAATTTTCTTAATTCTAGTTATAGCCTTTTCTTTTCCATTTAAAGAAGTTGTTTTAACATTTTTTGTAAGGCCAGTTTAGTGGTAATGGTCTCCTTTGACTTTTGTTTGTCCTGGAAGCTAACTAGCTAGCTAGCTAGCCAGCTATTCATTCATTCATTCATTCATTCATTCAGAGTGGGAGAGAGCACTTGAGCAGGGGAGAGAGAGAATCTTAAGCAGGTGCCAGGCTCAATCCCACAATCCTGGGATCATAATCTGAGCTGAAATCAAGAGTCAGATGCTCAACTGACTGAGCCACCCAGGCACCCCTGTCCTGGAAACTCTTTATCTCTCCTTCAATTCTGGATCATAACCTTGATGGGTAGAGAATTCTTGATTGTAGGCTTTTCCTTTCTGTACTTTGATTATATCGTGCCACTCCCTTCTGGCCTGCCAAGTTTCTGCTGAAAAATCAGCTGATAGCCTTATGGGGTTTCTCTTGTATGCAATTATTTGCTTCTCTCTTGCTGTTCTCTAGACTCTCCCTTTGTTATTCATTTTTGACACTTAAATTTTTATGTGTCTTAGTGTGGACCTCCTTGGATTCATCTTGTTTAGGGTTCTCTGTTTTTCCTGGACCTGGATGTCTGTTTTCTTCCCAAGGTTAGGGAAGTTTTCAACTGTTATTTCTTCAAATAAGTTTTCTGCCCCTTTCTCTCTCTCCTCTGTCTGGAACCCCTCTAATCCAAATGTTAGTACAAGCTATGCTCATTTAAAAAATTCTTTTTTTTTTTTTAAATTGCTGTTCAGCTGGCTGCCTTCCATCACCCTGTCTTTCAGATTGCTGATCCTTTGTTCTGCATCCTCCAATCTGCTGTTGATTCCCTCTAGTGTATTTTTCATTTCAGTATATTCTTCAGTTGTGATTAGTTCTTTTTGTTTTTTTCTTCAAACAGAGTAGGAAATTCCTCTTTGTTTGTGTATTTATTTTGGAGAGAGAGAAAAGGTGAGTCAGGGAGGGGCGGAGAGAGAGAATCCCAAGCACTGACAGTACAGAACCTGACACTGGGCTCGAACCCAAGAGCGATGAGATCACAACCTGAGCTAAAATCAAGAGTCAGACTCTTAAGCCACTCAGCCACTATATTTCTGTCTCTTTGGTTGAAGGTCTCACTGAGCTCATCCTCCCTTCTCTCCAGTCTGTGTAGCACCTGATGATCGCTTTGAACTCTTTATCAGGCAGATTGCTTATCTCCGTTTTGCTTAGTTCTTTCACTGAGGTTTCGTCCTGTTCTTTTGCGTGGAATATATTTTTCTGTCTTCTCATTTTGTCTGAGCCTTCATCTGTTTCTGTGTATTAGGTCAGCTATGTCTCCTGGTGATGACGGCAGTGGCCTTATGTAGAGGTGTCCTGTGGGGCCCAGCAGCACAATCCCCCCTGGTCAGCAGAACCAGGAACTCCAGGGAGGTCAGTTGTGTGGGCTGCGTGCTCCCTCCTGTGTGACTGGCCGTGGCAGCTGTGGGTGTGCCGGTGGTCAAGGCTGGCTCCCCTCCTCTGGGGCAGGAGTCTTTTTGGATGGATGGGTGGGTGGAACACAGGGTCAGGACAGGCAGAGCTAAGGTGGTGGATGGAGAGCATCAGAACTGACTCCCACAAGGACTGACCAGCTAGGCTGAAGGAGGTCAAGGAAAACAGCACCTTCAGCACTCTCGTTCCCTGAGAAAGCTCCTACAGATCTCTGATCCTCTCACACATGCCTTAAAATCACTGCTTCTGTGCTGGCCCTTTAAGAGTGGACTCTCGGATTCTTTAATTGATATATTTTTAAGTTTGTTTATTTTGAGAGAGAGAGAGAGTGAGTGGGGGGGGTCAGAGAGAGAGAGAGAGAGAGAGAGAGTGAGGGAGTGAGACTCCCAAGTAGGCTCTGAGCTGTCAGCGCAGAGCCCAATGCTGGGCTCGATCCCACGAATGGTGAGATCCTGACCTGAGCCAAAACCAAGAGTCAGGTGCTTAATCGACTGAGCCACCCAGGTGGCCCTGACTCTTGGATTCTTATGGCGCTTTGCCTCTCCCAGAGTTAAGTCCACTGATTTTCAAAGCCAGGTGTGACAAGGCCTGTCTTTCCGATGCAGGTCTCCAGAGCAGGGGGTGCCCGAGGTAAAGTCTGATACCCTCGCTCGTGAGGGAAAATCTTGGTGCCTGGGATATCCTTCTCGCTTGGGCGTCATTATGCTTGGGCTTTGCTTTCCAGCTAGGTCTCCACCCCTCCTACCCTTCTCAATGGGGGTTATCTCTCCGTGTCTTTAGCTGTGGAAGAGCTGTTCTGCTGGTCTTCGAGTCATTTCCATAGTGAGCTGGATCATGCGTAGTCATTGCCTCTGTGTGTGAGGAGGAAGAAACGAGCTCAGGTCCCTCTCCGCCATCTTCACAGTCTGCCCTCAAACTTCTTTAAGATGCAGGCTCTTATTTAAGCTTCCCAACATTCCTGCAGAATCGCATTTTACAGAATAGGAAACGGAGACTGAGGGTAAGGAAGTTATTTCCCGAAGTTTCAAAGCCGGTAAACAAAGGGTCAGGTATAGTCCAGTGTTGTCCCACTATTCCTGATCAGAGCAGGGCAACCTTCATTTATTCCCATTCTGTCTGTGACTCGGGCTGTGGCGTAGGGAACAGAGATGGTGAAATCCCAGCTCCCTGCACCGATTGCCCAGGCTTTGTAAATAACTGTTTCTGAATCCGGCCGGTGACCATCTAGAGTTCACTCTCTGATATCTACCGAGGAGTACGGAGGGGAAAAATGTGCTCGGTTTTATCAGAGATGCCAGTTAGTGGAGAGTTACATGGGTGAGCTAGTTTCGAAGGCTTTATCTTGCAACTTGCATGAATCGGAAAGGTAGTTGAGTATCTGGTGTCCTCCAGGCTCAGGGATCTGAAAGCTGGTCACCATCGTACTGGGGAGCCAGGGTGGAGAGAGGCAAGGTGCCTCCCTTCCTCCTGTTCCTGACCCCGGAGCCCCTGGTTGGAAGCAGCCACCGTAATCCACAGGTCAAATCTGAAAGGATTCCGGAACGCCCACCAGCTCCTCGTGCCCTCGGGAACCCTCCCCGCAGACCCCACGCCTGGTGGGGAAGCGGGACGGCTGCCTTCCCGCACATCTCACCTGCCTGAACTGAATGGTGATAACCATATGAGACCGGCTGCTGCTGGCGTTCATGTTGGTCGAGGCCGTGGTCCTTATTTTCGTCCCTTGCTCCATCAGCCTTTCAATCTGCGCGTAGTTCCCACAGGGCACTGACTTCAGGCCGTCCACATAAAAGCCCAGGTGTTGATCCTCCCTTACTTTTAGTCCTCCGGGTTGCTTGGTTCTAGACAGCAGGTCTCGTATCTGCGGAAAAAAAGAGTATAAACTTCAGGAAGCCAGGGATTTCCATTTATGTCGCTCTTACGCCTCTGCCTAGGCTATATTAAATTTAAAAAAAACTTATCAGGGCCCCTGGGTGGCTCCGTTGGTGAAGCGTCCGACTTCAGCTCAGGACATGATCTCACGGTTCGTGAGTTCGAGCCCCGTGTGGGGGGCTCTGGGCGGACAGCCCGGAGCCCGCTTTGGAGTCTGTGTCTCCCTCTCTCTCTGCCCCTCTCCTGCTCGTGCGCTCGCTCGCTCTCTCTCTCTCTCTCTCTCTCTCAAAAATAAATAAACATTAAAAATAAATAAATATTTATTGAACAAATAGATGCTAAATTTCGGTAGGTACTGGACACTCTCATAATTTAGGTAAGTAAGCAATAGGGGAACAGCCAACACGAGGGAAATCTGTTGTAACTGCTGGCGTAAGCCTAGTTTTCTGAAACTCAGTTCCAGTATTTTCTAGTACCTCAGGCAGCCCATCCGGCCTGTGAACTCCCTTCCTGTGGAACCAGTAGATCCTGACATAGTTCCTGACATAGGAGAGGCACTCCGTGAATGCTTTTTCACAGGACGGTGTAATCAGAGCGAGGCTAACAAATAATGTTTAACACACTGTATGTTGTGCATTAGAAGCGTCTGGAACCACTTCTACAGCATGACGAAATATTGGAGTGGGTGTGCACGGGCGTCTGGCTTTCAACAGGTGCTTCTAAAACATTTATGCTTGAAACCCTTATTCTCTTATTGCCATGAACGTTCTCCCAGGAGCCTTGTTAACCGTTTTATTTGATTAGCAACTCCTTTGGGGATAACATAGAAACACACCATCCTAGCCCCGGTCTGAATTACCACAGAGTCTCTATTACAAAGTGATGACATTTTACTGAAAACAGTGACAACTAAAAATAAAAATAAATAGCAGAGACTAGCGTGCTGAGTACCCAAGGTCACCAGAAGGCCTGATGCACCTGGGGGGGGGGGGATCATCGTCCCCAAATGCCACCACCCCGAACCCTACTTTCAAGAGAAACTGATTCAATCCCGACAGTACTTGCGCCAGTCAAGTCTAACAAGAGAATGAGGGTGATTCTTTGAATCTTCTTGTCGGAGATTCGTGAGCTGTCACACCTAGACCACGGCCTCGGGTGCAAGCCCGTGTTGCCTCTCATCCAAGAAAAGCCACTTCGGACAAGGCCAAGTAGGTCCTGCTGTGGGAGTCTGGTAGAGGCAGAGGCCCCCAGAGGGGTGGTTCGGTGTCTTATGGTACCGAGACGTCTGGGCTGGGAGCCTGAAGACCTGGGTTCTCAGTCCTTGTTTTGCTTCCGGCCTGGGAGTGCTTTGGAAAATCTCTTATTTTCCTAGGGTTCATAATAGGAGGGGGCGGATTAAACGATCTCTGAGATCTCCCCCAGGTCTGTTGCTCCACAGCTCTGCGTCCTAGAACCAAGGCAAGATCGCAGAGGGAAGCTCAGGCAAGCCAAACTAAGACAGTGGACATAAGGTGCCAGAGACAGGGGCAGATCCTGGTGCCAGTGCCCTCCAGGGAGTTTCTGGAGATCAGAATTGGGTGACTCTCATAAGACCTTCTTCACTCACCTGGGCTTTCCTGGGACTCCCCTAACGCTGCCTCTATTTGGCACGCCTTCAAATCCAACTTGCCTCTGCTGCTAGAGAACGCTCCCAGAATCCCAGTCCTATTATCCGATTTCCCTGTAAGATCCTCCACTGGGATTCTCCACTGCCTGCAGGACAAAGGCCCCTCGCTCTCAGGCAGGGCCTATCTTTGGCTTCATCTCCTGACATCCCCACCGTGCATCCAACTCCGGCTACCCAGAGTACTTACTCACTGCTCCCTTCAGTGCCATGCGCTTTCCGGTATTTTTCGACTGGTGAACACTAATCCTGGCCCAAAGTGCCCCTATCTGTGCCCCGAGGCTTCCCGCAGCCTCGCCAAGCTCATACACGTCTCTCGAGGCCCAGTCTGAGTCCAGCGTTGACCGATGTTGCCAAACATGCCAGGCGGTCACACATTCCCTCCTCTCTGCCCCTTGCGCTTTACTTTTCATGCCGCACATGTAAGGCATCACTGTCTGGAGAGGTGTTTTAAGCTCCCACCAGACTCCTCCATGGCGGGAGTTAAGTCCCGGGACTCACTCGTCCTCAGAGTCTGGTATGATGTCTGAAACATCACAGGTACCTAATAAACTTCACTTTAAGTACCTAGAGGAAAAATACCAGAGGCTCATGGAATATGAGAAACGGAAATGTTCCTAAGATGTCCTGTGTTCTCATTTTAGAGACAAGAAGACAGAATTCTAGACAGCGTATCATCATAAACAGATATCAGTAGGGAGACCACAATGAGATGCCCACCAGAAGTTGGTAATAAAGGAAATTAAATTGTCTTCCTAAAGTTATTGGTGTAAGGTAAAGGAGCCATACTATCTTCCAAGTCTTAGCGACTTGAAAGAAATAGAAACTTCACCAGTGACCTTGACATGAGAACCCATTTGGAATCCACAACTATATGGTCAGTCAATCTTTGGCAAAGCAGAAAAGATATCCCATGGGAAAAAGACAGTCTCTTCAACAAATCGTGTTGGGAAAACTGGACAGCAACATGCAAAAGAATGAGGGGCGCCTGGGTGGCTCAGTCGGTTAAGCGTCCGACTTCCGCTCAGGTCACGATCTCGCGGTATGTGAGTTCGAGCCCCGCGTCGGGCTCTGAGCTGACTGCTCAGAGCCTGGAGCCTGCTTCCGATTCTGTGTCTCCCTCTCTCTCTGCCCCTCCCCCGTTCATGCTGTGTCTCTCTCTCTTTCAAAAATAAATAAACGTTAAAAAAAATTAAAAAAAAAAGAATGACACTGGACCACTTTCTTACACCATGCACAGAAATAGATTCAAAATGGGTAAAGACCTAAATGTGAGACAGGAAACCATCAAAATCCTACAGGAGAACACAGGCAATAACCTCTTTGGCATCAGCCCTAGCAACTTCTTTCTAAATATGTCTCCTGAGGCAAGAGAAACAAAAGCAAAAATAAATTATTGGGACTTTACCAAAGTAAAAGGTTTCTGCACAGCAAAGGAAACAATAAACAAAATTAAAAAGCAACCCATGGAATGGGAAAAGATATTTGCAAACGACACATCAAAAGGATGGTATCCAAAATCTATAAAGAACTTATCAAACTCAACACCCAAAACCCAAATAATCCATTTTAAAAAGGACTGAAGACATGAACAGACATTTCTCCAAAGAAGACCTACAGACGGCCAACAGACACTTGAAAAGATGCTCAACATCATTCATCATCGGGGAAATGCAAAGCAAAACCGCAATGAGATGCCACCTCACGCCTGTCAGGATGGCTAAAATTAACAACACAAGGAACGACAGGTGTTGGTAAGGATGTGGAGAAAAGGAAACCCTCTTGCACTATTGATGGGAATGCAAAGTGGTGCAGCCACTGTGGAAAAGTATGGAGGCTCCTCAAAAAGTTAAAAACATAAGTACCCTATGACCCAGTAATTGCACTACTAAGTATTTACCCAACGAATACAAAAATACTGGCCTGCCTGGGTGGCTCAGTCGGTTAAGCATCTGACTCTTGATCTCAGCTCAGATCATGATCTCACAGTCGTGAGTTTGAGGCCCACACTGGGCTCCATGCGGAGCATGAAGCCTACTAAAAAAAAAAATACAAAAATACTAATTCAAAGGGATACATGCACCCCAATATTTATAGCAGCATTATTTGCAATAGCCAAATTATGGAAGCAGCCTAAGTGTCCATTGACTGATAAAAAGATAAAAAAGATGTATACACACACACACATACACACACACACACACACACACACACACACAATGGAATATTACTCAGCCATAAAAAAAGAATGGAAACCTTGCCATTTATGACACCATGGATAGAGCTAGAGTGTATTCTGCTAAGTGCAATAAGTCATTCAGAGAAGTACAAACACCTTATGATTTCACTCATATGTGGAACTTAAGAGACAAAACAAATGAGCCAAGGGGAAAAAAAAAAGAGATAAACCAAGAAACAGACTCTTAACTACAGAGAATAAACTGATAGTTACCAGAGGGGACCATCTGTAAATATTCAGGAGCACCCCTTTTAGGCCTAAAAGTGTATTGGCTATTGAGACAGTATTTCCTGTAGAAGGGTGTTCACAAAGAAATGGTCTGTTTGGGAGATACAAATACTTAATTAAAGTTCACAGTATAATATGACCAATTCATGGGGAAAGGGCAGTGAGACCACAGTACATCTCAATGGGTACTGTCTTATTAGAAATTCTCTACTTTATAAGTGAGAAGACTGAGTTCTGAGTTAAAGTGATTTTCCAAAGTCACATGGCTAGTCCATGAGAGAGCTGGGGTCTGAGACCATGCCCTTCCTTTAGGGACAGGCGAACCATGGCCTGGGGGCTAAATTTAGCCTACCACATGTTTTTGTATGATCCTTGACATAAGACCGTTTTCCACATTTTTAAATGATTGAAAAAAAAATCAAAAGGTATTTTGTGGTATGTGAAAATTGATGAGAAGAACAAATGCAAGAGAAATGTAGCTAAAATTAAGTTTCCTTACACCCCACAGCCCACTGATAAATCCCTGAGATGTGCAGAGCATGACCTTCCTCAAGGAATTCACGGCCGCCTTAATGTTGATATTTCATCAAAGACTAAAAGCGGCCTTATCTGAACAATAGGTTGCCCCCCCAGGGGGCTTCTAACGTGCACAAATTCCTTAGAGACCTCCGCTATCGCTAACTCCCGCTAACTAAAAAATATATCATCAGTCACTCCTCATGATCCCAATGCAGCCCCTTCTGCCCACGGGTACTGTCCCCGTGCTATAATAAAAGCACCTTTTTGCACCAAAAATATCTCAAGAATTCTTTCTTGACTGTTGGCTCACGGCCCCACATCAAGATTTATGTGAAATTTAAGTTTCAGTGTCCAGGAATCAAATTTTATGGGTACACAGCTGTGCCTGTTCATGCATATACTGTTTGCTCTACGAGGGCAGAAGTGAGTAGTTGCAGCAGAGACTGGCCCTTTGAAAATAAATTTGCTGCCACCTCCTCTACCCCACATGCTGACTGAGGTCAACTGCTGCAGGATGTGTGGGAGCCCTGAGCCCGGAGCTGTACCTCCAAAGGCAGTGCTTTCTTCAAGGGCGGAGAAAGCAGGGGGCCGTTCCAGGGAGAGAACAGGAGATGCAGGACGGAATGACGTGTTCTGAAAAGGAAGGAGAAGTCTATGCGGCTGAAGCATAGGGTGTGTGGAGATAACGGGACAAGACGTAGAGCCGGAGAGGTGGGTCAAAGCTGACTAGCCAATGCCAGGCCACAGAGTTCTGACTGTATCTGTAGTGCGGGGGATATTGATTGATATTGATATTATTAATATTGATTAAGCTGATACTGATTAAGCTGCAGAGTCACCCAGATTTGTGTGTCAGAGAATAGAATCGCTGTTACCTGCTCGTTGTAAATTTCCAGCATACTGAATGTAACCTGTACAGAAAAGAACATAAAGTAAATATTCTTTGGAAAGTCATCTTTGGGGAAAAAAAAAAGTAATGTAGGAACAACAAAAATTTCCCACAAAGGGAAAGGCTATTATTAAATATACCAGTGCTCTATTTCACATGTCGTAAGAGATTCTTGCATAATTTTAATGATCTGGAGGAAGTTATTAATATAAATGAAAAACAGATATACACCTCTGTGTGTGTGTGTGTGTGTGTGTGTTTGTGTGTCTTTCAATCTCAATTGGAAACAGAAAAAGATTATTTTAAAAAAATTTTAATGTTTTTCTTTGTGAGAGAGAGCACAAGTGGGGGAGGGGCAGAGAGAGAGGGAGACACAGAATCTGAAGCAGCACAGAGCCTGACGTGGGGCTTGAACCCACGAACTGTGAGACCAAGACCTGAGCCAAAGTCAGATGCTTAACCGACTGAGCCACCCAGGTGTGCTAGAAAAAGGTTATTCTTTATTGCTCACCCCCACTCTGAACATATGTACAGAAAAAGGGTGGTTTTTACCCTACTGCGCTTTTGGAATATTGCTGGACAAGCCAGCACCCCTTAAGCGGGAGACTGGAGGGCTCTGAATGGCTCTAGCATAAAGAAAAGACCCCAAGATACTGACATTTGCCACCCCCCCTCTACCAAGGGGAAGGCTGGCTTGTGCATTTCATTACCCCATCGTGGGTCTTGCCAGTCATGTCTCCTGTCCCCAGAGCTTCCAACTAACTTGAGTGTCACATGTTTTAAACAAATGGCCTAGGATTAGCAGACCAGGAAAGCCTCCAATATGAGAGAGCAAACAAACTGTAGAAAAAAGGAACTCCAAGAAAGCAGACAATGCATGGAAAAGAAGAGAACACTTTTAAAAGTCCTATAGGGGCACCTGGGTGGTTCAGTCGGTTAAGTGTCCAACTTTGGCTCAGGTCATGATCTCATGGTTCGTGAATTTGAGTCCTATATTGGCCTTTGTGCTGACAACTCAGAACCTGGAGTCTGCTTTGGATTCTGTGTCTCCCTCTCTCTCTACCCCTCCCCTGCTCACACTGTGTCTCCCTCTTTCTCAAAAATAAATAAACATTAAAAAATATATTTTAAAAAAGTCCTATAATTCCTAGCATCAGAGAGAGAAAGAATTCTATCCATGAAAAAACAGGATGCTATTACAAAGGAAAAAGAGAGTAAGAATGTTTGTACATTAAACTTGAGGAAAGATAGCCAAAGTGACAGTATAGTGGAAGAGTTATAAGATATAGTTGAGGAAATCTTCTAGAATGAAGGGGGAAAAAAGACCAAGAAGTGGAAAGCAAGAAGTAAAACATTATACAATTAGAACATTAGCACAAGAGGTCCAAAATCCAATTAAGAGGAGTTCTAGAAGGGAGAACAATTATAGAAGAAATAACATAAGAAAAGCTACTCAGAACTGAAGACAAAGATTGCCAGATTGAAAAGGTTCCCCCAAGTGTCCAGCACGATGAATGAAAAATGCTTACACTAAGACACACCAGACCATCAGGGGTGAAAATAAGATCTTAAAAGCTGAGAGAGAAGCTAAAAGTAAAAAAAAAAAAAAAAAAAAGTTCACATAGAAAGAATTGGGAACCAGACTTCTCAGCTGCAAAGTTGGAAATCAAAAGAAAATGAATAATGTTGCCAATTATTCTCAGAAATCTGGAATTCTGTTCTGGATACACTTCGATCAATGTGGGAGGAGGAAAAGGTATTTTCAGTGATGCAAAGATGCAAAGTATACCCGATCCACCTATCCTGAGGAAATTGCAGCAAAAGGAGAGTGTAAACTAAGAAACAGAAACATGTTGCATTTAGTAGTCTGAGGAGGCAGCAGAGAAGGATGTAGCAATAGAGTTCTAAAATGACACTTTGCAGTGGCCTTGGAGAAATACTGCTCCAAATCACAGCAGGAAAATGGAAGACTCTTGCTGAAGGAGACCTCCACCCCTGACTAATGGAGCTGATAAGTCTTGAATGTATTGGAAATAGGATTAATAGGTAGGTGACAGTGCATTGAGAAAAAACCCGCAGAGGGATTTATAGAATACCATACACATACACACCTACAAGGCAATTAAAAATTCAAAGAAAAACAAGCCCCACAAATTTTAAAATTAAAAAATTAAAAAAATACTTGAAGAAAAACAGTGTAGAAAGGTGTTTATGTATTCCTTGGTTCAGCAGTGACTAATAGTTGCAGAGCTAAAATGCTAAACACTACTGATTTAACCAAATTTTACGATAACGCAGGGGTTATGTGGGCAAGAAAGCATCGTGGTGTATGGTGTGGGTGTGGTGGGGATAAATTCTTTTACTGTGGCAAGAAGGTCAACAGCAACTTCAGACATTTTTACTAAGAGGAGAAAAACCAGCATTGTTTCAAAATATGCAGATGGATACCAGGGCAAATGGCGAAGCATGGAAGATGGTAACCTTTGGGCCACGATGGGCAAGGAGGGGAGGAAGGACAACAAGACACTGGTGGCTTCCAACAAGGCTGTCAGTGCAATTCTGTACCATCCTTCCATTTCACATGTATGATCTGGGGCGCCTGGGTGGCTCAGTCGGTCAGTTGAGCATCCAACTCTTGGTTTTGGCTGAGATCGTGATCTCACAGTTCGTGAGATCAAGCCCCACATTGGGCTCTGCACTGAGCATGGAGCCTGCTTGGGATTCTCTCTCTTCCTCTCTCTCTCAAAAATAAACATTTTTTAAAAAAAGTATACAACCCAGTGGTCTTGAGTATATTCACAGAGCTGTGTAACTACCCCCACAACCTAAGTTAAGAATGTTTTGTCCCCTCCAAAAAGAACCCCATTAGCAGTCACTCTCCACTCGACCTTCTCTGTTCCTCTGTGCTCCGCCCCAACCCTAGGCAACCACCAACCCACTTTTTGTCTATATAGACTTTTCCTATTCTGGCCATTTTATGTGAAGAGAATCAAACGGTATGGTATCTTTCCTGTGTGGCTTTTTTTCACTCAGCATAATGTTTTCGAGATTCATCCATTTTTAAATATTGCTTTGTTTGTTTTACTTTATTTTAGAGAGTGAGCACATGTGAGTGGGGGCAGGGCAGAGAGAGGGAGAGAGAGAGAGGGAGAGAGAGAGAGAGAGAGAGAGAGAGAGAGAGAGAGAGAGAGAGAATCCCAAGCAGGCTCCATGCCCTGTGCAGAGCCTGATGAGGGGCTCAATCCCACAACCCTGGGATCATGACCTGAACTGATCAAGAGTCAGTCGTTCAACCAACAGAACCACCCAGGTGCCCCAAGTTTCATCCATGTTGTAGCAGGTGCCAGATGCTACAGTTCCTCTTACTGCTGAGTATATTCCATTGTCTGGCCATACCGCCTTCCATTCATCCATTCATCACTTGATGGCCACTTGGCTTGTTTCCACTTTTTGACCTTCACAAATACGTCGCTGTGCAACATTCATGTATATGTTTTTTATGTGGACATAGGCCTTCCTTTCCCTTAGGTAATTTGGGTTCTTAAACTATGCTTGTATTACTTTGAAAAAAAATTAATTACAAAATTACTAATATACTATAATGTTGACAGTATTTAAGTGATGAGATTGTGAGCAGTTTCTGTTCTCTGCCTTGAGCACATTGCTTTTTAAATCAGGAGGAAAATTGAGATTAAAAAAAGGTGATGCATTGTCGAATTTTCATGACATAAATTTCACCTGTCACTTAGAGGAAACAAACACAAGCTCTGCTTACAGGTATTTGTAGATAATTTACCGTCATGTTTTAAAGACATTTGTTAATGGTTGCTGTCCATTGTGGTGATGTTGCCCACCTTCAGTGAATTTAAAATTTAGTGTGGGCCTTCTATGTTGGGGCAAGTAAGAAACTCTGCTGGGGAAACTGAGAAAGAAAATAAAAGTCCTTATTTAGAAATAAAAATCCATAGGGGCACGTGGGTGGCTCAGTCGGTTGGGCGTCTGACTTCAGCTCAGGTCATGATCTCATGGTTCAGGAGTTTGAGTCCCACGTCGGGCTCTGTGCTGACAGCTCGGAGCCTGGAGCCTGCTTCAGATTCTGTGTCTCCCCCTCTCTCTGCCCCTCCCCTGCTCATGCTCTGTCTCTTTCTGTCTCTCAAAAAATGAATAAACGTTAAAAAAAATTTTTGTAAAGAAATAAAAATACATAAATGAAGATGAAGACACAGCCACAGTCTTAGCAGAAGAGGGGAGTAAAGGTGACTGTAGGAGAGTCAGTGGCGGTCTTGTCGAGCAACCCCAACAATGATCGATTCCTTGGAGTGTTAGCTTTTAAGACAGCTGCTTCTAGGATATTCAAAATGCCTTAAAAAAATATTTCCTTGGGTTTGCCTCAGGACCAGAAAAATTCTACATTCTCGTTATCTGCAACTTGATTTTGTGATCCTGAAAACATTTTGCTATGGAAAATTAACATTATCCCCCAATAGAGATGCTGATAATTCGGGGCCAGGGATTTCCAAAATGAGAGAAGAAATCCCTCCAAGAAGGGATTTTAGGAGAGTACACACCTGGTATTCCTGATTTCTCTCCCGCTCCTCAATTGCTTGAAAGAGCTCTTCACATACATTTGGAATGATACCCTTGTTTGCGCCAAGCCCAACCATGGAATAGCTCTTTCCAGAGCCAGTTTGGCCATAGGCTAGGAGGGTGGCATTATAGCCTTGCCAAGCGCTGTCCAGAATTCCCCTGCCAAGATCATGGAAAACATCTTTCTGCAAAGAAGATCACAGGCACAGTGTTCAGCTCGGGCTTTTCACAATACTCTCAAAACATAAATATTCTGGTTTTGATGACTTGCTTAATTAGTACCCTATGACCTACTTGAAATAAAATTCTGATGCTCTCTTAGAACCAATAAAATAAAGCTGGAAACCAAAAATGAGATTTGGCCATTTGGAAAACACTGATGATCGTGAATCTTCAACTAGCTGGTGTCCGTCAATAGCAAATCTGTGCTTCTCACAGCCTTGCCAAAACCTAGCCTTGCTAGGTCATTAAAATTCAGCAATCAGACAAAAATTTCAAGGTGTCAGAGACTAGTCAAAGTGTCTCCTACTTTCTCTTTGTTCTTGACTCCAAACAGTAACATCACAAAATCCCTGCACTGATTTTAGTCCTCTGCTGCTGAGCTCTTTTGTGTGTGTGTGTGTGTGTGTGTGTGGCCACAAGACCCAGTGGTTTTGGAGCATTTCTACAACACACATACATACATGGGCACACACTCCCTTTTTAAGTGGGAGACACAGATGCCTGTGCCCACAACTGCTTGAAAGAGAAGATGTGGTCTGGCTCCTTCGTTATCTGGGCCATGACCACAGCCAGCAATATTCTCTTATTTGAGGCTGTTTCAAAAAGCACATTCTTCTCTGATCTCTAATATCAATAAAATAATAAGTAAGCTTGGAGTGCCTGGGAGGCTCAGTTGGTTGAGCATCCGACTCTTGTTGTCAGCTGGGGTTATGATCCCAAGTCATGGGATCAAACCCCGTGTCCGGCTCCGTGCTGAGTGTGGGGCCTGTTTGGGATTCTCTCTCTTCCTCTGCCCCTACCCTGCTAATGCACACATGGATGTGCACTCTCTCTCTCTCAAACAAACAAACAAAAAAATAGTAAGCTTTACATGATCCCTCCATTGCAGTAGGTACCTTTGTATAATTTATATAATTTTTACGTCTGGGAAAGATGCACATACCAACATAGTATGATTTATATGTGGACAATAGACAGGAACCGATTTTCTCATACTGTTCATTTCTCATAAGAAAGGAATACAAATTATTACACTACAACGTTTAGGGGAGCTTCAGGCCTAAGATGTAGAATTTGGCCAGTGGTTTCTGAAATCGTCGTAATTATTCTTTTCCCAGAGAAATGTGTTCTTACAAAGGGTATCTACTCTATACCTTAAGAGCGATTAGCTAAACCTAAGGAGCACTTACTAGGCTTAGTAAAGTAACTAGTTTTGGAGTTAGAATTACATTTCTAATTTCTTCCTACCCACCATCCTATCATCAAATATACGAAGCATTGTCCTACACTACGGTGTGTGAAACAGTAATTCTGTGATCTCGTAACAGGTGGTCAAAAAAGCTCGATGGTGGTCCTCATCCCCACGTGAATTCTTTACAGCACAATTCCAGTCTTTTAAAACTATCTTTTCAAAAATCGAGATGTAATTGATATATAACATTATATTAGGTTCAGGTGAACAACATATGATATTTGTACATATTGTGAACTGATTACCAGAATTAGTCTTCTTGATAATAGCCATTCTACCTGGTGTGAGGAGATGTCTCGCCGTGGTTTTGATTTGCATTTCCTGATGATGAGTGACATTAAGCATCTTTTCTTGTACCTGTTGGCTATTTGCATATCTTCTTTGGAGAAACTGTTCATTTCCTCTGCCCATTTTTTAATTGGGTTGTTTGTTGTTGTTGTTGTTGTTGTTGTTGTTGTTATTTGCTATTGACTTGTATAAGTTCTTTATCTATTTTGGATATGAACCAGATATATGATGTGCAAATATTTTCTTCCATTTTGTATGTTGCCCTTTCATTTTGCTGATGATTTCCTTATGTACAGAAGCCTTTTTGGTCTGACATAGTCCCACTTACTTACTTTTGTTTTTGTTATTAAATCCAAAACATCATTTCCAAGACTGATATGTAGAAGCTTACCACCTATGTTGCCTTCGAGAAGTTTTATGGGCTTTGCCCTTATGTTCAAGTTTTTAATACATTTCAAGTTAATTTTTGTGAATGGTGTGATGTGGGGGTCCAGTTTCATTCTTTTGCATGTGACTGTCCAGTTTTCCCCAAACCATTTATTGAAAACACTGTCCTTTCCCCCGTCGTCAATGTTTGGCTCCTTTGTCATAGATTAATTGACTATATACACAGGGGTTTATTTCTGGGCTCTCTGTTCCATTCCACTGATCTTTATGTGGTTTTATGCCAGTGCCATACTGTTTTGATTGCCATAGCTCTGTAATATAGTTTGAATCAGGGAGTGTAATGCCTCCTGCTTTGTCCTTCTTTCTCAAGGCTGCTCTATTCGGAGATTTTGTGGTTTCACACATATTTTAGGATTGTTTATTCTATTTCTGTGAAAAATGCCACTGGAATTTTGATGAGGATTGCATTGAATCTGTAGATTGCTATGGATAGTGTGGAAATTTAACAATATTAATTCTTTCAAGCCATGAGCACAGAATATCTTTTCATTTATTTGTGTCTTCTTCAATTTCTTTCATCAGTGTCATCATTTTATGTACAGGTACGTATTATGTACAGGTCTTTTACCTCCTTTGTTAAATGTATTACTTGGTATCTTATTGTTTTTGGAAAAAACTCAAAACAGAATTGACACACATTATATTCATCCATTTAAAATATGCCATTTTAGGGGCACGTGGGTGACTCAGTTGGTTAAGCATCCAACTCTTGATTTCAGCTCACATCATGATCTCATGGTTCATGAGTTCGAACCCTGCATCAGGTTGTGTGCTGATAGTGTAGAGCTTGCTTGGGATTCCCTCTCTTTCTCTCTCTCTCTCTGCCCCTGCCACGTGTGCACACATGCTCTCATTCTCTCTCTCAAAATAAATAAAAGTTTTTCAAAAAAATAACATTTTTCAAAAAAAATTCATATTCTTTATTGAAGTTGATATACAATATTATATTAGTTTCAGGTGTACAACATAGTGATTCTACAATTCTGTATGTTACGAAATGCTCACCGTGACACGTGTAGTTAACATCTGTCACCAAGCAAAGTGATTACAATATTATTGACTATATTTCTTTTGCTATACTTTTCATTCCTGTGACTTACTTATTTTGTAACTAGAAGTTTGTACCTCTTAATTTCCTATACATATTTCACCCATCCTGTACCCCCTCCCTTCTGGCAACCACATATAGTTCTCTGTATTTATGAATCTCTTTGTATTTTGTTTGTTCATTTGTTTTGTTTGATTCCACATGCAAGTGAAGTCATTTGGTATTTGTCTTTCTCTGATACTTCATTTAGCATAATATCCTCTAACTCAAACTGGTGTTGAGAATGGCAAGATTTCATTCTTTTTTTTTTATATAGCTGAGTAATATTCAGTAATATTGAGCATATACACGTCTTTATCCATTCATCTATCGATGGACATTTGGGTTGCTTCCATATCTTGGCTACTGTAAATAATGGTGCATTAAACACAGTGATGTATATATCTCCTTTAATTATTGTTTTCATTTTCTTTGAGTAAATACCCAGAAGTGGGATTTCTGTTTTTCATTTTGAGGGGCCTGTGTATTGTTTTCCATAGTGGCTGTAGCAGGTTACATTCCCACAAACAGTGCATGAAGGTTCCTTTTTTATCCACTCCCCTACCAACACTTGTTGTTTCTTGTCTTTTTTTGACATTAACCATTCTGACTGGTGTGAAGTGAGATCTCATTTTGACTTGCATTTTTCTCATGATTAGTGACATTGAACACCTTTTCATGCGTGTGTTGGCCATCTGTATGTCTTCTTTGGAACACGTCTATTCAAGTTCTCTCTCCATTTTAAAAATCAGGTAATTTGAGATTTTGTTGGTTTTGGTTTCATTTTGGTGTTGAGCTGTATAAATTATTTATGTACTTTGGATATTAACCGCTTATTAGATATATCATTTGCAAATATCTTTTCCCATTCAGTAGGTTGCCTTTCGATTTTGTCGACGGTTTCCTTTGCTGTGCAAAAGCTTTTTAGTTTGATGTAGTTCCAATTGTTTGTGCTTTGGTTTTCCTTGTCTGAGGGGACAGATCCATAAAAATATTGCTAAGACCATTGTCTAAGAGTTTACTGCCTATGTTTCCTTTTGGGAATTTTTATAGCTTATTATCATTTTTAGGTCTTTAACCCATTTCAACTTAATTTTTCTGTATGGTATAAGAAAGTGGTTCAGTTTCATTCTTTTGCAAGCAGCTGTCCAGTTTCCTAGCACCATTTATGGAAAAGACTGTTTTCCCCATTATATAGTCTTGCCTCCTTTGTTGTAGATTAACTGACCATATAAGCATAGGTTTATTTCTGGGCTGTCTATTCTGTGCCATTGATCTTTGTGTATTTTTCATTTGAGGAGGATGGATATTAACTCTTCTTTAAATATTTGGTAGAGTTTACCTAGAAAGCCATTAGGTTGTGCACTTTTGTTCGTTGGGAATTCTTTGATTACTAATTCAATTTTGTTACTAGTGATCAGTCTGTGTAGATTTTTTATTTCTTTCTTGGTTCAGTCCTGGTTGGTTGTATGTTTCTTGAGATTTATTCGTTTCTTATAGGTCATCCGATTTGTTAACCTATAATTCTTCTACTAGTCTCTTACAATCCTTTGTAATTCCATAATGTTTGTTGTAACTTCTCTTTCATTTCTGATTTTATGCATTTGAATTCTCTCTCTTTTTTTTCTTGTTGAGTCTGGCTAAAGATCTATCAATTTTTTTATCTTTTCAAAGAAGCAGCTCTTAGTTTCATAGATATTTTCTATTTTATAAGGATCTATTTCATTTATTTTGGCTCTGATCTTTGTTTTCTCCCTTCTACTAAATTTGGCTTTTGTTTTTTCTATTTATAATTCCTTTAGGAGTAAGGTTAGGTTGTTGAAGATTTTTCTTGTCTCTTGAGGCAGGCCTCTATCACTATTACAATAATAAACTTCCCTCTTTTTTAAAAAAAATTTTAAATGTTTTATTTTTTGAGAGAGAGACAGAGCATGAGCAGGGGAGGGGCAGAGAGAGAAAAGAGATACAGAATCCAGAGCAGGATCCAAGCACTCAGCTATCAGCACAGAGCCTGATGTGGGGCTTGAACCCATTAGCACGAGACCATGACCTGAACCAAAGTCAGACGCTCAACCCACTGTGCCACCCAGGTGCCCCTAAGTTTTTTTTTTTAATGTTTATTTATTTGAGAGAGCGCGCGTGCACACACACACACACACACACATGGGGGAGGGGCATAGAGGGAGACACAGAATCTGAAACAGGCTCCAGACTCCTAGATGTAAGCACAGAGCCCGATGCGGGACTCGAGCCCACAAACCATGAGATCATGACCTAAGCTGAAGTCAGATGCTCAACTGACTGAGCCACCCAGGTGCCCCTAAATTCCTCTTAGAACTGCTTTTGCTGCATCCCAAAGATTTTGAACCATTGTGTTTCCATTTTGATTTCCTACCATGTATTTTTTAATTGCCTCTTTGCTGTCCTTTGTTTTGACCCATTGGTTGTTTAGTGTCCACATGTTGGTGTTTTCTCCAGTTTTATTCTTGTAATTGATTTCTAGTTTCGTACCCTTGTGGTGAGAAAAGATGCTTGATGTGATTTCAAACTCCTTAAGTTTATTGATGTTTGTTTTGTGGCCTAACATGCACTCTACCCTGGGGAAGATTCCATGTACACCCAAAAAGAATTTGTATTCTGCTGTTCTTGGATGGGATGTTCTGTATGCATCTGTGAGATTCATCTGATCCCATGTGTCACTCAAAGCCACTGTTTCCTTGTTGATTTCTGTCTGGATGACCTATCCACTGACATAAGTGGGGTGTTAAAGTCCCCTCCTATTATTGTATTCCTGTCAATTTCTTCCTTTATGTCTGTTAATATTGTCTTTATATATTTAGGTGCGCCTATGTTGGGTGCAGACAGATTTACAACTGTTATAGCCTCTTGTTGGATTGTTTGTTTTATCATTATAGAATGACTTTCTTTGTCTCTTCTTAGAGTATTTGTTTTAAAGTCTATTTTGTCTGATATAAATATTGTTACTTTGACTTTTTTTTCCCACTTCCATTTGCATGGCATATTTTTTCCATCTTTTTGTTTTCAGTCTCTTTGTGTCCTTGGGCCTAAAGTGGAGTCTCTTGTAGGCAATATATACATGGGTCTTGTTTTTTCACCCAGTCATCCTATGTCTTTTGATTGGAACATTTAGTCCATTTACATTTAAAGTAATTATTTTTTTAATGCTTATTTATTTATTTTGAGAGAGAGAATGAGTACACAAGTGGGGGAGGAACAGAGGGAGAGGGAGAGACAGAATCCCAAGCAGTTTCCACAGTCACTGTGGAGCCTGACACAGGGCTTGAACTCACAAACTATGAGATCATGACCTGAGCCAAAAATCAAGCGCAGGTGGGGGAGGGGCAGAGAGAGAGGGAGACACAGAATCAGAAGCAGGCTCCAGGCTCTGAGCTGTCAGCACAGAGCCCAATGCGGGGCCCGAACTCACAAACCATGAGATCAAGACCTGAGCCAAAGTCAGTCGCTCAACCGACGCCCCAGCCACTTTTGTTTTTTAACTTTTATACGGGCCTTACAAGTAATTGATCTACTACCTTTATTATACATTTGCTTTTACCAGTGAAAATTTTCCTTTCATAATTTTCTTCTATATATGGCCTTTTCTTTTCCACTTAAAGAAGTCTTCTTAACATTTCTTATAAGGCTGGTTAAGTGCTGATGAACTTTTTTAATTTTTAATTTTTGCCCGGAAAACTATCTCTTCTTCAGTTCTAAATGATAATCTTCCCAGGTAGAGTATTCTTGGTTGTAGGTTTTTTTTTTCTTTCTGCACTTTCCTTTCTGCCACTCACTTCTGTCCTGCCAAGTTTCTGCTGAAAAATCAGCTGATAGGCTTATGGGGGTTTCCCTTGTATATAACCATTTGCTTTTCTCTTGCTGTTGTTTAGATTCTTTATCATTAATTTTTGACACCAAAATTGACACCCCAATTTAGTAGGATGTTCTTTAACCTTCATGTATTTGTGTTCTTTCCAAGTGTTTTTTCTTGTGGTTGACTTCAAGTTTTATAGTGTTTTGGTCTGAAAATATGCATGGTATGATCTCAGTCTTTTTGTCCTTGTTGAAGGTTGGTTTGTGACCCAGTATGTGATCTGTTCTGGAGAATGTTCTGTGTACACTCGAAAAGAATGTATATTCTGCTGCTTTAGGTTGGAATGTTCTGAATATATCTGTTAAGTCCATCTGGTACAGTGTGTCATTCAAAGCCATTGTTTCCTTGTTGATTTTCTGCTCAGATGATCTGCCCATTGTTGTAAGTGGGATGTTAAAGTCCCCTACTATTATTGTATTATTATCAATGAGTTTCTTTATGTTTGTTAGTAATTGATTTATATATTTGGGGGCACAAATATGCCCCCGTTGGGGGTGTAAATATTTACAATTGTAAGATCTTCTCGTTGGATAGACCCCTTTATTGTGAGATAGGGCCTTTCTTTATTTCTTGTTACTGTCTTTTTTTAAAAAAAATCTAGTTTGGCTTTCTTTTGGCACCCATTAGCATGATAGATGGTTCTCCATCCCCTCACTTTCAGTTTGCTAATGTCTTTGGGTCTAAAATGAGTCTCCTGTAGGCAGCACATAGATGGGTCTTGACACCCTATGTCTTTTGACTGGAGCATTTTGTCCATTTACATACAGGGTGATTATTGAAAGATATGAGTTTAGTGCCATTGTGTTACCTATAAAGCTGGTGTTTCTAGTGATGTTCTCTATTTATTTCTAGTCTTTGTTGTTTTTGGCCTTTACCCCCCCCCCCAATCAGAGAGTCCCCCTTAATATTTCTTGCAGGGCTGGTTTAGTGGTTATGAACTCCATTAGTTTTTATTTGGCTGAGAGACTGTTTATCTCTCCTTTTATTCTGAATGACAGCCTTGCTGGATAATGTATTATTGACTTCATATTTTTCCCTTTCAGCACATTGAATATATCCTGCCATTCCCTTCTGGCCTGCCAAGTTTCTGTGGACAGATCTGCTGCGAACCTGATCTGTCTTCCTTTGTAGGTTAAGGACTTTTTTCCCCCTTGATGCTTTCAGGATTCTTTCCTTGTCTGTGTATTTTGTAAAATTGACTATGATATGCCTTGGTGTTGGCTGGCTTTTGTTGAATTTAATGGGAGTTATCTGTGCTTTGTGGATTTTGATGTCGTTGTCCTTCCTCAGGTTAGGGAAGTTTTCAGCTATGATTTACTCACATAAACCTTCTGCCCCTTTTTCTCTCTCTTCATCTTCTTGGACTCCTATGATTCAAATGTTATTCTGTTTTAATAAGTCACTGAGTTCCCATTGTGATCCATTACCTTTGTTTCCCGCTTCTTTTTAGCTTCATTATTTTCCATAATTTTATCTTCTGTATCACTAATTTGTTCCTCTGCTTCATCCATCCTCGCTGTTATGGTATCCATTCGGGTTTGCATCTTGGTTATAGCATTTTTAATTTCAGCCTGACAAGATTTTAGGTCTTTTATCTCTAAAGGATTCTGTAATGTCTTCTACGCTTTTTCTCAAGCCCAGCTAGAATCCTTATAATTGTTGTTCTAAATTCTAGTTCAGACATCTTACTTATATCTGTATTAATTAAATTGCTGGCTTTCATTTTGGAGGGAAAAAAGAAAAAAAAATAATAAAATAAAATTTAAATTTAAAAAATTTTTAAAAATAATAAAGGAAGATAGGTCGTAGGTGTGTTTTGGGCTGCATGGTAAGAGAAACTTGATAGAAAAAATAAAACAAAGATAAAAAAATTTTTTTTGGAAAAATTTGCTTTCTGTATCCAAGAAAAAACAAAACCAGAAGCAAAAACAAAAAAAATCCCAAAGGAAGCTAGATCCTGTTTCCTCTAGAGTTGAAGCTTTGCAGTAGTCTACAGTCAGTAGACTTAGGGTGTGGAAGGGGTTTGTGCTGGTCTTCTGTGTGGTTGGTTGGGGGGCTGCTGTTCTGATTCTCAGGTCAACTTGCCCTAGTGGAGATGTGTTTGGAGGGCGCAGGGGGTAGGGCTAGGTGAAATGGCTCCATTCTCCATTTGGTGGCGCTGTTTAGCTCACTGGGGTGGATCTGTGTGAGTGAGCTAGGAGTGAAAGTGGCTTCACTCTGGTATCTAGTCTCCAGACTGGGAAGTTCACACCCTTGTAGACATGCACGATCCATCACCCCACCTGTGTCTCCCACTTCCATCAGCTCCCTGCCTTCCCCTTCTCTGTGTCCTAGCTGTCCACCTACCAGATGGTGCCTCCCTCCAGAGTTTTATCTCAGGCATGGCTATATTTCAAAACCCCACACTTCAGAGACACCCCCCCCCCCCCGCCACCTCTACTTGGGCCCATGCTAATCCTCTAGGGGTGGGTCTTGCCATACCATGGTGCGTACCACCTTGTCCCAGGAAATAGTCGCGTGACCGCACAGTGGCAGTGGCTCAGAGTTTATGGTAAGGTGCCAGGTTTGCTGCCCTTAGCTGGAGTCTTTGTATACTGGTGAATGGGGCAGCTTGATTGTGCCCACCTGGTCTTGCCTATGGAGAGGCCCTATGGCCTCTACCAAATGCACACCAAGCAGTGGAACTGCTTCTCCCTGGGTGACCCAGGGGATCATCAGATGATGCTGCCCACTCCCCTGTCTCTGCCCTGCTACCTCTCTGGAGTACTGCCAAGCACTGACCTCTGAAACTTCAGACTCTGTGTTCCACTGTTTATAGAAAACTGGTGGTATAGAAACCCTCTCCTTTTTCCCCACCAATGGTTTTGGGGGAGTTTTCTTATGGAATTCCCTGTGCCTGTTTTCATTCATTCTTTTTTTTTTTTTTTTTTCTTCACTCTTAACTCAGCTCTCTGTCATCAGGGATCCTTACCCCTGCAGCACCCACCGGCTCTTTTCTCCCACAAATCAACTCTCCACAGTTCCTACGTTTTTTTTTTGTTTGTAGACTTTTGTACTTTTTGTTTGTACCTTTTTTGTTTGCACTTTTTTTGTTTGTACTTTTTTTCTGTTTGTAGATGTGCAACCTTGTTCTCTAAGACTTCTGATCGATTTCTTGGGTGTTTAGAACGATTTGATATTTATCTAGCTGATCGGGGGAGGAAGCAAGTTTAGGGTCACCCTAATCCTCCGCCATCTTTACCCTCTCTTCAGGGAAGTTTGATTTCCAGGAAGTTCTCTCCTATTTTAAGTTTACTGAGAGTTTTAATTCTGATTGGGTGTTGAATTTTGTCAAATGCTTTTTCTGCATCTGACCATATATCCCCCCCCCCCCGTATTGTGTTCTTATGATGAATTACCTTGCTATTCAAATGTTAAGCCAGTCTTAAATTACCAGGAAAAGTCCCACTTGATTGATTTTATATATAGATACACCCTTTGTACTTTTGCACCATATATATATATATATATATATATATATATATATATATATAATATATATATATATATAGTTTTATATATATATATTATATATATATATAATATATATATATATAGTTTTTTAAATCTTTTGTTGGATTCTATTCACTGAAATTTTGTGAATTTTTGTGTCTGTCTTCATGATAGACATTGCAGTGTTTTTGTAATCTTTGGCTGTTTTTGGTGTAATATTGTCTTCAAAAAAATGAATGTTCCATCTTCTGTCAGCTCTAAGATTTTTTTTTAAAGATTTCTCATTATTTCTTCCTTTGGTAGAATTCACAGGAAAGGCATCTTGGCCTAGAATTTTCTTTGTTAGAAGGTTTTAACCATAAATTCAGTTTCTTGAGGGTTATTTGAATTATCTGTTTTTGTGTGACCTTTGGTGGCTTGTATCATTTCATCTAACTTGTTGAATGTATTAGCAATAAGTTTTTCACAGTAGTCCCATTTTTTTAAATGTCTGTAAAATTTGTTGTGATGACTCTCTTTCATTTCTCATCTTGGTACTGTTATGTTTTTTTCTTAACCAATTGGGGTAGAGGTTCCATTTTATTCATCTTTTTAAAAAAAATTTTTTTTAACGTTTATTTATTTTTGAGACAGAGAGACAGAGCATGAATGGGGGAGGGTCAGAGAGAGAGGAAGACACAGAATCTGAAACAGGCTCCAGGCTTTGAGCCATCAGCACAGAGCCTGACGCGGGGCTTGAACTCACGAACCGTGAGATCATGACCCGAGCCGAAGTCGGACACTTAACCGACTGAGCCACCCAGGCGCCCCTTATTCATCTTTTGAAAGAATTAGCTTTGACAAAGTTCACAGACTTTTCCTATTATTTTAATGTTTTGCATTAATTACTGTTTTTATCCTTATTTCTTCCTCTGCTTGCTTTGTGTTTAATTTGCTCTTCTTTTTGTAAATTCTTAGGTGGAAGACTCAAGATTGTGCTTCTCTAATAACTTAATGCTATAAAATTTTTCTAAGCCCTGTGGTAGCTGTGTTCCACTAACTTTGATAAATTTTTAAATTTTTATTCAGTTTTTAAAATGTTTATTTATTTTTGAGAAAGAGAGACACAGAGTGCGAGTGGGGAGGGGCAGAGAGAGGGGGACACAGAATCCAAAGTGAGCTCCGGGTTCTGAGCTGTCAGCACAGAGCCCCATTGAGGGGCTTGAACTCACAAATGGTAAGACCAGACCTGAGCCAAAGTCGGACACTCAACCGACTGAGCCACCCAGGCACCCCTTAAATTTTTATTCGAAGTATTTACTAATTTGTGGTTTATTCCTTGATCTATGAATTATTTTAAAAACTTTTTTTTAATGTTTGTTTTTGAGGGAGAGCATGTGAGCAGGGAAGGGCGGAGAGAGAGACAGAGAATCCCAAGTAGGCTCCATGCTGTCAGCACAGAACCCGATGTGGGGTTCAAATTCATGGACTGTGAGATGATGACCTGAGCCTAAAATCAATAGTGGGACGCTTAACCAACTGAGCCACCCAGGCACCCCATAATGGAATGTCTTCTTAATGAATTATCATTATAGAATGTTTCTTGTTCGAAATCTACTTTATGTGATAGAGTAGTTTTCTCTGTAGTGTTCTTTTCATAGTGTTTACATGGTAGTATCTATTTTTAAGTTGGGTTTCGACAGACAGATGTAGTTGGATCTCGTTTTTCCTATCAAATCTGATCGTCTTTTAGTTGGCATGTTTATTTACATTTGGTGTAATAACTAATATGGCTGGCATTAAGTCTACCGTCTTGCTATTTGTATTCTACTTATCCCATCTCCTTTTAACTTTTCCCCACTTTTCCTGCCCTGTTTTGAAAGCTTCATGATCCCATTTCCCCACAACTGACTGATTAGTTGTAATTCCGTTTGATTTTTTAATTGATTTTTACTGATTTATCTAGGATGGTGGTTCTCAAAGGGCATTTGAGGGGCCATGAGGCCCTTTCAGTGAGTTTGTGAAGTCAGAGCTACTTGATAGAGGCTGTTTTTAGGAGCGGTTTAATAAATCTGCAAGCTTTCAGCTGTCTTTGAAAGACAACTAGGCAGACAAGAATGGAGGGGCGCCTGGGTGGCTTGGTCGGTTAAGCGTCCGACTTCGGCTCAGGTCACGATCTCGCGGTCCGTGAGCTCGAGCCCCGCGTCAGGCTCTGTGCCGACAGCTCAGAGCCTGGAGCCTGTTTCAGATTCTGTGTCTCCCTCTCTCTGTGACCCTCCCCCGTTCATGCTCTGTCTCTCTCTGTCTCAAAAATAAATAAACGTTAAAAAAAAAAAAAAAAAAAAAGAATGGAGAGAAAAGTTTTGGGGGAAATAAACAGAGTCTCAGTGACCTGTGGGGCAAGGGCGATCGGAATCACAGAAGGAATAAGGTGGGCGGCAGGGGGGCAAAAAAGATTTGAAAAAATGATAGTTGAAAGTGTTCCAAATTTGAATGAAACTATACACACCCAGATCCAAGAAACTTAATGAGCTTTGTCCAGATTGAAATGACCACCTCTCCATTGTACCCCATCATAACCCATATTCCTATCACAGAACATGTAACATTTTTTAATGCACCATAAGTCTACCCATACCAAGTTGTGGGCAACTTTATTATGGAATAATGCAAAGCACATGATAAATACTTGATAAAACAAGTGTTCTTAAATGCTGAGTGCATCACATATTTTGCTTATTTTATCTCAGGCAAAATATAACTGATGCTTCTTTTTCAAAATATGCCAATATGTCGGGAAATCCATTGATTTGAGTGCCTAAAAATTATTTAGACAATAGCTGCACTTTTGGACCCCATGTTTAGCATGAAAAAGGACTTAATTTAAAATCAACTCTCAAATGGAAGTATATATCGTACTATGCTTGTATTACAAAATTGTACTGTCCTATTAACATTTTATTTAAAAACAAACAAACTTCCTTTGAAGTTGTGTTTTAAAGCAATTTACCTGGCTTGCAAATTTACTGCTAGGATCAGTTGAAATAAACACACCATCTTTATCCTTTTGAAATCCATCGTGAGACCAATAGGCCAGGTCAAAAGTAAACGTCTTCCTATGTTCTGGATTCTTAGGGTCTTGTATGGTTGTGGTGGTTCTGGAATGCATGGAAATCACACATTTGCTCCCAGAATTCTTCTCTCTCTACAGTCAAATTACAAATTCGGTCAATCATTGTAGTATTTCTTTGTCTTCCAAGCTGTTTTGCAAGTCTTTATACACACCTTGTAAAAAATTAAGGCAGGAACTTACCATCGATTCATTTTGTTCTCTGTGTGTGTGTTTTAACATTGGTGAAGTGTTTTGTTATAAGTGCCATTTGAACTTGTGTATTTAAATAAGTGCCAGTTCACAATCCTAATTTTGAGAAAGGGGTTGTTTTTAGTGTTATTCTTAGCAGCCGTTATGACAAATAGTGACTCTTTCACTCAGAATTTGAGTCTTATCTCTAGTCATGTTAATTTTCTGAGAGTAGCCTAACACCCAACTATACTAATGGCGATAACGATAGCAACAGAGAGCTTCTTCCCTGTTTCACGCCCCAGTGAGACTGGTGAAAATCATTAAAGAAAAAATGAAAATGGAAAAACAACCATTTCAAGACTCTGGTAATGGTCCTAAGGGCAAGCAGCCAGTGACAAAACATCTATTCAAAGGAATTGTATCAAAATTGTTAAGGTGGAGTCTGGTGTGTGAAGCGAGACCATGCCTTCTTCCCCCTGCCCGCCGAGCCAGGTGGAGACTCCGCTCCAGACTGCTGGAGCCCCGGCCACAAGGCTCCCTCTCCCCCCAGATTCCAGTCGCAGGGCTTTCTTCCCGGCAGGAGCAGGATATCAGCATTTCACGTCCTGCCCCCATCTGCCTGTTGCGGAGGCTAAGTGCGGGGAGGGTCTTGGTGAGAGGTGGGATGCCTTCTTGCACCCAGTGCCCACGCATGCAGGGAGGCTCCACTTTGTTATGTCATGCTGAGAATACAAGGGTGCTGGCTGTCCTTGCCCTGGCCCGAGGTGGTGGTCCCATGCCGGGGGGGGGGGGGGGGATCAGCTGAGGATCTCAGACTTCTGTCCCACATTCCTCACGTGCTGGGGCTTCCAAAACGGAAGCTGCTTGTTCCCACCTCCAGACCCAGAGCCCAGCGTTAGACACGCTGCCTAGGGGGATAGCAACTCCTCTCTTCTCAAAGGTGGCTTGATTTCCTCTCTTACAGAAGTGGGCCCTAATGGCACACTCAGAAGAGGGTTGTGATGAAAGGCGATCGGAAGGAGGTCTGTTTTGATAATGGTTAAATTATAGGCCTTCTAGTATACAGAGGTGGTGGGGGTGCAGGGGGTGCTGGGAAGTAAGACAGCTGGGATGAACCCACCTGGAGTCATGAAAAATATGCCACTGATCTCAGAAACGGTTCCTTTTAAAGGAATCGGAGAATCCAAAGTCACGAATATTTACTATGTGTGTTTTTTGTACTTCTAGCTCTTATATTTGGGTCTTTGGTCCATTTTGTGTTAATTTTCATACCTGGTGTGAGGTAAGGGTCCAAGTTTTTTTTTTTTTTTTTCTTAATGTTTATTTTTGAGAGAGACAGAGCGTGAACAGGAAGGAGCAGAGAGATAGGGAGACAGAATCCTAAGCAGGCTTCAGGCTCGGAGCTGTCAGCACAGAGCCTGACGCGGGGCTTGAACTCACAAACCGCAAGATCATGACCTAAGCTGAAGTCGGATGCTCAACCGACTGAGCCACCCAGGCACCCCCAAGTTCATTTTTTGCATGTAGCTACCAAGTTTTTCCAGGACCGCTTGGCAGCCTTGTTGAAAATCAGTTGGCCGTGAAGGCCTGGGAAGATTTGTTTCTACACATTAACCTGCAGGTCTGTCATCATGCCAGTATCACACTGCCTCGGTCACTGCTCTCTCTCTCCCTAAAGCCGTCTAATTACATATCTGCCTGGCTGCTAAAATATTTTCTGTGACACAGATGAATGCTAAGAGACGGGAAACAATGGACACAAACTGAAAACATGCAGGACAATACTGAACACTGATGGGACAAGAGAGGAAAAGCATCGGGTTGTACAAGGTCCAAGCAGGAAAACAAGACCTCCTGTAAGGTCTCCGTCACGTTCGTCGTCTGCCGCTGCGGACCAGTTATTACCGTCCGGTACGCCCTTTGCGTGTTTGCTCCCTCTAGCATACCCTTGTCCAAATCTTGTTCTTTGGGTCATCCTGAATGCTTCTATCCCCAGGAGTTTTCACTAGACCCAATCTGTCTCTGGGGGCACACATTGCTTGCCTTACCATGGCGATACAAACTACTACCATTTACTCACACAGGACTGCACGCTTTAGTGGTGTTTGATCCAGAGCAGCCAAAAGTGTGCTGAATGCGCCAACTGTTCAGAATTCTCTTAAAACCTAACTACTGCACTGATAATCAGCATGCAGGGTCCCCGAACAAGTATAATCTGTATCTTAGTGTTGTAGCAACACAGTTGAATGACCAGCGGTAGTAAGTTACATAAATACGTGTATGCGTAAATGCACTTAAAATCTACAGAATTCATCCCGAACCGGCAACTTATTTGCTTATGATCTGCTATTACTGAGGAGGGGAGAAGTACATTTACTAAAAACAACACGTCTACATTGACCAAACCGCACTGGTTTAAAAAATTATTAACTTGACAGTACGTACGTTTCTCTCATCAATTTTTTTATTGAGCTACTTGTGCAAAGGAATGAAATTAACGTGTTTACTAAATTATGTTCAGATCTTTAAATTACTCATTTAACAAGTTCATTTAAATATTCCATAAATGACAAGCAGCTTACACATTTGATCACTATCGTTAAAAAGTTAATAAAATGAGTCATAGTCAAAATTTCAACAAGGCGATGTAACATTCATCACTGACCTGACTGAAAGGCCGCACGCGCACCGCGACTGTCACACTGTCCATACGTGGCATAGGCATCTTCACCATTTTCCCGTCACTCATGTTATTTATTTGGTAGAAAAATAAGGTAGAAAGTGCGCTGCTTATGCTTCACACTAAAACATTAAAAGCTTAGCCAACAAAAGCAGTTTGTTTCTAGACAATCAATTATTCATGGTCCATTCGTTACACACTATCAATGACCTGTTATAAATTATTTTGCAACACTTACTTATTGATGAGTTTTACAGCCCACATCAAGTATCTCCGCTTCATTGCACACAGTCATACTGCGGAGGACAGAGTCCTGTTCTTTTCCCTTCCCCACTTCTACTCACACTCTTGGCCCATCCTCGATAGTCTGTGCCTGAGGTCCTATGAAAATGTGTCAGTTTTAAAACCTGAATGTTAAGGGATTTCTGTAATTTGATAGCAAGCTCCTTCACAGCAAGAGTATTATAAAAATTTGTTCAGACTCGTCATTCCGTCGACAGCAGGCACACATACAAGGTGTGCCGAACAGTCACGAAACGGACTTGTTTCACATTCCCCCTTCTCAAACCTTTCCAAGAAGTTGCTAGTGAGCAGTGAACCGGTCAATCTAACCTGGATGATTAGTCTCTGAATAATGAAGAGACCGTAAGGACAAATAGCCTTTACGCTTGCTGAACAAGGAATGCCAACGTTATATTTAACCAATGCATTACTTGGAAAATCACTCATTTGAGGTAGAATATACAAAATGTGTTAGACTACAAAATGCGGCAAAATTACATGCCCATAATTTGATTTCAACATAGTAATAACAAGCAAAAAAAAAAAAAAAAAAAAAAATACATTTTTTGATTAGAAATCTCAATCATAGAAGCAAAGTGCATAAATTATAAAATAGCAACTTTGAAAAAGAATCAACAGTTATTCAGTCATCCTCGTTTTAAGACTGGCCTAACACCATTAACTGCAGAGAAAGAAATGGGGCCAGTGCCTACTAGCATTAGAAAGTCATGATTAAAACAGAAATCCCCTCTCAAAAATCTAACAGACACAAACTACTGTGAAGTATACACTTTATTTAACATTCCAATAATAAGCCATATTTACATACTGTATAAATGTATGAAGTCTTAATATAAAATAGAAAAACTGCCTGGACTAAAAGAATCACACTCCTTATGGAGTTACTTTGCTTATTGAAGAGCTTCTGTCTACAAAAATTTACAGTAATTTATACAAATCATTTTCTTCCAAATTAGATGATTTTTAATAATCCACACAATTCTGATGACTCTACAAATTGGTGTACATTAAAAACTTGAAAAAAAAATTACAGCATTTTTCTCCGTAAAACTTGCTTTGGAAAGGAAGACAGTTTCTTCTTGCTCCTTCCCAGACCTCTCGTCGGTACCGCAGTAGCTTTTCTAGGCTTGTTCTTTACATCGTCAACCGGGCTTCCCAAAGGAGAAATCAGCCTGATCTTCACTGGAGGAGGGGACCAGGGGTCGTCTTCTTTGTTTCTGAAAACCAAAAACAATTCAAGTAAGAATAAACACACTGTGATATAAAACAGAATCCACTTTCCCACTGTATTCGGAAAAGAGCCTCAAGGAGCGGGTACCCTTTCCTGGTGCTCTGATTTTATAAGAGAAGCGAAGGAGCTTTACGTCATGAAGGTAACTGGAGGCAGAATAAAGGCCCACGTGACCTGGATGGGCTGAGAGCCCGGCAGGCCCGTGAACGGGAGAGAAACGGCAACCCTCAAACCGCACAGTTCGCAATTCCGTGCATACTTCCATAATATGCAAGTGCCCCACATAGGTCACAAAGCCAACTGATGTATATAAATGGTGTTATTATCTACGGTCGAAAGACACATTAAGTCGTTTTTTAAAGTAAGATGAAATGGATTACTTTATGCTTTTATGAAATTCAACCATGCCTAAGCACAAATAAACCTGGAGGAACTTTCCCCACGAATGAAGTTTTACTGCCAACTTTGTAATTATTTTTACTGTTACCTACCTTTACTAAGGAGAGGATGACACATCCCGCCGCCGAGCCCCCACCCCCGCTGCCAGAACAGAAGGACCCAGTGGGCCCCGCCCCGCCCCCACAGCCCAGCTTTGAAGGCTGAATGGGCTCTCACCGCCCTGTGGAGACCCGCCTCGTCCTCCCGCCGTGAAATCCAGCGATCACCAGGAGCCGGTACGCACAGATTCTCCTAAGAATTACCCTTTTCTGAAGAGCTTGATTTCTCTAAGACAAGACTCTTTATCAAATCTAATTCACAAAACAAAATGGATAAAAATTACCGCACAAAAAAGGTCAGACCTGCTTGCTTGTCTGGTCTTTGCAGTCCTGGTGGTTTTCACTTTTTGCTTTCTCACAGTTTCTGTTGATTGAGTGTCATCTTTCTATGGGTTACAAGTTTGGAGAGAGAAATCTTCAGTAATTACATATCTGCAACGTAAACTGAATTCTATCCTGAGTCAAGGAATACCGCCAAACGGTGCTAATGAATTCAGACGCAACAAGTCCCAGATGGACTTTTTTTTTAATGTGTGTTTATTTTTGAGAGAAAGCAAGGAAGGGGCACAGAGGGAAACACAGGATCCGAAGCAGGCTCCGGACTCTGCACCGACAGCACAGAGCCTGACGCGGGGCTCCAACCCACAGATTGTGAGATCATGACCTGGGCTGAAGTTGGCCACTTAGCCAACGTGAGCCACCCAGGCGCCCCGCCCCTCCCCTCCCCTCCCCCCCCCCCCCCCCCCCGCCGTTTCAGTAGGAACTCTGGTCATTCAGGGGCACTCTTCATCCCCATCCATACGTTCAATGTGTCTCCAAGGCACACGTTTCCTTGTCCGCTGCCCTCTGTCCAAATCCAAGCTCTCCTCACCTCATGAAGGAACAGGCCACCAGGGACTACTTTTCCTCCCCAGAATTCATTTCATCCTTCCTTCAATATGCACGTGGCTGGGCAGCAGTATGTAAGGAGCCCCCGCCCCCTGCACGGCCACATTCTGGGTCTCTGCAGTCCACAGTCTTCCCTTCCAGGAAGGCCTGCTTCCTTCACCTTCTATCTAGAGGGCTACTTGGGTATAAATGATTCTTACCAGGCTGTGAAATAATTATGTGTGGTTTAGCCTCTTTAAACTGAGCTCCTGAAAGACAAGGCGTTTGCCCAAGTGATTTCCATGGGCGTCTCTGCCCTCGCATAGTGACTGGTCATAGCAGATAATTCAAGAAACGCTTTTGAATTAATGTTGCTAACTAGTTCAATCCATGAGCTGTTTTCATTTTAGGGTTATGCGCAGTCAGGTGATTGCACAACTCTGAAACACTGTCCCTCCAAGTGTGGTCTACGGGTGACACCCCGGGAGTTCATTCAGGGACCTCTATTTTAGATAAACACATCCAGAGAATTCTGATGAGATGCTAAAAGTTAAAAACCTCTTCCCCAATAGGTAATCTAAACCTCAGCTGCCAGTAATACACCATCAGCGACACGTCACAGACGTGTCAGAGGGAGGGCGCCCCAAAGTGCAGAGAAGGCAATTTAGGGCTTTCAGTATAAATGTCTGCTCTTGTAAATATTTTTAAAGTTTATTTTTATTTATTTTTTGAGAGAGCAAGGGAGGGGCAGAGAGAGAGTGGGAGACAGAATCCCAAGTAGGCTCTGTGCTGTCGGTACAGAGCTGGATGCGGGGTTTGAACTCACGAACTGTGAGATCATGACCTGAGCCAAAGTGAAGAGTCGCTTAACCGACGGAGCCACCCAGGTGCCCCAAATGTCTGCTCTTCTAAAAGAGGTTTATTTAGGAAACGTTGCTTAAAAAAGTAAAGAGCACTTTTTTTTTTTTTTTTTTTTTTTGAAGAGAGAGTGAGTTGGGGAGAGGGGCAGAGGGAGAGACAGGAAGAGACAGAGACAGAGAGACAGAAAGAATGAATCTTAAGCAGGCTCCATGCTCAGCACGGAGCCCGATGCAGGGCCCGATCCCACGACCCTGGGATCATGCCCTGAGCCGAAATCAAGAGTCGGATGCTCCACCCACTGAGCCCCCCAGGCACCCCAAGAGCATGTTTAAACAAGCATACAAAGGAATAAAACACACTTCTTACCAGTTCATCTCCAAGTCTGGATGTATTGGATGTGTTTTTCTGCCTGGTCCGTAAAGTAGGCGGTGAGAAGACAAACTGAGAAGATAAATCTGAAACTAGTTCTTGCAATTGTGCTGGAGCCTCTATTTTTTTAGCTGAAGAAAGGTAGGAAAGAACAAACACACATTGTAATCCAGGTCTATGTATATGTATCTCCAGATCTATTTTTTCTAAAAGCTTGCAACAGAGGATGCACGCTGGAAAGACATGAACATTTCCAAGCCTGGAAACACTAACGGGGACACGGTGGCCACTTGAGGAGAGACAAACGCAGCGGAAAATCTCAACACCATTTGGGTAAATCCGGCGTGCAGAACATTTAATGCCCCAAACTAAATAGTGCTACGACATAAAAATTAAAGAATCAAACCCAGAACTATTTTTCTAGGAGTGTTAACCGTCACTGCTCCTCATACATTCTGGGGAAGGAAAACATCAATCTTCTATATAACCTGAGCTAGTTTGCTTCATAATCCCTACTATTCCAAAGATGACGTTTTTATTTATAAAAGTAATTTTATCTTCAAAGAGACTCAAAACTTTTTTCTTTCCAGATCATTCTGAACTAGTGGTTCTGGCCAAAGGAACAACAGAAAAGTTCATGTCATAAAGGGAAAATGGAAGCAGTGAAGGTAACTAGTACAGGAAAAAACAGGCTGATTGATTGGAAGATATTCCATAGATAAATAAAAATGGTTTAATTAAGAACTGGCCCAGAACATATAACTAAAAACATCATAGACGTTTCTCTCAGATTTACATTCACCATCGGGTCTCCGTATCAAAGGCAATTAGCAAAGTCACGATGGACGTGGCAGGTGCAGCCAAACCAGTCTGCCACAGGTTAGATTCCAGCTTCTGGATCCTCTACTTGTGGGGCCAAAGGCAAATCAGATAAAACTCTCTCTGCCTCAGTGTCTATAAAAAGACCAGCTCACGCTCTTCACCTCCGGTTCCCCCTGCACTGCAGAAGGCGATCAGGAACTAGAAACCTACACTACCACGTGCCAAAGAATCCGGCCTCCACCACGCCTTCCACGCACTTGTATCAGCCAGACAAGACTTTGTTCTACCTGTCGGCATGTGAATTCCTCACCCATCTCTCTCCAGCGCTACTTAAGGCTTGAGGAGTTCCAAAGTCCTGGCTTCAGAGCCAGGAACGTACTGGTAAGCAGCTTTAACAACTCTGAGCAGCCAGCAGGAGTTGGCTCCACGGACACTTATCCTGGGGGGGTGGGGGGAAGCTCTGTGTCCCTGAACTTCCGTCTCCCACCGCAGACAACAGCACCCTTCCCCGGGCTGCGGAGAGTCAGATCAGCCGGCGAACATACACCCACTCCGGCCTCAGGCAGACGGCGTGCCCCTCTTCAGTAACTGTTGCTAGCAACAGAAATTACACAAAGTCCACTGAAACGCCAAGCTTCGCGTTCTTCCGACCAGCGAAACACTTCTGACTACATTCGGAGCGGTGGTTTCTTTGATGGGTTTCGATTAGAGGACTTTCTGCATCTGCTCCCTGCACTTCCAACCCCTCCCCGAAGAGCTTTCAAAATACAACTTAAGTCAGCATTGGGGACAGAGGCGCAGTCAGAGGGCAGAAGGATGGACAGAGCGTCCGTGGGGGGTGGCCACCCCAGTGAAGGAGCGACAGAGCGGGGCGCTGGCATCTTCACTGCACAAGGAGGAAAAGCAGGTTCAGGAGGGCTATGCGGCCCCCTCCCCCCCACCCGCCCAGCTAGTAAAGTGGCAGAAATGACATCTTGCACCCCCCCCCCCCCCAATTTCTCATCACTTCTCACCAGAAGGGGTCTCTTTTTACTACTAGAAAATCTGAAAACCATTCAAATACCTACCAGGAGAAATCGTGAGCAGCCTGTGGCCCGTCAGCGGGATGCGACGCCACCCAGGAGCCCTCAGTGTGTGAGTGACAAAACACACAAGCATCTGAAGATACTCAGCAAGCGAGGGGGGAAGCAGAATACACAGCTGTACACACATCAGGCTGTTGGGTTTTAAAAAAACAAACTACAGGGGCACCTGGGGGACTCCATCGGTTAAGGGTCCGACTTCGGCTTAGGTCATGATCTCATGGATCGTGAGTTCAAGCCCCGCATCGGGCTCTGTGCTGACAGCTCAGAACCTGGAACCTGCTTCGGATTCTGTCAGTCCTTCCCCCACTTGCCCTCTCTCTCTCAAATATAAATAAGCATTTAAAAACAAACTATACCTACAACGGGAAGAGACTGCGAACACTGGTTATTGGTCCTCTAGATAGATGACTTTTCTGATTTTCTATGGCAGGCATGAATTTATTACAGAAAAAGTTACAGTTAATGGGCACATGGAGGGAGGATGACTCTGCAAAGGTGACAAAACTCAGAATTCCTGAGATGTCTGCCGTCTGTACCAGAACAACACACAACTTCGGTGTTGGCTGCACTGTTCTAAGTCACGAGGAAAGCAGAAAAGACTTGTGTTAATGACCTTCTGCTCCCCACACTGCTGCCTTTCAGTAATTTGAGCTCTAACAGAGCAGCTTAGTAACGTGAGCTGCAATGAGCTTTCGGTTCTGTTCTGGGCAGAGTATGGGTGTGGCCCACCTTTCCTAACACCAGGAAGAACTGAATTACACAGGACCGCAAAATCAAAGATCTGACTTTAAAACACTGGGAGGGGGCAGAGGAGACCTCTTACAACCACAAACTATTATTTTTTTTAATGTCTATTTATTTTTGAGAGAGAGAGAGAGAAAGAGGAGGAAGGGCAGAGAGAGGGAGATGAGGATCCGAAGCGGGCTCCATGCTGACAGTGGAGGGCCCAATGTGAGGCTTCAACTCAGAAACCGTGAGATCATGACCCAAGCCAGTCAGATGCTTAACAGAATGAGCCACCCAGGCGCCCCAACCACAAATTATTTTTATGTTTTTTTTAAGTTTCTTTATTTTGAGAGAGAGGGGGGGGGGGGGGGGGGGAGAGAGAGAGAGAGAGAGAGAGAGAGAGAGAGAATGAATCCCAAGCAGGCTCCATGCTGTCAGCAGAGAGCCAAATGCGGGGCTCGATCTCACGAACCAGGAGATCGTGACCTGAGCCAAAGTCAAGAGTCGATCGCTTAACAGAGACAGCCACCCAGGCACCCCTCAAATTATTTTTAAAAAATGAGGACAAGCGCCCTTTCCTGGGCTCAAGCTATGTTAATATAATGGATTACTGCATAAATATGGAAATTAAAGAAGTGCTTGTGCAGTGAATGCTGAATATAGAAAATTTCAGTTTGCAGATTTTTAAATGGCTTATCTCCCCGTGGCCTTCCTCGAGTCAGGAAGCGTCTAACAATATGGGTCGTTCCTCACTGAGTTTGTATGAAAAGGTTTAAATAAATACAACAACACAGTCACCTACTTCACTCACAAGTCCCTGAGCTGCTTTGCTGAAATTAACATCTTAAACCTTAGGTAAACAACCGCTTCTATCACATTTGCAAAGAACTCCCGCACCCGGTCTGTCGGGCCACAGCACCTTTTAGATCCTTTTTCTTGATTGCCCGCTTTACTGAAAAATCCCCCTCCAAATCTTAACAGCACGGAGACATGGTAATCTCTTTGTTATTCTATGTAGACCTATGCTTTAGACCTAAATAGTAAGAGGTTCTCATCACCCCTTTGGGAAGGTGTGCCCTGTACCAACCCAACAGTGCCTCATCGGCGCAATGAGGCAGGCTGGACAGGCAGCCGAGCCAACTGGGGGGGTGGCTACCGGGAGCACGCATTTAGGTAATCTGCGTCCTAAATGACAAAATGTTACCACTCCTTCCTTCCCCTCCCTCCAAACAATCTGAAGTTACAGATATCAGCTGGGTCACGAGCCAAACACGGCTGCACTTAGATGAAAAATGCTGATTCTATGGGGGGAGAAATTAAGTCACTGACGGCAGAATGACAAGAGGATACTATTCCAGAAGATAAAACCCATGACAAGTGCATTATAGGATTTAAAGAGTCCTACTGGACCAGAAAGTTCTTGAATCTAAGATAAACCTTGAAATAGAAAATCTTTAAATTTTACTATTAAAAGATCAAGACTGTTTTCTTCTTTGGAACAGGGAGGACTTCTCTATAACTACTAATCATTTTCAGGAGAAATAACCAATTACAGTCTTGAATTGAACCGTGCTGAAAATAGAAGACGTTGTGTGAGATGAAAATTGTGCTTTGAACACAAGTAAAAGTACCTTTCTCTTTCCTTGGAGCCTTTGACACAGGAGGAGAAAAGACAAACTCCGTTTCTGGTTCCGAAGCGTCCAGCAGTGAGACGGCCTTGCTGGCCCTAGTCCTCCTGCCGCGCGCGGACTGGGTCACGGCCACCGCGGCGGGCACTTTGGCTTCTGGGTCACCTGGTTCCTTTGGGTCTTCGCCCGTGCATTTTTCCGATATTAAGCGTAATGCACGTGTCTGGCTTTGATTTTCGGTCCTTTTTGTAAGCTTCCTCTTTGCGCTGGTCACTGTGGCGAGTTCCTCCGCTGGCACGGAAACGGACTTTTCTAAAGCTGGCTTCCCGGCATCAGCCTTGCCACCTCTGGCTGGGGTGCTCCTGGCGGACCTCCTTTGGCGGCTGGGAGTCTGCGTCTTCTTGGGACTCCTCACTTCCTTAGCGGCCTTAGATCCCACATCTTCAGGTGGTTTTTTTCTCGGCCTACCCCGTTTCCTAGGCAGATCCGATTCGGTTTCAAGAGCCAGCTGGGATGTGTCACGTTGACAGTCTTCCAGAACATCCGGCGTGCTGACTTCTCTCTTTTTGGCCCTGCTGTTGTGCTCAACAGGCAGTGCCTCTTCAATGCACATGGGATCTGGTTTGTATCCTACACTTCTGGAAGAGCCGACGTTAGCACTTCTCAGTTTTCTGGTGCTTCCGCCAGAACGTGCTCCTTTACTGACTTTTACATCTTTATCGGCCATTTCAACACTGTCGGCATTTTCTACTGCTTTTTTAATGCCTCTAGGAGTCTTTTTTGTAACAGGTGAAAGCTTACTTTCTCCATCTTGCTTATATCCCGTGGTTTCAGAAGCCCCTAGTTTAGCACTTCTCAGTTTTCTGGTGCTTCCGCCAGAACGTGCTACTTTACTAACTTTTACGCCTAGATCTACCATTTCAACACTGTCGTCATTCTCCACTGCTTTTTTAACTCTTCTAGGGGTCTTTTTGGTGACAGATGAAAGCTTAACTTCCTCAGCTGCCGGCTCCAGCAGCGGAGAGGATTTTAACCTCCCGAGTGAGCCACCCGGAGTGGCCGGTGGCTCCCGTGCCATAGGATGATCACTTTCTGAAGTGTCTTGGTGATCTTTTCTTTTCCGTCCTCTCCGAGGAGTAACAGAATTTTGGGGTACTTGCTGGTTCGGAGACGCTCCTCTGACGTCAGAACAGGCACTTTCGGAAGCCCCAGAGAGGTCCTTCGCTCTCCTCGCTCTCCTCCCGCCCGAAAGCCCCGGGGTGCCAGGGGTGGCGACATCCGCGGACTCCTCCTGCTGAGCTGGTCTGACACTCAGGTTTTGGACGCGCTGTCCTCTCGTGCGCGTTCTAGAGGAAATCATGTCCTGCGTCTGGCTCACGCTTACGGTCAGTGTACTGGTTTCCTGCACAGTCTTCGGCGTAGATCTGACTACCTTGCCGGGACACATTACCTTCTGGCTTATTAAAGGTAAGTTGTCGTGAATGGACGGTGGTTCCACTGTATCTGAAGTAATTTCTTTACTTCTTGTGTCTTTAATCACATCTAATAAATTTTCTGCAATGGCTACTTTAATGGGTTCAGGCACATATGGTAACGTCTCCAGCTTCTGGGACTCCCGGTCACTCGCGGTGACAGACACGAAATCTGCGGCGTGTCCGCGACCACCATTCTCCCCGCCGCACGCGGGTTTTTCCTCCGCTGCCGTGTTCGCCGCTGTAGCTAACACGTTAGATGCGGCAGAATCACCTGTCTCAAACTCTCCTTCTTCACCTTCCAGTATCAAGGTAAAGTTGCTCTGCGCCCCAAAAAGTTCCCCATCTACTTCGGCAACGTCACACTCAGCGGAGTCTTTATTATCAGGCAAGTCACAGAACTGCCGCTCAATGGTATCAAAGTTATACTGGAGCTTAAGGGCCCCTGAGGGATACAACTCATTAAATGAAAGATCGTTAGCCTCGTGTCCCGAATCTTGAACTCCAAGCTTTTCATGTTCAATCACCTAAAATGAATTAAAGAGAAGAGAAGGGTTAAAGGATTTTCACGCATTTATTTGAAGCTAAAGCACAAAGGTTTTAAATAATCATCTCACCCTTGGTTTATGAGCTGTTAAAACATAAACTACATTTAATCTGGCCTATGCTTATGGGTTTATTTTATAAAACGTCCATTTAAGCCATCAGACATTATTACTCAGTCAAAATAACTAGACAAAAAAAGATTTTGAGATTCTGAATGGAATTAAAATAGAAATCCCACATTTCCCTAGCTAAAAAAAGACAGTCTTTATAAAACCTTGAAAATTATCACGATGCTAACAACAGCTGTGAGAAGAATTTAAAGGACTTATTCTGTTCTCACCCAAGGAAAAAGAAAAATTAACTAGAGAGAAAGAAACAACCCCCAAATCGCATTTTAATGGGAATCCCCACATTACCTAACTAGCCACACTTTTTCTAAACAGCACGATCCCCATAAGGTTGAAGAAGAGTTCACCTACATAAGCTCCCTTGGGCTAGACTCAATCCTCTTGCCTTTGCTGGGGCTGCATAAACCATGAAATTCCTAAGGCTTTCAAGTTCAGTACCTCTCTTGCAAGGGTTTGGTGGAAGAAGGAATGGTCCTTGCATTTACCTTTTGGTAAGGGAAGGGGAGAAAAAGGAGGAGGTAGAAAGTAACAGAGAGATCTCCTGACCAAGAAGGTAGAACATTCCCACCCACCTAGACAATGACATTTTCCCACTCCCCAAACATTCAGCGAGGAGAGACTGCAAGTACCCAGAGACGCGGGCTCCCACTCACACCACACCCACAGTTTTATTAGCTTCCCAGCTGACAGAATGGGAACTATGGCCACCTATGTTACAGTGAGAATACGCACGAATACGAATACGGATAAGCACCACACTATTGTGAGTTAAGAAACTTCCCAAATACGACCCAGTCACATTTCTATAAATTAGAGGTGTTCTTGCTTCATCTTAAATTCATTTATCGTACAAAGGTTGCCCATTGATTGTAAAAGAAACGTGACGGAATTTTTAGAAAGCAAGTCGTATTAAATACCAAAAAAAAAAAAAAAAAAAAAAAAAAAAAAGAAATCCTTTCTCAAGGGTATAGAGGTTAAACCCCAGCCAATTGGTTATCATTCTCCTACAAGTATGCATGGGGGAAAAAGTTCTATTTAACTGTATTCAATTATTTTCAAATATAGGCTCTGAGTAGTTTTGATGCCATATGTCTCTGGAGTAGCCAGGGTCTGTTTTCTCATGGCTAAAAGACCTTTCATTTGAACCAGATACTAAGCAAAAATTAAACTGTTAGGGGTGCCTGGGTGGCTCAGTCGGTTGAGCGTCCGACTTTGGCTCAGGACATGATGTCAATGGCTCATGAGTTCGAGCCCCACGTCAGGCTGTGTGCTGACAGCTCGGAGCCTGGAGCCTGCTTCGGATTCTGTGTCTCCCTCTCTGTGCCCCTCCCACGCTCGTACTCTCTCTCTCAAAAATAAACATTTAAAAAAATCTTTTTTTAATTTAAATTGTTAAAATTGTGACTTCACATAGCCTTTTGGTTTTCATGAAAAACAATTTCTCACTTAAAGGATTTATTCTTTTATATTCCACAAAACAGTCACACTTTTTTTTTTCACGCACGTTATTATAAAGAGGCTTTTAGATAGCAGTCAGGTAAACGTATACATTAGGTTTAAACTACGGTTTGAAACCTAACTAAACCACAACTAACAAGTAAAAAATTAATGTTTTTACATGAATTTCTTGAGTATCCGGAGGACCGTCAGAGACAGGAGGCTTTTCTTCTGGAAAGTCAACACTTGCTTTCAGCACATCGGCTGCTACTTCATGATCTTCTTTTAAGGTCAGTGCTATTTCTTGGTCAGACTTATGACCAGAGGTAATGGGACTTTCGGAGGCAACAAGCCCCAGGTCCCCAGTGTCACCATGGACGTCAGACGCAGCTGAAAGACAAACGAGAGTTAATCCTCCAGGTTTTAGATGGAAAGAAAACCAGAAAGATACACACCACACTATGTGAGAAGCCACAGAAAGGTTAGGGCCGTGTTGCACTGGAGACTGTTTCCTTGAAAACCAGACATATAGCCACATGGCTTCTGACATCTGACGGGAAAAGCCAGTGAGGGTTTACATGTGAATCCCATCTCTTCGGTATCCATTCGGTTTAAACAACACATACTTGCTTTGACAGCGGGAGTGGGGAGGAGCAGAGAGAGAGGGAGACACAGAATCCGAAGCAGGTTCCAGGCTCCGAGCTGTCAGCACACAGCCTGACGTGGGGCTGGAACCCAGGAACTGTGAGATCACGACCTGAGCTGAAGTCGGACGCTCAACCGAGTGAACCACCCAGGTGCCCCTGCCCGGGTTCTTTTCAACTTGGATAGAATTCTTGCTCTTACTCAGTATGAACTTCAGTATGAACTTCAGTATGAACACGACTGCTCTGAGGGGCTCAGATGTTTGTTCTCCATTCAATTAGCCTGGAAACTTCGTCAGGTGACTAGTGGCAACCAGCTATCCCCGCCGAGCGGTTACAGAATGACGCGAGGGACATGCAATCAGGGCTTTATCTCGCTGGAAAAAGACTAGATCTCTTTTGGCAGAAAGCATCCAAATGACCACAAATACACTCTACCACTTAGAAAAGCTAGAGGGGAGTTGAGGGAGGGCGACAGCTCATCTAAACAAAACAAAACAAAAATCCTCTTTATCTTTGCCAAAGACTTACTAGCACTCATAATTATTTATATGCCATTTGGGTTTGTGAATGACACAAAATCCCAAACACTTTGCGTCAGGTGGGCGGGGGGGTGTCTAACTTAAAAGCCTTTAGAATTTAACAAAAATCAATAAAAAGGTTTAAAAAAAAAAAACAAAAAATATTTTCACACTTTTAATAGATAATGGGGCCAGCAGTACCCCAAAGACGCAAAGACAGCTTATAAAACGAAATGAAGGCAGCTGTTGCCTGTCCATCCGGCAGAGGAATGGGGGAAGCATGCACTTTACCTTCCAACGGTAGGTGTGTGAAAGCGCGAATAACCTTCCCTGGAGAAAATCCTAGAAATCTGTGCATAATCCTTGACCTGCCTGGGAAGCTCATGGTTTGGAACTACTGAAGAGAAATACTGACACAAAATGTGCCAAGATATGGACACACAAAAAAATTCAAGGCAGAAATGAAATGGCAAAACAGAAATGGCGATCAGCCCGAATGTTCATCAATAAGCACGAGTTAAGCCCACCACAGAACATCCATACGAGGGAACACGACCACGACTGTTAAAAAGGACAGGGTTAATCTATATTAATGACATAGGAAAAAGTCAGAAGTTTAGTGCTAACTGAAAAAGAAAGTTGTTTTGGTAATAAACTGGTGATGATTTATAATTATAGACAACATTTATTGAGCCTTCATTCTTTAATTGAGTTTTTATTAACACTTAAAGGTATAGATATTTTATAGACAAAGCAATGGGAGGTACAGCCCATAGCCTTTACATATTAAGTGCGGAACTAGGTTATGAATCCAAGCAAAGCCTCCACATTTACCTTTTCTTCCCACATACGCAGGAAAATATGCACACACACACAAATCCAGGAAAGATACTTTAAACTGCCAATAATGGGTCCTTAAAGTAGATAACCAGGTTATGGGGATTTCTACTTGGCTGTGCTCTCCTCATTATTTTACAATAAAAGTATATTACATCCTAGGGGCACCTGGGGGGGGCTCAGTTGGTTAAGGGACAGACTCTTGGTTTCAGCTCAGGTCATGATCTCGTGGATGGTGGGATCGAGTCCCATATCAGGTTCTGCACTGACAGTGTGGAGCCTGCTTGGGATTCCCTCTCTCTCCGCCCCTCCCCCACTCTCTCAAAAATAAACTTAAAAGAAGACATATTACATTCTTAATGAGGGGAAAAAAACAAGTTTATTCAAGTCTGTCCTAATCCCTATTCATAATGAGACGGGCAGGCGGTATTATAGTTAACAGCATGGGCTCCAGAGTCAGCAGCAACATCATAACATTGTACTGTTAGGTGATCATGCAAAATGCTAAGTTCTGGGCATCGCCATTCAAGATGCCTGCTTTCCCCAAACCCAGCTGGAAGCTGAGGAAAATGTTCCTCTCTCATCTCTATACAACCAGGGTCTAAGAAGAGGCACTTAAAAAAAAAAAAAGTCATTGGATTAAAAAAAAAAATCAAATGAAGTCTATATATTCGTTAACTTCCCTAGAGTAAATGCAGTTGTTTGTGATTATTTTCTAATAGTAAAAAGCCAATTGTGGCCTTAAGTTATTACAAACACAAAACCAGAAGTTGCCCTGTGTAGACACCTCAGTCCCAGGAGATCAAAAAGCAGATATGCAGTCTGGCTGGGGATTGAGAACTTATTTTCCTCTCTTTGATGTTCTGAAGGAAAATATGTCCACAGAAACCATTCTAAGACTTCTACTGTCAGACCACAGAATGCCTTCAGAGAGACTCACTTCCCTTAGCTACGGAATCTGACCAAAAAGGAAGAACTGTGATAAGAAAATCTAGATAACAGATTCCTTTGTTCTAGGAACAGAACACTCCTAAAACACTAAAACAAAAGAATTCTGAAGGCAAGAAAATATACACGTGTACTGTTACCTGCTCTGAGTGAAGAGGAACAGGCCGCGACAGACACTACCCCTTCGTCTAGAACCGGTACCCGGGATTTCAGGGCGACGATTTTCCTTTAGAAACAGAAGTACGTCCGTGAGCGTGTACAAAGACCCCCACCTGTTCTTACCTGTGTTAATAATCCTGCTCCCTCTGCCACATGTCATTTTGGTAATGAAAACTGAGGTTCAGAGAACTGAATACCACCCAAGTTCATTTTGAAGAACACTGTAAAATTTGTAGGCGAATTCAGAAACAAGCAGTGCTGGATTCGGTATTCCTGTTTTCTAATATTTTACTCTGCTGGCAACAGTGGCATGCCGACCAATATAAATTTACACTTATGCCAGTTTTTAAATTACTGTGGGCACATCCTTAAATAAGTCTACCAGGTATTATGGAGTATCTCCTATATACTCAGTAAAGTCAGGTTCGGTATTTTAGTGTCATCTAAAAAGAGGAGGATAAAACAGTGGGAGACCGATGGGACCTGTATCACTTGATGAAAGTTAAGTTCTGGAAATATGGGGACAGTGATCCCTTCCTATGCTGAGCTGGCCTTTCCCCCAAACCCAACTAAAGCATGCTGCCTTTGTAAGAGGCGACAAATAAAATTAAAAAATAAATGCAAGAAAAAGCATGCATTTGGAATATTATATATATTTATTTCATAGGTGTATTTTTAAAACTCATCTCACAACGTTAAGCTAACCAAGAACCAACGGCTGATAAATTTATATTTAAAAAGGACACAGCTTGTCACGATGGGGACTATCCGCCCAGATTATTACCCACGGTGACCACAAAAGTTTCTTGTCACGTGACTGCGCTTTGCTTTGTAACTGTTGCGATTAACCATCTAACCCACTGCAATAAATATTTTCATTAAAACTCAAGAAACATGAGAATGAGATAAGACAATCTAGATAATCCTTTCATCTTATGTCCTCCCATTTTTCTATGAAAGCCTGGCAAAGATTCCAGCTAATCAGGATTTCTCTTCTCGGAAGGGCAGCACGCGACTGAGGTCACGTAGGAGACGCGACCTTCATGATACTGATTTTCGTGGGTGCTCTGTGAACTCTAACAGGCCCGACAGGGCGATGAACCATGGACAGCATGACATGATCACACCGTGTGCACGCTAATTCACCCTTACGACTTCGAGATCAAAGCTGCCACTTTTCTGTTTCCTCTGTAACAGTGTTGCTCAGGGTCCTGATGTGCGAGGTGTCCGCCTTGCGACCCGATGAAGAGCTTCTGCCAGGTCAATCAATCACTTCACTGGTCAGTTCGGTGACGTCCAAGAAGGGACGTGGTGCACTGACCGATATTCTCATACAAGCTGCCTGTCTGTCTCGTCACAGACCGTGAACCGACTGGGAACCGGCGTCAGTCTGTTGGAGCACACTGAGCACCACTGCCCAACACCATCTAGGACACCGCCCCACCCTCCCCGACACCATCTAGGAACGCTGCCCAAATGTGCAAACGCTGAACAAAACTGGTGGGGGGTCACGGTGGTTCAGGCAGTCATTCAAAACCAGAAACTTGGCCGGCGGAGTCTCGGATTCACCGGACGGCAAAAACAGCACTGCCTCCCCTACACTCCATCCTGTGCTACAGCAGACGCACCTCATCGGCCTGAAGCCACCAGAAATGGGAGGGTGTGGAGGAACGCACGGCTGGAAATCCAACTCTGGTCCTCAACAAAAATGGGATCACCAAAGCATGTAAGAGGAGATCTGCCTCAATTCATCATGACTTCATAAATTCAGGTAACGTGGAGTCTCATTCTAAGATTCACGGTAACTACCCAGTAGCACACACTGGACCCAAAGAATGTCCTTCCTAACAGAAACCGTTACTGAAATGGGAATGTCCAAGATCTAAAATAAAAGCTCATCTACGCACGAATATTAAACGACCGGTTCACCGTTTTATTACACTTTGTTAACACGGGAACTTTTCTCCACTAACTTACCCTTCGTGGGCCGCTGGTACACCGAGGGAAGCTTCGACTCCTTGAACGGGGCTCAAGTGACTGAACTCGGAAAGTTCCGCCTCTGCGACTAAGAGGTCCTGTGTCTCCGCCTCTTCCAAAGGGCCTGGAAATCACACGGTGGAGAACACTTACAATGATTTATGCCAAATGTTTAGCGATCCCTCACAGTCCTTCCTGGACGATTACTTTCGAACACGTTTGGTGGCTCCGCTTTTTTATACCGTTAGGTTTACTCCCCGGCATCAGAATGCCACAGATCCTTCGAGTTCTCTGAGCCCAGTCCAAGAGCCCCCTTAATCCACACCTCTCACTTCTGGCTTAATGTGCCAGTGTTGTACACAGATCGACGCACTTAGTCCTCAGCAGTCAAAGTGGTCGAACTGTCCCCCCACTTCACAGAGAAGGAAACAAAGGCATGAGGTCACATCTTATCCCAGGCCTAGTAAGGAGCCGAGATTCCAATGTAGTCAGTTTTACTCTACAGTTTGTGCCTCATGATCCCCCATGAGAACAGAAGTTTCTATTTGAGACTGCCTGATCTTTTCAGGAATCATCGATGAAGATACTGCCATGAACATCTTCATGTTTTATCATTCAGATATTTTAGTGGAACCGAGCACATCCAAAGTGACAGATGCTATTCACGGGGACAGCCCTAGGCCCTTAGAGCAATTGCCAATGCCTGTGTTTGTGAAACAGACATCAGAGCCCCAAAGAAACCACTAGGACACAGATTTCTATAGAAGTATTTAGATTAACAGTTTTAAAGTCAGGAGTTACCTTTAAATGCGCAGGGGGTCGAAACATACAAAAATGGGCTAAATTTCTGATGCAATCTTAAGCCAAGTCTCTCTCCTCTCTCCCCCGGCCCCTTCCATGCCACCTACGATAGCATGTATCAAACAACAGTCTAAGTGCTTGTTCGTTTATCTATAGTCCACTAGGCTCTAAGTTACCGATGGGCAGGGCCATGTCTGCCTCACTATCTGACTCTCAGCAATGAGCCCACACAGAAAGAGCCCACCTGCTGCACATGCGTTAGGGGCTCAAAATCTTTCCGATGGATAAACATAAAGCTATAAATTCATGGGCCCTTGGAGATTTGTTTTGATCGCCCAGAGATTATTTTGGCAGTGGGGACAGTGAAGAGCACGAGCGAACGACCTGGTTTCTGAGCAGCTTTCTAGAAAGTTGAGGGTGCTGGACAAGTTAAAAACCGTACCAATCTAGTCTGCAGAGTTCGTATTGTTACTTCTCAGAGCCGTAAGAGGGCCTGACGTCACCTGTGTGCGTTGTGCCTACAAGCTAGTCCGCTATGATCATGTGACTGTTCAATCCCGATGCTTTTCTTACAATGGACGAATTCTATTACAAATCTTGTGAATATCGGGAAATGAGCTCTTACCCGTTTGTTTCTCCAGGTCTGGAGGAGTTATTTCTGATTCAAGAACGTCTGGATCACTGTCCTTCTCTGTCTGTTCAGTCAAATTAGCAATTAATTCTGTAGGAGGGCTCACTGGCTTTGAGGCCACAAAAAGATCTTCCAAGTCTCCTGGGGATGGCGCATCCTGGTACTCCAAGGTGGTCTGGTCCGACCTGGTTGAGGTACCGCTACTTTCTTTGCTCGTGTCCAGTTTCTCCAAACTCTGTGAGGCCGTGTCCTCCAATCTCACGTCCATTTCTCGATGGTCCTTTTCGGGACTATTCGGGGAAAAGGCTGCTGTCCTGTCTTCGCTCTTCAGCCGTCTGTTTTCTGCCGGAACTCCACATTTATGGAAAGGTGACGTAAAAGATAGTCTTATTCTGCTCTCGTCTGCCCCCTGTCAGTTAAGAGGTTTTGGAAAAAAGAAAATATTGACTAGTAAAAAGAAGTCGCAGTCGAGTCTCAGCTCGCCACGCTCTCCAATTTTGGTATTTGTCTAGATTCTCTCCTCAGTCAACACTCGCTCTAAATCCATCTTTCCAGATACAGATACGTGGCTGTGAATGTTTCCCTAACTGGTAACAAGGCAGTTTTTCCAAAAGACTAGTAAACACAGGAGGCAAGATGGCCCACTGCCGCCAAATGGTGTCCTATCAGCCACAGCGGAAGTCTGACAACATACCCGCCTAAACAACCAATTAAGGTCTCAGTAAGAGAGAGGATGAATAAGGTAAGAAACAAAACATGGACTAAGAATTAGGAGGTTTCTGCCGCCAAATAGCTATTTGATTCTAGGCAATTTACTTGGTGCTTCTGGGCTGTATTTTCTTCACTTGTAAATGATGGGTTTGGCTCGGCCAATACCATGAGTTTCTTTCTGAACTGATGTTTTCTGATTTCATGACACTCTGCGAGAGTGCATACAAAACTCTGGAGTGGTATTATTTAAATGGATTTATCGTTTTACTTGTAAAAGCTAATATATTCTTATTAAGTCTTTTTTGTTCCAACTATTAACAGGCTTACTTCAGCAGTCCGTTTTGTGGCCACGCCTTCTTCCATGAATGAAATTCTAGTTTCTTTAAGTCGCAGAGGAGGGGAAAGGGACCTTCCAGGCGACAGAGACGGAGACGGTAAAGGTGATGTTCGAAGACCAGACCTTAGGATGGACTGAGGAGTGAACTCGGCAAATCCAGAGGAAGCGACTGACATGGCCAGAGTTTTAGCTTTCTGTGACAAGAAACAAATGGGATTCCACCGTTAGTATTTGTAAAAGACACTTACAGAAGGACAGACAGGGTCAACCAAGTCACAGCAGTGGCTATATATGCTCATCTCCAATAAATACATCAATGAAAACTTTTATTATGGATTACTGGGAAGAAAATACAAAATTCTACTCAGAAGTTTCTATACATAAGGCTACAAGACATAAAACTGCATCCACAATCATTCTAAAGGCCTTGGTTATTCCCAGTTTAAGTTACACTTAAAAAATACAGTGTAGGGGTGCCTGGCTGGTTCAGTCGATTAGGTGTCCAACTCTTGATTCCAGCTCAGGTCACGATCTCACGGTCTGTGAGTTCAAGCCCCATATCAGGCTCTACGCTGACGGTGTGGAGTCTGCTTGGGATTCTCTCTCTATTGGGATTCTCTCTCTACTCCCGCTCCCTTGCTCTCTCTCTCCTTCCTTCTCTCCCCCTCCCCCGCATGCACGTGCTCTCTCTCTCTCAAAATAAATAAACTTAAAAACAAAAATACAGCATAGAGATAAATTATTTAATGGTTGCTTACAAAACATTAGCTAGGCGAAGAGAAATGACAGCGTGCAATGAAAAGAACCAGGTTTGATTACAGCAAGTTAATACAGATGAGCCTGACTTTAAGACTGTTTCACGAAAAATATAATTTCATCACATGAATCCAACAGTAACGGATTACTTCTGAGAATCCTCTGAGGATTTACTATAATCAATAAAAATAATTAGCACAGAAACTGTTTAGCAGAAATAATTCCTTCACTTAACTTCTCCTCTAAAGGACTAGCAAACTGTTGTATCCCATTAGATTACTGAATTCCATCAGATCTATTTCAATTATTACATAGATTTTTTTTCCTAGATTATTTTTGGTAGCAGGCACAAAATAACTACATGATAGAATATGGAATGTGATTTTTAACAAAAATTTTTTTAATGTTTGAGAGAGCGAGAGCAAGACCAAGAGAGAGAGCGAGCATGAGTGGAGGGACAGAGAGAAAGAGACAGAATCCGAAGCAGGCTCCAGGCTCTGAGCTGTCAGCACAGAGCCCAACGCAGGGCTTGAACTAATGAGCCATGAGATTGTGACCTGAGCCGAAGTCAGACACTTAACCAACTGAGCCACCCGGGTGCCCCAAAATGTGATTTTTTTTATGGATAAAAACAAAGTAACAAAAACAAGTTTAAGGGAAGAAAGGGGGGGGGGGGGCGCCACCTGAGTGGCTCAGTTGAGCGTTGGAATCTTGATTTTGGCTCAGATCATGGTCTCAGGTTTGTCCCAAGGGGGGCTCCACGTGGAGCCTGCTTAAGATTCTCTCTCTTCCCTCCTTCTGCCACCCCCACCCACCCCACTCACCCACTTCGTGTGTGCACGCTCTCTCTCTCCCAGAATAAACATTGAAAGAAAAGAAAAAAGGAAAAGAGAGAAAGAAAGAAAGGAAGGAAGAAAGAAAACAAGAATCACAGTATCCTACAGATTAAATGTCAGGAACTTAATTAGCTTATCCACCTTCTTTTCAACTGCTTTTAATAACTATTTTTGGACTGGCATTTATTGAACTATTTTATTCACTTTGAAACTTAAGAATCCCCTGGCTTTACTCTCAATGTGGAATATCCAGAAACAACTGACAAAAACAAAGGCAGGGAGCCTGTGGGACTCGGCAGGATGATGGGCTAGGTGCCAGCACACAGCTGACCACTGTGACAGCGGGACGGAAGCAGGTGCCCGTTCCCTGCCACCGCAGGTCTACGGTTGTGGTTTCCCAACTCATGACTTAACAGAGATGTGGGGGAAAAGGAATTTAAGGCAGATATGCCACTAGCAAGGAGTAACAATTTACAGTTTCACCAAAGGAGAGAATGTAAATAAATAAAAACAAACCTAAGAACTAAAAGCATCTGATATAAGGAAAAAGAGCAAACAGTAGCAGAGAAGGAGTGGAGGGGGCGGGGGTGGGGGGAGCAAACCCAACAACGTGAAACCTTTTTCCAGAGGTTTTAACTTACAAGTTTCAACTTTTAATAACCACAAAGACTTGCGTTACTCTTGGAACAACAATGTAATTGTTAACCTCAATTAAGCGCACAAGGTAAATTTAGTAAAAGTCTGTTTGAGATGTAAAAATATAATAATTTGGAAAGGTAACTCCCCCCAAAAGATTTAAAGCTGTCAATTACCCAGAGATACCAGTTATAAACAGCTTCCTTCTCCCTTCTACTTGGAAGGTGAAAGCTTCCCAGCTTCCCCGCAAATGCTAGGTACCTAACACTCACCTTCACTACAAAGGGAGTTTCAAGTATGCGGAATTCTGAAGCCCTGGGAGAGCTGTGACTCGATCCTTTCTGTTGTGACCTTACTGGCAATGAACTGGATGCTCGGTATAAAGGAGACCTTGGGGGGGTTTGCTGAATAAATCCCAAATGTTGAGACGGCTGGGGTACGGGACGAACGACCGAATCCGGTGGTCTGTAATCACAGCACACACACAGTACACAGAAAGATCCGGATAACTAACTTGCAGACAGATCCATTTGCTAGAATTCATTTTTATGAACACGTAAAAATTCCTTTTCTCTACATATGACCTACATAATGAACACTGGTTTGCTTGACCTTTTTGGTTTTTATTGCAACGCAAGAATGATCACCAACACACACAAAAACCTTATTTTTTCAAATTAATGAGGGCAGTGACAAAATGGAATCTCAAGATTCTGCTGAATCATTTTCTGTGATGTCCTGGACATAGTTTATACAAATGATAAAGCTAATCTCACCAAGAATTTGTATTAAGCACGCATAGTCCCAACAGCTTAAAAACTTAATTTACAGATAAAGACTTTAAATTCAAAAGTGAAAATTCAGGTTACAAATTCTGATAGACCATTTATTTGCACCAGCCACTCCTTCCCCAATTTTCTCGTCAACAGTCTATTTGATGGTTATATTTTGTAGCAATAAAAAGAAAACATTTTTAATTCCCCCAAATGACTCTGTGGTTCAGCTGAGAAGAACCAGAAAGGTAGTGCCTGTCTGGTGCCCAGGAATTACCCACCCCCGTCCTTGCCCTTCTGTCCTCTACATTCAAGTGAGACTTTCATGACTGTGATGGTAGATGAACATAGTTCACAGATGGGGCTTTAAGACCCAACCTGTTACCCAGTGGGAAACATTCGTTGGATTCGGAAGTATTAGCTTAATAAATAATGCTTACTAATAAGCACAGCCTTGAGATTTCCACCAAATCAAAAATGCCCAGTCAGGCCACTAGACATTTTCTTGCCTCTCCTAATTCTTCTTTTCCTTCTCTGCCTCATTTGTATTCAAAATCTTTATTTGTAAACTGTTTGCTCACTTTTATGCTGAACTATCCCACATAGATCTTTTGCTATGTGCCTTTGCACTGTGTCAATATTTATGTTCGAGGTGCCTGTTTATGAATGATTCTTAAAAACACAGCCTGTGCAACAAAGTTACCTACTGAGTAAATACAAAATTCTTATACTAATAAGTGTAAGACCAAATATATTGAAATTCTACTAAAACAGTTATCAAAAAAAAGCATTTTTTGATTATGATATTTTCTTTAAAAATGTAGTTCTTAGGATTTCCACAATTTTTTACCATGATACAAATAAGTAATGCATTTCAGGTCACACACACACAAAACATAAATTACACAGACTAGCACTTAGCATCGCTATATGCAGTGCCCACTGATATGACCTCTTCTGTTTTCGCTGAAAGAAATGCTAGTCACAATCCGTTAAATTTACTCACTACCCACTAATGCAAACCAGTTTGAAACACAGAATTAGGGAATGGAATGGTTTCTATAAAAATAAGTATTCACACCTCAATTGACTTTCTTCCTTCTGAGTTAATCATAGCTTTGAAGGAGTCTCAATACTTCTTTTTCTTTAGGTCGTTAGGCCATTAGTCATGAGTCTGAAAACCTTTATTACTGCTCCCTTCTTGAACCCCAGATCTATTAAAGTACAAAGGGGCTGAGAAAAAGTTGACTTGTGGGGGAAAAAGTGGAACTACTGATAGGAAAACAGAATGACAATAATAATGACTTTTATTTGAGATAACCTTCCCGGTAATTAAAAGACCACCACCTCCACCTAATTAAATCTAACCCCCCAAAACAGAAAACCCTGGTCAAGCTTTGAAAATATGCCCACTTTATTATAAATAGCTTAGGCCCCGTTTGTAAATTACTAACTTCTTCTGAGTACCTTAAATTCAGATCATTTTATTCTCCTAAAATAATGTAATTCTGTTCCTGATAAAATGTAAACGATCAGAAATTTACAACAATCATGAGCATGGTATATTAAAGACAAAGAACCAAACATTAAGAGACACCTGTTTGTTCTCCACTCTTGAGGATATGAATACTTTTTCCAACAATCCAACATTTTCAATGAAATACAATCGCAATTTCATCTTGGATGCAAAACTTCAACTTAACTATTTACTTTCCTAATACCACAGGTGAAGATATACAAATATGATTGCATCTGAAGCCACGTAAGGCATTTTAGTGGGCTCTGCTATACAGGAGAAAGTTTCAATGAGCCAACCGAATTAGTCACAAATTATAATAACGACTTTGAGTCACAGATCAGTCAATCAGGAACTTATATTAAAGAAAGCAAGTTAACAGTTTACTTAGCTCATGATTGTAATAAAACAAAGTTTGCTTCTTTAAGCAGTCTGATGTCATTCAGCACAATTTCTAAGTAGGCTAGCATAGCAGCTGGTGTAAAGTTTCCTAAAATTACTACACAACTTACCAAGTTAGAAAAAAATTAGAAGCATGCACAAAAACTCATTCAAGAATTTAAAATCATGTAAAGTTTTAAAGTTAATTAAAAATTACAGTGCAATTATTGTCTAACATTGTGACTTAAAAATGATTCAGTTAAGTCTTACCTAGAAACTTTTTGTGACGCTTTTAAAATTGGTGTTCCAACAAATGCCTCAGGCATTTTTGCATGTGGGAGAGAAGGAGATGGTCCTTCTGTTTTAGGACTACAAAGAAAATAAAAATTTAACTTTGGATTATGTATTACAAAGAGTATTACATTAAAAATATGCTTTAAGAAGGTAAGATTAGGGGCTCCTGGGTGGCTCAGTCGGTTGATCATTCGACTCTTGATTTTGGCTCAGGTCATGACCTCACGATTCATGGGACAGAGCTCCGCGTCGGGCTCTGTGCTGACAGCGCGGAGCCTGCCTGGGATTCTCTCTCTCCCTCTCTCTCTGCCCCTCCCACGCTTGCACACATTCTCTCTCTTCCCATGCTTGCACGCATTCTCTCTGTCTCAAAATAAATAAACTCAAAAAAAAACAAGAAGGGATTAGATAGGAAAGGAGGGCTTTTGCTTTTTACTCTGTATGTTTCCGTTCAGTTACAAACGATAATAAATATAAATGCCTTTCAATTTAAAGACAAAAAGAATTCTTCTTACAATAAAAATAGTCAACATACAAGTTTCTCCTTTTTTTTTTTTTTAATTTTTTTTTTTTTTTAATGTTTGTTTATTTTTGAGACAGAGAGAGACAGAGCATGAACGGGGGAGGGTCAGAGAGAGAGGGAGACACAGAATCTGAAACAGGCTCCAGGCTCTGAGCTGTCAGCACAGAGCCCGACGCAGGGCTCGAACCCACAAACTGTGAGATCGTGACCTGAGCTGAAGTCGGACGTTTAGCCGACTGAGCCACCCAGGCACCCCAAGTTTCTCCTTTTTAAACACACTAATAAATGCTAAGGCTGGACTGCTGATGACAGCTTCTGACATCCAGGGAGGATTAACAAGAAGCCAGGCTGTCACGGGGCATGAGGAGAGAGTACCTGCTGCAGGCTGATGTGCCGTCTTTAGGGTCGCTGTTTGCCCAAACCTCTCCAATTTTAGACAACACGCTACTGATGAAAGTAGATCTTGTTAACACAGTCCCTGTTCCGGTCTGCTTTGTGACAGTCGATAATGGTTTGGGTCTAGAAACTGTGAAACAAAGAACGCAAGGTCAATTTCATCTCTGATGCCAGGATTTTACTTGACTAATAATGAAAGAGTGACTGGAAAACAGGGGTCATGAGAGAAGAGTAGTTCAGGGTTATACTTAGTTTAACAACATCTATGCAGCGAGATTCAACAACTTGGGTTTTTAAGAGGCAGTAAAAATATTATCTGACATGTTCTCTTAAAGTTGGATAGGAGTGTCCAAATGAAACAAAACGAGTTCTTTTACTCTGTACTACACTGCTAAATAAACTATACAAACTTCCAAGAAAACTTTTATGTTGGGGCATGGGGAGCAGGGGGGGCAGCTCGAGTGGCCAGTAAAAAAAAAAAAACAAAACAAAAAACAAAAAAAAAACTACTGTAACGAATCAAAGCAAAAGTGAGCTAAACAGAAGCTAACAATGGTTCAGAAGGTAATCATTTGATATCCTTTCTCACCTGATACTTTCTGATAGTTTTCAATGAAATCTTACCTTCTTGAAGAACTGGTGATGTGGACAGATGGTAAGGCTTGGCTTGCTCAAAGGCTAATTTTCGCTGGATTTTAGGAAGGACTTTCCCATATTGGTCTATTATAGCATTCCGAACCTCTGATCTCTCCCGCAAAAGAGGATCCCGATCATTCTATTGAATATGCCGTAATTGGTAAAAATTTAAAATTCAAAAACATTAAGTGTTACGTTTACGTATTTAGCATTTAAAATAAATTCTGCATACCTAAGAGTATCTTCCTCCTCCCTTCATATCCGTTCTTCCCAACCCAGGACCTCTGACACACACCTAACTGCATGAGCAGTCCCTGTCCACTGGCCTCGATCCTTCCCAACTACTAAAACAATGGTTATCATTCACCAAGGGTCTACGTGGGTCAGGCACCATGTCCCTTCAGACACACCTCTGCGCATCCCCACGAAGAGACCTTGACATTTTACAGGTAAGGAACCAAGGCTCAGAGAATGTGTCTCAAGCACAGAGCACAAAGAAGAATCAATCGGACCCCAAGGCCCATGCTCTTTGCACGGTTTTAACTCCTACTGCCCCTCCACCCCTGCCTCCTATTCTCTGAGTGGGGTGGTTAGTCTCGCAAGAAGTGTGGGTAGTTAGCCAAAGAGAAACGACGTACTTATTAGAGAATCAGGTAAGTACTAATTCCCCGCTCCCAATCTGCTACAGAAGTAACAAGAGGAATTCTCCAAGCTCAAGGTTATATAAAAACCCCAGTGGTTACCAAAGTATAAACTCTGTTGTTTTTTTAACATTTATTCATTTTTGAGAGACAGAGAGGGACAGAGTGTGAGCAGGGGAGGAGCAGACTGAGTGGGAGACACAGAATCCAAAGCAGGCTCCAGGCTGTCAGCACAGAGTCCCACGCGGGGCTCGAACTCACGAACCGCGAGACCGTGACCTGAGCCCAAGTCGGACGCTTCACTGACTGAGCCACGCAGGCGCCCCCAAAGTACAAACTCTTATACAACAAAGTCACCAGTTTTCCTTCTTCTCTTGTCCCCCATAATGAAACAAGTTGAACCATACCGTGAGATTGGCCTTCAGAGTTTGGTTCAGCCTCAGGGCAGAGGCGTAATTGGCACGCTGCAGGTAGTGAACTAGAAGGAACTCCTGATTTCGAACGCTGGCGCTGGACTGCAAAAATCTCACCAAGCACTCCTAGGAAGAACCAAACACAGTCGTGAGCCGCCAGCATATCCGGAACTTCTGCCGAGCTGCTGCTGGGGGTCATCACCTGCTCTGTGTCGGTGAAAGGCAGCTGCAGCAAATCCTCCATCAGGCCTGCGTCCTGGCAGACCTCGTACGCGTGCCTGAGGAGCTCCTCCACGTTAAGGCCGGCGGAGTGCTGCCGCAGGAAAGTCCAGGCCTCCACCACGTACCTGAAACCGGCGTTCAGCACGATTCCGCGTTAGAAAAGCTGTCTGAGGTATTCAAAATAAGCGCTCCACCCACAGAACCTCATCACGCTCTGTGTATATAATTTGCAAGTACTTTAAGCTTTTATGAAATACTCATCACGGTGGGCACCTGGGTGGCCGAGTCGGTAAAGAGTCAGATTCTTGGTCTCGGCTCCGGTCACGATCTCCCTGTTCGTGAGCTCGAGCCCTGCAATGGGCACTGCACTGACAGCAGAGGGCCTGCTTGGGATTCTCTCCCCCCTCTCTGCCTCTCCCCCGCTCACTCTCCTGGTCTCTCATAAAAAGAAGAAGGGAATGCAAGCTGGTGCAGCCACTCTGGAAAACAGTATGGAGGTTCCTCAAAAAAACTAAAAAGAGAACTACCCTACGACCCAGCAATTGCACTACTGGGCATTTCTCCACGGGATACAGGTGTGCTGTTTCGAAGGGACACGTGCACCCCCATGTTTACAGCAGCACTATCGACAACAGCCAAAGTATGGAAAGAGCCCAAATGTCCATCGATGGATGAGGATAAAGAAGAGGTGGGATGTATATACAATGGAGTTTTACTCGGCAATCAAAATGAGTGAAATCTTGCCATTTGCAACTACGTAGATGGAACTGGAGGGTATTATGCTAAGTGAAATTAGTCAGTCAGAGAAAAACAAAAATCATAAGACTTCACTCATATGAGGACCTTAAGAGACAAAACAGATGAGCGTAAGGGAAGGGAAACAAAAAATATATATAAAAACAGGAAGGGGGACAAAACAGAAGAGACTCATAAATATGGAGAACAAACTGGGTTACGGGAGGGGTAGTGGGAGGGGGGATGGGCTAAATGGGTAAGGGGCACTAAGGAATCTACTCCTGAAATCACTGCTGCACGATATGCTAACTAATTTGGATGTAAATTTAAAAAAATAAAAAATAAAACAAGTTAATAAAAAAAAATTGATCATTACATAATGAAGTTTGCTAATATCAACGAGAAGAGTTCACGTGATGCTGTTCTGGACCATTACTTACGTGTAAAATAAAAAAGCTAAGTAAGTACACAGGAGTCAGAAGACATAAGCTAATGTGGTCTGGACAGAAGAAGAGTAGTGTGGTGTGGCAGAAAAAAGCTGGCTCCCGTGGAACAGACACCCAGCATGAGAGCAGTGGGACCATGGAACAGTGTTTATGGGCCGGTGATGGGCTTGCTTCACTCAGTAAAAAAATATTGTGACTGATCGATAAAGATCTGATTAGAGAACATGGGTTCAACTAGGCAGTTTTGGACATCATGTGGGGGCCATGAGGCTGTCCTTCCAAGGGCAGTAAGACCATTGGATAAGCAGTGTTTCCCATGATACACTGTTAGGTGGAGAAAAAAAAAAAAAAAAAAAAGCAAGCTTACAACAGTATGAACATTAATTATATAAAAAAATTAACCAATGAACAAAGCCTATAAACATTTACAGACTTATTTCGTACTTACTAAGATAACAAAACGTCTTGAAAGATCCGCACTAAATCTGACAGTAATTAATCCAGCACTTGGAATTTTTGGAGGGGCTGGTGGCTTTCAGGACTGGAGTGGGGGGAGGCGGGCAGAATAAAAACATGGCAAGGACACAGGAATATGACTATCAAGCAAATAATTTTCTTAAAACTTCATCCCCCTTAAAACTAAAGGACACAGGGTAAGGTGACGTGGGGTAAAGCAGCCTAACCCTCACGGAGGGCAACGTGCCACATCTCCCAAAATTGTAACTGCAAATGTCCTTTCACCAAGCAAGCCCACTTGCAGGATTTTACACCTTACAAGCTGCATCTGTGCTTGTGCAAAACGTGCAGTTACTCGTAGCAATGTTTAAAATGGCAAAACACGTAAGTGTTCACTAAGGGGAGGAAATTAAATAAATACTGGTCCATCACACCGAATTACTATGCAACAAAAATAAGGAAGCTCTTTTTGTACTATTCTGAAATAAGTTCCAAATGACCTAGGTGATAAAAGTATGTTGCAGGAAGACGTATAGTAGGCCACTTGTATTTTTAAAGGGGGTGGGGGGTGTTCAATGGGTCCACACTGCCCAACAGAAGCCTGGAGCGGCCCCCTTCACTGCTGCAGTGACAGGACTGCTACAAGGTTCCGGGGGAAGGGAAAGCTCCTGAAACAGCCTGTCACAGTGAAGGCCAAACTCTTCAGTAAAATTGCGGAGGAGAGTGAGGGCACGTGGGGAGCCTGTGTCCCGGCAGCTCGAAGCCATGTGGAGGGAGGGTCATGAGAATATGGGGCTTTTTGTTTTTCAACAGTAAGATATTTACATGCTTTGACAAGGTTCAAAAGGATACACAGTGGACTCCCAGCCTCCTAAGCTGCTTCTTGGTGCCCAATCATCACTAACAATTTCTCATGTATCCTTCCTAAGAAGTTCTGGACACACACAAGCAAACACGTATCTGTTTCTTCCCACCCCTACTTAAGCCCTCCCCCCCCCTTTTGAAAAGCACTTGTCAGCATATAATGAACCCATTTATTGAATAAACATTTATCACCGTTAGCTTTTTAAAATTTTTTTCTTTTTTAAAAAAATTTTTTTAAAGTTTACTTTTGAGAGAGAGAGCACAAGCAGGGAAGGGGCAGAGAGAGAGAGTGAGACACAGATTCCGAAGCAGGCTCCAGGCTCTGAGCTGTCAGCACGGAGCCCATCGTGGGGTTCGAACCCACAAAATCGTGGGATCACGACCTGAGCCAAAGCCTGACGCTTAACTGACCGAGCCCCCAGGCAACCCTTTCTTTTTGTTCTAATGTTCACTCCACATTTATTCAGCCAGCCAAATGCTTCCGGCTAACCCAAGTTATTTCATTTCAACAAGTACTTCCTAATTCATTACTTTTGAGGACACTGGCAGTTTCTACCTGTCTAACCAACCCACGATTACGCTACAGAACTTGTCTTCTATCTGAGATGCAGAGATTCAACCCTCTCCTCTCAGAGATGCATTGTTTAACCCAAGAGAACAAAGAAAACATTAACTTTCAGAGTGCTGGCACTGAAGTGGTGTTTGGTTCATTAAGGACAATTTGTGGTGAGTGAAGTGACCATTTTCTAAAAACATAAAAGCGGCCAATCGATAGAACTGGAAAATAAAGAGTTGTGTAAAACAGTTACAACCAAGTAAGAAACATGAGCTCCCAGCAACTTGCCCAACTAATTTGGTTAACAAGGAAACCCAATAATGAGATCGTTGTATTTCCAATCATGCCATTAAACTTGTTGTTGTTACAAATGTGACAGATCAAATAACTGCAGCAATATATACATATATTGCTGTAATATAAACGGCAAATACCACACTGATTAGAGAACGTTAAAATAAGGCAAAGGGAAGAGGCAATGCAAAGATATCACGTGCTCAAATCTGGTTCAAGTACGTAAGATTACCCAACCTGATTTTACAACTCAGGATGACTTCATCCTTCCTCTCTATTTTAGGCCCCTCTTCAGCTACTCAAACCCCAACCGTCCATGTGGCCGACTGCCAATACAGCCAATTAGCAACAGATATAATTTTTTTTAATCAAGTATTTTTTCAAGTGTGAGAGAGCGCATGCATGTGTGGGGGAGGGGCAGAGAGCGAGGGAGAGAGAGACTCCCCAGCAGGCTCCGCACTGACAGTGGCGAGCTCGACATGGAGCACCGTGAGATCACGACCTGACTGAGCCACCCAGGCGCCCCCCGGCAACAGATGCTACTTTAAACCTCAGCTTCGTTTCCCGTTACTCCTTATTCATCCTTTCCTATGACAAAAGGTTTTTTCACATTTCTTCCTAACGCCAAGAGATGAAGAACCCTGAGAATGAATATGATGTGATGCGACCAAAGCGAGATTATATACTGCTGATTTACTGACGTATAATCCAGAGTCTGACTGCAGTTTCAAAATGCAGACTCACCTGTTAGAAAGCAGAACAGTGAGGTGAAGGATGACGTCATCGCCGCTGGACACCGTCGGCTTCATAGTCTGAATGTACCTGAGGGCTTGTCTGTGCTCACCCTGGCTCATGAAGGCTTGAATAATCTTTGAATGCTGCCACGACACAGGTTTTGCAGTACTTGGGTGAAACAGAAGATCCAAGCCGCTCTGCAAAGAGGACATGACAGTCGGTAAATACAAACGTGACGCGCTGCATTTAGACAAGGTAGCCGACCTTTACAAAGACAGGCAACGCTACAGCCACAAAAAGCAGTTTAAATGCAACCTGTAAAGGTCTACTTGAACACATGGTGTGTTTTAAGTAAAAGCTTCATTCTTTTGAGGCCTCATTTAAGCTATTATAAAAAGCTTCCCACCACCACCGTCACGCATCAATGCCGAAGTCTGCCTCCTACAGCAACACACCTAGCGTATCTCTGACGGAACAAGCACCGTATTTGCGCTACTAGCAATCGCTTATTACTTCTTTCCTTCTTTGGATAGTACGGAACCTGGGGTTCGAAACTGTTTTATCTTTGTATCCTCACTGGATAAATAGTGCTTGGTAAAGGCACTGATTGAACGGAGTCCTTAAATTACCTCTAAAAGCAGACTGTATCGTATCTGTAACATCACATTTAATCCAGCTATGTATTTCTTTCTCAAATCCTAATAGTTTACGAACGTTGACATTCTAAGTGAACAGACTTACCCCATAGTCATTATGATCTATCAGCCAAAACCCTTGGATAAGTTTGACCTGGCCCCAAGAAATGGCAAAGGCGGTCGGAAATGATTCGATGCAAGCATCTGTTTTGTTGGGGAAGGAATACATGATATCAAGTAACAAATAAATGGTCTTTAAAAAAGAGGATTAAGGGCAATAAACAAGAAGAAAACTCCCACACGTCTAATTGCGTTAGGCAGCAACAGCAAACAGGCTCGAAGGGGCTGCATCTGGCATTCGGAAAGCCCGGGCGGATAACCAACCGTGGTAGTTTTATGAAACGTGGGTCTAGCCAGTCCTACAACCGACCTCACTCGTTCTCAACAGCAAGTACCACCACGAAGGAGATGAACTAAAGCACCCTTGCTTAAGGAAGCCAGTGGCTTACGGGCAAACTGAAGAAGCAGAGCCACAGACAAAATTCCAGTTAGGCAGCAAAACCCAGCAGCTTAAGCAAGCGCATCATCTGTTATAAATCACAAATGGAACTACACGTTTTTAGATAAAGAAACTGACGTTAGCACAAAAATATTACTGCAAAGACCACCGGGCTCCAAGCCAGCCAATACCTAAGGTAATATTAAGCTAACTTCTCATGTATTCGTACTGAACACAGAAGTTGACCTCACTAAGAAAGAGCATCTGGCCGGCCATGTTTTGGAGCCATTGTTCTAACTCTGGGAACGTCTGGGACACATGGTCCAGTCGAGGAGAGCTGTGGACGCTATCCCTAGAAAACTGAACACCAAACACAGTTCTGCATGGTTTCAGGTCCGCAACGGACCCTCTGAACCCAACCAACGGACCCTGGGTTAGGAAACCTTCCTTTAGAGAAGTTTCAGATGTGAACCGGAGACTGGTTTTAGATGTGCGAGGTTCCCACCACTCTCAAATCTGAGGATTCGGGTAACGCGTGAATTACTTGACAGCGCTTAAAGGATACGACAGCGTGTTTGCTCGCTTCGGTAACGTCGTCTAGGAGGTATATGTCCAGCAGTGCCTACAAAAGGATAAAACATCCGGTGTGCTTTATATATTCGTTCACTCAGGCTCCTTGGTTTCCCGAGCCTGTGCCGGGTGTGCAATATAGGGCTAAGCACGACCACCCTCCCCCCCACAACTCTGTTGTCGGGCACTTACGTGTAGACTGGTGGGGGGGTATTTTCCTGTGCCTCCTTCATCCCGTTTCCACAGCTTCTCCACGCCATCTCCTAACTGAGAAACCATTCCGTCAATCATCAAGTAATCAGGACTCCACTTCCCTCTGCAAGAAGGGCAACATTCACGATTATTTAGTATTAACTTATTTAGTATTATCTAAATAATTTAGTTTTATCTAAATAATTACTTAGTATTATCAGAACAAGAAGCATCACGATCCCAACAATCCAGAGAGTCGACAACAGGGCCCCGTTTAGCACCAGGTGAGCTCTAGTCATCAGGAACCAGCTAGACCCCGAAGACGCCTCTGGCTGGGGCACCAGCAAGCCAGTGTGTGAAGGTCAGGTCCCGAAGAGAACCGGGTCCCGCCCGCCAGGTGCCTGAAGCGATTCTGGGTTTTACAGCCCGAGAGAGCACGGCAGCCCATTGGTGAAAATGTGCTGCAGTTCAGGGTCAAAAAGCCAGGCCCTCAGTTTCATCACCCAGGGGGTTCTGGCCCCAGCGATCTCTTCACCACTGCCTCGCTGTGCGCCTACGAGGCGAAAGGCAGACACAGTGCCTGCCTCCTCCTCAAACAACACTGCTCCTGGGGGCGGGCAGCTGCTCAGTCTGCAGCCATACTGACTGCGTAACTTTGTGACAAACAGGACCAGAAAGCTTAGCAAACCCGCTCAGGGACACACACTCTTAGCAATAACAGATCCAGAATTTTCAGATATGCCTAGTGAGTCTCCCAAGTCCGCGCTCGTCTCCAAGATTAGTTCTTAAGCACCGGACTCCACACTTGCCACGCACCGAAGGCACCGATCTCTGGGCGACCGTGACCTTGCGCCTGTGCCTGCGTGAGCCAGCGCGGTCAGTGCTGCGGGCTATGCTACCACGGAGCCGCTCTGGCCCAAGGGAGAAGGCGCTCTAAGTCCAGAGGCAGAACCGAGGCTCACTCGCTGCTCTTGCTTCTAGTACTTCTACTCCTTTATTTCAAAGGAACCAATGAGGCGAACAGTCACGTGTTTTCAAAAGAAATGAGGAAATAAGAAAAACAGAAAAAAGTGGGTGAAGTGTCGAACCACAGCTGTTAGTGGAAATACCGTAACATGCCTAACTGGTGGTATGTTTTATGTTTTGAGGACTCGGAGCTTCTAGTCTTTTCCTGAATACGAATTCTCAGGAAAAATACACGCTTACACTACAGAATCTCCTCTGATAAACCAATTGTGGGAACTACTTTAGATTAGGAAATACTGAGTTATAGAGTAAAGGTGGTAACCCTTAGGTCAAGGCAGACAAGCAAACGTTACAACTAAAATAACAAGGCTGGCAACAAATCCTGTCACCATACTTAAGAATTCCACGATTTCAGCTTTTGTAGCGTGACGAATTCTGTTCCGAGGTAGCGAGACTTCTTACGAAAGCGATTCTTAAAATGTTCTGGAAGGTTCCGGATATACTGTACCTGGACAGACGCTCACACTTCTGTCGACGGCTGGTGTAGTAGTTCTGGATGACGGGGTAGTTATAGCATAAGCGGGGCAGGTGCACGGCATCATCTAAATATTGGTTAAGGGTGGGGGGAGGGTGGGAAAGGCCGGTAAGATTTCCAAAACTTCCCAACGATACTTAAGGTTACACACATTAATGTTTTACTAAAATCATATGATGTTGTTTAATCTGCAGGTTTCCTCAATTTAAGTAATAAATTTACTTAAATGAAGTAAATAAATTAGCAGATACACAAATGAGAAAACAGAGTCTCTCGTGACAGTCTGTAAAAACAAGGGTGCTGGCTTAAAACTCTGGAAAAGCTATTCCAGAAAATGATTCTACTCCCTTAATCACAAATGATCATCTGAAAGCCAGCAACGGCAACTATTTAAGTAAAAATCAAAGAGCATAAAGAAAGAGTAAGATCAAAACAATTACGCACAGGACAGAAGCACTTCTAAACAGAATCTAACGTGTGCCCCGGACGTGCAAGAAGTTAGAGGCTTTGGAAGTGCTCTAGACAAACATGGCAAAAGTCAAATCCTCAAATTCTTGGTACTGGCATAAATTATTAGCTAAAAGGAGACATTGAACAGATGGCAAATAATACTGGTTAATAACCATATTAAAAGAACTCTTAAGGAGGAAAAGATCAGCAAATTAGAATAGAAAACCCACGGGTGAATGGATCTAAACAGAGCTGGTGATATCGCTGGACCCTTTTTCGGAAGCCAAGTTTCGTGTCATTCAGCCCAATAAATAGTGTGTGGACGCCTGGGAACGGCACAGGGCGAGGCTCTCGAGACACAAAGTGAGGAAGAACGTTCGGAGGTGAGAACAGGAGAAAACGTAAGTGAGGTGGTGGGAGAAAGGAAATCTGAAACCCCAGAACAAGCAAGTTATAAGGATTTAAGACCGCGTCCACGCCCATCCACGGGTTACGTAAATCTTTTACCTAAGCCCTCTGGTAGCAGCCCGGAGCGGCAGAACCAAAGCACCACTTGTGTGTACCGGCAGATGAGCCGGGTGACCAGGCACTTCCTGTGGAGGTCCAGAAGGCCTGCGGGGGAGGTCGAACACCAGATGTGCAACTTGCAATTTGTCAATCACAAACGAAAAATCAAGACACTCGACGGTTCTCAAAAACTAATGATTCGGAGACTTTTAACGGTGTATGTGTATTTCTGAACACACTTCGCTTGAACAAGTAATCTCCAAAATGCTAAAATAAGTAACTAAGCAGACATTTTAGGGAAATGCCTCCACCTTAGCTATGCTTCCATCTACCTAGTTTCAGAAGCCAAATTTAGACATTAATACAAACTAGTACAGTAATATTAACATAGGCTGCTCAAACCAGGCCTTTAAAATGAAACTGCGTGTTTTGTTTAAATGGCAAAACAGAGACAAAAAATTTACAATGACCTCTGAATAAAAATAAGAATTCGAAACTCTACCATCAGTATGTACTCTGCCTCAACAATCAGAAAGTTTAACCCAAATTTCCCAAGCTTATTTAAGCAGGAGCTCACGGCACATCGAATAACATTCTGTAGTTTTCGTTACAAAACAAGAGCCTCTGCACAATGATGTATCTAAGACACGGAGGTTTATTCTTTCTCGAAGCCAAGAAGTAAAATTGAAATAAAAATTCATTTACAAAAGATAAAGCGCACACCTCTCTCGGTGATGTCTTGGGCCTCTCTCGTGAAACAGTTTAAGACCGAATTAAGGTTGCTAAGAAGCAAACGGCACTGCTGGAGGGACTGTATGGTTTGCGAATCGATGAAGCGACACGAGCCATCAAATAATGGTGTACCTTCCAAGGATAAAATACAAGATGCGTTTTGACACAATAAGTATGAATTAAAATCGCAAATGCAAGGTTTCTCAAACTCGTATCGGCCACAGACTTAGTCTGTACATTGTGAGATTCGCCAAACACAAGGTTGAAACAGCACACGACCTCAAGAACCCCAGAAAAGACAAATCCAAATTACTATTTTTTTAAGAGGCAGAACGGGGTAATAAGCAATATGTGAAGAGGGGAAGGTGATCTAGAGTCAACTTCAGATTCACTGGAAATTAGTTCATTAAACACTTCTCCTTCAAGTAAGTCCTTTATAGCAGATCTTTTACGTACAGCGTTGTTTTGTGACTAGTATTTTGTAAGAGCACTCCTTCCACCTCCAGTCTTCAGAAGCCAGACAGCGAACTGGAGCCTCAGATGAAGACTTATGACGATAAATTGCACGCTTGTTACAATTCGTTGTAGATTTGGCTGTCTTTTCATTTCAAACTCAAGATGGAGTTTATAAATTCATTTTTTGGGGAAAAAATGGGTATTTTAGTTGCGACTGCTCACATCGTTTAGATAAAATTTATCTCGTTAATATTTCATGGGTGACTAACCACGCAACAAGTATCTTAAGCAGAAACCCTTCCTGAAATGATACGCTCTACTTCCAATGTTTAAAATATTATGCTTTGTATTTTAATTACATTAGGTTTAAAAAAAAAAAAACAACCCATTAAACCAATAACGGAAGTTGAAGGCAGCAATAATGGCTGAGTTACCAAGTTCAAGCCTGAAGCACCACATTATACTCTAAGTATAATGAAGGCATACAATTTGTGAACTGATTTGAAATTTTTTTACATGAATTACATAACCATAATGAGTTCTAAAAACATTTTCCTTTCAAAAAAGTACATTTTTACCCTGACTCTGGATTATCCAGTGTTTGTCCTTCACTTCAACTATACTAAGTGATTGCCAAATTATTTATTTCATGTTTGTTATTTCATTAAGCATGCCCTAAAAATACTATAGAACCTCACGTCTTCCGAAAAAACTTAAAAATCTTCTACGAAGAGTGATTTACTTAGGAAGTCCATTTGTTCATTCATCACTAACACGATGATACAAATAACAAAGACATATACATCTAAAACTTAAATTTTACTTTCATATACAGGGCAATCACATTATTCCATTATTTTTGCACTAATTAGGTATAGCAGCGTTTGATATTCACAGGACACCTCACAACTCAGTGTACAGTGAATACGCAAAACTGTTAAGAAAAAGGACTTTGAATGACTGATAAAAACATCTGCTCGTAGAAGACAGAGGAGTTCTTTGCCCTCCTATTCAGCCTTTTTATAGTCATAAATATATTTACATGGAAAATGAAAAAACAGAGGAGCTTCTGAAGTTACCTGGCATATTCTAACTCCATCATCAGCATGTTTTATAAATTAATCTTGTAAGATCAAAAATGAGATATAATCCTGAAACTTGGTACCATACACATACTAACGTGCTGCCAGTTTGACAATCTGTTGCAAAATCTTGCTCAAAAAGAATTCTGTCGGGGTACCTGGCTGGTGCAGTGGTGATGGAGCGTGTGACCCTCTCTTTTTCTTTTTTAACGTTTATTCATTTTTTGACAGAGACAGAGTGTGAGTGGGGGAGGGGCAGAGAGAGAGAGAGAGAGAGGGAGGGAGACACAGAAACCCAAGCAGGCTCTAGGCTCTGAGCTCACGGCACAGAGCCCGACATGGTTGGGGCAAGCGTGTGACTCTTGATCTGGAGGTTGTGAGATTGAGCCCCACGTTGGGTGTGGAAATTAAAAATAAGAGCTTTTTTAATTTTCAAAACATTTTTGTTTTAGGGAGAGAGAGTGCAAGTGGGGGAGGGGGCAGAGGAGACAGAGAGAGAATCCTAAGCAGGCTCCATGGTCAGCGTGGAGCCTGCCACGGGGCTCAAACCCACAACCCTGGGATCGTGACCTGAGCCGAAATCAAGAGTTGGAAGCTCAACTGACTGAGCCACCCAGGCGCCACCCCCCCCCCAAAAATCTTTAAAAATCAAACAAAAACAGTAATTGTCACCCCAATTTAAAAAGAAATACTTTTCTTCAGACAGTTCTTTAAAAAGTTCACAACTTCAAACTGATGAAAAGTTGTCAGGTACTTAACACATAAACCAAGGTTAATTTTTTAATGTAATACTTACATAGTCTGTCAAATTCCTCTTTTGTGAAAATCACTTTATTCCATGTCCATTCGAGCACAAAGCGCAGATTAGCAGCAGAATTTGGTTGTTCTTATTTGCAAATATCAACGGAAAAAATAAAGAATTATTAATTACAAACAAAGAATTAGTAACTTCAGTGAGAAAAGAGAGCAGCCACCCTGACCAAGCGAGCAAGGTTAAGTTCAACAGCAACAGAGACAAAGTGGCGCCACACCCTCATGAAACGGCAAGGAGCGCGTCAATTTACGGAGAGCTGCTGCGAAACATGTGAGCCTGAATCTAATCCTGGGGAACGATGAACAAATACACATTGGGAGGATGTCTACGAAATAACAGGCTTCTATTTTTTAAAGAAGTCAAAGTCTTTTCTTCAAAGATAAAGGCCTAGGAATTAATTATACAAGATAAAGAGAAAACAAAAAGACACAAAACCTAAACACAGAGTATATTCTGGATTCCCTACCCCTATAAATGCTACAAAGGACGTGACTGACATGACTGACAAGATCCCAGTAAGGTCTGGAGATCGGAAAATCGCACGTATCAAGGTGTTCCTGATTTTTAGAAGTACAAAGTGGTTTGGTAATCAAAGTTCTTGTTTCTGGAAATAATACTGAAATGTTACTCACAAGTAAAGAAACATGATGTCCTCAACTTATTCTCAAATGATTCAGAACAAAAATAATGTGTATGTGGCGTATATGCTCGTAAAAAGGGGGATACATGCAACTGGGAAGAAATTTCCAGAGAATTTTGCTGAGTGAAAGAGTCAATCCCAAAGATTATGTACTATATAATTACATTTATGAACTTTTAAAAAAATGTTTATTTTTGAGAGAGAGAGTACACGAGTGGGGAGACAGAAGAGGGAGACACAGAATCCGAAGCAGGCTCCAGGCTCCGAGCTGTCCGCACAGAGCCCGATGCGGGGCTCGAACTCACAGACCGTGAGATCGTGACCTGAGCCAAAGTCAGACACTTCACCGACTGAGCCACCCAGGCGCCCCATGAACATTTTTGAAATGACAAAATTATGGAAGTAGAGAACAGATTGGTGGCTGCCAGGGGTTAGGGATGGGGATCGGGGGAGGCAGGCGAGGCTCTGAAAAGGGCAACGTGGGGGTCCCGACTGAGGCGCTGTACCAGAGGTCTCCCAGACCCTGCCGGGGGAAGGTGGTGCCGAAAGGGTACACGGGCCCTCTACATAATGTCTTAAAGCTACAATGTCATGTGCGATTATCTCAAAATAAAGCTTCACCCCTCCCCAAACTGAATAATTTAAAAATTTTAAAATACAAAAGGAATTTTCTATTTGTTAAAAACCGAAATCTTACCTTCTGCTATCCACTTTTTGATACATCCAGTCAAAAGTCCCAGCGAACTCGTATGGATTGCTGCTGACAGTATAGCTTCTAACTGTTCTTCCTAAACCACACACGTTAAAAGAAGAGAAAGAAGAAATGAAGATAAAGGACCACTGACCGCAGACTCAGAGATAGCAAGTTCAATAATACAAACGGATAAAGGCTTAAAAACTCCTAACTCACTAGGTGGCTCTAAACAAAAAGCCAGACAAGAACACACAGCTGGTGACGTGAACTAACTACCATCCTCACACACCGGTGGCGGGGATGTAACATGGTAAAAGCCACTTTGGGAAACAATCGTAAATATGGAGTCACCTCGCGACCCGGCAATTGCACACCCAAGAGAAATGAAGACGCACGCCCACACCAAAAGCGTACATGACACGGTACTCGTCATAGTCCCACACTGAAAACAAGCCAAATGCCCACCAACTAAAGAATGGATGGACAAAATGTGGCACAATCCTGTACAGACATCAAACAGGACGAAGTACTAGTGTCTGCTACCACACAGTGAACCTGAAATTCATACAAATGTGAAGTTTCTAGAATAAGTAAGTCTGCAAAGACAGAAAGCGGATCAACGGTTATCAAAGGCTGGGGGACGGAGGGCAAGGAAACAGTATGGGGGTTTTTGTGGAGGCGACAAAAATGTTCTAAAACTGAATGTGGGGCCGGGCGCACAATTCCAGGAACTTATTCAAAACCACTAAATTAGCCACTTTAAACAGGTGACGTAAAGTATAGGAGTTATGTCTTAATAAATCTGTTACTTAAAATATCGTAAGTCACGTTTAATATCAAAGAACTCGATGAATTTCATTCATCCGTTCTTTTAACAACGAATTGCATGAATAAACAGATGAGTTACACAGGGATACAGGGGGCTACGATATGATAAAGGTTCCCCCCAAATGAAGAAAAGCACAATTCTAAAAGGAGACTCACTAAAGCATTTACGTTACAATCAGGGACAAAACAAGAATGTCTGCTGGTACCATTATTTTCCCAGTCTGTGGAGGTTCTACCAAGTATGAGAAAATAAACAAGAGTGGGAAAAGAAATGGAGTCTAGATTTGCTGCTGACTGTGTACCTTGAAAATCTAAGAGATTCTAATTCAGTTAAGTAGTTATTAAGTGAAGACACAAAAGTCAATTGCATTTTTATGTGCTAGCAACAACCATTTGGAAATGAATATAGGAAAAAGGTTCTACTCACAATGAGCAAAACTAGAGAACACTTATGGATGAAAACAGAAAGAAGTCCGTAGGAAAATAACCATAAACTCTTGCTCATAGATGTAAAACAAACCGTGGATAAATGGGAAGATGCACTATTTAGACTTGGATCTGATAAAGATGTCAATTCTCTCTAAATTTAGTATGCGAATATAATAAATTTCCAAAAAGAATTCCAATGGAGGTACTGGATAAAATCATCTTATAACTAATACAAAAAACTGCCTATGAATTGACCAAAAATTACAGAAAAAAAAGGGCTGCATTAGCAAGTATTAAAGCAGTATATTAAAATGGCATAGAAATAAATGAAATGAATAGGACAAAATTAAAACCCAGAAACAAAACCCAGTACATGCAGACATAGGAAATCAAATAAATGTGGTATTTCAGTAGCATGCGAAAAGGACATTCTGTGTTCTGTTTCATAAGTGGTATAGGACAGCTAGAGTAAACATCATCTGGGAAAAAAAGAAAAAAATCATATCTTTGTGATTTGATACACAAAGATGAATTAAAGCTTTAAATGTTAAAGAGACATTTTAAGTGTTAGGAAGATTTTTTTTTTAAGCCAGAGCTATAAAATACATTTGACCACAAAAATATTAATTTGTATGTAGCAAAAGACACTGTAAGACAATCGAGAAGAAAACAGCAGGGGAAATACCTGTAAAATTTCTGACAAAAAGGGTAAATGTGTATTTCATAAAGAATTTCTATAGACAGCCCAGTAAAAAACGGTAAAACCTATAAATATGTAACTAATGATCAGCCAATAATATGAAATTGCATACACATCATGAAATTTGTATACTGCATGTATACTAAAGGATATGTAAAGAGATATACGAAGAGAAGGCTACAAGTTAAAAAGTCCTCATAACCATATACACGAACAGATGATGACCCAGACCATGACCCAGGTCTAGACGGAGGCGACTGCCAGCCCACTGGAAACCTCCCTCTCCTCCTCCCTGATCAGAAGCAAGTCCCACCTCCCCCTACCATCTCCCACGGTGACCACTACCGCTCCCCTGCCTTCTGAAGGAATCATTTTCTTGCTTTTCTTTTTGTTTTCCCTCTATATATGCATCACTGAAGAATACAGTGTCATCTGGCCTGTTCTAGGAATGGTCAACAAAATGTCAATATTTATTTGCCTCTATACACTTTAGCCAATTTTCTAAATTCAAATTATTCACGTATTATTTATATAGTTGGGGAAAAAATACCCAAATGAGTTGGAATACCAGGTTTAAAATAATCATAGAAAACACTAAATGGAGCACTTAGAGCACCCAAGCCCTTGAGGATGACGAACAGCTCTCTGCTATCACCAAGCTGGAGCATTTGGCAGGGAAAGGCAGTTTCAATCCCTGACTCACCTGGGCTCACGCTCTTGCACCAGTGCTGTTCTCACAGGGGCCAGAAAATGGCCCCCAGTCTGTTTTAACAGCTTCCCCTCAGGACAAGCCTGAGGCCGCCATGGGGTGCCTCCTGTCCCATGTCCTCCTATACAGCTAAGTGAACCCGGGGCCGAGTTACGACTAATGAGTCCTGGGAGTATGTGACGTAAGCCACAGCCAAGACCACAGCTACTGATCATGCAGCGTGAGCATTACATCACCTAACCTACCTTCGCAGAAATGATCTAGTAGACTTTTATTACAATAGAAGCTAATAATCTATGACCCAAAATAAACAAGAGTTAGAAATCACCTCACCTGAGTTAAGTTGGAAGGCTGAATATCAACAAGTCTTGGTGACAGAAGGCCAGCCATAAGACATCGATTATAACCATCAGGTATGAATTCACTGAGAGATGGTCCTGATTTCTTTAAAAAAGTCAAAGTCTGTAAAGATCGATTAATAAACGTCAAAAAATACACAACTTAATCAAATTTAAGAATAATTAATAAGCTAATCACCTTAGTTTACACTTAATATTCTGAATAAGACTAAAAGACGCTGAATGGAAATTGCAAAAGACTCCATTTTTACACTTCTGGCAAGGAACAGGGTTTATAAGGTTCTTGAGCTAAACCAATGCTTATTAGTCATAAATAATATTACTGATGAGGGCATTGTAGGTCACTTTTTCTTTTTATGAAAGATAACCCTATTCCTTCCCTAAAGCTGACAGACTTGGTGACAGATCTAAATGAACACCCCCCCGCCCAGGCCCCCTCACTGCCCCCGGCAGTTTGTTCCTCCTGATCTGATGTAAAAGGATCTAATATCAAGTATAAATACGGCATTCATGCACATCTAGCTGATTATCCATTTAAAAATCTGCCATTTTGTGTTTCCCCAGAAAAGTATTTTTCAACATCAGTCATCGCCCACTCTGCCAGGCACTGTCCTAGGTACCTTCTTTGCGTTACTTCATTTATTCATAAGCTTCCTGAGGAGAAAGAGGAGAATTAAGAGGATGGACAAAAAGGGATGTGGTTAAGGCACTGACCTACTTCACTATTCTCCTTAAGGTTCAAGTGGCCGACATCCACACAAAGCTGCTAAAAACAACCCAATACCTCTTCTGGCACATTGCCAGAACAGGCTGTCGGTAACTAATGGCACTGGCTGCCAACATCACAAACCTAGCGGGACCTACCACTTGAGTTGAAACGACAGTCTGTACAATTAACACTAAATGCAGCTGACATCCACGACCTGACTTTAGCCCGATCAGACACACTCTGTCCAGTGTTAGTTGCCACCTACCTCCTTGTGAAAGCCATTACAAGTTATACGAACGATTCCTGAGTTTAATAAACAAGTGGCATCTAAAAAAAAAAGATGAAAAAGTATCCGCTCACATATTAGATTTTTAGATGGCACTAATACAACAAAATTTATCCTAACAAGAGGCTGGTAGGCAAGGTTATCAAAATCATTGCCTATAATAAATTTAAAAACGGGGCGCCCGGGTGGCTCAGTTGGTTAAGTGTCTGACTCTCGATTTCGGCTCCGGTCATGATCTCGCGGTCCGTGGGCCACGTTGGGCTCTTAGCAGCACGGAGCCTGCCTGGTATTCTCTCTCTCCCTCTCTCTGCCCCTCCCCTGACTGCATATGCATACTCTCACAAAATAAATAAACTTTAAAAAATAAATAAATAAAATAATTCTCCTATCCTGGCAAGATACCAAGCCGCACCGTAAGTAATAGTTATCTTTTCTAACAAATTCAAAATAGTGATACTTTCTTTATAAAACATCTAAGTATTAAATTTCTCATGTACGTATCAAATGAATTTCCTCAGCTGCCCATATATTAACTATCGGTAATGAGACATGAGCAGGTAATTACGTACACGTGCATACCACACACTGTATATGTACCATATGTATATGCACACGCGTACTATACATATACGTATTTCGCACCAACACGCAGACACGTGTGATTTTTCTTGAAAGGTCATGTTAAGGAAATACATACCAAAATTGTAAGTACTTGGGCTAAAAAACTGCTCAGGAGGTGGGAACGAGGGAGGCACTCCTCGACTCAAGCTTCTCTCGTGCACCAGCACATCCAAGATGTAGTGTGGGGAAGCCTTACTCACGACAGAATCCAGTGACCACAATGCAAAATAGGAGCAACTATGCAGATACTCTCCTGATCTACAAGAAAATTTTACAAAACCATTAAGTCACCGAGCGGCTACACATACAAATACGAGAAAGAGAAAAAGAGAGAGAAACCATACCTTAGCGAGTCTGGCATTTGCGCATGATACCAACGATTTATGTCAAAAAGCCCCAGGTACACAGAAGGCTTCCCTTGTCCATATACATTCACCTGCCAGGTAAAGACTGAAACACTGGTGTCAGGAGACAGCGCTGAAAGAAAAGCACGTAGTTTTAAAAAATGGAATAAATCATTGCCAAGTAAAATTACCCCGAATAAAATCTCAGCAACGTTTTCTCACAAATTAAGGAGTCTCAACTGCTATTTGATATATCAGAGCACACTTCTATCGTTCATTCTGTAAGGAGAGTGACATTCACTTGTATCTTAACTGTTTTCCTATTTCAAGAAGATCTTATTAAGAAGTACGCATCAGAAGAGTTCTATCCTGGCTTATTCTCACTTAACGCTTTGGCAACTTTGATGCAGTGGAGGTAGAAAGCAGAAAATGACTTGGGTGAGTATTGTCCCAACAACGGAACACAGTGCCAGAGAATCTCAATAGCCACGACGGGCGGCCTAGGCGCTGGGCTTAATTCCTCAGAGGAATTCTAGCTGAGAAGGACTGAGCCAGCCGTACGGTAACGGGAGGAAAGACAAGGACTTGGATGGTGGCTGTGGGATGGAAAGTCAGAAACAAAGTGAGAGAAAACAACAGGAGAGAAAGAAGCAAACGTCTGAGACCCAACAAACAGGAAACAAAGCGGAAGAGGGGCGGGGACAGTGAGAAGAGGTGGAGAGCTCTGCTTGGGGCATTTGTAGCTCGATGTGATGACTGGACCCCCTACAGACGTGGGACAAGAAAAGAAGACACGCTCAGGACGGATGAAGTGCCCCTGAGGATGAACCCCAGTAAGACCGCCGACACAAATACGGCCCTAGTGCAATTCCTGGGACTGCACGAACCCCTCCCACGGTCCCAATCAATCCTCCCGACTGCCTGCTGCAGAACGTACGACTGTATTATTCCACTCACGGATGGGGAGAGGGAGGCTCAGAAATGTTACATAATTTGTCAAAGGTCACAACTAGTGACACAGCTGGGATCCGAATCCGCGCTGGATTCTAAACCCTCTGCAACCGTGACTAAGCAAGGCTTGTTTACCAGGAAGAAGGGAGGACACGAAAGGAAACAGAAAAATTAAAGGCATCCAAGGCAGGTCTCAAAAATACACAGAGGGAAGCATTATTCACAGCCTCTTCATTCTGGTCAGAACCAGAGGCCATTTTTGTCCATTTAGAGAGAGGTGGACGAAAATACAAGGCTCCTTCATTAAGGGTCTCCGAATCTACTCCATTCTTGAGTTCCGTACGGCAATGTGGAGAGTAAGAAACACCTAGGAGCTCAGACAGACCTAAATAAATTTCCATAATTAGTATCTCAATTTGTTAACTGCCAGGAGTATGAACTCTAAAAAGCAGTAACTGTCATAAATCTTACGTCAAGATAAATCTTAAAATCAGGCATTGCACATGATATATATTAAGAGCACTTTTTAACTGACCTTCACTCATACCTTCCTCTCTGTCGCCATGATATCGAAATTTCTCTATACTCTGGCAGCCCAACAGCTTGGTATTACTAGTCTGTCCCCTCAAAGGAAACATGCCACCCGTGAGGTCCAGTGTGTATCTCTCTTCACAGTACTCTAGCCCCTGAAAGATAAAACGTACGCAAATCTTAATAGAATTCTAGGCAAAAAGTCATTCAGAAGTTAAGAATTCTCCAAATCTGGGACGCCTGGGTGGTTCGGTCAGTTAAGCAGCCGACTCTTGGTTTGGCTCAGGTCATGCTCTCACGGTCCGTGAGTTCAAGCCCCACATCAGGCTCTGTGCTGACAGTACGGAGTCTGCTTGGGATTCTCTCTTTCTCCCTCTCTCTCTGCCCCTCCCACTCTTTCTCAGAATAAACTTTAAAAAATAAAAAATAAACGTTCTCCAAATTGAAACATTTTTCACACAATACGAAGGAAACACAAAAAGTTAAAGAATAAAGAGAACAAATCACTGAAAAGGGCTCTGAAATTTTACATAGCACACGACACACGAGGCTAAATTTAGTGTCTCGAAAATAGTCACCAACAAATCTAAAGCCGTTACCAAACGTGGGAACCCTGTACCCTGGGCTGCAGTGTAAACTGGACTAACCAGCAAAATTACACACAGACACGCCCCAGGCCGGCAAACGTGTTCCTGTGTTCTCAGCGCAATTCTCGCTCTAGAGCAGCTCTTCACTTTGTTTTTGCCCATCAATGTCTGTAAGAATCTAACAAAAGCTATGAGACTTTCTCCCCAGAACATCCACTGATGACAAAAATGCCACACAGAATTCAGACACTTCGTGGATTCTTTAAAGCCCGTCCACGTATCCTCAAACACGAGGTTAAGAAAGCCTGTTCCACAGAAAGGAACGCGAGGGTTGACCACACTGCTGTCAGCAGCACGGCCCTTCTTCCTCTAGAACTCAACTGGAAAAACAGTCATCTGAAAGTCCAATGCGTTTACCCGCGTTTACAATTGTTAAGTGGCAAGACCATTTAAAAAAAAATTTGTTTTTAATTTTGGGGCGCCCGGGTGGCCGAGTCAGTTGAGCGTCCAACTTCAGGTCACGATCTCACGGTCTGTGAGTTCGAGCCCCGCATCGGGCTGGCTGCTACCAGCGCAGAGCCCACTTTGGATCCTCTGTCCCCCTCTCTCTCCACCCCCGCCCCCTCCTCACTTGCTCTCTCTCTCCAAAATAAACATTTAAAAAAATTTTTATTTATTTTTTTAAGATTTTATTTTTAGGTAATCTCTACACCCAACGTGGGGCCTGAACTCACAACCCCGAGATCAAGAGTCGCGTGCTCTACTAATTGAGCCAGGCCGGCGCCCTGAGACCGTTTATAAAGTCATCTCATGGCTTATTGCTTTGGTATTAGTGCAACATGGTGGAGCTGTTTTTCTCTGGTACCAATCAGGTCACAAGAGGAGTCTTGTCTAATCTCATTTTAGAGGACAGCGATACCTGGGGAAGTTAAGAGTGCTACCCGGGTAAAACAGCTAGTCTTGTGATCCCTACTCTAACACTCTTTCTGTTATATTATGAATACATTATTCACTTGACTAGAAGAATAACTTTTCGATATGTTAATATCTTTAGACAAAGACTAAAAAAGGCAAAACAGTGACAAAGTGGTAATAACGAACCCGTATCCCCAGTACCATTTACCTCATACAAGATTTGTCCCGATGCCAAACACTTTCTATCACCAAAGGCCAGCTGAAGCAGGTGTAAACTCAAAACGTCCCCTTCACTGGAAGAAACAGAGATTAACTGAGAAGAAACGCTAAATATCACATTCATACATTAAGCATCTCTTACTGTCCAGTATGCAACGCTGCACGGGACAAAACTAAGGTCAATGTGAAGAACTTACTTTTACTTGGTCGTTTTCACAAAATGCAGTCCTCTGAAACAATAACTGATTTTTATTTTTATTAGAAAAAATTTTTTTAAATCTTTTATTTACTTTTGAGAGAGACAGAGCGTGAGCGGAGGAGGATAGAGTGAGTGGCGGAGAGCAGAGCAGAGAGAAGAGAGGGAGACACAGAATCCGAAGCAGGCTCCGGGCTCCGAGCTGTCAGCACAGAGCCCGACGTGGGGCTCGAACTCACGAACCGCGAGATCATGACCTGAGCCTAAGTGGGACGCTTAACTGACTGAACGACCCAGGCACCCGATTTTTATTTTTAACTAATTCTAATTAGCTCAAACTGATGTGATTTGCAAACTTTAGGTGACCCCTTACGTGGCGGAGACTACAGCTGTTGGGTCAACATTCCCTCTGCCCTTCTTTCATAGGGAAGTGTTCGTTAGGCACATGGCTGCTTAAAATATGCCACATTTCCCAGCCTCCTTTGCGGCTGGGTGCAGAAGGCCCAAGTTCCAGGCAACAGATGTAAACAGAACTATCCCACAGCAACCACAGAAAGCCCTCGGCACGGGACAGCACGTCCTCTGCTCCTCCTTCCTGGTCTCTCCCTCCATCCTGGGAGGCTTCTGGCTGAAATGACGGGGTTGCCCTGTACCACAGCAGGAGGGCTACACGGTAAGGACATAAAGCAGATACCGAACCAGCTGTGCACTGCTCAAGTACAGCACGCAGTAAATGTTAAGAGCACAGACTTCCATACTGTCTGAATTTGAATTCTTCTTCTCTCGGGCCCATCTTTCTTAGAACGCCTACTTTACCTGGCTTCCAAGGATACCACACTGTCTTAATGGTCCCCACACTACACTACCCGTAGTCCTCTGCCGGCAGTTCTGCCCCCTGCTTCCCAACCTTCAATCATCTCTGAGCGCAGAAGGCTTCCCAGCTTCTTCTTTTCTCTAGCTAGTCTCACTCTGGGCTAGTGGTTCTCTACCTTGGTTGCTTATTATTAGAATCACCAGAGGAGTTTTGAAAAACTACTAATGCTTAGATAGACCCTACCACCAGAAAGAGATTTCATTGGTCTGGTACAGCCAGACCAAACTCAAATAGTCACATTATCCTGACCTCCAATGGCCCTTTAGAGACCAGTTCTACTTTTCTGACCTCGCCCGTGACGGCTCTGCGTTCTACCCTTTCCTGCTCTTGTTGCTTTTCCTTGTGACGTTTTTCTAAGGTCTTTGCAATCTTTCCTGCAGATCTTCCCATGGCTCTCCTCCCTCCCTGTCCCAACCCACTTCGTCCACATCTCCCTAACTACACAATCTGAAATAGCAGTTCCCTACATCACACACATTCTGTATTTCCTCTCCCAGCTTTATTTTTTTGTATTTAACATCACTACCTGAAATTATGTTAAATATGCGCACTCATATACTTACGAAATATACTCACTGAAATATAACATCTAGAAGAACAGAGATTTATTGGTTATGCATCGCTACATATCTCCAACTGTCACCAGCACATAGTAAATGCTCGATAATTATGTTGAATGAATAAACACGCAGATGTGAAACAAAGACAAATAACCTCGAAAAGACCAAATACTGAACAGGATAAACTGGATACAACCACCATTAAAGGGACACCGGACAGTTTTTCCATTCAATTTTCCATATTACAAAATTAACGTGGCTTTTATCATAATCGATGAGCTCTGTGGCAACAGCTAAGACCTACGCCCGTGTCATCCCATGGTGGCACAGTCACTCCACAGTGATTCTTCTCTTCCCTTTTTTACCCTGTTTAAGTAATCACTCTGGGGGCAAAAAGGAAGGACCATACCATCTGTCCTTCCGATTTAGACTTTCAATCTAAATTTGTATTATTTTCACCTACTTATAATACCAGTAAGATGTTGGTAAAGTCCATGACCAGGGGATGGAAGAAGAGCCTTTGTTAAATTAATCACACACCTTCGTAAAGTGAGAGAGTAGCCTAAGAATGGCTTAAAGCAGGATTCCTGACCTGAGGTCTGCGGGGAGACGACGAGCAGTCTGTGAGCTCCCATGAGTTGTAAACAAGATTATTTCTATCTGTTTATATGTGTATGTGAACAATACAGAAAAAAGACACACATGTACACACATATAAATGATACACGTATACGCACACAAATCACACACGTACAAACAACACCTCTACACACAGAGCGTATGTAATACTCATACACGCATAAACAAATGTAAATAATCCTGTTTACAACGGGAGCTCACAGACTGCTCTTTGTCTCCCCACAGACCTCAGGTCAGGAATCCTGCTTTAAGTCATATCACACACACATACGAATATATATCACAGCCTTCACCAGATTCTCAAAGAGGCCCACGACCGATTAAGTCAAAGACCAGAAGACCACAAAAATACCATTCTCAAAAATATCTCACATCAGTAATACTGACAAATGCAAAGTAAATCATGTAGGAACAAATAATCCAAATTACCAAATAAATTAACCCTGTCCTATTAAAGGAACAGACTACTAGACAGTGGTTTAAAAGTCACTAGAGAGTTATTCCCATGTGTTACTCAGTGTGTTGTGGGTAATCAAGGTAAGTAAATGCAGGGCATCACTCTAAGAGAAACAGAAAACAGTATATTCTGCCCACATTTTAAAGTGTGATTCATTTGTGCTTCAAGTGCAAATGCAGTTGACCCTCTAACAACATGGGTTTGAACTGTGCAGATTGCACACAGATTGTTTTCAATCTGCACACAGATTGTTTTCAATAAATACAAAGGGAGATTTTTTGGAGATCTGTGACAATTTGAAAAAAACGTAGATGAACCACACAGCATAGGTATACTGGAAAAATTAAGCCAAAAATTAGACACTGGTACCAGAATACAGTATGTAACACATATAACACACAAAATATGTGCTAATTGACTGTTGATATTATCAGTAAGGCTTCTGGTCAACAGTAAGCTATTAGTAGTGTAGTTCTGGGGGAGTCAAAAGTTATAGGTGGATTTTTGACGGTGGGGGTGGGGTGGGGGTGAGTAGAAGAGTCAACTATAGAGGTCTGAAAACTACGTCAAAAAAGGACTCAGGGAAGTGCATACAGTTCATGAGGATTTTACACAAGAAAATCAGGAGCAGAGAATATTCACACAGCTTCCTGATTATAAGAACAGAGGGGGCATCACCTACTGATAATACTACAAGAATCAAGAGTGGTATGGTAAAAAAGAACGCAGACTTATTCACCAAGTTCCAAAATAAGAGGAAAACACTCTAGACCTTAGTGTGGGAAATTTAGAAAAAGCAAAATAAAAAAATCCACATAAAGAATAATAAGTCAGGGTGCCTGGGTGGCTCAGTTGGTTAAGCATCCAACTTCAGCTTGGATCATGATCTCTTGGTCTGTGAATTCAAGCCCTGCGTTGGGCTCTGTACTGACAGCTCAGAGCCTGGAGCCTGCTTCGGATTCTGTGTCTCCCTCTCTCTCTGCCCCTCCCCACTCACTCATGCTCTCTCTTTCTCTCCCAAAAATGAATGTTAAAAAAATTTTTAAAGAATAATAACCAAACTCATCCTAAGAGACAATCCTAGGAGGAAAAATAAATACAACGATCATTTAGATGACAGTCCCCTTGCATTCCCCATCCCCCAGAGCCCTGCTTGAACAGCCCAGAAGACTGTGAACCCATCAAACTGCTGCCGCCCCCACTGCACTCAGATGGATGGAAACACAGACCGGACCCCGTGAGGGAGAGCCCAATAGCGGTCTCTGTACTTTCATTTCACTATTTTTTCAGGATGGACAAATTACAAAAGTGGCAAATTAATTCTTCGTTTCCATCACTTACCACAGAGTAAGAAGGTAAGACAAAACCACGAAGTGGGGATGTCTAATACAAAAACCCCAAGAGACCCCAATTCAGGTACCTAGAGCCCAAGGTGGGATGGACTTGGGAGAAAGTACCGGGAACAACGGGTCACCACCGTCATGGGCTTTATCCCACAAGCTTGACTGTTTCATCGATCATCCAAGAAGGAATGAAACATCAAGGAAAAAGACAAGGAAATCAATACTTCTGCCACTCTAACCCTGGAAATGAGCAAGCTGAACGGATGGAATACAGCTGCAAGGTTTCTCATAAGCTATACTTGGGACAAAGTTAGACCCTGTGACAGAGTGAAAACTAACCAAATGAATGCTAGGAGTACACTGGGCCAGGCAAACAGGAGGACCAGAGAACAGAGTCGGGGTCGATAAAAACGAGAGGCACACACAACAGAGAAAGATGGTGGGACGTGAGAACACGGGAGGCCGCAAACCCCGGTGTAAGGCAGCGAGGCCGTTGCCTACTCAGCGCACTGGCTCACTCCCGGGTACGGCAGGCAGACAGACGAGCACAGTGTCCTTACCACCACCTCAGAACTCACTCAACCACCTGGAAACAATCCCTTCACCTTCAAGATCATTTCAACCACCACTTGCTAATCCACTGAACTATGTCATTTGCACCGAACGGAGACAACGTACTACGAAACTTTCCAATAGAAATTAACTGCTGCCGCATCGCTGGCAAATGTTTTTAAAAACACGTCTCACGCTTACCTGTCCTGTGTAGACTGAACAGCCCACAGGTAACAGCAATTACGAGGGTCGTTCTCCGGCTCTTGAAAAGTAAGTGCGTACACGGGAACTCGTCCACCTTCCAACTGAGTGTAGTACCTACAACAGGCACAAAAAGTGGTCTGCGTCATACTGTTAACCGGTGGTTTCCTGAAGAAAGAATCAGGGGTCTTGGGACAATCTCGGGTTAGAGCAACTGCCGTTCACGCAATCGTCTCATCTTCAAAGATACACAGGGCGTACCGGGTCACGGCCGACCGTGGGCGCGGCGCTGGAAGGGCTAAAACCACTACAAGGGCACCTTCCAGCCCCGCGAGTGCCACCGTGTGCTGCTCCCCAGGGAGGCAGCCGTGGGCGCTGAAACCCCGACTCAGCACGTCACCTCGGCTGCTCGCCCCGGGCCAGTTTCCCCATCGCGACACCGGGGCGGCGAGAGCCCGAGGGGCTCCCGTAAAGCACCTAGAAATCAGCCCCGAGAGGCTGGCCGGCGCTGGGGAAGAGCCAGAGAGGCCGATCCTCCAGGCTCTCGGGAGCAATTCAAAGACAAGAGCTGGGAAAAGGTTCTCCGCGCAGAGAGCCAAGGTGGCCTTCCCGCGGGGGCCACCAGGCGACAGCACCACCGCCTCATCACGGGTACCTTGCAAAACCCAGACCAAAAGAAAGGGCTCTGAGGAGGTGCAAGGACGGAAGTTACTTCAAGGGCTTGTCATTCTCTGATATTATCAAAGAACGCAACAGTGAGCAAAGGGCCTGGTTTGAGATGAGAGAACCTCGTTAGTTTCCTCCTCTCTTTTCTCGTCCGCTTCAAACGTTGCATAGAGCATACACTGATTACCAAGAAGAGCCCGGTAGGTACCAATTTCTTGGTGAGAATAACGGAACAGAAAGTTTGGAAGAGTGACTACTGTTGACTTTTTGGCAAGATAAATTACTCAAGAAAATATTCCAATAGGCCTTGAAAAAAAATGAAAAAATACCAAATTAACAACTTGGGAGAAAAATGGGCATCCACTTAACTCTCTATACAGACTAGAAGTCTGTAATGTCTATTTGCTACCTTCCTCAGTAAAGGGCTACTTCCCTCAAAAAAGGGTCAATTCCACAGCATTTTAAGGACTTTTTATGAATTTTTTTTTTTTTTAAATAATCTCCACACCCAACGTGGGGCTCAAACTCACAACCTCAAGATTAAGAGCTGCACGCCCTACTGCCTGAGCCAGCCACGTGCCTTCAACAATCTGAACGCCAAAAATACCAATTTAAAAAGTATCGATACAACTGAGGGAAATTTAAACAGGATAAAAATTTCAAAACATGGTATCTTTTAACGTTGATTTTAAAAAAGTCTCTGTTGGGGCGCCTGGGTGCTCAGTCGGTTTAGCGGCCGACTTCGGCTCAGGTCATGATCTCGCGGTCCCTGAGTTCGAGCCCCGCATCGGGCTCTGTGCTGACAGCTCGGAGCCTGGAGCCTGTTTCGGATTCTGTGTCTCCTTCTCTCTCTGACCCTCCCCCATTCATGCTCTGTCTCTCTCTGTCCCAAAAATAAATAAAAAAAAAAAAAAATTAAAAAAAAAAAACAAAACTCTGTTTTTCTGTCAACCAAGAACTTCTACCATTAGCTTTACACGTGTGGTTATAAGGAAAGTACTCTGGACAGAATTCGCACCCCGTAAATATATCGTTTACCTTTACAGAGTGGTGTTTTACTAGCAAATGGCACATAATAACTGAAATATTTTTTAAATATACACCAAAAGACTCGACCTAAATTCACGTGCTAAATCATTCCTTTATATCAAGCTGTGATTTCATGCAGTAAGAAATTATTCACACTCAACTGGTCACCTATCCTACCTTTTTCTCTTTACACTAATTTTAAAATAGTAATACCTGAGTACAAGCTATATTCAGAAAGCAGCTACCAATGAACAAACGAGAAAAAAGTTGTACTTACTCTCTTTTCATGCTTTTCATATTCCACAGAGCTAGATAGCCATCGGAAAAGCCCACGGCCAGCTGGTTAGTCCTGCCGATGTAACAGAGCGCCGACGCAGCTGTCCCGGACGGGCTTGCGAGCTGGAGGCCCAGATGGCGCCCTGCCCGCATCACGGTCTCTCTGATGTGCGGCACCTCAGCTGGGATGCCGGTGACGACTTCAAGGTCTGGAGACACAAAGGGAGTAAGATTAACAAATCGTAAAGAGCACAAAAGCGAACGGGTCACCTGCTAGGCAAGCTTCAGCTGAAGACCACTGTGGTCAATTACGACAAGATCCATGATGACAAAGCAGGCTGAACTATACGACAGCCACCTGTATCTGTTCAAACGCTACGATTTTCAAAATACGTTTAGTTGTGTAATTTTTTTAAAAAATCTCATGGTACGTTTTCAAATATTCTCAAAAGTATGCTCTTCTTTTTAAAGTATTAAACGATTTCCTTACTAATCAGAAACAAAGCTGATGGTTTCTTTATTTAAATTTAGAACTAAGAACCTAAATATTCCCTTTGGAGCAGTGGCCGGTTCCAGGTCTGGGGCAGGAAATACGTAAGATGAGCCTAGTTCATCTCGTGCCGGAAACAGAGGAAGCTATCATAGTCTAAAGGGGATTTGTCAGACTAAATGAAGGGGTTTTCATTAGTAAAAAATAACATTTTGAACATCAAAAAAACAATGAAAATGAATGAACGAAACACATTAAGTAAACACACACTCATAAAACTTCATGAGTTCCTATCCTGCTCACCTACAAAAGACCTTACTATAAACCATTTTAAGTCCCTGAGTACCAGCTCCTTACTCTGAAAATTAGTACTTAAAGAAATAGTAAGCATTTATCCTGCCTTTTCTGTACAAACTGTATTTCAGGGTAAACAAACAGCCCTGGTTAATGAGAAACTTCTTCCTTAGATTAACAGAATTTCAAAATCATCATTTTTGTATCCCCTAATGAATGAAGAGATTGAGGTAACAATCTCCATGGATGAGGGCTGTCTGGGTGGCTCAGTCAGCTGAGTGTCCGACTTCGGCTCGGGTCATGATCTCGCAGTCCTGTGAGTTCGAGTCCCACGTCAAGCTCTGTGCTGAAAGCTCAGAGCCTGGAGCCTGCTTCAGTTTCTGTGTCTCCTTGTCTCTCTCTGCCCCTCCCCAGCTTGCACTCTGTTTCTCTCTCAAAAATAAACATTAAGAAATTAAAACAAAACAAAACACGCTCTATAAATGGATGAAACAATGAATTTAAGTAGGGTTTTCAACACTGGCTCTACTGACGCTCGGGATCAGATCAGTCTTTGCTGAGGAACGGTCCTATGCGCTGTGGGATGGTAAACTGCATCCCGGGCCTCTACCTGATGTCACTAACACCATCTCCCTCCAGGAGCAACAACCAAAAATGTCCTGAGACATCATCAAAGATCCCCTAAAGGGCAAACGTCACCCCTGGTTGAGAATCACCGGTACAAAGGTTGAGGGGAAACTCTACCAAGGAGAATCATGCGGTCATCCCCTGGACGTACTGATCACTAAAGGTGAAACGAGACACGACGTGCCTCCTGACGGGACACAGTATGAAACACCCAGCACTTCTGAGGTATCCCTGCCAGATGTCACATCTCACTCTAGTCAGAACTAACTTACGTTTGCAGAAAATGCAAAATGTAAATGACACCACGTGTAAACACTCCGATAATTCAAAAATGTAGGGCATCCTACCAGATTAACTTCTTCAGCAAGGCAGTGGTACTACAAATAGAAAAGGAGAGGCAAGAGGGAGGACCACTCTATGTTCAAGGAGATACGAGACGTAACTCACATGTGATGCATGGACCTTGTTTAGATCCAGACTCAAACAATACAAATGCAAAAAGTTGCCCTAGAGGCCATCATAGCAATCTGACTTACGGATTAGTTACTAGACTACACCAAGGAGTTATTATTAATGTAGTCTGGACTGGTAATGGCATTGTGACTATATAGTGAAACAGCCATTATCTGCTTTAAATTAATTCAGAAGCAAAGGTAGGGGAGAAGGAAAAGAAAAAAAAGACACTCATGGTAAGTTCTGAAATCAAACTTGAATTTAGGTTGACGGACGTGGAAATTCTTATATTCTTCTATCTACCAGAAGATGTCTGAAATCTTTCATAAAAAGGAAAAATACTCAGGCCCATGTAGTGATATAATCCTTGTGCAAGGGCAGATTCCCTCAATGCTGTTGTTATGAAGAGGGGAAAAATCACGTATTGTACTTGAACGATTACCCTCCTGATCCCTTCCACTTCTGATTATTTTTCCAAAGAGCAAGTGACTAAATTTTGCCAAAATAAATAGCTCATACAATGGAATAATGTAAACTTACTCTTACTCAAGAGAGTAAGATAGACTCTACTGTACTGATGTGGAAAGATGTACAATACCATTAAGGTTGAAAATATTATAAAACAGTATTTATAGTATAATAAACATCAGGAATTTCATTTTCTATGTTACATGTATACAATGAAGTCCAAATAGTTATAATCATAACTATTTATCTTTTATAAGCAAAAAAACCAATTTTGCATTAAACCCCAATTTTTTATTCAATGGCTTTATAATTCTTGTAACTGAGAAATGATTCCAATCTCTGATCACGATCCAAAGAATTCCATTATAAAAACTATCCTTGCCCTGAATTCCACTACTGGTTGTGGACTTCTGAAATAAAGGATGTTCTAACTTTACTATTTTGGTCTGAAGAGAGCTTTAATTATGAATACAATCATATTGATTAGCCTCACATCTAGAAGGATGTTATCTACAAAACTCTGAAACAAAACCCCATCAAGACCATTTAACTTCTCTACCAATTTTCTGTAAAGAGCAGTTTAAGCATTTCTAATATTCTATAAATTCACTTTCAGTTACTATGATTTCTGCGAGTCAATTCTTTTCATTAACTTTACCCAGAGTTTATCAGATCTTTGTACATATCAAAATTACAGATACAGTTTTTATCATTGTGAGGTTTTTAAATTTTTTAATGTTTATTTATTTTTGAGAGAGAGAGACAGAGTGCAAGCAGGGTAGGGGCAGAGAGAGAGAGAGAGAGAGAGAGAGAGAGAGAGAGAGAGAGAATGAATGAATCTGAAGCAGGCTCCAAGCTCTGAGCTGTCAGCACAGAGCCCGATGTGGGGCTTGAACTCATGAACCATGAGATCATGACCTGAGCTGAAGTTGGATGCTTAACCAACCGAGCCACCCAGGCACCCCCAGGGTTATTTTTTTTAAGTGTACATGTAGCCATTATTTCTGCCAAATCAAGTATTTTTAAGTCATACTACATAAATTGGTAAAATTTAAAATGTTCAGAAATCTGATTTGGCTTTTAAATTTCTGGTTAAATATAATTTTTACTACTTGCAGTTACAATCAGTTTTACTACACACTGACAATTTTTATTAGTTATGCTCATTATAAATTGGGATAAAACAATGATCGTTTGTAGTAGTAAGTCCTTTTAAAGAAGATTAGACCTCGGGGCACCTGGGTGGCTGAGTTGGTTAAGCATCTGACCTCGGCTCAGGTCATGATCTCGCGGCTTGTGGGTTTGAGCCTTGCATTGGGCGCTGTGCTGACAGCTCAGAGCCTGGAGCCTGCTTTGGATTCTATGTCCTTCACTCACTCTGCCCCTCACTGCCTCATGCTCTGTCTCTCTCTCTCAGAAAAATAAATAAAACATTAAAAAAAGTTAAAAAAAAAAAAAATGATCGTTTGTATCTTTCTTAGCTGATCCATAGATAGAGATCTGCCCTAATACAGGACTGCTTTAAAAATCAAGAATGTTCTCAAGATTAAATGGTCCTTTCATGAAACTTTATAATACATACATTTTTAAAAGGCTTTTAGATTAGCTCTCCTCCCTGCATAAACCAATCTTATAAAAGCCCCAGAAAAAGACAAAGAGGGGTGCCTGGGTGGCTCGGTCGGTCAAGCGTCCAACTTAGGCTTAGGTCATGATCTCACAGTTTGTGGGTTCGAGCCCCGCATCAGGCTCTCTGCTCTCATCCCAGAGCCTGGTGCCTGCTTTGGATTCTGTGTGTGTCTCTCTCTCTGCCCCTTCCCCACTCATGCTTTGTCTCTCTTCCTCTCTCAAAAATAAATAAACATTAAAAAAATAAAAAAATAAAAAAACTGAAAGCACTTGATAAAGAAGAGATTTATAAAAGAAAAACATTAGTATTAAAGGAGAAAAATTGTCTCTCCTCACTTTTTAAAAATCTGAGTAGCATTAATTCTATTTTAGGATGTCATTCTGTGAAAGAAAACCTTCAATTACCGTGTTATTTCCTATTATATCGCTTTATTTCTGCCTTGGTCTTACCGCAGACACGTAATCAGTGTGCCAAAAACAGTGTGCTAGATCCGACACACTGGATAATTTTATACTGTCTGATAACAATCAAGATTCTATACCTTCAGCCCTCCTCCTGGCGTGTACGTAATAACACCTATTGTTCAAGTGTGTATCTAAAGCAAATCTGGACCTCAATCTCTTTCAAGACCTACTTTAGTACCTCACCAATAAACAGAGTAACTCACGCAAAAGTCTCCACAGTGCCCCAAAACACTAATACAATAGGTCCAAGCCGTGAAAGAAACAAAGGTACACAGAAGCTTCTATATAAATATTTTTCACTGTTTAAGAAAAACCGGTCCGTGAGGGGTGCCTGGGTCCGAAGCTTCCGACTTCGGCTCAGGTCCTGATCTCGCGGTTCGTGGGTTCGAGCCCTGCGTCGGGTCCTGTGCTGACAGCTCGGAGCCTGGAGCCTGCCTTGTATTCTGTGTCTCCTTCTCTCTCTGCACCTCCCCCGCTGGCACTCTGTCCCTCTCTCTCTCAAAAGTAAATAAACATTAAAAACAAAAAAGAAAAAGGAAAACCGGTCCGTTGCATCAGAATATGCAGGCGCTCAGTCCGAGGTTCCAAATAATTACCTGACGCATCCACTTCATTCTGGCCGCACGAGTCATCCAAACACAAGTCAATGAGGAGGACCCGTCCGACGTCCGTCACCACAGCCGCCACACCGAAGAGCCACCGCAGGCCGGGGTGCAAATGCTGAGTGCTCGCGCTGGCTCCACCGTGGTTAATAACAGGCTCGATGGCAGTTACCTTGGAAGCAGAAAGTGAAAAAATACAATGAAACAACAGAAAAATCTGGAGGTTGGAGCAGGTTACTAGCTATAATAGATTTAAACATTTTCTAACAGAGAATTATAAATTTGTATTTGACTTGTGGATCTGAGTAACATAATGAAAACTCCAGGTACAATAGAAATGACACCATCATTTCACCATATAAAATGTACAGCTGGAATAATAGTCGACGTTTATGAAAACTTACACGCCAGGCCTTGTACTAACTGGTTCACGTAACACTCACGGTAACCCTGGATATTGGATTCTGCATAATTGTACCTGTTAAAGATGAAGCACCCTGAAGCCTAGAAAGTTTAACTTGGGTTATTTAAACTCCAACCTAGATTTTTCTCTTTAAAACTGTCAACCAGCTACTCCTTCATCATATAGCCTGTTCTCCTGAGGAAGAGTAAAAAGAAATCTTGATCAAGAAAAATTTACGGGTTTACTCTTTAAAAATAAAAGTCCTGTTTATGCCTTAAAGCCTGAAGAGGTCTAACCTTTATTTTTATTTATTTTTTTAAACATTTTTTAATGTTTATTTATTCTTGAGAGAGAGAGAAGAGATAGAACGTGAGCAGGGGAGGGACAGAGTGAGAGAGGGACACAGAATCTGAAGCAGACTCCAGACTCTGAGCGAGCAGGGCTCGAACGCACGAACCGTGAGATCATGACCTGAGCCGAAGTCAGACACTCGACTGACTGAGCTGCCCAGGTGCCCCTCATGGTCAAATTTTAAATGTCTGTACCTAATAGTCTGTATTTTATTTGCTAGTTCACTTCCTTTCAGTTTCCTATTAATTCACAAAAATTGGGTATGACATATGAAAACTGAGTACTTAGTGATTTCTATTGTAACACTGATGAATGTCCTAGAAAGAAAAGAGGAAATTTACTATCAATGGGTTATGCATTCATGTCAGAGTGAAAAGTTTGTTTCAGGCTGTAACTTATTATTACAGAAAAAGCCTGGCTGTCTATAGCTCATTGGTATACAGAACATTCTACAGAGTTTCTAACTCTGAAAGCTGTGATTTCACGGATTGTCTTTCTCGTCTAACTTCTGGTAATAATGTCGACAAATACTAAAGCCCAGTCTCTTCAATCCTCTCAGAACGGTCAAGAAATCCAACTCAGTTTGCATTCCTCATACAAATACCATGTGAATTAACTGATAATGGTACCTTAATTAATTTTAAAATGAGACACTTAAAAGCAAACAAATTTAAGAGGGGATACTGTGCCCTGGCCCCAAATCAACTAGTTGACCAAATGCTTCTGAAGGTATCTATCACTCCCCTCCCAATCTTTCCCTTCTGTATTCCCTCTTCTATGGGACACCAAGCATCCACACAAGGGAGCCACCAGGAACCTACCCACTGCTTGTTCCTTCTCAAGTGCTCTCATCCAAGTGATCGGCAGGGCCGGTCCGTGTTACCTCCTGAGTGTACTCTACTTCTGTGCCGTCCTCTCCACGTCCACGGTCATTTCCCTGTCCGGTTCCTTATCATCAGCTACCTGAACTACTCCGATCCAACGAGCTTTTGATACTAGAGTTCTGCTTTGCACTTAAAATGACTTCACCAAAGACTTCAGGTGGAGGTCACTAACTGCAACACGTCCATTCACTCTCTCAACCCTCACCATTCCTAGACCCCACCTCCTCTGTCCCCTCCCGCAGCCATTCTAAATAAGCCCAGTTCCTAAATGTTCCACATACTAGGACTTTTTACGTGCTGGTCTCTTTGCCTAAAATGTCCAACCTCTATAAGCAGAAATCATCCGGGTGTTTCCATGTTCCGTGTGCTTGAGTTTATCAAACAAAATACTTACTGGATTTAGGCTGTAATCTTATTACCTGTCTTTTCCCACTAGATGACTAGCTTTTTCAACAGCATAGACCAAGTTCTATTTATCTCCAAAATTTAGGACACAGCTTGACTGACAGTAAGCACTCAATAAACTGCTAAATTAATTCTGACTTTAAAATCAACACTGGCAAGTAAGTACATTTAAGATACCAGGCTATGACCACTTCAGACCCCAACACTGCCCACTGCATCAGTTTCCTCAAACTGTGAAAACATAGTATTTTGACATTTACCTCCCTTTTAACTTTAAAAATTCTATTCTAGGGGCGCCTGGGTCATTCAGTTAAGGGACTGACTTCGGCTCAGGTCACGATCTCCCTGTCTGTGAGTTCGAGCCCCGCCTCGGGCTCTGTGTTGACAGCTCGGAGCCTGGAGCCTGCTTCGGAGTCTGTGTCTCCCTCTCTCTGCCCCTCCCCTGCTCACATTCTGTCAAAAATGAATAAATGTTAAAAAAAAAATTTATTTTTATTTTTCTTTTAGTATTTATTCTTGAGACAGAGAAACAGACAGTGCGAGAGTGCGTAAGCAAGGGAGGGGCAGAGAGAGAGAGAGAGAGGGAGACCCAGAATCCGAAGCAGGCTCCAGGCTCCGAGCTGTCAGCACAGAGCCCGAGGCAGGGCTCGAACTCAGGAATCGCGAGATCATGAACTGAGCCGAAGTCGGACGCTTAACCGACTGGGCCACCCAGGTGCCCCCCAAAATTTTTTTAAATGAATCCATTATTTAAATATCATTTGACTCTTAAAAAAACAACAACAAACATTCAACTCTTAAACAACAGTAAAGACATATTTCCCCCACTGCTCCAAGGCTACAGTCTCAAATTAAAAAGAAAAAACAAACCGAAAAAACACTATAGTAATGAATATTTTAATATAAACTTCCAGTGTCCTCATAAAACACAAGTGAAGACGACAAGACACAGATGACCCTCTTCATACAAAAGAGCATCAGAACAACTAGGTCATCCCTATTTTCACTTTGCAATTTTCTAACCAAGTATAAAAAGTTCTATTTGTTACTTGTTATCGAAAAGAACTTAACGTTCTTTCTTAAATTTTTTTTTTTGTAGAGAAATTTAATTTTTATTATTGATAAAAAAGTAAATGAATGACATATATTGAGTAGTCAGGGGAAATTTAAAAGAATACCTCAAATGTTGGAATTTATATTATTATCAATTTTTGTATTATTGCATGAAGTAATTGCATAAATTACTGAATGGCTCCATGATAATCTAGACATCTAGTCCACAGCATTATTAAATTTTTTTTTTAATATTTATTTATTTTTGAGAGAGAGGCAGGACGTGAGCAGGAGAAGGGCAGAGCGAGGGAGACAGAATCCGAAGCAGGCTTCACGCTCTGAGCTGTCAGCACAGAGCCCGACGCGGGGCTCGAACCCACGAACCGTGAGATCATGACCTGAGGCGAAGTCGGACGCCCCACCGACTGAGCCCCCCAGGCGCCCCAAGAAATTAATGTTCTTTCGATAACATACTGCCTTTAACCTCTGTATTTTGAACTTTTAATGAAAAACAACGATTCCACAAAAGTAAATGAATTATAAAAATGTATAGCTCAATGAATTTTCACAAAGCGAACACACCTGTGTGACCAGCAGGGGCTTAGTTCTGAAAGCAGAATGCTCATGAATCTTAAGCAGTACCTACCCGGGGCTCCTGGGTGGCTCAGTCGGTTAAGCGTCTGACTTCGGCTCAGGTCATGATCTCACGGTTTGTGAACTCGAGCCCCGCACTGGGCTCTGTGCTGACAGCTCAGAGCCTGGAGCCTGCTTTGGACTGTGTGTCTCCCCCTCTCTCTGCCCCTCCTATGCTCATGCTCTGTCTCTCAATAATAAATTAGCGTTAAAAAAAAAAAAAATTATTAAAAACAAAAAACAGTACCTACCCTTCCAGGAAGAACAACGGCTTTAACCACTCTGGACACACCAAGGTCATAAAGGCAGAGAACACTCCCTTCTGCTTCCTCTAGTCCGATTAACAACCCGGTTCTCTTCTGCCAGGAGAACTCCTTCATAGCCAGGACGACAGGAGGCTGCTGACTCACTCCATTGAATCGATATGCAGACAACCGTGCTCCTGTGAGAAAGTTTACTACCTCAAGTTGTGGACCACAAGCCAGGCAAGCAAGTGCGTTTCTCCCTAGAAGAAGAAGAAGAAAACAGCAAAAACATTGCTTATTTCGAGGTACACTGCATAACTAGACAGAAGTTAGATGTTTTACACACATGACACGTAGCTCATTATGTATAACTTGACGCATTATCTCTAAAGTGAAATCTAACCATTTATAGAACACAGTGGTCCAAAGATGAGTAAAATATATTAGACAACTATTATCTCAATGATAAAGTGAACATTTGGGTAAAGGCACCACGCTATATGCTAAAACAGACCATCTCATTTAGTCCTTGTCACACCCCAATACAGAGAAAAAGCACCTGAACTTTCACACGGTTAACTAACGTGTCCCCAGCCATATGGCTACAAATACCGCGGCCAGAAGTGCATCACAAGCCTAACTCCACAGCTCACACTTTCAATACGTTATACCTCAAGAGTTAAACGAGGCGCTCCGAGGCTCATACAACGTAACCCATGAGTCTATCCCCGAAGAGTTCAAAATCTAACTGAGAAGACAAGACATAACTAGTATAACAATAGGAAATGCCAGAAGCCCTTCTGAACCCCTCACCAGCCATGTTTGGATCTTATCATGTACACAATGTAAAGTAATCGGAGCTTTTTAACCTATCTGATTCCTGTTTTCAAATGTTACCCTCGCTGCTAAGCAGAAAAGGGACAAGAAGGAGCACAGGACACAGGTGCGGAGACGACACCCTATGCCTGGTCGGCGACCGTGAATGAAAAAAAATGGACTGACTAGAGATTCATCTTAGAGACAGGACTAAAAGGCTGTGCTTGCTGATGAAGATATGGGGAGGAAGTAAAACAAGAATCAAGAACAGACTCGAATTTTCCCTTGAGCAGCTGGGTCAATGGTAACTTGTAAATCTGTGAGGTCTACCACGCATCCAAGTACACAGCTGGATAAGCCAGGTTACAGCTACGGGAGCCTCTACCGTTTAAGGAAATAGCGTGGCACAACGGGCACCCAGAACACATGGATTCAGAGATAATTTTCACCACTTGCTATCAGCCCAACTGGGAGCAGGTGACTTAACCTATTGGATTCTTAGCTGCACAGAAGAGTGTCTACTTAGAAGAGTCTAATATCTCAGTTGAAGTTGTTACAGTGCCTGGCACGACAGTAAGTACCGTCACTAATGTCAATATTCAAGAGGTTGGCACTGTAAATAGCCACGTGACCCATATGTCTTACTGTCTACCCGCCAGGATGGATGGCTGTGAAATTCATTTTCAGAAAAGGCGCCTGCAGCATCTTTCGCTAGACTGAAATCCACAATTTGATGGCTACTCCGGTATGGTTTTCTGCTCTATTATATGACCAAAACTATCTATTAATATCTTGTTCAAGTTAATGGAATTAATAAGTAAGACTTTCTGGATACTACTCGGGGCCCTACAATCAGATTTTTCTACTCTAAGACTATTCAGATTCTAATCCAAATTCATCACCAATAAAACTTACTGATTATAAAGAAATAACAGCTGTGTATTATTTCTGCCTTCTAAATATGAACACTCGATATTAAACATTCAATACTAAAAGATATAGCATATACGTAGTGTAGAGATAAAAAACGCACAGCATTTTTAATAAGGAAAAACCCACCCAAGGTTCACCGGAAATGTGTTCTCGAGTATTCGGGTGTTATTACACATGCAGCTGTAGCTGCTAGATGTTTACGTAAGACGACTACAACTGGGTGTCGCGGTTTTCTCCCACGTTAAAGGAAATTACAATACGTGCTTATTATTCTCTTACAAATCAATCACATCAGTAAATTTTCAGTAACGTTATTTTACCTGGAGTGAGCTTGCCATGAAGCACACATTCTGACGTCACTCCATCTTCCGCAAAGGCTTGCACGGTCACCTCTGGCAAGCGCAGGAGAGCCGTCACCTGTGCTGTTAGGCCGCGCATGCTTTCACTGTAAGTATTTGTAAGAGATAACATTATATTCGTACTACAATATGCCTAAGCCAGAAGAAAAAAAGAAACAGCCACCACACGAGAGTAAATAAACTAAAACTAAAATCTGATCATAAAACACATTTTATGTGCTTCTGGGTCTGAGGTACTCCCTCCTAATAAAATGTTTCCCAACGGCTTTTGGAGTGAAGATTTATTAAGCCAGATGGCCTAAGGATATACATGATTCCCCAGACTGTTTGAAGCCTGGTTCTGTGCAATTAATCTTATTGCCTGACTTACTCTGAAAGAACACTTCACACACAAACAGGAAAAGCTGATGAATTTTACAAAAACTACTGCTACGGGAAAGGGGGAGAAAGTCCCCAAAAAGAGTCCAAATACACAATAATCTCAGGAATTGAGTTTGGGACAGATCTTTAACTGGATAGAAAAAAAACTGAAAATTATCTTTCACTTCCAACGTATAGAAGATCAGATTGCTGGAATGACCCTTCTATTGTCAACGACCAAAAATAATGGTTAAAATACCACTTGTTGAATGAAATCGGCAACGTCAAACACGAAGAGACAGCAGGAATTTTGGAAATTAGCTACCAAATCCACTGCCGGTGACTGTGATCTTCTTCTGAGACTCTTGAGATCCACGGAGGCAGAAGGTAAAGCCAAGGGCTGGCAGAGCCAAGGCAAGCTAAGAGCCCCCCCCACTGAACTCCACAGGCTGTATCATCGGCACCAAGGCCAGCGAGAAAAGCACCCAGTGTGTAAGACGGGAGCAATAATGCTGCCCGTTTTGACCATGACTGTGAGTCTCTATTCAGAAAATTTCCCTTCACACAAATTGGTGGCCAGAATTCAAGCTACGTTATCTGAAAACACCCAGGGAAGGATTTCTTATAAATTTTTCTCAGGTTGGTAATGCTCCACACAATCCACAGAAACCACCAAACAGTCTCCAGAATCTCAAAGAATTCTCAAAGATGAAATTCCAAGAAAATGAGCTCACTGTCAAATAACAAACTGTAACAAGGATACCATGATCAACAGCCAGCAGAATCAGCTTCAGATGTTGAAAACGATCAGAGAACAGAAATTACGTTTAATAGGTTTAAAGAAATCAAAGTTCTAGCTTGCTAATGAGGAAGAAACTTCACAAAAATAATGAAAAGTAGTCAAGCAGATTTGACAAAAACTAGAGAACTTATGGAATAAAAAATTAAGTAAAATTGAGAACTCAACGGAGAAAAAACCTCAATGGAGTTATAAGAACTGTGGCATATGCAACAAGATGGAAAAACGCCAGAGTACGACACTAAACAATAAAAGGAGAAAATACACGCAGAATGATTACATTTACATAGAGTTTAAAAGGCTGTGAAACTAAGCAAAATAATACCTAAGAATACAAACATGTATAGCAAAACTATGAATAAAACAAGGAAACCATAAACACAAAAACCCAACAGTAGTTTAAGAGGGAAAGGGACGGGAACGCAAGGACTCCAAAGTAATGTTCTTTCTCTAAAACCCCACGGTGAGCAGACACGTATTCACTGCACCAAGATTCTTTGTAACTTACAAATATTCTTTTTCATATCCACTCAGCAAATAGTCCTTTTGTACCTAAAGTCAACAAAAACCAAATCAAAAAATAAGTAACATCGCATACTAGAAAGAGAAAGAGAGCCCCAAAACTCTTGCAGAACCTAAGACAGAGAAAAAGAAATGAGCAGTTGGAAGTTATAGCCAAGACGGGCGCCTGGCTGGCTCAGTCGGTGAAGCATCCAACTCCTGATCTTGGGACTGGGAGTTTGAGCCCCCAATTGGGTAGAGATTACTTAAAAATAAAGTCTTAAAAAAGTTAGAAACGAGAGAGGGAGAAGGGCCAACATATGTTTATTCCAAATCCCTCAGAATATAACATTAAATGATAAGGTAGAAGCAATATTCTGAAAGATACTTCTCAGACTTGGACACACCAATTCTTTGGAATCAGGAGGACCAGTGAATCCTATACAGAATAAATAAAAAGAAATGACTTTTCAACAACAGTGAAAGCCAGAAGTCTGGAATATCTTCAAAATTCTAAGCAAAAATAGCTGTCAACATATAATTATAGATCACTGAAGTTATCATTAGATATGAAACACGTTTTTAGAAAAACAGAGTTCACCACAAATAAACTCTCCCTTAACGAGAGTTTGAAAAGATTATCTATAGAAGGCTTCAGGTAGAATGGTGATCCGATAAAAGATCTGAGATGCAAAGAGATGCAGATATCTGCAGTGGGTTCCCTGAATCTTTATATGATCAGCGTAAGCATGTAAGGAAACCACCAGAGGCCAAGGAATGGATCACTGGAAAAACAGAAGGGAAACAATCCCTAAAGCTTACAGAAGGCCAGGAATAGCTCCAGAATGGAAAAGCCTTATAATACATGAGGACTGAGTAGAGTACTTGGAATGGTGTTGATTGCTTCAGTGGGGGCGGGGTAAAATTAGCCCTTGTCTAATACTCATTCTGGTCCTGTATAAACAAAAGCAAGCCTCAAAAGAATCAAACTGTTTCCAAATAACTAAGCTGCACCCTAGAACAAGGAAGCCTCAAGAATATATAAAGGAATGCAAAAAAATATTCAGTACTCAAAGTGAAATTCACAGTATCTGGCAGCCAGTCAAAAATTGTCAGGCATGCAAAAGAAGTAGGAAAATATGACCTATAATAAGGGGGGGCGGGGGCCTAACCAATAGAAACAGACCAGGAAGTGACACAGAAGTTGGAATTACCAGATGAGGACTCGAAATCAGTTATTCTAGCTATAATCCCCATGTCCAAGAAGACAGAGGAAAGCATAAGCACATCAAGGAAAGACTCAGACTCAGAAGATATTTAAAAAGACTAAGTCAAACTTCTAGAGATGAGAAATATGCTGAAAGAGATTCATAGACAGACACAGAAAGTATTACTGAATGTAAACATCCACAATAGAAATGATCTAAAATGAAGCACCAAGAGAAAAAAGGCTGGGGCAGAAAGGGCAAGAACAGAGCATCAGTGGGCTGTGGGACAATATTAAGTACCCTAATATATGCAAAAGCAATCTCCAAAAAGAGAGAATAGGCATATTTCAAAACTATCGGCCAACATTTTCCAAATTTGATGAAAACTATAAACCCACCATCAAAAAGGTCGCTAAACCTCAAGCACCAGAAACACGAAGAAACTCCCCCCCAATACATCCTCATCAAGGGACAAAATCTTAAAAGTGTCACACTGCAAAGAGGAAAAAGGTAATAATGACAGGAGACTTCTTGTGGAAAATGATGCAAGCCAGAAGACAATGGAACAATAACTGAAAGAAAACAATGGAACTGAAAAAAAAAAGCTGTCAGGCTAGAATTCTACATCCAGTGAAAACATCACTTAAATACAGAAAACAAAATGAGGGTTGATGGGGGTGGGAGAGGAAAGGTGATGGGCATTAAGGAAGGCACTTGTTGGGATGAGCACTGAGTGTTATATACAAGTCATGAATCACTGGCATCTATTCCTGAAGCCAAGACTACACTGTATGTTAGCTAACTTGAAAATACATTTAAAAAAAAAAGGTAAAATAAAGTAGATCTGCACTACAAGGAATGTTAAAGAAATTCCTTCAGGACGAAAGAAAATGATACCAAATGGAAATCTAGATCTACACAAAAGAATACAGACCACCAAAAACTGGCAATTATCTCCTTAGAAGACAATTATCTATTTGAAGCAAAAATGACAGTAATATATGTAATTTATAACATATTTACAAGTTAAACAAATGACAATAACACAAGGCTTTGAGAGGAGAAATGGAAGCACAGTTACAAAGTTCTTATACTGTATGTCAAATGCTCTAATGCTGTTTGAAGGTAGACGGCAATAATTTAAAGATGTACACAGTAAACCTTTGAACAACCACTGAACACACACATGCACTGAACTACATCGCTAATTTACCAATGAAAGAGATAAAATATCACCATAAAAACTTAATCCAACAGATGGCACAAAAAGAGGGAAAATGAAAGAACAGATGGGACAAAAAAAAAATTGGAAGATGGTAGATTTAAACCTAGCCATATTACATCCACATTAATGAAATGACTTTAACGTTCCAATTAAAAAGCAGACTGTCAGATTGAATTTTTTTTTTTTTTAAAGCAAGAGTTTAAGTAAAAAGGCTAGCTAGGTTGAAAGTAAAAATGGAAGCTAGATCACGCTACCACTGATTAAAAAAAAAAAAAAAGGGTAGGGGCGCCTGGGTGGCACAGTCGGTTAAGTGTCCGACTTCAGCCAGGTCACGATCTCACGGTCCGTGAGTTCGAGCCCCGCGTCAGGCTCTGGGCTGATGGCTCGGAGCCTGGAGCCTGTTTCCGATTCTGTGTCTCCCTCTCTCTCTGCCCCTCCCCCGTTCATGCTCTGTCTCTCTCTGTCCCAAAAATAAATAAAAAACGTTGAAAAAAAAATTAAAAAAAAAAAAAAAAGGGTAGAACAGCCATATATGAATATCAAAGTAGAATTCAGAGCAAAGAATATTACCAGGGATAAAAAGGTTCATTTCATTATGATACAGTGTTTAACTCACCAAGTGAACATTAACAATCCTGAACATTTATATTGAATAGAGCTTCAAAATAAATAAGGCAAAAACTAGGAGCTGAAAGGAGAAACATAAAAACCCACAGCTGTAATTGGAGATTTCATCACGTCTCTCTCCACAAGTGATAGAACAACTAAACAGAAGAGCAGTAAGGACACAAAAGACCTAAACACATCTGGCCAACCTGATTGATTTTTATAGATGATTCTACCCAAGAACAAAAGACTACACACTCTTTTCAAACGCACACAAATGACTTACCAAGATAGACTATATCCTGAGCCTAAAATCTCAAATTTAAAAGGATTCAAATCATACAAAGCCTTTCCTCTGCTCACAAGGAAACTAAAAAGCAGTAAAACATCTGGAAAATTTACAAATATCTGGATACTAAATAACACACTTCTAAATGAGCCATGGATCAAAGAGATCAAAAGGGAAATGAAAGTACTTTGAACTGAATGAAAATGAAAACATGACGTATCAAAATTTGTGTGATGCAGTATAAAGCAGTACTTAGAGGGAAAGTGATAGCACCAAACCTCTGTAAGATTTCAGATCAGTAACCTAAGCTTCCACCTTTAGAAACTAGACAAATAGGAACAAATTAAACCCAGCATCAGCAGAAGGAATAAAAGAGTTGAATTTAATGAAACAGAAAAATCATAATAATAAAAAGAAAAAGAAGTGAAATCAAAAGCTGGTTGCTAAGAATTAAAAACAAAAAACAAAAAACAAAAAAACTACCAACATAAAGAAATAGATTAACAAAAGTGAGAGACCAGAGACGGAACTATTTCACTTATGACAAAAATAAATTTTCTTCTTTATCTCATTGTGCAAATTTAACTGTGATATGTCTTGTTGTTGACCTGCTTTTGTTGATCTTATTGGGAGTTCTCTGTGCCTCCTGGATTTGGATATATTTCCTTCTCCAGATTACTTAAGTTTTCAGCAATGATTTCTTCAAATAAACCTTTGCCCCCTTTTCCCTGTATTCTTCTGAGACTTCTATGATACGAATGTTATTATGCTTTATGGAGTCACTGAGTTCCCTAAGTCTACATTCGTGATCCAATATTTTTTCTTTCCCTCTTCTTTTCAGCTTACTTTCCATAATTGTATCTTCTGTATCACCGATTCATTCTTCATCTTCTTCCATCACATCCAATTGGTTTCACATCTTTGTTACAATATTTTTTATTTCAGCCTGACTAGTTTTTACACCTTTTATCTCTGGGGTAAGGGACTCCCTGGTGTCTCCTATGCTTTTCTCAAGCCCAGCTAGTATCCTTGAGATTGTTTTAAATTCTGGATCAGGCATATTGCTTGTATCTGTTTCGATCAGATCCCTGGCCATGACCTTTTCTTGCTTTCTTTTGAGATGAATTCCTCCATCTTGACATTTTGTCTTAGGGCTCTGTCTTCTTCTCTGTTAGGAAAGCCTAACACACCGCTCCTTAGAGTAATGCCTATCCTAAGAAGAGGTCATATACTATCCAAGGCCTGGCACTTCAGGAAGCGTCTCTGGTGTATGCTGTGTGCACTTGGCTGCTGTGTTTTGGCTGCTCTCTCAAATCAGTCCTCTGCAGAATTTCTCCTCGCCTGAGTGGGGAGTGTTTGGACCTTGGTCACACTGTGGCGAGTTTCATCTAGGGTCCACTCTGGTCTGCCTGCGAAGAGAGACCTGATGCTGTTTCCACCAGAGCTGAAGCTTTGCAACACTCTTGTCAGTAGACGTGGCACACGGGGGTGGAGCGTGAGGGGGTGGGGGTGGTGAGGTTGTGTTGGTCTTCATGGGGAGAGGCCTGCCACACCGGTTCTCAGGCACACTCGCGGTCCAGCTTTTCTGTAAAAGTACTTCTCTCAAATTGATCTGTGATGTTCTCTCTGCTGGGCCCAGTCACAAGTGCATAATGCGGACAGATTTCTGTAAAGGTACATCCAGGGTGCAGCCATACTTCTCCAAAGCTCTGCCACTTTTGCTCTAACCGAACGCCTTTCAACTCAGGCTGGTAACAAGACAGCCTACAGCCACTTCAACACCATACATCCAAGCACACCCAACAGGTGCTCCTTTACAGCAATCCCAAATACACTGTAGATCTGTCCTACGGCCCAGAAATTTCCACAAAAGGTTAACAGTATAACAATGTTAGGTTAGTGTTATCCTTAGAAACTTGAAATTAAATGTGAAGACTCTAGAACTTTGAATTCTTGAAGGTGCTAACTTCTTTAGTGATCCTATTTAACCCCCCACACTCAAGGGATAATCAGTTTATCGATTCTGAATCTATTCCTTAATTCATTCAACCGAGACTAAATGCTTACCATATGCTAAAATGCACAAAAATGAAATGCTGAAATCCTAGCTTCCTCCTAAGTCTTTTTCTATCTTCATCTCACCATGTCCCCTCTTTATTCAATTGTTTCTCAGGGTTAAGGTAACAATTAAAATCCACTTCTTGGTCCTGCAAGTTAACTACACTTAGCTTCTACCTACCTACAGGAATTTAAGCCTTTAGTCCGGAATTAGAGCAGGGTTCTCAAACTTCCACCCTACACTGATGCCTGTCTCAAGAGTGAAAAGAATTTCTCAAAGCTCTCAAGGTGCTTCTCAAGGAGAAGTAGCAAGGTGAACGATAATCACAGGTTCCATGCAGAGTACTAGAAAAGGCAGGAACTTTGAATTAGAATGGCTTTAAGTCCAAGTTCTACCACTCACTGGTGCATGCAATGCTGCACTTCTATACGGTCTTCATGTCACACCCAAGCTTCTAGAAAAGGTGAATACTTACTTCTCTCTCCAACTCTTAGCTTATCATAGTGCCCGATGTGAAGGAGTTCGAAAAGGTGTTCAGTGAATGAAAGAGAAAGTTGTTCAAATTTACAAGTTAGCCTTTTTTTTTTTTTCAATGTTTTTTATTTATTTTTGGGACAGAGAGAGACAAAGCATGAACGGGGGAGGGGCAGAGAGAGAGGGAGACACAGAATCGGAAACAGGCTCCAGGCTCCGAGCCATCAGCCCAGAGCCCGACGCGGGGCTCGAACTCACGGACCGCGAGATCGTGACCTGGCTGAAGTCGGACGCTTAACCGACTGCGCCACCCAGGCGCCCCTACAAGTTAGCCTTTGAATCTACAGGGGAAAAACTGGTTTCAAGCAAGCCCTTTCGAATCCCAAATTTAGTGTGAACTTTAACATTTTAAGCACAGTGAAGAGAACTTCTAAAAATTATACGATTAGAAAGAACATCCCATATAGACATGCATGTTCACAAACACACATTCAGCCGCCAAGCTCAGTATCGTACAAGATTAAGTAGAATCCCGGCCTTCGTGACATGCCAGCACTGGCAGCCTCTGAAAGGGAATTTAGAAAGTTTAAACACCTTCTCAAGGGCCAGGTAGGCAGAGCATGACGTGGTGCTGGCTGCCAATGAGCTAAAGATATTGTTCATCTTTTTGATAAAGCACAGATGGGTTATGTCACTCCCTTCTCCAAAGCCTCCAATGATTCCCTACTACGTATACAAAAACCAACAGCCTCGGGGCTCCTGGGTGGCTCAGGCGGCTGAGCGTCAGACTTCGGCTCAGGTCATGACCTCACAGTTCGTGAGTTTGAGCCCCGTGTCCAGCTCTGTGCTGACAGCTTGGAGCCTGGAGCCTGCTTCGCATTCCGTGTCTCCCTCTCTCTCTGCTTCTCCCCTACTCACACTCTGTCTCTCAAAAATAAATAAAGATTAAAAAAAATTTTTTTTTAATTAAAAAAAAAAAAAAACCGACAGCCTCAGCCTCAGGCAATGAAAGTCCTCTACAAGCTGGCAGCCCCAGACTATCTTTAGTGTTGCCTCCCCAAACCATCATCAGTTTGCTACAGCCTTGTACTTTCCCTCTTTTATGCTGTACCCTTTCCATCTCCATCTGCCAAGACCCTGTCCACCACTCAAACACTAAATTCCCAGCGTGGTCTGGATAGACCCATCCTTTCCCACTTAATCGGATCTCTGAGCTCGCTCCTTTCCACCTTTAGGTAAGCAATCATAAATATTATTTTTGAAATTCATTACTTATGTTTACCGGTCTTCCCCATCATCATATGAATTCCTACACGTCAAAAAGCATATCTTGTTCCTGTGAATTCCAGACAGTCACAATGCCTTGCAACTAACAGATCTAAAACACGGTGAGTTAGGACAGCCAGATACTAGCAGGGAACAGAAATAGACATGTTGAACAATAAAATCAATTTTTAAAAACTCAATATTCTGAAAAACCAACAGGAAAACAACCCAATTAAAAAAATGGCCAGAGGCACCTGTGGCTCAGTTAAGCGTCTGACTTCAGCTCAGGTCCTGATCTCAGTTTGTGAGTTCGAGCCCCACAGAGCTCTGTGCTGCCGGCTCAGAGCCTGGAGCCTGTTCAGATTCTGTGTCTCCCTCTCTCTGCCCCTCCCCTGCTCGCCTGTGCGCGCTCACTCGCTCTCTCTCAAAAATAAACAAACCTTACAAGAACAAAAAATTTTTTTAAAAAGGCCAAAGGCCTTACCAGACACTTCACTAATGAAGATACGCGGATAGCAAACACATGAAAAGAAGCTCCACAGCATATGTCATCAGAGAAATGCGTATTGAAACAATGAGATACCACCGCACACCTTTTAGAAGGGCCCAAATCCGGAACACTGACACCACCAAATGCTGGTGAGGGTGTGGAGCAACGGGAACTCTCCTTCACCGCTGGTGGAAACGGCCACTCTGGAAGATAATTTGGCAGTTTCTTTCAGAACTAAACATATTCTTACCATACGATCCAGCCATCATACTTCTTGGCATTTACTCAAAGGAGGTGAAAACTTATGTCCACACAAGAGACGACACAAAGGTGTTAAAACAGCTTTCCTCACAGGTATGAGGACTAAGGACTAAGGTGTCCTTTTGAATGTCCTTCAGAATGAATGAAGGGTTGACTAAATGGTGGAACATCTAGACAATGAAATTTGTTCAGTACTAAAAAGAAATGAGCACGGTGCCTTGCTGGCTCGGTTAGTAGAGCATGCAACTCTTGATCTCAGGGTCCTGAGTTGGGAGCCCCGCATTGGGCACAGAGATTACTTAAAAACCAAACAACTAAAACTTGGAAAAAGAAATGAGCTATCAAGCCATGAAAGGACATGGAGGAAACGCAAATGAATTCTTACTAAGTGAAAAAAGGCAACCTGAAAGGGCTCAGACTGCGCTGCATGATTCCAACTACATGACAATTCTGGAAAAAGCAAAACTATGGAGACGGTAAAAAAAAAAAAAAAAAAAAAAAAAAAAAAGCAGTGGTCACCAGGGGTTAGCAGTGAGCAGAGGACGAGGCAGAGCACACAGAATTTCTAGAACAGTAAAAACTACTCTGAATGCTCCTAGCATGGTGGATCTATGTCATTATACACCTGTCCCAAACCCACAGAACACACACCACCAAGAGTGAACCCTAATACAAACTATGGACTTGGGTGACAATGACGTGTCTATGTGGGTTCATCAACGGTAACAAGTGTTCTACGCTAGCGGGGGATGTTGCTAATGGGGGAAAGTGTACCGAACTCCCTGTACCTACCACTCAATTCTGTGAGCAGAACGGCTCTAAAAACGGCTCTAAAAAATGAAGTCTATTAAAAAGAAAAAGCTCACGGGGCACCTGGGTGGGTCAGTCGGTTAAGCGTCCAGCTCTTGGTATCGGCTCAGGTCATGATCTCATGGTTTTGTGCGTTTGAGCCCTGCACTCTCAGCGCTGAGCCAGCTTGGGATTCTCTGCCTCCCTCTCTGCCCCTCCTCCACCTGCGCTGTCTCTGTCTCTCTCAAAATAAAAATAAACTTAAAAAAAAAAATGACTTTAAAAAGAAAAGGCTCAATATTGGGTTCCAGTACTGGATCCAACTTATTTTTAAGTATTTTTAAACACATGTTGTCTCCACATTAAGAAGCAAAACAAAATTCACAAAATTACTAGGAAAGATTTTATTAGCAACAGAATACCACAAATCAGTTCTGTAGAAAACATACATATGCTCGAAAGCAGCTGAATTCCACCAAAAAATTCAGTAATTCTAGTGTAACATATACTGAACAAACATCTACAGAACATTTTGTATACATTTTTACTTTTTTTGGCTCTTTTCAGTAAAGACTAAGAATTATGATGCACATAGAAGCTGCCAGTGGACTCTGAAATCCCCAGCCTTGTAGTGGCTGCTCTTTCAAAGTTAACTCAAACATTTTTGAAGCTCCAAGCACTTTTAAAAAGTTGTGCCGGGAAGGGAATGCAAGGGCAGAGAGATGACCCGCTTCCTGACCTCAAAGAGTTGCGTTCTAGGAGATACATAATCAAGGACAGAATATTAGACACAAATAAATGCTACAAGAGAAGATAAATGATGTGGGAGAAGGGGAAATGAAAAAGTCCCTAGAAAAGATGGCATTTAAGCTGAGGAAGGTGTGAAATTTGAGAACTTGAAAGAAAGCAGGTACCGCGCCCAAGGCTCCAAGCAAAAGAGCAAGAAATACATTTCCAAGAAAATGGGCCCAGCAGTGGGGGAGCTTTCTGGAAGAGCTGAAGCACAGTTGAGTCTGGACAGAACAGACGTATACTCTAGAGACCGCTGACCTAACCTGGGGAAGTCAGTCTTCCTTCTCAAGAAAAATGAGGAGTCCCTGAACATCTTCATGGTCAGAAGACAATGTTTATTTCCTCTTTAATCAAGAGGAGTCTATCCCCCAAGAACAATGTTTTTTAAATGTATTTTAATTATTGCCGACTTGCGACCTGGGAACACTTCGGTAGTAGGTTGTGGGGAAAAACAAGGGGTCAAAAATTACAGGATGGAGAGAACGCAGACTTCTCCGGTGGCGTTTAACGCACTTAGAGCATCCCGCGGGCATTAACTTGAGCTGGGCTTGACATCCCCCGGTCACGGACCCAGACAGTCAAAGCTCACGAGAGCTTCTTAAAATCTGCTGGTTCTTTAGCATATTTTGAGAATCAACTGAAGTTCAGAGTTGCCGAGAGACCTGGGTTTTATCCTAAAGGACCCGGGTTCCTCCAAACACTTCTCAAACTGCCAATTTGAAAAAAGGTAACAGCGAGCATGGACCCCGCTGGCGCTGAGCACACACACCGCCGCCCCCACCGCCCCGCAGAAGTCAACTAGTAACAAAGTGACGGTCCTCAGGTTGGCAGGGGGGACACGGAAGGCAGATTAACAGCCGCTCCAAGACGTCCTGCGGTTCCACGCCGCACTTTTCCACTCCCCGCGCCCCCACTCACCCGAGCCAGGCCCAGGAGCATGTGGAGCGCACGCCGGCGCAGGAGCGGCCCCACGGCCCCGCAGGCCCGGCCGGGGACAGGCCGGCCAAGGTCTCCACCGCCCCGGAGAACGGCGCGGGCGGGACGCCGGCGGCGAAGTCGTGGGGGGTGGACCCCGCAACGCCTCTCCGCCGCCATGTGCCGCCGCTCTGCCGGGAGGTGGTTATGTAACCCGCTGCCGGAGGCCCCCCCCCCCGACCCGGAACGCACCGCCCCCCGCCGCCAACCGCGTCCGCCCGCCGGCCGCCGCCCCGGCCGCGCGCGGGGAGGCCCGCGGCCCTGCGGCCCAGGCCGCGCGGACCCGCCCTCGCGCGCCGGCCCGGCCCCTCCCGCCCTTCCCCTACCTGCGCAGGGCGGACGGCCGAGTGCAGGGGGCGCGAGGCCGGGCGCGAGCTCCTCCCGCGCGGGGCCGTCACAGCATCTCCCGGGAGACACGGCCGCCGCCACGGGCAGGGCGCGCTCGCCGCCGCCGCCGCACCGAACCTCCAGCCTCCGCCCGCGACCTCGCCGGCCGCGGCAGCCCCACAGCCCTGCGGGCGCCTCCGCCGGCTGCAGGCCGGCGCGCCGTTCAGCGACTCAAACGCCGCGGCGGTTCCGGGTCCTCCTCCCCGCGACTCCGCGTCCCCGACGCCGCCAGCCCTGTTCTGAGCATTACCCTGGGCCGACCGACCGAGTCCTATATACCCGGGAGGGGAGGGGAGGGGCGGGGCGGGACCCGGGTTGGGGGGGCAGGGGGCAGGGGCGGGGTGCCGGGGCGCGGGGCGCGGAGGGAGGGCGGCGGGGGAAGGAGATGGCGGCGCGGAGGCCTGAGTTCTCGCGAGTGTAGAGGCCTCGGCGCCTGCTCCGCGGGAATTTTCAAACTCTCGGAGGAGGAGGTGGGGGGAGGGTAAGGGAGGAAAGGGAAGCCGGCTGGGGAAGGGCCGGTCATTTACATAAAACGGGATCTCCCCGCCTCCAAAGCTCTGACGGAGTCGGGGGTCGAGGCGGGGGCGGGGGGTGTGTGTATGGAAACTACGAGTCCCGCCATGCCTTGCGCGCCACACGCCTGCGGCAGCCGGGCGCGCGGGCCCGCGCGGAGTCGGGAGTGGTAGTCTTTTTGCCCGCGGTCCGCGGCGCCGGCCGGGACCCGCCCTCCTCACCGCCCCGCGGGCGGGGGGAGGGAGCGCCGCTGTGGCGGGAGAGTCGTCGCCACGTTAGCAGGTGGCCCCGCTTGCTAGCGGCCGCGTGACCGTCTTTGCCCCCATGGGAGGCGCCTCAGCTTGTGGTGGTTTTCGTGCCCAAACACGTTTCAAGCGATTAGATGCCTAGTATGTCCCTAATCGTAAACAATAAAAGGATCATAACGTGGCGTAAAGGGAAGATCCTAGCAGGCCGCTTTTTTTTAATCAGGAAAGTTTATCCTTTTCTGTTACTCTTTCCCGTATGTCTTTTGAGATATGCTGCCTTGTAGAAATATAATTTCCTTTTTTCTGTAATTTTGGTGTCTTTACTGACAGCAGCCTCTGAACATCACGTATTTGTTTGCAAAGGTGCTGGGCTAAGTTGTGGCGGAGCAGTTAAAAGGGGTCTTTGGTTGTTTGTCTTAATTATTTTAAACAGACTTTTTCAAACAGAAACCACCCCTTTGGCAAATGTGCCTGTGTCGGGGCCTTGCCCCTGTCCTACACTTCCTTTCTTTGGCACCTACATTCATGACTTACTAAACGTCTTGGTAGTCGGAAGACAGGAGTTCTAAACAATGGTTTCCTGCTCCCGAAGCTTTGTGACGTTAGGAAAATCGAGTGACCTCTCTGGGCTTCAGTTATCAGATGTGTAGAGTAAGGGGGACTGGATTAGAGGATTGACTGATGGGTTACACAGACATCTGTTAGCTTTTCTCTAAGGGCCCTGCCAGTTGTAAAATTCAAAAATCTATCTCCTCCTACTTACTATGCAGTTTAATGGACTTCCTAAGTCAGATTTTAACCTTTCCTTCCGTCCTTACCAGCAGGATGGTTTCTGTATGGCTATCTAAAATCTGGACCAATCCTACCCGTCCTTCCTGATTTCCCTCTGTAGCTGTGAGGATGCTTTCTTCACTCTGATGGGAGCAAAAGGCAAACTGAGGGCAAAGCGGGCCCTGACACGGCACAACCCACCCCCTTGAGGGGGGATTCATCAGGTACCAGTAACCGCTAAGAACGAAGCAAAAGAAGAACAAATGGTCGACCGATAAAGATCACAGTCATGTAGGGCTTGAAACTCCGCTATGGTTTGTAACTGTCTTAATGATTTACAAGGAAAACACAATCTTAATAACAGACCTCCAGGAACCTTGGACTCAATCTCCTGGAGCCCTAGTCACCTCCACCTCCATAGGGTAGAAAACCCTGTATGATCCCATATCGACTCTCCCCCAAACGTATCTTTGCCTTTCACTGTCCCCCAGCCTCCCCGCCTGTCTAAACCTCAATATCCTTCAGGGCCCAGCTCGAGCCTTTTTTCTCTCTCCCTCGTCCCTTTTTCTCTCTCCCTAGGCTGAGTCTCCCTTCAGGGTCAGCCCGCATGAATTATTAAGAACTGGCACTGAAAATATGCTAATTGTATTATTTTATGTCTGTTTCCCTATCTGCCTCCAACTCTGTCCATCCATCCACCACCCCTGTCACCCAGCTACCATGAAAGCAGAATGTACCTTACATTTTTTTAATGTTTATTTATTTTTGAGAGATGGCTTACTTTTTTAAAGTTTATTGGGGGGGGGAGGGGCAGAGAGAGAGGGAGAGAGTCCCAAGCAGGCTCTGAGCTGACAGTGAAGAGCCCTATCCGGGGCTCGAACCCATGAACGGTGACATCATGATCTGAGCCTAAATCAAGAGTCGATTGCTCAACCGACTGAGGCATCCGGGTGCCCCAATCTTATACATTTTTTTAAGTGCTTCCCTTATAACTGCTAGTTGTTTATTTTAATTTCATTTGAAAACAGAATTTTCACTTCAAAGCTCTCATTCAATCGTTTTCCCTCTTTTCATTGAACTAAGCATATGCCAAATTATTTGTTAGCTTCAAGAACTAATAACATGTATTTTTTTTTTCATGGTTATTTCTTATTTTATTGACTGGTAGTTTCACCTTGTTAGAGGTGTAAAGCTAAATTAGGACTTTAAGAATGTAGAATAATGAATGGGTGAAGGCACTCACACATTTAGTGAGTAGTAAACTAGGAAGATGCATGAAACTTTGGGTTGGAATCAGAGTGAAAACCTGTTGACTGAAGGGAGGTCCTTGGTTTCCTCCTACAACAATCTCCTGGTTGACTCAAGTCTATATAAATGAATGTTTATGAAAAACTCGTATTTTCACAAAACGCCATTAGATGGGAGAAACGGCCAGGATAGAAGGATGTGGCCATGGGGGATGCCAGTCTGCAGCAGGGATGGCTGGGCTGGAGGTTAACCTGCAGGTTAAGAGCAGGCTGGGAAGAAGTCTAGAGGCAGAGCTTGGCACATTCACCAAAAGCCCTAGCTTTCTAGTCAAAAGTCTTGAGGATGCTTTCCTCAAACAAGGTGTATTAAATGGAAAAAACAATCTGGGCTTGGTAGTCAAATGAGTTTGGGGAAAAGCTGATTAAACAAAATCACACATTTCCTTCATGTAGTATTTTACTGCCTTTAATGTGCTTGGCATTTCCCGGAGTTACGTGACCGTGGATTCCATCTAGGCTCCCTCCTGGATCATCTTGCCTCATTAGTGTTCCCCAGAATGGACCTTAGTAAAGGCAGCTTCAAAGCTTTCCCTTATTGGAGGAAGCATTGTGTAGTGAAAAGACTATGGTCATTTGGAGCCAGAAAAACTTGGGTTTTTAATCCTTTTCGCTACTCTCTGGCAACATGACTTTAACTGAATTTCTTCGCTCTCTGAGCCTGTTTTCTCATCTGGGGAGAAAGGATGATGTTGCTCACTTCCTTTGCGGGGCTGTTGCAGAGATTAAGGAGAAGTATGTGCCTGGCTCAGAACTTCATTCCCTCTTTACCTGTAATGGTCAACAGGTTGGTTTTTTGTTTTTTTCAGGGGGTTTCTTTCGGTAGAAAGCCTAGAAAATGATAATGACACGGCCCCTCCCGCTTCCATTTGGAATGTTTTATTTAAAAGGCAATATTTCAATACTAGCCCAGCATCCTGGGAGCCACCAACGACCATCTGATTTCAGGGACTTTTAGAATCTCGTTGAAGTATTGTGATTTAGATTTTGGTTTGTTTTACAAAGAAATGGGTGGGGGCAGGGAGCTTTGCTACTTTAACAACAACGAGTAGAGCTTGCCAGGCTGAAAGAGAGGCGATCATTTGCCCTGAACAGTTACATTTTCATCATTTTTGTAGAGATTATGGGTTATAACCAGCAGGGCCCAGCCTGGATTTCTCCAATTGACAATCAGCTTGGTGAGTGAAGAATCTTATTTTTCTTGTTCCGCATGACATCTCCAGAGATGGTATAATGCCAACATGTAAATAAGATAATTGTTTAGTGAATTAGTATGTCTTTATCAATTTCACCGTTCAAAGCAAAATATGCAATATTAGATTAAAAAGGACCCTAGAGATAGTTGGGCCAAACAACTCATTTTATAGATGGGGAAATGGATGGTCAAATGATTTTCCACAAATACTTTGGGATGGATTTTATTTGTTTTCCTTATAAAAAAAGATATTACTTTTTTTTAATATGAAATTTATTGTCAAATTTGTTTCCGTACAACACCCAGTGCTCATCCCAACAGGTGCCCTCCTCAATGCCCATCACCCACCCTCCCATTCCCCATCAGGGGCGCCTGTGTGGCTCATTTGATTAAGCCTCCAACTTGGGCTCAGGTCCTGATCTCATGGTTGGTGAGTTCGAGCCCCACGTCGGGCTCTGTGCTGACACCTTGGAGCCTGGAACCTGCTTCGGATTCTGTCTCCCTCTCTCTCTGCTCTTCCCCTACTCACGCTCTCTCTTTCTCAAAAATAAACATTAAAAAAAATTAAAAAGACATTAAATCAAATCTACAGTTTTTAAAGAAGAAAAGTAATATATTTCTGTCATTAAAATAGTGTTTATGCACCTGAAAAATGTTTTAAATGAGTGATACCCAAAAAAGCCACATATTTTCTTTCTTTCTCTAAACAATGATAGTATTTGTCATAAACATGATATCATAATTAATCTCTTCTTAAAAATTATTTCCCTTTCTGCCTCTCCCTTTCTTTCACATTCTCCTCTCCCAATATTACTTCTTAAAATCTATGCATTTAAGAAGAATTTTTTTATGTTTATTTATTTTTGAGAGCAAGAGAAACAGAGCATGAGTGGGAGAGGGGCAGAGAGAGAGGGAGCCACAGAATCGGAAGCAGGCTCCAGGCTCCGAGCTGTCAGCACAGAGCCCAATGCAGGGCTTGAACCCACAAACCGCGAGATCATGACCTGAGCTGAAGTCGGCCGCTCAACGACTGAGCCCCCCAGGTGCCCCCAAATCTATACATTTTAACTTAAACTGTCAAGGTTCTGATTTCTCTGTTCCTTAATCCTGCCCCCACACCCCCCGAGCAAACACCATTAATGACAGATCTTGAAATTCTGCCACGCACATATCACTGCATTTTTGTTTTCAACCTTTGCCTTTTCAAGACTCGCGATTGCCTTAGAGCGCTGTTATACCAGATTCCAGAGGGCACGTAATAGTTAACAAGCTGCTTTTAGTCAGTGGTGTTGCAAATACTGCTCTGAAGTCACAGATCCCTCACTTGTCTGAAGCTCCCGGCCTCTAAGGAAACCCAGCTCAGAGAAGTCGGCTCTGCAGAGCTGAGAAGTCATGGAAATGAGCACGGCCAAATCTGATATTCCATTGAGGGAATAGGTCACCCGTTTTAGCAATTGCTTCGTGCCTGGTTCATTAGATCCTCAGCCTCTCTTTCTCATAAACGTATTTTAATCCCATTGGGCGCATGTGTCCTTTATCAACCGTGGCATTTGCATGGTACTTTCAGTTTTTGAAGTGTTTTAAATTGTTAGTCAAAACAATATCTCTGCATGGTTTAGATGAAAAACTGTGGATTTGTTTTCCCTTTTGCTTCTTCTACTCCTCCTGGGGTCCTCTGTCTGGTTTTTTAATAAACTTCAGCTAGACTTGTTGGATTTGATTGGAGACAGGTGTAGGTGACATGGATCAGTTTTTCACCATGAAGTGTCTGGGAAAATCAAAGCAAGATGTTCACCAGGATGCCCTATGTATAGAGCCGCAATGGAATGTCCAGAATAAAGTTCAGCATAGCCTAAGGCAGTCTCCTCCTGAAGATAAGTTTCAACGTAGAAGACCTTTAGGGTTCAGAAGTGAATTATTAGTAGACCACATAATTTCTGCTTAGTGAAGAAAACACAGAAATTTTTTTTTTACGTTTATTTATTTATTTTGAGAGAGACAGAGAGTGTGAGTGGGGGAGGGGCAGAGGCGGGGGGGGGGGGGGAGAGAATCCCAAGCAGGCTCTGGGCTGGTAGCGCACAGTCTGATGTGGGGCTTAAACTCACAAACTGTGAGATCATGACCGGAGCCAAAACCGAGTCGGAGGCTTAACCGACTGAGCCACCCAGGCGCCCCACATCCTTAAGATTCTAAATCATAATTGTCAAATCGAATTTTTCAGTATAGTTTTGTTCCTGTTCTCCGTCATTCGTTCATTCATTTGTTCATTCCAGCAAATATTATTTGAGTGTCTTCAATAGGCTGGTTTTTACTCAAGGCACTGGGGATACAAAGCTTGATAAGACCAGTACCTGTGTCCTTCAGCAATGCAATCAGGAGAACAGAATGAAAGGAAAAATTAACTTACGTTTGAAATATTTTTTTTTTTTTATAAAACCTCCTTTCAAATCAAAGAGAGCTACAACTCTTTCTCAAATATGTTACTGATAATTATAATGAACACTCAGTGCCCTAGCCAGTCGTGGGAATATTCTAGCCTCCCATTCTGGTTTTGGTCAAGCCATGTATTCAAAAGAATGGGTTGGATCACAGACTCATTTCCCACCAGGTGGGCAAAAGGCACTTTTAAGGAAGGCCTGCCACTTTTATGTTTGGCTGTTTTTGAATAATAGAAATCTCTCAGATTTCTTTTGTTTGTACGATTCTACATTCTCTTATTTTAATTTTTTTTTAATGTTTATTTATTTTTGAGACAAAGAGAGACAGAGCATGAACGGGGGAGGGTCAGAGGGAGAGGGAGACACAGAATCTGAAACAGGCTCCAGGCTCTGAGCGGTCAGCCCAGAGCCCGACGCGGGGCTTGAACTCACGGACCGCGAGATCATGACCTGAGCCGAAGTCGGACGCTTAACCGACTGAGCCACCCAGGCGCCCCTACATTCTCTTATTTTAAGAGAGAATTTAATAAATTCTCTTTATTTAAAGTTAGATGACTACACTTCCTTACCTTTGCCACAGATGGTGGACATGAGGGTTTAATACACTTGGCAAATTTCAGGTGTTAAATATAGTCGACGACTTTGGTTAAAGTACAAATAGAAAACACCCCCTTACCCTACACCGTTCCCACAGCACTTATGTTTTTGTATGGTTGGGAGGTTTTTACGTTTTCTGGGGGACGTGCACAACACTCGTTGGCTCTTTTAATCCCATCTAAGACAAGCATGTGTTGCCTCTTCAATGGGGCAACTTTCGGGAAACAGACACTTGAAAAATCTTTAGTAAATAAAGCTGGTAGTGTCTCCTCGGCAGGGTAGACAGTGGAAACCTTAACTCTAAAAAGAAGAGGGCGAGGAGAGAGCCAGCAGAGCCATGGTGTAAGAATCCCTGTCTTTTTAATTAAAAAAAAATATTTTTTAATGTTTATTTATTTATTTTTGAGGGGGTGGAGGGGCAGAGGGAAAGGGAGATAGAATCCCAAGCAGGCTCCACGCTGTCAGCACAGAGCCTGACGCAGGGCTCGAACTCACAAACTGTGAGATCATGACCCTAGCAGAAATCAAGAGTTGGTTGCTTAACCGACTGAGCCACCCAGGCACCCCAAGATTCTGTCTTTTTGAGTTAGTGTTCAAAGATTGGAAGGGTGCCTGGGTGGCTCAGTCAGTTAAGCATCCGACTTCAGCTCAGGGCATGATCTCACAGTTTGTGAGTTCAAGTCCCGAGTTGGGCTCTGTGCTGACAGCTCAGAGCCCGGAGCCTGCTTCAGATTCTGTGTCTTCCTCTCTCTCTGCCCTCCCCTGCTCACACTCTGTCTCTCTCTGTCTCTCTCTCTCTCTCTCAAAAATAAATAAACATAAAAAAAATTAAAAATAATAAATTAAAAAAACCCAAAGATTGGAAAATCAGGAGTCTCTCAGTTTAAACATCATGCAGATTTCTCCCCCTCCTCACCCCAAAATAATAAATATAGACCATGAAGGTTTCAAAGAAGTAATTACAGTCCCACTGACACCCTAAGACTTGGGTGGAGTCATGAGGCAGAACCACGAAGGACAAAGAGATGCACGGAAACCAACCTTGGCCGACTTGGGTGTGAGTCCAGCTGAACTGGAAACCATCTGTTACGTAGAATAAATCTCCATAAGCCATTCAATGACAGTTGCAGGCAGGGTCCTTAAGAACCCACTGGCTTTGTTAACAGTATTTAATTAGAATCCCTTCTTTCCTTTGCTATTTTTGCTGGCAGACTTCAAACCTGCATATTCTCAGCCTCCTGGAGAAGAGGAGATCTGGAACTCCCAACTTTAGGTCATCCTTCAAGTCCCCCCAGACCATCAGGCCCACAGGCCAGGTCAGCCCAAGTCATAGCCTACTCTAGACCAGCCTCAACGCACACACAAGGGAGGGCAGGTATCTACAGCATGTGGTTGAAGGCGGCATTCTGAGACTTTCCTCAAATGTGTGAAACACTTTGGGAAGCGGCGTGTTGAAACACAAAAGCACTGAATTCACAGGAAGCAGATGTACATGTGAATCCTGATGACTGGGCTACCTTTGGTATCAGTGCAAAAAGACCTCAGACTGTCCAAGCCTCAGTTTCTCCATCTGTTGTGAGGACTATGTGTAAAAATATGTAGTAAACTTCAAACTTCTACCAAGTGTTTGCTATTGCCTATGTTTTGTTGGACATCAGATGACTTATTTAAGCTGGGTAGATAAGAACAATGGGTGATAGCACGGAACATGTTTCTCTATCGTTTTGGATGCATTGTTCTACGTGAATATCGGGCTACGGTCCGTCATTGCAGTAAGATTTTTCTTTTAAGTTGCTGGTCGTTGATTTTTTTTTTAAGTTTATTTATTTTGAGAGAGACAGAGACAGTGTGAGTAGGGAAGGGGGAGAGAGAGAGAGGGAGAGAGAACCCCAAGCAGGCTCTGCACTGTCAGCGCAGAGCCCGATGCCAGGCTCGAATTCACGAAACCATGAGATCACAACCCGAGCCGAAACTGAACTTCGGACGCTTACCCGACTGAGCCACCCAGGTGCCCCAGCCAGTCATTAACTTTTAAATGTTAACCCATCTACTATATAATTTCATATATAAATCACAGATTACCAGAGTCAGGGGGCCCTTCGAAATGACCTAATCCAGCGTGTTTCCATGGGATTTTTGCTCAAAGTGACATCTCGTGTTGGCAAACCTAAACAGCCCGCGGGGTTCCCGAGTTCCTGTGTCCCATCCACTTCAACCCGAAGGGAATTAATTACCCTTTATGACACAACTGCGAGCAGAATAAAGAAAACCTATTCTCCTGGCCACTTTAAAACATCAACATGGGTGATTAGACAGGAAACAAAACACAGTTGCGACATGAAAGAGAAACAAAGCGTTTCCAGCTTCATGAACCTGAATAAAAAATACCTTCCCCCATAATTGCTGCCATTATCTCATGTGTTTGCAGCAAGTTAATGGAAGGGACTCTCCAGATAAGGGGCGCGAATGAGCAATGGTGCTATTCGCACTGGTTGAGAAGCCGGCCGCCTTGAAACCCAAAGGTGTTCAGGCTGTGCGTTACAACATCTCTCTGACGCTGTCTTCTGAATACTTTTTTTTTAATGTTTATTTATTTTGGAGAGAGAGACAGAGAGAGAGAGAGAGACAGAGCACAAACGGGGGAGGGGCAGAGAGAGAGGGAGACACAGAATCCGAAGCAGGCTCCAGGCTCCGAGCTGTCCACACGGAGCCCGACGTGGGGCTCGAACTCATGAACCGTGAGATCATGACCTGAGCCGAAGTCGGACGCTCCACCGACTGAGCCACCCAGGCGCCCCCCTCTTTGTCACTTCTCTGAATTATGTGGTTCCTATTATTCTCTCAAGTCGTGTGCCATCAGATTCACTTTTAGCCTTCTGAGAAGTTTGCTTACCTTCTCGGACTTTTTACTTGTTTCCTGACATTTACGTGGCCAACCATTGGGCTTGTTTTTGAAGGTTGGAAAGAAAAGCGTTGAGAGCAAAGGCATCTGGCCGGCAGCCCCTCAGACACGCTCAGGGTGACAGCACCATGAACCTGGCTGTAGTCTTAGTCCAGAAACTGAGCCGTGCCAGGACCCCAGCGCTCATCCGTCTCCAGGAGACTAACTTGTAGGAAGCACATTCGTAAAAAGTTTATAGACACAAACCTCAATTCTAATGTATTGACTTACAGTCCTGGACATTTCCTTGCTTTTGCTAGGATCCCCGTGACTCCTATCCAGAGCACCCCCTTTTCCGAGGCTGAGGTATCTGGGAAATGGAATGACCAAAAGACTGCTTGATGAACACTAAGTCGAAGTTTGAAGGGCAGGAATTGTTTGGAGAGAGATTTCATCCAAGCCTGAGACGCCTGATGGCTCACAGTTGCCTCACAACAGGACAGTCTGTGCGAGACAAACACTGCGGGCTCCCGGTCCCTGAATTCCTTTCCCAGGGAGAAAAGTTTCATGGCTGCCAATTGGAGCGCAAGGTCAGTCCAGGCAGGGCCCAGCACAGCAGACTGGGTTTTTGTTGGTGAAACTACAACCAGGCTGGCTCTCTTGAGATTGCTTCCGGGTCACTGCGAGCGATACATGGGTGTTTCCAACTTCTCGATGCACGGTCTGTCAGTTCACTCCCACCGATGGTCAAGTCTACCCATGACATGGGTGAATTTCATTCCTTTGTCATTCAAAGGATAATTTTAAAAAATGTGTTTAATGTTTATTTTTGAGAGAGAGAGAGACAGAGTGCAAGTGAGGGAGGGGGCAGAGAGAGAGGGAGACACAGAATCGGATGCAGGCTTTGGACTCTGAGCTGTCAGCACAGAGCCCGACGTGGGGCTCGAACTCACAGACCATGAGATCATGAGCTGAGCCGAAGCCGGATAAAGAAGACCTTAACCGACGGAGCCACCCAGACGCCCTGAAAGAACATTTTTTTTATTTTTTAAAAATATTTTTAATAATTAACTTATTTTTGAGAGAGAGAGAGAGTGCAAGCATGAGTGGGGGAGCATGAGAGAGAGAGGGTGAGAGAAAGAATCCCAAGCAGGCTCCACGCTGTCAGCATGGAGCCTGATGCGGGGCTCGAACTCACGAACCGTGAGATCACGACCTGAGCCGAAGTCAGACACTTAACAGACTGAGCCACCCAGGCGCCCCCTCAAAGGGGGCAATTTGATTTCCTTTATCTTCTTGGGGGATATCTTGCTCTCTCTTCCACGAATTACTATGTACCGATATCACACTCTTCCAAAATTCTAACAGCTCCTTTACGAAAGCACCTGTTCTAGTGTAACATATTTACTGTCAAACTGTGGCAAGGAACGGGACAGAGAACACACCGCGGAGGCTGCTAGAGCTGCTATTCTAGGGGTACACTTAATGATGATCCATGATTAGGGGTGCCTGGACGGCTCAGACAGTTACGCGTCTGAGACTTGATTTCGGCTCGGGTTGTGATCTCAGCCCTGCGTCAGGCTCTGTGCTGACAGTACGGAGCCCACTTGGGATCCTCTGTCTCCCTCTCTCTCTGCCCCTCCCCCGCTCATGCTCTGTCTCTATCAAAATAAAAACTTAAACATAATAATAAAAAAATAAATTCATTAATTAAATAAAATTCAAAGAATTGATTTAAAAAAACGAAGATCCATGCCAGGAGTACAATGCATAGTTGTCTGTTGTGTTATTTTATTCTGTTATTATTGTAGCTTAGCACTGACAGCAGAATTTTCTAGCAAGGGTAATGCAGCAACAGGCTCACAGAGGGGAAGAGAACGGAGAGGCCGAGGATTTACAAACTGCCATTCACCTCACGACTCTGCAGACCCCAGAGCGCCTCTTTCTCATCATCTACTCCTTCATCAGGACACTGGGATGATAATAGGGTCCCCCCCACACACACCGAGTTGTTACTGGGGCCTAAAGTTCACAGCCCGAGTAACACACTCAGAATAGTGCCAAACACGTCAGAGGGGTCTAATAAATGCTAGTTTTCCTCCTTCGTTTTGACTGGCTTTGTAGATGCTTTCATGAATAGTAGCGCAATATTCAGAGAAACAACCACACGCAGAAGTTTTCCAAAGGTGACAGTAACTCCGGAACTCAAGAAAGAAAAAAAGAGTCCAAGATAGGAACAAAGTGGAAGGACACTGCTCGTAAGAATGAAAATCGGCATACCATTATTGTGGTGTTTTTCTCTAACTTAATGCTGCGAGAAGCAGGTGAACTTGAACTTTGGCTGGCTCAATATGGCCGTGCTGGAAGCGTGAGATGACTGTCTTCGGTAAAGCTCTCTCCCTTGAACTGTGGGCTTTCCTTTCTGACTGAGCTGAATGTTCTCCTTCTTTTATTTATTTATTTATTTATTTATTTATTTATTTATTTAGAGAAAAGAGTGAGCATGAGCTCAGGGAGGGGCGGAGAGAGAAGGAGAGAGAGAATCCCAAGCAGGTTCTAGGCTATTAGCGCAGGGCCCGGCACAGGGCTCGATCTCACGAGCCGTGAGTCATGACCTGACCAAGAGTGGGACACTTAACCAACTGAGCCACACAGGCGCCCCCTGAATGTTCTTATTCTTACATGTCCCCAGAGTGACTGATCCCTCCCTCCTCAAAGGTCCTTCACCTCTGCCTGCCTTCTTGACATTGAGTATGTGGTCAGTGTGACTGCTAATACCTTTTCCAAATTACAAAGTCATGGAAAAGACCCATTACTGCTCTATTATATACCGCAACCATCAGTAAACAGTAACAACCGTGTACGTGTCTCTTAACATAAATATAGAGACAGTACATTTTATGACAGATAAACGTGTGAGTCGAAGCAATTCGGCTTTAAAATTTATCATGTAAGTCATGTTTCTTTATCTCATGCCACAAGAAGGGAGGGCATTTGTGTTTTATTGTTAAGTGGCTGTGTTCTCCATTTACAAAAAAAAAAAAAAAATTAAGTTATTGTGGTAAAGTCACAGACCAGGTTTCAGTTACTGGAATCCAGGTGAGCGAAGGAGATGTTCACATAATGCAACGTGAAAGGCTCTGCGCTCACCACCTTTATCTAGTCACCTCCTGCTTTTGCTTAATTTTATTAACTGGTGTTTGCTAACAATCGGGAGAATGAACGTATACCTAAGATGGACCCCTGTCCTGAGTGGTTTAAAAATAATTACCGAAGAGGTTCAGATTTGTTACCCTTTGTGATTATACACAACCCTATACGGGGCACCTGGGTGGCTCAGTCGGCTAAGTGTCTGACTTCGGCTCATGATCTTGAGGTTCGTGAGTTCGAGCCCCGTGTCCAGCTCTGTGCTGACACCTCAGAGCTGGAGCCTGCTTCCGATTCTGTGTCTCCCTCTCTCTGCCCCTCCCCTGCTCATGCTCTGTCTCTCTCTCTCTCTCTCTCTCTCTCAAAAATAAATAAACATTAAAAAAAATTAAAATAATGCTTCTGGTAGAGAAGCAGGAAAAAGTTATAGGGATTTGCAAAGTTGTCTACGTGTTATTGCCCCACACAGCTTGGAGCAAGTTACGTAACCACTCCTTGCCTCTGTTTCCTCGTTTGCAATATGCAAAAAGACGGTAGCTTTATGCTGTAGTGCTCTCTGGGAAATGAAATGCTTAACCTGTATAAAACACTTTGGAATAGTACAGTCGTCCCTTGAACTTGGGTGTGAACTGCACGTGTCCACTTATATGCAGATTTTTAAAAATAAATGTGCCACAGTACAGTACATGTATTTTCTCTTATTATTTTCTTAAAAGCATTTGCTTTTCTCTAGTATTATTGTAAGAATATGGGAAAAAATACGTGTAACATACAACATATGTGTCAATCGGCTATATACGTCATCAGTAAGGCTTCTGGTCATGAGTAGTCTATTTGTAGTTGAGTCTGGGGGGAGTCGAAAGTTACACGTGGATTTTTGACTATTGTAGAAGGTTCCTCTCCTAACCCACATGTTGCTCCAGGGTCAGCTGTACTTGGCCCCTAACGTGCTCAGGAAGTGTTTAGTTATTCTTACGATCACTATAAATTTAAGAAAATGAAACAAGAAGTCTCTAGTTTCTTCAGATCGACATTCCCTTGTATACTACCAATCAACACGTAGTTAGTAATAAACCAAGAGTTTGACTTTTATCGTTCTCCCATGACTGAATGGTGTTACTCAGATTATAGGAATATCGTGCTTCCCACACAAAGGCTTGCCGTACAACCAGCCTCCTATGGAGGCACAAAGAAATTCTCAGTGTGTGTGCTCATTTATCACGATGTCAGTCACTCCTGACCCAGTCACTTGTTTTGGGAAGAAAAGAAGGGCTGCATCCTTGGTCTCTGTTTTTGGTTGAATTGTGTCCTCCCTAAAAGATATGTTGATACAGATCAATGGAACAGGACAGAGAGTCCAGACATAAACACATGCATATATGGTTAACTCATCTATGACAAATGAGGCAGGAGTATACAAAGGGGAAAAGGTGGTCTCTTCAACAAATGGTGTGCAGAAACCTGGACAGCCACATGCCAAAGAATGGCACTAGACTGCTTTCCTACACCATTTACAAAAGTGAATTCAAAATCGATTGAAGATGTGAATGTGAGACGTGAAACCACGAGACTCCTAGAAGAAAACAGGCATTATTATCTCTTGGACATCAGCCTTAGCAACATACTTGAGATATATGTCCTCAGGCAAGGGAAACAAAAGCAAAAATAAACTGTAAGGGCTGCACCAAAGTAAAAAGTTTTTGCAAAACAAAGGAAGCCACTAACAAAATGAAAAGGCAACCTATTGAACACGAGAGAGGAGATATTTGCAAATGATTTATCTGATAAGGGGTTAATATTCAAAATGTATAAAGAACTTCTACAACTCACACCCCCATGTTTATTGCAGCATTATTTACAATGGCCAAGATTGGGAAGCAACTCAAGTGGCCATCAGTAAATGAATGGATAAAAATGTGCTGTATATACACACACCCAGTGGAATATTACTCAGCCATAAAAAGGAATGAACGCTTGCCATTTGCAACAACATGGATGGACCTAGAAGGTATGATGCTAAGTGAAATAAGTCAGTCAGAGAAAGACAAATAGCATATACTTTCGCTTATATGTGGACTCTAAAAAACAAGACAAACAAGCAAAAAGAGAAAAAGACTCATAAACAGACTCTGGTGGTTGCCCCAGGGGAGGGGTTGGATGGGCAAAATGGGTGAAAGGGATTAAGAGGTATAAACTTCCAGCTATAAAATCAGTAAGTCATGGAGATGAAAAGCACAGCATAGGGGATATAGTCAAAGCCTTGCACTAATGTTGGATGGTGACAGATGGTGACTATACTTCTTGTGTGAGCACTGAGTGATGTATAGAGTGCTGAGTCACAGTGGCACCTGGGTGGCTCAGTTGGTTGAGTGTCCAACTCTTGACCTCAGGGTTGGGAGTTCTAGTCTCACATTGGGCATGGAGCCTTCATAAGAAAAAAACAAAAGAATTCTTGAGCCACCATGTTGTGCAAAAACCAATGTAACATTGTATGTCAACCGTCCTTAAATCATAAAAAAAATTTTTTTAAGCTGTGGTGAAGTCCTAACCCCAGTACTTGAGAGTGTGACCCTATTTGGAAAAAGGGTCATTGAAGATATAATTCCTTGTCATACTGTAGTAGGATGGACCCTTAATCAACATGACTGGTGTCCTTGAGGAAGAGAAGAGACGTAGACATGGAGGGAAGATGTCCATGTGAAGACAGAGGCAGAGACTGGAATGACTCCTGGGGCCACGAGAAGCTGGAAGAGACAAGTGAGGATCTTCTACGGAAGGCTTCAGAACAGGCATGATGCTGTTTGTGACACGGTGATTTTGGACGTCTAGCCTCCATGATGGGGAGAGAGTAAGTTTCAGTTTGTGGGCATAATACAGGCTCCTAGACCGGAAAGTAGAACCAACAGGCAAGTCTCCGGTCAATCGAAGAGAAGAGCCAGCGCTTCGCTGTAGGAATCCAAGTTGTCTGCAAAACCAGCCTCCATGAAGTGGGTCCATCGCTTAGGGATGCTTGAGCCTGGGAAGCGAGGTGTTGCAAAGTTGATCCAGCCCTTTGGGACTAGAAAGAGATAGAATGAGGTTGGCGGGCCTTCTTAGGGAGGTGTTCCCTGACCCACCCCCCACCCCCTGCCTAGAGTTCACCCTCCCTCCCTCTGTCCTCTTACCTGCCCTGTCTTCATGGCACCAGCCGACACACGTCACCTTTATTTGTTTCCTGTCTAACTTCCCAAGAACAGCTTCTACAACTAGAACGGAAACTCCACGAGAACAGGGACCACAAGGAATATTTTTCAAGGGTTCTTTTGTGCCCCCCTGTAATTGTACACAGGTGATTGTAAAAAAAATTAGTTTTTTGTGTCTCCCTGTATTTTTCACATAGTTTTATATTTTTAAAAAAATTTTTAATGTTTATTTTTGCAAGAGAGGGACAGAGACAGAGACAGAGACAGAGACAGAGACAGAGCAGGGGAGGGGCAGAGAGAGAGGGAGACACAGAATCTGAATCAGGCTCCAGGCTCTGAGCTGTCAGCACAGAGCCCGACGTGGAGCTTGAACTCACGGACCCTGAGATCATGACCCAGGCTGAAGCTGGACGCTCAACCGACTGAGCCACCCAGGTGCCCCAGTTTTTGTCTTTTAAATCAGCAAAGGGTATTAAAAACTATAAGCTTAAGGGGCTGGTGGTGGGGACTCAAGCTCTCTTTAAAGTGTCATTCACCATTTGTGTCTTCAGTGTATACTAGATTCTTGATGAATATTTTTTTAAGTTTATTTATTTTGAGAGAGAGAGAGGGCAGGGGAGGGGCAGCGAGAGAAGGAGAGAGAGAATCCCAAGCAGGCTCTGAGCTGTCAGCACAGAACTCGACGTGGGGCTCGAACCCATGAATGGTGAGGTCATGACCTGAGCTGAAATCAAAAGTTGGATGCTTAACCGACTGAGCCACCCAGGTGCCCCTGAATATTTTTTGAATGAATCATTGGATAAATGATATTACGATATTCTCTGTGTGTAATTCACCTTCCCCGCTCCTGCCCTCCCCCCAGTATTCAGTAACTTCTTTTTTGGAAAGTACTGCCTTTCTCAGCCATGCTGAAGGAAACCCAACGAAAGGATCTGGCCAGGCCTGGGCCATACAAGAAGGGGCATGTCCCCACTGGAAGCCCCGCAGTCCCCAATAGCCAGGTTTTATCACATTCCTGGAATCTTGGTTCAGTACTGGCTTTGCTCTGCTGTACTAAATGTTTCCTCATCATATGCTCACATGCCAGGCCTCCGTTGGACAGGAGCATAAGAGAACGTTGGCAGATTCCAGTAGATGTAAATGGGTTAATGTGAGTGACATTGTTAACTGCTGTTCTATTCGTTCACAAATTCTGGAAGGCCATCAAAAATTGTAAGTTTGGATCTAGAAGCTGGTTGTGCATTTTAAGAAAACCTGCATAATATCCTCACTGATAAAAACAAAGAAGCCTAAAACTGGGGGTAAGTGTGGCACACGGGACTCCGCTAAGACCCTAAGGAGTCCCAAGAGGAGAGCCGTTCAACATTATGAGAAATTCTGAAGTCCTCCATTTTGCCATCCTTAGAACAACTGTGCTTGAATACAAGGTTACTAGCACACAAACGAACAAATGGCTTCACTTTGTGCTCAGCCAGACAGACTCCCTTGCCAATCAGGCTAACCCTGAAGCCACAGAAGGAACTTGTCCTGAATTTCCCTGAGAGCCAACAGCATTAAGAACCATTAAACAGGGAGAATGAAATCCCCCAATATGGCGCACGCTCCCCCACCACATGGCCTGGCAGCTTAAGCCAAAGGCAGAAACAGGCAATGCCTGTCGTCAGCTGTTCCAGGGGAAAGGCTCCAAAATGATCTAACACTCAACTTTGTTTACATTCAGCCCATCTTGCCGGAGAAGTCTGCCCACCCTTCTGGTGGCGTAAGACCAATCTCCAGACTGGCAGTCACCGTCACCCCGAGGTTACCCTCCCGGTTCAGCCGTCACAGGACAGTCAGAAAAATTCACGTAACTGGAAGATGAGGAACATAGATCCTGGGAAGAGAAGATTCCGACAATCTTATCTAATTGCAAGACTTCGGAATTGGGCTTCTGTGCATAGAAACCAAGTGTATCTAGAGCCTCATGGTCAAGCAAATCCCTCGGCAAGGGTCACTGATGAGATCATCTGTCAGAGTGCAGAGCCTGGATCAGATGACCTCGAGGAACCCTGACCCCTGTGAGCCTCACCGTCTCTGTTGTGATGTGGGCTCCTTGCTTATTAAATAGTTAGAAAGATAATAACTGAGAATGCCAAAACTAGCCAGTATTAAGTGACAAAATGCATACATGTAATTTTATTTAATTAGAAGCGAAGAACCTCTTTACACAATGCTTGGTGCACTCTAAACTCCAGAATTGTCCCTCTGCTCAGCATTGCTGATCTCCTTGTTGATCTTGCCAGACACCCTAGAAGGAACAGAAACGGTTTAATTTAATTTAATTTTTTTATTTCTTTAAACTGATTTTTTTTTTTTAGTGTTTATTTATTTTTGAGACAGCGAGAGAGACAGTGTGAGCAGGCGAAGGGCAGAGAGAGAGGGAAGCAGGCTTCAGGTTCCGAGCTGTCAGCACAGAGCCCGACATGGGGCTCGAACTCGTGAACCAAGAGATCATGACCTGAGCCGAAGCCGGACGCTTAGCTGACTGAGCCGCCCAGGCGCCCCAGAAATGGTTTAATTTTAACCCAAATCCATCTTCTTCTGAATAAAAGATTTTTCTTCAAGATTTGCTCCAGTCGTTTGAGCTAAAGTGACTATGCCCTATATTTACGTAGCACTGCTAACTTTACCAGACTTGCTTTTTTCTAGGGTCTGTCTGGAATATAAGCTCCTGAGTTCACTGCTGTGTCTTCTGGAACCGTGTGCAGCACACAGTAGGTGCCCTTCAGGATTTTGGACCCATTCACTCTATGACAACTGTATTAACTTTCAAAGCTACGGTTAGATATTTTTGGTAGGTTGGTGTCCTCGTGAAAGAAATAGTTTCGCCTCCAGCCAATCCCTGTAAGTCTATCAGATTACGTACCTCACAAATGTGCTCTTTGAAACAAACTTGAGCTGCGTTGAGAAGCCCAGTTTTGAAAAGTCTTACTGTCTCCTCCAACAAAACAAAAGTTCAAAAAATTGCATGAAGAGAGCATGCATGACTCAGCCCTGGAGGCTGAGTCAGTTGAGCGTCAGACTCTTGATTTCGGCTCAGGTCATGATCTCATGATTCGTGAGTTTGAGCCCCACGTCGGGACCTGCACTATCAGTGCAGAGCCTTCTGGATTCTCTCTCTCTTTCCCTCTCTCTCTCTGCCCCTCACTCACTCACTCTCTCTCTCTCAAAATAAATAAATAAACTTAAAGAAAAAAGAAATTGCATTAAGAATTCGTAATTGTTTACTTTTCCCATCAGAGTCACACATTTCGCCATGTTGTTATTTAAGGAGACGTCACCATATTGTAATACTTCCTCTTTTCTGTCAGATAAAGAAAGTGTAAACACATCGGCAAAAGGGGAACTGTGGTTTTATCTGAAACACTAATCTATTTAGAGAGAACAAACCTGCCACCTTAAAATTTCTGTGACCCAGATGCATTTTGCTGTATGCGAGCAAGGCACTACTATTACTGTTTGGTAAAAGACCAATCTCTCTCTCTGTCTCTCTGTCTCTCTGTCTCTGTCTCTATCTATTGAAAGAGAGGTTTTTGCAGTGGCTTAATACTTCTTCAGTGTTATTTGTCATACATGTAAGAGCAAAGATAGGTTGGTGCTGTGCAATGACGCAGAATAACACCTGTGTTTCACATACATATAAAACCCCCAGAGTGCAATTTATTTCCATTTGGAGTATTAAGGCTATACAAGAACTGGTTGGCCATGCAGGACAAGGCATTGTCTTCACGTCTGTCCCCTAATTCAGGTCGGTTCTCAGTAGTTCACGGGAGCTAACTATCATCCAAACGGTACGAGTACCTGCAAAAGAAAAGGATCTATAAAGATCTCTTGAGCTCAAATGTTTTTATTTCATTTATCCTTTAAAAAACATCATGAAGGTGAACTTCTTGACTTGATTCACTTATTGGAACTCGCAGTAGGGTCAATTAATGGTGAAGAAAAAGTATCAACTTCAAAATGTGGGGTGAAACTCTTACAGAGTATGTACTTAACTCAAAATTGCCACCTTTAACAGTATCATTAAAGAAGAAATTATATACCTGTCATTCTTGTAATTAGACAGAACCCTCCCTGAGAAGTTATCCATGTGCTAAAAGCCACCTCCAACGGTGCCAGCCTGGAATCTGTCTATTCCGTTAATACGGCGATCTTGCGTTGCTATCTATTGTTTTACATGCACGTGAGTATTCAGTAAAAGCTTTTTAAATAAACGAATTCTACCTTCCTATGGGGCATGCTTTTATATCCTACTGCCCATTATTGCCACTCTACACCTCTTCCGTTCCATAAAATGTAAGGTCATTGCTATATAAGCTGCTTGTATTCAAGTGAGTCGCTCTAACAGCTCTCTCCATGCTCACTGGCAGGCTCTGCGTCTCTTTTCCAGACCATCAGGGAATCTTTCCAGCATGCTTCCTTTCTCCCCTCCTAAGTTGACTCAACCTCCCCACCCCACGCCACACACACCTGCTAACTTTGCTTAGAGTCCCTTTGCTTCTGACCCAGCATTCACCCATCGCCCTGGTCCCTCTGATAGATGAAAGATGCTTTGGACTCTCTTCTTGGGTGCTGCCCTTGGGCCCCTCATCCAGCAGCCTGGAAAAGACAGCCAGTCCCAGCCTGGGTGGGACAGTCAGACAGCTCAGACTTGGTGGCAAAGGTGAGCTGAGCACTGTGACCATTGACTTCCAGGTTGACTGACCGGTTAGCAAAGCATCTTCTCGCTCACTTTACCACTCAATTAAGGGAAAGATCTTCACAGGAAGACAGAGGAATACCTCAGGGCATGGGAGCTTAGTTTAGTGTCTAATACTGTGCTGTGCGTAAGTGTCTGTTGTCCTGGCAGATTGTGGTGCAATGATCCCTCTTGTCTGTACCTTTGTAACCTTAGACAAATCTAAACTTCTCTTTAAGGAAACCCATGCATCATTTCCCTCTCCGGTTACTTCATAGGGCAGTCGGGGTGGGGCCAGGAGCCACAAATCCCTGTCTAACAAATTAAAGCAATATCTATATTATGGGCTTGGTCTTTCATAACAGAAGAAAGCCTGCAGTTAGCGGTGCTCAGGTCAGACTTCTTGCCTCCAGCCGCGTGTCCACCTATGGTGAATACAGATGAGTGGTTTGGGCGTGGGGCTCACCATCACAGGCCCTGGTGACCTAGGAGCAGGAGGAGGATTAGTGATGCCATGTGACCACTTTACATCTCTATTTGGCAAATGGTACTACCACCCCTCAAGTCACCCGAGTTAGAAATCTGGTGGTCATCCTAGACTCTTCCTCTGCCCCATCTCACTCCAATTTGTTTACCAAGTCCTGAAGGCCTCACTTCCTAAATACCATTCGAATCCTTCCCTTTCCTTTCAGGGCCTCTGCCACTGATTGGCTTTTTGAGGTGGGCCTGTATTGCTATAAACTTCCCTCATTTATTTATTTAAAAAAATTTTTTTTAATGTTATATTTTTGGGGGGGGGGTGGGGGCTGGGGTGGGGAGAGGCAGAGAGAGAGGGAGACACAGAATCTGAACCAGGTTCTAGGCTCTGAGCTGTCAGCACAGAGCCCGATGAGAGGCTCAAACTCACAAACCATGAGATCATGACCTGAGCAGAGGTCAGACGTTTAACCGACTGAGCCACCCTCTTAGAACAGCTTTTGCTGCATCCCAAAGGTTTTGGACAGTTGTGTTTTCATTTTCATTTGTTTCCATATGCTTTTTGATTTCTCCTTTATTTCCTGGTTGACTCATTCATGGTTTTTAGTAACACGTTACTTAACCTCCATGTATTCGCCCTCTTTCCAATTTTTTTCTTGTGGTTGACTTCCAGTTTCATAGCACTGTGGTCAGAAAGGTTGCATGGTATGATTTCGATCTTCTTGAATTTGTTGAGGCTTGTTTTGTGGCCTAAAATGTAATATTTTCTGGAGAATGTCCCATGTGCACTTTAAAAGAATGTGTATTCTGGGGTGCCTGGGTGGCTCAGTTGGTTAAGTGTCTGGCTTCAGCTCAGGTCATGATCTTACGGTTGGTGAGTTTGAGCCCCACGTTGGGCTCTCTGCTGATAGCCCAGAACCTGGAGCCTGCTTCAGATTCTGTGTCTCCCTCTCTTTCTGCCCCTTCCCTACTCTCTCTCTCTCTCTCTCTCTCAAAAATAAATAAACATTAAAAGAATGTATATTCTGTTGCTGTAGGGTGGAATGTTCTGAATATATCTGTTAAATTCATCTGGTCCAGTGTGTCATTCAAAGTCATTATTTCCTTGTTGATTTTCTCTTTAGACCATCTGCCCATTGATGTAAGTGGGGTATAAAGTCCCCTACTATTACTCTATTATTATCAATTAGTTCCTTTATGTTTGCTATTAATTGTTTCATATACTTGGGTGCTACTATGTTGGGTGTATAAATATTTACAATTGTTATATCTTCTTGTTGGACTGTCCCCTTTGTTATTATATAGTGTCCTTCTTTGTCTCTTGTTAGTGTCTTTGTTTCAAAGTCCAGCTTGTCTGATAAAAGTGTTGCTATTCCAGTTTTCTTTTGATATGTATTTGCATGATAGATGTTTCTCCATCTCCTTCCTTTCTTTCTTTCTTTCTTTCTTTCTTTCTTTCTTTCTTTCTTTCTTTCTTTCTTTCTTTTTTCTTCTAAGAGAAAGTGAATGAATGCATGTGTCAGCAGAGTGGGGCAGAGGGAGAGAGAGGATCTCAAGCAGGCTCCACACCTAGCATGGATCCCCATGTGGAGTTTCATCTCACAACCATGAGATTATGACCTGAACCGAAATCAAGAGTTGGATGCCTAATTGAGCCACTCAGGAGCCCCTCCATCCCCTCACTTTCAATCTGCAGGTGTCTTTAGGTCTGAAACGAGTCTCTCGTGGGCAGCATATAGATGGGTCTTGGTTTTTTATTTTTATCTGTTCTGACACCTTATGTCTTTTGATTGGAGCTTTTAGTCTATTTACATTAAAAGTAATTATTAGTTTAAAAGAAGATTTTATTTTTAAGTAACCTCTCACCCAAAGTGGGGCTCAAACTTACATCCCTGAGATCAAGAGTCACATGCTGTACCGACTGGGCCAGCCAGGTGCCTCTCAAAGTAATTATTGATAGATATGTATTTATTGCCATTTTATTACTTGTTTTGTGGTTGTTTCTGAAGGTTTCTTCTGATCCTTTCTAGTCTTTCTCTCTTTGATGGCTTGCTCATTTTCTTTACTGATAAATTTGGATTTATTTCTCTTTATTCTTTGCATATTTGTTAGTGGTTTTTGATATATGGTTACCATTAGGTGTGTGTATAACCTCTTCTGCATATAGCAGTTTATATTAAATTGATAGTCGCTCAAGTTTGAACCCATTCATTACTCCTCTCTCCTCCATGTTTTAGGTATACGGTGTCATATTTTGTATCTTTATTTTGTGAGTTCCTTGGCTGATTTTTGGCAGAAATATTCATTTTTACTGCTCTTGTGTTTGCTATCTTCATACTGTCATTTTTGGTCTTTTCTTTAGACTCAAAGAGTCCTCTTTAATATTTCTTACAGGGCTGGTTTAGTGGTCATGAACTCCTTTAGTTTTTGTTGGTTTGTCTGGGAAACTCTTTATCTCTCCTTCTATTCTGAATGACAGCCTTGCTGGATAGAGTATTCTTGGCTGCGGGTTGTTCCCATTTAGCACATTGAGTATGTCATGTCACTCCCTTCTGGTTTGGAACTTTCTGCTGAAAAGTCCACTGGTAGCCTTATGGGGTTTCCTTTGTAGGTAACTGCCTTCTTTTGTCTTGCTGCTTTTAATATTTTTTCTTTATCGCTGTATTCTGCCTTTTTTTTTAAAGTTTATTTATTTTGAGAGAGAGTGTGAGCTGGGGAGGGGCAGAAAGAGATTGGGAAAGAGAGAATCCCAATCAGACCCCACGTTGTCACCACAGAGCCCAATATGGGGCTCAAACCCATGAACCATGGGATCATGACCTGAGCCAAAACCAAAAGCCGATGCTTAATGGACTGAGCCACCACCCAGGCACCCCTTTTTTTCCCTCCTGTTTGTTCAGCTTGATTACTTTCCATTGCCCTGTTCTCTAGGCCATTAATTTGTTCCTCTGCTTCTTCTGGCCTGGTGTTCATTCCATCAAGTGTATTTCTCATTTTGTTTATTGAGCCCCTAAACTCTGCCATGTTATTCCTTATCTCTACATTAAGGGTCTCCTTCATATCTTCCACTCTTGTCTCAAGTCCAGTGAGAATCCTTATGATCAGTGTTTTAAATTCCCCATCAGACATGTTATTGTATCTGTTTTGCTTACATCTCTGGCTTTGCCTTGTCCTGTTCTTTCATTTGGGACAAATTCCTCTTTCTTCTCATCTTGTCTAAGTCTCAGTGCCTGTTTCTGTGTGTTAGGAAAGTCAGCTACATTTCCTGTTCTTGGGGGTAATGGCCTTATGAAGAAGAGGTCCTGTAGTGCTCTGTAGCGTAGGGTCCCCTGTTCTCCGGGGCCTGACACTTCTGGGACTGTCTCCAATGTGCACTGCGTGTGCTTTACTGTCTTGTCCTGCTCGCTTTGTCCTTCAGGTCAGTCATCTGCGGAGGCTGTCTCTGCCCGCTGTGGGCAGTGTTTGGTCCCTGGTGTGATGGCAGCGTGTTTTAACGAGGTGTGCTCTGGTCTGCTTCTGAAATGAGACCCGTCGCTACTGCCACTAGAACCGAGGCCTCACAAAACTCCTGGGTAGGGAGTCATGGTGCTGGCAGGGGTTTGGGCTGGTCTTCTGGGGGTGGGGCCCACCGCACCCGGACTGAGGCACACACGACTGGAGGGGGAGGTTCCATCAGAGTGTGGGGGAGGGGACTCGGTGTAAGCAAGGTAGGGAGTGTCCATGCGCACGGGTTCCTGAAGGTGGCCTTGTGCTCATGCTGAGGGTCAGAGGAGGAGGATGGTGCCGGCCAGTTCCTCTGTTCCTGGAGAGATCTCTCTGTGAATGCTGCCTCTCTGGGCTATGCGCCAAGATGAATGAATAAACTCCTCACTGTGTGCCCCAGGTGCTCTTCAGATTGCTGTTTCCATGCTGTATGTCTGCAGGCTGCTTGCCTGCTTTCTCTCCAAGAGTATCCCCAATGTCCTATAAGCTCTCCCCAAACCAAACATGCTGACCTTTAAAACTCTAGGCTTGAAGCCCCCCTGTTGGTTACAAGAACTCGGGAAATATGGCCCCTCTCACTTTCTGAGCCAATTTCTATGGGGGTTCATTTTCCCTGTCAGCTCCCCTGTGTGCCAGTCTGTCTCTGGCCCTTCCCCAAGAACATGGTTCCCATGGTACCATGGTACCACAGCAGCCACGATCTGTTTCTCCCCCAAACCGTGTCTCCACACTTTGTACCTTCTTTGATGTGGCCTCCTCTCCGACTTTAGTTGTGGAGTTTGTTCGCCAGTCTTCGGATCAATTTCTGGGATAGTTAGAATGATTTGACAGTTATCTAGTCATGTTCATGGAAGGAGGTGAGCCTAGAGGCCTCCTACTCCATCCCCATCTTCCCTGAAAAATCCCACCTCTGCCACTGATTTAATTCAGGTCTTCATCATTCATCACCAGAGCTGCTGAGCTTGGAACCTTGTCTCCTTGTGTCCACCTCCAAGCTGACGTCTTCTACCACATTCCTGGTATGCTCAGATTTCACTCCCCGCCTTGTCACCCACCCCAGTCCAGAAACTTTCAGTGACAGCCCCACTGCCTCAGGCTGAAGTTCAACCCCCCCCACACACATGGCACACTGCCCTGCTGCCTGCCCATCCCCACATGCCCTTCATTCCAGCTCCATCCATCTAATTTCAGTTTCCAGATCATATCACAGACTCACCCCCTTCAGGGATCATCCACGCCTTCCCCTCACCCTGCAGTGGCCATCACCTACTAATTACCTCCCCTCTCCCACTGCTTCAGCATTCATCTATCCACGGAACATTTACTGAGGCTTACCTTGGCCAGGTACTGTTTTGGGTGCCTCCCAGACAGGACTTCCTCCGCCCCCCCCGTAGGACTTAACCTCGGAGAGGTGTGGGTGGTGGTCATGGGAGGGGGTGGACAATGAGCAAAGTGGAATAACAAACTTCCCGCTCCCGAGGACAGAAGCGGTGTAGACCCGGGCGGTAGTAGTGGAGGCGACGGGACCAGGTACACTCTGGATGCAGCTTAAAGGCAGGTGTGACGGGATTTGAAGGGGAACCAGATGGGGGGTAAAAGAGAAAGAAAGGTGACACGGATGGTGTCAAGGCTTTTGATCTGAGCAGCTCTAAGAATGGGGCTGCCAGGAACTAAGGAAGGCAGGGAAGGCCTGGAGGAGTAGGCTTTGGGGAGAAGATCAGGAGACTGATTTGGCCTTGGAAAGTTTGAGATGCTTGAACACTCCATCCGGCATCTTCTGAAAGCCTTCCCGGCCTCTCTCCTCACTCAGAAGGTGCACTTGGCATCTCCTGTAACTCTGGCGATGTTGTTTGTTTTCGTTTTTCTTTTTTCTTTTTTTTATGCTGTCGTGGCCCTTGGCACACAGATGTTTTACATTGAGCATGTGTTGACTTGGACTAGAAAGCAAACCAGTCACTTCTGTTCGGGCAGCAAAGGAGTCATCGAAGTAGAACTTGCTCTTCTGGCACCAAGAACCAGAAGACAAGGACAAAATATGTAAAGTGACTGTGCTCAGATACGGGGACACTCGGCCACGGAGCATGTGGTCCCTGAGGTGACGGAAACAAATGAGGTGAGCCCTACATTACCCCAGCTTTCTGCCTGGAGGCGATTTTTACACCACTGGGCAGGGAATGGGAGCCCAAGCAGAATCGAAGAGACCTTGCTGAGATGAAGAGGCAAAGATTGGGGGTTGGGGATGGCGGTAAGGTGATTTGCAGTTTGTGGGACAGCATATCGAAGAGGAGGAGGCTACATAAAGAAAGTGCTCCCAAGGGGCGCCTGGGTGGCTCAGTCGGTTAAGTGTCCAATTTCGGCTCAGGCCATGATCTCGTGGTTCGTGGGTTCGAGCCTCGTATCAGGCTCTGTGCTGACAGCTTAGAGCCTGGAACCTGCTTTGGATTCTATGTCTCCCTCTCTCTCTGCCCCTCCCTGATTCATTCTCTCTCTCTCGCTCTCTCTCTCTCTCTCTCTCTCAAAAATAAATAAATATTAAAAAAAATTTTTTTAAAGAAAGCAGGTGAGGGGCACCTGGGTGGCTCAGTCGGTTAAGCGGCCGACTTCGGCTCAGGTCATGATCTCGAGGTCCGTGAGTTCGAGCCCCGCGTCAGGCTCTGTACTGACAGCTCAGAGCCTGGAGCCTGTTTCAGATTCTGTGTCTCCCTCTCTCTGACCCTCCCCGTTCATGCTCTGTCTCTCTCTGTCTCAAAAATAAATAAACGTTAAAAAAAATTAAAAAATAATAAAAAAAGCAGGTGAATTGGAAAAAAAAAAAAGTGCTCCCGAAATAGGGATCCCCTAGAGACTTTGCATGGGTACCAATCTGGGTGTGTAAGGGTGAAACACCATAGAACCTGGAAAGAACTGGTGGGAATCTATAGGCTGAAAGTTTCCAAAGCTGAGATACGGTCTGGGAAACCTGAGTTCTTAGCCTGCAGGGTGGAAGGCCCTTTTGAACACCCGGGGTACTGAGTAAAGACCCCTGAAGGGTCACTGTCTCAGTAGAAGGGCTGAATTAGCCCTACTGGAAAGGCCTAAAACAAACAAAAAACCAACCAACCAAACAAATAAACAAACAAAGACCAACCCCATCTGCAAATAGCTGACCAACAAAACAGACTTTAATACTCCGTATACAAAGCTATACTCATGAAAACAGCATGGTACTGGTACAGGATAACATACAGACCAAGGAAACAGAGTCTAGAAATTCATCCAGATAGATACAGCCAACTGATTTTCTTGGCGGTAGACACTCTATGGCTACTTTATTGAGACCTCGTAATGGTTGTTTGGGGGCATTGGTTAATGCTTACGTATAAAAATTCCGAGCAAAAGTTATCGTGACCATGTTTCATGGCATAAGACTCTGGACTTCAGTCACCTGTTTGTGCTGTGCTGTAATGGACTCAGAACTATTCTCTAAAATCATATGTGCTCTGCTACAAACATTCCCTTGGCCCTTCTTGGCGCATTAGATTTTTAGTCAGTCAAGTGGCCTACTTCTAACTAAAGTATCGGGATCTGTTCTTAATCAGCACCATAAAATAATTCTCACTCTTTCAAAATTTACATATTGAACAATTACTACATGGTAGGCACTTCAGACACTGCTTGGGAGTATAACTTCCAAGACTACCTATCAATAGTGTGGTTACAAGATAGCATTTAGGAGTGACGGTCTCACATACAAGTACGCAATTCATTTCCCTACTCAATCTACGATTACCTCAAGTAAGCCAAACTCTAAGCTTGATACATGCCTAGACCTCACAGTTTTGCCTTTTCACAGTGACCCATGTGCTAGCCCTGTGCTCTGTGGACCGAACCAAGTGGTGTAACAGAAAAAAATGTGGTTTAAACTCATTGGGTTGCATGGAAATGTAGACCCACTGAAGTTTCCTCAAAACTATATTATTGTTTTGTATTGTTTTGTTTCAAGATTTTATTTAAATTCCAGTTAGCCTAGAGTGTAATATTGGTTTCAGGAGTAGAATTCAGTGATTCATCACTTACATAAAATACCCAGGGCTCATCACAACAATGCCTTCCTTAATACCCATCCCCCATCCAGCCCATTCCCCACCCACCTCCCTCCATCAACCTTCAGTTTGTTCTCTACAGTTAAGAGTCTGTTTTATGGTTTGCCTCCCCCCCCCCACGTTAATCTGTTTTGTTTCTCAAATTCCACATGACTGAAATCGTATGGTATTTGCCTTTCTCTGACTGACTTACTTTGCTTAGCATAATATACTCTAGCTCCATCCAAATGGCAAGATTTCATTCTTTTTGATGACTGAGTGATATTCCATTGTATGTATATACCACATTTTCCTTATCCATTCATTGGTCAATGGACAGTTTGGCCCTTTCTGTAATTTGGCTATTGTTGATAATTCTGCTATAAGCATTGGGGTGCATGTGTCCCTTTGAATCAGTATTTTCGTATCCTTTAAGTCAACACCTGGTAGTGCAATTAATGAATCATAGGGTAGTTCTATTTTTGACTTTTTGAGGAACCTCCATACTGTTTTCCAGAGTGACTGCACCAGTTTGCATTCCCACCAAGAGTACAAGGTTTCCCTTTCTCCACATCCTTTTCAACACCTGTGTTGTCCCTGTCAACTTCCTGTGCTGTTAATTTTAGCCATTCTCAGAGGTGTGAGGTGATATCTCATTGTAGTTTTGATTTGTATTTCCCTGATGATGAGTGATGTTGAGCATCTTTTCGCGTATCTGTTGGCCACCTGGATGTCTTCTTTGGAGAAATGCCTATTCATGACTTCTGCTCATTTTTTAACCGGATTATTTGGTTTTTGGGTGTTGAGTTTGATAAGTTCTTTATAGATTTTGGATACTAACCTTTTGTCAGATATATTATTTGCAAATATTTTCCCTGATTTCTTAGGCTGCTTTTTAGTTTTGTTGATTGTTCCCTTTGCTGTGCAGAAGCTTTTTATCTTGATGAAGTCCCAATAGTTCATTTTTAGTTTTGTTTCCCTTGCCTCCAGCAACGTGTCTAGTAAGAAGTTGCTCAGGCCAAGGTCACAGAGGTTACTGCCTGTGTTCTCCTTCAGGATTTTGATGGTTTCCTGGTTCACATTTAGACCTTTAATCCATTGTGAATTTATTTTTGTGTATGGTGTAAGAAAATGGTCCAGTTTCGTTCTTCCGCATGTTGCTGTCCAGTTCTCCCAACACCGTTTGCTGAAAAGACTACCTTTTTTCCATTGGATATTTCCTGCTTTGTCAAAGATTAGCTGGCCATATAGTTGTGGGTCTATTTCCATTGATCTATGTGTCTGTTTTTGTGCTACTACCATACTGTCTTGATGACTACAGCTTAATAATATAGCTTGAGGTCCAGAATTGTGATGCCTCCAACTTTGCTTTTCTTTTTCAGGATTACTTTGGGTATTTAGGGTCTTCTGTGGTTACACAGAAATTTGGGGATTGCTTGTTCTAGCTCTGTGAAAAATGCTGGTGGTATTTTGATGAGGATTGCATTCAACGCGTAGAATGTAGTATAGACATTTTTAACAATGCTTGTTCTTCCAATCCATGAACATGGAATGTTTTTTCATTTCTTTATGCCTTTTTCAATTTCTTTCATAAGTTTTCTATAGTTTTCAGTGGAAAGATCTTTTACTACTTTGGCTAGGTTTATTCCCATCCTATGGTTTTTGGTGCAATTGTAAATGGGGTAAATTCTTCTTTCTGCTACCTCACTGTTGGTGTAGAGAAATGCAACTGATTTCTGCATGTTGATTTTATATCCTGTGATTTTGCTGAATTCGTGTTTCAGTTCTAGCAGTTTTTTGGTGGAGTCTTTCGAGTTTTCCATATAGAGTACCATGTCACCTGCTAAGAGTGAAAGTTCGACTTCTCCCTTGCCAATTTGTATGCCCTTTATTTCTTTTTGTTGTCTGATTGCTGAGGCTAGGACTTCCAGTATTATGTTGAACAGCAGTGCTGAGAGTGAACATCCCTGCCGTGTTCCTGACCTTACGGGGGGAAAGCTCTCGGTTTTTCCAATTGATAAGACTAGCTGTGGGTCTTTCATATATAGCCTTCATGGTGTTGAGGTGTGTTCCCTCTATCCCTATGTTCTTGAGGGGTTTTGTCAAGAAATGATGCTCTATTTTGTCCAGTGCTTTTTCTGCATCTATTGAGAGGATCATGTGGTTCCTGTGCTTTCTTTATTAATGTGGTGTATTACACTGATTGATTTGTGGATATTGAAGCACCCCTGCAGCCCAGGAATAAATCCCACTTAATCGTGGTAAATAATTCTATTAATGTATTGTTGGTTTTCATTTGCTAGTATCTTGTTGAGAATTTTTGCATCCATGGCCATCAGGGAAAATTGGTCTGTAATTCTTTTTAGTGGGGTCTTTGGTTTTGGAATCAAGGTAATGCTAGCCTCAGAGAGTGAGTTTGGAAGTTTTCCTTCCATTTCTATTTTTTGGAATAGCTTCAAAAAAATAGGCATTAACTCTTTTTAAAATGTTTGGTAGAATTCCCCTGGAAAGCCATCCAGCCCTGGACTCTTGCTTGTTGGGAGATTTTTGATTACTGATTCAATTTCTTTATTGGTTATGAGTCTGATCAAATTTTCTATTTCTTCCTGTTTCAGTTTTGGTAGTTTATGTGATTCTAGGAATTTATCCATTTCTTCCAGGTTTCCCAGTTTGTTGGCATATAATTGCTCATAATATTCTCTTAATTTTTTTTTCATGTTTATTTATTTTTGAGAGAGATAGAGTGCGAGCGGGAGAGGGGCAGAGAGAAAGGGAGACACAGACTCTGAAGCAGGCTCCAAGCTCTGAGCTGTCAGCAGAGAGCCCGACACGGGGCTCGAACTCACAAACTGCAAGATCATGACTTGAGCCAAAGTCAGACGCTTATCTGAATAAGCTATCCAGGTGCCCCCGCTCATAATATTCTATTATTATTGTTTGTATCTCTGATGTGTTGGTTATGTTCTCTCCTCTTCCATTTGTGATTTTATTTATTTGGGTCATTTCCGTTCTCTTTTTGATAAATCTGACTGGGGATTTATCAATTTTGTTAATCCTGTCAAAGAACCAACTCCTAGTTTCTTTGATCTGTTCTATGTTTGGTTTTTTTTGTTTTGTTTTTTAATTTCAGTATCATTGATTTCTGTTCTAATCTTTATTATTGCCCTTCTTCTGATGGTTTTTGGGCTTTATTTGCTGTGCTGTCCTCTTTCCAGCTTCTTTAGGTGTAAGATTAGGTTGTGTATTTGAGAGCTTTCTTCCTTCTTTAGGAAGGATTGCTAAATACTTCTGTCTTATGACTGCCTTTGCTGCATCCCAACGGTTTTGGACTGTCGCGTGTTTTCATTTCATTGGCTTCCATGTATTTTTTAATTTCCTTTTTAATTTCTTGGTTACCCCTTTCATTCTTCAGTAGGATGTCCTTTAACCCCCAGTATTTGTGGTCTTTGTAAGTTTTTTCTTATGGCTGATTTCAAGTTTCACAGTGTTGTGGTCTGAAAATATGCATGGTATGATCTCTATCTTTTTCTACTTGTGCAGGGCTGATTTGTGACCCAGTATGTGATTTATTCTGGAGAATGTTCCATGTGCACTTGAGAAGAATATGTATTCTGCTGCTTTTTTTTTCTTTTTTCTTTTAAATGATTACTTTTCAGAGAGAGAGAGAGGCGAGCACACATGGGGGAGAGGCAGAGAGACAGGGTGACAGAGGATCTGAATTGGGCTCTGTGCTGAGAGTAGAGGGCCCACTGCAGGCCTTGAACTCATGAACTGTGAGACCATGACCTGTGCTGATGTCAGACGCTTAATCAGCTGAGCCACCCAAGAGCCCCTCTGCTGCTTTAGGATGAAATGTTCTGGATATATCTGTTAAGTCTCTCTGGTCCAGTGTGTCATTCAAAGCCATTGTTTCCTTGTTGATTTTCTGCTCAGATGATCTGTCCATTGTTGTAAGTGGGGTGTGAAAGTCCCCTACTATTATTGTATTATTATCAATGCGTTTCTTTATGTTTGTGATTAATTGATTTATGTATTAGGGTGCTATCAAGTTGGGAGCATAAATAGCTATAATTGTTAGATCTTCTTGGTGGATAGACCCCTTAATTATGATATAATGCCCTTCTTCATCTCTTGTTACAGTCTTTGTTTTAAAATCTAGTTCATCTGATATAAGTATGGCTATTCTGGCTTTCTTTTGATGTCCAGTAGCATGATCAATTTTTCTCCATCCCCTCACTTTCAATCTGCAGGTGTCTTTAGCTCTAAAATGAGTCTCCTGTAGGCAGCATTTAGGTGTGTCTCATTTTTTTAAATCCATTCTGACACTACATGTCTTTTGATTGGAATATTTAGTCCTTTTACATTCAGACTAATTATTGATAAATATGAATTTAGTGTCATTGTATTACTTTTTTTGTCATTATTGCTGGAGGCTTCTCTGTTCCCTTCTGGTCTTTGTCACTTTCGGTCTTTCTTTCTTACTCAAAAGAGTCCCCTTTAATGTTTCTTGTAGGGCTAGTTTTGTGGTCACAAACTCCTTTAGTTTTTGTTTGTCTGGGAAATTCTTTATCTTTCCTTCTATTCTGAGTGACAGTCTTGCTGGATAGAGTACTCTTGGCTGCATATTTTTTTCCACTCAGCACGTTGAATATAGTATGCCACTTCCTTCTGGTCTGCCAAGTTTCTGTGGAGAAATCTGCTGCTAACCTTATTTGTTTTCCCTTGTAAGTTAGGGACTTCTTTTCTCTTGCTGCTTTTAGGATTTTTTCTTTATCTATATTTTGCAAATTTTACCATAATATGTCTTGGTGTTGGCCCACTTTTGTTGATTATGATCAGAATTCTCTATGCCTCCTGGATTTGGATATCTGTTTCCTTCCACAGTTTAGGTAAGTTTTTGGCTATAATTTCCTCAAATAAACCTTCCTCCCCTTTTCCCTCTCTTCTTCTGAGACTCCTGTGATACGAATGTTATACTTTATGGAGTCACTGAGTTCCCTAAATCTATATTCATGATCCAATATTTTTCTTTCCCTCTTCTTTTCGGCTTCATTATTTCTGTAATTTTATCTTCTACATCACTGATTCATTCCTCTGCTTCTCCCATCCTTGTGGTCATTACATCCAGTTGGTTTCACAATTCAGTTGTAGCATTTTTTATTTTGGCCTAATTTTTAGGCCTTTTATCTCTGGGATAAAGGACTCCCTGGTGTCTCCTATGCTTTTCTCAAGCCTGGCTAGTATCCTTGAGATTGTTTTAATTTCTGGATCAGGCATATTACTTATATCTGTTTCGATCAGATCCCTGTCCATGACCTTTTCTTGCTCTTTTTTTTGGGATGAATTCCTCCATCTTGGCATTTTGTCTTAGGTCTCTGTCTTCTTCTCTGTGTTAGGAAAGTCCTGTTGTTCCTGTTCCTGAGAGTAATGGCTATCTTAAGAAGAGGTCATATACTGTCCAAGGCCTGGCACTTGAGGAAGTATCTCTGGTGTATGCTGCATACACTCCACTGCTGTGTTTTGGCTGCTCTTTCTCTCAAATCAGTCCTCTGCAGAATTTTTCCTTGCCTGTAGTGGGGAGTGTTTGGACCTTGGCCAGAGTGTGGTGAGTTTTAACTAGGGTGCGCTCTGGTCTGCTTGTGAAAAGAGACCTGATGCTGTTTCCACTAGAGCTGAAGCTTTGCAGCACTCTGGTCAGTAGGCATGGTTTGTGTGGTGGGGTTTGTGCTGGTCTTCAGGGGGAGGGGCCTGGTGCTCTTGTTCTCAGGCACACTTGCCTGAGAAAAGCAGCACTTGCAGAGCACAGGGGGCTGGGGCTTGGTGTAAGTGGTTTAGACCGCCATTGTTGGTACTGGGCTGCTTACTGAAGGTAGTTTATGCTGAGGAGTGGGGGAGGAAAATGGCGCCAGCCATCTCCCTTGTCCTGGGAGAAGGGAGTTCATGCCTGCCACTGTTCAGGAAGCCCTCACAGAAGACCAAACATTCTCCTCTTGTGTGTTCCAGGTGTCCCTCAGATCCCTACCCTCACCTTGTCTGTGCCTGGGCTATCTGTCTGCCTGGCAGCACAGTGCACCTGTGTTTTATTCCAGCCAGGCCTGCTGAGTTTCAAAACTCCAAACTTCAGGAATATGCTATGACTGGGACCCGGGTCCTCTGGGGGAGGGTCTCACCATTCTGGGACCGGTGAAGTTTTGTCCCAGAAGGACAGCTGAACCAGGAGTGTGGGGCTTGGATAAAGCACAGCAAAAAACTGGTGTCCAGGTTAGCCACCCTCAACAGGTGTCTCTGCACTGATGCTAAGGGGCAGGGCAGCACAATGGCACCCACTGGTTCTTCTGTCCCCTGAGAGGCAGTTCCACCTCTCCCAAAGCACTCCAAGAACGGGGAAACATCTCTCACCATGCTTCCTGGGAGATCTTCAGATCCTGTCTGCTCCTGGGCCTCCACCCTCCTCCACAGGAGCACTGCAGCACCCTCCAGGCTCCACACCAACTGCATTGTGGACCTCTAAAACTCCAGTCTTTAAGGGGTGCCTGGGTGGCTTAGTCAGTTGAGCATCTGACTTCAGCTAAGGTCATGATCTTGCAGTTCGAGGCCCATGTTGGACTCTGTGTGGACAGCTAGGAGCCTCGAACCAGCTTCAGATTCTGTGTCTCCTTCTCTCTCTGTTCCTTCCCTGCTAGCGCTCTCTCTCTCTCTCTCTCTCTCAAAAATAAATAAAAATTACAAAATTTAAAAATAAATAAGTAAATAAAACACCGGACTTTGAGCCCTGCTGGTTGAAAAATTCATGATAATCAGCCCCTCTCATTTTCCCAGTCAATGGCTTTGGGGAAGTGTTTTCCCTGTGTATATCCCTATGTACTCCCCTCTCTCCATGACTAGGGCTTCCTCCCTTCCACAGCACCCATAACCCATTTCTCTGCAACTCCTACCTTCCACAGCGTGGCCTCTTCTCTCCCTCTGGTTGTGGAGTTTGTTCTGCCAGTCCTCAGATCAGTTTCTTGGGTGTTCAGAATGACTTGATATTTACCTAGCTGGATTTGAGGGGTGAAGCAAGCTTAGGGTTCTCCTACTACTCTGCCAGTAGAGTATAAACTATATATTATATATTATATATAAATTATATATAATATATTTTATATTATAATAAAAATATTCCAGAAATCAAGCACAGGGGCTTCCCTCAGTGTTCTGCCTGGATCAGATACTGTCACCAGCTCTGAGCCCCAGGACCTCTTCTGCCTAGTCATGTCACCCAGGCTAGCATCCAGCCATTTCTCCTAAGCTCCAAAATCTAACTCATATCAAACTACCTGCTCAGCCCCTCCATGTGCTTGTCTAATGGGCATATTAAAATGCTATGTAATCCAAAATGGACCCTTTGACTTCCCTGTCTTCATCCACTTTTCCAAGCCTTCTGAGATGTGGGTCTCAGGTCAGGTATAACTCAGGTCAAGATGGAGTCTCAGGTAAGGTCTAACTCAGATGAAAAAATGCAATCTTAGGTAAAGTATAATACAGGTGAAGATAGGATCTCAGGTAAAGTCTAACTCAGGTGATGAATGCAATCATAGGTAAAGTCTAAGCGAGGTTATGGGGTAGTCTCAGGTAAGGTCTGACTCAGGTGAAGATGAGATTTCAGATAAGGTCTGACTCAGGTGAAGAATGTGATCTTAAAGTGTAAGTCATGTAAAGAGTGTGATGTCAGGTAAAGTCTAACTCAGGTGAAGAGTGTGTTCTCAGGCAAGGTCTAACTCTGGTAAAGATGGGGTCTCAGGTAGGGTCTACATCAGGTGAAGTTGGGATCTAAGGTCTAATTAAGTCGAAGAATGTAGTTTCAAGTACAGACTTGACTCAGATAGGTCTACCTCAGGTGAAACGGGGTCTCAAGTATGGTTTAACTTAGGTGAAGAGTGTGGTCTCAGGTAAGCTCTAACTCAAGTGAAGGGTGTGGTCTCAAGTAATGTCTAACTCAGGTGAAGGTTGGGTCTCAGATAAGGGCCAACTCAGGTGAAGGTAGGGTCCCAGCTAAGGTCTCAGGTGACAATTGGGGTCTCAGGCAAGGTTTAACTCAGGTGAAGATGCGATCTCAGGTACGGTCTAACTTTGGTAAAGACAGGACCTCAGGTATGTCTAACTGAGGTGAAGAATGTGATCTTAGGTAAATCTAAGTCAGGTGAAGGGTGTGGTCTCATGTAAAGTCTAAGTGAGGTGAAGAATGAGTGAGATCTTAGGTGAAGCCTAAGTCAGGTGAGAAATGTAATCTCAGGTAATGTCTAACTTAGGTGAAGGTAGTATCTCAGTAAAGTCTCACTCAGGTAAAGAATGCGATCGTAGGCAGTCTAAGTCAGGTGAAGGGTGTGGTCTCAGGTAAGGTCTAACTGAGGTGAAGGTAGAGTCTCAGGTGAGGTCTAATTCACGTCAAGATAGGGTTCAGGTAAGGTACAACGCAGGTGACGATGGGATCTCAGGTGTAGTCTAAGTCAGGCAGAGCGTGTGGTCTCAGGTAATGTCTACCTCAGATGAAGGGTGCGGTCTCAGGTAAATTCCAACTCAGGTGAAGATAGGTGTCAGGTAAGGTCTAATTCAGGTGAAGTTAGTGTCTCAGGTAAGGTCCAACCAGGAGGAAGATGGGGGGAGGGTCTCAGGTACGTCTAACTCAGGTGGAAGGGCTCAGGTGAGTTCTAATTCAGGCGAAGGCAGGGTCTCAGGGAAGGTCTAACTCAGGTGAAGTGTGTGAATCAGGGAAGGTCTAACTCGGGTGAAGATAAGGTCTCGGGGAAGGTCTAACTCAGGTGAAGGTGTGGTCTCGGGTAAAGGCTGATGGAGGAGGGTTCTGGGACATAACCTGTCTTGAGGTCCGGGCCCACTTTTGGACCCCCGTCCTTGTCATCAGTGGTGGGAGCCACCCCTTCCTCCTGGGGGAAGAGGGCTTATAACTTTCCTCCAGGCAGGGGCGCACCCCAGGCCAGGGGAGGCCACAGAGCAGCCGTGGACTGTTAGCCACGGGCACTCAGCCGCTGCGAGGGGCATCTGGGTGGGTGCCACAGCCTCCAGGACAGAGGGCGGTCAAGATTTCTTCTTTTAAACATGTGTAGGAGGGAATTCCAATGGTAAATGAAAAGTTGAAGAATGCGATAGAATGGAGGTGGGAGGGGGTCGTCCTGGACGTCTGGTTTTCTCTTTTAGACCCAGCCAATCTACAGCACACCCTAGAGCCGGGATTTGGAGTTCGTGAGACAACGAAGCAAGGGGTCCTTCCTGGTTGTGACAAGATGACAGCCACCCCCAGCTCCAGCGTCACCAAGTCGGCTGTGGTGTCCAGTGTGTCACGCGGGCGGCACCAGCAGGGCCCTTCCGTCACCTCTCCTGTCTCCTCCACGTCTGTCCTTTCCCGTCCTATCTACTCTCCAAGCTACTCAAGGGTCATCCCCTGCGTGCATTTGTTTCCCACTGTGACCTCCTATAACCGGTTTCTGTTGCTACAGCTGAGATCCCTGAAACACACCTTCTCAGGGCCCTCCTGCACCAGCCCCAGCTCCCCGGCCTTGGCCAACTGCAGAGGACAGGATGAGCCTGCTTCCGGACCCTGGTCCCCAGGCCTCGGCCCCAGGGCCAGGTCCCACGGGCTGCTGGAGCCCCGAGGGCTGGTAGGAGGAGAGAGAAGGGGAGGGTCCTGCATTTATGGACCCAGGACATTGTGAAGCTACCTTTGATTGGACAGAGCAGGCTTCCAGAAGACCCAGGGCCACCTGGCTGGAAATGGATACAGCCAATTCCCCCTGTGACTCATAAGCCCTTCCCCATCCATCTCTCAGGAAGGAGCATGTCAAGAGCTTAGCGTTATCACCCACCACCCCCGCTCCCTATACAGGGAGAGCCATTTCTTTGAGGACTCCTACTTTTCGTCTGCTTCAGACTCCTGTCCCCAGCACTGCCAAGTACCCACCACCTCCTGTGTCATCCCGGCTTATGTTGAGAATGAATGATTTCTCCAGCAGAGGAGAGGGACTTGCTCTCATGTTCCCCCTTCCTGGCTCATTCTCACCGGGAGGAGATACCTTCAGCCAGAGAGTGAACTTAACTTCCAGGCCATCCCCTCTAGCCTTACTGACTAGCGCCAACCTGGTTAGCCCCCAAGCACTATGATGGCGTATATTTCAGGAGCTCCCAGCCACCCCATCCACGGGCAGCCACCCTCCACGCCTTGTACTAGACTGCCCACCATCTGTAGTTGGCCAAACAAAAGTTAGGAACGAGACGATGATGTGTCACGGTTCCTTGGTTGTAAGCAACAAACCAACTCTATCTAGCTAACCCAACAAACGGAGACCTTGGTTCAAGGGCTTTCAGGTAGCTCACAGAGAGGACAGGAGGCTGGAGATCCAGTCTTGAAATGGGATAGGAGCCAACGGCAACTGGTCCACTGTTCCGTTGGAGAGTTACTGGAGAGATGGGTGTGCGCTCAGCGTGATCTCTGAGGATGCACGGGTCTGTCCAAGATTCACAGTGTCAGGAGAGTCTGAGTGGCCCTCCCTGGCTCATGGGTCCACCTCTTGGCTGCGTGGAAAAGTCCTTTGATTTACTGTCCCACCCAGAGGGCACACAGGGCGAGAAGCTCAACTCCACAAACAAAAGCTGGGGTGCTGGGGTGCCTGGGTGGCTCAGTTGGTTGGGGGTCCCACTCTTGATTTTGGCTCAAGTCACGATCTCACAGTTTCATGGGTTCGAGCCCCGTGTCTGGCTCTGTGTCAGCAGTGTGGAGCCCCCTTGGGATTCTCTCCCCCTCCCTCTGCCCCTCTCCTGCTTGCACTGTCTCTGTCTCTCTCAAAATAAATAAATAAACTTAAAAAAAAAAAAAGCTGGGGTGCTACCTCCAGTGGAAGGGAAATAGATGCCGGGCGATTAGACAAATGGCCCCCGCGAGGGCCTTTGTCTCTATGTTTCGCCAACTATGTGGCTAATCGACCCCACCTCACTACCGCAGAAACCACACCCGGGAAACTCTCCCACACTCCCCAACCCAGCCTGCTTCATAATCACATCCGGTTCCACTGACCCTGGAAGTCGATCAGCCCCTGAGCACGGGGCAAGCGGCCCAGAAGCGCCTCCAAGGTGCCCTCTGGAGGCCACAGTGGGTATAACCTCCTGGACGACAGGAATTCAGTAAAGGTTGCAGAATGAATGAATCTAACCAGCCAGAGCCCCAGGGTATGTTGCCCAGTAGGTGCCCAGGATCCTCCCCTCAATGTGTACACGGCATCATTCACTCTGAGGCCCAGAGAAAGTTATGCGTGCGCTTCACATACTTTAGGGGTAATCAGTCCAGAGGACTTCTGACTTTAATGGTCTCTCTCCACTACCTTTCCCTACTGTCACGCCCCTGGGTCTCACCCTCCCTCCACCAGTCACCCACCCTGGGGACCATCCATTCTGGATGGAACAATGTTGAGTCTTACAGGAAGCCTCGAGGGAGGGGACTGCCACCGTGGTTAAACCATCTCACCAAGTGGCAGGGGAAAACCTGACCCTGTTCTACTCCTGCCGTGGGGGATATACCTGTATGCTCGCGGAGTTAGCCAAATCGTTCCCTCCTCCCACGTAAGAAGTCCACAGGCCCGTTCGAACGCATCCCATAAATATTTATTCAGCATTTACTAACTGGCAGGTACCATGGGAGGCGCTGGTGGTACCGCGTTTCACTTGCAGGCTTGAGGGGAGGACTCACGGGGCCTCTCGCACACGTATGTAATGAAACCGTGATATTTGCCAGAAGGGAAATGTACATGCTAGAGCAGACAGCAGGAGGCCATGTTACCTGCAGGTGGGGGCCGGTTTCTCTAAAGAGGTAATGTTCCAGTGCCATCTGCTGGGTGAACAGAATGCAAGAGGCGGACGGGGGAGGTCACCTGTCTGTCGTCGGAGGCCACCGCACCGCACCGTGCTGGGCCCTCGGTCATGGGAGGGAGCTTGGTCTGGATTCTCAGAGCAAGCATACAATCCTAGCTGATTTTTTTTTAAAAGTTTTTTTTTTTAACGTTTATTTATTTTTGAGACAGAGAGAGACAGAGCATGAACAGGGGAGGGGCAGAGAGAGAGAGGGAGACACAGAATGGGAAGCAGGCTCCAGGCTCCGAGCCATCAGCCCAGAGCCCGACGCGGGGCTCGAACTCACGGACCGTGAGATCGTGACCCGGGCTGAAGTCGGAGGCTTAACCGACTGCGCCACCCAGGCGCCCCCAATCCTAGCTGATTTTAAGCAGGCTGCAGTGGATGACTGAGGGAAGGGCATTGAGGGAAAGAAAGTGAAGATCTAGGGGCGCCTGGGTGGCTCAGTAGGTTAAGCGTCTGACTTCCGCTCAGGTCATGATCTCACAGCTCATGAGTTTGAGCCCCGTGTGGGGCTCTGTGCTGACAGCTCCAAGCCTGGAGCCTGCCTCGGATTCTGTGTCTCTGGCTCTCTCTTTCTCTCTGTCCCTCAAAAATAAATAAACATTTTAAAAACTTAAATTAAAAAAAAAAAAAAAGCGAATATTTAGGCAGGAGGCCAGGCCAAAGGGAGATTTGGATGAAGTGGGGAGAAGCAGGGGGATCTAGGGAGTGTTTTGTCCTCAGAGGACTTGATAACGGAGCGCAGGTGGAGAGCAGCCCCGGGATTCTGGCGGGCGTGCGTCCCTCTGTCGCTCGCACCTACAACAAACCACCTGTGACTGTCCCCGCCACCCAGAACTGCCATCTCATCCAGGTCGGGGACCTTCTCTTGTGCCCATATCCGGGTATGTGAGACAACCTTGGTGCATCTCCGCTCCAGGCCGTGAGGCTCTGCAGTCGTGAAAGTCACCAGTAGGTGGCAGCACACGAAAAAGGAGCGGGCCACTTCTTTTTCAGGGACCTGAACCGCCCCCCTCCCACCCCCCCGCAGCCTTTTGACTCCCCGTGGCCGGTTTCCCCCCAGGGTCCCAATTCCCAGAAAAGACCTCCGTCCCCAGCCTTTCTGAGCTGCCTCCGTGGAGGGTGTGGCTTCCAAGGCCTGGGGCTGCCCAGTAGCTGCGTGGTTACAGCCTCTTTATTTCCGGCTGCCGTGGTTTTACCAGGCTTGGTTGTCCCCTTCCCGGCCTTGCACCCTTCCTGGGCATCCGGACTGTGTCCGTGCGAGCCTTCCCGGTCAGGTCAGGGGGCGATGGGCAACGCCCAGGCGGGGAGCCCCTCGCCTGAGTCAGAAGGTAGGTTCGGGTCTAGGCACAGGGGGTTAGGGTGAGCGTGGCCGGAGAGGGCAAGCCTCGTTCTGCAAGGCTCAAGGCCTTCCCCGGAAGATGTGAGCGACAGGACTGCCCCCTCCTCCCCGGGTAAGGAAAGAGCGGACTTGGTGGTGGCGGGAAGGGGGTTGAGGCAGGTGAACAATGACCTAGTGAGGGACGCAGGAAGCTGAAGGTCAATTTAGGGGACACAGTGCCAGGAGGGAAGGGATTGTAACCACCTCCGTTTTGACCTCAGTCTGTACTTTCTGATTGCGTTCTTCCTTCCAGCTTCTGTCTTAACTCAGGCGAGCACCAGACAGGCCAAACAACCCCCATGGGAACCAAAAGTACCCCCGTCGCGCCATGGAGACTGCCCTGAGCCGCAGGAGCCCGCGCCTGACCCCAAGGCAGCGATCCACCTGACCCTCGCTGCCCACCTGCGCGCGCCCACCGACCTCTGTCCCACACTCGCCTTACGTGAACCTGGACCTATTTTCAGCGCTTTGGTGATGGCCTTTGAGACGCTAGTCCGTTGTCTTCCCAGTGGTGGCCTCATTGGAATAAATTCCTTTCCTGTGTCCCCACCATCCATCTCTCTGCCTTTGACTTTGTGAACGGCCAGCGGCCAAACCCGGTGTCCGGGACCCCCAGCCAGGGGGTCTTGCCCCCCGTGCCCTGGCGACAGAAGGAACACAGGCCAGAAGCCAGACCATCTTACCCGACGCTGGGGATTCGTTTCTACGGACTAGTGTAGAGGTCTGCGGCCACATGTGACATCCAGGACTCCGTCCCCTGTTGTTGAGAGCCTTTGTCACCGATGGAATGCTGTGGGAAGGGCTTCACCGTGTAGGAAACAGAGTCTCCATCCCCACTGGTGATCTTCTCTGCCAGACGCTCACCGTCTGACCCCTTTCAACTTCTCCTCTCTTGCCCCCACGCCTCCTGCTTCTGTTCCTTGCTCTTCTGACCTCGATCGTCAGAGAGTGGTTCCCAGTTTCAGGAGACTCGTTATCCCCAGACCGCACACGGATCTCCCTCAGCCTCTGACGGATGCCCAAAGCACCACAATCTCGTTGCATAACCTTATTAATATTACCTTATTACCGTTTAATGTATATGAGATATTTTATCAGCGGTATCGATCTGTTTTTTTTGTGTGTTAATGCTTCTTGTCAGTTCAATCCAACGAACGCATGACAAAGACCCACTTGGGGGACAGCTGAGCCACCCCGTGACTCAAGTGTGTGTACTCTGGGACAGTGCAGATGATGCATTCATCTGTCATCAGTCGTTTGCTCCTTAGGTTGGACTGCTGGTGCTCCTGGGTCACCCCTAATTGGTCTTACATAATAGCCCCGGCCAGGATGGCCCGATGGTGTTTCTGCCGAGAGTCCATCGGCAAACGTGCCCGGCCTGGTCTCTGCCGCTCTTTGTGGCCGCACTCCGGCCACCTGCACAACCTACGTTTCTCAGGGGCGTCGGTCTGTACCCGGCCACCTGCATCTGTTCTGCTCGTTGCCTCGTGTTAATGGTCAGCTCTATCCAGGAAGCCCGCTTTGGTTGCCCAGATGGTGTTTGCATGTGCCAAGCTCTGTGCTAGACACAGGGGATCCCGAGATGAAGAAATCATGGTCCGGAACCTAAAAGTGCCCTCCGGCTCGGGGACAGGGCAGTGTGGTCAGTGCTGTGATAGAGGTGAGCAGCTAGAGGAGCTAGGGGCCCGGAGAAGGTGGCACAGAGGAAGCTGCAGAGGGGAGGATGTTCCAGATAAGGATTCCTGGTGAGAGGAGTTGCCGTTGTAGCGCGTTTGAGCCACTGCTGGTCGCTCAAAGGACAAAGCCGGGAAGTGATCAGAGATGACGTCTGACCAGATCAGAAAGGGCCAGGCTGTGGATTTATGGATCTGGTCACTCTAACAACTTCGGGCTTTATCCTGAAGACTCTTGGCGGCCCCCCTACCCCCAGAAGGATTTTAAACAGGGGAGGATGGGATCACACCGCCATTTTAAAGACTTAGCTCTGGGGGCACCTGGGGGGGCTCAGTTGGTTAAGCGTCTGACTCTTGATCTCAGCTCACGTCTTGATTTCAGAATCCTGTGAGTTGAAACCCGCGTTGGGCTCCACGCTGGGCGTGAAGCCTAAAAAGAGAGAGATGCCTCCAGCTGGAGTGGGAACAGGAAGTCAGAGGGAATGGGGCAGGAGGCCAGGAGGTAGCCCCGGTCCGAACTCAGATGACAGTGTTAGGACCGAGGGGGAGATCAGGGAGGGGTCACGACATACCAAGGGGCTCGGGTTGCTCAAGACTGCCGTCCAGCATCCGCCCTGGCACCTGGACGGATGGCGGTGGTTTGCTAACACAGGAAACTCCAACGGGTATCAGGTTTGGTGGTTTGGACCAGTTGAGTTCAAGGTTCCTTGGCATCTTCAGATGGAAACGTCCGGTGGGCAGCTGGCCGTGCAACTCTAGACTGGACAGAAGGGATCGGACTCCCTCACCCTCGAGGGTGGCTAATTTCAAAAAACCAGAAAGTGCCAAGTGTTAGCAAGGATTGGAGAGGTTGAGACTTTTGCGCACTATTGGTGGGAATGCGAAACGGTGGAAAGCAGTGTGGCGGGTTCTCAAAAAGTTAAAAATGAAATTATCACAAGGGTGGCTCAGTCGGTTAAGCGACTCTAGATTCCGGCTCTTGATTTCGGCTCAGGTCATGATGTCACGATTCGAGGGATCAAGCCCCGCGTCGGGCTCTGCACTGACAGTGTGGAGCCGGCCTGGGGTTCTCTCTCCCTCTCGCTCTGCCCCTCCCCTGCTTGTGCACTCTCTCTCTCTCACAAAACTAAATACACATTAAAAAAAAAAAAAAAAAAACAACCCAGGGGCGCCTGGGTGGCTCAGTCGGTTAAGCGTCCGACTTCGGCTCAGGTCATGATCTCACGGCCCGTGGGTTCGAGCCCTGCGTCGGGCTCTGTGCTGACGGCTCAGAGCCTGGAGCCTGTTTCAGATTCTGTGTCTCCCTCTCTCTCTGACCCTCCCCCGTTCATGCTCTGTCTCTCTCTGTCTCAAAAATAAATAAACATTAAAAAAAATTTAAAAAAAAAACCCAGAATTATCATATGATGCAGCAGTTCCACTGCTGGGTGTTTCTCCCAAGGAATTGAAAACAGGGTCTTGGAAAGATATGTGTAGCCTCATCTTCATAGCAGTACTGTTCAAATAGCCTACAAGTGGAAGAAACTCAAGTAGCCATGGACGGACGAACGGATCCACAAAATGCAACATGTCTATTTGTATATGTACACAGCTCAGCCTTGAAAAGGAAGGAAATTCTGCCGCCTGCTACAACATAGAAGAACCCGGGGGACATTATGCTGAGTGAAATAAACACGTCACCAAAGGACCCACACTATGTGGTTCCACTTAACATGAGGTGTCAAACTCACAGAGACAGAAATTAGACCAGCGGTTGCCAGGATCCGGGGGAAGGAGGACAGGCGGGGGCCGGCGGGGTTATTGTTCAATGGATACAGAGTTCCAATTTTGCAAGAGGGAAGAGTTCTGGAGACAGATGGCGGTGATGTTTGCACAACAGGGCGAATGCGCTTCATGCCGCTGAAATGTACACTTCAGAAAAACCCGAAAATGGTTCTGATGGTAAATTTAGGTGAAATGTATTTTGCCACACTGGGGGGATAAAAGGCATTTGAGCCATAGATAGGGATTTGGGAATTCTTCGGCCCTACAAGTGGTGACCGAATCTGTGATCTCAGCTGGACAGGGAACGGAGAGGACAAGAATCTGTTGCCCGATTGGCAGAGAAACTGATGGAAAGGGGCCTGGGGAGTAGCAGCCAGACTCATAGGAGGGGAGCCAGGAAGGAGTGGTGTATGGATGTGGGGGCAGGAGAACAGGTCTCAGGCTCAGAAGCCGCAGAGATGCCAGCGACGAGGGGGACGCGTGGCCTCCAGAAGCAGCTGCAGGGGGTGGAACCCAGATTGGGATGGGGGTCCGGGCTATGGGGGCTGAGGGAGCAGAGAAAAGTGCAGCGCCTGGAAACGTGGCTCTCCAGGGAGGAGAGGGAGGCGGTGGCCAGGCAGAACGGCAGCTGCCCTAAGTCGATGACAAGATCACTGGCTTTGCAGCTTCCTCCGATTTCACGCTCACTCAGAATCCTTCTGCGTCTATCCCGATTCCAAAGCCCGCATGGACATATGGCCCGCCAGACAGAGCCACTCTGGCTTAAGAAGCCGGCATTCGGGTGGCAACACCACACTCTCGAGAATGGGATTGGCTCCCGGGAGCTTGCGGGACTCCAAACAGCTCGGACAAGATCAAGGTTGTGGAACCGCCGGGGTCAAGGTGCTGGATTGTGCGGGGTCTCTGCTCTCTCTCCCGAGCTGCCCTCTCTGCCTGCAGAGCTGTCCGTCTGTCACACGCAACCTCCTCTGAGGCTCGCTTCGGGCTTCGCTCCAGAAAGCCTTCCCCTCCAGCCCCAGGCTGGTGACGGGCTTCCCCCCTGCACCCTTTCCGGGGATCCCACGCTCCGGAATGTGTGCTGGCCACACGGTGTGTGTGATTTGCTTCTGTCCCCACTGAGCTTGGCCGGCCCCCAACGTCCCGATCCCAGCATATGGTAGGTGCTCACTGCACGTGTATCCAACTGATGAGTGAATAGCGAAGAGAGATTGGGCGGAAATCGTCTAGTGGATCGGAGGACAGGAAATCCATCCTTGGAGGGCAGGATTTATTGAACGCCAGGAGGGAGGGTCGTACGGAGAGAAGGACCCTGCCCCAAGAGCGTATGCGTGGTGGCTGTTGTTTGAAAGACGAAGGGGAGTTATATTTGGCCTCTGTGCTCTCAAAATTATTTGTTCATACTTGCGGCTGGCACATTGTGCACAATAAATCTTTGTTGACGCGATGAATGAGCCTTTATCACAGAACTTATGATACGATTTTCGAGTTTGTATGTGTGATTCCCGCCCCCCACCCCGGATCGTGAGCTCCTGGAGGTCGGGGGGGCTGTGTCTCACTCATGTTTGTTGTCAGAATCTCGCCCAGAGCTTTGCACATCGCGGGTACCGCACGTGTGTATCGGCTGAAAGAGATGAGGACAGAGTGTTCACATCCACCCACATGCGGATCCTACCCTCCCCCTTCTCCCCCTTCTCCCCCTCGGTATTATTTTTTCCACAGGAAACCAGGTGAAAAGCCCATTTCTTGTTATTGGCTTTTGATGGGCCTGAACGTTTCCGCAGGCTTCCTCGACACCATGCGCTGACAGCGGCCAACAGGCTTCCACGGCCTCTAAAGAGGTGCTGAGGGATCTGGGAAGACGCCCAAGCAGCGTGTGTGTGGTGGGTGGGTGGGGGGTTGGTGGTCGTCGTAAGGCCTGTGACGGGGATGGTGCATAGTGTCTCTCCGATGAGCGGGGCACCGGCTGATAGAAACGGAGCTGTGCACCTGTCGGGGGGGGGGGGGCCGCCGAGAGCCGCATGCTTAACTTGCTAAATTCTCCAATGCGTACGTTCGTTTCTTTTTTCTTTTTCTTTTTGAAGTTTATTTCTTTATTCCGAGGGAGACAGAGACAGCGTGAGGGAGGGAGGGGCAGAGAGAGAGGGAGGGAGAGAGAATCCCAAGCAGGCTCCACACTGTCAGCACAGAGCCTGATGAGGGGCTTGAACTCATGAAACTGCGAGATCATGACCTGAGACCAAGAGTCGGACGCTTAACCGACTGAGCCCCCCAGGCGCCCTGAGTATATTCAGTTTACCAATACGTGCACAAAGGGGAGGCATCCAGCGGGGATCTGGCCCAGGCACCCCCGCCCTCTCGCACAGACCAAACAACTCCCCTGACCCCGTCTCCCACCTTTGTTCTGCCTGCTGGGGAGATGGGCTTGTCTAAGCAGGCATGAGTTTCTCAGGTGCGGTTAAGTGGGAAGATGAGGATTTTAATACGTATTTTTCCCCCCTTAGGGGTGGAACGAGTTTATCGAAGAACAGAAGGCAGGTCTTCAGTGCCGCGGGTGATTTCTTTTCGGAGCTTCTGAATGTTGCTCCAGGGGCAGCCATGGTGGCTGGGAAACTGGGTCAGAGCGAGGGTGGTGGCCCTTCCCACCTGCTCCTTGGCCAGCTCAGCCCACATGGCTTTGTCCTCTTTGGTGACCAGCCCTCCAGCCTTCTCACCTTCACCCTCTCCCCACCCTTGGGGACAAGGACTAGTGGCTCATGACTTCAGCACACCTTTTTACGGTCTTCCTGGCTTTGCTGGGTGACACCACACATAGTTTAAGGTCAGCTAGGGAGGGGTGTGCCCTTGGTGGCAGTTGTCTCTTAGAGCTTCCTGCATTTGGCTCCAACTCCACAATCAGGGGTGGAGAAGCCTTAGGCTTTAATGATCTGCAGCCTGATTTCTCTTGGACTAGCCCGACTTCTTTCCTGCTCTCTTCGGAGGCAAGGGGAGGGTTGTTCGAAAGCAGGTTGTGTTTATTCCCAAGGAAAAGAGCTGGCTTCCTCTTCAGCTATTTTTCTGCTCTTTGTTATTGGTAAATTCCAATTCTCCAGCCTCCAGCTAGGCAAATTTACAAGTTATTATTAGCAGCTATGTGGAAACCTCATAGTCGAAATGTTTTCTGATAAAAGAACGTTCTTTGTTAAAAATTATTCTGGCTGCTCTGTGCTCACCCAGCTTATATGTTGTAACTTCACAACTTCAAAAAACAGCCTTTTAGGGGCGCCTGGGTGGCACCATCAGTTAAGCATCCGACTTTGGCTCAGGTCACGATCTCAAGGGTAGTGAGTTCGAGCCCCGTGTCGGGCTCCGCGCTGACAGCTCAGAGCCTGGAGCTTGCTCCCGATTCTGTGTCTCCCTCTTTCTTTGTTCTTCCCCCACTCGTGCTCTGTCTCTCTCTCTCTCTCAAAAAATAAGTAAACATTAAAAAAAAAAAAGGCTCTTAATCTGGCACAATTTTACTAATTTTTTAAATGCTTATTTATTCTCGAGAGAGAGAGGAACAGAGCGGGAGCAGGAGAGGACAGAGAGAGAGGGAGACACAGAATCCAAAGCAGGCTCCAGGCTCTGAGCTGTCAGCACAGAGCCCGACTCAGGCCTCAAACTCACGAACCGTGAGATCATGACCTGAGCCGAAGTCGGATGCTTAACCGACTGAGCTACCCAGACGCCCCACAATGTTAATAGTTATTAATTCCAGGTGGTGGGAATATGGGTTTTAAAGTATTATTTGGACGTTTTTGTAACTTTGCCAGAAAAAAAAGAACCCCTCAAATACATTGCTCTCTGTCCTCTTCCCGAGGGGACCTTGGTAGGCCAGCTGCTATCTCAGTTCCTGAGCCGTTAGCGGGACCTCACCGTTTCCTCCTGGGCACAAAAGAGATCTCCGTGTTCTGGGCCAGTCCTCCCACCTAACAACCGTGCTTGCCAACCATTCTTGCTGGACCTGGAAGCAAATCACTGGTTCTAAAGATTAAAAAACAAAAGGGAGATATAGTGTCCCAGGGGACCTCTCTGCTGAACTCCACCGAGGGCTACTAGTTTTGCTCCCGTGGCTTTGGGCCCGTTCCCAGGCAGAATAAGCCTGCTTATGTCAGAGGCGGACAGACCCTGCGGAAGCTGCCAGGCTGGACTGGACCAAGATGGCACATCGCTCGGCCCGAGGGAGCTCGGACACAGGGCCAAAGTGTTGATTCCAGAGCTTCAAGCTCTAAGTAGACTTGGCCACAGCCTCGTTTGCCGTCTGTCAACCGCCAAACTGGGCCCGGTGCGCCTCTTGCATCAGTGTTTCTCAAAGCCCACGGCTGCACCACAGCCACCCGCGGCATCTGTTAAAACAGACTTCTGTGCTCACCCCGGAGTTTCCTGTTCAGTAGGACTAGGCTCCAGCTGGAGAATCTGCATTTCTAATAAGCTCCTAGGTGAAGCTCCTGGTTGGGGTCAACAGGTAGGAAATTGCTGATTTAGGGGCGCCTGGGTGGCTCAGTCGGTTAAGTGTCCGACTTCGGCTCAGGTCATGATCTCGCGGTTCGTGAGTTCGAGCCTCGCGTCGGGCTCTGTGCTGACAGCTCGGAGCCTGGAGCCTGCCTCGGATTCTGTGTCTCCCTCTCTCTCTGCCCCTCTCCTGCTCACGCTCTGTCTCTGTCTCTCTCTCTCAAAATAATAAATAAATATATAAAAAAAATTTTAAATCGAAAGAAAGGAAATCGCTGATTCATAAGGCGTGCCTGCTGGTTTTGTCTTGCCTGTGTCCTGGGGTGAGAGAAGGGCAAGAGGGGAGGACATGTGGGAGTTTTGTACCGTTCTGTGCTCCTAGGAATGCTTATAACCTAAAAGCACACCTTTCTACTACTCTGTGCTCCAAAAGCTGGGGAAGGGGCACATCAGTGTGGATCTCAACCCAGACAGTATTTTCTCTGGTCTAATGGTGACCCCTGCCCCCTTCTCTGGTTGGAAGTCAGCTCGCAATTTGCGTTACTAGGTTGTCGTCAGTCTACTAATGATATTTCTCACAATTGCACGGTGTAACTGGTGTCTGAGCCCTATTTCAGGGTATCCCAATCCCATGGCACTTCGTCTTCCTCAAGTTGACCGAGTGTCTGTTGTCATCGATCAACGCCAGCCTTCAGCCCCATGGAGTCTTGGGGGTTCCACAGCAAACCTCCATGCACGGTGGACCCACTAGTTGTACCCAGAGTTCTCGGGGCTCCGGCTGCCTTCTGATGTGATTGAGTGTTGAGTTATTGGTGACACTAACAGAACTGCTCAGGAAGTGGAAAAATCCTTGATATGCGTGTCCTGTGTGTTTGGAGACGTGGGACGGCATGGGGGAGAGGAAGAGGCAGTCTTTATTTTCATCGCTGAGAACATTTCCCCCAAACAATCTCCACTTCCAACGTTTAGCACTGGGAGGAAAATTTTAGTGATCTAAAATCTTGACGAGCAGGAGCAGAGGGCAGAGGGCTGGTGATATATCATTGTTTTCTTATATAGCAACGAAACTTGATTTGTGCAGTGGGACTTTATTTTTAGAGCAGTGGAGAGTTTCTGCATAGGGTTACGTTTAAATTTTTAGCCTCCTCTATGAGATAATAATTCCTGTTAAACGTATTGTATCCTACGGCTCCTTCTGTTATTCTGAAATTCTCATCTATAGGACAGTTTAAACAACAACTGTCTTAAAATAGTTCTCGCTTACCTTGCACCCCTGTGGGAGTGTTTTAGAAATCTTTCCGTCCTCACTGATGCTTACACAATCTTTTCTCAGAGTCAGATTGGAGGCTTCATTACCTTCTCTGTACCAGGGCCAATTTCTGTGAGCTAGGGGGACCATTTGCTGGCTGATCTGGAGGGACAGGGAGATACATTGTAACTCTTTGCCATGGAAAGCAATTTTAAGCCAGTAGTCCCTAGACTAGGTGGTATTTGTTTTAACGCACCTTGCCATTAGATGGTAGTATAGTAACAGATATAACAATTTGGGGGCCGAGGCCCAGTCTTGGTCTCTTTCTCCACCCATTCAAATAAGCTCAGAGAGGCTATAAGTTGGTCTAGTAGAATCCTCGTCAGCCCCAACAGGCTGGATTGGGGCCAGAGACCTCTGTCCTGAGTAGGATTCAATGGAAAGTCAAAGTGGGGTCTGACGTTGTAAACTTAGTCGTGTTACCTCCAGATCTGGAATAATGACCATTTACAGTCTAAGAATGCCTGGTTGGGGTTGGAGGCATTGCTCTGAGACTCCTTACAACAGCTTTGGGCTTCCCTACTTTTCAAAATTCGGATGTCAAAATATATACTTTATCACTACTCCCTGACAAAGCTGTTGCATATCCGACATTCAAACCAAATGCTCATCTTTCCACTGGAATTTAGTTTCCCCTTCCTCATGGCTGTACTCTCCTTAGTTGATATTTATAAAGCACACAAAGGGGCATCTGGGGGGCTCGGTCGGTTGAGCGTCCGACACTTGATTAAGGTTCAGGTCGTGATCCCAGGGTCATGGGATCGTGCCCCGCGTCGGGCTCCATGCTGAGCAGGGAGCCTGCTTGGGATTCTCTCTCTCTCTCTCTCTCTCTCTCTCTCTCTCTCTCTCTCCCTCTGTCCCTTTAACTGAAAAAATAATAAATAAACAAATAAATAAATAAATACGAACATATCTAATGTTTGGCAACTTCTTTCCTCTGTAGTATGTGACCAGAAAGGAAGAAACGGCTCCTTTCAGGCTCTGCCCCTCCTCAGTTTTGAGTCCTGCTGCCCTGTGTCTCCCGGTCTTCTGCCGTAAGCAATAAGGTGTCATTGTCAGGGACTCTGTGCCCCGAGAAGACAAGAGAAAACCAGGTCAAGGCGACTTTCGTGGAAATTTAAACATTTTTAAGAATGGCACGGTTTGCTTAATTTCTCATATAATTGAGACTCTCTAACGGTATTAGAAGTTAACGGGACTCTACGTAGCTGGTAGGAAACAAACAAAAAAACCCCATCCAATTAGACCTAGTTTCTGTAAAGATAGTAAGTCCAAGAAGAAAACAAATTCTGCAGAAATACAGAAAACGGACCAGATCCGACGCATCGGCGTTTTCCTGCCTTAGCAATCAAGGCGACAGATGGATTCTCCGATGGGCCTCGGGGGGGCGGGTCCGCACAGGCCATCCATCCGTATGGTCTTGTCCCCCCAGCACGCTAATGCTCTGTCAGGAACCTGCCAAACCGCTCCCTCACTGGGTCACCGCCACAGCCTGTGTCACCGTTTAGTGACAGGCTGTCCTCTGTTCCTCGGCCATTCCGGGGAGCACCATAACTGTCACAGTCAGGAGCTGGCCGTTCATACCCTGAGTCCGGGGCCCTCACCAGCCCCGTCCCCGTGCTCCGAGCCTGGCCCATCCTCACTGCCCTGGGCTAAGATGTCAAGCCAGATGAGCAAACACCCAGACCGCCCGCGTGCGGAGGGCAGACGCCAAGGCTCACCTGGCCCCGCCATCTCCCGGGAAGCTTCCGCCATCGCAGATGGCTACTGATGCCCGCTCTGTTCCCTCCTCGTGGAGCCGCCTTCACTAGCCTAGATTCTGCTGCCTTCAAAGGCCAGAGGGTTGAGCACAGCTGAGGGGCCACAGAGGCCACGTGTGGGGCTGGAGTGGCCGTCCCTGCTTCTGACACTGGCAAAGACCTGCGGGAGCCGAGGCTCGTGTAGGCCTGAAAAATGGGGCCACTGTGGGTCCCTCGAGCCCTCCCAGCCTGAGTTCTCGCTCTGAGGAGCACACACCCACTCCTCTCCCCCCTCTGTTAGGAAAATACTTTTCCCAGAAAACAGGTGCTTCCTCGGGCCCTGAGAACCCATTGTCCTTCCCTTGGGCCGGTCTTTGGGCCCACTTTCTTTTTTTCTTTTTTTAAATGTATTTATCATTTTAATTTTTTTAATTTTTAATTTAATTTAATTTTATTTTTAATTTTTTTAATGCTTATTTATTTTTGAAACAGAGAGAGACAGAGCATGAATGGGGGAGGGTCAGAGAGAGGGAGACACAGAATCTGAAACAGGCTCCAGGCTCTGAGCTGTCAGCACAGAGCCTGACACGGGGCTCGAACTCACAGACCGCGAGATCATGACCTGAGCCGAAGCCGGCCGCTTAACCGACTGAGCCACCCAGGCGCCCTGTTTTATTTTACTTTTGAGACAGAGAGACAGAGCATGAGCAGGGGAGGGTCAGAGAGAGAGGGAGACACAGAATCCGAAGCAGGCTCCAGGCTCTGAGCTGTCAGCACAGAGCCCGACGCAGGGCTCGAACTCACAGACGGTGAGATCGTGACCTGAGCCGAAGTCGGAAGCTCAACCGACTGAGCCACCCAGGCGCCCCTGAGCCCACTTTCAGGCATGCTCCTGCGTGAGAAGTCTCCATTCTTCTGCTCTGTTCTTTACCATGGCTCTACCCAGAGTCTTATCTTCCAGCCATGTCACGTGAAGGCTCCAGATATTGGCCATATCGAGCTGTAACATTTATTGCATGATAATTTCATGCAGTGGTATGTTGGTCAGTGTTCAAAAATCAGCTTTGGGTGGGGAAGGGGGAGGAAGATCTGACTGGCAGCATCGGCTCGTTTCCGTAGGGGAAATACTCTGTCCGTGGCCAATTTCCAGCTACCAGTGTGATATTCCAGAACTTGGGAGCTGGGAACACATGCACACAGACTCCAGCACACCCGCGAAGGTGAGCCCATCACCACAGCTTGGCCTCTGGTCTCGTCCAAATCCCGACATTTCTGGGGGGCGAGGAGATCAGATAGTAGTTTTTTAGGGTGTAATAATATCTATTGTTGAATATTAAGACTTACAAACTAGGGGCGTCTGGGGGGCTCCGTCGTTTGGGCATCCGACCTTGGCTCAGGTCACGATCTCATGGTTTGTGAGTTCGGGCCCCACGGTGGGTGAGCTCAGGCCCCCTCTGGGCTCCACGCTCTCTCCTTCTGCACCTCGCTCACCCACGCGCGCTCTCTCTCAAAAATAAATAAACAAATAAACACGTAAATAAATAAATAAATACAATTTTAAAAAAAGAACTACAAACAATAAGGGCACCTGGGTGACTCAGTCAGGTGAGCAGCCGACTCTTGATCTCAGCTCAGGTCACGATCTCATGGTTGGTGAGATCGAGCCCCGCGTCGGGCTCTGTCCCGACAGAGCAGACCCTGCTTGGGATTCTCTCTCTCCCTCTCTCTCTCTCTCTGCCCTGCTCCTGCTCTCTCTCTCAAAATAAATAAGTTAATTAAAAAAAAAGGAACTGCCAGAAAAGTTTCTTTAGTGAACAAAAAAGGAGTTACAAACTATAGCTTATATTCGAAAATGCAAATTTAAAAATACGGAAGGGTTTTCCACACTGTGTAGGATAGGATAAGGGTTTCTGGCCTCAAAATTATGAGAAATTAAAAGCAAACTGGGTTCATAGCACCGTTAGTAGGTGGAGGTCAACACTGCTTTCGTCTAAGGGCCACGTACTCAGACTGGCAGGCTTAGCGGGGCACGTCGTATTATTCCCATTCTGTACAGGACAACCTTGCAGGTGTTCACACAGGTGCTGGCTGAATAGTATATTCGTTGGAGGCAGGTGGATTGTCACACAGACGATAGGCAGACCTTCAAAGGAAATATCCGGAAACTGGTTTTCACAGCCCCTGAAAACCTTCCTCCATGAAGGGCTATAGAAGGATCAAGAAAAAGGAGAGGGGGCCTTGGGAGGAAAGTTACGATTGTACCGCCCTCCCTGGGGCGGGCTATTAGCTCCTTATCATCACATCTTGCGAGAGAAGAGAGAAGATCTACTCGGAGACCTGCCTCTGGGGACCTGCTGAGAAAGTTCCAGTGGCCTTAGCAGTGGGAAGAGGCAGAGAAAGAGAAAGTAGGGGCTGCATTTGAGAAAGACGTGCACCCCACGGAGCGCAGGGTCCAGCCTGCGTGGGCCCAGGAGGGAGACGGCAGGCCGGGAGACCTTCTAAATTCGATCCAACGGTTGGCCTGAGAGGTGAGGGGATGAGGGAAATGTAGGAGGGAGGTTCTGTGTGGGGAGAGCAGCCCACAGCTTGAGGATGGCATCGGGTGCCTAAATGAGACAAAAACAAGCAAATGGACAGACCTAGGAAGGAGAGTCCCTTCAACTGTCTCCCCGCGTCCTTAGAGGGCCTGTTAAGATCCTGCCATCTGCTGACCTCTGCTCCTTCCGGGTGCCCTGGGCTCAGGAAGTGCTGGGAAGCGCCACTTTGGGGTGACTATTACAACGTTGACATGCTGGATACTTGGCCCAGACACCCAGTTTCTGAAACAAGGCTGTGTTTTGTGATCCGAACGTCCATCCATGGAATGATCTCATACCTCGGAGGGAGCAGAGACTTTCTGGAACTCATGCGGGTTTTCACGTGAGGGCAGGAAAGAGCTTCCCCTGGGGAATCCATGTTGAAGGAGCAGCAGGGGACAAGAAGAGGGACAAGAAGAGGGGAGCTGGTGGGCCGGGGATTCGTTGGTTAATGGGAGCGGCGGGGACCAGCCCACTGTGCTGAGTTCCGCGGGGCGGGCCCCGTGGCAGCCCAGGCGTCTGGCAGGAGTGGGGACCAGCCCCAGCCGTGGGAGGGGTTCCTTCAACCCACTCTGAACCGTGGTGAAGGCCTGGCTTAAAAATGCAACTTTTAATAAGATGATACATTTCCAGACAGAGCTATCGCCCGAGTCAAAATTCCCTGGGACAGATCCCACTCCCATCCTGAGTCTGTGCGAGTCTTCTTGCGGCCCCTTCCCCGGACTCACAAAGGGTGAGGACTGAGCACACACCCTCCCTCGTCCCCCCTCCCAGCCCAGCCTCCCCGAGAGGCCAACAGTGGGGGGTTGGGGGGGGGGAGAGGGCAATCTTCCCCACTAACCAAATTTCATCCTGTGACGTTTCAGAGGCAGAGTGAGACACAGCCCTCCTCGCAGGCAGACACTGGCTCCCGTTTGGGGAATCTGCCCCCCCGAGACACGTGTCCAGCTCCTTAGGGAAAGAGTCGTGATAAAAGGTGTTAATAGGAAGCCGAATTAACGGGGACCGTCCTTAAACATTCTGCCAGGGTGGTGGCCGCAGAGATGTCAGCAGCACAGGCTGGAGTTTTTGCTTCGCTCCAGGCAGTGGGGTGTTTGCACAGTGTGTGTGTGTGTGTGTGTGTGTGTGTGTGTGTGGCTGTTCTGTGAGCTGCCACCTCGGCCACCCCGGGGCTGCAGCTGGTGTTGATGGCACAGAAGCGCTGAGTCACTGGCTGTTCAGCGGCCCTTACATCACGTTCCATTGTCCTTTCTTCCTTTCTAGGCTTTTAAGGGCTCTTTCAGTGTTTTTGTTTTGTTCTGTGTTTGCCGCAAGCTTATCCCCGCTTGGAAATCTGGGGTGTCAAAACTGAGAGGCACCCAGCTTGTGAACAAAGCCCCGGGCAGAGAGGGGCATCGCCCCCCCCCTCCCTCCCCCATGCTGAGAACCACCCAGCACCGGGATCCGATCCGCACTCCCAGGCGCCCGGAGGCGGGAGCGGCAGGTGCCTCTGGTGGGCTCTCCCTGCTGCTCGGGTTTGAACTGGAGCTGATGAGTTTCACAGTCTCTTTTTATGTTGTTCTTCAGGCCCCGTTTTAGCACCAGCGTAACAGGTGGTGCTGATTATCGTGTGACATAAATTCTTGGAGAGCTGGCCTCTGCAGAGGGCCATGCAGATTTGTCTAAAGGACTGTTTTGACCCAACAAGCTCGTTGCTTTATTGGGAAAAAAAAAAAAAAAAGGTTTGGTTATAAAAATACGTATTTATTATGGGAAAGTTGGGGGCATACACAGAAAAGCTTACAGGATAAAATAAAAAGGATCCAGAATCCATCACCGGAAAATGATCACTGTTAACATTTTGATGGGTAATTTTCTAACATTTTCCCTATGTATCAATGGATATCCACATACATTTTACATAATTGGGCCCACATTGTACATTTTATGTAAACTGAAATATATTATGGGGTGCCTGGGTGGTTCAGCCGGTTCGGCTCAGGTCATGATCTCGCGGTTTGTGGGTTCGAGCCCCGCGTCAGGCTCTGTGCTGACAGCTCAGAGCCTGGAGCCTGCTTCAGATTCTGTGTCTCCCTCTCTCTCTCTGCTCCTCCCCTGCTCATGCTCTGTCTCTGTCTCTCTCTCTCTCTCAAAAATAAATAAATAAACACTAGAAAAATTTTAAACTGAAAAATATTCTATGAATATACTTTTAGCCATTAAACCATATTCTAGAAGGGCTACAAATTGGTCCAGTATAAGCAACAAGGGACGGTTAGATCTTTAACTTTTTCTTTTTTTAATGTTTACTTTATTATTTTTGAGAGACAGAGACTGAGCATAAGCGGGGAAGGGACAGAGCGCCAGAGGGAGACACAGAATCTGAAACAGGCTCCAGGCTCTGAGCTGTCAGCACAGAGCCCAACGCGGGGCTTGAACTTGGGAACGGTGAGAGCCAAAGTCAGACGTTTAACCGACTGAGCCCCCCAGGCGCCCCTCTTTAACTATTTTCTTTGCAGTCACTTCATTTCTAGTTCTGGGATCCTTTTCTTTCCAAGATAGCCTCACCTATAAATCTCACCTCTGCAGGGTTGCTGAAGCATTTTCTTGGGTAACCATCTTTTCTCTCCTGCCTTCTGAGCAACCCCTAATGCACATCTAGACGCGTCAGGGATTCTCAAGCGTGAGGGTCCGTCAGAACGAGCTGGAAGGCTCAGAAGAGGGTGCTTCAACCCCAGAGTTTCAGACTCAGTAGGGCTGGCCGTGTGGGGGACAAGTTTCCCAGTAAGGCGGCCTATGCCTGTCCACCACAGAGACCACCGATGTGGGGGATGGATGGACAATTTCATTACTCCAACTCTCCTCCCAGCATTCTTGGTTCCTTGTGCGTTTCCCTTAGTGCCTTTATCTTGTGTCTAGAGCCCTTGCCTTTAACCACTACCTGTGCTGTCCCCTTACAGTGTCACCTATGCATGCAGAGGACAGAAACAGTTCCTTTTCTTTTTTTTTTAAGTTATTTTTTTATGTTTATTTACGTTGAGGGAGAGCTTGAGCTGGAGAGAAGCAGAGAGAGGGGGAGAGAGAGAATCCCAAGCAGGCTTCGTGCTGTGAGCGTAGAGCCCTATGCGGGGTTCGAAGCTGTAAACTGTGAGATCATGACCTGCACTGAAACCAAGAGTCGCGTGCTTAACCAACTGAGTCACTCAGGCGCCCCCACAAACAGTTTCTTAATGGAGAATTGGAACCAAAGGGTTTGGCGAGCTCCCCCCCCCCCCCCCCCCCCCCCCCCAGTACCCGAGAGTGGAAGCCGGAGTGATTTGTCCTTCGTCATCACCACATCACGTTCTTCAAAAAGCTGGCTCGGAAGGAAATGCACAGATGCCCAGACTATTTGTTAGAGGAAATGACACTTTATCCTCTCCCAACATCTGGTAATTCCTGAAAGACAGTCAGTCCCCAATAATAGTGCGGGCTCCCCAGAAGCCTGTGTCTTCTTTCCCCCGGGGGGACGTGGGGGGGCAACCAAAGAGAACAGAGTCTATTTTTGGTGTCAGCCCGAGGGGACGCCTGAGGAGGGGAACAGGTCACCAGCACCACTGTTCTGTTCTGCGAACCATCCACACGCTTCCTTCCTGTCCAGCCCCGAGCAACAGTCTCTTAAGTTTCGAATCGTCCGTGGGGAGCTGAAAAGAACTAAAAACGCCACCGTGGGCCGGAATGGCTAGACACGAGGGCAGATGGACCGACGACGTGGGGAGTCGAGATGTGGCAGGACTCTGGGCTGGGGGTGCAGCAAAGGAGGACAGAGCCGGGTGACACACGTGATGATTCAGAGGGACCCAGAGGCATCTGGCTGTCCCTTGGCTGGGAAATGCCAGTAATTTTTTGGCCCTAAGGCATCTTCTGGGACAAAAAGCAACAGGCAGAAAGACTAGGATGGGCGTGAGCGGGACGCCTGACTTCCCCATGTTAACTGATTTCACGCAGGTGAGGACAAGCAAAGCCTTGAACTCAAGAGGGGTGGGTGTCTCGGAAGCGACGGACCCCTATTCAGCATCAAGATCTGGGAGCCACCTTTTTTTTTTTTTTTTTTATGTTTTTATGTATTTTTGTGAGAGAGACAGAGTGTGAGCCGGGGAGGGGCAGAGAGAGGGAGACACAGAATCCGAAGCAGGCTCCGGGCCTCGAGCCGTCAGCACAGAGCCCGACGCGGGGCTTGAACTCACGAACCGCGAGATCGTGGCCCGAGCCGCAGTCGAGCCGCAGTCGGATGCTTAACCGACTGGGCCACCCAGGCGCCCCGACCTCGGAGCAACCCTAAGTCGAGGTCTGAGAGAGGCAAATCCTGTTCTCATTATAATGAGCACAGGCCTGGGGGTGGGGAGCGGGTGGCCGAGGTGGGGGTGGGGTGGGGAGGGCACCCCTGCCACCAGATCTAAGGGCGTTTGTTGGGCCAAGCCCTTGTTTCGTCCCAGCCAGGCCACTCTGGCGAAAGCATCCTGGGAATTCGGCCTGCCAACACAAAGAGCATTTCCTTGTGTGGGTTTCCTGTTTAGGTCTGCGTAGAAACCCGGCGGATCGCGTGGCCTCGTAAATCCCCCAGACGTTACTGATGTAGATGCTTTGGCCGGCTGCCATGGGAAAATCGCACACAAATAGAAGAAGGGCGGGGGGAGCACATTCACTCTCGAATTCTGGTGGGTTCCGGGCTCCGTGTGTTTGGATCTGTAAACGGAGGGGGTTGGGCTCACCACGATGATCATTTAAGGTCCTTTCCAGCTCGGACATTCTCAGATTCCACTTCCCTCCGGAGGGCCGCCCGGAGCTCTCACTGTCCGGCTCAGGGACGGGGGTCTGCGGAAACAGAAGCAGGGGGAAGATCTCCGGCTGAAAATCCGGAAGCTTCTCCAGCATATCCTATGGGCTCCTTCACAGAAAGAAGGTACTTTTGAACCCTGGTAATTCCCAGACTTTCCCAAACACTTAGGTTTGTCCCCAAAAAGACAGACACCGAGCTCAGGAGCATCACGGGGGTCTCGCAGCCGGGTTTTTGGCACAAAGCAAGTTCACAGGGCGGTCCCCAAGGTGGTACACAGAGTGTGTGTTAGGAGACGTCACCCGCTTTTAAGCTTTTTAAAGCTTTTTTAAAACTTCTTGTTCTCCTCAGTTTCTGCATCTGTCCAATGGGCATTCAGACTCGTCGGCTTAATGGAAGAAGCCGTGTTTGCATTCCTCTTCTGAGGCCGAACCCCCAGACGCTCTGGCAGATTCCACGTGGAGTCTGACCAGACATGAGTATGGCTGGGAAAGGGACAGGGCAGGCACAGGACTTCTGCCCGAAGGTTCTCCTGTCCACCGTGCTGTGTTCCAGTGAGGATGTCCTGCTTTTCTCGTACTTCTGTGTGTTTCTGTTTTCTCCTTTGTCCTAGTGAGCGTTATTTTAAAAAAAAAAATTCTTTTTGGTCATACGGAACAGTCCTTTTTTAGGGGAGGGGGAAAGTACTAAAATGATACTGAGTAACAGGAAGTTAATCTCCTTAGTCTGGTAATGCAGGCTTCTAGTAAGTTAATTGGATTTTCCAGCTAAACGTGGATAAAGTCATTTACGCAGCAACATTTCTCCAGATGAGATCGCTCGCTTAGAATGCAGCGTGGCTCTGGTCTTCGGGCTCTCGGGCATCAATTGTGACGCTTGTCTGTAAACCTCGTTCCCTTGGACACGTCCTTACAGGTAAATAAATCAGCAAAGGAACGATTAGTTCCTAGGCCCCGTCCTGCTATTTATTTTCCAAATTCCACTTTTATATATCTGAGATATATTCTCCTTTCCCCCTACTGACTCTGAATGGGTAATCCACTGATGATGTGGGAGGAAGGTAAAATGATCTGAGGGTCTAAGTTTTCTGGGTCAGCGCTCCCCAGAACACTGGTCCAGAGAAAAAGATTTTCAAAGGGGATTTCTATGCTCAGGATGCTGGGACAATGCTACTGTCTTTGAGAGTCACAGGGCGCTCTGATGTGTTCAGAGCTCTGAAGGTTCATGCAATAAAGAAACGTGTTCAAATTTAGCTCAGTATTTCCCAAACTTTTCTGATCAAGAAAAACTCTTTTTAGGGGCGCCTGGGTGGCTCAGTCGGGTGAGCATCCGACTTGGGCTCAGGTGGTGATCTCATGGTTTGTGAGTTCGAGCCCCACGTCGGGCTCTGTGCTGACAGCTCGGAGCCTGGAGCTGCTTCGGATTCTGTGTCTCCCTCTCTCTCTGCCCCTCCCCTGCTCACACTCTGTTTTTCTCTCTCTCAAAAATAAACATTTAAAAAATTTAAGAAAATCTCTTTTTGTATTATATCTACAGGAGCTGATAATGAATGAAGGAATCAGTGTTTCACGGGACACATTTTGGGAAATGCTCCTTTCAGCCAAAAGGTAGTATTTACTGTCTTTTATTTAGCACCTGGGGATATTCGAGAGACAGATATCAGCATGTAATGGAAATATTTCTGGCCTTTCCAGAGTTTTAGCAGGCAATAGACCAGGATGAGCATAGCTACGGAGAGGTTTTCATGGTAAACATATTAGAAAGAAACACACCGAAATTTCATTAGTGGCTATTGGTGGCTGGTAGAAGGAGAGGCGATTTTTTTCTTCTTTTTTTATTCTTGCCCGTATCTTCCACAATAAGCATGAATTACTTCTGTATTGGGGGTGAGAAACAAAGTAAACTTTACTTCTTTCTTTTTGGAAGTTCATTCATTTATTTTGAGGGAGGGGGGAAGGACAGAGAGAGAGGGAGAGACAATCCCAACCAGGATCCATGCTCGGTGCAGAGCCTGACGTGGAGCCTGATCTCACAAACATGAGATCAACCTGAGCCAAGATCAAGGGTTGGACGCTCAACTGACTGAGTCACCCAGGTGCCCCTAAACTTTATCTTTTAAAGAAGAATTAATATCCAAGTTTCTTTGCATTTGTTCTTAATGAACACAACTACCTGTCAGCAGAGAAGCCAACAAACATATATCTCCTCCTTCCAGTTACTTCTCCCAGTGTCCTTGGGGTCCCATAGCCCTTGTCTGCCAGGCTCTGGGGTCTGTCCTTGGAGTATATACAGCCCCTCTAGATTTGCAAGAAAGTAAAACAGTTCACACTTGGTGGGAGAGTCAACCTGAGAACAGGAACTGGCCCCATCAAGCCCACCATCCTAAGTTGTTACAGGGTCACATGTCTGCGAAGGAAGGGTTGGCATGCCAGTTGAGATTCTTGGCTGTAACCAATGAAGATCTCTTCTGGTTGACCTGAGCAGGAGGTGAATTTACCAGAAGACTACTGTGCAGTTTGCAGAATCAGTGAGAGGGCTAGAGAACCAGGTGATGGGAAATGAATGAGATCACGGGAGGCAAGGCACAGCCAAGGTCTTCACACAGGATGGTCTGCTTAGGATCCTGTCGCTGGTGCTGTCATTGCTGGACACCAGTTTGGGGCTCAGTCACCCCAAACACCTATCGTCGTGCTGCTGGACACAAATCCACCACATCATGTCCCCAGAGGGGGCCTCTGATTGGCCAAGCCCAGGATGGTTCCCTAGTTGCTGGGGCAAAGATAGAAACTCTGCCCTCTTTGGCTTCTAAAGTAGGGAGAGGAGACCCACCTCCTCTCTGCTTTGGCGTTCCCCCCCAAATGGGAAGGTTGTTTAAAGGTTGGGTAGCCAGAATGACCAACATGCATGACATTTAGGTATTCTGTAAAGGGGCTGCTAGGAGCTTGGAGAGACAGGCCAGATCGGGCCAGCCATGTTCAGAAGTGAGCTCACCCCCCTGGCGTTGTGTAATGAATGCGTGGTCTTCTTTCAACTGGATTCCTAAGATGGGCAAGCTTCCACCAAATCTCTCGATCACTGCCCCTCAAGAAGAACTGACCTCTCAATAAAAACCACACTGAATAATAAAATAAGAATTACCATTTTCCAGAGGAACCAGAAGGCAAATGCAGAATCCCATCTGATGGCAAGGCTAGTTGTGTGCTCCTCCGTTGGGCCATGTGGATCGTCCGTAGGGGGCTGACCAAAAGAAATGAAGGAATAATAAAGCATTGGAAGGATTGCTTTTTTCCTCTGAAGAACGTACAGTTAGGGAAGCTGATTAAATAGGTTGATATGACCTCGGAGAAGAGCCCTACAGGTGCAGGGAATGGGAAAGGAGTGGACAATGTGAACGTGGATCTTTCATTGACTTCCTCATTTGGGGATACCTCTTTCTGCGTGCAAGCCTCCAAACATGGGGGTCGAGTCCAGAGACCGAAAGACGAGGTCCAGGGAGAGAGTCAAGGTGGTCATGGCTGCTGTCAGAATCTTGGATGGCAGGCACAGCCCCAAACCCCGGCCATATAGGCAGAAACTGCTCGGCTTGATCACGGCAGAGTTTGGAATCTAAGGAGTGTTAATTGGAAAGCAGTGATTAAAAAATGAGAAAAATCTCTTTGTTCTGGAACTAATACGGATATGTTCATCTCAGAGTAAGGGAGGTATAGTGTGAGAGCCTCAGGAAGTTGACTTTACGTAGAAAGTCTATATTATTATGATTTTCCACAGTGAATTGCTTCTCTTTTGCTTCTAGAGTGTCCGGACCCTTGCACAGTTTCCATTGCTGATGGGACCCTCTGAGCACTGTCAACATACCCACAGAGAAGGGGTTTCCAACTCACGTAATCACACTCTCCAGTCAGATGTGGAACAAGAAAATACTTCCCAGAAATGCAAAGAAGAAAACAAACCAAGTTCATTGCCTTGGGTAACATGAGTTCTTGCCCATTTGAAAGTGGGATCTTACTCTTCCTAGAAGATCTCTTTCTAGATTTCTTCTAGAAAGAGAGGACACACCATACCTTAGACAGTGTAGTTACGGGCAGGTGCTCTATCACCTGGTACTGAGTCCCACTGCCATCTACAAGATTTAACAATCAGTTGTAAGAACATCTAACATGAAGAAATGTTTAAGAACTCAAGGGGTCTCTTAGGATTGGAGGTCCATCCATTCCTGGAAAGGTTGAGATAAGTCACATGATGCCTTTTCTGTAACCCCAACATTTCTCCAAGGAAATCTTTGAAGTAAAAAGTTCACAAAGGAGTAGACTGAGGACTGCAGTGGAGACAGTGGGGGGGGGGGGGCGCGCGGGGGGATGTTCCATGGTTCCCTTCACTGTAGAGGCTGTTGGGAACAGGGGTTCAGTAAAGCAGACTGGAATTTCCAGTATCTGGTGCATGGATAATGTTCTTTCACCTTTGGATGTGTCCTTAGGTGACTGGACAGTGAGTAGAAGGTCTCAAAAAAGAGTCTGATATAGCATCTGCCCTAGACCAGGAAGGATGGGGCCAAGGCCCAGGAAACGGGTTTAGGCCCAGAGCGAACATCTTTGTCCTCAGTTCTGTTAAAAGATGGTGTCGGGACGCCTGGGTGGCTCAGTCAATTGGGCATCCGACTTTGGTTCAGGTCATGATCTTGCAGTTTGTGAGTTTTGGCCCCGTGTTGGGCTCTGTGCTGACAGCTCAGAGCCTGGAGCCTGCTTCGGATTCTCTGTCTCCTCCTCTCTCTGCCCCTCCCATGTTCATGCTCTGTCTCTGTCTCTCAATAATAATAAATAAATGTTAAAAAAAATAATCCAGTGAAGAAATGGGCAAAAGACATGAATAGACACTTCTCCAAAGAAGACATCCAGATGGCCAACCGACACATGAAAAAATGCTCAACATCACTCACCATCAGGGAAATACAAATCAAAACCGCAATGAGACACCACCTCACACCTGTCAGAATGGCTAACATGAACAACTCAGGCAACAGCAGATGTTGGTGAGGATGTGGAGAAAGAGGATCTCTTTTGCATTGTTGGTGGGAATGCAAACTGGTGCAGCCATTCTGGAAAAAAGTACGGAGGTTCCTCAAAAATTAAAAATAGAATGGTAGTTCTACGACCCAGCAATTGCACTACTAAGTATTTATCCAAGGGATACAGGTGTGCTATTTCAAAGGGGCACATGCACCCCAATGTTTATAGCAGCACTGTTGACAAGAGCCAAAGTCTGGAAAGAGCCCAAATGTCCATCAATGGATGAATGGATAAATAAGATTGGTATATATACACACACACACACACACACACACACACACACACAATGGAGTATTACTCGGCAGTCAAAAAGAATGAAATCTTGCCGTTTGCAACTACGTAGATGGAACTGGAGGGTATTATGCTACGCGAAATTAGTCAGGGAAAGACAAATATCATATGACTTCACTCATATGAGGACTTTAAGACACAGAGCAGATGAACACAAGGGAAGGGAAGCAAAAACCATATAAAAACAGGGAGGGGGACAAAGCATAAGAGACTCTTAAATACGGAGAACAAACAGAGGGTTACGGGAGGGGTTGTGAGAGGCGGAATGGGCTAAATGGGTCAGGGACATTAAGGAATCTATTCCTGAAATCATTGTTGTACTACATGCTAACTAACCTGGATATACATTAAGAAAATAAAATTAAAAAAGAAAGATGGTGTCTATAGTCAGGTGACTTGTGTTTCATCCCAGCTCCGCACATTTTACCAGTTGTGGGACTTTAAGAAATTCCCTAACCTTTCCGTGGCTTAGTTTTCTCATTTGTTAAAGGAAGGGGAGACTACGACCTGCCTCATAGGATTTTCCTGGGTATTAAACACGTTAACTCATGGAAAGTGCTCACTGCAGTGCTGGGCACATAAGTCATTGCAATCAAGCAATTGTGTGTGATAAACATTATGCTTCAATGTTACCAGAGCCGTTAGCCTGGGCCAAGACGAGGGTGACATTTTCCATCTCCCAAGTTTTTGTGGGACATCCAGGTAAACTTTCATTTAGAGGAAGCTCAGAAAAAGCTACAGCCGTTCACTTCCGCGCGGCCGATGTTCCCGAAGCGTCTCTGCAGTGGAAATCGTTAACTTACACCCATAACACTAAGAGAGGGTTAGTGTTAAAATCTTACCAGTAGGAAATGCTTTGTTTTATTAAGGCCTTTTCCTAAGTAGAGCCACGTGGTTGGGTCCTAGTATTAGGGTCCTTGAAAAAAGAGGGAACATACTGGGTTCCTCCTAATGCTTCTCATCCATATGGTCCCAGGATTTGGGGGAGAACTTGAGAATGTTTACATGTATGTGTTCATCGACTAAAGCTTTTAGTCTTTTCAAGTCAGCTGTTTCTCAGACCGGGGTCTGCCAGAATTGCTTCCCCTTTACAAAGTGTCAGAGTGTTAATGGAATGTGAGGAATGTTGGTGGGGTGGCCAGGACAAGGGCTTTGAAATCAGACAGAGCCATGTCTGCTTGCTGTCTCTACAATTTACTTGCTGGGATGTGGTGGACAAGTAGCTTGGCCTCTCTGGGCCTTGATTTTCTTTTTTTTTTTTTTTTTTTTTTTTTTAATAATTTGTGTTGTTTGCCTCATTGTTTTTTTTTTTTTTTTTTTAACGTTTATTTATTTTTGAGACAGAGAGAGACACAGCATGAACGGGGGAGGGTCAGAGAGAGGAAGACATAGAATCTGAAACAGGCTCCAGGCTCTGAGCTGTCAGCACAGAGCCCGACGCGGGGCTCGAACTCACAGACCGCGAGATCATGACCTGGCTGAAGTCGGACGCTTAACCGACTGCGCCACCCAGGCGCCCCTGGGCCTTGATTTTCTTACCTGTAAAACAGTGACAAGAGATACCACGCTCCGGTCATGAAGAATGTCTGGGAATTATTTAGCGTGCAGTGGAGGCTCCGTAAAATTTCTCTCCCATCGTCTTGCCCATTTCTTTCTCCCTTAAAGATGGCATATATTACCTTGTGTGGCAAAATAGGACTTCACTGATGGGATTGAGGTAAGGTTCTCAAGGGGCACCTGGGTGGCTCAATCGGTTAAGCGTCCAACTTCGGTTCAGGTCATAATCTCGAGGTTCGTGAGTTCGAGCCCCACGTCGGGCTCTGTGCTGACGGCTCGGAGCCTGGAGCCTGCTTGGGATTCTGTGTCTCCCTCTCTCTCTGCCCCTCCCCCACTCATGCTCTGTCTGTCTCTCTCTCTCTCTCAAAAATAAATGTTAAAAAAATTAAAATAAAATAAAAAATAAACAGATTCAAATGGTGGTGTGGGGGGGGGGGTCATCTGGCGTGGTCCTGCTACGCATGGGGTGGGACACTGCTCTGGGGGTAAACCTGACAGGCATAGACTTTCTAGAAGCCTGACCATAGAAATCCAACATTCGGGCTTTCCCGTTTGGGCAGCCCCCCAGTAGAAATGGGCACGTTTTCTCTGCTTTCCAGGTCACCCCTCGCCACAGCGTCCTGACCCTTTCTGGAAGTGGAGTCACGTGACTGATGAAGAACCAGAAGGAGTACTTGTGAGTATTGCTCGGCAACCAAAAAGAATGAAACCTTGCCATTTGCAACTTGGTGGACGGAACCAGAGGGTATTATGCTAAGCGAAATAGGTCCGTCAGAGAAAGACAAAAATCCTATGACTTCACTCATATGAGGACTTTAAGACACAGAAAAGATGAACACAAGGGAAGGGAAGCAAAAATAACATAAAAACAGATAGGGGAGCAAAACATAAGAGACTCTTAAATATGGAGAATAAACAGGGTTACTGGAGGGGTTATAGGAGGGACGATGGGCTAAATGGGTCAGGGGCACTAAGGAATCTACTCCTGGAATCATTGTTGCACGATATGCTAAGTAACTTGGACATAAATTAAAACAATACATTAAAAAAATAAGAGGATGTCTTACCTTCCCAACTCTGGCTCTTCAGAAAATGTATTGTCACATCCTCATGTCCTTAGAACATCAAACATGAGAGCCAAATTCTGTTCCATAGTGTCTTAGGCGACAGCCACACATACAGAACAGAGACAAGGGTGTCGTGCTGACTCGATATAATCACACCCTTGCACGTAGACCTTATCTATCTCTGCAGGCATTCAAAGAGCACAATAGACGTTAGCTGGTTGCTTTCCCAACACTTTTGCCAGGTAGGTAGGGAGCAGGTACCATTATTGTCTTCATCTTGTACATACACAGACAGCTTTCCTGAGAATTACTTGCCCAAAGTCCCATTGGCAATAAGAACAATGGAAAAGAAAGTGACCAGAGTCCGAATTTAAAAAACAGAACTTCCTGCGGAGGCAAGTTCAGGCCCCGGTCCTGGGATCATTCTAATTTCAGGCATTTCGTGGAGCAAGGGTGCATAAAAACGTTACTTGTCTTTATTTGTGGGTGTATAGGAGGGAATGGGGTAGCAGATGATTTAATTAAGTCTGTTCAGCTGTTGGTACTCTTTAAATGTTCAGCATCTGCAGGGAGCTTCAGGATATGTTTCTTTCCGTGACGGCAGGAGCATCACCAAATGTAGCTCAATATGGCAGGACCAGCCATGAAATCTGGAATATGAATGTAATTCCATAGCAGTTTTTGGCTAATAGGGGCTCTTGCACTGTGACGATGAAAACATTTAGCACTGCAAAGGTCTGGGCTGGAGCGGATCTCACTTCTTTTGTCCGCAACATGGGCACAATATTTATTTATTTATTTATTTGAGCACAATATTTATGTTAAATAAATAAATAAAAGGAGATCGGGGCGCCTGGGTGGCTCAGTCGGTTGAGCATCCGACCTCGGCTCAGGTCACGATCTCGCGGCTCATGAGTTCAAGCCCCGCGTCGGGCTCTGTGCTGACAGCTCGGAGCCTGGAGCCTGCCTCCGATTCTGTCTCCCTCTCTCTCTGCCCCTAACCCACTCGCATTCTGTCTCTGTCTTTCTCAACAATAGACATTTAAAAATAAATAAATAAATAAATAACTAAAAGGAGATATGTGTAAAGTGCTGTATAAATAGCAAAATTCTATGCAAAACAAGATATTATGAAGGTTGGACCAGTACAATTATAGGCCCTGATACAGGGTTATATTTTCTTCCAATGGGGGGTCTATTTCCAATGGGTCATCAGGGCAAAGAGCATGCTTTTAAATCTGCAAATTATTCTGTCCCTGGAAAATCAGGAGAAAAGAAAATAAAGACGGGAAAGGAAGCCTGGGGCTATCGGTATCTCAAAAATTGTTAAATGCGTCAGGTATGAACTCTAGCCTGTATGGTGGAATTCAGGTGTCTATCCCCTGTAAGGGGGCAGGAAGCTTGGAAAAGAAAGCTTTCCTGCGCTTTCTGGGATGTGGACCCTTTGTTCAGGATCTAGGAGGTAAGGGATTCCATCGGAAGTATTTGTTTAATTAATTGTAGCCAGAACTCAGCTGTGGGTAGGCCAGGTTTCATGGTGCAATGTTATTACTTCTCCAACCACACGTGCATACTTTAACTCAAGTGCAAACCCACGAGACTTGAACGCCTAACCTTTAAAATGCAAGGCTGCTGCCTTGGCCACGAGGCATCTCAGTTCTTGTTTACCAGGACTGGGAGTTCTCAGCAGACAGACCCCCACTTATTCCGTGACCCCGGTGGAATAACACCGAGAGACCCAAAGGAATAGCCACTTTAAAATAGTGTCTTTGGCACCGAAAGGATTCTGGAGCTCTGAATCAGCCCCTCACCTCATAGCAAAGTTTACAGGCTTTCAGAGTTAAATGAAAATCAGATTGGAATGCACGGGCTTCTATTTTTCTGTAATGACACGTTGTGAGTGGAAGGAAGGCAATTTTCTTGGACGTTCCTCTAAAACCAGTGCACTTGTCGTGGTTGATTTTGGTCTACGAAGCTCTCTGAGGCACACCCGCTGCCCTCTCCACTTGCCTGGTCTCGGGGCCACATGGGCCACTTGTCCCTGGCCGTACTTAATAATTTTCCATTTACCCCGCATGTGTTAGCCTCTTTTCAAAGCAGTCATAAAGGGGACTTTAGTACCTCAGTTTTTGCTCTGGAGCCATTTAATGATTATATATATATATATATATATATATATATATATAAACAATTATCTAAAATACAATCTTAGTCTCTGGCCCCGCCTATAAGTTGGAAGAATTGGGTAAGGAAGGAAAGAAAAAAAAAAAAAGGAAAGAAATGTGTCCGTTCCTCTCATCCGACTTTGAAAAATCCATATACTATACCCTGAAAAGGAAAAGTAAACACAGCCCGTGAAATGCTGTGGCAAAAAGGAATGAAAATGTTCTTTAAAAAAAAAAAAAAAAAAAGCCAACAGAACTGAACTGTAGTCTCTGCAGGTTTGAAGGCAACCTTTGCCAAAATCCGCTTTCTGGAAACTTTCCTCCAGACCTGACTCCCACCAACTGGCTTGGCTGCAGGAGACAGGCTTAGAAGACTGTGGTTTGGAATGTGTGAATGTTAAAATCAGACACTGTTCCTTCTTCTCTGTAACAACAACACGCCTTTGGTTTTGGCCGAATTCGTGCTGGGCTTTCTGGTATTGCCTCGTTTCGTGTCTCGCGGCAGGTCGGAGCTACTGAGGGGGTCTGATGCTTGTGGTCCTGTGGTCCGTCCTCACGGTGACCAGCGCTTTGCCCTGTGTCACGACGCCCCTGAGAACCTAACAGGCACTGTTCCCATGTGGAAATGTAGAAACGACCGAGGAAATATGACTCGCGGGAGGCCACACAGCAAGCTGGAGGAAGAGTCTGGATCAGAACTTGGAATTGCCACGTCCTCCCTGGGGCTGTAAGCCTGGGATCCCTTGTTTTATTATTTTTTTTATTGTTTTTAAACATTTTATTTATTTTTGAGAGATAGAGACAGAGCACACCTAGGGAGGGGCAGAGAGAGAGGGAGACACAGAATCCGAAGCAGGCTCCAGGCTCCAAGCTGTCAACACAGAGCCCGACGCGGGGCTCGAACCCATGAACCGCGAGATCACGACCTGAGCCGAAGTCGGATGCTTAACCCGCTGACTGAGCCCCCCAACCGTTTCTAAACCTGGTCTTCTCAGGGAAGTTTCCTAAGACACTGAGCGCACAGACGCGTGCTGGCCCACGGGCAGTGGGTGAGACCCCAGACTGCGGGTCCCCACAATGACGGTGACTGGACACGGACACCTCGGTGGAACAGTGATCGCCGGCTGGGGTGGAGTCATAACGCAGTTGTCGTATCATGGATTAGTCTAACTTGGAACACATTTTAATTCAGATAGAACACGGGAAACGTTCTACCTAACCTCAGCTTGGAGGAGATTTGCTCAGCAAACAACAAATATGAGGTATATTATAGTGACGTGTTATGTGTCAAGTGTCACATACGTAAGAACAAGACACGGGAAATAACGGAATCAATGGTTATTGTGTTGGGGGGAGCTGTCTTCGAGAGACACCACTACACAATAATTGATCCTGTGACTTCCTGTGTCTTGTTCCAAGGCATGCAGCGTATGACATGTGACCTGAGACAGAGCAGAAGACAGTAGGGACGTGGTCCGTGTAATCTGCCGCGTCACACAGCAGCCACTGCAACTGAACGCACTGTTCCCAGGAAGAGGGCAGGGGCCGAGGCCATTTGTACTTGATCTTGACGGTGAGCAGACCTCTCTGCCTCAGTTGTACTCAGGAGGAGCGTGGGAATGTGTATGGCCAGAAGGGGAGGGCACGCTGAAGAGCGTACTTAGGGGAGCAGGGGCGCACCGAGATACTGGGGGTTCTCCACCATTCGTGGAAAATGCTTCCTGACTCCAGGAAGACTCCTTGGTGGAGGAGGGCGTGGAAGGTGGGGCAGTGCGGGACGCAGACAAGGCTCAGCGGGCGACGCTGAGCCAGGGCAATGGGAAGGATCACGGAGGACCAGGGCAGGGATATTTCCATCGGTCGTCCTTGTCTAAACTGAAAACCAGAGCCACGCTGGGGACTATTGATAGCTTGCTGTGTGCATACAATTTCTAAGTTAACTGCCTGTAGTTCCTTTACGATACTGGTAATTTTTATACTATTTCTGTTCTGTTTTTTTCCGTAAAATCAGATCAAAACCATCTCCTCTTGTATTGTTGATATCGAATCGTTGTCCACCCGAAACTGATATAATGCTGTATGTCAACTGTCCTTCAATAAAAATGTTGATTTTGGACATTTTACAGATTTCAGATTATATGCATCCATTTGCCTTCATTCCCTTCTAAGCTGTTCTAAAGTGTACATCAAGGGGCGCCTGGGTGCCTCAGTTGATTAAGCGTCTGACTTTGGCTCAGGTCATGATCTCACGGTTTGTGGGTTCAAGCCCCACATCGGGCTGTGTGCTGACAGTTTAGAGCCTGGAGCCTGCTTCGGATTCTGTGTCTCCCTCTCTCTCTGCCCCTCCTCTGCTCACAGTCTGTGTCTCTCTCTCTCAAAAATAAATAAACATTAAAAAAATTTTTTTAAATAATAAAATAAAGTATACATCAAGGGATAATGGGTAAAAAAAGATAATCCACAAGAACAAAGAGAATAAGAGAGGAGGGGGGAAAACCCACAGACTTTTTGGTTGCTAGAAAGTACACAGTCAAATGATAGCTACGTAGGCGATCCGAGAATGCCAAATTTTTTAACAGTGGTGGGGAAGCTGAGAAGCAACCCAGTTTACACTGAAGAACCCCCAAAGGCTTAGGCACTGGTGACTGGAGGTTCTTCTTGACCCGAGTTTTAAGAGGAGTTACATTCAGCAGACTGGATGAACGTCTGTGTAAAAAAACAGTTAGATGGACAAATGGATTTTAAAAAATGTGGTGTATCCATACAGTGGAATATTTTTTTAAGTTTATGTATTTTTTTTTTTTATTTTTCAGAGAGAGAGAGAGAGAGAGAGGAAGAGAGAGAATCCCAAGCAGGCTCTGTAATGTCAGCCCTGAGCCCGACATGGGGTTCGATCTCATGCACCTCGGTATCATGATCTGAGCTGAGATCAAGAGTCAGACGCTTACCCGACTGAGCCACCTGGGTGCTCCAGTGGAATATTATTCAGCAAAAATAAATAAATAAATAAATAAATAAATAAAGTTCTGATTCACACTAGAACAGAGATGAACCCTACATGAAAGCCTCCAGTCACAAAGCACATACAGTGTGATTCCGTGAATATGAAATTCCCAGAAGGGTCAAATCCACAGTAATAGAAAGTAGATTAATGGTTGTGTAGGTCTAGAAAGCTTGTGTAGAAAGGAATGGAGAGTTTCCACTAACAAGTATTTTTTAAGGTAATAAAAATATTCTAAAATTAAGTGTTGTGATGGATACACAACTCCGTGAATATATTAAAAACCATTGAATACGGCACGTTAAATGGATGAGATTGTATGGGATGTGAATTATACTTCAACGAAGCTTTTTTTTTTTAATTTTTTTAATGTTTATTTATTTTTGAGAGAGAGAGAGACAGAGCATGAGTGCGGGAGGGCAGAGAAAGAGGAAAACACAGAATCCGAAGCAGGCTCCAGGCTCTGAGCTGTCAGCACAGAGCCCGATGCAGGGCTCAAACTCATGAACCGTGAGATCATGCCTTGAGCTGAAGTCGGCCACTTAACTGACTGAGCCACCCAGGTGCCCCTGTTTTGTTTTTTTTTTTATCTTTTTAAAAAAGTGATTTGATATCCATGTTACCTCTCCCGCCCAAGAAAATGTTTTCTGGACTAGGGAATACCAGACATAGTTCAGGGTGGGGGGTACCACACTAAAACCAGAGATCTTAAGTGAAATTTGCTCACTGAATGCTGGTCCACGTATCACCTCTTCCATTAATCACCTCCTGGTGTGCAGGCTTAGGCTTAGGCCTTCCACCTAAGCAGAAAATTGAAAGTCTTTTCTGGAGAATCTGTCCAGCCCTTGAGGAAAGATCTAATGATGCCAATATGAGTGGGGCAGGGCCGTGTCCTCTAATGACGTGGCCTGGCCACGTGGCTCTGCAGCGAGACCCATCGTTCGCAAGCCTCGTGATCAGATAGAGATTCCGATCTGTTTTCTTAAATATAGGCGGACATCCAGAAGTCCCCGGACACTTGAGGAAAACCTCTAATATGAAAGACAGAACACAAACAGGAAAAGCAATTTGGGTGAAACAGAGATGGAAGGAGAAGACTATTTCAAAAGAACGCTGTAATTAGTATCCTCAGAGTGATAAGGGAAGATATTAAACCCAGGAAATACGAACAGGATTGTATGAAAGAAAGAAAGAAAGAAAGAAAGACACACCCAGGGAGGTTTTCCAGAACATACGGTTATGAGTTGCAAATAAGAAGGGCCCACTGAGTGCCTACCACATGCACACCAAGGCATAGCCGCACAAAATCTCAGAAGACCCGAGACAAGGAAAAGACTCCACAAGAGGAAAACAAAGGGTAATACACAAAGAAGCAGGAATCAGAACAGCCTTCCCTTCTCAACAGTGTCACCAGAAGCCAGAATACAACGGAACAAAGTCTTCAAAATTCTGAGGGAAAATAACCGAAAACCTAGAATTTTATACCTACACACATCCTCAGTTAAGTGTGAAGGCAGGTTAAAGACATTTTCAGACATGTAAGCGCTCCCCAATTTTTCTTCACCAAAAAGGAAAATAAACCCAAAGAGAAAGACATGGGATCCCCGAAACAGAAGATCCAAGCTGGAAGAAGCTCAGGGAATCCTCCGGAAGAGGGAAGAGGGAGAGGCCAAGATGAAAGCTGGCAGAGTAGCCAACCCAGATTGAAGTGGGTCAGAAGTTTCCAGGAAAGGCTTCTTCACAAAGATGAAATTAATGGAGGGCCCAATGTGATGAACTCTATTGGGAAGACGTCTGCACAACTAAGGAAGAATTTGGAGATGATTCGGTTATAAGGGCATTAAAAAAAAAAAAAAAAAGGAAACAAACTTAAAAACCAAATAAGACTATTATCAGTTCCATGGAAAACAGCGTGATCAGAACAGACACAGTCACCATAGTGGACCATGTGGCTTAGCCATTAATCATGCCATAGAGTCAAAATATAATAATATAGTCACAATAACACTGAATATTTAACCAAGATTATATTTTAACTACATTGTAGAATGGGGATTAAGGAGGAAATGGATGTGAGTGATGGTGGGTTGGGGAGATAGTGCCAAATCCTTGTCCTCCAAGGTGGGGACCTACTAGAGAAGATCTGAAACTGACAAATCACAAAGTAGCGAGATGAGCCTCAATTTTTTTTAAAATTTGTTTTAATATTTTTTTTTTACTAAAAACATTTTTTAATGTTTATTTTTAAGAGCAAGAGAGACAGAGCATGAGCAGGAGAGCAGCAGAGAGAGAAGGAGACACAGAATCCAAAGCAGGCTCCAGGCTCCGAGCTGTTGGCCCAGAGTCTGATGTGGGGCCTGAACTCACAGTGAGATCATGACCTGAACTGAAGTTGGGCACTTAACTGACTGAGCCACCCAGGCACCCCAATGTTTATTTATTTTTTGAGAGAGAGAGAGAGAGCACGAGTAGGGGAGGGGCAGAAAGAGGGAGACACAAGGCAAAGCAGGCCCCAGGCTGGGAGCTGTCAGCACAGAGCCTGACTCGGGGCTCGAACTCACTAACCAGGAGATGATAAGCTGAGCCGAAGTTGGAGTTTCAACTGACTGAGCCACCCAGGCGCTCCCAGAGTCCTTTTTAGAAACATGGAAGGAATTGCCAGAAGAATCCATTGAAAACGTTGTCACTGGGGCGTAGGAAACAAAGGTAGATTCAGCAAAATGCCGATTTTCATACCTTATAGATCACTTTTCCCCTCCAAATCATGTGAAAACAACATTTGGATAAAAATAAAAGTGAGTCCTGGGTTCGAGTTCCGATGGAGTCGCCAAAAAAAAAAAAAAAAAAAAAGCAGGGGGAAAAGAAAGCAAAAAAGCAAAAAAGGCTAACACTCAACAATAAGAAACTGAACAATTGGATTAAACAACGGACCAAAGCCCTTAACATACATCTCACTGAAGATGAGAGACACATGGCAAGTAAGCAGATGAAAAGATGCTCCACATCATATGTCATCAGGGAAATGAAAATTAAGACAGTGACGCCACTGCACATCTATTAGAATGGCCGAAATCCAGATCACCGATAATGCCAAGTTCGGGGGAGGATGTGGGACCAATACGCTGTCTCATTCGTTGCTGGCGGGGATGCAAAATGGCAAAATGGTACCACTACTTGGGAAGACCATTTGGCAGCATCTTTTAAAGCTAAACATATTCTTCCCATATGATGCAGCAATCACGCTCCCTGGTATTTACCCACAGGAGTTGAAAACGTATGTCCACACAAAACATCCACACAAATGTGTACCGGAGTTTATTCACACACGCCCAAACTGGGAGCAACCAAGATAGCCTCTAGCTGGGGGCGCCTGGGTGGCTCAGTCAGTTAAGCGTCTGACCTTGGCTCAGGTCATGATCTCGTGGTTTGAGGGTTCATGCCCCACAGTGGGCTCGCTGCTATGAGCGCAGAGCCCGCTTTGGGTCCTCTGTCCCCCTCTCTCTCTGCCCCTATCCTGCTCTCGTGAGCTCTTTCTCTCTGAAAAAGGCAGAGCTATGGAGACTGTGAAAGATCGGTGGCGGCCAGGGGCTGGGGGAGGGGCACAGGGGACTTTAAGGGCAGTAACACTATTCTGTCCGACTCTATAATGGTGGATACTTGTCATTACATACTTGTCAAAACCCTCAGAATGCACAACATCAAGAGTGAACCCTCATGTAAACTATGGACTTTAGGTGACAATGATGTGTCTATGTAGGTTTATCAATGGTGACAAGTGTTCTAGTGGGCGATGTTGACAATGGGGGAGACCGTGCGTGGGGGGGGGGAGCAGGGGGTACATGGGAAATCTGTACCTTTTTATTTTTTAAGTCCTATTTATTTATTTATTTATTTAATACATTTTTTTTTTTTTTAGGTGGGCTCTATGCCCAATGTGGGGCTCCAACTCATGACCCCCAAAGGGTCGGGTCACACGCTCTGCGGACTGAGCCAGCCAGGCGCCCTGAGAAATCCATACCTTTTGCGCAATTCTGCTGTGAACCTAAAACTGCTCCACACAGTAAAACACATTGCAATGAATAAGCAAATTTTAAACAGAGGAAAATAAGGGACAGCTACAGCCCTACTCTTAGTGCTCCATTATGGAGTGTGTTTGCTAGCACGTATCACTCTTGAAAAGGAAGCAAAAAAAAAGGGGTACTTTCAAAACATTTCTTTAAAGTTGATTCTAGACCGTGGTGTACTGGGTGGGCCAGATGGTCTGCTTACGGGGTGGGGGTTGGGGGGGTGCAGATACAGCCCGTTTCTACCGCAGGGCACCCCCAGGGCCCGCACAGTGCAGCGTGCTTCACACACCCACTGAGAGCAGGGATAGCCTTGAGAACACTAAAATTATTGAGAATAAAACAGAGTCTTTACACCCAAAGGGTCTCAGACAAGAAGTTAAGTAGAAACCCATTGTTTTACAACGAGAGTCCTGGGGCTCCCAGAAATTAAGCGAGTTAAAGGCAGAGCGGATTTGGTGGTAGAATGTGTTCTCCATCCATCCTCTCGCAAGTACCCCAAGAAGTATGTGATGGTAGTGTTCCTGTGTTACACACGAGAGCAACGAGGGGCCGGGGCGGGGGGTCCACTCGTGTTCGCACATCAGTTAAATGGCAGAATCCACTCCAAACTCGGAGCAGCTGGTCTACCCCCACGCTCGCCCTCCTCCTTCGGCACCTGTCCTCACGAAAGGAGAGCTGGTGGCTCTATTGCTTGGTCGTTTGTCTTGAATTTTAATCGCACGCAGGGAAGGTCATCCTTCCCATGGTTGTTTCCCAGCTTCCCTATTCTAACTGCACACTGGCCTGAGAGCAAGGCCATCAAAGCAGCTGTGAATTTTTGTCCGGTCACAGCAGGCTAAGAGCTTCATGCCTACAGCCACTCTGATCTCCCCTTTATCCACGCCCTGATGTATAACCCAAAAAGGTGTGTCTGAAAATCTGATGTTTCACTCATTCATTGATTTACTACTTCTTTCAATAGTTATTCATTGAGTACTATGGGCTGGGCCTTGGGTATACAGTGAGCAGACGTGGTCTTGTTGGGGAAAGGCAGGAGTGAAATTAGCATGATCAGATTGATGCTTAGAATTACAAGGATCTGAGGGATGCCCTGGTGGGTCAGTCAGTTGAGCATCAGACTCTTGATTTCAGCTCAGGTCGTGATCCCAGGGTTGTGGGATAGAGCCCCGCATCGGGCCATGTGCTGAGCGTGGAGCCTGCTTGGGATTCTCTCTTTCTCTCTCTCTCTCTCTCTCTCCCTCTCTCTCTGCCCATCTCCCACACATGCACACTTTCTCTCTCCCTCTCTCCAAAATCGATAAAAATTTTTTAAAAAATTAAATTAAAAATTAGGATTAAAAGGATCTGAGACAAGAAAGGGTTTGTGTTAAGAATTTAAAACAACCTGTGCGGCCAGGTGCAGTCCATGAAGAGGAACGTGGGCAGGAACGAAGTTAAAGAATTAAACCAAAATCTGATCGCGCACGTCCTTGTAGGCCACGCGAGGATGTTTCATTTTCTATTAAATGCAACCAGAGGCCGGTGACGGTTCTGAAGTATGTTGAAAAGACCTCCTTGGCCACTGTGGGGAGCACCAGACGAAGGGTGAGAGAAGAACGTGTTGCGGAATCCCATTCGAGAGACGGCGGGGGCTGGGAGCTGGAGAGACATGGGCAGATGTGTGAAATGCATGGAAAGTGGAATCAGTAGCATTTGGTAATGGGTTAGCTCTTAGGAGCAACGAGGAGGGAGTTTGCAGAGATGACTCCTGGGTTTGTGACTTTAGCAAATGGACAGATGGTAGTTCCATTTCTTTAGATAAGAAAGAAGGAGGAGGAGAACCCCGAGCTAGTTCTGGACAAGTTAAGTGTGAGCTGCCTCTGAGATATCTGAGTAGGCCGTTGGGGATGTAAGCCTGGAGCTCAGAAAGAAGGTCTGGGCTGAAGATAAAAATATGGGAGGTAACAGCATTTCGGTGACAGTTAAAGTTGTGGTAGTGGGTGAGATCGCCCCGGGGGAGAGTGTAGAGAGAGCAGGGAAACAGGCCCCCAAGGAGAGGAGAGCAATCTAATGGCAGAGGTGGAAGGGAGGAGGAAAAGCGGGCAGGGTGGTGGGGCACGCCCAAGCAGGAGAGGAGAGGAGGGGTGGCTGATGGAAGGCATAGGGCGACTTTCAACACTGGTGCTGAGTGCAGCTGAGGGGTCCAGGGGAGGCCTGGAAAGCACTGGCTTGTGCTGGTGGAGTGCTGAACTTGTCCCGCCCGGTCAGAAACCCCACTGTGGGCGTCTCCCGGTTCTGCACTGGGCGGTAACAGAGTGGTTAGTCCAGAGTCAACTATGGTGGGAGTGCACACACCGTGGCCTGAACAAACACTACAAATTGTGTTTTGTTTTTTTTTTTCTTTTTCTTGGAAAGACGCCCCTGGTGGTGTGACCCTGTTTGTAACAGAATGAAGGGGGAACCAGCCTTCTCTGTTCTTTCTGGTCCCATCAGGATAGTTCCAGAACATTTCCCATGAAACTGAATTCTCTTCAAAGAAACCAGCTGAGTGTCTGAACTTCCTTTCAAGTGAGTTTTACCTTTGCCACAGGACTCTCTAAAGTCTTAGCCTTTTAGTCACTAACCTTCACAAATTTGAGGCAGACTGAGGGGAAAAAAAATTCAGTGTGGTCATATGAAGAATTTCTTCCAACTCTGACTTGGCTGTAAGAAATTCCAGGAAGCATAAGCAGTAAACCACATTTCATTTACTCCTGGGTTTATTTACTTAGTAAAAATAATCTTTAGAAGATTCCAGAATTCAAGGGCTAAGTGTTGACATTTTCCCCATCTTGCTTTTTCATTTTAAAAAAATGCTCGCAGGGCGCCTGGGTGGCTCAGTCGGTTGGGCGTCCAACTTCGGCTCAGGTCATGATCTCGAGGTTCGTGAGTTCGAGCCCTGCATCAGGCTCTGTGCTGACAGCTTGGAGCCTGGAGGCTGCTTCAGATTCTGTGTCTCCCTCTCTCTGCTCCTCCCCTACTTATGCTCTGTCTCTCTCTCTCTCTCTCAAAAATAAATAAAGCTTAAAAAAATTAAATTAAATTAAATTAAATTAAAAAATTTAGAAAATGCTTGCTATTCCATGAATCTGTAGATAAGAAAATTAACGGGGAGGTAGAAAGTTGGATTATTTTCAACATCATGACAGTTGAATTAGATCAGTTGGTAAATAAGCTAGTTATTAGATACTCAGGTGTTATGATACAATCATTTAAAGAACTGGGCATTTGTTTAAAAATTTTTTTTTCAACGTTTTTTATTTATTTTTGGGACAGAGAGAGACAGAGCATGAACGGGGGAGGGGCAGAGAGAGAGGGAGACACAGAATCAGAAACAGGCTCCAGGCTCCGAGCCATCAGCCCAGAGCCTGATGTGGGGCTCAAACTCACGGACCGCGAGATCGTGACCTGGCTGAAGTCGGACGCTTAACCGACTGCGCCACCCAGGCGCCCCAAGAACTGGGCATTTGACATTATTTCAGTCGTGACGTGTGGTCACAGACTAAATCCTGTTCTTGCCGAAAAGTGAACCAAAGGTTGAACTGAATGCCTTGCAGGGTCATCAACCGACTAAAGTCAGATACATACCTAGTCCAGACACTTCTGAGAGTTTGTTCTTTGACATATTTTTTCTTCAAACACATGGCAGTGACAAATGAAATGTATCAAGCTTAAAAACTAAATAAACACTTCTGTGGCCCAGAACAGGGACAGAAACCCAAAGCTGTGAGCTGAGTGAAACCCACAAGCTTACTGGGCTCTAGGTCCTTAACCAGGCACGATTAGCCAGAATTTGGCTTCTCCAGAGTAAATTAAGATAAAAGAGTTCCATGCCGAGATGGGAGACTGAAGCCAGGCTCCCTGCTTGAAGCCAGAGGCAGAGGCAGGTTCCTCCTACTCATGAAACAAGGCTGAAATAGAAGCTATATCTGCCTGGCCTACAGTTTCCAGCAAACTGTGGACTTAGGGGAGAGAGAAGACAAAGATAGAACCTTGCGATGTGACTAGGAAAGGGAGTAGTCCATTGCCTGGCCTGGCCGGGATCTGTGCTGTCCTCAGTATGACTGTGGGCTGGATCTCTGCGGCTCCGTTAGTAGACTGGTCTGAATTGGGGTCCAGGGAGCCAAGTACAGACTGAAGGCAATAAAAAAAAAAAACAACCCACTAGACAGGGAGGGGAAAGCAATGGGGGTAGAAGGGAGACGAGAAACAGACAGACACGGGGAACGCAAGCCCGGTCTCGAAATGATCTCCTCGACCCAAATCTGCTGCTGAGAAAGACAGCCAGCAAAACAAAACAAGAACACAAATTAATTCCCATTGAGACTAATTTTATGGAGCTACCCGGGAAAAGGTCTAAAATGCTTAGACTGTTCAGAGACACATGAAGGAACAGCTGCCAATTAAAAAAGAGCGAGACGCGATGAGAAAAACGCCAGCCTAAGAGAACGCCTGGGTACTGAAAAGCGCAACTTAGAAACCTTGGAAATGAAACTTGGAGCGGTTAAAATAAGCATCCAACAGGTAAGCTAAGCTCCAGGTGGGAAGGAGTTCAAGAGAAAATTAGTGAATTGGAAAGGGTCCCTCCCCCAGGAAACGGGACAGAGACAGGAGATGAAACCTTGAGGAGGAGAGAAGAGTCAGAGAAGATGGGGTGATGGGTCCCAGGGTGAGTCCACGAGGGGGACAGTGGGGAGGGAGCTGAGGTGGGGCAGCAGTTCCCCAGAGGCACCAGCTCTGGATTTGCCACAGTTAACCATCCGAGGTCCAAGGTAGAAGGGTCGTAGGGAGTGCCAAGGGGGATACACGGGAATCCTCACAGCTCAGTGGAACCACATGACATCAAAGATACACAGAAAACTTAGGGGCGCCTGGCTGCCTCGGTCCGTAGAGCATGTGACTCTTGATCTTGAGGTTGTGAGTTCAAGCCCCACTTTGTGTGTAGAGTTACTTAAAAATAAAATCTTAAAAAAAGAAATACATAGAAAACTTAAAAGCCATGTGAGAAAAAAAATGTCTCTCCCTCCCAGGAATGAGAATTAGACCAACAGCTAATTTCTCATGGGCAGAAATTGATGCCAGGGAACAAGGAAGCAATGTCTTTGTGGTGCCGAGGGAAGGAGCTGAGAACCCTAAAATCTCCTACCTCTTTAAATTATTATTCGACAGTGAGAAGCGGTTAAGACAGTTTCAAAAATACAGTGATTAAAGTATTTCAACTCCCAGACCCTCCTGAAAATTGTTAGCGGGGATGTATTTTGGCAGAAACAAAAGGAAACAGGTTGAAATGATAACGCAGAAATTGATAAAATAGGTTAGTGAATTTCATTTTCACACAAACTTCACCATTTTTGCATCTATTAAAGGAAGAACTCTGGGGGTGCCCGGCTGGCTCCCTTGGTGGAGCATCTTGATGTCCTCGCTCTCTTGATGTCGGGGTGCTGAGTTCAAGCCCTACACTGGGTGTAGAGATTATTTAAAAATAAAATCTTTAAAAAAGAGAGCGAGATGAACTCTAGACAGAATTCTAGACAAAAAAAAAAAAAACCAAAAAACAAACAAACAAAAAAAAAAACAAACTATAGGACGCAATGGATGGGAAGAGATGAGAATTATTCAATGGGAAGTTAATATATGCTAAGATCAGTGACGTGTCATGAAAAAGGATAAAAATACGGAATAATTTTAGATGTTTTTAGAAAAATAGTTTCTGAATTGTTTTTAGAAAATAGTTTAGAAAATAACCATTACGGGTGGCCACTAAAATACATAAAATATCATGTCTGAAAGTCAGCAGAAAAGGAAGAAGGGAATATAGAAGGTGTTTTTAATGCAAGAAAAGGCAGGAAAAGTGGGGAGAGGGGAAGCAGATGATGGCAAACATAAAATTAAAAAAAGAGCTAAAAAGAAGTTCAAATATTATCATTAACATTTGCAACCATGAATGATAAAAATTGATTTTAAAAAAGGAGATTATTAGAATAAATAAAAAACCAAAATCAGTTATATACTGCATACAAGAGACATACCTAAAACAAAACGATATGGAAAAATAAAAAATGAAGGAATAGAAAATGATTCCCATAAAAAAAAAATATTTTTAAGAGTTTATTTAAAAACTTTTTTTAATGTTTATTTTATTTTTGAGAGAGAGAGAGAGAGAGAGAGACTGTGAGTAGGATAGAAACAGAAAGGGAGGCACAGACTCTGAAGCAGACTCCAGGCTCTGAGCTGTCAGCACAGAGCCCAATGTGGGGCTCGAACCCACGAAGCATGAGATCATGACCTGAGCTGAAGTCAGACTCTTAACGGACTGAGCCACCCAGGTGCCCGTAAGATTTTATTTTTAAGTAATCTCTATATCTAATGTGGGGCTTGAGCTCACAAATCTGAGACCAAGAGTCATGTGAGCTACCAACCGAGCCAGCCTGGTGGCCCTCATGGTAAAAATAATTAACAACAACAAAAAAAGCTTACATGGGTATCTTAATATCAGATGCAATAAGATTTAAAATCATAAAAAATTAATAGTGACAAAAAGGGACACTATATATTAACATAACGTGCTTCGTAACATGTGGTCCTAAATCTGTGGACACTTTAAAATATATAAAGAAGAAAATGATCGTATTATGGAGAAATTTACCAATCCATTATAATGATAAAAGATTTAACAGCTTTTACAGACTTTTGATAGCTCTTAGTAGATACAAAAAAATTAGCAACTACCTAGAATATTTGAACATAAGATTTTAAAATGTGATCCAAATGCATGTATTAAGTACATATAATACTCTGAACCAAGCAAATGAAGAATGTATACAGTATGTTCTTTTAAATTATCTCTGGAACTTTTACAAAAGAGATTTATCACATACTAGATTTAAAAAGTAGTCTCAACAAAGTTTTAAGAAATCAGTATCTTACAGGCCATAATCTGATTAGACTTCAATGGACACTAAGAATATAATTTAAATCTCTGCATGTTGGGGCCCCTGGGTGGCTCAGTCAGTCAAGTGTCCGACTTTGGCACAGGTCATGATCTCACAGTTTGTGGGTTCGAGCCCCGCATTGGGCTCTGTGCTGACACCTCAGAGCCTGGAGCCTGCTTTGGATTCTGTCTCCCTCTCTCTGCTCTTCTCCAGCTTGTTCTCTCTCTCTCTGTCTCTCAAAAATAAATAGACGTCAATAATTAAAAAAAAAAAAAAATCTCTGCATGTTTCGACATTTAAACATTTACAACCAAATAACTCGAGATTAAAAAGAAAATCACAATGAAAATTACACAAAGAAATCACGCAGTGGTAAATGTTTATTCTTTCATGTATTTATTAATTTTTTTAAGTTTATTTATTCTTGAGAGAGAGAGAGAGACAGAGAGAGTATGAGCAGGGGAAGGGCAGAGAGAGAGGAGGAGACACAGAATCCGAAGCAGGCTCCAGGCTCCGAGCTGTCAGCACAGAGCCCGACGTGGGGCTCGAACTCACGGACCGCGAGATCATGACCTGAGCCAAAACCAGACACTCAACCGACTGAGCCACCCAGGCGCCCCATCTTTCATGTATTTATTAAGAAAACAAGATTGAGGGGTGCCTGGGTGGCTCAGTCGGTTGGGCATCCAACTTCAGCTCAGGTCATCATCTCATGTTTCGTGAGTTCGAGCCCCGCATTGGGCTCTGTGCTGACAGCTCAGAGATTGGAGCTTTCTTTGGGATTCTGTGTCTCACTCTTTCTCTGAGCCTCCTGTGTTACACTCTTTCTCGCTTTTAAGAATAAGTCAACATAAAACAAATTTTTTAAAAAGGAAACAAGATTGAAAATAAACAAATTAACCATCCAACATAGAAAGTAAAAAAATCATAGAGGAAGAGGGTTGCTTGGGTGGCTCAGTTGGCTAAGCGTCCAACTTTGGCTCAGGTCATGATCTCATGGTTTGTGGGTTCGAGTCCTGCATTGGGCTCTGTGCTGACAGCTCAGAGCCTGGAGCCTACTTTGGATTCTGTGTCTCCTTGTCTTGCTCTGTCCCTCCCCCATTCACACTCTGTCTCTCTCTCTCTCTGTCTCTCCCTCTCTCTCTGTCTCAAGAATAAATAAATATTTTTAAAAAATTTTAAAAAAGAGAAATCATAGGGGAAGAAATTAAAGCGTGGAGAAGGAAGGTACATTAGTTTCCTAGGGCCGCCATAACAAAGGACCACCAAATGGGTGGCCTAAACAACAGAAATATATTGTCTTGCAGTTGTGGAGACCAGAAGTCTGGTATAGGCAGGGCCCTCTGAAGGTGTGGTGGAAGGAACTGAAGCGGGCCCCCTCCATGCTTCTAAAAGCCTCAGGCATTCCTTGCCTTGTAGACAATTCTCTTCAGCGGGCGTTCTCCCCGTGCGTCTCCACTACGTCTTCTTCCCTCCATCCAAATTTCCTTAGTGGAAGGACACCAGTCATGTTGGATTAGCGGCCCATCCTACATCAGTTTCACCTCATGACAACGCAACTAATCACATCTACAGTGACCCTATTTCCAAATAAAGTCACCGTATGAGGTACGGGAGATTAGCTTCAATATCTTATTTGGAGAGAAGTGTGCACATTTGACTCATCACAGAAAGCATTGATAAAAAGGCTGAAGGGGCGCCTGGGTGGCTCAGTTGGTTGAGTGTCTGATTTCAGCTCAGGTCACGATCTCACAGTTCGTGAGTTCGAGCCCAACAGGCTCTGTGCTGACAGCTCAGACCTTGGAGCCTGCTTCGGATTCTGTGTTTCCCTCTCTCTCTTCCCCTACCCCACTCATGCTCTGTCTCTCTCTCTCAAAATAAATAAATAAACATTGAAAAAGATTTTTAAAATCTCAGTAAACTGGAGCCCCCATTTGATGTGTGAGTTCTCAGAGCAGTCTTGACTGACATGATCTATCTTTTGGAAGGAGAAAATCAAGCAAAAGACAAAAACAACATGCAGTGGAATCATGGATTTTGTTGAATGAAAGCCAGTTCCATTCACGTAGCCTCGCAATTCATCTTACCTGGTTAATTTCACATAGTAATGACAGTGATCTTACAGCAACAGGCCGGTGAAAGAGACCGACATAGGTATGGATTTAAGGGCTCCTGCACAAATATGGGTATGGATTTCACTCATATTTCTTAATATACAGTTCACATTTATTTTTAAGGCAAATTCTATACATCTTGGACAGGGTAGCACTTCAATCTATTTTAAAGACTTGATTGGGTAGATGATCATATAATATCCTTATTTATAACAGCTAAATCTCTTCCCTTGATTTACATCGGACGCTATTTTCAGGTTTTTAGATGAAAAGCAAGGGACTGAGAATGGGCTCTTACCCAGCAGGGAGATGTGGCGTTAGAAAAACAATTTCTAGGGGCGCCTGGGGGCCTCCGTCGGTTAAGCATCTGACTAGTGATCTTGGCTCCGGTCATGATCTCACGGTTTGTGAGTTCCAGCCCTGAATTGGGCTCTGTGCTAATGGCTTGAGACTCTCTCTTTAAAAAATAAATAAATAAACATTTAAAAAAAAGAAGTGTATAAAAAAAGAAAAACAATTTCTAGGAACTTTTCCTTTTAACCATTAAACGAATATTTAGTGCACTCAGACACACAGAGCATGTATTTTTACCTACGCTAATCTTCCTGCGTGGATATAAAAATATATGTAGAAGAAAGCAATAATGGAACTACTGACAGATGCTTTGGTACAGCTGCAAAACGGAAATATTTCTCTCTCTATATTCATATTCATCGTCGAGATAGAGATCTACAAACCTGCTGAGCTGGTATTCCACTCACGCACTATTTTCGGTCTGCCTCTTAACAACAGACTCCACATTCCTCATACGATCTACATTTTACTTTAATGACTGTGTTCTTGCCTTTGTTCTTTTCATGTCAGCTTTACCCTTCAACAGCCCATTTAATAGTGATTTCTCAGCTCCAGACTTTGACTCGCTTTTCCCCGCCCTCCGAAATGTCCTGTAATTGTATTTATTGTTTCCTAAAGGGTAGGTCTCACTCATATTTTTGATAAATGACAGCCTTTTCCCAAAGGAGACCAAATTAGTCGAGTCATTCTCCAGCTCCACTTAAAGCCACGGTTAAATGCAGATACAATTGCTTCCTTTTTTTTCTGCCTTGCTTCTCATGTATGATCTAAATGGTCAAAACATCACCAAATGAAACCACAGAAGACTCTGAATGGACAAAGCAATCCTGAGAAAGAACAAAGCCGTAGGTATCCCACTTTCTGATTTCAAACCGTACTACAAAGCTATGGTAATCAAAACAGTATGGTACTGGCGAAAAATAGACACATGAACCAATGCAACAGAATCAAAAGCTCAGAACTAGCTCCATGCATATCTGGTCAACTAGTATTCAGCAAGGCAGCCAAGCACACTCAATGGGGGAAAGCATAGTCTTTTCAACAAATGGTTTGGAGGGGCACCTGGGTGGCTCAGGGCTTTTGGTTTCGGCTCAGGTCATGATCTCATGGGTCATGCGTTCAAGCCCCATGTTGGGTTCTGCACTGACACCATGGAGCCTGCTTGGGACTCTCTCCCACCCTGCTTCTCCCCCACACTTGCTCTCTCTCTCTCTCCAAGGTAAATAAAGAAACTTTAAAAAAGATTCTCTATCCCTCTCTTTTTGCCCCTTCCCCCATCAAAAAGAATAAAAAATAAAATAAATGCCATTGGAAAAACTGGATAACACTTGCAGATGAATGAAATTGGGCCCCTATCTTACACCACTCTCAAAAATTAACTCAGAATGGATTAAAGACTTAAACATAAGATCCAATACTATAAAATTCCTAGGAGAAAACATGGGGGGGGGGATGGAATCTCCTTGACATTGGTCTTGGCAATGATTTTTTGGATATGACACCAAAAACGCAAATAAGAGCCAAAATTAATAAGTAGGACCATAGCAAACTAAAAAGCTTCTGCACATCAAAAGAAACAAGCAGCAATGAAAAGACAATCTATGGAATGGGAGAAAATACCTGCACATTTTATATCCGACATTTATAGAAAACTCATACAACCCAATAGCAAACAAACAATCAAAAAACCCAAACAATACAATGAAAAAATGGGCAGAGGAGCGGAACAGACATTTTCTCAAAGAAGACGTGCAGATGGCCAACAGGTGCATGAACAACAGGTGTTTGACGTTGCCCATCTTCAAAGAAATGCAAATCGGAACCACAGTGAGATGTCACCTTTTGCCTGTTGAGATCGCTATCATCAAGGAGGCAAGAGATAAGTGGTGGTGAGGCTGTGCAGGAAAGGAATCCCCTCGCACTGTTGGTGGGAATGTCAACTGGTGCAGCCACAGGGGGTGGGGTGGGGGAGAGGAATATGGCGGCTCCTCAGTGAACTTTGCAAACGTTGACATCTTCCAGAACAACTAAATAACATGAAAACTGGGTAAATCAAGAAGGTTTACGTCTCTATGACCCAAATCATGTTAAACAAGTCGAAAAAGGCAACTATGTTAAATATTTTAACTTCTAGTTGGTATGCCTAAAATGAAGAGGAAGCCTTCCCTATTCATCTACCCTCAATATAAGATGAGGGACAAAACGTGGAAGGCCTTACAAAGCATACCAGTGTCTTTCTCAGGTTTATGGTAATTTTAAGACCTGCGTAATAGAAGCTACAGGTAAAATAAAAGCATGGTAACTTGCTTATCATTGAAAAACTTTCTTTTCTTTTCTTTTCTTTTCTTTTCTTTTCTTTTCTTTTCTTAAATTTTATTTTGGATAGAGAAAGAGCGCAAGCAAGGGAGAGGAGCAGAGGGGGAGAGAGAAAGAGAGAGAGAGATTAGACCCCAAGCAGGCTCCACACTCAGCGTGCAGCCTGACTTGGGGCTCAATCTCACGACCCTGGGACCGTGACCTGAGCCCAAACCAAGAGTTGGATGTTCAAGTGACTGAGCTACCTGGGTGCCCCTGAGAAACTTTCCTGAAGAAAAAAAATTAAAGTAGAACTTCAATCTGATCTAGCAATCACACTTCTGGGTACATAGCCAAAGAAAATGAAAACAGAATCTTGAGAGATATCTGAGTTCCCGTATTTATTGCAGTATTATTCACAATAGCCACGATATGGAAACAACCCAAGTGTCCATCAACAGATGAACGGACGAAGATGTGGCATATAGATCATATATATTCACATACATGCGCACGCTCATCAGCTATGAGAAAGGAAGTCCTGCCATTTGTACCAACATGGGCGGACCTTGAAGGTATGATGCTAAGTGAAATGAGTCAGGCAGAGAAAGACAAATACGGTATCTCACTTATGTGTGGAATCTAAAAATGCCCAACTCAGGGAAGCAGTCTTGTGACAGTGGCTTTTAACTTTAAAAAATGTATTTATTTATCTTGAGAGAGGCAGAGATAGCCCAAGTGGGGGAAGGGCAGAGAGAATCCCCCGTAGGCTCTGCGTTGCCAGCACAAACCCCCACACGGGGCTCAAACTCCCGAAACCTGAGCCGAAACCAAGAGTCAGATGCTCAACCGACTGAGCCACCCAGGTGTCCCTTTTAATTTTTTCAAACAAAGTTTTGGTGGTTGTCTTAGAATTATGTAATGCTCAGGAACAAGTTATAAGGTGGTGGAACTGTGATCTCCTTTCCGAATTAATCAGACTATTCCATTTCCTGTGCACCCACCCACCTACCCCTGCACCTTCGCTTACGTCAGTCCTTCCGTCTGGAAACCCATTTCTCTTTTTTCCCTCTTACTCAATTGCTAAAGAAACTGAGGCCAGCCCCCGACTTACCCAAGGTCACACAGTTAAGGCATAGCCCAGCCTACTGATTATCTCCGGACTCCTGGTTTTCAGGGATTTTCCACCACACCCCACTCTGCTTTTCAGATTCATTTTTTGGGGTGCCTGGGTGGCTCAGTTGGTTAAGCACCAACTCTGGATTTTGGCTCAGGACAGGATCTCATGGTGAGATCGAGCCCCGCCTTGGGCTCTGTGCTGACAGTGCTGAGCCTGCTTGAGATTGCCTCTCTCTCTCTCTCTCTCTCTCTCTCTCTCTGCCTCTGCCTCTCCCCCACTTGCGCGCTTTCTCCTTCTTTCAAAATAAATAAGTATTAGAAAAAATAAAGATTCATTATTTGAACTCTCAAAGCTTATTTCAGAGGCTTTCTTGTAAACTTCAAATAGAAGTAATCTGTCCCTTCTTTGAACTCCTACATGCTTTAACTGTACCTCTCTTAGGATGCTTATCACCGTTTATTTTGTCTTATGCTTATTTTCTCCCCTCCAGGAGGCATTACTGGACTTTGCTTTATTTACTTCTGTGTCTTTCGTGTCACGTACCCTTGTATTAGTAGGTCCTCAATGTATATTTGCTAAAGCGATTAAATCCCTTTTGGATTTTGGACACCTTGTGGCCACAGAAAGTATATTGAAACCAGCTGCAGAAACATGGGGAATTCCTTCAAGCTTGGCTATCCTGCCTCTTGCCTGGTAGACCGGCACTGTCCAAAAGAAGTTTCTATAATGATGGAAATGTTTAATATCTGCACTGTCCAATATGATGCCACCAGCCACATATGGCCATTGAGCATTTGAATGTGGTGGGACTGAAGAACTGAACATTCAATCTTATTTGATTTTAGTTAACTTCTATTTGAACAGGTACATGTGACTGATGGCTACCATATTGGACAGTGCAGTTGTAGATGGTACCCCATTTGATAAATCTACTAGTCTTGTCCCTTTGAACGTGATTGTGCAATTGCCTCCTTAGTGAGAAAATGGCACTGTTGTCTTCCAAGCTCGAGATTCAAGATTCCACCCTTGACATCCTTCCTTTCCCACCTCCCTCCCCAGGAGAAAGATAGAACTCATCAAGCTTTTCCTGTGGACTCCAATTTTCACTGACCTCCCTTGCCTCAGATTCTGACTCTGCAACGCATAGATATAATACTTAGACGATATGTTACGTTGTTTGCTGCCATTTTGAATCTTAGTGCTTCCTAAATAGATTATAAACTTCTTTATGTGAGGACCACACATTCCATATCTTTCAGATTCTCTCCGGTTCGTATTATGGTGTCACTCATATTGTAAATGTTCTGTAAATATTGATCGATTGATTGATTGAAGGTAGAGAAAAGGAACCTAACGTGATCAAGAAAAGAGTTTCTGAGACAAAGAAGAGGGCATGTGTCAGGGTTCCTGGGTGGCTCAGTCGGTTAAGTGTCTGACTTTGACTCATGTCTTGGTCTCTCAGTTCACAAGTTTGAGCCCCGCGTGGGTCTCTGTGATGACAGCTCAGAGGCTGCTTTGGATTCTGTGTCTCCCTCTCTCTCTGCCCCTCCCCTGCTCGTGCTCTGTCTCTCTCTCAGAGACGAATAAACATTAAAAAAAAATTTTTTTTTTTTGAAGAGAAGGGGGTGTGTCTTAAGATTTACTTAGCACCCTAAAAACTTAAGGTCTTTCAGAAATTATTTCTCGGGGCACCTGGGTGGCTCAGTTGGTTAAGCGTCCGACTTCGGCTCAGGTCATGATCTCATGGTTCCTGAGTTTGAGCCTCACATCAGGTTCTGTGCTGACAGCCCGGAGCCTGGAGCCTGCTTCGGATTCTGTGTCTCGCTCTCCCTCTGCGCCTCCCCCGCTCATGCTCTGTCTCTGTCTCTCAAAAATCAATAAATGTTAAAAAAAAATTTTAATTTAAAATTTAAAAATTAAAAAAATTTTTAACATTTATTGATTTTTGAGAGAAATTTAAAATTTGAAATTAAAAAAAATTTTTTTTTACATTTATTTATTTTTGAGAGACAGAGAGAGACAGAACATGAGCAGGGGAGGGGCAGAGAGAGAGCGAGACACAGAATCCGAAGCAGGCTCCCGGCTCTGAACTGTCAGTACAGAGCCTGACGCGGGCTTGAACTCACAGACCGTGAGATCGTGACCTGAGCCGAAGTCGGACGCTCAACCCACTGAGCCACCCAGGCGCCCCTAAAAAAAAATTTTTTTAAAGAAATTATTTCTCTTCCTGTAATTTTTTTTTTTCTAAACACCTTTTAGAATTATTTTTCCAGCCATCTAAGGAACTCAACTCAAAACCTTTTTTGGGTGGATGGGGGATGGGTGAAATAGGTGATGAGATTAAAGAGTGTGCTTGTCCTGACGTGTACTTGGTGACATAAGGAAGCATTGAATCGTTATATTGTACACCTGAAGCTAATATTATACTGTATGTTAACTAACTGGAATTTACATAAAAGCTTAAAAAGGAAACCCTTTTTCCTGAGTACTTATGTGGCAAAAACTGTCATGCATTTTGAATGTATTCCTTTCTAATAGAATTTTCTATCAAAGGAATTTTCTAACCACACGTATGAGCCTCATCAGAGAGCATTTGCTGAGAAACTGAGGGGTTGCTAGAATGCTCCAAACAGCACATTTGGTGGAAGCAGGATCGGCATGTGGCTGTCTGTATGTTTAAAACCTGGAAGGTAGGCTCTTGAACATACACAATGTTTTCCTTCTTTGGTGACCGGGAAATCGAGGGGAAGACCTTGCTTGGTGTCGCCCCTACGTCTACAAAAAGTACTTCGGTTCACCTCTCCCTCGTCCTTAATTACACTTTAGTGCAAGTGAGCTCCCGTAAGACTCTAACTGATGGCAAAATTCCTGCTGACCACACCCTGGGTGAGACCGCCGTGGCTTGGGAGCCCTAAGCCTGGAGTTCACGCTCCCACAGAGCCATGCGGCCTGCCTGAGCTCCAACCCACTAGCTCACGGCGCCCAAAATATGAAAAGAAAATAAGGAGCCAGAAGGGAGTTGTCCTTGTGGGACAAGAATGTCAGCTGGCACCGGTTCATCACATTTTTCCAGCTATTTTGACATGTGTTATATAAGGGAACTGATTCCAAGACAAAACAAAAAACTGAAAGCCTCCTTCCTACAGAAGTGCATGCAGAGCAAATGAGATCTGACTTTTCCTTTGAACTTTTTATTTACGTCGGGTGGGTTTGTCAAAGCAATCGTGTTTTTTTGTCTGCAAAGCCCCAAATCTAGCATGGTATTCCCCTTACTTACTATCTAGTGCTCGTTTTCATGTCTGCAAGCTTCTGTGCATTTCAAATACGTTTTCAATTTGCTGAAAATAACGAATCACACACACGCATGCATGCGTACAATAAATCACTTTCACAGGACCAACCAAATCTGGCTTTTTTTTTTTTTTTTTTGGTAGCTCGCGGTGGTTCAAACTCTCAAGGCCGTGGCCTGGTGTTGAGCTTCAACTTGATGTTCACAAAGTTGGTGGTCAAAGCTGCAGGTTCTGTTTACAGGCCTTTGACCAGATACATCTAGATTTAGTCCTGAGCGACGTGGCTGGAATGACTTCTGTCTCATCCCCATTTCCATCGGCACCGATGGAGAAGATGCACTTGCCCGGTGTAGAAATAACAAAGATGACATTGATCTGGTGATTGTCGGTGGTGTGGCTATGGTGCAAAAGCACCATCAAAATGCTGATGGATCCCAAATGACCCTTGCATTTCTGACTTCTGTCCCGGACTCCAGGGGCCAGACGTGTCGTTCCTACTCAAGTATCTGATGGTTTGCGACATAACATGTCTGAAAAAGAACTCCCAATTCTACACCCCTGAAACTTGCCAGCCCCAACCCCTCAGTTAACAACTTCATTACTCACTTCGTTGGGCATTCTGAAACTCTTGACTCATATGTACGTGGTCTGTAGACACAACACATTTAAGGCGCGGAATAGCTCCGTTCCCACAAAATACACCCCTGTGCATTTTAGTTAGTTGGACCTTCCTGCGGCCCCTGGAAACCACTGATCCATTTGCCGTCTCTCTGGTTTTCCAGAACATTATGTAAACAGTTTGTCCTCTTTCTGGTTCTCCCACTTACCCTAATGTGTTTGAGACTCACTCATGTTGGAGTGTGCCTCAATAGCTCATTCCTTCTTATTACTGAGTAGTATTCCCTGCGATGCACTCTCCACCGCTGGTATATCCATTCACCCACCGAAGGACATTTAGGTTGTTTTCAGTTCTGGGGGACGATTAACTGGCGCTGTTACGAACATTCATTTATCCTTTTTGGGTAAACGTGTGTGTGTGTGTGTGTAGTGTGGATATAAGTCTTTTTTGGGGTGGGGGATATGTGGTTTGCAAATATTTTCTCCCTATCTCTACCTTGCCTTCTAAAAAATATTTCATTTTATTTATTTATCTTTTAAATATTTATTTCTGAGAAAGAGAGAGAGAGAGAGAACGAGCGGGGGTGGGGCAGAGAGAGAGGGGGACAAAGGATCCTAAGCAGGCTCCACGTTGACAGCAGCAAAACCGACGCGGGGCTCGAACTCACGAACCATGAGATCATGACCTGAGCCAAAGTCAGACGCTTAACCGACTGAGCCACCCAGGCGCCCCCAAAATATTTTATTTTTTAGAACTGTTTCAGGTTCATAGCAAAATTGAATAGAAGGTACACAAATTTCCTATATACCGCCTGTGCCCACACACTCACACAACCTCCCCCATTATCAACATCCCCCACTAAAGTAGAACACCTGTTACAAGTGATGAACCTATATATCATTGTCATCCAAAGTCCATAGTTAGCATTAGGGTTCGTTCCTGGTGTTGTACATATTGTGGGTTTTGACAAGCATATAATGGCATGTATCCACCATTATAGTATCATACAGAATAGTTTTACTGCCCTTAAAATCCTCTGTGCCCCTCCCCCTGCCCCTGACTGCCACTGACCTTTCACTGTCTCCATAGCTCTGCCTTTTCCAGAAGGTCGTATAGTTGGAATCACACAGTATGTAGCCTTTTCAGACTGGCTTCTTTCACTTAGTGATATGCATTTCAGGTTCCTTCCTGTTTTTCATGGCTTGATGGTTCATTTCTTTCTAGCACTGAATGGTAGCTCATTGTCTGGATGGACCACAGTTTACTTATCCACTCATCCACCCACTGAAGGCCATCTTGGTTGCTTCTAAGTTTTGGCAATTTTGAATAAAGGTGCTATAAACATCCATGTGCACGTTTTTGTGTGGACGTAAGTTTTCAACTCCTTTGGGTAAATTCCAGGGAGCATGATTGCTGCATCATACGGTAAACGGTAAGAGTAGGTTTTAGTTTCGTTAGAGCCCACACTGTCTTCCAGAGTGGCCGCACCATGTTGCATTCCCGCCAGCAGTGAAGGAGAGTTCCTGTTGCTCCACATCCTTGCCAGCATTTGGTGGTGTCAGTGTTCTAGATTTTGGCCATTTTAATAGGTGTGCAATAGAGTTTTAACTTGCATTTCCCTCATGACATGTGGCACGGAGCATCTTTTCTGGTGCTTTCTTGCCACCTGTATCTCTTTTTTTAGAGATGTGTCTGTTAAGGCCTCTGGCCCATGTTTCAGTGGGGTCGTTCGTTTTCTTATCATTGAATTTTAAGAGTAATAGTTTGGATAACAGTGCTCTATCAAAATATCTTTTGCAAATACTTTCTCCCAGACTGTGGCTTGTCTTCTCTTTCTCTTGACATTGTCTTTCACGGAGCAGAAGGCAGAAGTTGTTGTTGCTGTTTTGTTGTTTGGTTGGGCAAACAACATAAGTTTATACTGTAAAGTTCTGGAAGCTGAGAAGGTTAAGATCAAGACACTGGCACATCTGGTGTCTGGAGATGTCTGCCTCCTGGTTCATAGATGGTTGTCTCCTTGCTGTATCCTTACATGGCAGAAGGGGCAGGAGAGCTCTCTAGGATCTCTTTTTTTTAAGGGCATTAACTCGACTCACGATACTCCACTCTTAGGACCTAATTACCTCCCAAAGTTACCACCTCCTACTACCTACCATCAGGGGTTATGATTTCTACATATGAATTTTAGACGGACACAAACATTTAGTCCATGGCACTTGTGTAAATGAAATCCACAAGTCTCACTCGAGTGGGCAGTTTTAATTTTCTTCCTGACCAAATCTTTCTAAAAATTGCCCAAAGCTTTGTGGCCTCTTGTTACTGGAAGTGCTGGTGACAGGTGCAGTGGCTGAATGAGGGACTGCATGATGAGAGAGGAGAATCGCGGCCATGGTAATCCACAAGGGAGGGGGAATCCCAGTCCAGAGCTTGTTAGAAATGCCCAGTCTGAGGCCCCACAGGAGACATGCCGAATCAGAATCTGCATCTTAACAAGATCCCCAAGTCACTAATATGGACATTAAAATTTGGTAAGCACTGCTCCAAACTCAGAACACATTTCCATGAATATCACACGTTACAACTGCCATCTGCTAACAAGGAAGAAAGATGACCGAATTCATTAACATAGTTCTTAAACTTTTGTTATCAAGATTAACCATGTGTTCATTTCTACTAAAATGGCCTGCTTTCCCTGAGTCTGTTTATTGTGCATCAGTAAATCACAGGCTTTTATTTTTTTTCTTCCACATGCTTCATGGTTGTCAGAATGAACAGTCAGTCAATTCTTTCAGCCACTGATGTCCGTTCAGGCTGACATTGGAATATGTTGGTGTCCTTCTTCACCAATGGCCAGCGGACAGCCACAACACTGGACAGCCATTGGTTTTGCAAACCCAGACACCCATTTCCTATTCAGTTCATAACAACACCTATTTTGTCAGAGATTTGCAGGTTGGTGGGGCTTTCAGTAAATGTCCTCTCCCCCACAATGGCCGGGAGTTGGCATGTGGACAAAGCAAGGCCAACTGGATATACAGAGCAGAAGTTTTTCATTTTGATGAAGACCAGCTTATTAATTCTTTTTTCATGGATCGTGCCTTTGGTACTATATGTAAAAAGTGATTGCCATACCCAAGGTCATCTAGGTTTTCTCCTGTCTCGTCTTCCAGGAATTTTATAGTTTTGCGTTTTACTTTTAGGTCTGTGACCCATTTTGAGTGAAGTTTTGTGAAGAGTGTAAGGGCTGTGTCTAGATTCATTACTTTGCACGTGGATGTGTAGTAGTTCCAGTACTATTTCTTGAAAAGACTATTCTCCATTGTATTTCCCTTGGTCCTTTGTCAAAGGTAAGTTGACTGTATAGGAGTGCCCGGGTGGCTCAGTCGGTTGAGCGTCCGACTTCGGCTCAGGTCGTGATCTCACCGTTCATGGGTTAGAGACCCCTGTCGAGCTCTGTGCTGACAGCTCAGAGCCTGGAGCCTGCTTCGGATTTGTGTCTCCCTCTCTCTCTGCACAATCCCCACTCGCGCTCTGTCTCCTAAAAAAGAATAATGTTAAAAAAGTTTTTTTATAAAGGTAAGTTGACTATATACAGTGTATATATGTGGGTCTATTTCTGGGCCTTCTGTTCTATGGATCTATTTGCCTACTCTTTTGTCATCAATACCACACTGTCTTGATTACTGAAGCTCTGTAGTAAGTATTGAAGTTGGGAAGTGTCAGTCCTCCAATTTTGTTCTTCTCCTTCAGTATGGTGTCAGCCATTTCTGGTATTTTGCCCTCTGCCTAAACTTTAGAGTCTGCTTGTTGATGTCTACAAAATAGCTTGTTCAGATTTTGATTGGGATTACATTGAATTTGAAAAGCAAGTTGGGAAGAGCTAATATCTTGAATGTTCTAATCCATGAACATGGAATATCTCTTCACTTATTTAGTTCTTTGACATCTTATAGATTTTTTTTTAATTTTGAAGTTTTCCTTATATAGATCTTGCTCATATTTTTTTAGGTCTATACCTAAGTATTTCGTTTGTTGGGGTGCTAAAGTAAATGGTATTGTGTCTTTAATTTCGAATTCCACTTGTTCATGGCTGGTATATAGGAAAGTGACCAACTTTCGTATATTCACCTTATATCCTGCAAACTTGCTAGAATCACTTATTTGTTCCAGAAGTTTTTTGGTTGATTCTTTTGGATTTTCTACATTAGACAATCATGCCACTTACAAACAAAGATAGTTTAATGTCTTCCTTCCCGATGGGTTCACATTTTATTTCCTTTTCTTGTCTTAGTGCAGTAGCTAGTACTTCTAGTACAGTGTTTAAAAGGGGTAGTGAGAGGAGACTTTTTTTTCCTGGCTCTTGATCTTAATAGAAAAGCTTTGAGCGTTTTATCCTAAGTCTGATGCTATCTGTAGGTTGTTTGTAGATGTTCCTTATCAAGTTGAAGAAGCTCCCCTCTATTCGTAACTTACGGAGAGTTTTTATTATGAATGGGTATTGGATTTTGTCAAATGCCTTTTTTTTTTTTTTGCATCTATTGATATGATCACAGGATTTTTCTTCTTTAGTCTATTGATGTGATGGATTACATTAATCGATTCTCAAATGTTGAACCAGTTTTACATACCTAGGATAAATCCCACTTGGTCATGGCATGTAATGTTTTTTATGCATTGTTGAATTATATTTGTTAATATTTTGTTGAGGATTTTAAAATCTATGTTCATGAGAGATATTGGTCTATAGATTTCTTTCGTTGTAATGTCTTTGTCAGGTTTTGGTCTGGGTGGTTCAGTCGGTTAAGCGTCCGGCTTTGGCTCAGGTCATGATCTCATGGTTAGAGGGTTTGAGCCCTGTGTTGGGCTCTTTCCTGACAGCTCAGAACCTGGAGCCTGCTTTGAATTCTGTGTCTCCCTCTGTCTCTGCCCTTGCCCCACTCATGCTCTGTCTCTCTCTCTCTCTCAAAAATAGACACTAAAAAAACCTTTTTTTAATATATAAATTAAAAAAACAAATTTTAACTGAGTAAATTTAAAGATCCAATTGACTTTATTCAACAATCCATGAATTGGGTATCCCACACAGCAAGTACATAGGAGCTCTGAGGAGCTCTACAAAATGGAGGGTTTTTATAGACAGAAGGAGGACGGAATAAGACATTAAGAGTGGATTATTTCTGATTAGCTCACCACCTCCCCTCAGGGGAAAGCAGGGGGTCTTATCATGCAGATATCCTCCCTAGTGCCACCGGGAAGCCCCAGACTCTGCTTTGAGATTTCACTCTTTGGAGAGGCTGAAACTGCGGTTAGGATAGGTGGGTATTAAGACTTGGTGGGGCTTAGCCCAAGTGACACCATTTGGGGGCTATTGTTTCTTCTTAACAGACCTAATAACGAGGGTTGGTTTTGTAGTTTGTTCAGCTCTCTACTTGTTGTTAGGATAAAGTAGCAATTTCCAAACTGTGCTGGACTCGTTGTGCCCTTTTAAACCCCTAAGTAGTATTTCTTGGAGAGCAGTAATTCTTAATTTTAATGAGGTCCAGTTTTCAACATTTGCTTTTAGGGATCAAGATTCTGTGTGCTGTCACTAAGAAAGCTATGCTTAACTCAAGGTCACCAAGATTTTCATCTGTTTTCTTCTAGCAGAGTGGTCTTTTTAAGGTGTAAATCAGATCACACTACTACCTTGCTTAAAACCCTCCAAGGGTGTTCTTCATATTGAGAATAAAAATCTGAACTCCAAATCCTGATCTACAAAGCCCTGCATGGTCTTGCCTTAGGCTTCTTTGACCTCTGCCTCCTACCCCTTTCTCCCTCATTCGCTCTGCTCCAGCCACATTTCCTTTCTTGCCACCCTACATCCCCTCCCTGGAGCCCCTGTATTTGCTGTCACCTCTGTCTGGATTACTCCTCATGTAACAGGGGCCCAGGGGGCGAGAGCACCTGCTCAGGGGGTCCCAAACAGAACAGGTTCAGCAATTTTCCCCTGACAAGATCCAAAGGCAGAGAGAGACGGAGGGCGGTGAAACAAGAAAGGAATTTATTTCCGTGAGGCCAATGCCAGGAAGACAGGGGACTAGCGTCTCAGAGGTGGTCTCCAAAGTGCCCCCAATACATCTAGGTTTCTATAAGGAAAGAGTGGGACAAAGGTCAGTGCGTTCTTGCAGATGAGCTGGAAAGGTTAGGATGATTATTGTCTTTGCGTCAGTCACTCGGGGTCTGGCTGGCTCAGGGCGGTCCCCATTGCTTGAGGGGGTAGTTTCAGTTCCCATCAAGGGGTGCTTTGCCTGCAGGGTCTTTTGCCTGAGTTAAGAGATAAGCTGGGAAGAAGAATTTAATCAATTAGAAGGTACACACTGAGGTCAAAATGGAGGTAGTTGGCGTCCTCTTTCATTCTTTGAGATCTTTATGTGGCTCACTTCTCAACCCTTAGGACTCTGCTCACACACCACCTCCTTGGGGAGGCTCCCTTCCACCAGCCTGTGTAAAATAGGACTCCTTCTTTACTTGAGATTCTGTTCTCTCTCTTTACTCTCTTCAGAGCATTTATCACTATCTGGAGTTACTTCATCTATTTGTCTGATTTATTTATTTGAAGTATGCTTCGTACATTTGTTTTCTTGCTTTTTTATGCCCCTAAAATCTAAGTTCTTTAAAGGCAAGGGAGGGGTATTCTGTTTTGTTTACTACTCTATTTCTTGGGTCAAGAACAACATCTGGCACAGAACATTTGCTCCTAGGTTGAAAAAAAAAAATGAGGGGCGCTTGGGTGGCTCGGTCGGTTAAGCTCCTGACTTCAGCTCAGGTCATGATCTCACAGTTCATCAGTTCAAGCCCCATGTTGCACTCTGTACTGACAGCTCAGAGCCTGGAGCCTGCTTCGGATTCTGTGTCTCCCTCTCTCTCTGGCCCTCCCCCACTCATGCTCTGTCTCTCTCCCTCTCAGAAATAAATAAACATTAAAAAAAATTTTTTTAAATGAATTACAGATTACTGAAGACTTTATCTAATATACAGGGAAACTCAAACTATGAACCTTGGCATAAGGGAAAGAATAAAGTTAGGACCAAGCGGGGCTTGTTCTGAAGCAAAAGAAGAATAGAAATTTTCAGTGGAGCTCTGGAAGGAGGAAGTCTGTGGAGCAGGGACAACACAGCCAATTCCAAAGAAGGATGACTCATGCTTGATTCCCTCATGTAAACGGTGTCCAAGAAGAGATTTTCAGCACTTGAAGCCGTCTGCCTTCCCTCAGGGCAAAATTTCTCTCGGGACCTTGTGCGTAGTATAGTTTGAGGGACCCTTCTGAGCTCCAATATTTTATTGCCTCCAGCTTAATTTTTGACAGGGACAATATCTTTTGATTTATAATTAAAGTTTCAATTAGTATTAGCATAAGAATAGACAGATAGCTCGATGTATAAAACTGAGGGTCCATATATAAACCCTTACATCTATCGTCAGTTGATTTCCCAAGAGTACGAAGACTGTCTTTTCAACAAATGGTGCTGGGACAACTGGACATTCACGTACAAGAGAAAGAGTTGGACCCCTATCTCAAACCATCCACAGAATGGATCATATCAAAATGGATCTAACACTATACAGCTTTTAGAAGAAAGTGGTCAATCTGGGCGCCTGGGTGGCTCAGGTTAAGCATCCAACTTCCGCCCCGGTCATCATCTTGTGGTTCATGAGTTCGAGCCCCGCATTGGGTTCTGTGCTGCCAGCTCAGAGTCTGGAGCCTGCTTCAGATTCTGTGTCTCCCTCTCCGCCCTTCCCCTACTCGTGCTTACTCTCTCTCTCTCTCTCTCTCTCTCAAAAATAAATAAACATTAAAAAATTGAGAAAAAAGGAAGAATAAAGTGGGAAATCTTTATGGGCATGGGTTAGCTGGTAGTTTCTTAGCTGTGACACAAACACATAAGCGACAAAAGAAACAAATATAAATTCTACTTTATCAAAATTAAAAACTTTTGTGCTTCAAAGGACATCACCAGGAAAGTAGAAAGCTAACCCATTGAGTGGGAGAAAAATTTTGTAAATCATATATCTGATAAGAAACTTATTTCCAGAATACATAAAGAACTCTTAGAACTCAACAAGAAAGAGACAAATAATGCAATTTGAAAACGGGCAAATGACTTGAATAGATGTTTCTCCAAAGAAGATACACAAATGGCCAATGCACATGAAAAAAAAAATGCCCAGGATGGCTCTAATGAAAAACAAGGACAATGGCAAGTGTCTGTGATGGTACAGAGAAATTGGAACCCTCGTATATTGTTGGGGGAGGTAAAATAGTGTAGCCACTTTGGAAAATGGTTTCGCAGTTCTCAAAAGGTCACATATAACCCAGCAGTTCCACTCCTCGGTATATACCCAAGAGAAAGGGAAGTGCGCTTTCACACAAAAACCTGTACACGAATATTTAAACTAGCCTTTTTTATCAGAGTCAAACTGTAAAACAACTCAAGTGGTTATCAGCTGATGAATGAATAAACGATTGTGGTAATATCCGTACAGTGGAATATTATGTGAACATATAGGGGGAATGATACAGCGCCTCGGTTGGTTAGGCGTCCGACTCTGGCTCAGGTTATGATCTCATGGGTTGGGGCTCTGTCAACAGCTTGGAACCTGGAGCTGTTTTGGATTCTGAGTCTCCCTCTCTGCCTTCCCCTCCCCTGCTCATGCTCTCTCTCTCTCTCTCTCTGTCTCTTTTCTCAAAAATAAACATTAAAAAAAATAAAATAAATAAAATAAAATCCTGGGGTTTTTTTTAAAGTCTGTTTTTATTTATTTTGAGAGAGAGATTGAGAGCAAGCAGAGGAGGGACAGAGAGAGAGGGAGACAGAATCCCAAGCAGGCTCTGCACTGCCAGCACAGAGCCCAATGTGGGGCTCGATCTCATGAACCAAGAGATCATGACCTGAGCCAAAGTCAAGAGTCGAATGCTTACCCGACTGAGCTCCCCGGGCACCCCTAAAATCACGTTTTGAAATTTGTGTTCTATTACACAGATCTTCAATAGCAAACGAGCAGTCTCCTTCTTCAAAGAGTTTGAGAATGTTGTCGGGAGAAAAACTGCCTTTGAAAGTTTACAGAACGTCTCCCACTTAAAAAAAAAAAAAAAGAGTTTGTTAGAATAAGAATTATAATGCAGACATTGAAATAAGTTAAGGTATTTTGGTTGTTAGCATTCATCGAGTTGTTTCTTCACTCCCTTTCCTGCTTTTTCTCCCTGCAAATCCCACTGCACTTGGGGGACTGGATTTTATTACCTTTAATTATGCACAGCCTAGAAGCAGATGCTATCCACGGAGGTATTTTGTCTTATGCAGCAACTCATGTGGGAATAAACCACAGCAGATGACATGTGCCAATGCTGCCTTCCTGAAGATCAGGTGACCAGCTTGCTTATCAACAAGCGTCATTTCCAGGAGACTAGCTCATTACAGTGTTGACATAGCATCATCTGGGATGAAGCAAAAAAAGTGGGTCCTTGTGCCCCAGCCGAGGCTCCAGCACAGATTGGCTGCATGACTCTGGCCAGGTCATTGTCGTGTTCTTGGTTCAGTCTCATCATTGATATCTGTCAAACTAAGTGGCTGGATAGGAATCGATGATTCTGGGACTTAACCTGGGGGTTCTTGTTAAATATATAAATTCCAGGCTCTACCCCAGGGCCTCTAGCTCTATGATTCCATCTTTCTTTCTTTCTTCCTTCCTTCCTTCCTTTCTTGCCTTCTAATGTTTATTTGCTTTTGAGAGACAGAGCATGTGCCGGGGAGAGGCAGAGGGAAGGGAGACACAGAATCTGAAGCAGGCTCCAGTCTCTGAGCTGTCAGCACAGAGCCCGACGTGGGGCTTGAACCCACGAACCGCGAGATCATGACCTGAGCAGAAGTCAAACACTTAACCAACTGAGCCACCCAGGCGCCCCTCCGAGTCCATCTTTCTAGTACTGGTTTACAGCGAGGGGGCCCATGCCTGAGAAAACTGGACATTTCCCTGATGCCCACCCCATTCCTATGCTGGTCACTCATACGTGCGTAGCGCAGCCTGGTCTCAGAGGAAGAAACAAAATAGTGGCTCTTCCGTGTCTACGTCTCCGGACATGGCCCTCTGGGGACACAGGCACTGGGGCGTGGAGGAGTGCAAAGCACCGAGGAATGTATTCTACATGATGGCGTCGTGTTTTGAACAAACCCCAGTGATGTCATTCAGTATTCTTCTTCCAAAGAGAACGCTGTTCTTTGGGTATTTCGCCCCATTTAGGATGGTGCCACTCATTAGGGTCTCCCGGGAGCTCTGTTCAGAAGAGCGTCTTTAAGGACTCTCTCGAGTGCCACAATACCACTAAAATAGGCATCATTCCCACTCTATCTAAGCTGTCGGTCAGGGTGGACAAACATGTCGAAGGGCAGACAAACAGAGCTGCAAACACAGGGAAACATAAACAGAGACCTTACCCAGCAAATAAATGTAGTTTGAAATATTGACATTCTGAACAGGGATTAGTGCTTGCCCTTATGTTCTGGGTTGAGATGGTTGGAGCCGGTCCAGGGGTACCCGATTCACTGCCCTATGCAAGCAGAGATTAGATTATTTCCTCCTAGCCACTCACCCTCTCTCCAAATTTGGGATTGTATTTTATTTTATTTATTTATTTTTTGAATGTTTGTTTATTCTGAGAGACAGAGAGGAGCGACAGAACATGAGGTGGGAGGGCAGAGGGAGAGGGAGACACAGAATCCCAAGCAGGCTCCAGGCTCTGAGCTGTCAGCCCAGAGCCCGATGTGGGGCTGGAACCCACCAACCATGAGATCATGACCTGAGCCGAAATCGGGGGCTGAACCCCACTGAGCCCCCCCAGGAGCCCCCAAATTTGGGATTTTACCTGTACTCATAAGCATTTATTAAATTTGCTCTTTTTTTCTTAAGAGTTACCCACAGGGGCTGCAAAACATTAGATACCTTCCTGCCTTTTGGAGGCTTGGCAATGACAAAAATTAGGCAAATGCCAGAAGAACGTTTCACCAGGAAAGTAAATGGAACCTTTCTTACAAATCGAAGAGATCCAAACTCCAAACGAGCATGTAAATGTTTGGATCACTGTCCAAAACCAGCCTGGCCTCCAAGCCTTATCCAGGATTAGTGACAAGCCCAAACAAGCTCATTCCATGGGAATTGCCTTAATTGTCTTATTGTAAATTAATTGGATTTTTGTGTGTGTGTGGGGGGGGGGGTCAGATGAGTTGATCTCATTTTGACTGGAAGCCGTTTTTTTTCCTTCTCCGTTCGTGGGAAGCAGCAGCACTAAACCGTCACTGTGGCTTGTATACGGACAGATAGCTAATGTTTCTTTTTTTCAGGCATTTTTAGATATGAAGGCTTCTGGATGCAATTGTCGACAGAGTCAAATGCACACCTTCCGTGAGTCTGTGCTCAACTTCTCTGACTTCGGAGGTCGTCTTTTACAAAGAGCTGGGTCTCCTGCATCCTGGACCCTCTGAAGATCTGTTATGAAAATAGTTAACGAGCCAGGGGCAGAGTAAGTGGACCTAGAATCGTCGGAACATTTCCCACGGATGCAAAGACTGCAACAACCAACATCTTTATACCATCTAATTGTGCCTCACAGCAAGACGCTGCCTACTGAAGATTGGATCCATATGTTGGCAGAACCTTTATGGACCTGTAATTTGATTTTCTGAGACGTAATTTGATTTCACTTGCTGCCTTAATTCTAGATTTGCCTTACGGCAAGCAATAGATCGGGTCTTACCCCAGCCCTGTCCAAAAGTCTTTCCTGACCCCATCCTAGCTGCATGAGATACCTTGTCTCAGAGGTCCCTAAATACCCTTTGCATTTCAATATCACTGCTATTTCCTTATTCTTTTATAGCCATGATCGTCTTGATGTGTCTGTTGCCACTGCTAGACTGTGAGCTTCTTGAGGATAGCAATATTAAAATGTTTATTTCTCCCTCGCCTGGCACATGGCAGATGTTTAACAAATGCTTTCTAAATAAGTGATTACGGGGGCGCCTGGGTGGCTCGGTCGGTTAAGCATCTGACTCTTGATTTGGGCTCAGGTCACGATCTGAGTCCCGGGTCCCCGAGTCCCCAGTCGGGCTCTGGGCTGACAGTGCAGAGCCTCTTCTCTCCCTCTCTCTCTGCCCCTCCCCTGCTCACATGCTCTCTCTCGCTCGCTCTCTCTCAAAATAAAATAAACTTTAAAAGTATATAAATAAGTGATTGCACACACGGGGACACGTATGTCTGAATGAACAAGGATCAGGATGCATACAAGAACACAGGGATAAATACATCCCGGCACAGTGGGATTTAGCCATTCTTCTTGGTGCTAAAAATCCGCTTCCATGAGAGGCAACTATTGGCTGTGGCCATCAGAAGTGATTTAGATCCCATAGCAGCTAAGATGGTGAGAAGGTGAGATTCTGTGTCGCTGATTCTATCTTTCGGAGGTGAGTTCCGGAGAAGGCGGGGCCAAGGGAAGGTAAGTTAGGACACAGAGGCAAGTTGAGGGCTGTGAGGCAGAGCAGGGAGACCATCAGGCCCATGACCTGGTGGAGCTGAAAAAGGGGGCAGCAGTCTGTGGGGACAAGGGCGGGGAGAGGGCCTGGGAGTTGGGGAACCTTCTAGATTAGAGACTTTTGGTTCCCAGGCATGTGTCATGTCATTGGAGAGGAAGTGGTTAAGGGCTGGGACCTCTGGCATTGGTCTGGAGGCACCAACGGGGCCGCGGGCTGTCACAACTGTAAGCAGGGGACACAGAGCCCTGACCCTTCTGCGGCTCTCTCAGCCAGGAGGAGGACCAGGGCCCGCCATCACCTGCCACGTTCAACGCGGCAATTTCAATTCTCCGGATTCCACGAGAAAGGAATTTCTAAATCCTCAAAATTATTCCCTACTTGATTTATTTTCTAATGCTGAACACACACACACAGACACACACAGACACACAGACACACACACACACACACACACACACACACACGAGTTCCTAAAGGCTCCCTGCTTACAAGCGAAACGGTGATTCTGACACTGAAAAGGACCCCAAAGAGCAGATAGTTGACCCTGAGCACCCCCTGCATATGTTATGGTCAAATCAGAACCGGAGAAGGAAGAATGAGGTTTATTTCTTGAAAAGGAGGTGGTTCCAGTGAGTGAAAATAACTCCCACGGGAGTCCCACGAAAAAGGCAGGGATTTGAGCCACAAAGTAAATTATCAGGACAAGTTACAGCAGAGTAGAATGATCGGGCCTCCGCGGGGCCTGCCTGCGCACGGTCAAGGTATAATTTAACACAGACCAACGTGTGTCTTCTCGCGACGGAGTAGGTCGTTGTCTTTGCCCGATCATTGTCTGCATTTCTGTTTTAGATAAAAACTGGGAGCTTTGCTTGGCTTCCGCTGGAGCCGGTTCAGAGCCAGGGGGCCGCCACGGTGGCTGATGGGTCATTCTCGGACCCCGCTGACCTCAGATCTTGAATCGTTCCTGCCACTTTCACTGGTAAATATCTCACCCCGTACGTGTTTCCGGGCATTGGGTGATGGGGCTGGCTCTCTGTGCCATTAGTGAACGCCGTTCAGAAGAAACCGCGCTGGGTTTGCTGCGGGGAGGCTTGCTATGACGCAGGCAAGATGGTCTTATTTCCTTACATTTTGAATGCCAAGGCTGGGGTTGGTAAAAAGAGGATTATGCCAGACCAATGTTATTTCCTTTTACGCTAAAGGGGCAGGATATATGGTGGTGGGTGGCGGAGAGTGGAGGGTGGGGGAAGGAGGTAGCTTCTGTGGATGTGAATAAGGCAGTTGATCCTATGTCACATGCACCCCTAAGCCAGAAGCTGGGACACTGGTAACACTACTATTAGCGAATTGAAAATTCCTAAACAATGATTATCGGTGACTCCTTATCGACTCGAGGACATCCTCAGGGGTTGGTTCTTTATCAGTAATTCAGACAAAGATATCGAAAGTATTCACCACATTTGGAGAGGGCCGCCATCTGCGGGGAGGGGAAGGCTATCAACTTGAATATTAGGAACAGAATGCAGCCTGACTTTGAAAATTCAGAAACGTTGTCTATTAAAGCCAAAATTTGCTCTTAGTCTCAACAGAGACAAATGCGTGTCAAAATCTTTAGGAGTCGGGACTATGGGCTCAAGGGGGCGTAAGACCAAAGAGTCTTACACAGGAGAAAATGCTTCCACGTCAGACCCTAAGCGAAGTGAGTCAGCAATGCCGTATCCTAATTAAAATGATTCATTGTGATCAAGGATACATTAAAGGGAATATACCACGCAAAGACAAGAAATCATCTTTTCGTGGTGTTTAGCATTACTAGGACTGGGACTTGGTTTGTTATGAGCCCACTTTACAAAGAGCAAACGTTCCAGAGAAGTCGGCTAATGGCGATGGGAGAAATGACAAACAGAAGGAAGAGGAAAGCCGTAGCTCTTCACGTGGGACAAGCCCTCAGGGCCCCATCCTCAGTGTCGGATCGTCAGTGTTATTTTCAAGTCTCTTCTGCAGGGTCAGATTTTACAACTCTGGAGCTCAGCTTTACTGAAAAATGAAAAAATAGGTAAGCTGATGGGCTAAAATTAGCCCCTAATTATTTGCGAAGCGCTTCTCTATCAGGTTCTCCTCGAGCCTGTCCTACTTTTCTTTGTCCCTGGCGTTAGAGACCATTTATCTTTTTTAAACAACCTCGGAATCACAGTAGCACATCCTTGGCCTAAAATTCAGACTTCTGTTGTACTCATTCTGGTCAATTACTGCTCTTCACTAAAACGCTAACCCATAAATAAGAGAGGTCAGCAAACCTGAGGTTCTCAGCCAACATTTCTGGCAATTAGATGCTCCCAGAATCGCCAAGTGTGACAGCAGTGTTGGCCGCACCCGAGCTGGTCTGGGTGAGGGCTGGCTCCTCAGGTCTGCTCAGTGCCCTGTACTTCCCTCCATCATACAACTCATTACACTTTCTTTTTTAAATATTTGTACTTACTTTTTAAAAGTAAGCTCTACACCCAACACAGGGCTCGAACTCACAACCCCAAGATCAAGAGTCGCACGCTCCAACTGAGCCAGCCAGGCGCCCCTATTTATCACACTTTCATTCATGTATGTTTCTTTCTTTTTTTAAAAAATTTTTTAAAAAAATTTATTTTTGAGAGAGAGACAGAGTGCGAGCAGGGGAGGGGCAGAGAGAGAGGGAGACACAGAATCCGAAGCAGGCTCCAGGCTCCGAGCTGTCAGCGCAGAGCCCGATGTGGGGCTCGAACCCACGAACCATGAGATCATGACCTGAGCTGAAGTAGGACACTTAACCGACTGAGCCACCCAGGCGCCCCTATTTATTTTTTAAAGCCTTCTATTGAAGTATAACTTACATTAGAAACGTGTACAGGGGCACCTGGGTAGCTCAGTTGGTTAAGCGTCCGACTTTGGCTCAGGTCATGACCACACGGTTTGCGAGTTCGAGCCCCGCGTCGGGCTCTGTGCTGACAGCTAGGAGCCTGGAGCCTGTTTCCAATTCTGTGTCTCCCTCTCTCTCTGCCCCTCCCCGCTCATACTCTGTCTGTCTCTCTTTCTCAAAAATACATAAACATTAAAAAAAAGAGAGAAATGTGTACAAATCCTCAGAGTTTAATATATTTCCCAAAACTAAACACACTTGTGTCATCAGCCCCCAGATGAAGAATTAGAACGTGCCCCATCCAGTCACTACCCATCCCCAAAGGTGGATGGAATCCAATCTCTTTCGTTTTTGCTTTACCAAGAGTACTCCACTGAACATACCTGGACATGTCCCTTGGCTGGTGTGCACGTGAATTTCTCTAGAATAGATACCTAGACCCATCCTGATTTTAGAGGCGGCTGGCGCTCCATAGAAACACCAGTGTTTTCTATCTCTTTTCGAACAGTAGAATTTGGCCTTTGGATGGCTTTTCTCTGGCATCAGAGATGGATGAATGGTTGATAAATGTGGCCAATAGCCTCAAGTTATTTTGCATTTTGTTGTTGTCCTCGAGCTGAAACAGAGGAACTGTGATCAGTCCTCCTTCAATGTCTGAAGTATGTTTGTCCTCTACATAAAGTCTAACTGTGGAAACTCTGACCCTATAATTTGTTGTAAAGAAGTAGGCCTGGAGTTTTGAAGGAATATCGAATATACTAGTTTGGAACATGAGCAGCATTTTCTTTTCTTTAAAAAAAAATTTTTTTTTAATGCTTATTATTTATTTCTGAGAGAGAGAGACAGAGTGCAAGCAGGGGAGGGGCAGAGAGAGAGGGGGACATAGAATCCGAAGCAGGCTCCAGGCTCTGAGCTATCAGCCCAGAGCCCGACGCGGGGCTTGAACTCACGAACCAGGAGATCACGACCTGAGCTGAAGTTGGACGCTTAACTGACTGAGCCACCAGGCATCCCTAGGGTAAGAACTTTTAAGATGTTGTGTCCTGTTTGTATTAACAGCAACTAACCCAGGACTTAGCCCAGTAAATACTCAGAGAATGCGTATCCTCTGATGCAGGAATGTTCTAAGAAGGTACAACGGTGACCCGAAAGGAATACTTATCAACCCAGCCCGGGGTAGGTGGAAAGGCCAGGATCAGGAAAGTCTTTGTAGAGGAAAAAATGTATGCCTGGTGTGGTAGGCTGGATAATGACCTCCCGAAGCTGTCTGTGTCCATCGTTAGTACATGCAAATATGTGAGGGGCAAGAGGGACTGAGCCACCCAGGCGCCCCTGGTTTTCGACTTCTAAGCTCTGTAACCGTAAGATCATCAATGGTATTGTTTGAAGCAGCCCGGTTTGTGGTGATTTGTTACCCCAGCGATAGGAAACCAGAACACTCGTCCGCCCCGCGCCTGTAACCCATCCTTCCTGGTGATTTCCTCACACACGTAGACACTCGTCCAGGGCTGTGCTCTCTCAGCCCTTGACTGCCTTTCTTCCAGAGAGCTCTACCCTACGTCAGCACTCACTGCATTCACCAGAGGCCACCCGGGATGTTGCAGGTCCTCTGCAACTTTCACTTTCAAGGGCCACCCTCTGGTCTCCACTTCCTATTTTTCCGGCACTGTCTCCAGGGCCCGATGCCTGCCATCCTCCAACCCCTCCTGGATCCTCCAACCCACTGGCCCTACCACCTGTTCACTGTCCTTCACCCCCGATGTCCTCGCTTCCCTCCTAACCCGATTTAGATTGCTTGGGCAATCACTGTAAACATTCCTTTGCCTCCCTCCTGCTTTGGCCTATTTGCTTACCAAATTCCACCCCTGCCTATATCCGATTTTCTGCCTACACCTTGTGGGCACTTGGCCCACTGAGCGTGACCCAAGAAAACGTCCAACCATGCTGCTGGACCCAACTTAAACTCAGAACCACTAATCTCAAGCGGTCCTAGTGCTGTCTGGCTCTCCTTCTGCACTCGCACAGTCCACGCCCCACCCGTCCGTCCCCTCTCCCCAGCTAACCACTGATCCTCCCCCTCCTTCACCACCCACGCTGCTTCTGATTCTGGAAACGGCAGTCAGCCAAAGACTCCCACGTGCTTAGGCCGTCGCTTCTCGCCACCTTCCTGCCCTCCTCCCCACACACGCCCTTCCTCTCCCCTCTGTGATTCCCGGTGAACTGTCTGCGTTCCTGTCATAAGCCAACCTGTCCATTCACGCACCATTTCCGTTCTCTGCTCCCGTCTTATTGAAATAGCTCCTGTGGAGGGTCAGTGATTCCAGGCTGCCAAACTCAGTGGCCAGGCCCCATCGAACTTTCCAGAAGCCCCTGAGACAATGATCACACCTTCTTTCTTGAAGCACTTTTTCTGCTGGAGTTTCTGGGACACTCTTTCTTGGAGCTCTTCCTCCTGGGCTGAGGACTCTCTGTTTCCACTTGTCTCCCCGACTTCTAGTCCCTTGGAGACCCGGAGCTCAGTCTTGAGAGCTCTCTTCTCCATCTATACACCCCGCCCCTGATCTTATCACAGGCTCCATACTGTCAGTGCAGAGCCCGGTGCGGGGCTCAAACCCACAAACCATGAGATCGTGACCCGCCGAAATCAAGAGTTGGCAGCTTAACCAACTGAGCCACCCAGGCGCCCCAATTTAACAGATATTTATTTATTAATGGAACATTTGCTCTGAAATGTGAGATCCCGTCAAATGTCCGCTGCGTCTTTCCAGAGTACATGCCAAAGCTCTCAATGGCCAAAAGGCTGAAAATGGTCTGCCCCTTTGACCTGGTTTCCTGGCAGACCCCTCCCCCACACTGCTCTCCTTGCTGGCACTCAAAGAAGCCAAGCATACCTCTACCCCCAAGACTTGTATTTGGGGTCCACTCTGCCTGGAATGCATGCTCCCCAAGCTTCATGGCTTGCTTTCTTACTTCTTTCAGGGCTCATGGAACCAGGGAGAACTTTATAAAACAGCACCATCTTACCTGCAACCCCACCCCTCCCTTTTCCCCTGTCCTCACTTTATTCTTCTTCGTGGCATTTTTTTTATGCTGTAACGATATTATTGTATATATACTTGAGGACCTGTCTATGGCTTGACTCCTTCCGCTAGAATAGAAACTCTTTGAGAGCTGGAATTTGAGTTATTTTGTTCACTGCTTTGTTGCCAATGCTTAGAATACTTTCTGGCATGCGATAGATGTTCAACAAATACTTACAGAATGAATAAGTTTGCTGGATAAAATACAGGATGCCCAGTACTTTTGAATTTCAAGTAAACAAGTTAATTGTTTAGTGTAAGTATATCCCATAGAATATTTGGACATACTTACACTAAAAAGTTTTTTGTTGTTTATTGGAAATTTAAATGTATTTGCATATCCTATATTTTTTTAAGTTTATTTATTTATTTTGAGAGAGAGAGAGGGTACAAGCAGGGGAGGAGAGAGGGAGAGAGAGAATCCTAAGCAGGCTCCACACTGTCAGCACAGAGCCTGACTCAGGGCTTGATCCCACGAACTGTGAGATCATGACCTGAGCTGAAATCAAGACTCAGATATTAAACTGACTGAGCCACCCAGGTGCCCCTCCTGTATTTTTTACAAAGTAAATCTGGCAATCCTATGAACGTATGAATAGTTGGTGAGGGTCTTGAATTCTGCAGGAAGACAAGGGGGTAAGAAAAGACATTCTGGCAAAAGAAGGAGTTTGCAAAGATACACAGGTGTGAGAGCAGTAGCATTCATCCAGAGAAGAATAATTGAGAAAGACCAGCCTATCCTCACCTCTGCCAGGATTGTTTTGTTGGAAAAGACACTTCCAAAGGGTCAGTTTCAACACCTGGATGGACTGTAAGTCCCATCTTTACAGATGGGTAACACTGAAAGTTTTCAGGAAATTTAGAAGACAGAATACATAAAATACAAGAACATCTTGGGGTGGGAGAAAAACGTATTTCTGCTGTTTCAGCCTTGGGATGGCATGAAACCCTTTGCACTTACCGTCGCATTAATGCTGCTGATATTTTTAGGTCAAATTTCTCTGGGCTAAGTCTCCTCCCTCATAATGGAGGAAGTTATGTGCTGATTAGATCTTTTCACCCGAGAAAGAAACTTCTCCTTATGCAGTGATGCTGCGGTGGGGTGCCCACAGGCCCCTTCAGGACTGAGGCACTCATTCACCCAGCTGTCAGGAGTGTTGATGGCTAACTGCTCTTGTTTCAATGATCTTCTGTGAATTGCCATCAGCCAAAGGGAACCACCTTGCCCAAGTCAAACTCTCAACCCGGGTGGCCCACATCCCAGCCCAGAGCCCCTGGTGGGATCAGCCGAGGCCCTCCTGTGATCTGCAAAGCAATTCATCTCCTCCCTGTCTTAGTCCTTCTTCTTTCCTCCCCTTTCCATGTTGATCCGATGACACTCCCCCCTTCATAAATCTAACGTGTGCTAATTCCCGGCTTCCAGTCTGCTTCTTGGGGCACTCCAAACTAGGGTAGTTGGTTCCATGAATGGTCTGAAGAAGACAACTCTAAAAAGGATTTGGGGCTGGATTACCCACAGTCATAGGCCATGACACCAACACTGTAGAAGGTGGAGCAGAGGTAGTGCTTGGCACGCTGTAGCCGTGCGGTTAGAACTTCCGGTGGCGGTGAACTGGGCTTCGGCGTTGGTGGAAGGCAATGTGGGGGCAATATCTCAAGTTTTGGCAAGTTCAGGGGAAGTAGTAATTATAAGAACTATAGACATGGATGGCTGCTGCTGTGGACATTGGTGCATTGGAGAAAGACAAGGAAGGCTGAGGACGATTAATCAAGGATCAGAAAACCAGCTTTCTTCGGCATCCTATAAAGAGACTCTTATCCTACAGCTGGAACACAGAAAAAGCAGAGGATGAGGCCCAGGACTTAATTATAAGAGAAAGAGAGCTGCAGGAGAGATCAAATTCACCTCTGTTACATGGGTTCTTCTCCCTCAGCTCACACTTAAGGACCATGGAGGGTTGACAGGGAAGGAAAAGGTCATGCCACGTTCACGCCTGGAGTTTGGATGCAAGACAAAAAGGGCCCCACCTGCACTACTGCTGAATTGCAGCCCTGCAAGGGGAGACCCTGAAAGACAGCGAAGGAAATCCTAGCAGTTTGCAGATCTCTGGACAGCGCACATCATCGCCTACTCCTGGCGAGTAGTTTCACAGAGTGCTCAGAAGAAGACGGGGGTGGAAATACGAGAAGATTGGGGGTAAGGACATTTGTAGAAAGATGCGTTGTTGATGGACCTACGGACGTGGCCCAAAGTATGAAGGGTTTTGAATCCTACTCTTAATGCCCATTAGACAACATCCACCATGGAAGAGGCACCAGAACCAAGTAGAAAGAATGACAGCTGATATCAGCCAGCCCATCATCGGCCACACCAGTGATGGCACAACAGATACATGAGCAGAGCAGCCATAGTGGCAAGGATGGAGGAAGCTATGCATGAGTTAAGCACATGGACTGTCACTCACCAAGGCCAGTGTAGCTACTGGAACTGCCACATGTCCAACCTGCCAGCAAAAGAAGCCAACTCTAAGTCCCCAGTACGGTGCCACCTCTCAAGGTGATCCTTTAGCCACTTGTGGTGAGTCAATCACACTGGACCCCTTCTACATTGGAAGGGGCAGCAATTAATTTGACAGGAATCAATACATATAGATGTGAATTTGCCTTCCCTGCCTATAGGCAGCCCTGCCCTCTGAGGGATTGCAGACTCTTTGATAGACAAACCATATGACATCATATCAGTCCAAGGGACCCACTTTATAGCCAAAGGAGTGTGGAAGTGGACACGTGACCGTGAGGTCAGCCGGACCCTCCCAGCCTGATAGAAGGGCAGAATGGGCTTTGAAGGGGCCACGGAGGCCACGGAGGCTCAGGCTTGGAGATGATAACTGCCAGGATGGGGCATCGTCCACCAGGTTGCAGAACATACCGGAATCAGCCGCTACTATGTAGTGGCATGTCCCCAGGGGCAAGAATATATGGGTCTGGGAAACAATGTGGCAGCAGGAGTGGCTATATTTATCATCACTATGATAAATTTCTGTCCTTCCGGCTCTGGACTCTGTGGACTTGGAGGTCTTGTACCCAGAGGGAAACCACTTCCGTTAGGAGACACAGCACTGGTTCCATTAAACGTTACACTATAGCTGCTGCCCCATCACTTCAGGCTCCTTGTAAGAGGCAAGAAGAGGAAAGGAATCATCGTCCTGGGGCTGTATCATATTGGGGACCCAGCTGGGGTCACTGACTCTGATCATCAGGGGGAGGTGGGACTGCTGATATACCATGGCGCCGGGGAAAAGTATGCTTGGCACCCACATTGCCTCCGGGAGAATTTCCTCCTATTCACTTTCCCAGTGTTGGTGGTAAATGGACAAGTTGTCAAAGTCACAGCTTGAGAAGGGCATGGCAACCAGGGTCTCAGACCCATCAGGGACGAGAGTCTAGGTCACCCTATCAAGTAAGCCATCAACACCAACAGAGCTGCTGACCAAGGGCGAGGGGAATATAGAATATGTGGTAGAGAAGGGAAATGACCCCGTTGGCACCTTAGGACCCAGAAGCTGTAGTTTCTGCTCTTGTAAATTTTCCAGAAAAAGAGCCAACCAGAATCCTGGAGGAACTGTTTGCAGAACTGAACTTCACATAGAAAAACAATCCAACCAGCAGAAAGGGTGAGCTGTAGTTAATACTGTGATACACTGTTCAGATTTCCCTTCAGAACTGGAATACCATTTCCCCAGCTGTTGAGAGGGTGGGCAGCTGAAGGCTCTCAGCTGAGTCACTCTCCAGAAATGCTCTTAGTCCCTTGCCCAAGCACAAACCCTCCCCGGGGCCAGTTTCCAACCAAAGGCTGATGGATGCAGGATACAAAGGTCTACCCCCTTTGCACCAAGGTGGGATGAGTGAGGCAGGGCGCAGTCCCCCCTTGGGCTGCAGCCTGGCTTGTATGCACCCCAGCTCAGCTCCTTTCTCTACCTCCCTGGCTCTCCCTTGGTGCTGATCCCAAGACACTCCCCAGTAAACTTCCGGTGTACAAATCTGTTTCAAAGTCTGAGTCCCAGGGGAGGTGCCCGGAGAAAACTTTGTTGCAAATGTATTATAATTTATGGCCAGGGTGAGTGCCTTAGTATGAGAAACTGAGGAAAGAGTCATTGTGATAATTCACAAAGGAAATGACGCAGAGGGACTTGGTGAACAGTGCTAATAGACCAGAGGAGTGTTGTTGGCTTGAGCTTAACAGGTGGGAAAAGACTCCCTGTTGAGACTGTTTCCAGAAGAGAATCAGAGCGGTGGTAGGTAAAAACAGAAGGTTGGGACAAAGAGGATTGTATGAGGCAATGTTCTGGGAGGGGACGTGTCAGAGATCTCTCGTGTGTCCGGCATCCCCTCGGCCCACTGTTTTTATTCCAGCCCTTGATGTGACTGGGTGCAGTGGGGTTATGCGGGGCTGGCTTGCATCCTGATCGGCGAGAACGTCATCAGCTGTGTGCAGGTGCAACCTGACAGCACCTCCCCTTGTCACCTCTCTCAGTTTGTCTCACTGTCTGCCCTGTGGGACGCCTGTCGGATCCCATTCACTGGCTGTGCAAACCCGCCAGGGAGTTTCACTTCCCGGGGCAGCTCTTGACCGATGGGCGACGCCCGGGTGGACAAGTGCCGGGTGCATTTTACGCGGCCCCTTAGAGAGCTGCCAGCAGGATTGAGCCTAATGACTGGTTTGGTAACACACCTTTGGATTGTTTTTCCTCCTTCTCTGTTTCACTCTTCCCAGGGTATTCCTGTCCCCTGGGGTCACTTTCCAAAACGAACTCCCTGCATGCAAACCCTCTTCTGAGGCTGTACTTTTTAGGGAACCCCACGCTAGGATGGTTGGAACCAGAAGTAGCCTAGAGAGGTAGGCTTCGGAGGGGATCTTTCACCAGTCAAGGACCTCTGGGGTTGAGTGGGGTGATGATAACTCCTGGCTTGTAGCAGCATCCTCATCGTGAACAATTTCACCGGCGACATGGATTGGAGCGAGATGCCTGTGAACGCTAGAACGTTGTTTCGTGCCACGGTAATGGCACCCGAACGGTATATGGGAACGACGGCTATTACATAGACGTGGATTTGGCTGAATCTTGTTAACAGCATCGGAAGCCGTGAGAAAGAAAGCGACAGCCTCCAATTAATCAAGTAGGAGCTTACGATGCTCTGGGAAAGCCAGAGAGCCTTCATGGTGCCACTTAAAAAAGGTTCCTGTCTTCTGTATTTAATTAAGGATTTAACTGCAAGGATACAGAGTTACAACGAATAGTAAATGCACAGCCTTGACAAGCCCCCTGTGCCAACGTCAGAGCCCTGATAGGGATGAGTGGTCCCTGGGACATGGAAAGGGAACCTTGGTTTAGATGCACTAGAGAACTCTGAGCCCCTGGATTCCCCTGAACTACCCAGGTTGGCGGACGTAGCTTTTCTAATTTCCTACAGCTCTTTAGAGACCTCACGGAGGCAGTTGCCTCATAGACAAATGTCCTCCTTCAGCTCTCCTGATTCCCTTTGTTGCCCCAAGATCTGGCTGATAGGTATTGGCAGAAAATGGGAAGGCATAGCTGGAGGTGTATCTTGAGGGACTTGGGCTGGGAAGGGCAAGATCCAAAGCTGGGGGTGGGGGAGGTGAGAATTCATTGACCTGAGAGTGTTCTATAATTAGGCGTTTCATCCAAATCGGCTCTAATACGTGCTGGGATTGTTCCATAAAAGCAGAACGTGGTAACGACCCTCAACAAATGAGGTAGAGATGCTGCAACTATCTTCCAGAGTATCGAGAAGGGTCTAGAAGGCTCAAGGAGGTGGAAACAGAAGCGTGGATTTATCATACGACACGAAGAACCCACTCCCGAGCACGCAGTCCATGGAACATTCACTCCACTGAAGCATAAGGTTGTGCCAATGAGGGGCACCAGCATCTTTGAGAAGCCCAATGATGGGTATCCTCCATGGCGCAGAAGTGACTATAGGAGATTCTGCCATGGAACTGGGCTCTCCAGTATGGATGGAGGCAAGAGGATTCTAGAATAGCAGAGCCCAGGTGTAGTGCTTAACAAAGGGCAAGGTGGGTATAACAGAACCAGGTGGCAAGGTCAGAACCTAAAACAGGGTGCCTCCTCTCCCAGAGTGTTGTGGCAATGGCTAAGAAGTAGACCGTAGTGATTCTAGAGAGGCAAGAGAGATGCACAGCTAACTGAGATGCTTACTTACATAAGCCACTTACATAGCCAGAAAAACCCAAGAGCTCAGTGAGCAGAAGGCGAGCTTCAACGGCAGAAGTGGAAAACCATGACACTTCGTCCAGTTTCCAGATCCGAGCTGCTTCTCACTCGCAAAGGCCACCACCGATGGGAGGAGAAGCTAGGTCTGCTTGAGAAAGAAGGCCTACGATGTCACTTATAGGAATATACAGTTAGCATTTCCCCTGATCCTTCCCACATGTGTGCGTGACCTGTGGTCAATTGCCGGAATCGGCATATAGAGGGAAAGGGGAAATTACCAGGCCTATGGGGGGCTACCGGATGGAGGGGACTCAAAATACCATTACAGTCCCCTCGTTCCGGTAGAAACTATGGAAGCCAGGGGATACTACCGATGCAGCGAATGTGCTCTTTCTAGTTGCCGTAAGCGAAGTCGGCTTCCTAATTGCCACTCGTAAAAGAAATACAAGGGCAGTTTGCTTTTTACGAGGCAGCAGAATACGGTCACTGTCTTGCCACAGGGCTCTGTTAACTCTTCTTCCTTCTGTGACAACAGAGCCCACAGGGACCTTGACCATGTCGATCCTCTGTGGAAGCAGGACATCATGCTGATCTGTTAGGTGAATGACATCATGCTCATTTGGATTTGGGGAGCGGGCATTGGCACCAACTTTGAACACCCTAGTAAAACGCTCTGTGTGTCAAGGGATGGGACATCAACCCCGCGAGTACTCGTGGGTGGAAGTAGATAGACACTGCTGCAGCCAAGCTCTGACGATTTACAGCCCTCTTCCACAGAGGTTATGAAACTACTAGTGAGATTAGGGCCTGTTATTGTTGTAATTCATCTGTAACTGACAATAAGAGAAGAAGGAGAGGGTAATCTACACTAACCTTCCCTGTGCTTCCTGAGATGCCTCCTGATCTGGGGGGTAGGACCGTATTGCTGCTGCAACGAAGGAATAGAAAAGCCTTAGAAATACAAATGTGTTGTGCCCACCTCTGTCGTTGGAAATGACATCGTTTCCTTACAAGTGGACCGATAGCCATTGCGATTGAGACAGACAAGCGAATAAAAAAAGCTGCATAAAGGAGAGGAGTGTGCAACTAGGTGTGAGCATTGGAAGATTGCAAGAGTCCGCCTGAGTCAGCACTGGGGGTGGCAGGGTCCCTGGGAAGCAGGGACGCCCAGGGAAAAGGCAGGGGGAATAAGGCAGTGTGAGAGGGACCGAGGGCAGGTGCACGTGGAAAAGAGGGAGCAGCAGAGTCTGTAAAAAGCTGACACGAAAGAAAAGAACAAAAGAATCAGCGAGTCTGTGACATTTGTAGGAAGATCAGCACAGCTGAGTGATACCAAAAGGCTGATCTGCCTCGAAAAAAGGGAAAAAAAAGCAAATTCTGGATGCCTTTCCCACCACGCAATCGATTGTCTCCAGGAAAGACAATCCGGAAACTCTCCTAAAAATGTACTTTCTTAAGTGACTTTTACCACTTTAGAAAAAGTATTTTACACACTTTGTGAGACACAAATGAGCAGAAAGGGAAACAACCCATAATTGTCGCATTCAGAGGTTAATTCCATTAAAATGTTAATGTTTACTATCCGAGCGTTTTGGGTGCATGCATTGTATTTTAATAAAAACAGGATCATGCTGCGTAAGACAATTTCTTTTAAAAATGCGTTGCTTTCATCCGTGAGGGGCACAATGGTGCTTCCCTCAAATCACATTCAGTTTCCGAAAGGAACTCAATGGACGACAGAAAATCCCTTCTGGGATTATTTTTCATTTGAATCCTCCACATCCTATTTTCTTCTTCTGGAATGTTCTGTATCGCTGCAGTGTGAAGCCAGGGCTGGGTCAGGCTCTCTCCTTCTGCAGGGCTCCATAGCCCCCATCATGTGACGTTACCAGTAGCTTGCTAGAGCTGACCCACATATTTCATTTATTTTTGTGGAGCCTTTTTCTGGAACAATAAAAAAAAAAAGTGTTGTGGGATAGCTTCCATGAGAAATGCAGAGGAAAGGCTGTCAGTCTGGGAGAACATTGGGCCAGGTGGGGGCTCCCAAGTCACCGTGACTTCACCACAGGGGCTCTGCATCTCTCTCGTACCCCCCACCCCCACTGTGGTCCTATTTTAAGACTGGACGGAGGCCAGGGAACCAATGGGGTGTATATAATGACCCAACGTCATCTTGCCTTCTCATTAAACAGGAGATTTTGAGCAAGTTACTTAAATTCTCCGTGCCTCGGTTTCCCCGCATCAGCTAAAGGAAGTAATACCTGGGCTGCAGAAGAATGGCAAGAACCAAATAAGATCATATGTGCAGCAACAGCCAATCGCTCATTCTGCAAACCTGCACCCAAAACAAGTAAGAGGGTTTATGGGAACAACAGGATTGGGGCAGGAAAGCACGGACAATAACAATACCCATCCTAATAAAATGTTCTCGAGTGACACTTCTCTTAAACAGAATACTGAGTAAATGTAAGACTGGCCTTTCCGGAAAGGTGATGGCTGCCTGACGGAAGAGGGTATGAGTAAGAGGGGGCGCGGCCAAGTTACGGAGGTGAGGGCAGGGTGCATCAAGGTCCAGGGAAACTTCCCAGGGAGCACTTCCCAGACGGAGCCAAGAGGAAGAAAGTGGGGTGAATGGGTACCTTGTTCAGTACTGGATGACTTCATGACTTCCCGTGGTTTCTTTTTAACGCTTATTAAAGAGTGTGCATTGAACCGTAAAATAGTAACGTGTGTGCCCTGAGCTGCGAAACATTGACATGAAAATCACATATGAATCAAAGCAATCTCGGTTGTATAGCCACCCCCCTGTTCACCACACGTGTGTGAACGAGTTTGCATCACATACGTAGACTGTATTTAGCGTGGAGGCTGGCTTCTAGCAAATGCTCCTGAAAGATTGTGAAATCATCCTCGTCACCATTAACATACTTCTCCTCCTACATGTGAATCCTCGCTAGTCAGGAATTCCGAACAGAGGAGAAGTTAACACACAGAACCAGCATACAAGGGACCACAAGGAATAACTATCCTAAAGCAAGATTCTGACCCCAGGGGGCGCCTGGGCGGCTCGGCCGTTAAGCATCCGACTCCGGCTCAGGCCACGATCTCATGGTTTGTGGGTTCGAGCCCCACGTCGGGCTCTGTGCTGACAGCTCAGAGCCTGGAGCCTCCTTCGGATTCTGTGTCTCCCCCTCTTTTTGCCCCTCCCCCGCTCACGCTCTGTGTCTCTCTCTCTCTCTCCTTCGAAAATAAGTAAACTTTAAAAAAAAATTAAAAAAAAAAAAAAAAGCCAGACTCTGACCCTGGCCAGAGGCTTAGTGTGTGTTCCTTCTAAAATAGGATCTAGAATGTTGCAGAGTTTTTAGGAAATTTTTTAATGTTTATTTATTTTTGAGAGAGAGACAGACAGACAGACAGAGTGTGAGCAGGGAAAGGGCAGAGAGAGAGGAAGACACAGAATCTGAAGCAGGCTCCAGGTTCGGAGCTGTCAGCACAGAGCCCGACACCGGCTCGAACTCACGGATCGTGAGATCGTGACCTGAGCCAAGTCAGATGCTGAACCAACTGAGCCACCCAGGCGCCCCTGGATGTGGGCAGTTTTGAATTCCAATTGCGAGTGACAAGTGAGGGTAGAGAACCAGATGGCTTTGGGGATAACCATACCAAGGTTTGGAATTTAGCGTTTCTCACATAACCTTCCTAGGGAAAATGGTATGGCTGGGTTTATTTAGTTTCTAAAATGGAGAACACAATGAGGCACTTTGATTCTGTTTTTATCAATTATCTACTAAAATGGGATTGTGAATAAGGATAAGCTGTTCTACATAATTTTGGGTTTCACATTTATTGCAAAAGGTCACGGAAAAATAGAGGACTCCTATTGTACCCAAATTTGCCCTTTATGTAAGAGCCACCAATGTTTCTTCACTTTTGCAACAGACTTCGGTCTTGCTTGATAGTTTGATGGGAATTTGTGGAAGGAGGCAACAATGATTTTAAGGATTAAAAAACAATTACTTCATATAGAGCCTTCTCCAAATGTTAATACGAGCTTCAATCTCAGAATCTACTTAGTGCCACATTTGTTCGGAAAGACAAAACTTAGCACACGATGCTTGTTTGCTAGAAAGTGTCCATAAATGGTATAATACAACAGTATGAACTTAGAGATTCAAGAACCAGGGAATTCCAGAGTTAAGGTTCTTATATAGCACAGTAAACTTTTTTTTTTTAACATTTATTCATTTTTGAGAGACAGAGTGTGAATGCGGGAGGGGCAGAGAGAGGGAGACACAGAATCCGAAGCAGGATCCAGGCTCTGAGCTGTCAGCACAGAGCCCAATGTGGAGCTCGAACCCACAAACCACGAGATCATGACCTGAGCCGACGTCAGATGCTCAACTGACTGAGCTCCAGCATGTTTAAAATGGTTTATAATTGGCCCTAAAAATATAAACCATAACATGTCATGCACTCATATACCACTCTAAGAAAAAAATGGGAAGACACACTTATGGCTGAAAAGATCGAATGAGTATTGCTATGAGAATCTTTGGAATTTCTCATGTTTTGATCATGTATATTCCTAACATATACGCTTCATTGCTATCGTTTTTTCTGGGTTTAGACAGAAGGTATATCCAAAGAAAAAGTGATTGTTTTGCTCAAGTCAAATCCCTAAATTACAATTTTTGGAATCAGGAAGCCATAAGTCAAAGTTCTTGCAAAAACCCATGAAATGTTCTATTTTGTACTTGTTCTTAAATACATTATTTAAATCTTCATGACTTTAGATTGGCTTGATTTTTCCCCTTCCTCCATTGGGAGTACATTCCTGCCAAGTTGGAAGTTTGTAACAATCATTTTTGAATGACATACATGCAAAAAAATCTCAACCGTCTGTCTGCAATAGGAAAAATTATATTTCTTTCACCATTGTTTTACTGCAAGTTCATGAAGCTATTTTTATAAAACATTTTTTTTTCCATGGGGGAAGAAAGTTCAGGACAAATATGTTGACTTAAAACCTAACCTAAATTTTTCTAGGAAGGTCTTCAGTAAACGAGTGACTATATTATAGTCTTAAATATTATTCCTTTAAAATATTTTTGGTTTTGACTTTCACTGACTTGCTTGATCTGGGCAAGGTGACTGGTCTTTCTAAGCCTCCTTTTCACGAAGCAAAATTGAGTATAGTTGATGTAATAGCCTACAGTAACTATTGTTATTTGCCCAGCAAGATTTCCCAACACCTTTCTTGGGTTAATATTTCCTGCCCCAGGAGTCCTTCCCTGAGATACCTTGATTTGCAGCCTAAGGAGGAACAGCGATGCCCCCGAAGTCAGGTGCTAAAGGCGTATGAAGGTAAGTGGGTGGGTGGGAAGGTAGGGGAGGTGACCGTCTTCTCTACCATGAGCTGACGCCTCTCTGCAGCCAAAGAGGATAAAATCAAGCAGAACCAGAAATGAGCAACATATGGGCTGACTGTGGCAGGAGAGCCAGTATAGCACTAGTGAGTGGGCAAGAAGGAGAGTGAGACATTCCTTGTCTTCCTTCCAGTCCCAGAAGGTCCCTCGGGTCCAGATCAATTCCTTTATCTACAAGGTCCCCTATCATCCACAGCCTCATGAACCAGGATATTCCCTTTATATGCTAAAGCTAAATGTATAGTTAGAGTTCTTTTTTTTTTTAAATGTTGACAGAGAGAGAGAGAGCAAGCTTGAGTGGGAGAGGGGCAAATAGAGAGGAAGAGAAAGAGAGACCCCCAAGCAGGTTCCACATCCAGTGCGGAGCCTGACGTGGGGCTCGGTTCCGTGAACTGTGAGATCATGACCTGAACCAAAATCGAGAGCCGGACGCACTTAACCAACTGAGCCACCCAGGTGCCCCCAGAAGGAGTTTTTTCATTTGTCAAAAGTTATATCACCCTAATATTTTATGATTTTTGAAAAGTTCTTCTAGGTGAGAGCCAAGGAGTAAAAGAACACTCCATCTGGTTCTTCCAAATAACAGAGAAACACAGGAAAATGGAAAGTATTATTCGGTAAGACAGGTCCTGTAGGGTATTTCCGTATTGACTTTGGGAAAAATATGCTACCGTTGGCAATGTTCTGTAGTAAATTAACAATCACACATGTAGCTCCTATTTCAGGTTGCTAATAAAGCAGATGTTAGGTCCTCACTCCCAACACCCAGCGTAACAACCCTACAAGTTATATACGTAACTATAGCCAGACTTTATATTATAATATATTAAAAATTCTGGGGCACCTGGGTGGCTCAGTCGGTTGAGCTTCTGACTCTTGATTTTGGCTCAGGTCATGATCCCACAGTCATGGAATATAACCCTGCGTTGGGTTCTGTGCTGAGCATAGAGCCTCCTTGAAATCCTCTCTCTCTCTCTCTCTCTCTCTCTCTCTCTCTCTCTCTCAAATAATAATTTTAAAAATTCTAACTTGAGGAGGAAATTGATTTTACCACCTCCGGGAAGTCAGTTCTGTTACCATTACCAATAGTTAAATCTAGTGCTTAGTATTCCAGAAATATCATGTGGGGGGAAAATTTCTTTCTTTTTTAAACTGTTGAGAAAGAACAGAGTGCTTTGAACAGATGTAATAATGAAAACATTTTAGGTTTACTATGTATTGTTATATTTTCATTGTGTGGCAACCACCTCTCAAGATTATTTCTTTTTTTTCTAGCATGGGAATTGTCCACTAAAAAAAAAGAAAAATGTTTATTGGGATGCCTGGGTGGCTCCATTGGTTGAGTGTCCAACTTCAGCTCAGGTCGTGATCTCACAGCTCATGAGTTCGAGCCCCGTGTCGGGCTCTGTGCTGACAGCTCTGAGCCTGGAGCCTGCTTTGGATTCTGTGTCTCCCTCTCTCTCTGCCCCTCCACCACTCATGCTCTGTCTCTCTCTTTCTCTCAAAAATAAAGAAACATTAAAAAAAAAAAGCTTATTTTTTTTTTTTGAGAGACAGAGCTCATGAGCAGAGGAGGGGTGGGGGAGTGGGGAAGGGAGAGAGAGAGACAGAGAGACAGAGAGAGGGAGAGAGAGATTTTTTCTGCACTGGCGGCTCATGACCTGAGCCAAAATCAAGAGTCAGACGCTTAACTGACTGAGCCCCTCAAGTGCTTCTGGAAATGTCCATTTTTGAGTAATATACTCATGCTTATATGCAACTGGTTGAACAAGGGCAGACACATCAATCGTGGGGCAATGTCTTTGATGTGCTGTTGTTAAATGTGTTGAATATCACCTCTGAGTAACCATTTCTTAGAAACCATTCTTTAAAAATGTTTTTTAAATTTTTATTTATTTTAAGAGAGAGCAAGTGGGGGAGGGGCAGAAATAGAGGGAGAGAGAGAGAATCCTAAGCAGGTTCCATGCTGTCAGTGCAGAGCCTGACACAGGGCTTGATCTCTCCAACGACAAGATCATGACCCGAACTGAAATCAAGAGTCAGATGCTTAACCTACTGAGCCACCCAAATACCCCTCTTAGAGATGTTTTTTTTTATGGTGGTTTTTTTTTTTTTTTTTTTTTTGTCTATTTTTGAGAGAGAGAGAGTATAAACGGGGAAGGGGCAGAGAGAGACGGAGGTACAGAATCTGAAAGAGGCTCCAGGCTCTGAGCTGGACATGGGGCTCGAACTCATGAACCGTGAGATCATGACCTGAGCTGAAGTTGGACGCTTAACCCACTGAGCCACACAGGCACCCCTCTTAGAAACCATTCTTTTTTTTTTTTTTTTTTAATGAACATAATTTATTGTCAAATTGGTTTCCATATAACATCCAGTGCTCATCCCGAGTGCCCTCCTCAATGCCCATCACCCATTTTCCCCTCTCCCCACCCCCCCATCAACCCTCAGTTTGTCCTCTGTATTTAAGAGTCTCTTGTGGTTTGCCTCCCTCCCTCTTAGAAACAATTCTTAATGGTACAAGCCTCAGGGTGCCTGGGTGGCTGAGTTGGTTAAGCGTCTAACTCTTGGTTTGGGCTCAGTTCATGATCTTGCAGTTTGTGGGTTCAAGCCCCATGTTGGGCTCTGCACTGGGGGCATGGAATCTGCTTGGGATTGTCTCTCTCCCTCTCTCTCTGCCCCTATCCTGCTCTCTCTCTCTCTCTCTCAAAAATAAATAAACACTTTTTAAAAAGGTACAAACCTCAGTACTAATTCTTTGATAAAGAAATGAAACACAGCAGGTTATTTTTGTTGCGTTTTAAGACTTCAAAATTTTAACCAGGCTATTTTAATCTGAAGATACTTTTTAAAAAGAAACTAATGAAAAATGAAATAAATATCAAATGCATGCTTTTGAAATTATACATATATGGGTCAGTGACCTAGTAGTCATGTCACTTTGCCCAAATATCAAGATTCCTCAAACTCAGTTTTCTCATCTGGAAAATACGGAGTTTGGATTGGATGCTCTCTGCATCCCTTTTAAAGCTTACATTCCACAGTCTTCATGGGGGTGGGGTAGCATAATGACTCAGCAACAGTTTTCTATAAACGTAATCTCAGCTCATAGAAGTTCCTAGAACTCAGGAGTTGAATCCATTCCATACCTTCATTTAGGAAATGGAGGCACAGAGAACATGAGCAGTATGTGACCGAACTTCGCAGGGAATGGTTGCCTCATAAAAGCAGAAAATTTGAAACTCTAGAGCAAGGCGGAAATCTGTGTATCAGAATTGTGGGCGTGTTGGAGAAGTGGCAGGGGAGGACTGGTGTGACCCATTATTTATGGAGATCCTCCTCTCTCCAAAAGCAGCAGATCACTGTGGTTTCTCCGTGGAATCTCACCATATGCTCTGTGGCAGCTAAATTATTAACTCTTTCATACATGGGGGGAAGGGAATCATACAAAGTAATTTTTGCAGATTTATGCAACGAGTCAGGGTTAAAAATCAGATTGCAAAGCTTGAAATGTGGGGGGGCTTGAATATATCACACGAGTACAGGCATGTGAAAAGACCGAAAAAGTAAAGTAGAAAGCCGATGTTAGCTGAGTTTCCTTTTTTATCAGCATGAAAACTAAATAGCTTTAAAGGAAATAATTGTGGGGGGACATCGCTTTGTCACTGTTTACGAAAGAAACCCTTCAAAGTACTATGCCAGCTCACTTTCAACGGCTACTGAAAATCAAAACACAAGCCCCGAAGCACAGTACAGTTAAGTACAGATGAGCATAATTTGTGTGAGTGCAACTAAAGTGACGGGCAAACTGTGTGTCAGTAAAGGCAAGAGATAGAAGGTTTGGTGCAAAGGAGAATCTATATATGTGAAGTCTGAGTTTCCCAGTTTGAAAGGGATTAACTAAACTCCACAGAAGTAAAGCCAAAGAAAACATACACTTCATCTGTGGAGAAAGAGAAAATGCTTAAATTTCTCTTGGTGATGGCATATGGCTATGGGATAATCAGGTCCTTGCAAGGATCAGTTCTCACATATTCAGTTAATAATATAAAAAGCCCAGTCTTCACTGCTCTGCTGAGCCTACTGGCATAATGCACAGCAGATAAAAGAAATACATCCTTTGGCAACTTTTGGCTCTCTATCCAGAGAATCTGCTGTTTGATATATTTAATAAAACAGTGAAGCTTGATATTGAATTTCTACAGAGCAGAAATATCCCAAGAATGTGCAGAGAAAAAAAAATAAAGAAGAATATGATTCTAGTGGGGCAATTGAAACGAATGGGAACATGGAGAATCATTAAAGCAGAGATGAATTAGACTAGTTTCACATTCTAAACATTTCTTTAAGTTTAGTTATTTATTTAAAGACGGAGCGCTCGGCGGGCGGGGGGCGGGGCAGAGAGAGAGAGAGAGAGAGAGAGATTCCCAAACACTGATAGTGCACAGCCCCATGCCAGGCTTGAACTCAAGAACTGTGAGATCAGGACCAGAGCCCAAATCAAGAGTCAGACGCTTACCTGACTGAGCCACACGGGTGCCCCACCCATTCTAAAAATTTTAAATTACTGGGAGTTTATTTTAATGTTGCCATCAATTTGGAAGATCGTACCCCTACCAATCTATAATATAATACAAAAAAGGAAAACTTTATGTCTTAAAATAGATCATTAAAATACGCTTGGATATGTTCTTTTCCCATTTAAAAATGGATTCATACGCTAATTGGAGACTAGAGCAATTGTCTTGATAAAGCCTAGAGTTTGGGTGCGATAAACACCCAAGAGGAGGAAAGGGAGAGACGACCTGGAGTAGCGGAAGGAGATTCAGCAGACCGCGCCTGCAGCATATGGAATGGTCAGCAAAATGGAACCAAAATGGGGCTCTGTAGGCGTCATTCCACACTTTGTATACTTATCCGGTGTCTTCGTATGGCTTCACTTGTCTGCCCAGAGAATCTAGCTGCATTAGCTATATTTTCTTACTTTGTGTATTCTCGACGCTCTGGCATCGGGGGCCTTGCAGACCTGGGGAACTGCCCTCTCCCAGGGTCAAGTGACTCCTGGAGATAACAACATGCCTGTCAGCACATTTTTGACATGCGAACCATACCCTGCCGTCCATTTTCTCTTATCACACTTCAGTCTGGGACACTGTCCTGTCCTCATGACCACACGGCCAGGTACTGGACAACTGGGCACGATCCCTACAGCCCGGAGCCTGCCAATAATTATTCAGACTCTTCAGTCGTAAGTTTGTCGTGCTTGCTTACCTTGAAGCACACTAAAAAATCCTGCCCACGGCTTCCCTCTCTCTGCTTGCTCATCTTGCTTTGGTACGTCCCTGTGGGGCCCTGCATGGTGTGGTATGGTACACCTCTTATTTCTAGGGGATTGTGAATCTAATAAAAAAACTTGGGGCACCTGGGTGGCTCAGTCGGTTAAGCGTCCGACTTCAGCTCAGGTCACGATCTCACGGTCCGTGAGTTCGAGCCCCGCGTCAGGCTCTGGGCTGATGGCTCAGAGCCTGGAGCCTGCTTCCGATTCTGTGTCTCCCTCTCTCTCTGCCCCTCCCCCGTTCATGCTCTGTCTCTCTCTGTCTCAAAAATAAATAAACATTAAAAAAAATTAAAAAAAAAACTTCTTCCCATTGCAACCATTTTCATGTTTCACTAATAATTGTGTTATGAAAATTTACTGAATTTTTCAACTATCCATGTAGACTGTTCCAACTTAATATTTTTTTTGGAGGTGGCCCGTTATGTACTACGGTCCCTGGGACACCTTAGCCACACTGGATATCTTCGCTCAGCATTTTCATGACCCTGTGTCTATGATGTTACAGCAGAATGTTTTGGATGGCCCAGCAAAATTTCCAATTCTTCTGGAAAATGAGAAATTTGTCCTTTCTCCCCCAATCCGTCCTTTGTTGGGTACAAAGCCTTTCTCCGTCCACTAGATGAGCATACGGTCAGACTAGGTCAGCTGGACATTGTTTCCCTGACGTTTGATTCTTGCCTCATATAATACAAGGATGCAAAGTGTTGAAGCTAATTCAGCCTGTCATTGGCACCTGGAAGAAATGACCCCTAGTTCTCGCTGGTTGGATCCTACAGCTATCCTGGTGGTGCTGCTTTTCCTTTGATTTTGTGAGCTATCTCCTAAGCTTCCGGCGGACTCCATCCAGCATTGGTATCTGTTACTTGTGACCACAAAATCACGACGGATACTCATGACTGTGGTGAACAGAGCACTTCATGCAAACTTGACTATTAAAGTAAACTCACAGAGATTCCTGAAAGTTCAGGATGTGTTAAGAGAGTTTATGTGCAAAAGTATATTTTGCAAAATGGCACTGGCCTCTAGCCTTCTCTCTGCTCATCTTCCTCACCCCCACCCCTTACGCTAAACCAAAGGTCAGGCTTCAATATAGACACTCTATCCTTCGGTAGAAGGATAATTTACTGGCCATTCTGTACCTGTGGCTAGAGTCAGTGTGCTTAGTGTAACATTTGGTATTCAAGAAAGGGTTCCTTCTGGAATCCTCCCTGTGGAAAGCTAGAGAAGGGATAGAAAGCCTAAATCTCGCCCCTCATAATGGAGACTCACGCAGGGTTTTCTCACCGTTCACAAAGGGTGAGGTAGCTGGTGTGATAAACATTCCCCATCTCTCCCCTTCAGATGCCTTTCCCACCTCCCCATTCTGTGATTTCTGAGAAGTCCTGTGATTCTGCCCTGATCTAAGGAAACTGAGGTAGACAAGTTTAGCCTCTGAGACAAACCATCTCTTTTGCAAACCATATCCATCTGGTGGGTATGACCTATCCACACAGAGGAGTGAAAAGATCGGAGAGTCAAGTTCAGGTTTCCAGTAGAAAAACACAAAGTAGGCCTTTGCGCCTATGTACATTTGAGGCTACTCAGATTTGAAAAAAAAAAAAATTTTTTAATGTTTATTTATTTTTGAGAGAGAGACAGAGTGTGAGCGGGGGAGGGGCGGAGAGAGAGGGAGACACAGAATGCGAAGCAGGCTCCAGGGTCCGAGCTGTCAGCACAAGGCCTGACGCGGGTCTCGAACTCACGAACCGTGAGATCGTGACCTGAGCTGAAGTCGGTGCTTAACCGACAGAGCCACCCAGGCACCCCAAAACACCATTCCTCACATCCTTAATGTCACACCCCGTAGGTCCCAAAGGTAATTTTGATGATCTGTGCTGTAGGTGGCGAAACAGCCACAATTGTCTATAGTCCCCCAGACCCACACCCTTTATTACGTGTCTTCTTCCATTCAGGCGCCAAGTCCATTTTCCCACTCTCTGAATCTAGGTTGCACTGGTGATTCTGCGTTGGCCGATACGATGTGGCAGAAGAGACAGTGTGTCAATTTCAGCCCTTGTGTGTTTCTACTCGCTCTGTCGGGACTCCTGCCTCTGCCGTGTCAACAAGTCCGGGTGGGCTTGCCGGAGAACGTGAGGCTGCGCGGACCAGGGCTGAGTCAGCTCAGCTGTCCCAGCAGAGGCTTCACACATGTGGGAGAGCCCACCCCCCACCAGCAAAGCCGATCTGTGGCCCCAGATGCACGAAGGAACCCCACGGAAGAACCGCCACACAGAGCCCAGGCTGCGGCTCTAGGAACAGGAGCTACGTAAAAGCTGGCATGAAGCAGCTGCATTTTGAAGTTGTTTGCTATACAAGAGCAATGGTTGCTAAGTGGTGCGATATATTATTTATTATTCATAATAAGAAGTAGTCTTAGCCACAAAGTCGAACTCCAAAAGCAGTTAAGAGCCTCATCACCACGATCTCTAAGCAGAAGCTTTGTGATTCCCATACTGTGCCTGTGAAATGATCCTGAGTAGGATTTTCAATTCTACAATTCTGAAATTCTGCATAATGATGGTTTTATTTCTCTATCATTAAAAAAAATTTTTTTAACATTTATTCATTTTTGAGAGACAGAGACAGTGTGAGCAGGGGAGGAACAGAGAGAGAGGGAGACACAGAATCTGAAGCAGGCTCCAGGCTCCAAGCTGTCAGCATGGAGCCCGATGCAGGGCTCGAACCCACAGACTGTGAGATCATGACCTGAGCCGAAGTCAGACGCTCAACCGACTGAGCCACCCAGGGGCCCCTCTCTATCATTTTGTAAAAGCAGTCTCCATGCCCAACATGGGGCTTGAACTCACGACCCTGAGATCAGGAGTCACATGCTCTCCTAACAGAGCCAGGCAGGTGCCCTATCATTCTAGATGCAGATAAACACATTTAAAAACATATTGGTCTAGGGGCACCTGGGTGGCTCAGTTGGTTGAGTGTCTGACTCTTGATTTTGGCCCAGGTCATGATCTCACTCACGGTCTTGGGATCCAGCCCCACACCAGGCTCCACACTTCACATGGACCCTGCTTGAGATACTCTCTCTCTCTCTCTCTCTCTCTCTGTCTCCTCCCCTGCTTATGCACACACTGTCTCTCAAAATAAATTAATAAATAAATAAAAATTTAAAAAAACCATATTGTTCTCTTCTTCCCATATATAAAATGTCTGTATATTTGCATGAAAATACCCCAAGTGGATAAAGAATCTGTTGAGTGTGGACTGAAAAAAAGCCAACTGGCTGTGTGCCAAGAGTGAAATAGAAGCGATAGATTTTGACACACAGGGGCATCGACTTCTAAGCCATGGTCGTGTCTTTAATATGTTCCCCCTGTTACTACTGGACCTGAGGAAGTTCCCTACGCTTGAGTTTGGGTTTCATGGTCGGTACAATGGGCACAATAATCTTTCATCCTGAGACTTGGCACAAGTTACTGACATATTCCTTCTAAAGAGCAGAGAACTCAAAATAGATTAACCATACATACAGAGGACCATCACATGAAGAGAATAAATTTACGGGGCACCTGGGTGGCTCGGTCAGTTGAGCGTCCGACTTCGGCTCAGGTCATGATCTCGAGGTCCGTGAGTTCGAGCCCCGCGTCGGTCTCTGTGCCGACAGCTCAGAGCCTGGAGCCTGTTTCGGATGCTGGGTCTCCCTCTCTCTCTGACCCTCCCCCCGTTCACGCTCTGTCTCTCTCTGTCTCAAAAATAAATAAATGTTTAAAACAAATTTATTAAAAAATTTAAAAAAAGAAGAGAATAAATCTCTTCAGAAGAATATCTTGGTAAATATATCACCTAAGGCATGAATATCCCCAAATAAATGTCTCATTGAAGAAATAATCAGGCTAGAAAAGAAATGATCAGACTGAATTAGTCGTAAGATATTAACCACTGTAGACAATTTAAACTTATGTTGACACAGAAGCCAAAGAGAAGTGGGAGTTAATCAAACTTCCGAGAGAATAGATGTAAGAGAGTGGCACTAATAAGGCATCCAGCGTAGTTAACGGCTCAGAGCCAAGTTTCCAGACAGACAGACTTGCTTAGTCATTCATTAGGTTTTCATTTCTTTCTGAAATAAAATGACTTGTCCATGCCACCAAATTTCGGGATGCGTATTCGATGATGATGTGTATGTGGAGTTTCAGATCCACAGTTATTTACATTGCCGTGGTTATTTAAAATGCTAATTGTGAAAACACACAGCATAAAATGTACCGTCTCAACTGTTCTTAAGTGTCCAACTCGGTAATGTTAAGTATACTCCCATGACATGCTGGCGATTTTTAATGACTCAATGGCAGATGACATTTTACAAAGGCGGGAGGATCAGAAAAATGTTTTGAAAGCCTCTGCGCACACGTGACCTTAAGGGCTTGAACTGTTGTATCAACAACGTGGCCAAACCGTGACTCTTATTTTGTAGGAGGATTGTCGCTGGGAATGTTTACGCAGAGGCTGCGTGATTTCTGAATTGGGTAAGATAATGATTTTTCCAGCTCAGAAATTTCAACGCCTGCTGCTCTGAATCTTGTTCAGGCGCTCCCGGATCACGTATTCCACGCCCCCAAGTTCATGCCCGCACCCTGCAGGGCCCACAGCGAGAAGCCGAATGAGACCGTGAGCCAGTGGGCCCGCGAGCCCTCAGAATCCTGACTGTGGTCCCCTTTTCCCACGTGGCTTTGTTTGAGCAGACACAACTAGGAGGCTGGTGAAGCTTCTCTCTCTGTTCTGCCACCACTCTCTCTGTTCTGTTCTCTCTCTGTTCTTCTCTTCTGTTCTCTGTCTGTTCTCTGACTTTGGTACCAGGCAGACTGGGTCCCATCCCGCTCCGCCACTAACGTTAACACCTGCTTCCTCCTCTGCAGATAATAACGCAGCCTGATTGCGAGGGGTGTTGCGAGGGTCAGAGAAAGGATGTGAGGACCCGTTCAGGACAGACCCTCCGTGGAATGTTTGCTCTGAATTTTCCACTCCTCACTGCCCTGTGGGGTGTCCCAGGCATAGACCTTTCTTCATCCTTCCACCCATCGCCAGTTGTCGGGAAAAATAGACACACGTGGCTTTCTCTTCCTTCAGCCCTGTCCCTTCTGGGTAAGGGAGTTCGTCTAAATCTGCAGGAAGGTGCTAGTAAATGCTAGCTTCATGCTATTTGTCCCAACTAATGAACTTAACAGGAGCTTACGTGAAACCATACCTTTTTTTTCCCACCGGGAACTGGTTATGTTTAACAAATATGTTTTTAAGTTAGTTAATTGATTTTGAGAGACAGTGTGTACGTGAGAGGGGCAGAGAGAGAGGCAGAGGGGGAATCCCAAGTAGGTTCTACACTGTCAGTGTGGAGCCCGATGAGGGGCTCAAACGCGCGAACCCGCAAGATTGTAACCTGAGTTGAAATCAAGAGTCGGACGCTTAACCGACAGAGCCACTCACATGCCCCTCTAATAAATATTTTTAAATGTATTTTTTTTATGGTGATGATGATGAGTTAAGGGAAAAGAAGGTATCAGGAAGGTAATGGAGAAAGGAGGGGAAAAGAGGGGGGAGAAGGCTAGGAAGAAAAAGGATGCCTGGGATGGGGGGAAGGTAGGCAGAGGAAAAGGGGAGAGAGGTAGACCGACAGAAATTGCTGCGGAGAGAATTGTTTGTATTCTCGAGCCTCATGGAGACTGGGAAGCATGTAGCCTGGCATACAGTCAGTGCTCAATATATGTGTGCTGAACACGAGTGTGTGAAAGGGATTGAGGCAGTAGCTTCTAAAGTGTCGTCGAGGCGCTCGATCGCCACCTGATCGTTCTTTGGGCTGAGGACATTATACCCGGGCTGTCTCTTCTGACTTGCCTCTAAAAGACGAATTGGCTCGTAAGGAAGAAATCATCGTTTGAACGTTAGCTCCAGCGCTCAGAGTAATAAGTATCCACACACTAGTGGTCAGTCGACCCCTGCCTCGGACTGTAACCAGCCTGGGAAAGATGTTCCCCAACGTCACCTTGAGCCAAAGCGATGGTCAGACTGTCGAAGGTGCCAGGCATCACGGTGGGATAGTGAGGGAGGTACTTCCAGGCAGGTGGCATCAGACCGTGGCTGTTCCAGTCCCGAGCACACGCCAGCAGTGACTACCCTCAGGCTCCACTCCACAGAAGACCTGAACAGGGCACCCCAACGATTCTGACCATTAGGTAGCAAGATCGGGAAGTAGGTCCTTGCGTCTACGTGTTGGGTCTAGAGGGCCCAAAGTAACGTGTAGCTCCTGACTCCTAAGACAGCTTCTACCCGCCCCGATTCTACCTGCTCAGCTCATGTGTTAGGCTTTGCGTCTTGGTTTTGGGTTTCTGTTCCAATTCTGCAGAAACTGGAGTCCGTCCCTTCTTGGCTGAGACCTGGAACCTCTCACGGGCTCCTGCCTCTGGATCCTCTTTTACTAACCAACGCCGTCCTAACCTACGAGGACTATCATCTATAATCTCGGCATTCATCACTGCTTCCTCTAAGACGCGGCTGCACCCAGCCCTGTCCTTGGGGAACCAGCCACTTGCGTGTTAAATCACCCACGCACAAGATTGCGCTTTGCCGTGCTTGGATTTGGTCATCTGCACTTCTGTCCCTTCCTGGAGGCGCCTGACTCTTCTGTCCTGGCTTGCCTCCCACAGCACCGAAGTTGGCTTTTTCTTTCCTCCCTGTTGGAAAAATCCCCTCCGTCTGCTCTGTTCTATGAGTAACCCAAAGCTCACCAAAAGGGATACTCTCACTCATCTTCTCAGGGAAATTTCTCTCCTTCTTTACCTCCTACTAACCAACCTTCTCCTTCCAATAGAAGGACACTAATAATATTGTGATACCTTTGCTTACGATTTATGTCTTTGGGGGTTTTGTACAGTGAAGGTTGAACACCGTCCACTCATTCTTTTTGTTCCATTCCCGGTGCAGTGTGGGGGCTTGGTAAATGACTATTGATGAATGAATGAACTAAAACAGCTAAATAAAATTGGGAATGGTTTCTCTAGTATACTTATTAATGATTAGCTAATGCTTTTGTGAGATGGTTAATTCCATCCTAAGTATGGAATACTAATGAGGACAAAGTAGTAATTTTGGGGGGCGCCTGGGTGGCCCAGTCGGTTAAGCATCCGACTTCGGCTCAGGTCATGATCTCGCAGTTCCTGCGTTCGAGCCCCGCGTCGGGCTCTGTGCTGACAGCTGGGAGCCTGGGGCCTGCTTCCGGTTCTGTGTTTCCCTCGCTCTTTGCCCCTCCCCCGCTCATGCTCTGTCTCTGTCTCTCTCTCTTTCTCAAAAAGTAAATAAACATTAAAAAAGGTTTTTAAAAAGTAGTGATTTTTTTCTTCAGAGATATGTTTATGATCTGTTATTCTTAAAATTATCTATTTTATTTAAAAATTTCTAATTCCACTGTGGTTAACATACAGTGTTATATTAGTTTCAGGGGTACAATACAGTGATTCAATGAATCTATACATCACTCAGTGCTTATTAGGACAAGCGAACTCTTAATCTCCTGCAGGTACTTTACCCATCCCCCACCCACCTTCCCTCCGGTAACCAGCAGTAAGTTCTCTATAGGTAAGAGCCTGTTTCTTGATTTGTCTTTTAATTTTCCTCGTTCGTTTGTTTTGTTTCTTAAATTCCACGTATGCAGTGAAATCATACGGCATTTTTCTTTCTCTGATTGACTTATTTCACTTCGAATTATACTCTCTAGCTCCATCCGTGTCCTTGCAAGTGGCAAGATTTCATTTTTTTTTTTTTTTTATGGCAGAGCAATATTCCATTGAATATGTACACCACATCGTTATCCACTCATCTCCTGGTGGACACTTGGGCTGCTTCCATAATTTGGCTATTGTAAATAATGCTGCAATAAACATAGAGGTGCCCAAATCTTTTCAAATTAGTGTTTTCATTATTTTTGGGTACATACTCAATAAGGAATTACTGGATTACCTGATCATTCTATTTTTAAGGTTTATTTATTTATTTATTTATTTGCTTATTTATTTTGAGAGAGACAGAGACAGCACAAGTTGAGGGGCAGAGAGAGAGGGAGAGAGAGGGAGAGAGAGAATCCCAAGCCAGCTCTGCACTGTCAGTGCAGAGCCTGATGTGGGGCTCGAACCCACGAAGCCGTGAGATCATGACCTGAGCTGAAACCAAGAGTCAGAGGCTTAACTGACTGAGCCACCCAGAAGCCCCTCTAGTTTTAATTTTTTGAGGAACCTCCATACTGTTTTCCACAGTGGCTGCACCAGTTTGCGTTCCCACTAGCACTGCAAGAGGGTCCCCCTTTCTCCACATCCTCGCCGACACGCCGTTTCTTGTGTTTTTGATTTTAGCCATTCTGACAGGTGTGATGTGGCACCTCGTTGTGGTTTTGATTTGCATTCCCTTGATGATGAGTGATGGTGAGCATCTTTTCGTGTGTCTGTTGGCCATCTGGATGTCTTCTTTGGAGAAGACAGAGCAGTAGCTTTATTACTGCCTAGACAATTTATTATTACGTAGAGAAATTGTCTGCTCCTCTGTTACCCGTGGTACCTTGTACTGGGCTCGTCATTAAATAAATCATGATCTTCTCACGAGGCAGGGTGAGCAAAAGGCGGTGTGGATGCTGCAGACAAAATTCAGCTCCACTGCTGACATAATAAACCACTAATGATCAATTGTTTATATAGGGTAACATGTTCTCATTATGAGAAATAAAATTTCAAAGGACAGGAATATCTAATGTTACAGTAGAGGAGAGCACTTAATTTGTCTCTTCAAACACCATTCCTTAACATTCTCTAGCTCCTCCCCGCCCAGGCCATGCTCGTGTCCGAAGAAGGGGTTGGAACAAGTCCAAGTTGTAATACTTACAAAGTTTTTCATATTGTTTCTTATCGTCTGCATGGATTTTTGCTTGTATCTTATGACGTTTTGGGCCTTTTTTATTTGAGGAAAGCCCCTCTTGGTATCTCAGATTTAATTTCCCTGAATTTTCATTTCCTTTATTCTCATGAATGCCTGGGGGGCTCCAGATACCATCCTATTTGCGGGTTTATGTCTTGATACTTTTTATTATTATTATTGTTACATTTTTTATCGTGAGGAACATTGCTGACAGCCCCGTATTTCATTGGGCTTGTAAGTGCTGATGCTGCTATCTTCTGGGTCAGAGAGAGGTCACAGTCTGTTCTAAAACGTAATCACTGGCTCCACCATATGACTGTGGGTTTAATTAGTCCCCCGTCCTGGTGTGGAAGCACTGAATCTTCTTGCTGAATGCAGCCTGGGGAGTGCATCTGTTCTGGTCCTTTTACCTTCTGGCAGGTGGATTCCAAACTACTCGAGAGAAATGGCGGTTGAAATTGGGTTGAAATTGATTGTTTTTAAGATCATGGCGAGATTACAACTCCACAATCTCTCTTTGTGTCTGATTGGGGGGGGGGGGGTTGCCATCCTGAGGGTTAGGAGTTTCTCTGTTTGTCTACAGGAAATAAATCCTATTTTAATAAAACTGTTCTCTCTGGTTTAACTCTTCTTTGCCTGGAAAACTATTGACCAAAATTCCTGCAAGAGAGTGTCTTCTATGCGTCAAGGGTGTGATGGAGTCATTTTAGTTTTCCCTTCTTTTGGTTAGACCGTAGGGCTTAGTGTAATTATTAATCAATTAATTGATACTGGTTTCTCTTAGCTTGCTAGGAGTTGGGTTAATGAAGCATTTCAGTGCATGGGCTTTCTGTTCAGTCTCACTTGGGTTGAAATCCTGACCTTCCTGTCTATCAGCTTTGTAACCTTGGGAAAGTCCTTCGTTTTTCTTAAAAAAAATTTTTTTTTTAACGTTTATTTATTATTGAAAGACAGAGAGAGCGTGATTAAGGGAGGGGCAGAGGGAGAGGGAGACACAGAATCCGAAGCAGGCTCTAGGCTCCGAGCTGTCAGCACAGAGCGCGATGCGGGGCTCGAACTCACCGACTGTGACATCATGACCTGAGCTGAAGTCAGACGCCCAACTGAGTGGGCCACCCAGGCACCCCCATGGAGCTTACATTTTAGAGGAGAGATTCAAGCAAGACACGAACATTCAAATGTATTGTTACGGAATCAGGCTGGAACGCTGGTGGAAAAACCAAGGGGCACTCGGAGACCGTGGTGGATTGGAGATTTATTTAACACCGGCGGGCTCAGGGGGGACCGTTTCTCCAAAGGTCTGAGCCCCGAATGCGAGCGGGAAGGGTAATTTATAGTTATCAGCCTCCATATTGGTGGTGGTGGGGGGGTGGTTTTCACGAGCACAGCAAACAAAGGAAGAAGAAACCGGAGGAGGGGTCTCTAAGCTAGAGACCAGAGTTTGTTGTAGTCCAATCAGCCATCTTTGGTGTCCTTTATCCACTTCTCCAACAATATAAAGACCACCCAAAACCTGTAATGCCATGTAGCTACGTATTATGACAAAGCAGGATGGATGGATCGAGGATGGAGGGATGGGGGGGCTGCTGTCCAGGAAAGGCGTCTCTGTGAAGCGATGTTGGAGCAGAGACTTGAGTGGCAGAAGAATGTTCTGGGCAGAGGGCGTGGCCAACTGCAAAGACCCCGAGGCAGCAGTGTGTCCGATTTGAGAAAGAGCATGGGGGCGGGGAGTGTGGTTGAAACCCAATGGGAGCGGGGAGTTTAGGGGATGGAATCGTAGACAGTCGGGAACCAGGTCGTGGAGGGCCTTGCTGGCTATGGTAGCGTGTTGGTCTTCTTTCTAAGTAGAATGGGAAGCAGGTGGGGTGTTCCGAGAGGCTGGGTATGAAGGCTGCGGGAAGAAGCGGTCACATCTGTCGTGATATTCAGACCAGCATCTGTCCTGATTGGTTGGAGCCCATTACAAGACAGAGTAGACAGGATTCGCCGCTAACAGTCTGGTCTTGGAGGGTAAGAGAAAGCAAAGAGTTTGGCTTCATGCCACGGAGCTGGGTAAATGAAGACACTATTTCCCGGGGTGGAGAGCCCTGGAGAACGATCATGAATTCTCATGCTTTTGGGGGGGGAGGGCAGGTTAAAGACTTCCGTTCTGAACATACTGCCTTCAGACAAGGGTCAAGCAGGCAGAAAGGTAAGTCTGGAGTTCGGGGCACAGGTTCAGATTCAAAAAAACAATAAATTTGGGGGGCATCAGCATTTATATTTCATTCCGGTTATCACGTTAGCGTGGCAAATCACCTCAAAACGTAGCAGCTTCACATGATCATTTCATCAGGTTCCTGGATGCCGTGCATTTGGACATTTGGAAAAGGTACAATGAGAGGGCTTGTCTGCTCCCCCGCGACTGGAGCCACCCGAGGTCTTGGTGGCGGTGACTTAACAGCCGGGGGCTGGAATCCTCCGGAGACATCTTCAGCCAATCGTCTGGCAGTTGAGGCTGCCTAGCTGAGCTGCTGACTTGGTGTCTGCATGGGGTTCCTTCGTGGTGTGGGCTCCCTCCTAGCAGGGCAGTCCCGGGGATGGTTGGACTTCTTATAGGAGTTGAACTTCTTACATGGCAGCACAGGGTTTTCGTGATAGTATCCCAGTGGACAAGGGAAGGTTATGTGGCCTTTTATAGCCAGCCTTGGAAGTTTGAACACTCACTTCCCTACGTTCTACTTGTTACAGGGGAACCACTAACATTGGCCTAGATTTAAGGTGAGGGGATGTAGGCCCAACCTCTTGAGAAGAGTGTTGAAGAATTTGCGCCGTGGCTTTCAAAGCATCGTGTCTAGTATTTATTTATTTGTTTTTATTTTTTTTAAGAGTTTTCACTTGTTTTTTCAAGATTTATTTTTGAGAGAGAGAGAGAGCATGAGCAGGGGAGGGGCAGAGAAAGAGGGGGACAGAGGATCCGAAGCAGGCTCCGCTCTGTGGTGAGCACAGAGCCCGACAGGGGGCTTGAACTCACAGACCGCGAGATGGTGAGCTGAATGGAAGGCCGACCCGACGCTCAACCGAATGAGCCGCCCACGCGCCCCCAACCATTGTGTATAGTATTTAATCCTTAAGACTAATTGATATCATCTAAGAGGATGGGTGTAGAGAGAAAGGAGAGAGGGCTCAAAGACTGATCCCTGGGGCGTCCAATTTTTAGAGATCAGAAGGACGAGGAGGACCCGCCAGAGAAGACTGAGAAGGAGTGGCCTGCGAGGTAGGAGAAAATCAAGAGAGCGTAGAAGCAGAGTGAAGAAGTATTTCAGTAAAGGGGGGTGATCAGTGCTGTCAAATCCTGCTAAAAGGTCAAATAAATGTGGCCTGAGGATTGACAGTTGGCTTTGGTCTCGTGGAAGTCACTGGGCACCTGGGCCAGAGCGATTTCCACGTGTGGGAACTGGATACTTCAATTCTCACTTCTTTGGCTGGCAGCCCCTGGGGCTGGGCTGTGTCACCTCCTGTGCCACCTCAGGACTGAGAGGCACACACTGGCTCTCTGGGCTTGGCTTTTGTCGTCACACATGGTCACAGAGTCTTGCCAAATGTTTCCAGAGGATGGAATTTATAAGAGAAGACCACCTATCTTCTTAATGTTCAACTTGACGAGAGAGCTCCAATAGTGGACAATACCTGTATCATAATGTTTGACCCAAAGCCTATTTCTGAAAATTCCTTTTAGAGTAGAGCTTGTGAATATAGAGCCTCAATGAAAAGTTTAAACCAGGGATTTAAAGATAGGGCAAGATTTGGGGCGCCTGGGTGGCTCAATCGGTTAAGCGTCCGACTTCGGCTCAGGTCATGATCTCACAGTCCGTGAGTTCAAGCCCCGCATCAGGCTCTGGGCTGACAGCTCAGAGCCTGGACCCTGCTTTGGATTCTGTGTCTCCCTCTCTCTCTCTGCCCCTCCCTTGCTCATGCTCTGTCTCCCTCTGTCTCAAAAATAAATAAAAACATTAAAAATAAATAAATAAAAATAAAGATAGGGCAAGATCTATTGATGAGCGAGTGGGAAATGTTAGTCTGTGAACCAAATTAAACTCGCCCTAGATAAGGAGGGTTTGTTTGGTGGGGGTTTTAAGCTTCTTGGGGGATCAAGGAAAGCAAAACAAACATGAAAAGGGAAGAGTGAAAATTGCTCCTGTGTTAAAACCATGCACGTCAAAGCCCACTTAATGGTTGTCCAGAGATAAAACATTTATTTCATCTTTTTAAAAATTTTTATTTACTGGGGCACTCGGGTGGCCCGGTTGGTTGAGTGTCCAACCTCGGCTCAGGTCATGATCTCATGGTTTGTGGGTTTGAGCTCCACATTGGGCTCTGTGCTGACAGCTCAGAGCCTGGAGCCTGCTTCAGATTTTGTGTTTCTCTCTCTCTCTGCTCCTCCCCTGCTTGTGCTCTGTCTCTCTCTCAAAAATAAATAAACGTTAACAAATTTAAAAAATATATTTATTTTTGAGAGAGAGAGAGAGAGAGAGAGAGAGAGAGAGAGAGAGAGAGAGAATCCCAAGTAGGTTCCACGCTCAGCACAGAGCCCGACATAGGGCTTGATCCCAGGACCCTGGGATCATGACCTGAGCTGAAATCAAGAGTCAGACGCTCAACCGACTGAGCCACCCAGGCGCCCCTCATTTTTTTTTCTTTTTTAATAGTTTCGGTAAAACTGACACGGTGTGGATTGTATGCGTGTAAATCCTTGGCCTGCCTGCCTTTACAGCCATTCCTTACCCATCGCCGGCTCTGTGTCTGGGGGAACACCGGGTACAGTCTCTCCTTCACAGGCTCTGTGCTAGCCCACAAAAGCCTGGGGACTCAAGGTGAGAGGATTCTCCTCCTCCCTCTCTGCCTCCAACAGCCTCCCTAGTAGTTGTCTCTTCTGTGGCTCAGCCCCCACCAGGCCCGGTTCTCACTCCCACCAGCGTTGCGGCTGTACCAGCTGCCGCCCCCAAACTGGGGGTTACCTTGATCTCCCCTGTTTCCTCAGCCCGTCCATCACCTGCGTCACCATTTCCCAGAATGAAGGTTCCCCCGGTTTTAATACATGGGTGATGTCTGGTTTTCTGGCTGGACCCTGCCATATCCTCTCTACTTCCGTCTTTTGCCCACATGTCAATTTCTAATGCCCAAATATGTGAATTAACCACTGTATCTCCCTGCTTCCTGGTTACAATAGAATTCTGGGTTTACAGAATTCTGCACACTTTCAGACCTCACTTGTGTAGTGGTTACAACCACAGGCCCTGGGGAAGTCTGGCTGGTTCAGGCAGTAAAGCGTGTGATTCTCGATCTCGGGGCTGTGTTTGAGCCTCACATTGGGTGGAGAGATTACCTAAAAATAAAATCTTAAAAATAAATAAATAAATAAATAAATAACACCCTGGGCCCTGGCATGAGGTGGGCCTGGTGTTAACTCGCAGCTCCTTGGTCCCTTCCTAGCTACGGATCTATGTTTGCTAGGCCTCAGTTTTCTCATCTACGACACGGAGAGGATAATTTTTCTACTTCATATGTTTATGACAATTGAATAGAATAGTGTGTCCAATGTACTCAGGACAGGATTTACACATTGTAAGTGTTCTGTAAAGGAAGCGATTACTCATGTTGGGAGCCAGCTGTGAAATGAGGACAAGCTGGGGTTTCATCCTCAGAGGCTGTTAAAACCAAGTCATTCATTTGTGGGGTCACGACGCGCTCGGCTGAACGGGGATGTGATGTGGCACACGCCTTATTTTTGGCCTTGTTGTCTGTCACTCTTTTTTTTTTTTTTTTCCTAATGTTTATTTATTTTTAAGAGAGAGAAAGAGAGACAGAGTGTGAGTGGCAGAGGGGCAGAGAGAGAGGGAGACACAGAATCCCAAGCAGGCTCCAGGCTCTGAGCTGGCAGCACCGAGCCCGACGCGGGGCTCGAACCCACGGAGCACGAGAGCATGATGAGCCCGAAGCAGAGGCCCGACCCGCTGAGCCACCCAGGTGCCCCATGTCGTCCATCGTTCTGGAGTAAGATACGGTGAGGTAAGAGTGGGGTCAGTCGTTACAAATGTTCATTGGTGGACCGATTCTCTTGCTTTTAGGCCAGAGTCAGAGGATTGGATAGATCAAGGGAGATTGCATTGGAGACGAGGCATAATGACTCCTGTCCTGTCCTCTTTCTATTCTGAAAGGTCGGAATAATTCCCAACACCTTCCTGAAACGTTTTCTGATGACTTCAAACAAACTGTGTTTGTGGGTAGCATACATCTATCTAATCTCCAGGCCCCCGACTGGAATTTCACAAAGACCTCCCCAGGCTCTTTTCCCAGGGAACACCCTGCCAGGCAGCCTGTGGCCCTCGTGTTTCGCAGGAGCAGTTCAAGCACCGTGGGGCTGCCGAGGCTGTGCCTTTCTTTGGCTTAAGACCGGTTTCATTAACAAGCATGTTCACACTTCAACCGGAACATTTAAAATAACACCCGCACAATGTGTTTAGTGTCTAGTTAATTATTAAGTCCCTGAGCTTGAATTATTCCAGCAAAATTGATTGCGTTCAACCTTCTTCCTTCTCTTTGTGCCTTTTTTTTTTTTTAAACATAAAAATAAGTCCTCCCCTTTACTCTCTAAACAATGTGGAAAAGGTTATTAAGCAACCATCAATACCCGGGACTGTGGGTGGTACCCAAGCGCTAACAGAATAGGTAGAGACAGGACTGGCAGCTTGACTCCTTTGTTAGAAAACGTATCTGTACCTCATACACTTCCATTGTTAATTAGCGTTTATGAAGAGCGAACATTTTTAAAATTCTCTCTTTTAAACTCTTTCTTACAGTTATTTACAAGTTGGATGAGTAGGTATCTTGGAGTCAGTTCTTTTTTTTAAATGTTGACTTAATTTTGAGAGAGACACACACACACACACACACACACACACACACACACACACACACACACAGAGTAAGAGCAGAGAAGGGACAGAGAGAGAGGGAGACACAGAATCCGAAGCAGGCTTCAGGCTCCGAGCTGTCAGCACAGAGCCCTACATGGGACTCGAACCCACAAACCACGAGATCATGACCTGAGCGGGAGTCGGATGCTTAACTGACTGAACCACCCAGGTGCCCCTCTTGGAGTCAGTTCTATGGTGGAAAAACGAAAGGAATGGTTTCTTTCTTTGCTAGGTCAAATGAGAGTGTTAAAATGTCTTGGCTTCGCTATTAAAAACCATGTTGTTAAAGAACATTCTTTGACCTAAAGAGATGTTTATAGTATATTGCCAACTGAAAAGAGAAGGCTATGAAACTGTCTTTTAGTATGTATCATTTCTGTTAAAATGCATGGAGAGAAGACCTGAATAATAAACACCAAAATATGATTATCTGTGTTGGGATTAAACAGCTCAGTTTTGCTTTTCTGTTACTTTTATAATCAGACAACACACACATATAAAAATGTCATGGCTAGAAACGATTGATCTTTTGTCTAAGTATCACCCGTGTCAACAGCACTTTGGCGACAATGCCCTCCCATTTAAGCCAGGCAAGCGACGCAAAATTCATAGTGTTCTGTGAATCACAGCAACTTGAATAATTTCTATCAGCCTTTGTTTCTTAGACTTCATTCCTAGTTGTTCCTCAGCTTCCACATTATTAAGATGTAAAAAAGATGCCATTGTGGGCACTAACATAGAACACATTACTGGCCCACGGGCATAGGCAAGGGATATAACATAATTGTATTCTGGAGAAAAATTATAAAGGAGATGGCCATTTTGAGAGGAAATGACAGAAATGCAGTGACCCAGTTTGGTGATACATTTCAATGTGGGACCTTCCATGAGAAATCCGTAAACAGAGCTCTCCCAAAACCAAGACTGGAAAAAACCGGGAAGGCCCTGAATGCCTGAAAGCACCGGGGACCGTAGCTCTTGAACGACTTGCCCCTGTTACCCAGCGTCTGCAGGGCCCCAGGGTCACACGTGTGCGGGCGCGCGCACACCCAGGGACCGTGGGTTCGAAGCCGGCCGAGCACGGTCAGGACTCCCTGCACCGCCTGAATCCCTGCAGGTGGTATAACCTTGGCGGCAGCTGGAGTGGTTCCGGAGGAGGAGCCCAGTGCTCCGCGTAGGGAAACTTTCGGAACTGGAGATGGGCATCCTGCCCTTGCTTGGCACACACACTCCCGACCCGGACGCTAGCGCACACGGGTCTGTCATTGCATTTGTCCTGGGAATGACACACGAAGTGGTGTAATTAGACACCCAGGGAATTGCGAGTCGGTTGAGCTCGGGAACCGCATTTGGGAGGGGGGGCGGGTGGCGCGCAGGTAAGGGGCGCTAGGAGGGGCACGTCCGCAGCAAGTCTGGGGGCGGGGGGCCCAGCGGCTGTGCCCGCCCCTCCCCCACCCCTCCTCCCGGAGCAAACGTGCCGGGCAGGTGGTGCTCCCGGGGCGCCGGGCAAGGCCCGCTCGCCGTCCGCGCCAGAGGCCTCCGCGGGTCCTCCAGCATCCCTGCGTTCCACGTCGCGGCGGCCGCGGCCCCGCCGGGGGTGCAGCCGCCCGCGCCGCGGCCCGCGCCCCTCCTGGGCCTCGGCTCCGCGCCGCGCAGCTGGGGGGACCGACCCCGCTGGGCCCCGCGGGGCTCGGGCGGGGGCGGGGCGGGGGGCGGCGCGGGCGCGCGCGCGTGGCCCGGCCGCCATATTGGATCCGGGCGCGGCGGCGCGCTGTAGGCTGCGCGCGCGCGGGCGCGCGGGCGCGGCAGGGGCTGGGGGGAGCCTCGCGGAGCCCAGGGCGCGAGCGCGCCAGGCCGGGAAGGCGGGGGAGGGGTGGGACGGAGAGGAAGGGAGTGGCTGCGAACCGGGCTGCCGCAGCCTCCGCTCTCCTCACCGGCGGCACCGACCCCTCCTCCCGCGCCCGGTCGGGGAAAAGATGCCCTGAGCCCCGGGGCGTGAAGAAGGGGGAGAAGGCGCCGACCGCGTCCCGTGAATCCAGAAGCCCCCCCCCTCCCCCCGCGCCCCGCGCCAGGGCGTCGGGAGCCTCCGGGGCGGCCGCCGGGCGGCCGAGGGGGGCGGGGGAGAGCGGCCGTCCGCCGCGCGCGGCGCAGGCCCCCGGCCGGCGACCCCCCGCCATGGGGCGGGCGCGGGCGGCCGCGTAGCCGCAGCCCCCGGAGCCGGGGCGGGCGCCGCCGCAGCCCGCGCGTCAGGCCCCGGCGGACGCCGCGAGGAAAATGAGGAGTGTCGTCCGGAATCCGCGGGAGAGCGGACTCGCCGCAGAGCCCTGACGAGGGGGACGCCGGGAGCAGGGAGGAGACGCGTCCTCCGGGCAGGGCCGGGCGGGCGGCGCGCCGAGGGGCTGCCCCGCGGACCCCGCCGCCGGGCCGCTCTGCCCGCGGCGCCCGGGGAGCCTCTGCGGCGGCGGCGGCGCTGCCTTTGCCTCCGCCGAGTGCCTTCTGGGGGCTTCCTCCCCTTGCCGTGGTCCTCCTTCCCCGGGAGCGGATCGGACCCAAGCCATTAATGATGCGGCCGGGCTCGCTGCGGGGTTGTGTGGCACGAGGTGAATTTTGAATGAAGGCGAAGAGTTGGGTTTTCTTTTCTTTCTTAAAGGAGAAAAAAATTTTTTTTTTTTTTTTTTTTAAAGAAGTCTGGACTCTTGGGTCCGTTGTACTTGGATCGCCTCCTGCGACTGCACCGTGCTCTTCTTTGGAAAAGATGTACGAAAGCCCCGTTGCATGGTAGCTCGTCCCGCAGAGCCGGGTGTGCGCGCGGAGCCAGGCGCTCCGGGCCGGGGGGCTCCCCGGCCGCTCGGGGGCGGGGCGGGGGGGGGGTTGTCGGGCGTCCGCGGCCCGGCCTGACAGCTGCGTGAGGGGACCGGACCCACCGCTTCCAGAACTCCGGCTCGGGGCCGCCGCGTGCCCCGCGCGCCAGTGACCGAGGGGAGGCGCGGCGGACGTGGGCGCAAACATGTCCGGAGAGGTGCGCCTGCGGCAGCTGGAGCAGTTCATCCTGGACGGGCCCGCTCAGACCAACGGGCAGTGCTTCAGCGTCGAGACGCTGCTGGACATCCTCATCTGCCTGTACGATGAGTGCAACAACTCTCCGCTCCGAAGGGAGAAGAACATTCTCGAATACCTGGAGTGGGGTGAGTGTGCCTGGCCTAAGTCCGCCCCCGTTTCGTCGGGCATTGGTGGTTTCGTTGTTGCGGGGGGTCGCCGCGAGTGAGCGGCGGGGCTCGGCGATCAGTACGTGGCTGGACATAGATCGTCCATGTGACATGTATGGTAAACGCGTCACGGGCCTGGTACGTAGCTCGAAGTACATGTGCGGGAAGGGAATGGATCCCGCTTACCCGAGTTTTTTTTTTTTTTTTTTTTTAAATAGTTTTTGCTAGATGTTTTCCCAAGAGTCAAAACCGCGCTACCCCATTATTGCCTTGATTTAAAGTGGCGTTTGGGAGGAAGGACTTCTGTTTTCAGGTCAACCGTCAGAGATTTTGAGTAATTCCGTGATGAGCAAAGTGGATTATTGCTCACGGTTGCCCCAGCGCATGGCGGAATAACACACATTCAGTTGAAAGGTGTCGGTTGGGGGAAACGCATTCCTTCCCAGGCTCTGGAAATCGCTCTTGAAATGGGCGGAGAGATGAACATCTCTTCGGTCAACAGGAACTGGAAGGTGGTGGCCCGTGGGTTTTATTTCATCTCCGTGTGGCCCTCGCAGAGGAAACTGCTGCACACGGACTTTCCAGAAATTGTCATGTTTGGAAGACAGCATGACAGAATGGTTAAGACATTTTGCGATAGTACTTGGTGGGGAATGTTTGGGAACAGCTCCCACTTGAGGGGTAGAGGTACCGTAAATTTAATTCGGATCTCAGCCGGTTGGACTTTGGTCGTCATTTCCCTCCCCCGAGACGGGATTTGGAGGAAGACCTACCGTAGCCGAGTAGCTCAGCGAGGCGCGCCGACGCTCCATGTGACCTTCAAGCTTGGGGGCTTGGCCTAAGTTCTTCTTCCCGGGTCACGTGCGTGCGAGCGCGTTGAACACCCGGCCCTCTGTTGGGAGAGAGAAACTCCTCACCACCCACACCTGCGCCGAGGGGTGTGGGCCAGGGTCGTACCTGTGGGGTCCTAACAATTTTACTTTGTTGGCAGGTGTTCGCACTACAATGCCTTCCCGAGTAGACCTTTGTTTTCTTGAAGTACAAGTCGAGTGGTGATTATTTCGTTGATTGATTGACTGATTTTTGGTTTGAAATTGATTAAAAATTAGTTTGTCAGGTTGACTGACTGATTGATTTTTGGTTTGAAATTGATTAAAAATTAGTTTGTCAGGTAAATCACTCCTGGGCCGTAAGATGGCCTATCCATAATAATTGTATTGAACTTGGCCCGGATCAGAAGTTTTCTAGCAGCTTCATGTCGTGAGGTGTTGAAAGTGTGTGTGCGTGTGTGTGTGTGTGTGTGTGTGTGTTCATACATGTGAATGGGATGGTTTTTACAGGCTCTTAGGCTCATGCTGGGAATGTAAGAATTCGAAACCATCTTTTCTCCTAAGCGTGAGACCATTGTGATTGACTTTGGTACTGGTTTTGTGTGTCTTTTATTTTTATGTGTAGGGTAAACTATTTTATAAAGCATATGTAATTTTCCATTCCCTGTTTCATAAATGTAGAGACTTTTCCTAGTGTTTCTTTTGAAAATTCAAAGAAACGGTTTAGGTACTTCTAGAGTGCCCGTTCTTGGATTATGGTTCCATAGCGACACTCTTGTCAATGATCATGGTTGTCATTTAATATCTGTTCTTTCTCATCTGTGAAATGGTGGGAGATCTCTATGCACCAGTAATAAATATAAATGTACAGTTATAATAAAAGAGAAAATCATATTCTGAATTGCCTTTTGGTTTTTAAGAGTTTACATAGTAGTTTTGTGCAATACGATACTTTGCTGTTTGGCCAGAATAATTTATGTATATCTTTCCACTAAGTATGTTTTCTTGAGCTTTGTTTTTTATATCTCTATAAAAAGAACCCTTGCTTATGCATATTTAATTTAAGCCAAATAAGCCAAAAATCGAATAAATATTTGGCCAAACACATTTTATTTTTATTAATGTATTTTAAGTAATTTCAAACGAGGGATTTTGCACAGTTTAGGTTAAGTTTTAGGGGTATCGTTCATATTTTGTCTTTTTAGAAGTCTGATATGACATGACAAAAATATATAGTCTCAAGTAAATTCATATTGTATTTCTCAGTAATCGAAAAAAAGAGACTAGAATTTTTAGGGACTTATTTTGTACACTGTGGGGTCAAGCAGTGACTGTTCAGGCATTTGTAAGATAGATAATGAGGTCTTGAAAGTGGGAGTTATCAAACACAGAAGTTTGGGTAAGGACTAAGAAGAAGTTAAGAATGGAAAAGCTGTCAAGAGATGTATCTTCAGTGGTATTGCTATTTTTAAGTTATTTGAGAATTTATGTTAAGAATGCCAGTGTGTTCTCTGCATTTAAGTATTGATATAGGTCAGCTGTTGGGTCTCAGTTGATTACTACCTTTTGGGGAAATGCCCTATTTTATTATTATCTAACATTATATAAAAAATAGATCAAGGAAGTTTCCAGATAGCGAAATGACCCCAATAGAATTTCTTAGGGATTACTTTTTTGGTCTGTATTGGAAATTTGTAGGGATTGTTTGTTGGGCTTAAATATGATAATTATGATTTGTGTGAAATGGTACAGTTTTTAGTTTGATTTTTTAAAAGATCCAGTATTTGCAACAGTAGAGCAGTAGTCGTTAAATAGTCTGTATTACATGCTGGATATATTTGTGTTTGGCTGTTTACGTGAATGAATGCGTCATCTAGTTATGCCTTATTTTTATGCCGATGATAGGCTACTGTAAAAAATGGAGTCAGCCAAGATTCTGTCTGTGTGGCTTCATTCCATCAATTTCGCTTTATTCCTGGTTATGGTCCATTTCATTTTTATTATCGGTACAGTTAATGTTTTGTTCGTTACACTATCATGACAAGAAAACGGACAGTTCACTCAGGTACTTTTTTTCGCGGGTGGGTGGGGGACAGCATTCCTTGTTCTTGCTGATGGCTTGAGGGAGGAAGTGTAGACCTAGAGAGGAAGAAGGAATTAAGCCAATGAGCAGTAGAGCAGGGGGATAAGAGTGCCTTCAGGCTATATAGACTGCTTAAATTTAATAATGCGTATTTTCCAGTTATATCCAATAAGATTAGAAAGACTTGTGTCCTTGTTTTTCAACTGTTGAAATGATAGAGATTTGTGTATTTGTCTATAAAATAATAGTTTTGATATCAGCAGAACTCTACAATGATTTACAGTAGAATTGTATGAATAAAAATAACGTTTATATTATAAACATTATAACTTGCTGTCACTGATGACATGACTGTCTTGTTCACTGAATTGGCTACCTCTCCTTTGAAAAGGGAAATTGGTATTTTAGGGACTTCTTTACCAACTGACTTAAAACACAGATGTCAGATAATGTTAATACAAAAGAAGCATGCAAGGCTGTGTGTGGATAACTGTTTTTTGGTGCTTTCTGAATCTTGTTCTTGGTAATCTCATTTAAGTTATCCTTAATTTTGTAGGTTATTTAGTATATGCATACTCATACATCTAAATAGTCAATAAGAAACTTATTACCAGAGCACCTCACCTGGTACTGGGGTTTAAACTGTTCCTTTCATTGGGGTGGTTTTGAAGCTTATTAACATCTTTTCACATGTGGGTCAGTTAGGTGAGGTGATGAGGGCTTGTTAGAAGGATCTGAATCATCTGAAGTTTTTCTAGGTTGCTTTGTTTTTCACTGCAGCTGTAGGTTAGTAGAATTTGTCACACCAAACTATCAAAGTGTTCATGTGATACAGATGATTAAGTTTATTTTAAGTCCTCAGGATTATCATCAATGTCATCAGAAATACAGGTTGGGCACTTGTTTCCTTTATACTTGCCAGTAATTTAGTCTTATTCTAAGAATGACAGTAAGTATAATTTTTTGATCTAATACAATGCTGATACAGTAGGTGATGTCTATTATTTTTCTATTTCTCTTTTTTCTGTTTCTTTTTTAAATAGAAGTATAATTAACGTCCAGTGTTATATTAGTTTCAGGTGTGCAATCCAAGGATTCAGCGATTCTGTACATTACTCAGTGCTCTAGATAAATGTCCCCTTAAGCCCTTTCTCTGTTTCTCCCACCTCCCCATCCATCTCCCCTCTGGCAACCACCAGTTTGTTCTGTGTTTAAGAGTCTGGTTTTGTTTGTTTGTGTTTGCCTTTGTTCATTTGTTTTATTTCTTAAATTCCATATATGAGTGAAATCGTATGGTATTGCATCTCTTTTTCAAAAATCTATGTGGCTCCGTGAGTGAGAGTGGGGATGTTAGGATTAACACTTTAAGAATTTTAGGAATTTATTTTTCATATGGAAATGTAAGGCATACCTTAGCATAGCAGCGTAAAAACAAACAGCATAATGTTGGCAGTTTTGTGAAACATTTCCTAATTCCTGGGACTCGGTTAATAGTACAGAGTAAGCCCAGGCTGTTTAGGGTAAAGGAACCAAACTTGGTACAAATTAATACTTTGTTATACTACACTTCACTTTGGCAGTTAATTTCTTTGAAACCTTTTCTCTTTTGGTACACTTAGTGCCAGTATGTTGTGTAGGTAGCTCATTGTGTTCCATCCTATTGTTTTGATAGCTTTTAAAATCAATTTACTGAGTCCAGAGAGCATTTAAAAAATTAAACAGACCAGAATAGAGAATATCAAGTACATTGTGTTTAGAAAGAATAAGTATTTTCCTGTCAAACTCTTTGTTTTTCTGTATTTCTACTGTAGATCGGGATCAAAAGAGTTTGAAACTCTAGTGTAGATTGAAGCTAATATATGTTGACTGTTTAACGGCAAAAAGATTGTAGACATAGTTCTTTTTTTTTCAGAAAGAAAAGTGCACATCATTAAAAAAAAGGGACAGACTGGAGAATTTAATGGAGAGGAGTTTAGAAAGGGACCAGGAACTAGGAAGGAGAGACGGAGAACGGGAGAAAGGACGGACTAGAAAATGAGCGCGGATATAGTGTTTTCCTGGGTTGCTGCTTAAGTCCGAGCTGTGAATTGAGTATTTTTAATTTACAAGAACTCAGTGAACGGAGAACTTGACTTTATACTCCTTTGTATTGTCTTTGATGGTTCACTTCCTTTTCCTTTGACATTTTTCCTTTTCTGACTTGGGGTCTTGGATGTTGACTCACTGATTGTCAGAGTTGTGTAAGTGTGGCAAACAGGAGGGATAACCCTATGACCTGTAGACTCTGGTGTTTTTTGGTTCTGTCTTCCCATTACTCCAGATGAACTCTATAGTGGATGCAAGTGAGAAGGCTTTGCTAGTTCCATGGATTTTCTGATCCCTTGTTACTCACACGAAACTGCCAGCGGGAGTGATGTAAGGTTTTCGGAAGCTATGGCCAAGAATTGCTCAGCTGCTTTGTCAGTATGTGAATCAGTCCAGAAGTTCTTTACGTAAAGACTTTTGTTTTTGAATGACCCGCACTGCACGTATAGGTCATCCCAGATATATGAATGGCTGTCGTTTTTGGCCACTGCCTACAAAACTCCTTTGTACATGAGGGGATTTCTCTTCCCCACTGGTACTCATCAGGGCCCCGCGGTAGCGGTAGCTCTTGCGGTCTAGTTGCTCTGAACTCACTTTCTAGTGTCCACTGCCTTTTTCCACTTAGCACACGGGGAATGGCTGGCCCTTTGCTGGCCAGCCCTCCTACCCCGCCTCCTGGCGCTTCTATATCTGCTGCGCGTTAGCTCTCATGGTGACCAGGAGCGGGGCGGGGAGGGTGAAGACCCGCTCCCCCCTTCCTTCTTGCCCCTTGCTTCTTCGTGGTGTAACTCTTTTCTGTTTGGGAATTAGGGCTTCTGCAGCCTAGCCCCATCCCTACTTTCAACAGGTGCTTTGGAAATCCAGGGGATATTAATAGGTGCTTTGTGGCTGGAGAGGGGAGGCAGATGTTTATGTGACTAAATAAATTTGGGAAACTATTTTAAACAAAAGTAAACATCAAGAGTAGTGCCAGTTACTCTAGAATTTATATATGATGAGAATATATATATATATATATATATATGATGAGAGAATCATCATTTTTAAAAAAAAATTTCTAATGTTTTATTTATTTTTGAGAGACAGAGACAGCATGAATAGGGGGAGGGGCAGAGAGAGAGGGAGACATAGAATCCAAAGCAGGCTCCAGGCTCTGCACTGTCAGCGCAGAGCCTGATGCGGGGCTCGAACTCAGGAACTGCGAGATCATGACCTGAGCTGAAGTCGGATGCTTAACTGACTGGGCCACCCAGGCGCCCCTTGTCTTTTTTTTTTTTTTTTTTTTTTTTTTTTAAACCATACCTGGATGATGTATCACAAGTATTCCATGGAACACCCTTTGAGAAACACTCTTTTATTACGAGGTCATGGTGTTTCTTGTATCAGGGTTAGAAGGAGATGATTTTGGGAAACTTTGGGATACTTTGCGGTTTGAGGAAGAATCATAATTTGAGTAAGTTGTATCTTAGTGGTTGTGGACTTTTAATGGTCTTCTGTGTGATAGTCATGTGAACTGAGAGATAAACTTGATCATGTGGACTAACACAAGAGCGATGCCGATGACCTATTACATCTAGGAGAAGCATCCTAGAAAGTAGAGTGAAATTAGATGTAAAATAGTGAACCAGTATGATCAACCCCTACAGTCCTTGAAATTACTGAGAAGAATAATTATGACCTTTTCTTGCTCTAATTAAACTTGCTTTTCAGGGAGTCAGAGTGGCTCAGGTTGAGCGTCTGGCTCTTGATTTCGGCTCAGGTCATGATCCCGGGGTTGTGGGATTGAGCCCTGCGTTGGGCTCTGTGCTGAGAGTGGAGCCTGCTTAGGATTCTTTCTCTGTCTCTCTCTGCCCCTCTCCCCCGCTTGTGCTTTCTCTCTCTCTTGAAAAAAAATAAAATAAGTAAATAAACTTGCTTTTCAAGTATAGGGAATCACTATAAATACAGAAATTCTCACTTTATCTTTTGTAGCTTTCGTTACTGTAATTGTTAACGTGTTGCGAAAATATTTATCTGAAACAGTTTTATTCATTACTTTGTGATATTTAAGAGGAAAAGGTCAAGGACTTACTATTTTAGAATTCGTTGTAGTACTAAGTATTGTTTTTTCTAAGGTTACAATGTTTTAACTAAGCTATTGGTTTCAGACTTTTGGACCAGTGTGGAATTTCACAACTCGCTATAACATTGTATATGTGAAGCTATGGATTTCAAGTGCCAGCACCTATTTATACGTAGCGTAAAGAAACCAGAAAATACAATTCTTTTATTGAAGAGAAAAACATGCATACAGGCATACCTTGGAGATATTGTGGGTTTGGTTCCAGACCACCACAATAAAGCAAATACTGTAATAAATGATTCAATTGAATTTTTTGGTTTCCCAGTGCATATAAAGGTTAGGTTTATTTACTAAGTGTGCAATAGCATTATGTCTAAAAAAAATGGACATACTTTAAATAAAAAATACTTTATTGCTAAAAAAACGGTAACCATCTGAGCTTCCAGTGAGTCGTGATCTTGTTGCTGGAGGGTCCTGCCTCCCTGTTGGCGGCTGCTGACTGGTCAGGGTGGTGGGGCTGAAGGTTGGGGTTGGGGCAGTTTCTGAAAATAAGACAAGGTCGCCTCATCGCTGGACTCCTGCTTTCATGAGCAAAGTCTCTGGAACACGCGACGCGGCCTGATCGCATCTGACCCCTGGCGGAACTTCTTTCGGGACTGGAGTCCTGCCTCAGACCCTGCCGCTGCCTTATCGGCTCAGCTGATGTCCTGTTCCGAATCCTCCGTTGTCATTTCAACGGTCTGCCCAGCGTCTTCACCGGGAGGACCTTCCACCTCCAGAAACCATGTGCGCATCCGGTCAGGTTTGACGAGGAGATCGCAGGCCTTCGGTCCCGTCTGCAGCCCCCACTTCTGACCCCGGTTCCCTTGCTGTTTCCACCACAGCTGCAGGGGCTCCCTCCCCTGACGTCTTGAAGGGTCATCTTGAGGGCTGGAACCAACTTCTTCCAAACCCCTGTGAATGCTGGTACTTTGATTTCTTCCCACAGATCACAAATGTTCCTAGTGGCATCTAGAATAGATGAAATAGAAAGGTGAATCCTTTCCAGAAGGTGTTTGATTTACTCTGCCCAGATCCATCAGAGGAATCACTATCTGTGGCCGCTGTAGCCTAATGAAATGTATTTCTTCTGTAATAAGACCTCAATGTTAAGATTACTTCATGATCCGTGGGCTGCAGAATGGATGTCGTGTTAACAGTCATGAAATCAACGTGAATCTCATTGTCTGTCTCCATCAGAGCTCTTGGGTCCCCAGTGCTGTCAATGAGCAGTCGTGTTTTAAAAGCAATCTTTTTTCTGAGCAGTAGGTCTCCCCAGTGGGCTTAAAATATTCAGTAAGCCAGGGGCACCTGGGTGGCTCAGTCGGTAAAGTGTTCGACTTGGGCTCAGGTCATGATGTCACAGTCTGTGAGTTCGAGCCCCGCGTCGGGCTCTGTGCTGACAGCTCAGAGCCTGGAGCCTACTTCGGATTCTGTGTCTCCCTTTCTCTCTGCCCCTCCCCTGCTCACACTCTGTGTATCTCTCTCTCTCAAAAATAAATAAACTTAGAAAATTTTTTTTTTAATTAAAAAAATAATTCAATAAACCATGCTGTAAACAGATGTGCTGTGATCCCAGGCCTTGTTCCGTTTCTGGAGCACAGGCAGAATAGATGTAGCATAGTTCATAAGGGCCCTGGGATTTTTGGAATGCCACACGGACGTAGGGTTCAAGTTAAAGTCCTCACCGGCTGCATTAGCCCCTCACAAGAGAGTCAGCCTGTCCTTTGAGGCTTTGAAGCCAGGCACGGACTCCTCTCCAGCCATGAAAGTCCTAGATGGCGCCTTCCAATGTGAGGCTGTTCTGTCTACACTGAGACCTGTTGTTGAGTGTAGCCCCCTCATCAATTCTCTCGGCTGGACCTTCTGGAGAACTTGGTGCAGCTTCTCCATCGGACTTGCTTCCTCACCTTGTACTTTTACGGAGACGGCTTCTTCCCTTCAACCTCGTGACCCAGCCTCTGCCAGCTCAGACTTCTCTTCTGCGGCTTCCTCCCCTCTCTGAGCCTTCACAGACTTGAAGGGAGCCAGGGCCCTGCTCTGGGTCAGGCTGTGGCTTAAGGGAATGTCGTGGCTGTTGGCTCTTCCGTCCGGACCGCGGACGCTTCGTCCGCGTCGGCGGTACGGCTGTTTCGCTCTCTTGCCATTCGTGTGTTCACTGGCGTAGCACATTTCATTTATTTCGAGAACTTTTTCTTTGTGTTTATAAGTTAGCTGTTGGGTGCACGCAGCCTGGCTTTCCGCCTGTCTTGGCTTTCAGCATGCCTTCTTCACCGAGCTTGATCATTTCTGGTCACCTTGTAGAGTGAAAGACGTGCGACTCTTCTGTCACTTGAACGCTTAGAGGCCATTGCAGGTTGTTAATTGGCCTAATTTCAGCCTTGGTGCGTCTCAGGGAACAGGGAGGCCCGGGGTGAGGGGCAGAGATGGGGACACAGTGGGTCCGTGGGAGCACAGAGTTTATTGGTCAAGTTCTCTGTGTTCTGTGGGCGTGGTTCGCAGCGCCCCTAAGCAGTTACAGCAGTAACCTGACAGATGAGCGGTCACCGGATCGCCATAACAAATAGAACAGTACTGAGAAGTTTGAAATATTGCAAGAATTACCAAAACGTGCCCTAGATGTGAAGTGAGCAAATGCTGTGGGAACAGCGGTGCAGCTTGATGTGAAGCTGCCATTTACTTTGTTTGTAAAAAAACAAAACAAAACAATATCAACAAAGCACAATAAAGTAGTAAATCATCGGAAGGTCAGTGGTAGCCTCATGCTGTGTCACAATGCCCGTGGTGGCTCACCTCTCATCTCCTCATCACAGGCATTGTGTCCTCTCATGTTGTCACAGGAAGGGTGAGCGCAGCACAGGGAGGTATTTTGAGAGGCCACATTCACATAACTTTTATTGTAGTGTACTTTTGTAATTGTTACTTTTTTTACAGTTTATTTAAACTTTATTTTGAGAGAGAGCGCACGAGCAGGGGAGGGGCAGAGATCCCCGAGCAGGCTCTGCATTGTCAGCGCAGAGCCTGATGCGGGGCTCGAACTCACCACCCATGAGATCGTGACCTGAGCCAAAACCGAGAGCCGGACGCTCAACTGACTGAACCACCCAGGCGCCCCTATGATTGTTATGTTTTATTATTAGTTATTGTTAATCTCTTACTGTGCCTAAAATTTAGATTAAACTTTATCATAGGTATGGACGTATAGGAAAAAATACAACGTATGCAGGGTTCAGTACTGTCCTCAGTGTCCACTGGGGTTCTTGGAACGTACACCCCAAGGATAAGGGCCAACTACTGTAATCGCTGTTTTTCCCATAAACTCCTCTGGATATCAGGGTGGCAGATAATAAGACTAGAGGATAATTGAATTTGATTATTTAAAGACGAGTAGCTTATAGGGGGAGAAATTAATTAGCTTTTTGTCCCCCTCTGATCTACATTTATTTTTCCTTCCTTCCCCATCAACACTTCCTCTCTCCCCCAATCTAATTATGCCTGAAAGCACTGCCCATATAGATGAAAACGGTCTTCTAAGAATACACGCGAATGAGTTCAGTCACGTGTGGTCATTTATGTTTTGGTTTTATTTCAAATTGTTTAAACATCACCGTAGGCTTAATCAGTGAACCCCCCCCCCCCCCCCACCTATTCTCTTTGCTCGATTCGTAGTGATCAAGCTTAATTAAATTTTCTTAGAGTTTCCATGGTGAAGATCTGCAACCTGAAGTGTTCCTGGTCTACACCAGCATCCTGGTAAAGAGCGTGGGCTTTCCATCCAGACTGACTCCTTGGATTCCTGGCTGGCTGGTCTCAGCCAGCTGCGTAGCCTCTCTAAGTCTGTTCTATCCTCTGTGAAAAAACAGACATAATAGTAAGAGCTTATTTTGCCAAAAGGTTGAAAGTTGGTCTAGGTTTATTCCTTTTCTGGTGATTTATATTTTCTTGTTTTTTGTTTTTTTCCGGTTTTTTGTTTTCGAAGTTTCTGTCTAGCATTATGATAAAGTTAGAACTAAAATGCTATTTTTTTTTTATTTTTTTTTTATTTTGTATGGAGATGTCTTTCCTTCCTTATGTGACTATGCAGACAGCATCTTACTCCTTTTTGGACAAGGTATTTTGCATTGGAACATCTTGTTATTAGCTGAACTGTTTTTCACCAAATATCAAGCCACTCTCAATCCTTTGTATCACCAACAGCACATATTACTAAGTGGCCAGTTACGTTTTATTTTCATATTTATACAGCTCCAATCTGCAAATGAGTGGTAGCGTTTTGGACCTCGAGTCAGAAGATTAAAATAACCGTGAAAGGTCATTGATGCGTTGCTCACTTAAGACTGATTGTGGACTAAAGACTATGCAGCACCCACAAGTACATGCTGTGGTCTAACAGGGAATATGAAGAAAAGAACAGCGAACACGATGGTTTCCTAAACGGTGTTTCAAGGGATGTAAATGATTATTCTGAAGATTCAGAGTTCAGTGAATATGGCAGTAGTTTTATTGTATCTTTGGATATGACAAAACACATCAGAGTAAAAGTTTTTAAAAGTTCTGCAATCCAGGGGCACCCGAGCGGCTCAGTCGGTTGACGGTTCGACTTCGGCTCAGGGCGTGATCTCGCTGTTCGTGAGTTCGAGCCCCGCATCGGGCTTTCTGTCAGCCTGTCAGCATGGAGCCTGCTTCAGATCCTTTATCCCCCTCTCTCTGCCCCTTCCCCACTTGCACACTCTGTCAAAAATAAATAAACGTTAAAAAAGAACTTAAAAAAAAAGTTCTGCCGTACAGAACCCCTTTTAACTTTGTTTTACCTAGAATTTGCCTAAGTCATTTGTCTTTGGAGCCCTTTTTATGAGGGACATTGGCAGAGTTTGGGAAATGGCTGGTGGACGCTAAGAATCCACAGGCAGCGGCAGAGCCTTTCAACTGGTTTTGTGACACAGGGTGTTTGTTAAATTCTTTATCACATAGGTTTTGAATATCGTCGCAATTTACATCAAACTCCAGAGGTGGAGAATTGAAGGACTTGCCTTTATCCTTTCCCTGCTTAACATTTTTCAGCACTTCATTTGCATCCCCTAGAAGCCAGCCTGACAGCGGTTCTTAGGTTAGCGGGGAGTTCTGCATGGGGTGGATATGTGTTTACAAAGGACAGTAAGACTTGATATGTGCCTTTGACTTTATATGTGTAGTTCCTGGTTTGCAAAGGTGTTCCTGCTTAACCTAGTAATTTTTTTTTTTTTTCAGTAGAGCTTGATCATTTTTTGATCCAGTTAGCTCTCTAACCGTTGCATTGGAACAGAATTTGAGATATTGTCATGGCTGTGAAATAGAACAAGTGTAGTTAGATTTTATGAGGGTTTTGTAAAAGCAGTGTAATTGTTCTGGTACAACCAGAGTCCCATTCTTTAATATCTGGTTTACTGGGAGTGGCTTCAAGTTGACTCTGATATTATCATTATTATTTTTTAAGATTTTATTTTGAAGTAGTTTCCGCACCTAATGTGGGACTCGAACTTACAACCCCAAGATCAAGAGTCTCACGCTGTTCTGACTGAGCCAGCCAGACGCCCCGACCCTGATATTATTAAAAGCAGTCAAGCATTTACTTCTGTCCTAAGATTTAAAAAATGCTTGTATAAAAAGATTAGGAAAAGCTTGCAGTAGCTAATGCCCCGTTTTAAGGTTGTACTGCTAGCTAAGTATGGCCTTGCCCTGACCAAAAATTATAACTAAGAAGCATTTAAAAACAGACTAACAGCTCAGGTATGTAGTCAGGCTGACATACTGGTATGATATCATAAAGCTTCTCTGTGCTCCGTACTTACCAAGATTTTCCTAGAGTTTTTGGTGAAAAACCACAGTAGTATTTGCAAGTCTAGTGTGATTTCTATTTCTGCCTTTTTGCTGCATGCCTTTGTAACGTCATTCCATTTCTGACAGATGCGTGCTAGGGTGACAGTTTTCTCCAGGAGTCCTTGCCGTGTTACATCTAATGAGGTTGTGGTTAAGTGTGTTGATTTTGTTTCTTTTGTCTGTGTTCCCATGGTAATCTCAAGTACGGGTTCCCCTGGTGTTATTCAGCCTGTGTATCTGGCTCTGTTGACATGTCTGTGTCAAACGGGCGTAAATGGATTGCATTCCTGGATCTTACCTCGCTAATGATGCTCTTATTTCTCCATTAAATGCTAAATGATCTGTGACCTCATTATTACGTGTGTCCCTCACCTGAAAATATGGTGAATCCTACCCAGGGCCTTTGTTTAATAGACGGATTTTTATTTTTATTTATTTATTTTTTATTTTTATTTTTTAATATGAAATTTATTGTCACATTGGCTTCCATACAACACCCAGTGCTCATCCGAGCAGGTGCCCTCCTCAATGCCCATCACCCACCCTCCCTGCCCTCCAACCCCCCATCAACCCTCAGTTTATTCTCAGGTTATAAGAGTCTCTTATGGTTTGCCTCCTTTCCTCTCTGTAACTTTTTTTTTTCTTCCCCTCCCCCATGGTCTTCTGTTAAGTTGCTCAGGATCCACATAAGAGTGAAAACATATGGTATCTGTCTTTCCCTGTATGACTTATTTCACTTAGCATCACACTCTCCAGTTCTACGTACGTCGCTATGAAAGGCTGTATTTCACTCTTGCTCATTGCCAAGTAGTATTCCATTGTATATATAAACCACAACTTCTTTATCCATTCATCGGTTGATGGACACTTAGGCTCTTTCCATAATTTGGCTATTGTTGAGAGTGCCGCTATAAACATTGGGGTACAAGTGCCCCTACGCATCAGCACTCCTGTATCCCTTGGGTAAATTCCTAGCAGTGCTATTGCTGGGTCATAGGGTAGATCTATTTCTAATTTTTTGAGGAACCACCACACTGTTTTCCAGAGTGGTTGTACCAGTTTGCATTCCCACCAGCAGTGGAAGAGGGTTCCCGTTTCTCCACATCCTCGCCAGCATCTGTAGTCTCCTGATTTGTTCATTTTAGCCACTCTGACTGGCGTGAGGTGAATAGACAGAGTTTTAAAAAAAACACAACCTGATTTTTTGATCATATCAACATCCTGCTTGATGTCCTACAATGAGTACTGATAGTTTTTAGAATGATATTTAAACTCCTTACCATGGCATATGGAAGTTTAAGTGATACAATCCTTGTCTGTTTTCCTCATCTTTTTCTTCACTTAAAAAAATAATTAAATTTGAAACAATGTCAGACATTGCAAATAAAGTACAGTGTCTTTTCCTCTGAACCATTTGAGAGTAAGTTGCGTATTCATTTCCTGTATCATCCCCAAATATTTTTGTGTGTATTTTCAATATTTTCTTGCATAAATGTGATGCAGCTATTAAAATCAAGAAACTGACACTGATGTATTACTATCATCTGATCTTTAGACCTCTTTCAGGTTTTGTCAGTTGTGCTGATAATAGTTTTATAGCAAAAGTTCAGAGTCACATGTTCCATTTGGATGTCACGTCTTTTAGTATTCATTCGGTTTGGATTAGGTCTTCAGATTTCCCTAAACTTTCTAGACTGAGCCTTTAAAAATTTTTTTTTAATGTTTATTTATTTTTGAGACAGAGACAGAGCATGAATGGCAGAGGGGCAGAGAGAGAGGGAGACACAGAATCCGAAGCAGGTTCCAAGCCCCGAGCTGTCAGCGCAGAGCCCAACGCAGGGCTCGAACTCGTGAACCGCGAGATCGTGACCTGAGCCGAAGTCGGTTGCTTAACTGACTGAGCCACCCAGGTGCCCTTGACTGAGCCTTTTGACGATTACTGGCCAGTTATTTCTCAGCATTCGTGATAACTCTAAATTTGGGTTTGTTTCTTCATGATAATACATCTCTGGCAGGAATGTCCCAGAAGTGCTCACATGCAGCCCTTTTATGTGGACATCCTTTTCATCTAGTTCAGCCTTCAGCACCCTACTCTGGTCCACCATGATTTCACCCATGCCTACTTTGATCTGTGTGTATCTAATTTTGTTTAGATTTATTTCCCATTCTCATCTTTAAAAAATTTTTAAAAATCTTTTCAAAATTTATATATAGTGCAATTTACCCTTTTTGGTATACATTCTGTGAGTTTTGACCAACGTCAAGATGCAGAATAGATCCATCATCCCCCCACGTTCTCTCGTGTTGCCCTTTTGTACCACACTCACCTTTTGCTCCAGTGGTAATGAAATGTTGACTATTCCATGACTTTTCACTCATTGGTTAATTTGTTTGGAAACTCATCCTCTGTACCACCCTCCCTCCCCCCCGCCCCCCGCCAGCCCTGCCTGTCCTAGTACACATGGCACACAGTAGGCGTTTGGTAATGTTGGTTGAATGAATTAATGCCATTATACTTGCTTTAGACAAGGCTGAAAGCAGTAGATTTGATCTCGAAGCATTGCATGGAAATCATTTATTTTGTATGTCAGGGACTTTCCTCACTGATTTATCCTGTTTTATTTCAGAAGTGATTTCTCATGAGTAGTGGTTCACAAACCCCTCCCTTAGCAGTCGACAGTCTGTACACAAGTGTTTTGTGGGGTGAAGGGAAGGAGAGGGTGCTACTGCTTACATTTAAAAAAAATTTTTTTTTTAACGTTTTATTTATTCTTGAGAGAGAGACAGAGCATGAGCGGGGGAGGAGCAGAGCAAACCAGGGACACAGAATCCCAAGCAGGCTCCAGGCTCTGAGCCGTCAGCACAGAGCCCGATGCAGGGCTCAGGCTCACAGACCGTGAGATCATGACCTGAGCTGAAGTCGCACGCTCGACCGACTGAGCCACCTGGGCGCCCCAAGGGTGCTACTGTTTAAAGGAATAAGATAAAATCGAATAATGTTTAACTTGTCAAGTTAAAATTTTCTTACTTAAAGTATTATTTATAAATCTGCACAGTGTCTGACATAAGGCTTAAAGTCTGGTAATTATGAATTGAACGCACAAATATAATTTCTTCCCCTTCTACCATCTTCTAAAACCATAGTAAAAGAATGTTTTGAAAAGTCATAAACATTCAAGGATGAGAAAAACAGGAGGGATTGTCTAGCAGTGAAGTTACGGAAGCCGAAAAGTAGGCAGATGAGCAATGACAGAATTAGCAGATCTGAGAACCCTCAGTAATAGTGAAAGCTGAACACCTACCCGGTTTACCTGGCAGAATCCTCCAACATCTTAGAAATTGGTACCTTCAGGAACCTCTGAAAGTTGAGGTTGGGGTGGGGCTAAACTATGGAGGATTGATTGAAAGTGTTTTATAAGCAGTAGAAACTCTCAAGCCTTTCCTACTCTGTGCACTGGGCTACTGTAGTCTTTTCTCCCTAGAGATTGGGTGGTTATTCTCAGTAAAACAGGTTCTCTGGGTTGAAGGTAGTTTAGGGTGGGCATTTCATGCTGAAAATAAGATTAAAAAAATGTTTATTTACTTCTACTTGGCTCCCAGCATGCTGGCAACAGGCCTTCGTCACAAAGACAGAAGAGTCTCTCAGGCGAATCTGACCAGCCTGGGAAGACCCAGTGGTGCATAGACATCGGGGATCCTTCAGGAGAGGGCTGCGGCAGTCACGCTACAATGCGGGTCATTGTTCCGTGGGCTTCACCCAAGGGTTCAGAGCTTCAGATCGTCTTTTCATTTTCTCATACATAATATGGCATGAATAGAAATAGGAATAGGAAACCAAAGATTGCCAGATACCCAAGGAAAGCCTCTACTGCATAAGGCATAGCTCCAAACAAGCAAACAGACAATAAATAAAAAATAAATAAATAAGGCCGCTTACACGAAACAGACTCTGTAGGGAAAGTGTAACTTCAAAAACACACAAAACTCTCAGTATTCTTAGAGATAAGAGAAAACCCGTGAAATAAATCAGGATGTCATAGAAGGGAATAAAAGATAATGAAAGAAAGTTCTTTGATGTTAAAAATGTGATCGCTCAAGTTAGAACCTCAGCACAGAGGTGGAACGTGGGCAGAAAAAGTTTCTCAGAAAACAGAGCAAAAACTACAAAGAGGAAAGAGGAGATAGCGAGAACATTTTAAGCCAGTTTAGGAGATCTGAATAATAGTCTGAATAATAGGAGTTTCAGTAGGGAGAGTAGAGGGAAGGAATTCATCATGAAATCATTCAAGAACATGTTCTGGAACCGAAGGTTATGAGTTTCTCTATACCCAGCACAATGGGTGGAGATAAATTCACATCAAGATTCACAACCAGTACACTGTGGAATTCTCAGAATCTGGGGCAAACAACAAGACCCAGAAAGTTTCCAAAGGGAAAGTATACACAGAATCAGCAATCAGAAAGGCTCTGGGCTTCTCAGCAGCAAGACTGGAGGCTAGAAGATGATGTGAATGTTTGAAGAAAAATGACTTCCAGACTGGAATTTTATGCCCAAATTCTCAATCAGGTATGAGGTTGGGATAAGGACGCTTTTAGACATGCAAGTTTTAAAAAAAATTTACTTTCTGCAATCTGTGGGCTCCCAGTGGGGTATCCAGCCCACCATCTAGGCTTACCTAGGACTGACGAGTTTGTCCATATTGGAGACTTGTGCAAAAACCAGGGAAGTCCCAGGCAGACTCTGATGAGTTGGTTGCCCTCGCCGTAAGTTAAGGTGAGGGGATACATGATATAGGAATCAGGAGGTACAGTACAGGGGAGAGAAGCAGAGATTCCCTAGGACGATGGTGAAAGGAGAGAACGGCAGCTTCACATTCAACACCGAGGTCATTTAAGCCGGATAGGAGAGACTTCCCTACTGATGTGAGTGGACATCTGGAGCAAGTTTCGAAGTCTGGAGAGAGTCTAGGGTTGCTTAGAAAATGAAGCAAATGAGAAGGCAGTTATTAAGAAAATAAAGATTTATATAGGAAAGAAAAATAATAATTTACATGGAAACACCAAATATTGATCTGACCGAAATTATGCTGTAACAGTTTTGGGAAGATGGTACCGGAAAGGAAAGTTTTTTTCAGTAAGGAGGATGGTACTTATTGGGGCCTGATGTTTTCCTTAAAGTGACAGTTGAGTCTGAGTTCATGAATTAGCGATAAAAATGAAAACTTAAAAAAAAAACCAATAGCTTTCAGGGGGCCTGGGTGGCTCAGGCGGTTAAGCATCCAATTTCAGCCTGGGTCATGATCTCAGTTCTTGGGTTCAAGCTCCGCATTGGGCTCTGTGCTGAACACTCGCTCAGAGCCTGGAGTCTGTGTCTCCCTCTCTCTCTGCCCCTCCCCCTCTCGCACTCTGTCTCTCTCAGAAATAAATAAACATTAAAAAAAAATAGCTTTCCTTTTTTACAAAGTTAAAAAGTTCCAATTCCTTTACTGTTTCTTCATGACCTTATTTTCAGACTTTTTCTAAGTCCTGTTAACGAGATACAGTAAAGGGGAAATTTGGAATTTATCAATATATTCTTTGAGCAGATGAGTCTCTTTTTTTCTTTAGTGATTGTTCTCATGGATGGCAATTTATATATAGTCTTTGTGTTGGGAGGGTGGTTTATTCCTGAAAAAGCAGTGTAGGATAAGTTCTATGTATTTACGTTAATGATACACAGATCCTTCATTTTTTCTTTTTTAAAAAAAAATTTTTTTTAACGTTTATTTATTTTTGGGACAGAGAGAGACAGAGCATGAATGGGGGAGGGTCAGAGAGAGGGAGACACAGAATCTGAAACAGGCTCCAGGCTCTGAGCTGTCAGCACAGAGCCCGACGCGGGGCTCAAACTCACAGACCGCGAGATCATGACCCGAGCCAAAGTCGGATGCCCAACCGACTGAGCCACCCAGGCGCCCCTCCACAGATCCTTTAAAGGTTACACAATCATACACATAGTACTCCTTGTTTATGGAACTGGACACAGACCAAAAGAACTCCAACGTAGCAACACAGACAAGATAACTCACACACGTGATGGAAATGGTGGGTATAATGGTCACTTCTGTCAACTAGTGAGCTACCAGGGACCGTGAGAGGGGACATCAGAACTCTTGTCACACACACAAGTGCAGGTAGTTCTGTTTCAGAGGTGCTTGGCGGCTCGCGAGTCTCCTGGTATCCAGGCTGGTCCTTGCAAATGCGAAGGAATGCCTCGTGTGAAGTGAGACTCTTCCTGTGGTGCATTTCACCTGTTCACGGAGATCGTATTTTGAAATCGAAGTCCTTGAGCTGTCCTTTTCCTCTTTGTTTCAGTCTGTTTCAGGGAGTGGCGGAAACGGAGGCCTACATGGAGAAGTGGCCGTTTCGGGCCACATTTCTGACTGCCCCGGGTCAGGTTTTCAGAGGACCACTTCGTTAGTTAACGTGAACATGACGATGCGTGTTGAAAAGCCCACCCCCAAGCAGATGATGATGATTGGATTATTGCCACGGCCTTCATGTTAGTGTCCCTCTAAAATTTGTATGTTAAAATCCTAACCCCCAAAGAGATGATGGTGTTAGGAAGTGGGACCTTAGGTGCTTAGGTCACGAGGGTGGTCCCCTCACGAATGGGGCTAGAACCTTTACCAAGCGCCCTTTCACCTTGTGAGGGCGCAGTGGCCTGGTGCCAGCCAGCCGCCGAGCGACCAGAGGCGGGTCTTCTCTGGAGTGCAGTCATGCGGGCCCCTAGGTCGTGGACTCTCGCCTCGCACGATTGTAAGAAATACGTTTCTGTTGTTTGTAAGCTGTCCCGCCTGTGGTATTTTCTTACAGCAGCGTAAAGGACTAATACAGTCGCATAATACTCTGTTTCCTTACAGTAGACATTCCTTTGATTAGTTTATTGTTTACTTCTGTTGTTCAAGGTCATTTTGATTCTCTTTTCCAGTTTGTTGGACACTTATTTTGTTGGTGTCTATTTAAAAAGTTCTGAGGGAAAAAAAAAAGTTTTTGGGGCCTCTGGCTGGCCCACAAGAGCAGGTGACTCTTGATCTCAGGGTTGTGAGTTCGAGCCCCACGTTGGGTGTAGAGATTAGTTGTAAAAATAAAATCTTAAAAAAATTTAAAAGAAAAAAGTTCTGTAGTTACCCTCACGTTTTACCTAAAAGGGAAAAGGAGGACATTAAAAATACTAAAACCACAGGTAAGATACTTATGTCTTAAATCAGTGATCATTTTTTAGTTTCTGGATTTAATGCCTTTACTTGAAATCAAGTACATACTAACCAGAGTGCTTAGGTCCAACATTCGTTGTTTAAAATAGTTACTTAGAGGGTTGATGGGGGGTGGGAGGGAGGGGAAAGTGGGTGATGGACACGGAGGAGGGCACCTGTTGGGATGAGCACTGGGTGTTGTATGGAAACCAGTTTGACAATAAATTTCATATTAAAAAAGTAAATGAATAAAATAAAATAGTTACTTAGATCAGGATGAAGTATTTATGACAGTCTAGCGTATTTTGTTTTCAGTTAGGTATGTTACTAAAAAATACAACTTCAGCTATTCCATTTAAAGAAACAAAGAAGTAAAAGGAAATGATGTAACGTAACTAGTATTTGCGAATGATAAAGGAATTTTCTCCCCAGCGGTGGTGACACTTCCTTTGCAGCAGTGTCTGACGTTTCAGTTCTAAAATAGTACGAAGATAATTTTGTAAGAGTACGTAGTTTTGCAATAGAAATTAGTTAGATTTTAAAAAGCTTTAATAAGTGTTCATTAATGCTAAGATTTTTCAGGTAAAGCTGTCTTAACTATTTTTTTTTTTCCTGAAATGGTCTGCATGTGGCTCAAATTGTATTTCAGTCCGAATTTTTTGTTTTGAAAGTCCAGAAAGCTTTAAGAAGTATCAAGGAAATGTTTAGTTCTGTTTACTGTCCTTTCCCAGAAGCCCTTTCACTTTATTTACTGCTTCGGTTGATTCGACTTCCGTTGCTGTTTATTTCTGAAGGTCACCAGCCTCCATAAGATGTGGAGAAGATTGTGATGGATGGCAGGTTGGATGTGGAGTTTTGTTGATGACCGGTGTCTTTTGCTCCGTTTAGTCTAATTTTCTTTTGAGTGCTCGGGCTCCAGCACCAACATACACATGCCACTGTCTAGTTTATACACGTATTTAGCCAAATTAGTCAAACCGAATAAACAGTTTTCTTTAGGTTATTACCACGAAAAATGATACAAGGTGAGTGAGGGCAGTTATAATGCTTGAATTTCTGGTACCATTTGGTTATAATTTAACTTGTGGTTATTTTGTGTGTGTGTATGTGTGTTGGATGTAATCTAAATGCTCCCCGGGCCTTGGAAATATGTCTGAGTTTGGAATCGTCGTAAAACTCTGGGGAGAGAGGGACCCTTGAAAATGCCAGCTGCCTGAAATTCTTACCTACCGTACATGAGTGTGTGTGTGTGTGTGTGTGTGTGTGTGTGTGTTGAGATGTTTGGAAATATCATTATCCCTCTTGGTTCCCCCAACTTCCTGTCTCCTTTCTTTCTTTTCTTTTGACTTTTTTCTTTTTGTGGTAAACTCTGCATAGCAATTTGTCACTGTAACCATTTTTAAGTATCCAATTCAGTGACATTATTTATAGTCACAGTGTTGTGCAGCCATCACTGTTCTCTGTTTCTAAAACTTCTTCATCACCCCAGACAGAAACTTTGTGCCCAAAAAGCAGTAACTCTCCATCCTCCTCTCCCCACAGCTCCTGTAATCTACTTTGTGAACTTGCCAATTCCGGATAGTTCATAGAAGTGCAACCATATAGTATCTATCCTTTTGTATCTGGCTTATTTCCCTTAGCATACTGTTTTCAAGGTTTATCCATTCTGTAGCATGTGTCGGAATTTCATGTATTTTTAAGGCTGAATAATACACCATTGTCTGGGTAGATACCACATTTTGTCGTCCATCCGTCAGTGAACATTTGGATTGTTTCCACTTTTTGGCTGTTATGAAAAATGTTGCGCTGAAACTTGGTGTTTAAGTATCTGTTTGGGTTCCTCTTAAAATTCTCTTGAGGGGCGCCTGGCTGTCTTAGTAGAGCATGTGACTCTTGATCTCAGGGTTGTGAGTTCAAGCTCCACGTTGCGTGTAGAGTTTATGTAAAACACACACAAAAAATTCTTTGGGTATGTACCTAGGAGTGGAATTGCTGGGTCATGTAGTTTTGAGGAAATGCCAAACTTCTCCAAAGCAGCCGCACTACTTTCCAGTCCTGTCAGCAATGTACTTAGGTTTCAATTTCTCTGTCTCCTTGTCAACACTTGGTATTTTTCATTTTTCATTATAGCCATCCTAATAGGTGTGAAATGGTAGCTTGTAGTTTTCATTTGCATTTCTCCAATGATTGGTGATGTTGAGCGTCTTTTCATGTGCTTATTGGCCATTTATATATTTTCTTTGGAGACATGTCTGTTCAAGTCATTTCCCCATGTATAATTGGGTGGTTTGTCTTTTTGTTGAGAGTTGTAAGTTCTTTATATATTCTGGGTATTAATCCCTTATAAAGATACATGATTTACAAATATTTTCTCCCATTTGGTGGGTTTCCTTTTTACTCTACTGATACTGTCTTTTGATGCACAAAATTTCTTTATTTTCATGAAATCCAGTTTATCTGTTTTTTTCTTTTGTTACCTGTGCCTTTCATGCCTTATCTAAGAAATCATTGCCAAGTCCACTATCATGAAGCTTTTGCCGTTTTCTTCTAAGAGTTTTATAGTTCAGCTTTTATGTTTGTCATTGATCCATTTGGAATTAATTTTTCTTATTTTTTAATTTTTTAATAATTTTTTTACTGTTTATTTTTGAGAGAAAGAGCACTAGTTGGGGAAGGGGGAGAGAGAGAGGGAGACAGAATCCGAAGCAGGCTCCAGGCTCTGAGTTGTCAGCATAGAGCCTGATGCAGGGCTTGAACCCACAAACCATGAGATCATGACCTGAGCAAAAGCTGGATGCTTAACCAACTGAGCCACCCAGGCGCCCCGGAATTAATTTTTGTATATGGTGTGATACAGAGGTCTAACATCATTCTTTTGTATGTGGAAATCCAATCATCCTGGCACAATTTGTTGAACGGATTATTGTTTCCCCACTGAATGCATTTAGCATCCTTTCAAATACCAACTGGCCATAGATGTATGGGTTATACCTGGAGTCTCCGTTCTATTCCACTGATCTACAGGTCGATCCTTCTTCCAGTACTGCATACCCAATTTATTATTATTCCTAAGCCTTGTACTAAATTATGAAGTTGGGAAGTGTCAGTTCTCTAACTTTGCTCTTTTTTTTCGAGACTTTTTGACGATTCTAGTCTCTCTGCAATTCCATATGAATTTGAGAATTGGCTTTTCCATTTCTACAACAAAAGACTGTTGGAGCTTTGATAGGACTCCCCTTCTTTATTAACAAAACTCGATTGTATTCTAGCTCTCTTTGCAGTTAGGTGTGGACTCGTGGCTAGTTCTGGTCAGTTGCTATAATTTAAGTGGAAGTGATGTGTGTTATTTTATCAGAAGTTTTATTGAAAGAGGGGAGCCTTCCCCCACTCTGTTCCCTTCTGCTGCACAGAACACGTGGGGTGTCTTCAGAGCTTGGACCACGAGGCTGGGGGCATGAGGGCCACGCTCCATGGATGGCCAGGCTGTGAACTGAGAGCGTCCTGGATCCCTGGCACTTTGTCAAACTGCCTTACCAGCCTTTGGACTGTTCAGCTTCAGACTTATTTTACTTGAAAAAGAAATACACTTGTATTTTGTTGAAGCTATGTTGAATTTGAGTTTTCTGTGCGGTAGAACTGAACTTTTCCTACTATCATTAGTTTGGTTGTCTCTTCTTTATGTGCCGTGTGTGAGGGGAGTAAGAAGAGAATATATTGCCAGCATTGCCGGAACTGTGATTAAAAATTTTGTATTGTAGATGTATCTTTTGTGAATTTAACTGTGAAATTATTTTTCCTGAATATGTAATATTAACATGTTGGCCCATAGAAAGCCTTCAATAAGTGTTAGTTACCATTATCACCAATATTGTATAATCTTAGCCTCTTTTTGTGTATTTTTGTAGAATTTTCATAATTACTATTTTCAAAGTCTCCTTAATAGTTCACTAAATAGATACATGATTATTTATTGGGCAGTACGGTGTTTTTGCAATATTTAAGCTATTTCCAATTTTCTTTCGCTGTTATAAATAATGCTGTTCTAGACTGATCTATGTTTAAATGTAATTTTATTATGAGCCAGGGCCATTTTTCAAAGCAGCCTTTGTCCCTGCCTTTATAATGAAATAGTGAAGAAAATGTGAAATAGGTCTTTTTTAAGTGACTTTACCATAATAGCCTTGCACAGCAATCTGAAAGCTATTGGGGATACAGACTTCTGTCACAATAAATGACATTAGTCGAAGATCGTATGGCCTGTTCTGAAAGCCCATTCATCAGAAATTCTCTGAGCTGGAGGACCCGGCTTGGTTGACTTACCTTTTTGTGATAATTTTTAGGAGTTGTAAGCAATTAAGGATTAAAAGTTGATTAAAAGTGTACCGGTCTCAACAAATATATACCACAGTCCCTAATCTACAACACTTATCACTATTTTTTTTGTTTTGTTTTATTTTTTAAATTTATTTTGAGAGATAGCGAGAGACAGAGAGAGAGAGAGAGAGAGAGAGAGAGACAGAGAGTATGCGTGCAAGTAGGGGAGGGGCAGAGAGAGAAAAAGGGAGAGAGAGAATCCCAAGCAGTCTCTGCACTGATGGTGTGGGGCCTGGTGTGGGACTTGAACCCACGAACCACGAGATCATGACCTGAGCTGAAGTCAGATGCTTAGCCGACTGAGCCACCCAGGTGCCTCTGTATTACTATTTTAGATTATGTATGTTTGTCATTATCCGATGAACATATTAGTCTTCCCTACCAGAGCAGGGACTGTGTCCGTTTTGCTTATCACTTCCTCCCCAATACCTAACACAAGTACTTGGCATATTATAGGTACTCAGATATTTCATTTGATAAATGAAAGAATTGGTGAATGAACATTAGAATAAATAGGAAATAACATTAAAATTATTTTGATACAGTCAAATTTCACCATCGAGTCAATTGTGATGAAGAAAAACTTCTGAAACTCCTACTTTAAAGCAATTCTGTAGAAACTGGGAAAGAAATAGAAATGTGACAAAGAGGGTAAGCTAAATATCAAAATGTTTAAGTCTGTAGACTTTTGGGTTTGTTTGAATGATAATGACAGTACCAAGTAGAATGTTCAGGAGGCAGAAATATGGATCAGGAGTCAAAGAGTGGTCATTAATGATAATGGCAGTAATTAAATCCAAACAATTATGGGATGCTTACTTTGTGGTAGATAATTGTACTAGTCGTGGAAGGTGGGAAAAAATGTAATAATATTATTAAAATGTTTTTAATCCCCATAATCCTCTTTGTAAGTAAAGTTTTAACAAAGTCAGAATTTTGATTTTAGAATTAGTGGAAAATAGTAAGATTATGACCGAATTATCTTAAGATCTGTTGAATTTTCACTGTATCTTCTAGGGAATACAAGAGGATTCGAATTCAGTGAACTTTAATGGCGACTCATTTGTTAAATAAAACTATTTTCAAAATACTTGTTTTACTGCCATTCTACCAAAAATAATTGAAATAATATTATACCTATCTCACTTTTTAAAAAATTATTTATTTTTTTTAACTTAATTTTTTATTTTTTAAACTATACATCCAAATTAGTTAGCATATAGTGAAACAATGATTTCAGGAATAGATTCCTTAATGCCCCTGACCCATTTAGCCCCAACCCCCACCCCCAACAACCCCTCCAGCAACCCTCAGTTTGTTCTCCATATTTATGAGTCTCATGTTTTGTCTCCCTCCCTGTTTTTATATTATTTTTGTGTCCCTTCCCTTATGTTCATCTGTTTTGTCTCTTCAAGTCTTCATATGAGTGAAGTCATAGGATTTTTGTCTTTCTCTAACTGACTAATTTCACTTAGCATAATACCCTCCATTTCCATCCACATAGTTGCAAATGGCAAGATTTCATTCTTTTTGATTGCCGAGTAATACTCCATTGTATATATATATACCACATCTTCTTTATCCATTCATCCATCAATGGCCATTTGGGCTCTTTCCACACTTTGGCTATTGTTGACAGTGCTGCTATAAACATGGGGGTGCATGTGTCCCTTCAAAACAACACACCTGTATCCTATGGATAAATGCCTAGTAGTACAATTGCTGGATCGTAGGGTAGTTCTATTTTTAGTTTTTTTGAGGAACCTCCATACTGTTTTCCAGAGTGGCTGCACCAGCTTGCATTCCCACCAACAATGCAAAAGAGATCCTCTTTCTCCGCATCCTCGCCAACATCTGTTGTTGCCTGAGTTGTTAATGTTAGTCATTCTGACAGGTGTAAGGTGGTATCTCATTGTGGTTTTGGTTTGTATTTCCCTGATGATGAGTGACATTGAGCATTTTTTCATGTGTCGGTTGGCCATCTGGATGTCTTCTTTGGAGAAGTGTCTATTCATGTCTTTTGCCCATTTCTTCACTGGATTATTTGTTTTTTGGGTGTTGAGTTTGATAAGTTCTTTGTAGATTTTGGATATAACCCTTTATCTGATATGTCATTTGCAAATATCTTCTCCCGTTCTGTCGGTTGCCTTTTAGTTTTGCTGATTGTTTCCTTCGCTGTGCAGAAGCTTTTTATTTTTTTATTTTTATTTATTTATTTATTTATTTATTTATTTTATTTTATTTTATTTTTTGGTTGTTCTATTTTATTTTATTTTTTTATTTTATTTTATTTTTTTCAATATATGAAATTTATTGTCAAATTGGTTTCCATACAACACCCAGTGCTCATCCCAAAAGGTGCCCTCCTCAATACCCATCCCCCACCCTCCCCTCCCTCCCCCCCCCCCCCCCCATCAACCCTCAGTTTGTTCTCAGTTTTTAACAGTCTCTTATGCTTTGGCTCTCTCCCACTCTAACCTCTTTTTTTTTTTTTTTTCTTCCCCTCCCCCATGGGTTTCTGTTAAGTTTCTCAGGATCCACATAAGAGTGAAAACATATGGTATCTGTCTTTCCCTGTATGACTTATTTCACTTAGCATCACACTCTCCAGTTCCATCCACGTTGCTACAAAGGGCCATATTTCATTCTTTCTCATTGTCATGTAGTACTCCATTGTGTATATAAACCACCATTTCTTTATCCATTCATCAGTTGATGGACATTTAGGCTCTTTCCATAATTTGGCTATTGTTGAGAGTGCTGCTGTAAACATTGGGGTACAAGTGTCCCTATGCATCAGTACTCCTGTATCCCTTGGGTAAATTCCTAGCAGTGCTACTGCTGGGTCATAGGGTAGGTCTATTTTTAATTTTCTGAGGAACCTCCATACTGTTTTCCAGAGTGGCTGCACCAGTTTGCATTCCCACCAGCAGTGGAAGAGGGTTCCCGTTTCTCCACATCCTCGCCAGCATCTATAGTCTCCTGATTTGTTCATTTTGGCCACTCTGACTGGCGTGAGGTGATATCTGAGTGTGGTTTTGATTTGTATTTCCCTGATAAGGAGCGATGTTGAGCATCTTTTCATGTGCCTGTTGGCCATCCTGATGTCTTCTTTAGAGAAGTGTCTATTCATGTTTTCTGCCCATTTCTTCACTGGGTTATTTGTTTTTCGGGTGTGGAGTTTGGTGAGCTCTTTATAGATTTTGGATACTAGCCCTTTGTCCAATATGTCATTTGCAAATATCTTTTCCCATTCCGTTGGTTGCCTTTTAGTTTTGTTGGTTGTTTCCTTTTCTGTGCAGAAGCTTTTTATCTTCATAAGGTCCCAGTAGTTCATTTTTGCTTTTAATTCCCTTGCCTTTGGGGATGTGTCGAGTAAGAGATTGCTACGGCTGAGGTCGGAGAGGTCTTTTCCTGCTTTCTCCTCTAGGGTTTTGATGGTTTCCTGTCTCACATTCAGGTCCTTTATCCATTTTGAGTTTATTTTTGTGAATGGTGTAAGAAAGCGGTCTAGTTTCAACCTTCTGCATGTTGCTGTCCAGTTCCCCCAGCACCATTTGTTAAAGAGACTGTCTTTTTTCCATTGGATGTTCTTTCCTGCTTTGTCAAAGATGAGTTGGCCATACGTTTGTGGGTCTAGTTCTGGGGTTTCTATTCTATTCCATTGGTCTATGTGTCTGTTTTTGTGCCAAGAAGCTTTTTATTTTGATGAGGTTCAGTTTTCTTCACGTCGCTGTCCAGTTTTCCCAGCACCACTTGCTGAAGAGACTGTCTTTTTTCCATTGGATGTTCTTTCCTGCTTTGTCAAAGATTAGTTGGCTATATGTTTGTGGGTCCATTTCTGGGTTCTCTATTCTGTTCCATTGATCTGAGTGTCTGTTCTTGTGCCAGTACCATACTTTCTTGATGATTACAGCTTTGTAATATAGCTTGAAGTCTGGGATTGTGATGCCTCCTGCTTTGGTTTTCTTTTTTAAGATTGCTTTGGCTATCAGGGTCTTTTCTGGATCTGTATACCTATCTCACTTTTATGTCCCTTAGGATGGAAATATGGAAACACTTGTACATCTATAACAAATAGATATATTAGTGATAGGTAGTTATCATTTGGAATAGAAAAAAATCATCTTAGACTTTATATTTCTTCTTTTTTTAAAAAAGTTTATTTATTTTGAGAGAGAGAGAGAGAGAGAGACAGAGAGACAGAGAGAGAAAACATGAAGTGGGGAGGGGGCAGAGGGAGAGAGAGAAAATCCCAAGCAGGTTCTGCACTGTTAGGAGCCTGATGCGGGGCTTGATCCCACGAACTGTGAGATCATGACCTGAGCCGAAATCAAGAGTCAGATGCTTAATGGACTGAGCCACCCAGGCGCCCCTATATTTCTTCTTTTAAACAGTGATACTTTAAAAACTACTATAACAGGTCTGTTGTAGACCTTATTTTCATTAGTTTTCAACCGTCTTTCTTTTAAAATTAACACAAAAGGAATCTTGTGAACATTTGTACTTTATTTCTTGAATTTATGATTTTTGTAGCAGAAACAGGTCAGATTTCTAATGGTACAAGTCCTGACTTTGGTGGTTGAGGTAAAAAGAAACAATTTAAAGGCTCATATGGTAACAAAAAGTTGTTGATTAGGCAACAGAAATGGGGGTTGATGTGTGCTTTTGGCATAAGTACCTAAAAATCCAATGCACATTGGTTTAAATAATAAGGAATGTTTTCCTAGCTAACCTGTCAAGGATGGAGGTAGGGTGAGCCGCTCGGGTTGGTGGCTCAGCAGTGTTATCACACATGCAGGTTCTTTTAGTCTCACTGCTGCCATAGTGTGGTCTTCTCTTAACACTATTTTTTCTCCAGGATTATAGGCACTGGGACAACATGATTCCCTGTTCAGGTGGAAGAGAGAGAGAGAGAGAGACAGATAGACATGGTTTCCGGTAGCCTCTCAAGAGAAACAAGACTTTACCTTTCACAGAAACACCCAGAAAATCTCCTGTCTGGTCTTGACGGCCAGAATTACGTCTCCTGTCTGGTCTTGAACTAGTCGTTGCATTGGTGGGATTACTAAGGTACACGGGCTGTGTGAGGGAAGCGTAAGTAACAGTATTAGGAGTTCATCAGGAAGAGGGAATAGATTCTGGGTCAGACAGACAGTCTCCACTACAGTTGGCTTGGTAGTTTGCCAGTATATCTGTAGCATTTTCTTTCGGGATTCTCGGCAGTAAAGTTTTAGGGTGTTCTTTCCCTCTTCCCGAACCACCTCGAAATAATGCCTTCTCTAATGTGTGGTTTTGATTGAATGATTCTGAGTCAGTGTTGTTGTCCGGAAGAGAGAAAAGGATGCATTATAGATGGTCTATAATTAAATTTTAATTTTAAAATTGCAGACGTCATTAAAATGGTGCTTCTCTCAGCCATGTTCTCTTCTGTTGACTTACCCTCTCTGAATGCCTATAAAATGTGTTTATGGTGCTCATTTGGCAGTCAGTACGAATTGTCTTAGATTGTTAATTATCTTTTTATATATATCACCCCAAGGAGCGTCTCTTACTGTGTGTCTGACACAATTCCAGCATATATTTATTGTTAGTGAAGTCTGCAGAAGGTGTGGTTAGGAGGTCTGTTTAAAGTTAACTCAGTGAATATTTATCATGCATAATAAATATTATGTGTATAACGGGGCGTGGGAACAATAAAGATGAAGAGTGTGTGCTTCCTGCCCTAAAGGAATTAAGCAGAATGTTAAGTGCATAAAGGAGGCACAAGAGAGAGATTGATTTGATAAGGAGAGTGGGGGATGGACAAGGGTCAGTCATGGAGGTGACCTTGGAGCTGACCCCTAAGAGGTGTTTTGTGAATCAGAGAGGAGGAGGGCATTTTAGATGAAAGAGGGGAACAATGCAACCATGGGTATGGAGGCAGGACAGCTCAAAGTCATGTGCTCAGAGCAGAGGGAGGGAATCGTGGGAAATATACTTGGAAGGGTGAGTTGGGGCCATTTCTGAAGGCTTACTACATAATTTGAATTTGACTCTGGACAGTAGAAAGCCATGGAATATGTATTTGTTTTTAAAGCAAGGTGACTTGGAAATTACTTTCTACCAGAACGTAAGTAGCCTTAAGATTTGTAGTCTTTTGTTATAATAGAATGTTTTTGGACTACACTAATGGTTTCATTTTAACAAATGTTTATTGCATCCCTATGTGGTGTGTACCAGTTTCCGGAGACACAGCAGTGACCAGGACAGGAAGGGCTTCACCTGTCACACAACTTACGTCAGAATTTGTGTGTGTGTGTGTGTGTGTGTGTGTGTGTGTGTGTGTGCGCGCGCGCGCGCGCATGTGTGGGGGCTGGGGGGAGTCAGGAGGTAAACATGAACATAAATAGGATTATTTTGGATATTGGTAGGGGCTATAAAGAAAAGTACGGCAGGACAGAGTGTTTTGGGTGGTAATTTTGGTTGGTTGGTCGTGGCATGGAGCCAATGTTTCTCGTCTGAGCGACCGGATGAATGGTAACAGCCCAGTGTTTATTGAGCAGTTACAGTGTGCCAGGCACTGAGCAGTTGTCATGGGTTATGTTACTTACTCATGGCCAACCTTGCATGCAGGCCTTTTTCTAAGCACAGCAGCCTAGACCTGTGATGCTACCTCTTTTCAGCACAACGTGAAATAGTAATTTTGGAGGGTAGGAGAGTGTACTGAGATTGTCAGGAATATCGTGTTCCTATGAAATGCGTGGTGATGGATTTAAGCAGCCAGTATGGTTATGATTTTTTTTTTCCTCGCTAGCTACAACCAGCTGGTCAGGGCCAGGTGGAATTGCGGTTTTAACTCGGTGTACCAAAATAATTGAACTTGTGCAAAAGTGGGGGTAGGGGGTTGCTTTTTTCACTCTAGTCTGAGACAGAGGCAGTGATTTCTTGGATTTTATTGTCCCTTAATGCTCTCACAGTATGTCCTAAATGATTCCCTTCCTAGTGACAGGAGCAGACAGGACTCATAGAGGAAAGAATTTGAAAGGAATAACCTGGATATCTTCAAGAAAAGCAAACTACCAGATCCTGACAACTTTTCATTGTGACTTTTTTGGGGTCCCTTTATCTGGTTTGGTTTTGGGGCAGTTATTTCAGGTCTAGAAGGGTGGAATTTATTTGAGTGTCATTTCAGGGACAGGTGGATGGAACCGCGAATGTAGATTTTGGTTTGCTTTTTGTAGGCATAAGTTGTTATTGAACAATTACTTACTATGTAAAGTTCTCAGAAGATGTGGTTCTTAAGTTAGGGTGTACATCCAAGTGACTTGCATGGCTTTTTAAAAGAACGTATGGTTTAAGAAAAAACAAATAAAAGAATGTATGATTTTAACTCATTTCCAGAGATTGTGATTCAGTTAACTCCAGTTGGAGACCAGGGTATGTGAATTTTAAAAACGCTTCCCTGTTGATTGTAATGTGCGCTTCTGATTAGGAGGCACAATTCCAGACTGGGGAACATGAGCTTGTTAATCTTTATAAGTTTTGGACCCCCCATGAATGGACCTGTGTAGGCAACTTGTTTTGCTCCTTGTTTTATACGAAAATCCAGAAGAACTTTGTCGTGTTGGGCCATGTATCTGTACAGGAAGACTAGACAGGGCTGTCTGGACCATGTTTCTCCATCTAGAGTTGTAGGTCAGAGAATCTTTTTGTTGGCCTGTTTAGAACTAAGTGGATTTCTTTCTTTTTTTTCTTTTCTCTTCTTTAAAATTTTTTATTTTTGAGAGAGAAAGAGCATGAGCGTGTGCGTGTGAGCAGGGGAGGGGCAGAGAGAAGGGGACAGAGGATCTGAAGCAGGCTCTGTGCTGACAGCAGAAAGCCTGATGCGGGGCTCGAACTCATTATCCATGAGATCACAACTTGAGCCAAAGTTGGACACTTGACTGGCTGAGCCACCCAGGTGCCCCAAAACTTGGTGGATTTCTAATAGTTAGGAGAACGTAGATTACTAACAAGAAACTCAACTAGTTTTGTCCTAAAATTTAGGCTCAGGGACTAACTTTTAGTATTTCTTTAGGAATCCTGGATTGAGAAATTAGTACACTGTCTTCAGTGCTGTTAAGTTCAGGCACTCAGTGTGATTTCAAGGAGAATAAAAAGTCAAGTAAATCAAGAATTTCTGTAGGAAACAAAAATCCTTGTAATATTTTTAGTTGCAAAATATGAAGAAGTATTATTGAATACCCATCAAACCATACCATTGTATCTGATGTGACCAGAGAAGGCATTAATTTCTATTCATTAATTTCATGTTACAGAAGAAAGAAAGTTTGTGGATTGTTCATTAGTTACTTAAAACAGTGTAGGAAAGCATTTTGAAATAGCACAAACTTATAGCACAAATATTTTCATCGCAGAATCTTCCTACTTGGTTCTTAAATACATTTGCTATTTTAATACAGAGAGCAGTAAATAAGACAAAATTTGTATAGGCTCTCAGTAGATAACTGTCGTAAAGTGTTTTCACAATGACTTATGAAGCCTCTCATTTTTATGGTGGGTTACTTCTTGCTCATTTATATTTCTCTCGTTTAGGTGCATACAGAAAGCCTATATAAAAACTTTCTATATCATTTAATATCAACAGAGTCACAGGTGCTTGCCCGCAGAAATATTTATGAGACTAACTTACATGCATCTATCGAGGACATTGCTGTTGCTTCAGCGTGTGGATCGTGTTGCTTAGAGCACCCAAATGCTGCCACTGAAGTAGAACAATGGAAGTTTTTCTTTAATTTTCAGGGAAGATTAAGACATTGGGTAGGATTTTCTCAATTTAAAGTTTTTCCTCTCATAATTTTAATTAGATACTTATTTATAAACTTATTTTATAAGTAGATATAGATATCTAGATATTTAGAAAATAGATACTTATTTTTAAAACTTGCAGTAAAATAATACATAACAAGTTACCTTTTTAATCATTTTTAGGTGTGCAGTTTAGGGTCCTCAAGTGCCTTTACTTCATTATGCAGCCGTCTCTACTTTTTATGCGGGCTTTTCTCATCTTCCCAAGCGGCACCTGTTCTCATTAAAAATAACTGCCCAGGGGCGCCTGGGTGGCTTGGTCGGTTAGGCGTCTGACTTCAGCTCAGGTCACAATCTCGCGGTCCGTGAGTTCGAGCCCCGCGTCAGGCTCTGGGCTGATGGCTCGGAGCCTGGAGTCTGTTTCGGATTCTGTGTCTCCCTCTCTCTTTCTGACCTTCCCCCATTAATGCTCTGTCTCTCTCTCTGTCTCAAAAATGAATAAACGTTAAAAAAAAAAAATTTAAAAATAACTGCCCATTACTCCCCCCGCCACGGCACCTGGCAGCCGCCATCGTGCTCTCTGTGAATTTCACTATTCTAAATCCCTCTTAGGATGGAATCATACTATGTGTCCTTTTTAAACTGTCTTATTTCCCTGGCTCTACACTTGAATAAGGAAAGAACCACTTGCAAAAAGTGAGGTGGAGCTGTGCCTTTCTGCCGTTTGCATTTTACCTGCTTCTAAGCAAGTGGTATTCCAATTTACATACTTTTTTTTTTTTTTTTTTTACCATTTATCATCTGTTTTTACAATATAACTATAATATATTAAGCAAAATCTTTGATAACTGCAAGCAGTAGCAGAGAACCCATTTTGTGCTTGAGGAATTCTATTGCCTTTTCTACTCAGCTCCCATTAAAATTTTCATATCACATGTGTAGTACGATATATGCAAACACTGGAAGTGATTTTGCTATTTTCTATGTAGATACTTTAGGGTGTTATGTAAACAACTGTTTAATTTTAGTTTAATCTCAGAAGTTCTGCATAGGAGCCATAAAAATAATAATTTTCAGGAAATCACTGCTCTCACCCTAAGAATATTAATATTGCATTCCTAGGTAATATTGACTCATTCACTTTTTCTTTTCCTTTTATTTTTTTATTATTTTTTAAAAGCTTTATTTATTTTTTGAGAGACAGAGAGCATGTGCGCACACGTGAGCAGGAGGGGCAGAGAGAGAAGGAGACAGAATTCCAAGCAGGGACCGTGCTGGCAGTGCAGAGCCCGACACGGGGCTCGAACTCACGATCCGTGAGATCACGACCTGAGCCAAAATCAAGAGTCAGACGCTTAACTAACTGAGCCACCCAGGTGGCCCTTCTTTTCCTTTTAATCATTAGAACTCTTTTTCTGACTCAGTACCCAGGTGTTATCCAGAACCAGGTGGGTTCTCACTCTCCTTTTTATATTAAGGGGCGTGCCTCAGGATGATTTATAGGTTCATGGCAGGGCCAGAGCAGAAGTTCAGGCCTCCTGAGCCTTCTCTCTGCCTCGGGCTTTGTTCTTACCCTCTCAGTTGTGAGTTGGAGAATTTGTGAAAGCTCCAACTCTGGGTGGGGGCGGAGGTGCTCGGAGACAAAATTGCTCCCTGGTGCTCAGGGCCGGGCCTCCGGGTCCCACTACTCAGCGCAGGCCCGGAGTACTTGCCACCCGAGACTCGCTGGCTGGGGGTGGGCAAGCCTGTAAGCTCCGGGCTGCTTCTGAGGGCTCACGTCCCTTGGGCCTTACCACCCAAGACAGGAACTCTTACCCAGGACCACAAGGCTGGGGCCAGGCTCGTGGCCTTGGGCTGGCTGGCTGCCTGTGTCCCACAGTTTGGAGAGTAGGCTGGAGATATCTTTGAGAGCGATGTCCTGAGAAGTCTTGGAAGTCCCTAGGCACCGGGGTGGGAAGTAGGGACGGGAGGGGAAGCTGAGGGCCCAGGGCTCAGCTGCCCGCAGCTGGTCCTGCCCGCAGCTGGTTCTGAGTACAGCCACAACAGCCAGTCAGGAAAAAGAGTTCTAAGGACTTTCAAAAAAATGGGGAAAAAAAAAAAAATTTTTTTTTTTTTTTTTTTTTTTTTTTTTAAACTGTAGCATCAAAGGGGTTTTGCCAGGACACAACACTGACTTTCCCGGTTTGGTTTGGCTTAGACTCTCCTGTGCCTCAGTGTCGGAGGGCGTGGAGGCCTGAGTTTGGGAGAGTACAGGGAGTGGGGAGGCGGCAGGCCCGGCGCTGAACCTGGGCCGTGGGACGGGCCCTGCGCAGCTGCTGGTGGACCCCGGTCCCTGGACCGGTAAGTCTGTCCCCGGGGACCTCAGAGGCGGGTCTGCCCCGAGAGGCGGCTCTGACACCCTGGATCCCTGTGCCGGGATCCCCGGCTGGCAGGCTCACCCCAGCGGGAGGAGAAGAGGCAGAGGGCTGAGAAGACGGTCTCCCTTTCCGGCCAGAACAGTCCTTCTCGCGTACTGTGGATGAGCGCTGTTAGAAAACAGATTCTCGAGGCTGGAGTCCGTTTTTAAGGTATCATCTCTCACTTACAGCCAAGAATTAAAATCAGATTAAAGTTTCTTATTAAGATAAAAATGATCAATTTCACCTTTTTTTCAAAATTGTCTACTAAAGCTCAGGATTATGGTGATCTAGTCATCTTCACACTGAGGAGTCCGTACCCACGTGCTGAGAATTTCCCAAGGGGTACGTGGGTATGCTCAGTTTTACGGGAATCCGGTTCCAAATCCTCAAGCTCCCTAACTACTCTAAAATCCGTCTGTTTGAGAACACTGTACAGTCTGTTGATTTTCTTTTCCACTCCCATTTCACAATTGCCCATCTCCCGCTTTATAAACTAAAGGTACACTTGGGGCGCCTGGGTGGCGCAGTCGGTTAAGTGTCCGACTTCAGCCAGGTCACGATCTCGCGGTCCGTGAGTTCGAGCCCCGCGTCAGGCTCTGGGCTGATGGCTCGGAGCCTGGAGCCTGTTTCCGATTCTGTGTCTCCCTCTCTCTCTGCCCCTCCCCCGTTCATGCTCTGTCTCTCTCTGTCCCAAAAATAAATAAAAAACGTTGAAAAAAAAAATTAAAAAAAAAAAAAATAAACTAAAGGTACACTCCTTACCCGTCTCGAATCCTGCCATATGATGCGTTGCTTTGGCTTGTGAAGATGTCCTGGGTGCAAAACAAAAGGGTCTGAGGATGCATGGTTCCTGAGGAAGGGGGAAACAGCAAGAGCTTCTAGAAAAAGCACTGAAGCAGGTGTTTTCTTTCAGTGGTTTATAAACTTGTGGCAGAGTTCTGTCATCCATCATCTTTCTCAGTGCTCTGAAATAAAGTGGTTCATAGTGGGCTATGTCATACATAACACATTCACTTGAGTGAAAATTAGAGTCCTACTTTTTCTAACAGAAAATAAGTCTTATTTTTGCTGATTGGTTTGCAGTGAGGACTGGCTTTGTCAATTAGATTATATGGTGGACATTTCTCTTAAATTTTTCATAAGTTCAGGTTTTGTTGGGATACTCCTTAAAGCACACATGCAATATGAAATACATTGGAAATTAAATCATTTACAACTATTAAATCTGTAATTAAATATTTGAGGGGTGCCTGGGTGGCTCAGTCGGTTAAGCATCCAACTCTTGATTTTGGCTCAGGTCACGATCTCTTTTTTGGTGGGATCAAGCCCCATGCTGGGGTGGATCCTGCTTGGGATTTTCTCTACCTCTCTCTTTGCCTGTCCCCCCCTTAAAATAAATAAACATTTGAAAAAATACTTGAGGTATGATTTAAAACTGTTCAGGGGAGGGCGCCTGGGTGGCTCAATCGGTTAAGTGGCTGACTTCAGCTCAGGTCATGATTTCACAGTTTGTGAGTTCGAGTCCTGCGTCAGGCCCTGTGCTGACAGCTCAGAGCCTGGAGCCTGCTTTGGATTCTGTGTCTCCGTTTCTCTCTGCCCCTCCTCAGCTTGCACTCTGTCCCTCTCACAAATAAATAAATGTTAAAAAAGATTTTTTGAAAAAATAAACCTGTTCAGGGGAATACGTTATTTTTTAAAACCTTTGTAGAGACAGTACGTTAACAGAAATATGTCATGACTGTTGCTAGAACGTTGTGAAAAATGCTGGGTCCTAGAGTCAATCTGAGCGGCCCTGCTTTGAATCTTCTCCCGGGGAATATTGGCTTTAGAAGTTGACTTAAAAACCATTTAAGGTTTTTAAATGGTTGGGGTTCCTGGATGGCTCCTGGGGCCTGGATGGCCTCATTTGGTTGAGCGTCTGACTCTTGATTTCAGCTCAGGTCATGATCTCGTGGTTTGAGCCTCACATCAGGCTCTGCGCTGACAGTGCGGAGCCTGCTTGAGATTCTCTCTCTCCCTCTCTGTCTGCCCCTTTCTCTCTCTCTTAAAATAAATAAATAAACTTAAATAAAAAACATTTTGGGGTTTTATCTAGTGTATCTTGTCCTACTTTTCTAAGAAGTTTAAAGTTTTTAAAAAATATAAATTGTTATTTTAATATAAATATACTGTAAATTTAATAATTTTATTTGATATAATTGTACTGGATTTTTATCATATTTTGCATTCATTGAGATAATCATGATTGAAAAAAATTTTTTTTTAACTTTTTTTTTTATTCTGAGAGACAGGGAAAGACAGAGCATGAACAGGGGAGGGGGAGAGAGAGAGGGAGACACAGAATCTGAAGCAGCTCTGAGCTGTCAGCATAGAGCCTGATGTGGGGCTCAAACCCTTAAACAGTGAGATCATGTCCTCAGCCTAAGTTGGACACTTAACTGACTGAGCCACCCAGGTGTCCCATAATTTTTTATCTTTATTTCTGTAATGTCATGATTAACACTGAGGTTTGGATATTGAGTCAACCTTTACATTCCTGGATTAAACCCATTTTAGTTGTGATGTATAACATGTATTTCTCAATTCGATTTACTAGTGCTTTGATTACAATTTTTTGCATTGTGTACACAAGAGAGATTAGCCTGTAGTTTTCTTATAATGTGTTGCAAGGTTTTGGTATCAAGATTATGCTGGCCTCATAAAACAAGTTGGAAAGTATTTGCTCATGTAATGACAGTGTCATTCCTACTTTAGGTATTTGAAAGCTTGGAAGAATTCAGTGACAGATCTAGTTCATCTGGAGTTTTCTTTCTGGAAAGATTTTTAAGTAGGGATTCAGTTTCTTTATTAAATATAAAATTATTCAAATTTTGTATTCTTGTGACAAGTTGAATTTTCCTAGGAATTTTCCCATTTTAATTTTTATAATGTTTATTTTTGAGAGAGAGACAGAGTGCAAGCAGGGGAGGGACAGAGAGAGAGGGAGACACAGAATCTGAAACGGGCTCCAGGCTCTGAACTGTCAGCACAGAGCCTAATGCCAGGCTCGAACTTGGGAATGAGGAGATCATGACCTGAGCTGAAGTCAGACCCTTAACTGACTGGGCCACCCAAGCACCCCAGGAATTTGCCTGTTTAATCTTAGTTTTAAAATTTCTTGGATAGGGATGCCTGGGTGGCTCAGTCAGTTAAGAATCTGACTTCGGCTCGGGTTGTGATCTCATGGTCCGTGAACTTGAGCCCTGCATCAGGCTCTGTGCTGACAGCTCGGAGCCTGGACCCTGCTTTGGATTCTGTGTTTTCCTCTCTCTCTCTGTCCCCTGCCTCTCCATCTATCAAAAATAAATAAACATTAAGAATTTTTTTTTTAAGTTTCTTGGATAAATTTACTCAAAATAATAATTTTCAGTTTAGTCTCTTAAAATTAGTAATTGTGTACATTTTTTTCATTTCTAATATTACTTATTTACATCTTCTCTTTTCTTGATGGGCTTTTAGAGATGTGTCAATCTTGTTAAAGAACCCATGTTTTGTAATGTTGATTTTATCTATTTTCTATTTTATTATTATCTACTCTGAGTCTGTAGTATATTCTTTCATTTACTTTTATCCTTTTTTCCGTCTTTTAAAGTTATATGATTAATTCATTAATTCTTATCTTTTCTAATATACATTTTAAGGCTAATCTTTCAGTTTCTACTTACTACTATGATTACATCCTACATGTTTTGATATGTTGTTTTTTCGTTATTGTTCCTTTTTAAATGTTTTCTAATTTTCTGGGTTTTTTTTCTTCTTTATATTGTGAGTTGTTTAGAGGTATGTTTTAATTTCCAAATGCTTTTTTAAAAAGTCATTATTTAAAAAAATTCTAACTTATTCGTATCATGGCCCAGTATTTAACATATGTGTGTGTGTGTGTGTGTGTGTGTGTGTGTGTATATAAAAGTTTCACATGTTTTAAAAATAATGTTTCTCCTGCAGTTGTGTTGTGTCTGTGTCCAGTAGACCCGGCTTGTTATTTAGATTGTTTAGATTTTGGTCTGCTTCACCTATCTGTTACAGGGAATGTTTTGAGTTACCTGTCTTGATGGGATATTTGCCAATTTTTTCATGTAACTATCAGTTTTTGCCCATTATATACTTTGAGACTAGACTAATTAAGTACATAAAGTGTAGAATTACTATGTTTTCCTGATGAATTGCATCTTTTATGTAATGACAATCATTATTTCTAGTGAGGATTTTTGCCACAACTGGATTTTTCTCCCTCAGTGTGAAATATTTCTGTATTTTAACTGTAGTGTGTAGACCATTTATATTTATTGTAAATACAGATTTGTTTGGATTTACTTCTGTATTTTTCTTTCCTTTTTTTTTTTTAACTTTTAAAATATTTATTTTTCCATGTGTCCTCAGTATCTTAGGGATTAATTCAGTATATTTTCCTGTATCAGTTTTCCCCTGTCCTTGTTTGGATGACATACACTCCATCTCTCTTCGTTCAGTGGTTACCCAATTGAAACTTAAACATATAAGTTATCAAGGTGTAAAGTTAATCACTGTCTTCTCTGCTTCTGTCAAGGATCCTCTCCTGTGACTCCTAGTCTCTATTTGTTGTAATGAGAGACACTCTGATTAGGGTAGCTTGGATCAGGTGTCTCCTGGATCATAACTATTGTAAGGTATAGGGGAGAGGGAGAATTTTAACAGAGATATGGTCACTGGGTTTCTCTCTCTTACCTCCTTTATACCTCCTTCCCCTTTCCTGTACCGTATATTACTGACTTTTATCAGCCATTTTCGGGAGATAACCACCACAGAATTGCAGCAAACCCAAATGTATGTAATTTCATATACTTTCAGTAAGACTTCTCACAAATTCAGAGTGGGAGAAGTCTCTTCCCCTCCCCCTTCTCCTTATTCTCCTCTTCCTTTCTTCCTTCCCCTTCTCCTCTTCCCCACCTACCCCTTCTGTTTTGTATATGTGAATATTTGAAACCTATCCAGATCAAGTCCCACACCTGAACTGGTCCTCTCTCCATGGCTATGCCATTTGAAAAGCCTTGGGTCATTTATGTCTCTTTCCTTGTACTTTTCCTTCTTTTCCATTAGAAAATTGGAATTCCTAGGAAACTGAATGGGTCACCAGTGTTCCACAGTTAGAATGAACTATGCATGCTCTAACAGTTAATGCAGGTTCAGGACCACGGACAGATGTATATGAGCCACCTGTCTGTCTCATCTTTCACCCAAGCGTTTTAGCAGGCCATGGACATTCTTTGGAAGTCACCACTGCTCATCATTCTTTTCATTTCAAGGTGAATTCTTCTCCATTTTTATCAATCATCTTATAGGCAGGTCTTACCTTTTTGAAGTTTTCATCTCATCTGCTTATAAAATACTTATCTTACTATCATCTTTGAGTTAATAAATAATTTAGTGTCCATGAAGAAACTGAGCACTAGACAGGTTAAGAAATTTATCTACCATTAACACAGCTATTCAATTATAGTAAGGTTTGCAATTCAGATTTTTCTGAATGTGAAGACGAGCTCTAAGTTACTTGATATACTTGATTTAAAGCTTGTTGAATGTGTGTTTTAAATTGATTTATATTTATTTAAAAACTTACCCATTTGCCCCATTTTCTGTTGTAATGCTCTCTCCTTTTTCTTTAAAAAAATTTTTTTTTTTAATGTTTATTTTATTTTTGAGACAGAGACAGAGCATGAACGGGAGGGGCAAAGACAGAGGGAGACACAGAATTGGAAGCAGGCTCCAGGCTCTGAGCCATCAGCCCAGAGCCCGACGCGGGGCTCGAACTCACCGTGAGATTGTGACCTGAGCCGAAGTTGGACGCTTAACCGACTGAGCCACCCAGGCGCCCCTGCTCTCTCCTTTTTCTTACTGCATTGCAGGAGCTCTTTGAGTTTTAGGGATGGAAACCCTTTAACAATCAGTTGACAGATATCTTCCCTATTTGTAATTTATTTTTCTTTTAAACTGATTTAGAGTATTTGTAGAGTTATATGATTAAGGAAGGCATTATGTTATTGAATTTATGGGACTCTAAGTCTCAACCTTATAGTATATTTGCTGCTGAAGTGAGCATAGTTTCAGCCTCATAGAACTGATCAAATCAGGTATACTAATATATTCACTAATCTCACTAACTTATAAGAGGCACAGTGGCTGAACTCAAATGCGAGTTTAGCAATTTACAATAAAAAGTAGATCTGTCAAACACTGGAGTCATTTGTGTCAGCCCCACCTGTGCTCCCCCCTTCCCCCCCCACCCCCCCCCGGGAGAAAAATTTTATCAGAAGTTTGCTTAAAGAATGGAAATGGAATAAGGATTGTTATTGTGGTGGATTTAAGTTCTGATAGTCTGTGATAGGAGTGACACGTCAAGCGACTAATATTTTGGTCATTTTTCAGCACCCTGTCTACTGTGTATGTGAGACCACTACCCAGGCTTCTCACCGATATCCTCTCTTAATCAGCGTCTTCCTCCTGGAAACGTTCTTTCTTTAGTTATGGGATTATTTTACCATCAGAACTTGCTCTTAATTAGGAGCAAATATTAAAAAAAATTTACATGTTGTGTATGAATACATGTTTCTTTAAACTATTCAAATAATAGAAGTATAATTAAAATGTATTGAGTCTTTGTATATGCCGATATCATGCTAGGTATTTGATTTTCTTATTGAATTATAAAACCTGTTGAGGGACTCAGATACTTGTACACAGTGTTCCTAGCAGTATTATTTACAAAAATTAAAAAGAGGAAACAACCCAAATGTTCATTAACTGATGAATGGGTGAAAAGAATATTTTATATGTGTATATTTATAAATTACATATATTACAAGTAATATATATGTATATATGTTACAATGTACATTATATATTAATGGAATATGATTCAGCTATAAAAAGGAATGGAAGTCCCAATACATGTAGGGTGGATGATCTTTGAAAACATTATGTTATGTGATACAAGCCAGAAGTAAGCCACATATTGTATTGTATTCCACTTGTATGAGGCAACTAAAACAGGCAGATTTATAGAGAAAGAAAGTAGGTTATGGGTTTCCAGGGGCTGGGGAAAAAGAGGAATGGGGAGTTACTGCTTAATAGTTGCAGAGTTTCTGTTTGGGGTGATGAACAAGTTTTAGAAGTAGGTAGCAGTAATGGTTGCACCACACTGTATGTGTAATTACTGTCACCAGTGTGTGCTCAGAAGTGGTTAAAATGGCATATTTTGTTATATATGTTTACCACAAAATAGAAGTGAAAAAACAAACAACCCAGTCACTTAGGTTCTTATATCTCCATTTTGCCAATGAGGTTTAGAAATGCTAAGTCATTAGTGTGAGACCATGTAGCTAATAAGTGACCAACCCTGGCCTTGATCAAGCCCAGGTCTGTCTGACCTCAGATTCCATATTTTTAATCAAATGGTTCTCTGCTTTTGGTAATAAAAGTGAAAAGCCCTTTTTTCCTGTTTCCTATTTCCATTCTCTTTATTTATTAAAAAATTTTTTTAATGTTTATTTTTGAGAGAGAGAGAGAGAGAGAGAGAGAGAGAGGGAAGGAGAGAAAATGAACACAGATGAGCAGGGGAGGGGCAGAGAGAGGGAGACACAGAATCCAAAGCAGGCTCCAGGCTCTGAACTATTAGCACAGAGCCCGATGCGGGGCTCGAACTCCCCAATCGCTAGATCATGACCTGAGCTGAAGTCAGGTCTCTTAACCAGCTGAGCTACCATTCTCTTTAATAGAAGTTCTCTCTATTAATTGTTTGACCTGTACTGTACCCTTTTAGGCCTTTTTCCTGAGTCCTCTTAAAAATATGTGTACATTTACAGATGTGTACAACATTTCCTTTTTTGTTTAATTAACATACTTGCGATAATTTTCTACATATTGTTCTGTAACTGCTTTTTTCACTGAATAGTATACCCTAGAGATGTTTCCCTGTTAATTCACATAGGTCTACTTCATTCTCTTTACTGACTGCGTGGTCTTTATTACTTAATTTATGGAATAATTTGATACCATTTTCCTGCTTCTTAGATAGTTTCTGGATTCTTGTTCTAACATACCAAAACAGTGTTACAGTACATGTTCGTGTCTCTTTGTGTGTTACTCAGGAGTAGATACCCAGAAGTGGGGCAAATGGAATGCACATTTAAAATACTAAAAGTTATTGCAGTATTTCCTTCTACAGAAGTGGATACCAGTTTAAACTCCCAATAATGGTGTATGAACATCCCTGTTTTCCAAGAACAGGTTATTATCAGTCTTTTTTTCCCTCCTATCTCATGGCCAATAATCGATACTTGTTACTTGAATATATAAACCTCAAATTTACCTTAGGGATATTTTCCATATGGCGTTCTTTTTTTTTTTTTTTTTTTTTTTTAATTACCCATTCATATACTCTGCTCATTTTTCTAATACTAGTCTTTTTCTTATTGGTGTGTAAAAACTACATGTTAATTCTTGTTAAATATTTGTTGCAAATATGTTTTTTCGGTTTTTTAAAATTAACTTTGTTCATGTTAACTTTAACCTTACATAAGGCTTCGGTTTTTATGTAAGCAAATTTGGCACTTTTTTTCTTTTACAGCTTCTGGCCATATGGCTCTGTTTTGCTGAGAAAGTCTTAGACACTTCAAGATTATAGGAATATGCTCCAGTACATTTTCCTATCAGTACTACAGTTTTTACAAACACTTATTTCTTTAATTATAGTATTATTTTTTGAGTTGTATGCAGCATGGATTGATTTCCCCCCCCCCCCCCAAGAGTCTGTCTTTCCCCCACTGACTTGAAATTCCTCTTTGATTTTGCACTAAATTTTCAGATAATTGTGGACCTGTTTCTGAGCTTATTTTTGTTTTGTATGTCCAGGGTTCAGCAATCTATGACACATTGGACAAATCTGGCTCAAATTTCTGGACAAATTTCTTGGAACATAGACCTGCCCATTTGTTTATATATTGTTACTGTTTGCTTTCATGATGCAAGGGCAGAGTTTTGACAAAGCCTAAAATATTTTTGTAGCCTCTACAGAAAGTTTGCCAACCTCTATGTTAATCTGTCTCTTTACCACACTCTTTTCTTTACTACAACTTTATATAATGTTTTGATATCTGATTGGAATAAACCCACACCTATCTACTGTCTGTGATTTAGAAAATTTTGTTGGTTATTTTGCATTTTGCCTTGCAGCTAAACTTTAGAAACAGCTGTTAATCTCAGTCATATATCATATTGGGATTTATTTTAATGCATACTTTAAAAGAGAAAACTTTTCAAAGGGATTAGGTACATTTTACCTATTATTTTGCAGTTTTAAAGTATTTGATTCAATACTCAGTACTAGCCATAGTCCCTGGCCACATGGGGGATGCTTAATAAATGCTTTTTGTATGAATGGTCCAGAATTCTTTGTACTGTATCTTTTGCTTTAGACTGCCTTATTAGCTAGGTGTAGATAATCATTAACAGATATCTGTCACCCCTTAGCTGACAGCATCTGTGTGAATTGCACACATGATGGATGATACAAACCAGGCTGTGTGTTTCTAAAGTGATTAAGGGCCAGGAAACATTCCTAAAACATTAAAATATCATTATAGTATTCCTTTTTTCTCCACAAGCCTTATAGATATTTGATCTAAGTTAATTTAACGTATCTATTTTTGAGAGAGTGCGTGAGTGGGGGAGGGCAGAGGGAGAGAGAAAGAATCTTCAGCTCAACCTGGAGCCTGATGTGGGATCTTGACCTGAGCCGAAATCAAGAGTCAGATGCTCAACCGACTCAGCCCCCCAGGCGCCCATGTTTGATCTAGGTTTTAAGAGACCCCTGGATTCCCAAATTAATTTCATTTTGTAGAATTATATATTCCGTGTATCTCTATGAGTAACTGATTGGAACTGAGTTGGAGATGAGTTGGGATATCATTCACGAATTTAATTATGTCATTCAACACTAAATGTGAATTCTTGGCTGAAGGAGCTATATAGACAAAATCTATTGTTCTAAAAATGAATAAATTAAGTATTAGTAAGAGCAAACTCTCTGATACATTATCTTAACTAACTTTTCTTTCCTAAATTTGCAATGGCCATTTTCAGTTTTACTTCTCTCTTTTTTGAGAAAAATGTTTTAATGTTTATTATTTATTTTTGAGAGAGAAAGACCCAGCTTGAGTAGGGGAAGGGCAGAGAGAGAGGGAGACACAGAATCCGAAGCAGGCTCCAGGCTCTGAGTTGTCAGCATAGAGCCCAACATGAGGCTCAAACCCACGAACTGTGGGGTCATGACCTGAGCCGAAGTCACATGCTTAGCTGCCTGAGCCATGCAGGTGCCCCTAAGTTTTACTTCTATTATTCCTTCCTTGACAACTCCCAAGTCAACATTTTCCTGCTCTTTCTGATCTACTAAAAATGTGCTAGATATTCTGGTTTGAATCCCAATTCCTTCATTTATTTGGCTATTTGAGGACCAGCAAAATTATCAAAAATTAGTTGAAAAATATTTTTAAAAAAGGCTAAGTAAAATAAATTCTCTTGCTTCTGTTTTCTTGTTTCTAAAATGAACTAATGGTGGTACCTAACCTCGTAAGTTGTTGTGAGACAAGTTGGTATGTGCAAAGCCCTTAAACAGAACTTGTTACTTAGTAAGCTTTAGTAAGGAGTTCTCACTTATTCTTTTGTGCTGATTAAAAAGTTATTATTTTGTGGTTTCCAAATATTATTTCCCATATTTTAGCCTGGTGTCTAAGATCCCTTAAGACTGGGGATAGGGTAAGGATTATGCCTATGTTTTTTGTTTTGTTTGTTGTTGTTGTTGTTGTTTTAATTTAAATTCTCCATAGAGGAGAAAAGGAGGAATATAAAATGCTGAGCTTGTTAAATGGAATGAATCTGAACATGATGAATACTATTCAGATGACCTGATTTAGGAGAAGCCAGAAAAGTGCTCCGGACGTGTATAGTTTCAGTTAATAAATGCAGAGATAAAATTGTTGACGAGGGCTGAACTTGACAAAATTTCCCCAGAGTATCAGCTGTCACAGGATAGAATTATATTTTGAATTTGTGTTTAATAATCTGTAACATTTAAGGTGTGCTTATTATTACCTGTAATTACACAGTGGCTTGTAACTCAAGGACATTTGCTGTTAAGCGAGAAGTCACAAGGCAGGTGGTCACAGAGATGGTTCTCTGGCTCAGCAGTGTCCGGGATGAGCTGGTCTTTCCCCACATGGTTGCAAGACAGCTCCTGGAAAAGCGCATCACGACTGTAGCACCCTTCGTAGAAAGAAAGGGAGTGTTTGGGAAAGGGCTTTCTGTGTATTCTTTTTACTCATCGGGGAGAAAACGTTTCTCAGAAGCCCTTAGGCCCTTCGCCTTGGTCGCCAGCAGGTTTCACACAGAGGCCTGACCAGACAAGGGGAAGAGGGGAAAGGGGTGGTGACGGTTGGCATATATCAAGTATAATTTCAGCATCTGGGGCAAACATAAGACCACCACCCCAAAATCTGGAGTCTTGTAGCGAGGAGGAAGGGAAGAGTAGCTGTCTGGAAGGTGACTAGGCCGTTGACCACGATGCCATGATACTCATTTAGTTTACAGTGGCTTATAGAGGAACGGCTTTTAAAGTAGTGAACAGAACAGATCTGTTCCCTTGAATTCATGAGACTTTTTTCCTTATCTTTTTACTTTTAAGGTATGCTGTTGTTGGGATGTCACTTAGGCATTTTCTTATCCTCTGAATGCTTGTCATAAGTCTTAGAACTTAAAGGACCTCCTTTGGATCGTCAGAGTTTTAAAATCTATGTTTTGAGATCCTTGGAAGAAAGTAATTTAGCTTAAAAATGTTTTTTTCTTACAGGTCTGCGTTAGTAGTTCTAGTTCAGGGAAAACGAGAATCTGGGGTCCGGTGACGTAATACACTTCAGATGAAAGATCAAGTAGATAGTAAGTGGCACTAAAGATTCTTTTAATAATATCAGCTAATACTTTTGAATCCTTACATATTCCTGGTACGCATTACAGATCTTCCTCGCCTTATGATGGTGTTACTTCCCATTAAACCCGTCATTATTTGAAAATATCTAACGTCTCACCTACTGAACATCCTAGCTTAGCCTAGCCTACCTGAAACTTGCTCAGAACACTTACCCTCGCCTACAGGTGGGCCAAATCATCTAACACTGAGCCTATAAAAGTGCTGAATATCTCAGGTAACTTAGCGAACACCGTGCTGAAAGTGATAAATGGAATGGTCGTCAGTGTCCTGGCTGTTCACCGTCGCGATTGTGGGGCTGACTAGGAGCCGTGCCTCCTGCCCAGCATCTTGAGACGGGACCGTCTGCGTCTCACTGGCCCGGGAAAGGATCCAGATTCACAATTCCAAGTATGGTTTCTACTGAACGCATATTGCTTTCACACCGTTGTAAAGTTGAAAATTGTTGAGGTAGGCCATCTTAAGCTGGACATCCTCCGTGCTTAGCACCGGTTCCTTAGCACCGAGGATTACGAGGTATCGGTGCCTGTACCGGTGCCTCAACTCCCCTTTCGCAGTCTCACAGGTCAGGTAGTCAGGGTCCATCAGACTAACTCCTCAGGGCTTTGATGCCAAGGCCTACGCTTTTAACCGTTAACAATTAAGCATTCTCTTGTGTAAATGAAATTCTTCCTTTAACCTTTCTGTGTAAGAAAGTGATTTAGTGAGAATCACTAAAAATCTATAGAATAAAGTAGCTCCTTTGCTACTCTCAGTCACTCGTTGTTATTAAAGTCACATTTATTTATTGTAGGGATGGGAAAGTGTTAGTGTTTAGGTGAGATGTTTTTAAGTCTGTGCAGCATAACTCTGTCATTTGAACACCATTTCTTAAGTTCCTTGTTCTTCTGCTGTGTCGTGGGAAATAGAATTTACTGATGCTGGGAACGTGTTAGGTGACATTCTCAGGATATCCTGTGGCTTAAAAGGCTATTTTTTTTTTTTTTTTTCTTAACCAGGTAATACTTTCTGTGATGAGATATAATTTGGCTTAAATTTATACTTGATAGTAAGTTTTGAAATGCATGTGCACACTCAGTACCCTTTAGGACATGTTTCTTAATCTAAGTTTATGACGTATCTAGTAGTCTTTTGTAGGAGATTTAAAATGTGAAGTGTGTGTGTGTGTGTGTGTGTGTGTGTGTGTGTGTGTGTGTGTGTGTGTGTGTTTTCCCTTGGGAGGAGTTCTTAGTCGTCTACCTTATGCCTGAGGAGGTCCTCCCAACCCACCATTCCCTCCCCCGTTTTGGAGTTACTGGTTTAGATGATTGGTTTTTCTTTTTACATAGAGCGTGAGGGGTGCATGGGTGGCTCATTCGGTTGAGCATCCAACTCTTGATCTCAGCTCAGGTCTTGATCTCAGGGTCAGGGGTTCAGGCCCGTGTTGGGCTCCACCCTGGCGTGGAGTGTAATAAAGAAACACTAAACTTAGATACGGAGAGTGAGTTGGTGACTTAAATTATCTGATGTGCTCACGTTATGAATTATCATTAAATTTCAGTGACTGTACTTTTTTTTTCTTTTTTTTTAATGGTTATTTTTGAGAGAGAGAGAGAGAGAGAGCAAGCAGGAGAGGGGCAGAGAGAGGGAGACAACAGAATCTGAAGCAGGCTCCAGGCTCCGAGCTGTCAGCACAGAGCCCGATGTGGGGCTCGAACCCACGAGATTGTAACCTGACCCGAAGTCGGATGCTTAACCCACTGAGCCACCCCTCAGTGACCATACTTTAAATTTCTCGAGATTTTCTTTGGTTCATTTTCACACTTTGTTTTCATTATTTGTATGAAATTTATATTATTTCACTATTTATATCTCTCTAATCATTGCTACCCACTTTATGGTGTTTTCAGATTGTACTCTTGAGTTCTTGGGTACTAAGCTGTTTGTTTTGATTGCCAACTTTCCATTGTGGTAGATACTTCCTCATCGGGTTTAAAGTTGTATATTGTGGGCTTGCTTTTGATTGGGGTAGATTCTTAAAGGTTGAGCTCTCTTCCCCTGAGTGCTTCTCCTCTGTAGGGTAGGGACTAGATTTAATATTAATTTCTTGGCTAAGGATTCTTCTACCACACAAGCAGCATAGGTTCAGACTCCTAACTCATACCTGCTCTCCCTTTGCACCCCCAGCCCCTCCCTGAGTTGCCTTACCTGGTCCAAGAGTCAGAATTTTTGTTATTTTCTTACATGGAGAAAGGCCCTGGGCTCCTTAATCAGGGGTTTCGACCCTGGTCCTCTGCCTCTCCGAGGTCACCAGCAATAACTCATGTTTCCTTGTCTGTCTATTAGGGCCTGTGTCCAGGACTAGTAATCCCTTAAGCTTTCACAGCATTTATTCCTGCGTTTAAAATTTGATTGGCGGGGTGCCTGGGTGGCTCAGTCGGTTGAGCGTCCAACTTCAGCTCAGGTCACGATCTCACAGTCCGTGAGTTCGAGCCCTGCGTCGGGCTCTGGGCTGATGGCTCAGAGCCTGGAGCCTGCTTCTGATTCTGTGTCTCCCTCTCTCTCTGCCCCTCCCCCGTTCATGCTCTGTCTCTCTCTGTCTCAAAAATAAATAAAATGTAAAAAAAATAAAATAAAATAAATAAAAAAAATAAAAATAAAATTTGATTGGCATTCTCTCTGTAATTCTGGCTCTTGGGAATTTCCCCTTCTCTCTTTCTCTCTATCTTTTCTCTTAAAATTTCTAATTGTTGTCTATTTTACTCAACATTTCAGTGTTCTGTGTGTTTGTTCTGGGGTTGTATGTGTGTGTGAATCTGTGTTACTTTTGCTTACTGTGTTGCCAAAACCATATGGACTATGTTGTAACTTCTTTCAATAACTCAATTATTAAAAATTAAAAAAACCACGCTGTCAAAGATACTATTTTAAGTGCCTAAAAGGGAGTAGGAAGCAGTTTATACCTGCTCTCAATATTTGTGGTTGCCAGAGATGAGACATCTCAGACACATGCCACATGTAACTTTTTTCTTTGTAGGTTACAAGTGATTACCATAGAGTCCCATTCTAGTTCATAATATTTAACTGTGTATTAATTTTGAAGTACCCAGTATATTTTATTTGAGAATCTGCACACAGAGCTTGCTACAACCGGTGAAAGCTTTCACGTGGCCTCATATTTGTCTTCGTCCCCCCCCCCCCCCCCCCCGCATGGACGATGATTTCTTCCTGCCCCCGGCGGTGGTCCCTGCCTCTGCGACTCCACTGCACGTGGAAGGGCAGGCCGTGGACAGGATAAGGGAGAGAAAGATGGAGAAGCTGGAGAGGAAAGGGAGGAAGCAGGCAGCACGGGTGACCGGAAGGTTGAAACCTTTTGCTCCAGTGCTCCCCGTTCTCTCCCCGGCCTCTCTCTGCCCCAGGCTCTGCCTTTATTCCCCAGCGGCTCACCTGTACCTCCCTTCTCCACACTCCTTTTCTGTTGGAATCTCTCACTTTGTCCCTTTGTCATCCCCCGGTAGTTGTCAGCAGTAGGCTCATAGCCCGTGCTCCTGTCCCCAGGCCTGGACAGCAGTGCCGAGGAGGAGGGAGGCTGGCGTGAAGGAGCCTCCGTGTTCAAATCTTGGGCAACATTCAGCAGCAGAGACGGTGCATCTCACGAGGTGTACGGGGCATTTCCTACTGGCAACTTGAGTTCTTTCTCTTTTAGAACAGTGTATTCATTTGTCCATTTAGTCAACAGTGTGTAAGTGAATGAGCCACGTAGTATGCTGGGGGCTCAGGTGGAAATACGCTTTTGTCTTTCCTGTTTCAAAGGGATCTTTAGTTTTGTTTTTTTTTTAATTTAGAATTATGTTATATTTGACTCTTGTAATTTCAGCATCTGTTTATTTCAAAACTTTCGGAAAGAAAGAGGCAGCATGGTATATTAGAAAGGCTTTGGAGCCTGACACATCAGAGTTTGAATCCTGTTTCTGCCACCGACTAGCAGGATGATCTTAGCAATTTGTCTGAGCTTTCTGAACCTGTCCCTCCACCCCCGGAAAATGGGAATAATAGTTATTCTGAATGATAACGAAAGTGAACGAGAATGTAGAGACAAGTGCGTATAGCATAGTATTTGGCCTCGACAGGTCCCGGTGAAATGTACCTGCCAAATCATTTATCATCACACAGAGTTTGTCCTTAGCACTAAATCGTTTTCTTGTCCAGAAGTACTTTAAAAAATGGGGTACATTCAGACGACAGTGAAGGGATTTTTTTTGAACATCGAATTCTTGAAATTGGGGCAGGTTTTCAGAATGATGCGTAAAACAATTACTTCCACGTTGGTGTGTCCTTCTCGGGCCAGCTGTGACACAGCGGTGCCGTGACTTACAGGCCTCGGAATCAGTGGGGGTTAATAACATGTACCGTAGGGAGGTTTGTGATAAATTAGATGTTAGACTGGATGCTAACTCGGACTAGCTGTGAGCGGAAACACAGGTTCTGTACCATCACATTCAGGGATGTTCAAGGAACTCAAGTCAGAGATGCAGCCAGCGTGCAGGAAGCCGCCGGAACCTGAATACGGGACAGATGTCACAGCTGTCCTCATCTTCGCTGCTCCTCGTGCATGCACTGTGCTTTTTTTTTTTTTTTCTCTTTCTGCCTTTTTCCGGTGATTTTCTCCTTTGCTTTCGGCCACGTGGTGGGCTGCTTAGCGCAGTTCCTGCTGCGTGTATGTGCTGCCGCTTCCAACCATCTGCAGAGACGAGCGCTTTCTGAGCCGCGGCTTTCAGCTGTTTGCCCTACGGCTGTGGTCAGTACCCCACTCCGGCGCACGTCGCTGAGGCTGCACCGTCTACACTTGACCTTCCCCTGAGGAGCAGGGGAGGGTTTTCAGAGCAGGGGAGGGAGGCAGCGTGGCACATGTCTCCAAGAGAATGTGCCAGAAGTGACAACTCCGAACTGTATGGCGTTAAACAGTCAAGCTGTTGCTGTCGTCAGATGGCGTAGTCGCTGGGGAGACGTCGCTGAACGTCATGCACTCAGTGTAGATGTGTCTGTTGTCTAGAAGCACAACAGTTGAATTCTGTGGCCCTGGTTTTTGTCAGAGGCAGTAATATAGTCGTATTAAATCTTTCTCAGTTATTGTAATGAATATAAAGGGTTTTTTTTTTGTAATTTGTCATATATACAAAATGATTTTAACCACACTGAGTGTCTCGAATGGCCTTGTGGTGGATAGAATTCATGACTTTTTAAAAAATTGTTATTTATTTTTGAGAGAGAGAGAGCATGAGCAGGGGAGGGCAGAGAGAGAGGGGGACACAGAATCCGAAGCAGGTTCCAGCCTCTGAGATGTCAGCACAGAGCCCCACGTGGGGCTTGAACTCGTGAACCGTGAGATCGTAACCCGAACTGAAGTCAGATGCTCAACCGACTGAGCCCCTCAGGCTACCCCTTCATGACTTTTTTCATACTTTTGTTAAATATAGCTAATGAAATTTTGGCACTAAGTTGCATGTATAATCAACTTTTTTCAAACGCAACATAGAAATAAATATTCAAGGAATTGAAATTGTGAATTGTCTGGTTCTATGTCATAATTTCAGTGAATTTGTGAACTCTCAGCTCTAATGTGGTGGGGAATCTTTTAAACCGTCCCAGACATTATGAATGGTGTGAGAGGTAACTACATACCTCTCCAGAGATATTTAATAGTTCTTGTTCCTTGGTCATTTCTACCACAAATTAGAATAATCAGAGATGTAATTTGCCTCAAGTGTCAGCTGTCAGCACCCTGTTTCTGGACTTCTGATTTAGCCTTGGGAGGAAGTAAATTATGTGTGAATGATAACCTTTGTTTTGTGATCTTGTTATATAGTAGAAATCACAGCTCCTTTTAAGTGTTGGAGATGGCGTTATAATGTTTTTAGGCTCCCATTTTCAGCTCTGATAGGGCCTGTGTATATCAACCCACCTTGTCAACTTTTTCTTTTTTTTGGAAGAAACCTTAAAGCTTAAAGGAAGCTTTATTGACATTTAATTCATACCAAACAATTCACTCATTCGAAGTGTATACTTCGGTGGTTTTTGTCATATTATCTTACTAATTTTTAACATTGTGGTAAAGTATATAAAGTTTGCTATTTTAACCATTTTTAAGTGTACAATTCATTAATTGCATTCACTTCATAATGTCGTACAACCATCACGACTATTTATGTCCCAAACTTTTTCATCATCCCAAAGAGAAATTCTGTAATCATTAAGCAATTAACCCCCCCTTTTCTCCCCTCTCTCAGCCCCTGGTAACTTCTGATCTGCTTTCTGTCTGTGAATTTGCCTATTCTAGATGTTTCATATAAGTTGAAGCAAACAATATTTCTCTTTATGTCTGGCTTATTTCGCTTCGCATAATGTCTTCAAGATTCATCAGTGTTGGAGCCTGTATCAGTTTCATTTCTTTTTAACGTTGAATAATTTATCATTGTATGTATATACCATGTTTTGTTTATCCTTTTATCTATTGACGGACATTTGGGTTGTTTCTACCTCTTGGCTATCGCGAATAATGTTGATGAACCTTGGTGTGCAAGGATCTGCTTGAATCCCTCCTTTAAATTCCTTTGTGTGTATGTCTAGGGATGGGATTGCTGGCTCATAAGGTAAATGTTTGTTTAGCTTTTTGAGGACCTGCCAAACTCTTGGCTAAAGCAGCTGTCCTCTCTGCATTCCCACGGGCAATCAATGTATGGGGCTCCGCTTTCTCTACGTCCTTGCCAGTGCTTGTTTATTAGTACTGTTTTTTACGATAGCCATCCCGGAGGGCGTGTCGTGGTGTCTTGTGATTTTGGTTTGCGGTTCCCTAATTCTGGTGATGTTTAGCATCTTTTCATGTGCTTATTGGCTCTTTGTATATCTGTGGAGAAATACTTATTCAAACTTTCACCCAATTTTTGATAGAGTTTTTTTTTTTTTTTTGTTATTGAGTTACAGGAATTCTTTACATGTTTTACATTAATCCCTTATCAGATATATGATTTGCAACTATTTTTCCTCATTATGAGTTGTCTTTTCTCTATCTTGGTAGTGTACTTTGACGTACAAAAGTTTTTGACTTTGATGAAGCCCAATTTACCTCTTTTTTCCTTTTATTGACTGTGCCTTTTGGGTCATATCCAAAAAATCATTTTGTGTCCTGTCTAAAAAAATCACGGAAGTTTCTCCCTGTGTTTTCTTGTAAGAGTTTTATGGTTTTAGCTTGGACGTTTAGGTCTTTGATGCATTTCAAGTGAATTAAAAGTAACTGCGATCCACGTTCACTCCTCTGTATATGGACATCTAGTTTTCCCAGCACCATGTGTTGAGAAGACTGTCCTGTCCTCAGTGAATGGTCTTGGCAACTCTGTCACAATCAGGTGACCATATATGTGAGGGTTTAGCGGGATCCGTGTCAGTTACATCCTTTGGCTTTAGTCTTTGTTAAAGGTGAACAGATCGGAGTTTATAGCGATGTCGGTCAGATGAGTTGCAATCAGAAGGACACGTGAGAGGCCCCCAGGTATATATTGTAGCTAAGGTAGGGTCATGAGGACAAATAGAATAGTGAGAAGCTCGTGAGCCACGCTTCTTGGTACTATGTGAATAGAACACGGTTCTGAACTAAGTAATCATCGGTAAGATGATTGTTTTACTTAAGGGATCAGGTTGCTTCATTATGTATGTAGTAGGTTGAAGGGCCTGTAATCAACCAGTCATTTACTCTTCTCAGGAACATGTCTTCAGGGAACTTTGTTTTGGTGAATAATGACTAGTAATGATTTATTTTATTCCTAAAGTTGTTCACAGTTCATTTTTTCATGACCAATTGTTTTCATCTAACTCGATCACTAAAATTAAAATAAAGGCATATCAATAGGTTTAATGAAAGACATCATAGTTTCTCAGATTGGAAAGAATATCAAGTTGTGAAAAACTTCTGGCCAAACAAGTCCATTTTTGAGCTAACCGTTTTCATTAAAATGAATACTGTTTTATTCACATTATACAAAACTTAAAATTTCTTACTAAAAATTTTTCCTGTGTACATATATATAAAAGAGTTTATAAAACTTTCTGTGCAATTCAAAAAATGATAATAAGAGGAACATCTCTCTGTCCTTTGATCCAGCTTAAGAAATGGGATATGAACAGGATCTTGGAAACACTCCTATGCGTCAATGTATTTCTCTCTTTTTTTTCCAGAATAAATCACCATCATGAAATTCCTTGCTTTTTTATAGATTTATCACTTGTATAAGTTCCTGTAGAATATTTCTTTTTGCCTGTTTTTGAAGTTTATGTAAAGGAAATCCTACTGTATGTTTTCTGTGACTTCTTTCCCAAGTAGTGTGTTTTTGAGATTTATCTGCATTGCTTATGTTAACCTTAAAAATAAAAGTTATTTTGCTTGCAAAAATGTTTCTTCAGGGGGCGCTTGGGTGGCTCAGTCGGAAGCGTCCGACTTTCGCCCAGGTCGTGATCTCACGGTTCATGAGTTCAAGCCCCGTGTCACGCTCTGTGCTGACAGCTCAGAGCCTGAAGACTGCTTCAGATTCTGTCTCCCTCTCTCTCTGCCCCTCCCTAACTCACGCTCACTCTGTGTCAAAAATAAATAAACTTAAAAAAAATGGTTTATTCAGGAATAGTAGAGAATTGCCATTCAGGATATGCAAACTATAGTCAAACTATAGGCAAGTCCAACAAACTGAGGAGAAGCACATTATTTTATAGATAAGGAGGAGGAAATTAGGAGGGAGTTGTTTTGAACAAAAGTCCATTTGGAGAAAAGCAAGAGTTCAGGGTGGTGGTTTCTCACTGGCTGAGCTGCAGGCGTGATCATTTCTTGTAGGAGACGCTGTGCTGGCTCATCTTTCCCTGGATCTTTTCTTGTTAACGATTTTTGTTTTGGGGCCTGTGGTTGACATTCAGTGATACAGCTCCCCCTTCCTGCCTCCCCTTCTGCATCCAGAATCCACTCTAGTGATGTTTCCTTTTATTAATTTTCACACTTAAAATAGCTATGGTTTATTTATTTTCATGTCCTTATATTACTTGATTGCATGAATGAACCACAATTTATTTATCTTCATGTAGATGGACGTTTGTTTCCAGGTTTTCATTATTAGGATAATGCTGTATAGTACTGTCTTTCAGTTCCCATATGCAAGTTTCTTTAGGTGCTGTATGTATCGAAGAAGGAATCTCTGGATAGGATATGCACATGATCAATTGAAATAGCTAAATGGGAAACTTAAAGTGGTTATATTCATTTACATTCCCACTAGCAGTGGACAAGATATTATTCCTCCCAACACTTGGTTTTATTGACTTTAATTTTTGCCAGATGTCTGAAATTGTCATTGTGGTTTTAGGTATATTTGTTTGATTACTAATGAGCTGTCTATCTTTTCATATGTTGTGGGCCATTGTGTTTTCTTCTCTATGAAACACACAATTTTTCAATTGGTTTATTTGTTTTAAGTGGATTGGTAGGAGATCGGTATGTATTCTGAGTACCAATCCATTTTCATTTATATGTGTCACAGTTAATTACTCCTACTTAGTGTCTTTTATGGTGACTTCTGATGAAAAAAATTCTTAATTTTACATGGTCAAATTTTTAGATAATTATTTTTTAGATAAACTATACTGACCTTGATTTAAAAATTCTTCTGTAACCCAGAGTCATAGAGTCTTGTATATTGCCTTTAAACAACCTGGAATGACTTTACTTTGTGTATCGTGTGACATGCTATTCCAGTGGCATTCCTTTCCCGAAAATGACCATTGTCCCGAAGTCATGTGTTAAAATAGTCCATTCTTTTCCCACCATTGTATTGTGTCAGTACTATTATAAATCATGTCCATACGTGTGTGAGTTGCTTCTGGGCTCTCTGTTTGTTTGGTCTTTTTGTCCATCTTCTTGGCACACATACTATTTTAATTACCATAGTTTTTTAATAGTGCAAGTCTTTTTTCTTTTTCTATTGTTTTTATTTTTTGTCAAAAGTGTCTTGATTATTCTTGTTTTTTTGTTCATCCTTGTAAATTTTATTTTTAACTTTTTTAGTGTTTATTTATTTTTGAGAGAGAGAGAGAGAGAGACAGACAGACAGACAGCGTGAATGGGGGAGGGGCAGAGAGAGAGAGGGATAGAATCGGAACCAGGCTCCAGGCTCCCAGCTGTCAGCACAGACCCCAATGTGGGGCTTGAACCCACAAACTGTAAGATCATGACCTGAGCCAAAGTTGGGCGCTCCACTGAGTGAGGCACTCAGGCACCCCTTTAAAAAGCTTTTTAAGTGTTTATTTTTGAGAGAGAGAGAGAGAGAGAGAGAAAGAGAAAGAAAGCGAGCGAGCACATGTGAGTGTGAGAAGGGGAGGGGCAGAGGGAGAGGGAGACACAGAATCTGAAGCAGGTCCTTGTAAATTTTAGAATTAGCTTGTCAAGTTCATGAAAACCCTGGTTGGGATTTTCATTGTAATTACATTAAATTGCAGATCTGTGTGTGGGAGAATTGACGTTTTAATGAACTAATGCCTTCCTATCCAAGTACTTTTTATTTGGGTCTTTAACATCTTTCAGTAAACGTTTGTAGTGTATTAAGGACAGATACAATTTTTGATAGATTTATTGATAGGTACTTTCAAAAGTCCCATCATAAATATGTTTCTGGATGATTTTCCAAAAATTTTTCTGATATATAGGAGTGAAATTGACTTTTGCATACTATTTATGTCCAGCAACTTGACTCAGTTATTGCATTCATGATGTGTGTTGATTTTTTTTGTGGGTTTTTAATTTTCTCTCCGTGCTATACCTTTCATCTCCACGACTTTTTTGTTTTATTACTGGTGGTTTGTACTCTTAATCTCCTTCACCTGTTTTGCCCATCCTCCCACCCACCTCCCCTCTGGCAACCATGGGTTGGTTCTCTGTAATTAAGAGTCTGAGTTTTGTTTGGTGGGGGGAAATATATGTGAAATAATTTACTTGCATTTAGAGTGGAAAACTCACTTTAAAATGTTATGGATCATTTCATTATTTCAGTTTGAAGCATATTTTTGTGGAAGATGAATTTTAATACATAAATTTCCTCAAAATCGTTTGGAGTATAGTTGACACACAATGTTACATTAGTTTCAGGTGTACAACGTAGTGTTTCCACTTCTGTTTGTGTGATGCTGTGTTCACCACAAGTGTAACTGTCGTCTGTCACCATCCGATGCGATACAAGATCATTGACTGTATTGGCTACGCTGTGCCTTTTATTCCCGTGACTTACTGATTCCATGACTGTAAGCCTGTTTCCACTCCCACTCTCACCATCTCCCCCCCCCCCCTTCCCCACGGCAACCATCAGTTTGTTCTCTGTTTACAGGTCTGATTATGCTTTTTGTTTGTTTATTCATTTGTTTTGTGTTTTTAGAATCCACGTATAGGTGAAACCATATGGCATTCGGCTTTCAGTCTGACTTACTTCACCTGGCATAATGCCCTCTAGGTCCAAACATGCTATTACAAATGGCAAGACCTCATCCATTTTTTTTTTTTTAATTTTTTTTTCAACATTTATTTATTTTTGGGACAGAGAGAGACAGAGCATGAACGGGGGAGGGGCAGAGAGAGAGGGAGACACAGAATCGGAAACAGGCTCCAGGCTCTGAGCCATCAGCCCAGAGCCTGACGCAGGGCTCGAACTCACGGACCGTGAGATCGTGACCTGGCTGAAGTCGGACGCCCAACCGATTGCGCCACCCAGGCGCCCCAAGACCTCATCCATTTTATGGCCGTGTAATCAGCCACTTATGGCCGAGTTGCTTCCGTATCTTGCCTGTTGCAAATAATGCCACAATAAACGTTACATGTCTTTTTGAATTAGTGTTTTTAATTTTCTGTGGATAAATAGTAATGGAATTACTGGATCATGTATTATTTCTATTTTTAGTTTTTTGAGGTACCTCTATTTTCCATCGTTGTTGCACTAATGAATATTCCTCATCAATATTTGTTATTTCTCTTTTTTTTTTTTTTTTTTTTTTTGAGAGAGAAAGCATGAGCAGGGGAGGGGCAGAGGGAGAGGGTGAGAGAGAATCTCAAACAGGCTCCACGCCCAGCTTGGCGCCCGATGTGGGGCTCGATCTCACAAACCATCTGCGCATAGTAACAGCTTGCTTTCTTCCTTTTCTTACATCTGTTATTTCTTTTCTTGCCGCACTGACTTGTATCATTATTAAAATGCTAAGTAGAACTGATAATAACAATTATTTTAATAGAATGCATCCTTATTTGCCTCCTGATTTTAAAGAGAATGTTTTTAACATTTTACCTTGTAAGTGTTTTGTTTGCTGTTCTGCAGTGCTGCTGTTGTCGCTATCAGTTATCAGGCCATGGAAGTTTCCTTTTGTTTCTCATTTGTTAAAAGTGTAGTTTTTAAAAGTGGCAAGAATGGTTGTATAATTTTATTGAACAGGGTTTGTATTATAAATATATTTATTAAGGTATTGATATTTTCTTCAGTCTGTGTATATGGTGAGTTATGTTAATCAGTTTTCTAATATTAAAACAACTTTGTATTCTTGGGATAAACTCAATTTGGTTATGTTATTTTATTTATATATTGATTAGCTTGATAATTGGTAAGTTTTTTTACATCTGTATTCATGAACAAACTTACCTGTATTTTTGGTATGAGATTAGGATGAAATGATAGCTTTCTCAGTTTATTCTTTGGAAAGTTTGTTTTAATATGGGAATTACCACTTTCTTAGTGTGTATAGTTGAACTTGCAGGTAAAGCTGTTCAGGATTGTAATTTTCTTTGTGGAAGATTTTTTACATTACTGATTCAACTTATTTATTGGCGAGTTCCTATTTTCAGTTTTGAAAAAAAATCAGTTACTCTTTCTAGGAATTTGTTCACGGCTACATTTTTGAATTTATTGGCATAAGCTTTTAATGATACTCTTTTACTACCCATTTAATCTCAGCAGCATCTGGAGTTTTGTCCAGTTTCTCATTCCTAATAGTGACTTTTCAGTTGTTTTTATTGTTTTTCTTCAGTGAACCATCCTTTGGTCTTGTTGAACTTACCTATTATATGGTTATTTTAAAATTAATTGATTTTATTTATTTTGCTTTCCTACATTCTTGTTTTCTTATACTTTGAGTTTATTCTTTTGGTCTAATATTTTGTGTTGTCTGCTTAACACCTTAATTTTTAAGCTTTCCTTCTTTACCAGTATAAATGTTGAGAGCTTTTCCCCCACGTGGTATATACTGGTTTAGGTTGTGTTCTGGAACTTTTGACGTATAGTATTTTGTTACTATATAGTTCTTAATATTTTCTGATTATTTTATTAATTTTTCTTCAAAATTGTTTTTGGATATCAGAGTTTATGGTTTTTCCTGGGAATCTTTCTGCTATTGATTTCTTTTTTTAAAATTGTTTATTTATTTTGAGAGTGAGCACAGTGGGGGAGGGGCAGAGAGAGAGAGAGAGACAGAGAATCCCAGGAAGTCTCTGTGCTGTCGTTGCAGAGCCTGACAGGGGTCTCGATCTCACAAACCGTGAGATCATGACCTGAGCCAAAATCAAGAGTTGGATGCTTGACTGACTGAGACACCCAGGCGCCCCTCTGTTACCGATTTCTAATTGCACTGTACTCCTGTAATTTGGTTTTTATGTTCCCAATACTTTGAAGTTCTTTGGAGGTGGTTTTATGTCTTGGCATATTATCAAAATTTGTAGCAGTTTTATGTGTTTTAAAATGATATTCTCCAACTCCTCAGTGGTGTATTATAGACAAGGTGCTCAGGTTTTTTGTTTCTTTTTTGTTTTTGCTTTTGTTTTGGTCTGCTTGAGCTGTCAATTACTGAGAGAGTTACAGTAAAATATATGAAGGTGAGTTTGTTTCTTTTATATCTGTCAGTTTGGCTTTACCTATTTTGAGCTTATGTTGCTGGCCTGTACATGTTTAGAATCATTATGTCCTGGTTAGTTCAACATTTTTGTTTAAGCAGTATGTATGCCTCTTTTTAATCTCTATTCTACTCATGCCTTTCCCCCCAATATCTCTTTTTTCAATTATTAATATGCCTTAGTTTTTTGGTGGTGGGAGGGGTTAATATTACCCTCTACTTTTTCTGAAACTTTGCATAAATTTGGGGGAGAACCCACTAAAACAAGAAAAAACGCCACAGAATTTTAGAGAGCACTGGCAAATCTAAATATTATCTACTTGGAAGTATAATTGTAAAATGTGCAAACTTCCAGCAGTATTGGTAAGGGAAAACAATGAAAATAGATCCAAATATACAAAATTAGCACCTAAAGAGGGATCAAACCTATCTTATAGATTTTTTTAAACAAAAGAATCTTATTTCACTTTACTCCAATGAATTTAAAAATTTCAGCGTAATGTATAAATTTGTAGAAAAGTGTAATTAACACAGTTGTTGTAGGAAGAAATCAAAAACATGAAATGGGCAATAATGTGAAAGAAGTTAATTATCAAAAGTCCATGAAAGGATGTTTTCACTAGCACATGTTTTCAGACCTTATAATCAGTCTCTGCTTTCTTCCTCTAAAAGTTGTGTAGTTTTGTTTTTCACCTTGAGCTCTTTAAACGACCTGAATTTTGTTTAGAGAGTAAGCAAGGAGAGAAAGCTACTCAACTTATTTAATGAGGTTGATTTGTCATTGGTCCTAAAGCAGATGAAGACAGTATAGAAAAAAGGTCATTGTAGACCAACATTATTTATGAACACAGATGTAAAATTTTGAAATAGAGTCAAAGCAAAGCAATGTCAGGAGTTTATTAACTAAATACACCCAAGTATGGTTTGTCTCAAGGCATATAAAGATGGTTCAACTTCTAAAGTCTTTTTAAGTAATAGGCCAAATTAAAAGAATGAAATAGAAACCCAGATCTTCATGGAGATTGTAATTAACAGTCCCACCAGCCCTGTATAAGAATACCTGTTATTCACACACCTGCAAACACTTGGTGGTTTCCGGGTTTTTATTTTCGGCACATTTGGTAGGTAAGTAATAGAATATTTCTAGTATGTTTATTTGCATTTCTGTGATTTCTTGTGAGTACCATTTTCTGTTTATTAGCCATTTGTAATCACAGTGAAAAATTTAAATGGAAAAGTAACACTGCATAATTTGTTTACTTGAGGACAGGGACTACTTATCTTTTGTATCTCTCACATCTTATAAAGTGGCTGGCATACAGCAGGTATTAGAAGATACTTCTTGAGTGATGAGTAACTGATTAGTAAAGCTAGGAGCCTCCCGAAGAAATCTGTGACTTAACTCATTTTTGAATGCTTTTAAAAATAGAACAGTTTTGCAGTGTCAAAGACATGAGATTTTTACTAGCAGATTCCAGGATGTAAAGAATAGATAGGACTGTTTTTTAAATTTCTTTCAATGCTGTAGGTTCCCACAAAACTTGGATAATGGACAAAACCTATCATCCTAATTACACATGACTGTAGCGTATTCATTTGCTTGGTGCTTTCCGGATATGTGCTACTGCACGGAAAACGTAGCATTACTTCTTGTTTGCATACTGTTTTGTACCTTTGGTATAAAAGATCATTTTAGCAGCCCTTTGCTTTCCGAAATTATATTTCATTTACTCTAGTTTTAAAACAATAGTTTCTTTTCCTGCTTTGCAATACCGTCTCAGAGGTTTGAAAGAGCTATGTCTTTGACCTTTTAGATAAGATGTTACCCAATAGGAGGTGTACATGGAATTATTCTCGAAGAACTGAGCTAGATTGCAAATAACTGTAGTGGTCTGTGATGAAATGCTGTTTTTGGATTTAGGGTCAATAATGGGACAAGGATACAGAGCATATACTTTATTTGGGCTCAGGTTATTTGGAAGTCTTGAGGTGGGGAGACATACAAGGAAGTAGAAGATGTGTTTGAACAACCGTGGAGTGTTATGTTGTAGGCGGCCGTGTGGTGTTTTAGCTGTAGCTGGCAACTAGACTAGCACTGGCCTCATATTGCCTGGCTCCACATCTTTATTTTCATTTCTCTATTCCATACCTACCCTCTTACCCAGGTATTTCTGAAATGCTGGTATAGAAGCTGGGAAAGGGCGGGGGGGGGGGGGGCGGGACACCAGTGTCAGATTCCTGCTAGACTGATGGATAGATAGATCACTACTCTTCCCTCCTACACCTTTGCAAATAGTTTGTTTGTCAGTAAAATTCCCTCAATTTATGATCTATTTTTTTCCTTCTGTGACCCTGACTGGTGCACAGTGGCCACAGTCTCAACCATTTGTCCAGTCCAGTTTGTTCACAACCAGGACGCCTGAGTCATTTTATCAAGGTGCTCACTTCGCGTGGCAGCGTGGTTTTGGGTCTTGTCTTTCCAGGGTGAGATTTCCCATACCTTCGTTCGGAGTTGTTGTTCCTTTGACCGTCATCTTCTCCGCTGTGTGGGTTCCAAATGCACAGCAATCTCCATTTCCTTTCCTTTTTCTCTAAAGGTAAAAGACTGACACAGAAATCTCTACTAGACTGAGATGTGCGGTGTGGAATGGGCTTCTTTTCTAAATTACTTAGTAGGGCCAAATACCTTCAGAACAAATCAAATTTTAAGGACTGACGGCTCTATTTCAGTCTCCTACAGCTCGAATAAATATGACCCTTGCTCCGTGGAATAGAACTGTACCCATGTATGATGACCTTTTGTTTTAATTATCACAAATGTTTTACTTGGTATTTCTTTTAATGTTTATTTAGTTATTTTGAGAGAGTCCACACACGTGAGCAGGGGAGGCACAGAGAGAAGGGGAGAGAGAGAATCCCAAGCAAACGCTGCACTGACTGCGTAGAACCCCATGTGGGGCTCGATCTCATAAGCCATGAGATCATGACCTGAGCCGAAATCAAGAGTCAGACTGAGCCACCCAGGTGCCCCATAAATGTTTAGTTTTGATGATGTGCCTTTGATTTAATTTGGGACACTTTAAAAAAAAAATTTGATTTCAGGCGTAGAATTTAGTGCTTGATCACTTACATATAATACTCAGTGCTCGTCACAAGTGCCCTCCTCAGTGCCCATCACCCTTTTAGCTCATCCCACCTCCCCTCCAGCAGCTCTCGGTTTGTTCTCTCTAGTTAAGAGTCTCTCTTATGGCTTACCTCCCTGTTTTTATCTTATTTTATTCTTCCTTCCCTTCTCCTATGTTCATCTGTTTTGTTTCTTAAATCTCACATATGAGTGAAACCGTATGGTATTTTTCTTCCTCTTAATTTCATTAGCGTAATACACTCTAGTTCCATCTGTATCATTGCAAATGGCAGGATTTCATTCTTTTTGGTGGCTGAGTGATATTCCGGTGTACTTACATACCACATCATCTTTATCCATTCATCAGTCGATGGACATTTGGGCTCTTTCCATAATTTGGCTATTGTTGATAGCACTGCTATAAACATTGGGGTACGTGTGCCCCTTTGAATCAGTAGTTTTGTATCCTTTGGATACCTTTGGATAAATACCTAGTAGTGCAGTTGCTGGGTCCTTGGGTAGTTTGGTCTTTAACTTTCTGAGGAACCTGCATACTGTTTTCCAGAGCAGCTGCACCAGTTTGCATTCCCACCAGCAGTGCACGAGGGTTCCCCTTTCTCTGCATCCTCGCCAACATCTGTTGTTTCCTGAGTTGTTAATTTTAGCTATTTTGACAGGTGTGAGGTGGCATCTCATTGTGGTTTTGATTTGTATTTCCCTGATGATGAGTGACGTTGAGCATTTTTTCATGTGTCGGTTGGCCATTTGTATGTCTTCTTTGGAGAAATATCTCTTCATGTCTTCTGCCTGTTTCTTAACCAGCTTATTTTTCGGGTGTTGAGTTTGACAAGTTTGTTATAGATTTTGGATATTAGCCGTTTATCAGGTCATGTGTAGATATCTTCTCCCATTCCGTAGGCTGCCTTTTAGTTTTGTTGATTGTTTCCTTTGCTGTGCATAAGTTTTTTATCTTGATGAGGTCCCAGTATTTCACTTTTGCGTTTGTTTCCCTTGCCTGCAGAGACGTGTCTAGTAAAAAGTTGCTATGGCCAAGGGCAGAGAGGTCGCTACCTGTGTTCTCCTCTAGGATTTTGGTGGTTTCCTGCTTCACATTTAGGTGTTTCATCCATGTTGAGTTTGTTTTCCTGTATGATATAAGAAAGTGGTCCAGTTCCATTCTTCTGCATGTTGTGTCCAGTTTTCCCAGCACCATTTGTTGAAGAGACTTTTTCCCTTGGATTGGAATATGCTTTCCTGTATTTCCTGCTTTGTTGAAGATGAGTTGACCATATAGTTGTGGGTCCATTTCTCGGTCCTCTATTCTGTTCCATTGATCCATGTGTCTTTTTTTTTCTTCTTCTTCTTTTGCCACTACCATACTGCCTTGATGGCTATAGCTTTAAAATACAGCTTGATGTCTGAAATTGTGATGACTCCCACTTTGCTTTTCTATTTGGGGACTTTTCTGGTTCCGTACAAATTTTAGAATAGTTTGTTCTAGCTCTGTGAAAAATTCTGGTGTTATTTTTATAGGGACTGCATTGAATGTGTAGATTGCTTTGGGTTGTATAGACATTTTAACAGTGTTTGTTCTTTCAATCCATGAACGTGGAATGTTTTTCCATTTCTTTGTGTCTTCAGTTTCTTTCATAAGTGTTCTATAGCTTTCAGAGTACAGATCTAATTTTTACCTCTTTGATTAGGTTTATTCCTCATATGTTTTTGGTGCAGTTGTAAAAGGGATTGATTGATTCCTTGATTTCTCTTTTCCTCTTCTTCATTGTTGGTGTACAGAAATGCAACAATGTGTGTCCTGTGACTTTGCTGACTTCATGTGTCCATTCTAGGAGACTTCTGGTGGGGTCTTTCAGGTTTTCCATGTGGAATATCACTTCCTCTGCAAAGAGTGGAAGTTTGACTTCTTCCTTGCTGATTTGGATGCCTTTTATTTCTTTTTGTTGTCTGATTCCTGAGGCTAGGACTTCAAGTACCATGTTGAACAACAGTGGTGAGAGTGGACATCCCTGTTGTGTTCCTGACCTTAGGGGAAAAGCTCTGTTTTTCCCTATTGAGGATGATATTAGCTGTGGGTCTTTCATATATGGCCTTTATGATGTTGAGATATGTTCCCTCTAAATCTACGTTCTTGAGGGTTTTTGTCAAGAAAGGAGGCTCTATTTTGTCAAATGCTTTTTCTGCATCTGTTGAAAGGATCATGTGGTTCTTGTCCTTTCTTTTATTAATGTGGTGTATCACACTGATTGATTTGCAGATATCCATACATAATGACCTTTTAATCACATTACTCCTTTTTGTGTGAGAATAAAGAGGGACATGAGGGGAGGGAAGGAAGCAGATCTAAATTTGTCTTAGAGGCAGCAGAATGTACATTGATTCTGTAATTTAAAAAAATGTCAATTTATCCTTTATAATTAATAATATGTCTAAATTCTTTTCATGATATTTAAGGCCATTTATGTTTTCCACTTTCCATCTTCAATTTCTTTGCATTTCTTCTCAAAATTCTATAACGACAATGGATTATTTCGTGTTACCACCTCAAATTAATTTCCCTCCTCTCTTCATTTGCTTGTATTGCCTCCTGTGCCTGGAATGTCTACACTGCAAACCCAGGCAAAGTAGCAAAATTCTACTTAGTCCTCAAGATCCAGTTCCTGTGGTATATCCACGAATTCTTAGTGTTCTGTTCTTGCTCGTCTGAAGTACTTTATGTTTACCTCCATTAGAAGTCTCATCACATTGTTACATTTTGTACGTAGAGTGTTCTGTTCTTGCTCGTCTGAAGTACTTTATGTTTACCTCCATTAGAAGTCTCATCACATTGTTACATTTTGTACGTGTGCCTACTCTCTGTCTGTCCTAAAGCCTCAGAACTTCTTGAAGGAAGGTACCGTATTGTAATCTTATTTGTTCAGACTCTGGTGATTGCCACCATGCTTTGCATAGTGTAAACTCTTGCTGAGGGTGTGTTAAAAGGATAAATGAATGAATGAATGTGAAAGAAATCTGAATTTTCTTGGCTGAAACTCCCTTGGGTACCATGAAATTTGCTTTTACTTCTCGGACATTTGTGTTCAAGTATGTGTCTAGCATTGAGAGTTAGAATATGCAGAATGTTTAGCATGAAAATAAACTGGTCTCGTTTGTACCTCCCTGTTACTTTGCATTATTTCATATGTTATTAGGTGTTTAACAATATGTTCTCAACAAAAATGTATTCACATATAAGAAATAAAGGAAATTGGGGCGCTGGGTGGCTCAGTTGGTTAAGCATCTGACTTCTGCTCAGGTCATGATCTGGCAGTTTGTGAGTTCGAGCCCCATGTTGGGCTCTGTGCTGCCAGCTCAGAGCCTGGAGCCTGCCTCGGATTCGGGGTCTCCCTCTCTCTGCCCCTCTCCTGCTCGTGCTCTGTCTCTCTCAAAAATAAATAAACATTAAAAAAAGGAAAAGAAATAAGGGAAATTGTTTTCTTATGGATATTAAATCTATTCTCAATATGGTGTGATGGGATTATGAAACACTTTGACTTCATTCTTAATCATAACTTGAATTTTTGTTGTTTAAGAAATACCATTATATGTACCTAATTTGCATCACATTTCATTAAGAAAGTGACTAATGTTGCTCTTTTGTTTCAGCCAAACCATTTACTTCTAAAGTGAAACAGATGCGTCTACATAGAGAAGACTTTGAGATATTGAAGGTGATTGGTCGAGGAGCTTTTGGAGAGGTAAGAAAGAGAGTTTTTATAAAAGTTCTGCTACTTGGTTTGGAAGTGATTTTATACAGTCCGTGAGGCAATTTAACTCAAGTATGATTTCCTTGCTGTCGTAATTGATACAATTGATCAGAAAATATATTAGAGTTTTGAATGAAATATTTCTGCGTGGAATTATTTTCCAAGATATTTTTCTTCTTCATATGTCAACGTAAGGTTGAGGATGCTTCTGGACTCTCTTCTCCAACGGCTTATTTGTCTCTCGTCGTGCCACTGCCACACTTGGCTTACGTTACTCTAGATTAAGAAGTTTCCGTATCTGGTAGTGTATGTCCTCCAACATCCTCCCTCTCCTTCTCTGTTCTTGGCCCTTTATATTTTCATGTAATTTTACAGTGAGTATTTCAATTTCAGAATTACTCTTAAAAATCCATACCCATACATCTGCTTGAATTTTGATTAGGATTACGCTGAAACTAGAGATCAGTTTGTAGAGGCACCCGGGTGGCTCAGTCGGTTAAGCTCTGACTCTGGATTTGGCTCAGGTCATGATCTCTCGGTTCATGAGACAGAGCCTCCCATCGGGCTCTGCGCTGATAGCGTGGAGCCTGCTTGGGATTCTCTCTCTCTGCCCCTCTCCTGCTCGTGCTCCCCCCCCCCCCCAAATAAATGAATACCCTTAAAAAAAACAAAAAAAAAAACTTCTTTAGACATCAATTTGTGGATAATTGACATCTTAACACTAGGTCAGCCAATCAGTGAAGGAATGTGACATTCTTTGTTATTTTAATTAGAATTGTTAGATTTCATTTTCTAGGTTTTTTTTTTGTTTTTTTTTTTTGCTAATAGTTAGAAATATAATTGAATTTTGTTTGACTTTATACCTAGTAACCTAGCTAATTTTACTTTTTCAATTATGAATTGTGTTGGATTTTAAGATGTCTTATCAGCATCTTTTGAGACACTTAAGGCTTTTCTCTCTTGCTCTGTTAATGTATTGAATTACCCCAGTTTATTTTCAAATGTTAAACTAACCTGGCATTTCTAAGCTAAGCCCAACTTTGTATTACCCTTTTTATGTTTCCTTGCTCTTGGTTTGCTCTGTGAACATGTGTACGTGCTTAGGATCTTTGAGAGAAATTGGCCTGTAATTTTCCTACTTAAAATCCTGATCAGATGTTGGTGTTTTGATTATGCTGGCCTCATAAAAAGAGGGAGGTATTCCCTCTTTTACCATTCTCTGGTAGAGTTTGGGAAGATTGTTATTATTTTTTCCTTACAAGTTTAGAAGATTTCACTTGTAAAACCGTGGGCCCTCGAGGTTGCTGGTGACACTGTGAGATTATGTATTGAATATCTGTAGTGGAAATCAGACTGGTTTGGATTGAGTCCATCCATGTCATCTAATTTTTCACACTTATTACTCTATTGATTATTTTTACCTGTTACTTTTTTCATTTGTCATGCTAGAGCTTTATCGGTTTTGTTATTTTTTCAATGAATTAACCTTTGCCTTTTGAATTTTTCTGTTGTAGATTCGATTTCTGTTTCAAAAATTTCTGCTCTTAATATTTTCTTCCTTCTATTCTCTTTGGTTTTAACTTGCTATCCTTTTCATAGCTTTTGGAGATAGATACTTACAGCATTGATGTGTAGCCCTTCTTTCCATATGTGTATTTAAGGCTATACATCTTCCTCTAAGCAGCTTTAGCTACAGCTGATAAGTTTTATCATGTCATGTTTTCATTGTTATTTTGCTCAAAATACAATGTGATTTCCAGTATGATTGTAAATTTCCACTATTTGTGTGGTTTTTAAAAATTTATTACTTAAGAAGTTTGTTGCTCAATTTCTAAATATTTAGAGGGTTTTGTAGTTATATTTCTGTTACTGAGTTGCAGTGTAATTCCGTAACAGTTACTGTGTGATGTCAGTCTTAAAATTTTTTTTTTTTTAACGTTTATTCATTTTTGAGACAGAGAGAGACAGAGCATGAACGGGGGAGGATCAGAGAGAGGGAGACACAGAATCTGAAACAGGCTCCAGGCTCTGAGCTGTCAGCACAGAGCCCGACGCGGGGCTCGAACTCACGGACCGCGAGATCATGACCTGAGCCGAAGTCAGCCGCTTAACCAACTGAGCCACCCAGGCGCCCCTGTGTGATTTCAGTCTTTAGAAATTTGCTGTGCATTGTTCTAGAAATACTAATTAGGTTAAATTCATTAATCTTGTTTAAATCTTCCACATCCTTCATTATTTTCTCTGCTTGATCTGCCATTTCCTTATTTATTCTTTATTTTCTTTCTTTCAGTTTTCACTGATAACAAATATAAAGTTATATCTTCCTGGTGATTAACTCTTTTATCATAGTGGAATGATCCTTGTCATCTCTAAGTAATGCTTGTGGAGTTAAATTGTCCTTAATTTGACATCAGTAGAATGATTTCAGCTCGTTTTATTAACATTTGCATTAAATATCATATTCCTTCCTTGTAGTTTTAGCTTTTTAGAATCTTATGTATGTTTACTGTTAAGTAGAATATAGTTTTTGTTTTGTTTTGTTTTTTAAAGTAAATTCTACCCCCAATGTGGGGCTCAAACTCATGACCTTGAGATCAAGAGTCGCATTCTCTACCAGCTGAGCCAGCCAGGCGCCCCAGTTTTTGTTTTTTAATCCACTCTGATAATCTCTTGTCTTTTAGTTGGAGTATATAGTCAGTTGATATTTAGTGTAAATACACTACGTACTATAATTTTTTTTCTGTATTTGTCTTGCCCATTCTGTATTATGTGTCTCCCAATTCCTGGATTAATGGAGTATTTTAAATTATTTTTTCTCTCATTTATTAATTTCTTAGTTTTACTTTTTGTTGGTTTCCCGAGAGATTGCCACATGTGTCTTTGGTAAATTTGTGTTTTGCCGATTCTCATTTACCTGACTTCTACCTTTTTTGTCATTGCTCTTATGTTTTTAGTTCTACATATATTTAAAACCTTAAAAATTACTGTCCCTGTTCACATGGGCTTATTCATACATTTACATTTTCTCTTGCTCTTCATAGTCACATACTTTACATTCACATACTTCCCTTTGATACCATTTCATTTTGACTTAAAAATTCTGTTTAGTATTTCATCATGTTTGATGATAAACTGTCTGCTTTTATTTGTCTGAAAATATGTTTCTTTTAAGATCTTAAAATTTTTTAAAAATTGAGTTATATGCATGCCTAACTCAGTGGATTTTTGCATTTGCGTGAACTTGTGTCACCATTATGCAGACCAAGATAGGCATGCATTGCCTCCTCTATGTGAGTAAGTACCTCCATATTAACCATCTCTGCTGACTTTATCACCGTAGACTTATTTTACCTGTTTTTGAATTTTATATTAATGAAATTCTAATATATGTCCTTGTTTGTGACTTATTTTGCTCAAGATTATGCTTGTGTTATTCATCTTTGTTTGTATTGGTTCATAGTACTCCTTTGTATAAATATACCACAAGTTATTTATTCATACTAATGTTGTGGGGATTCAAGTTGTTGATGGTTTATGGCCACGTTAGTTGTTACGAACGTTCTTGTACATGTCTTTTGGGAGGTAAGACACTCATTTGTGTTGGATGTAAACTTAGGAGTGGACTTGCTGGGTCACTGGGTGGGCATATTCAGGTTTAGTAGATAGTGCCAGATAATTTCCCAAGTGGTTACCCATTTATCATTTTTACCAGTACACCTACCAACAACATATTAAGGTCTCAGTTGCGTTACAGCCTCACCAATACTTGGTAATTTTGGTTTTTTTTTTTACCTTTACACCTTTTTTTTTTTTTTTTGGTGAATGAATAGTAACACTGAATTATGATTTTATTTTACATTTTCTTTAAGTTAAGATTTCTTTACAAATTCTATAAGTTAAGCCCATTTTCATATCACTTTATATAACTTAGATTTTTTTTTTTTCATGAAGTGCACATTCTGAGGTTGGGGAATTGGGAGTGGGTTGTTGGACTTACTGGTATATATTCTGGATTTACGTCCTTTGTTGGAGATAATGTGTGTGTGTGTATTAAATAAAATATCTCTTCCTTCCTGTGGCTTGGCTTTTCCCTCTCCATATGGATTTTTTTATTGAAGAGAAGTTCTTAGGTTTAGTGAAGACCAGTTAATTAAACTTTTCTTTATTGATCAGCCCTTTTTGTGTTCCTTGAAAGAAGTTTTTTTTCTAACCTCAAGGTCATTTAGACATTTTCTTGTGTCATCTTCTATAATCTTTAAAAATATCGTTTAGGGGCGCCTGGGTGGCTCAGTCGGTTAAGCATCCGACTTCGGCTCAGGTCATGATCTCGCGGTCCGTGAGTTCGAGCCCCGCGTCAGGCTCTGTGCTGACAGCTCAGAGCCTGGAGCCTGTTTCAGATTCTGTGTCTCCCTCTCTCTGACCGTCCCCCATTCATGCTCTGTCTCTCTCTGTCTCAAAAATAAATAAACGTTAAAAAAAAAAATTTAAAAAAAATATCGTTTATATTTCAGTCTTTGATCCATCTGGTATCGATTATTTTGTATTTCTTGAGGTACAGGTCAAGGTTCATTTTATTCTTTGTGGGTTTTATACATTTATTTATGAGTGTTTGGTGTTTGTGGATGAGCTTTTTATAGAATTCTGTTTGCTAATAACTTTGTTGCTAGAATAGAAATACAATTGATTTTTGTATATTCATCTTGTATATAAGGATCTTGACATATTAATTTAGTTTATATATGTTTTTTGAATTTTTCATAATCATATTTCTAAATAATGACAGCTTTTGTTTTCTTTCTTCCCCATCCTTATGCCTTTTATTTCTTTATCTTGTATTATTGCAGTGGAGAGGATCTTCCAGAAAATGTTGAATTCAAGTGGTGAAAATAGAATTTTTACCTGATTTGTGATTTCAGGAGGAAGTGTGCAGTATTTTACTACTGGGTTTGGAGTTTGCTACAGCTTTTTTGTTTGTACTGTTACTCTTTTTCAGGTTAAGGAAGTTTTCTTTATAGTCCTAGTCTGTTGAGAGTTTTTGCCATGCATAGGAGTTAACTTTTATCAAAAGCTTTTTCTATATGTGTTTTGATGATATGATTTAACTTCTTTATTCGGTTACTGTTGGGATTATATTGGTTAGTTTTTAAAGGTATCGATACTGCATTATTGTATAAGTTCAGTTGTTCCTGATGTATCATTTTAATATATGTAAGTTGGGTTGGTTTGCTAATATTTTGTTTAGCAGTTTTTTGTTTTATGTGCACAAGAAAGATTGGCCTTTAATTTACCTGTCTTGTTAATTTTGGAATGATATACCTAACTCATAAGACAATTTGGGAAGTGTTCTTGCTTTCTCAGCGTTTTTGAAAGAGTTTGTAGAGGATTAGTATTATTTCTTTGAAAAGTAGTGAAGCCATTGAGACTAGGAGTGTAATTTTTTTTTTTTTTTTTTGGTTGTCTAGCTCTTCTGAGGTAAATTTTATACATGTTGAAGTACACTGATTATATATACATATAATGCTGTGAGTTTTGAGAGATAGATAGATTTACCCTTATTGAAGATACAGAATATTTCCATCTTCCTAGCAAGCTCCCTTTCCTGTCACTTTCCCATAGCTTCCAAGTGGCCACCACTGTTCTAAATTTTCACTGTGGATTAGTTTTGGGTTTTTGAAAATTTCACGTAAATGGAATCATACCATAGGTACTTTTTGGTGTACAAATTCTTTTGCTCAGAATATGTCTGATGAGATCCATCCTTGTGATCGAATGTATGAATATTCTCTTCTTATTGCCGATTAACATGTTATTTTATTACTATATTACAATTTATCCATTCTTCTGTTGATGAGCATTTGGGCTGTTTCTAGTTTTTGGCTATTAGGAATAGAGCCGACATGCATATTATTGTACAACTATTTATGGAAATACATTTCTCTCTTCTTTGGACAAAACCTGCTGCTGGAACTGCTCTGTTATTGGTAGGTGCATGTTTAAATTTAAAAGAACCTGGCACATTTTTTTCTAAGGAAAAAATTTTTTTTTTTTTACATTTTTACATTTTACATTCCTATCATGTCCCGTGGTTCTCACCAATACTTTGTTGTTGTTAGTCTAGTGGGTAATAGTCGCTCATGGTCTTAAATAGCATTGTTATAGGTGTTTCTGTGGCTTATTCACCATTCTTCTATCTTCTTCGTGAAGTATGTGTTCACATGTTTTGCTCATTTTTAAAAATTGAGGTATTTGTATTTTTATTATTGAGTTCTGGGAGTTCATTATATTTTATATTTGTAAAAGTCCTTTGTCAATAGATGTTTTGTCAGTATTTCCTCACAGGCTGTGTGGCTTGCCTATTAATTTTCTGAAAAATGTTTTTATGAGCAGAAGTTTTCAATTTTGATGCTATAATTATGAATTTTTTTCTCCCATGGTTATTGTTTTCTATGTACTTTCTAAGAAATTTGGGTTCGTACCCAGGTCACAAAGATATTTCTGTTTTTTCCTGAAAGTTTTATAACTTTAGCTCTTAGGATGTGTAGTTTGGTGATTTATTTTTAATGAATTCACGTGTCACGTGAGCTAAGGGTTGAGGTTCATTTATTTCCTGATGGATAGGCGGTTGTTTCCGTACCATTTAGTGAAAAAAGCTGTTTTCCCCCTGTTGAATTACTTCAGCACCTTTGTCAGAAATATCAGTTGACCATATAAATCTTGATCTTTTTCTGCTTTTCCTATTCTGTTGCATTGATCCCTCTGTCTGTCCTATACCAGTCTCATACTATCTTGATTTTGATCCCTCTAGCTTTACACTGAAAAGTTGAGAGCATGTAGTGAAGTCTGAGGGTAAGTCCTTCTACGTTGTTCTCTTTCAAAATTGTTTTAGCTCTTCTAGGATTGTTGCCGTATTGCATAAATTCTAAAATCTGTGTCAGTTTCCGTAAATGCCTACTCATCATTGAACATGGGTTCATATTCAATTATAGATCAGTTTTGGTAGAACTGACATATAAATAATGTTGAGTCTACTAGTTCATAAACAAGGTATTTCTCTTGGTTTTTTTAAGGTGTATTTTAATTTTTCTTAGGATCGTCTTATTATGTTAGTATGCAGTTTTGTTCATACTTCGTTAAATTTATTCTTAAATATATTATGTTTTTTGATGCTATGGTAGATGAGACTGAAAATTTTTATGTTTAGCTAGAATGCTGCTAATATGTAGATACATCAGTGACTTTTGTATCTGACGTGATTTCCTCAATTCACTTACTATTTTTTGGATAGTTTTTTATCGTTTTAATTGCTGTTTTCTTAGATTTTCTTTGTAAACAATCACCTTGTCTGAGACTAGGGACAATTTCCTTATTGTTTTCCAGACTTTCTACCTTCTATTTCTTTATCTTGACTTACTGCACTAGTTCAGATCCCAAGGAAAATACTGAATAGGTGTCCTGAGACACCTATTCCTGAGCTTTGGGGGAAAGGATTCGGCATTTCACTGCCTAAGTATGGCGTTAATGGTAGGTGTTGGTGGAGGTGCCTTTTAACCGATTGAAGATACTGTCTTCTATTACTAGTTTGCTGAGAGTTTAAAAAATTTAATGACTAATGGGTGCTTAATTTTGTCATATGCTTCTCTGGCATCTGGTGAAATTATCATATAGATTCACCCTTTTATTCTGTTAGTACGGTTAGTTATTTGATTGACTTTTTAAAAATAGACCAATTTTTAGCGCAGTTTTAGGTTCATAGCAAAATCGAGTGGAAAGTACAGGGAGTTCCCATGTACCCCGCACTGACATGGGCACAGCCTCGCCCACTGTCAGCATCCTGCACTCCAGTGATACATTTGTGTGTAGTCTGTGAATCTGCAGTGACACATCGTCATCGCCCAAGGTCCACAGTTTACATTAGGGTTCGCTCTTGGTGCTGCCCATTGTCTGGGTTTGAACAAATGTATAGAGACACATACCCACCATGTAGTGTCGCATGAATGGTTTCACTGCCTTCAAAATCCTCTCTCTGTGCTCTGTTTATCATCCTCCCTCCCCTCAGCCTCTGTCACCGATCTTTTTACCGTCTCTGCAGTCTTGCCTTTTCCAGAATGTCCGATAGTTGGAATTATACAGGATGTAGCCTTTTCATAGTGCCTTCTTCCACGTTCATTTAAGTTCCCTTCATGTCTTTTTATGGTTTTTGATCGCTCATTTCTCTTTAGTGCTGAATGACATACCATTGTCCGAATATGCCACTGTTTTTAATTATCCATTTGCCTGCTGAAAGACATCTTGGTTGTGTCCAACTTTTGGCAATTATGAATACAGCTGCCATAAATACCCACATGCAGGTTATTGTATGGACATAAGTTTTCATTTCTTTTGGGCAGATACCAAAGAGCATGATTCCTGGATTGACTGACATAAGAGTATTATTAAAGTTTTGTAAGAAACTGCCAGAAGGCCTTCCAAAGTGGCCAGTACCATTTTGCGTTTTCACCAGGAATGAATGAGAGTTCTTGTAGCCTCCATATCCTTGTCAGCATTTGGGGCATTCAGTGCTTTAAATTTTGGTCATTCTGACAGGTGTGTAGTTGTATCTCATGGTTGTTTTAACTTGCAGTCCCCAGGGTGGTTTGGAGCATCTTTCCCCAGGCTTATTTGTGTATCTTCTTTGGTGAGATGTCTGTGAGCACCTTTGGCCCATTTTTTAATGGGTTGGTTTGTCTTCTTCATGTTGAATTTTAAGAGTTCTTTGTTTATTTTGGATAACAGTCCTTTATCGTGTGTCTTTTGCCAATATTTTCTCCCAGGTCAGTGTCTGTCACAGAGCAGAAGTTTTTAATTTTGGCGAAGTCTAGCTTATCAATTATTTCTTTCATGGATTATGCCTTTGGTATATGATTGATTTTTCAAATATTAAAGTAACCTCTGGGATAAATTCTAGTTGATCATGACTTACTATTCTTTTGAGATATTGCCCTATTCAGTAGTTCCTTAGTATTTTCTTAACTATTTTCATATCTATGATTCATGGAGAGTGTTCACCTATAATTTCCTTTTTATAATGTCCGTGTCAAATTTTGATGTTAATATTATGCTGGACTTAAAAATGAATTGAGGGAGTTTTGTTTTTGTTTTTGCTTTTTTTTTTTTTTAAATATTTTATGTATATTTGGTCCCCCCCACCCCAAATGTTTGATAATTTACCAGTGAAACCATCTGGAATTTTTTGTTTTTGTGGGGAATATAATCCTACTAATTTAGTTTCTTGATGGTTACAGAGCTATTCAGTTTTCTATTTTATCTTGGGTCAGCTTCAGTAAGTTTTGTTTTTCATGGCAGTCATATTTAGAGGTTTTTCAGTGTTATTAATTTTGAACAAAGCTACTTGAGGTTTGTGAATTGTCTATATTTTGTCACTTTTTAACTTCAATGTTTTTACCTTTGCTATTTCTTTCCTAATACTTTCTTTGGGTTTAATTTGCTCAACTTTTTTCTAGTTTCTCAAGGTGAAATCCTAGATCTTTGATTCTTTTCCATTCCAATTTACACATTAGAACTATAAATTTCCTCCTGAGAAGGATTAAGTGCTTCCCACATACCTTGGTGTTATATTTTCATTCTTAATATCAAAATACTATTTATCTATGATATCTTTTTTGATTGAGTTATTCAATGTAGCATTTACTTCTAATAATTTTGGGGCCGTATGAGTTATCTTATTGATACCGAAGTTATTTTATTATGGTCAGACATACTCTAAGTTTTCAGTACTTTTGAGGTTTATTGAAATTCATTCTGTGGTCAAAATAGGGCTTATGTCTGAAAACTTCATGTGCACATGAAAATAATTTTTATTCTACATTTGTTGCTTGTAGTCTTTTATACATGTCAGGTCAAGAGAGTTGATGCTGTCGACAAAATCTTCCATAATATGGTGAGTTTTGTTTAGTTCTTTTGAGAGAGGGCTATTAGAATCTTCAAATGCAGTTGTGGGTATGTCTGTTCCTCCTCTACATACATTTTGAAACTCTTCAAAGGGGCATATACCTTCTCAATTTTTACATATTTTTGATACATCAACCCTTTTATCATTATGGAATTTTCCTTTTTTGCAATGTAATTATTTCTTGTCTGGTATTCTAGTGTGTCTCATGTTAATAGAGCTTTCTTAAGGTTTGAACTTTTTTTTTTTTTTTTGCCTTTGTATATAAAGTGAATCTCTTATGGATGGCATATAGTTAGGTTTTGCATCTTTTACACATTCAGGTAATTTCTGAGCTTCAGTCTGGCTCTTTAGAACCGTAGGTCAACAAACTTCTTCTGTGAACTGCCAGACAGTAAATATTTTAGATTGTATCATCCGTTTGGTTTGGGCAAGTACCCTGCTCTGTCCCTGTAATGTGAGTATAGCCCTGGGCAGTTTGTACATGAATGGATTTGGCTGTGTTCATATAAACCTTTATTTATAAGACAGGTATTGGAATATAGTTGACCTTGAGGCCATAGTTTGTTGAAGCCTTGGTTTAGACCACCTGAATGAATATTTATAAATATGTTATAGAAGTATATATGTAGGTGTGTCATTTTTTTTTGTTTGTTTGTTTTTTGTTTGCCTCATCCTTGTTCCTCTCTTGCTCTCTTTCTTCTACCTTTCTGCTACCGTACAAACCAGAAAGCCGAAAAACATGAATTGCCCATAATTAGAGTCAAACACAAATGAATTGGAATGACCCAGACACATGTTTAATTTTTGCCAAAAAGCCTTTATTACTTGGGCATAAGAATTGAAAAGGAAGAGTTTTAGAACATCAGTTTGCAAATAGGTTATTATAGATCTAAAAAATATATCTAAGAGCTCCAAGATAATGCTGAAAGCTACTATAAATTAAAGGGTTAGTTCAACAATAATTATACATCTACACAAGTCATGAACTTTTATATGTATAAACAACCACAGTTGGAAAATAATGGAAGAGAAAAATACGATTGCCACATTATAAAAATGTTAATTATCTCTAAATTAATAGATTAAATAATTTCAATACATATGCTAATTACTAGACTGATTCTTCAATTTATACAAGAAAGTAATTAAGAATCAACAGAAAATGGGCGCCTGGGTGGCTCCGTCAGTTAAGCATCTGACTCTTGATTTCAGCCCAGGTCAATGATCTCACGGTTCATGGGATCGAGCCCCACAGTGGTTTCTGTCCTGACAGCACGGATCCTGCTTGGGATTCTCTCTCTCTCCTCTCTTTGTCCCTCCCCTGCTTGTATGTTCTCTCTCTCTCTCTCGTAATAAACTTTAAGAAAAAGAATAAACAGAAAAACTTGTGAAAAGTGGAGCAGTGATGGACCTGCCGTATATTAACACATGTTACAAAGCCTCAAGAAATAGTACGTGAAGTCCAGAAATAGGCCCAAATCCATGCAGTAATGTAATATTAACTAAAGGCAGTGTCTCCAGTTAGTGTAAAAGAGAGTTTTTAATACATGGTCTTTGAGACCACAGGATGGCTGATTGGGAGAGTCCCATTTGTGGATCCAGTTAAAATTCATATTCTAAAATTTTTTCTTAATGTTTATTCATTATTGAGACAGACGGAGATAGAGCATGAGCAGGGGAGGGACAGAGAGAGAGAGAGAATCCGAAGCAGACTCCAGGCTCTGAGCTGTCAGCACAGAGCCCGACGTGGGGCTGGAACCCACAAACCGGGGGATTTTGACCTGAGCCGCAGTTGGACGCTCAATTGACTGAGCCACCCAGGCACCCCAAAATTCATATTCTAGATCAGGACAAACTACAAATGGATCAAATTTTTAAGTGTACAAAAGAGACAAATATAACACAAGTGTCCAAAGTAGGTTGAATAAACTATGGTTTATCCACACCCTGGAACACTGCAGCCGCGGTAAAGAAAGAGTTCTCTGTGCCCTTGCGCGGAGGTCTCCAGGATGTATTGTAAAGTAAGTAAAACAGGATGCAGGATCATAGCTATAGAGTGCTATTTTTTTGTTGAAAACAAATTTTTCCGTTAAAATACTATGATCCATGCTCGTATTATCGTAAAGTACAGGGACAAGAGGGAACGGGGTGCAGGTAGACACTGACTGGAGTGGGAGTGACGCTTCTAAGCGGAAACAGTTTTGTTTTGATTTGTGAAGCACTACCTATTTATTGAATCATGAATTATTTATGAATTTATTATCTATTTAAGAAATCATTAAAAATTCTTCCAGGTTGGGGTAAATTAACCTGTAAGTTCTGTGAATAACTTAAGGAAGAAGTAATTCTACATATTAACTTCCCCAAAAGTTAGAAAAAGAGGGACCACTGCCCAACTCATGAGGCTAGAATGACCTTGTTTGAAACCTGACCATATGTGGAGTTGAAGGAGGCAACACAGGAAAGAATGCAGATGATCTGATTTCATCACAAAAGTCAGGGTAACGATGTAGAGTGGGAAGGGGGGGAGGCGCGTGGGTGGTTTCTTGGTTGCTGCAACGTTCTGTTTCTTGATCTTGGTTTTTATACGTTGTTCACCTTATGCCTGTGTTGAACTCCACATGTCTTTTGTTTTCCTTGTATATGTGATAATTGGTTATAAATGTTATAAAATAATTCTTAAAAGAAGCTGTAATAATCGTGGAATACACGTTCATCTAACAAATTAGCTTTAAAATATATACAGTAACGACAGATAAAATTTGCATAGGAGAATCTAAACACTTGCAGTAGTTTAAAATAGAGCTTTTAACTTGCTTCTCAGGAATTGGCAAGTCAAGAATAGAAGTCTTGATTTTCTGAAGGTAGAACTTGTTAGTGGCATATTTATTCCATTCTGTGTTAAAACGATTGGTAGAGTAAAGCAGTGATTTTTAAAAATGGTAACAACTGGTTTCTCCCAGACTAGTTTCACGAAGGGGTTAGAGGCAGTCAAATCTGTATCTAGTAGGGACCCACCTACTTTTGTTTTGTTCAACTATTCTGTTGGGATTTATGTTCCGCAGCTAGCACAGCAGTTCTAGCCAGTGTTAGAGTTGTTCATTCACATGATCAGGTTCATTGCAAATAAAACTTCTGTTTAAAACAAAAGCAAAACAAAACACGCCACAGAAGAGAACAGAGAGGGTATCCACAGTGGAAGGTTCAACAGATTTAGGGACTCCCAGACAAAGTGTCTTTCCTCATTAATTTTTTTATTAATGTTTTTAATGTTTTTTATTTATTTTGAGAGAGAGAAGGGGAGGGGAGTGGAGGGGTGGGGAGGCGCAGAGAGAGAGGGAGACACAGAATATGAAGCAGGCTCCGGGCTCAGAGCTGCTGTCAGCACAGAGCCCCACACGGGGATCGAACTCACAGACCGCGAGATCATGACCTGAGCCGAAGTCGGATGCTCAATCGACTGAGCCCCCCCAGGCACCCCAGGGCTTTCCTCATTTAAAGGGCTGGCATGTCTCTTCTTCTTCCAAATCAAGAAAGTAACTATTTGGTAAGAGGTACTGAATGCATGCAGGAATTTCAGTCATTGTTAGGAATTTCATTTCCCATCCCTTAGGAAAACCCGAAGTCACACCCTTCAGGTCCCTCAGGTTTGCTCTCTGGAGCTGCTCCCGGGGCGGCATTGGGACGTGCTTGTAGCGGGATCTGGAGGTGCAGGCATGCCCCGCACGTCCTTACCGGGAAATGGCAAGGGCTCGGCGCCTGTCAGCGGCAAGGATCCGCCGGCGGAGGAGGCTGCGGGTACCCAGGGTCTGGCGTTTTCCGTGTGGGAGCTCTGATGAAGCCAGAAAAGGTCATCTTCAATAGTACACGCAGGGCGTGGCCCGGTCTAGTCTTTCAGGCCCCGGAGCTCGCCAGCCACTATCCAGACCTTCAGTCTTACCGGAACTGAAGGAATAAAAGGAGTTGCTACTGCGGTGCTCTCCTTTCGCCCACCCAGCCTTAGGAACAAACGAGAACAAACCGCAACAAAGCCGGGCTCCGGCAGGCCACCGCGTTTTTGTGCTCCTGACCGGGCCCCGGGGTTCCACAGCCTCCGATGGATTTCACAGTGGCCTCTTCTCGGAGGATTTGAGGAGCAACCGTCACCCCACTCAGTTTCCTGGGCGTGACCCCAGCGGGGGGTGGCCTTCTCCACTCTCCACCCGGGATGCCGTTGGCGTGGCCTCCCTGTATTTTGCGGGTGCCCAGTTGAACTTCAGATTTGGACCGCCGGAGTCGTCGTGCACAGGGAGGGCTCCCTCTGCTGGGCCCTCTGGTAAAACCAGCGGCCATCACTGTACTCGGGTGGCTGCTTCTCCCTCTGTGGGAAGGAGTGTAGCCGTGAGCCCGCTGCGCTTGGGAGTGTCTCCATCTCCGCCCGCTGGTGACTGAGGGCCGCTGAGATAGTGCTCGCGTGGGGGGAGGGGGCTGGAGGTCTGTAGCCCACGTGGGAATCATAATGAGGCCATCAGAGGCCAGGCCTTTCTTGGTCCTGAAATAACAGGCTCCGGGAGGAAGGCCCCGTGCAGTCATCCCCGGACCGCACAACGGGGGACCAGTTTTCAGCAGGCATCTGTCTCCACGTTGGCATTCGCAAGGTCAGAAATGGTTTTCGTGGCCCAGCCAACCGGGAAGAGACCCTGGAATTCTGTTGATCATGTCTTTGGGATGTTGAGATAGTTTGGCTACCATTTCTGGATGGCCCAGGTTTTTAGGCAGACTCATTTTCTTAGCTGACCGTGCTCTCTGAGGCAGCTTCAGTCTATCCGGGAAAGGCTCCGGCAGTCCACTTAGCCAACGTCCCCATCGTGGAGGCTGAACCGTTCCTCCGCAGGGGTGCAGAGCGGGGTCTGCTTTCGCAGGCAGCACCCCGGCCATGGAAGGGTGTCTGGGGCCGCCGCACTCTGGGGTTTGGATCCTGGGTTTGCCGGGGCCGTGGAGACCCCGAGCCCGCGGTTAACTGTGTCCAGTCCTGCCGCCTGCTTCCCGTGAACCCATGTTCACCTTCACTGCCCCTGGGATGAGACACAGAGCGTTTTGGTGACGTGTTGATCGTGAACCTAACAGATAACATAAAGAACTCTGTATCCAGCAGAGAATGCACATTCTTTTCCAGCACATGCGGATCATTCTTAAACTTTACCATGTTCTAGACCAGAAGGGCTGCCTCGGTAACTTCCCAAAATATCACTATTATGCAGACCAGTATCTCTGACGTTAATAAAATAGAGAAATTAATCAGCTAAAAATGACCCATATGTTTGTATACTTAAAAGTATAGATCATAAGGGAAATTACAGAGTAATTAGACATGAATGGAAATGCTGCATTTCAAAATCTGTGAGATACTTAAAGAGAGATTTATAGCTTATAATACATTTACCAGGAAACAGGAAACTGCTACGGGCTGAACTGTGGCTCTCTCCCCAGGCCCTCAAAAAACCTCAAAAGCATTCATACGTGGAAGTCCCCACCTCTAGTACCTCAGAATGTGACTCTGTTTGGGAACAGAGGGGTCTTTATGGAGGTAACTACGTGGAAATGAGGTCATTAGTGTGGGCCCTACTGTACTTCCATGGCTCTCCTCATAAGAAGGGGAAATGGGACGAGTCTTGGACAGAGGGAAGATGATGGAAGATACAGGGAGAAAATGGCACGTCAAGCCAAGGAGAGAGGCCTGGAACAGATCCTTCATGACACTTGGAAGTAACCGACCTCGTCACCTTGACCTTGGACTTCCAATTCTCCAGAACTGTAAGAGAAAACACATTTCTGTTGTTTAAGCTACCCAGCTACCTTGTTAGGCAGCCTCAGCAAACTAATACGGTCATTAATCAGCCAAATTTTAATTCAGGAAGTTGGAAAAGGAATCACAAGGTGAACAAGAAGGAAAGAAATAATGAAAGTAAGGCTGGAAATCTGTTCAATAGAGAGTGGTATTATCACATCCCCAAATTGGTTCTTTACAAAAGTTAATATACTTAAAACTTGTTGGATCATGGCTCGTGATTATTTCAGTTTTAGAAGAAGCATTAAGGGGAGCCCGGGTGCCTCAGTTGGTTAAGTGTCTGACTCTTGGTTTCAGCTCAGGTCACAATCCTGTGTCGGGCTCTGTGCTGACAGTGAGGAACCTGCTTGGGATTCATATTCTCTCCCTCTCTCTGTCTCTCTGTCTCTCTCTCTCTCAATAAATAAGTCAACTTAAAAAAAAAAAAGAAAAAAAAAGCATTACGTTAATACATACCTGTTATAAAAACTCAAAATAATAAAGGGAATGACTTTAATTTGATGAAGGGTATGTGCCAAAACCTAAACAGACTTTTAATGGGAAAAGTTCAGATGCGTGCCACTCAAGGTCAGGAACAAAGCAAACATGGTTTATGCTGTTACAGCTTTTCATGTTACTGGAGTTCCTGGCCAACACATTAAGAAAATAAGTAGAAATGAGTTAACAGGATTGGAAGGGAAGAGATACATCTGTATTTATAGGTCACCTACAAATAAAAATCTCCAGAAGCAACAGGCAAAATACATGTACTAATAAGATAATTTGGTATTTCTTAAATAAAAGATCAGTTTACAAAAATCAGAATTCCTCTGTACTCAAAATAATTAGCAAAAGGGGTGCCTGGGCGGCTCAGTCAGTTGAGTGTCGGCTCACAATCTCACCATCATTTTATATTTTTGTCACAATCTCATGAGATTGAGCCCTGCATCGGGATCGGGCTCTGTGCTGACAGCGCTTGGGAGTCTCAATCTCTCTCTCTCTCTCTCTCTGCCCCCTCTCCCTCGGCCCTTCTCCCCTGCTCGTGTTGTTTCTCTCTCTCTCAAAAAAGAAAAATCCTCTAGAAGAGATGAGATAATGATACAAGATACCATTCACAAGATAAAAACAAGTGTCTAGGATTTAACAATGGTCAAGATTTACATGGAGAACAGTTTACAGTATATGATGAAAAGACCCGAAAAACAGACCATGTTCAGACAGGGTGTAACGTATTTCTAAATATGACGGTTCTCTGTAGATCAATCTATAAATTCTACGAAATGCCAGTCACAATCCTGTAGAATATTTTGAGAAATTTGACATCTATCTCTATCTCTATCCGTATCTATATGGAATTATCTGATATCTATTTATATAGATATATAATAATCCATAATATATATATATAATATAGATATATAATCTATAATATATATAGATGTATATACATATATGTACATTATCTATCTATCTGTGGAACTTCTGATTCTGACACACTTGCTTTTATCACAGCACTCTGCTGCTGAAAACAACTGGAAAATTTGATTAAAATATACATGTATCTGCATGTGTAGAGCTGTAAAATCAGTAAGGCCTCAGGGGCATGATGAGTCCGAGAAGTAGGTCTGTGGACATATGAATCCCCAGCATTTAGCTCTACCTGCCCATTGGAGGCAGTTGTCTGGAGGCAGAGAAGCTGAAGAAAACTTCCAGAAACCTCACAGGTAGGGCAAACAGAAGTTGGAGATTAGGTCTCAGTAAAGAGGAGGACTCTGCTAATTTTCTAGGTATTTAATTGGGGCCCCTGAAGGGCTACACCCCTTAGATGAAAGGACACACGGAAATAGGCCAGCCCTCCTAAGACGGAAACTCGGTTGTAATCAATCCCAGATGGCGTTACGGTGATCTGACCCTAGGGTAGAAAGAAAACATAACAGCGGTTTAAATTAAAACGAGATAGGTTTCGTAGCAACCACAGAAAACTGAAGAGAGGATTAGCGGACTGGAAACTAGGTCAGTGGAAAATATCTGGGCTGAAGTACGGAGAGAAAAAATGGACAGAAAATTAAAGCATAAATTAGGATTCCTGTTAGACACAGTGAAAAAATTAACATGTATGTATTTATAGTTCCAGAAGGAGATGGGAGAGAAAAAATGGGACAGAAACACTATCTGAAGAGATAATCTGTGAGAGCTTTTCAAAGCTATAACTCAGAACAGAGATCTACACATAGATTCAAGAGTTGCTGTGACTCCATGATGGGATAAATACTTCTCAGCACGTAACACACCCAGGCATATAATAGTAAAACTTCTGAAAGCCACAGATAAAGAGAAGGTTTTATAACAGCTAGTGGAAAAAGGACATGCGAGTTCTGAAAAGCAATTTGACAGTTCACAAGGGGAGTGATGGGAGTGGGAGGTAATGGGAAATGTTAAAACTGCTCAAAGAAGCAAACCTGTCAACCTGTGATTCTGTACCCAGCAAAAATATTTACTGTTGAATGAAAGCAAAACTGGAAAATGTTGAGAGCAATCAAAGAAGACCTGGACAAATCAAAGATCCTGTACTCACAGGTTGGAAGACTTCATATCGTTAAGATGGCATTTCTCCCCAAATTGGTGTATAGCTTCAGTGTAATCCCTGTCAAAACCCAGGCTACCTTTTGGGTAGAAATTGACAGATTGATTTTATGGGGTGCCTGGGTGGCTGAGTTGGTTGAGCATCTGACTTCAGGTCATGATCTCACGGTTTGTGAGTTTGAGCCCCGTATGAGGCTCGCTGCTGCCAGCTTGGAGCCTGTTTGGATCCTCTGTCCCCCTCTCTCTCTGTCCCTCCCCCCATCACACGCTCTCTAAAAAATAAACCTTAAAAAAAAAAAAAAAGGAATTGACGGGCTGATTTTAAATTTATGTAGAAATGCATGGGGCCCTGTATAATCAATACGATTTTGGAAAGGAACAAAGTGGGAAGACTCACACTTCCTGATTTTAGTACTAGTAATCAAGGCAGTGTGTTCCTGGTTAAGGATCGCATATGGATCAATGGGATACAATTCCAAGTCCAGAAATAAACCTATACATCTATGGCAGTTGATTTCTTTCTTCCTTTCCTGTCTTGTCCTGTTCTTTCCTTTATTAAGTTATCTCTACCCCCAACATGGGGCTCGAACTCATGACTTCAAGATCACAGGTCACACACTCTATCGACTGAGCCAACCAGGTGCCCCTGGTCAGTTGATTTTTGACAAGGGAACCAAGAACATTCAAGGGTATAAAAAAATAGTCTTTTCAACAAATGGTGCAGGAGCAACTGGAGATCCACAAGCAGAATAATGAAGTTGGACCCTGCCTTACACCATGTATAAAATTAACTCAAAATAGAGCAGAGACTTAGATGTAAGAGCTAAAACTCTGTAACTCTTAGCAGGAAACATACGTATAAATTTTTGTGACCTTGGGTTGGGCAGTGGTTTCCTAAGTATACACCAAGACCACAAGCGCCAAAGAAAAAATAGATAAGTTAGATTTCATCAAAAGTAAAGACTTTTGTGCTTCTAAAAAACACTATTGGGAAAGTGAAAAGAGTCCACAGAATGGGAGAAAATCTCATGCAGGTCTGGTATCCAGGAACATATAAAGAACATTTACAACTCAACAGTAAAAATGTAAATAACCTAACTAAAAATTGACAGATGATTCCAGTAGACATTTCTCCAAAGAAGATAAATGAATGACCAGTAAGTGCGTGAAAAGATGCCCGACATCATCAGTCATTTGGGAAACACGAGTCAAAACCACAATGAGATATCACTTCTGGCCCACCAACATGGGTGTAATGAAAGACCGTAACAAGTGTTGGTGAAGAGGTGGAAAGATTGGAACTCTTGTACGTTGCTGGTGGGAATGTAGAATGTGTGCCTGCTTTAGAAAACACACATTCAGGGGCACCTGGATGGCTCAGTCATTTAAGCGACGTGACTCTAGATTTCGGCTCAGGTCGTGAACTCGTGGTTCATGAGTTCGAGCCCTGCATTGGGCTGTGTGCTGACAGCATGGAGCCTGCTTGGGATTCTCTCTCTCCCTCTCTCTCTGCCCCTTCCCTGCTCACTGTCTCTCTCAAATAAATAAGCATTAAAAAACTTAAAACAAACAAACAAACACCTATTCAATCCAGCAGTTCTGTTTCTAGATATACACCCATGAGGACGGAACACAGACACACCCACCTATGAACATGCATAGGAGCCTTAGAATAGCCCAGACATGGAATCCAAATGTCTGTTAGCTGATGGGTGGATAAACAAATGTGGTATATCCATCCAGTGGGATATTATTCAGCCACAGGGAATGAAATAGTGATAACGGCTACAGTGGGGGTGAACTTTGAAATCATGCTGAGTGAAATTAATCAGATGCAGACAACCACATATTGTATGATGTCATTTATATGAAATACCAGGAGCAAATCCATAGAGACTGAAAGTAGATCAGTGGCTGTCAGGGGCTGATGGGAGGAGGGTGTGGGGCATGCTTGCTTCTGGGTGGGGGGGGGGGGTGTTGTGGGGAGTGGTGAAAATATTCTGGCATTAGATAGTGGTGATTGTACAGCTTTGTGATTATACTGAAAACCAGTGAATTGCACACTTTCAAAGTGTTTATATACGTGTATTGTACGGTATGTGAATTATGTCTCAATTTTTCTTTTCTTTTTTTTAACGTTTATTTATTTTTGAGAGAGACAGAGCATGAACGGGGGAGGGTCAGAGAAAGGGAGACACAGAATCTGAAACAGGCTCTAGGCTCTGAGCTGTCAGCACAGAGCCCGACGCGGGGCTTGAACTCACGGACCGCGAGATCATGACCTGAGCTGAAGTTGGCTGCTTAACCGATGGAGCCACCCAGGCGCCCCTGTCTCAATTTTTCTTAAATGAAGGCAAAATAAAGATGTTTTTAGACAAAGAGAAAACAGAAAATCTGTCCTCAGTAGACTTACACTAAAGAAGATACTAAAGGGAATCTTTTTTTTTTTTTTTTTTTACATTTATTTTTGAGAAACAGAGTGAGACAAAGCATGAGTGGGGGAGGGGCAGAGAGAGGAGGAGACACAGAATCCGAAGCAGGCTCCAGGCTCTGAGCAAGAGGTCAGCACAGAGCGTGATGCAGGGCTCGAACCCACGAACTGTGAGATCATGACCTGAGCCGAATTCCGACACTTAAGGGAATCTTAAGGTAGAAGGAAAAGGATCCTAGAAAAAACGGAAATGTAGGACGGGACGGAGAGCTTCAGAAAGGGTAAATGTGTCTTTTGTTGACTGCATAAAACAGAGTGATGCTCTGTGGGGCATACGGAAATGTACATTGAAGTTACATGACAGCGACAGCACAACGGGTAGGAGGTGGGAAATGGACTTAATGTGTTTTAAGACCTAATCATTGGGAGGTGGTAAGAATACTAATTTAAGTTGCTACTGTAGATTGTAATCTTCAGGGTAGCTAAGGAAAGAAAAATATTATAGTGGCTCAGTCGGTTGAGCACCGATGTCATCTCAGGTCATGATCTCCCAGCTTGTGAGTTGGAGCCCCACGTCGGGCTCTGTGCTGACAGCTCGGAGCCTGGAGCCTGCTTCGGATTCTGTGTCTCCCTCTCTCTCTGTTCCTCCCCTGCTCTTACTCTCTCTGTCTCTCTCTCTCAAGAATAAAATAATGAAAACATTAAAACCTACATAAAGCATACAGGAACAGCTAAATGGAGGAGACGCACAGGGCCAGGTGTGGAGGAGGCGTGTGTCGCTCCCACGCCCTGTCCGAGTGCCACTCTCCCGGCACCTTGGCGTGTTCGCCAACCTGGAAGCTCCCAGAACCCCGTCAGTTGGGGGGTGTTGTGGAGATTTTGTTACATGGCAGGATTGACCAAATCATTGGCCGTTAACAGCTCACCCTGCAGCACCTGCCCCCTTCTCTGGAGGTTGGGGGTGGGGCTGAACCGTAAAAAGCTTTCCATCCCATTGTAGCTGGTCTTCCTGGCCACCCACCAGGAAGCTATCGTGGGACACCGGCCGCCAGTCCTCTCGTTAACATACAGAAGACAGCCTTATCTCTCCACAGATTCCAGAGGTTTTCGGAACTGTGTGCCAGGAACTAAGGACAAAGACCGCACCCATTATAGTTTTGTATTGCCTAATAGCTTTTATGTATATAGAGCAAAAATGGACAGAAGTAAAAGGATACGCATATGAATTTCTTAGTAGGGGATTTTTTTTTAATGTTTATTTTTGAGAGGAGAGGGAGGGAGAGAGAGAGACAGAGAGAGACAGCGTGAGTGGGGGAGGGACAGAGAGAGAGGGAGACACAGAATCCGAAGTCCCGACGCGGGGTTCAAACTTGCGAACCGCGAGATCATGACCTGAGCTAAAGTCTGAAGCTTGAGCTGACACTCCCCCGTAGTAGGAGATCTTAACACCGTTGTCCCATCTGATGGTACAAGTTGACAACAGTCAGTAAGGAATAAGAGATGTGAACAACAAACTCAACTCGGTCGATGAAGAACACAGTATTCAGTAACTGATGAGTCGTCTTTTCCTGCCGGCACACGTGGGCATTTACTAGCGCGGAGAAACGCGGTTCGTGTTTTTGTATGTGGACCTTATATTCCGTGGCCATTGTAAACCCACTTACTGGGTTTGGCTTCCTGTGTGATCCGCCTCTTAGGCCGCCCAGTCTCGGTTTCCCATCTCCTCCTGCCGTCCACTTCCCAGAGGGCCAATTCAGTCTCCGGAGTTTGGCGGAAACCTCCGGGTGCAAGCCGGCTGTGCTTGCTCGTCCTCCAGTGTCCTTAGATGTGCTCAGTCTTGAGGCCATGCCGCCTTCTTTCTCCCCATCTCTGAAACGTGTGAAAGGTGGTTTTCATACTTCCTCACATCCGGGATGTTCAGGAAGCTCATTCAAGTTATGTAACCTTCCACACCACCAGGACTAGAGGCGCCTCTTTTCCTATGTGAGTATTGGACGCAATTGTCTACTATTTTCATTGGGGTGATATTAAGCTTACAGGTTAATTAAAGGAGAACTGGGGCCTAATCTTCTTTGGGACTATAGTATGATTTATAATTTCAGAGAAGAAAGCTGGGTACTTTTTGTGAACTTCTTGTTCATCTCTTACGATGTTAATACTGGGTTTTGTTCCTTTGGTTCTCTTGGTGGGATATTTTCTATTTCCTCTTCTTTTTTCTTGGAAAGTATGAAAGCTACTTATATATACTCTTCATTCGTACTACTTTTGTTACCAGCTCCCTGACCAAATCACCTTGTTTCTTATAGTTGCCTTTTCCTTTACCGTGTTGTTCCCTGTTAAGTGTACAGTTCCACCTTCCACCAGAAATGACAAAATTTGCAGTTACACCGACAGTTTCCATGTGCGCTCTCTTCGCTCTGTAAGCGCCTTGATTTTGGTCTTTGACACTCTATGTAAGTGCTCGTAACTGCACATTAATTTTCTTCTGCAGGGAAGTTTGGGCCATGTTTCTCCATTCTTGTCTATCTGACCCCCATTTTACTCATCCTAGATCTTAGAAATTCTTTAAAATCTCTGATCGGCTGATGTTACTCTTACTTTCTAATGTTGTGGTTTTATTTCTTTAGACAGCTTATATTTGCTGTCATTTCGTGAGCTTGAGGGTGGGAACGAAATAAACGAGGATCCCTGGTTTCTCATCTTAGAAGTAGTATCGAAGTACTAACTTAAAGAGAAGACATTCATGGGGCGCCTGGTGGCTCAGTCGGTTATGTGCCGACTCTTGATTTCAGCTCAGGTCATGGTCTCACGGTTTGTAAGTTAGAGTCCTGAGTTGGGCTCTACGGTGACAGTGTGGAGCCTGCTTGGGATTCTCTCTCTCCTTCTCTCTGCCCCCCTCCCGACCCCCCCAGTCAACAAACTTAAAAAAAAAAAAAAGGAAGGAAGGAAGATAGAAAGAAAGAAAACATGAACCAAAGTCTGGTGTTCCTGGCTCTTATTCTTGAATAATTGAATATTTCTTGGCTAGTCTTCACGGCTGGGGTTCTTTATACTACTCTTAAATGTTTCCAGTTTTTAAGAACCCCAGATCCTTCCCTGTTCCTGCTTCTCTGTATCATTCGTGAATGTCTCCAGTCCTTGTACTGTAGATCCTGGATGTGTTTGGTACTTTTGATTTCTGGGCTGTAAGATAATTGCATCTGTATAAGGAGGTGAGTTTCCATTTCCTGTCTTCTCTTTGCCTCTGGGTTTTAACCAGTACATGGGGGCCATATCAGGTTCAAAGTAATCAGGATCCCCCCTTAAAAGGGATTAAGACGTGAACTTCGGGGCACCTGGATGGCTCAGTCGGTTAAGCGGCCGACTTCGGCTCAGGTCATGATCTCGCGGTCCGTGAGTTCGAGCCCCGCGTCAGGCTCTGTGCTGACAGCTCAGAGCCTGGAGCCTGTTTCGGATTCCGTGTCTCCCTCTCTCTCTGACCCTCCCCTGTTCATGCTCTGTCTCTCTCTGTCTCAAAAATAAATAAACGTTAAAAAAAAAAAAAAAAAAAGATGTGAACTTGGAGCCAAACTAGAGACTTCCAGCTGCCTTCCCCCAAGTATAAACCTTGATTCCCCACTCTGGATCCTAAAATAGACTCAAAGTCTGTGTGTCCAGGTGGTTGAACTGAGTGCACCTTACAAACTCATTTGCTAGTGGAACAGAGTGTTGAGATACGGGCCTTCTGGCCGATTGCTAGAGAACAAGTCTTGAGTCATATTCCACCTGAGTTGTGATTTGGACACAAGTGGAGGGGAATTAACTCACTTTTGTTTTTCAACACTTGCCTCTCAACTCTAAGAGAGACGATAGAGCCTTTCTTGCTTTTGGGGTAGAAAGCATTCCATTTCCATTCACTCTTACTCGAGCCCTTGGAAGAAAAAGGTAGCAGGATAAATTTTACAGGAAAAGGAAGTGGAGCAGAGTGATTGCCGATGCACTTGTCTCTTTTGGTACACTTTTCTCCAGATGCTTTGAAATGACTAATGCATTATATTCAAGGCTAACTTTAATGGATATTGTGTTTTCAGAGAAAACAGAGGTCCTCCCTGTCGAACAGAACACATTTCCTTTTTTTTTTTTTTAATTTTTTTTTTAATGTTTGTTTATTTTTGAGACAGAGAGAGAGAATGAACAGGGGAGGGTCAGAGAGAGAGGGAGACACAGAATCCGAAGCAGGCTCCAGGCTCCGAGCTGTCAGCCCAGAGCCCAACGTGGGGCTCGAACTCACGGACCATGAGATCGTGACCTGAGCCGAAGTCGGACACTCAACCGACTGAGCCACCCAGGCGCTCCCACATTTCCTTTTTTTAACATTTATTTATTTTCAAGAGACAGAGTACGAGTGGGGGAGGGGCAGAGAGAGAGGGAGACACAGAATCCGAAACCAGCTCCAGCCTCTGAGCTGTCAGCACAGAGTCCGACGCGGGGCTCGAACTCACAAACCACGAGATCATGACTTGAGCTGAAGTCGGGTGCTGAACTTTCTTCTTCCTGTGCCTCATGTTTGTCTTCTCTGGCCGGCCACAGGTGAGGGCAGAGGTTGAACTTTATTCATTATCCTAAGTATTTAGCACAGTTCTTTTGAATATGATGATTTTCCTAATTAGATTAAAAGCAGGAAAATGAAGTTCTTGCTTCTTTCATGCTTCTCTGTTTTGACTAGTGAAAATAATACTTACTAAACATGTACTGCCGTCGAAATACATTCCATGCCCTTGGTTGCGGTCACTGTCTAATCACCAAGAGGGAAAGGCGTGTGGCATTGAGATCTACTTCTAAAATTTTCAGGCATTTCTTTCTAATGTTATCTACTCATGGGTAGTAAAATTGGGATGGTTTTGTCAACCTTAATATCTCACTGGCTCTTCTTACCAAATATTGTAAGTCTTCTCCCCGTATGTTGAAATACTTCTTTGCAAACCTCATTTCTAATGGCTCCATAGAAAGTCCATTATGTGGGTGTTGTTCTGTAAGTTACTTAATAACGTTAGGGCTAGAATGTGTGTTCTGCGAATGTCAGGATTTTTTCCCGGTCAGTTCACTTCAACACTACAGCACTTACTACACTGTCTGGTACATCATGGGCACTCGATACATATTTGTGAAATGAACGGATGGATATTTAGGCGGTGCTATTTTTCCTGTATTATGAATTATACTCTCTAAAGTGTATTTGCACATAGTACTTGCACTGCATTTCAAATGGTTTTTCTCGGTAATTTGTCCTAGAATAAATTTCTAGAACAGGATCTTGCTGGTTGAAAGGGTATGGACAAAGTTATATGATTTCAGAGTAGTTTTCTCTATGAAATGATGTCATCTGTGGCTTTCTATTTTTTTATACTTTGGTTTTGTAAATGCTGTTAGCGTTAAAAGTTTTTTTTTTTTTTTTTCTTTCATTTTGTTGAAGTTCATTTCTTTTAATTCAGGGAGCAGGTAGGGGTTTTGTGACTGGGATACAGAGTTGGTGGTGGTGCAAGCTGAGGATTGGACGGTCACTTGAACGTGAGTGGGTGTGCGTGCTACTCTGTAGGAATGGGAGAGTATCAAAGGGTAGTAAGCAGAGTAGTGAGAGTCAGAACAGTAAAAAGGATACTCCTGGTGGTAGTGTGGAGGAACGATTGGAGAGAGGAGAGACCAGAGACACGGAGATCTGGATTTCTCACTCTCTGGTCCCACAGCTAATTAATCACCAACTTTTATGCCCTCAGTCTTCCTTGAATTTCTTCCTCTCTTCCCCCAGTTGGGTCCTCAGTGTCTTTAACCTCAGCCACCGCTGTAACCTTGTTTCTCTCCCTGCCTCAGAACCATTCTCCATTGAGCTGTGAACGTGATCAAGCTAAACCCAGCTCTGAAGAATCGTCCTCTATTATTCATATTTTAAGGCTCTAGCTCAGCAACACAGCATGTGAGCTCTTCCCTTATTTGGACCCCTCAGCCTCGTTTCTTGCTCCTCCCTGCTAGGAGGAAAGTCTTTCCTAGGAAAGAAAAGGGCTTCTTATCCTCAAACGTCTCACCTCTGTCCCCCACACAGATTATTTCTGGCTTTGTGCCTTGCTCATCTGTACCCGCTTCACAAAAGCCCCTCTCTTCAATCAGGCCCCCTCGGTCCCCTTTTTCTGGGGTGCCTTGTGTAAGACTCAGGTGTCTGTCACCTCTTCCAACAAACTTTAACATATATATTCACATATTGCCTCCCTTCCCCACTCTTCACCTTCTGGGTCAGGCATCCGTCTTCTGGGCTTTTATGTAGGACCTTGTTTTTACCTTTTCCAGGTTGTGCTGTGATTGTCTGGTTAGGTATGTCTCCCACATTGAACTGTGAAGGCAAGAGCTCTTTTTATTTATGTTTGTATTCTCAGCAGTAAACATAATGTCTGGCATATAGTCAGGTGGTCAAAAGGGATCTAATTTATGATTTTCTAGATGAAATAATGAGGCGGAGGGGTGTGAGCCAGGCCAGTGGTAATGGGAGAGAAAGGTGGGTGGGAGAGACAGATTGGAAGGAAGTCACTTGGATGGCAGAGACCAGTTACAGGTGGAAGCCATGGGTGATGGGGGGGGGGGTGTGCACCTTAGTAAATGAGCTTGGTATACAGGTTTTTGACTTGTTAAATTTCAGATATTTGTTGGACATTTAGAGATGACGAGTAGGCATATAGAAATATGGCTGTAGATATTAGATCAGGATTTAAGAGACATGAGCATACAGGTGTTAGCTGGGGCATTTGGAATAGATACCCAAATCAGGTAGGGGAGGGGATTTAAAGAGGTGGAGTAGGGATCCTGGGGGAACATTGACCAAGTAAAAGAAAAAGTAGGAGAGTGTACCGATGGCCGACAGTGATGAAGAAAGGTTGAAACGGATGAGAATTGAGAACAATGTTTTTTATTTACAAAGTAGAAGATCATTATTGATCTTTGAGAGAATAATTTTGTTCCAGTGGGGTGAAACAGAAACTAGATTGAAATTAGTGATTGAAAGAGGCTGAGAAGCAAGTAAACGGTGAGCGAGTGAAGAAGCAAGCACACACTCGTCTTTAAAAATGTGCTTTGTGGGGACATGGTGTCTCCTGGAAAAGGGATGTGCCGCCAGGTCCTTGAGGGGAAGGTAGTTTGGCGATACATTTTTCATTTCATTTTCTTGGTTTTGGATGGGAGAGAAGGTCTTGGAAAAGTTTATCGATTGATACTCAGGAAGCAGAAGAAAGGGGGCTGGAAGTCCAGAAAGAAATCTTTACTGGAACAAGGTTAAGAAGGAAGAGAGGGCCTGGGATCAAGACCGCAGATGGTACCGTCAGCCTCGAAAGGGTTCTTCCCTGGGTTCGAAAGGAAGAGGAGTCAGGATTCGTGGAAATGCAGACACGTGTAAAGACAGTGTGAGGGGATGTGAAGGGTATTCTGTGAGGCAGGCCACCAGGTCACGAACTGTGGGGCGAAGGATAAGTCACGGCCCGGGTGGGCTGGGCGGTGGGGGGCAGCCCCGGGGTACTGGAGAAGGTTGGGAAAGGGCAGAGAAGTGATGGTGGGGCTGCAGGTGGATTTCAGGGCCCAGTTGAGGTTGAGCTATGGGAAAACAGAAAGCAATCATAAAAAAACTTTAATAGTAGGTTTTCCCCAAAAAATGGCGGCAAAAGGGACAGCACTAGAGACTGACTTACACGTACCCCCTGGATGGAGTGAGGCAGATCGCTAAGGACGGCCGTATTTGCTCTGCAGGTCTGGCGGAGTGCAGGACCGCTTGGGCGGTCAGGGGACCAGGAGCTAGTTGTGCCTGGGCGGGCACCCCTGGTGCCGTGACCTCTGGAGTCAGCCCACGGTGCTCAGTGCACCACTGATGAGATTGAGAGTCCGTGTGAGAGGGGGCCTTTGGCTTTTCCCTTCTTGTTTGCTGTATTCTTGCCCCTGTGAATATCAGTTAAAATATGTAAAATAAAAGCAACAGACTGAAGGTAATGGACTCTCTTTTAAGACAGTGAATTTTGCATAGAACGGTAGTATTGGCTGGGTTATGAGCTCTTACTGCAGAGTTACTCATGCCTGATTAGAAGAGCTCTGCTGGCCCCACACAGCCCGTATCTATCAGCTGATCCAGGGTGAAAGGACCCTAAAGAGAGAGCCGTTTCCTCCACGGTGTCTTGTCTTCCATCGGGAACTTGTACAGAGGTCTCTCCAGGCTTCCGGCTCACCGGTGGGATCTCCGATGGGAGCGGCGTTTCTATCAATTACGCTTCTCCTTAAAAAAATGAAACTCTGAGAACAAAAGCCTAAGTTCTGTAACGCCTTCAAGAAATGCATAAATCGCGGGAAACAGTCCAGGGGCAAGAGAGACTCGAACGTCAGCCGCTCTGCCAGTTCTGAGCCTTCTGTCTACGACTCCGCTGTTGTCCGTCAGTCACTGCTTGACTTAACGCTGGGTTTTCGTTTCTGCTTTCAGGAAGACCTTTAACTTACGCCCTGGGTGTTGCCCGTCCCAGTTTCCTGGTGGCTCACCGCTTCTGCCTGCTCCAGCCTTGCTCCGGCAGCTTCAAGGCTTGTGAAAGCTTGCTGCTTTGGCCTGCTACCCCTGCTTCAGGTGTCAACAGCTTTTAATTAGCTCGCTTCCTCTGCTGACTGTCACTAGGCCCTCGCGTGTCTGCACACCTAGTCCCGGGGCCGAAAGGACTGAGCTACTCCTCCTTCCTTAAAAATCCTTGTGGCCCGGCTCTCCTGGGATTCGAGGGAGAGTGAGGGAGGTTGGAAGTCTACCGCATGATTCCCTGTCGACAGCCTCTGCGTATACAGGGCTGGTCTGGGGTCCGCAGGGGCACGGCGGCGTGGGCATACTGCCTCGTTAGAGCCTATGTCCGTTCTGATTGGTTATGCCCATGCCGTACCAATTTTTAAATATTCCGACTATGGCTACCGTGTATATGAATTGTGTCTCCATGGAGAGCATACCTCTAGCTGTTGGGAAACCCTAGGTTGCCTGTCAAAGAGACTTAGTTTTGGGGGTTTTTTCCAGTAAATATTTTGAACACCAACTGGTCACTAACAGAACAGTATAAGAAACAAATACGGTGTCTTCCACACGTATTAACAACGATCACCATTAACAAGTCGGTAGGCATCAGGGTTATGGGCGTGGGGCGTGGGAGGACGTCTTCAGGGCCGTGGAACGGCTCGGTACCTCTAGTCTAGAGAGGACTGCCTTTGTGATCAGGCAGCGAGCATGGTCGGACCCTGCCGTCCAGCGGTGTAGGCCTTGAGGTCGTACCTGAAATGTGCACGGCCTGGTGTCAGGCACAGAGGACGCTTGCCCTAAATAAGAGTGGTTTTATTATTTTGTCATCATTATTAATGATGAATGATGATGGACGCTGTACCTTGGAGATGATAAGGAGACGGAGGCATGAGGCAGTAAATAGTGAACAGTAGCCACAGGCAGGAGGTGAAGGGCAGGCTGTGAAGTCAAGACTTGGGAGGCCCTGCGTTTTGCCCCGAGAGCAGCGGGGGCTGGAGTGGCCTCCCACACAAGCGATCTCAGCGACACCATTGCCTCTCTGACCGCAGTGCCCTGTTTTGGTTGACGTGTTAGTGGCAGTTTAGCAGTGTGCTTGAAGCCACTAATACCGATGCCCGGTAACTTTCCTCGTACAAGTTCCCACTCAGATGACAAATACTCATCGTTTATCCATCTGGTACTTAACCAGGCACCTGTTGATTCCCAAGCAGCGGGCATATGCCAGTGAGCAGAGGAGAAAGAGTGACCTCTGCCATCATAGAACTTGCATTCTAGTGAGGAAGGCAAGTGGTAAAATACAGAAGAATATGCAGTTTGTCAAATAAGAGTGAAGGGTAAAGGGAAGCAAGAGATGATCTAGAAAGAGTGACAGGGCAGCGACCGTTCAGGAAGGGACACTTGTCAATTCAGTTTGAGGGAGCAGCCCGTGTCACTTTATGGGGGAGACTGCCTGAGACCCAGGGAATGAGGTCAGATGCCCTGGGTTGGGACCGGGCCAGGCGACCAGAATGTCTGGAGCAGAGTGAACCAGGGAGGGCATGTGAGATGTGGGAGGTGGAAGACGAGAATGTGTTGGCCTGAGGAGTTACGGCAGGTTGACGGTTGTTACCTGGAGGGAGATGGGAAACCGTTGGGGGTCTTGGAGCAGAGGAGTGTCCCGATCTGAGCCACGTTGACGCAGGATCACTCTGACTGCTGGGCTGGGAAGACACCGTGGGGGTCAAGGGCAGAAGCGGAGAGGCCGGGTAGGACCGTCCGGGCAAGATGTGACGGCAGGTTGAACGGGATGGGCTGGAGGAGGTGCGGTGAACCCTGGACTTACTGAGTGCAGACTAGATCTGAGCCCCGCAGGGAAACTGGTGCTTGGCATATTGAAATTGTGTTTAGTATAGAGAGAGAAATCCCGTGTTGCGTGTTGCGGCTATGAGTGCAGAGACTTAAGCTGTGTTTAAGAGCTCATTCGTTTATGTATATTCGTCACTTAGTGATTTTTTTCTGTAGTGTTTGCAGTTTTTCTGACAGTGGAGTGCTTTAAATATGAAGCCTTTGAAGAGACATCTTTGGTGTTTTTAAAAACTACATGTCTGTTCTGTGTTTAATTTATCATCTTCTAGGCCATACTAAATATAGTTTTTATTTATTTAGAAAAAATTTTTTTAAACGTTTATTTATTTTTGAGAGACAGAGCATGAGTGGGGGGAGGGGCAGAGAGAGGGCGACACAGAATCGGAAGCAGGCTCCAGGCTCTGAGCTGTCAGCACAGAGCCCGACGCCGGGCTCGAACCTACAAACTGCGAGATCACGACCTGAGCTGAAGTTGGACCCCTTATGTTTATTCATTTTTGAGAGAGGGGGTAGAAGACAGAGTGGGAGCAGGGGAGGGGCAGAGAGAGAGAGGGAGACACAGAGTCCCAAGCAGGCTCCAGGCTCCGAGCTGTCAGCACAGAGCCCGACGCGGGGCTCGAACCCACCGACCGCGAGATCATGACCTGAACTGAAGTCAGATGCTTCACCGACGGAGCCACCCAGGCGCCCCTGTTTATATTTTCAGTTGAGGCTATTTCTAGCTCTATTTCTGTGTGCCACCACGGATACAAAATTATTAGTAGCTGAAGAGGCTGGAGTTTCTTATTTCATAGTTAACATAAATAAGTTGGGATGTGTAATTGGGGTCGAGCAGACGGCGGTGAAGGCATTGGGCCGTGCAGTGCTTGGTGCGGTGCCTGACAGGGTAACGGCTGGCGCGTGTTGAACACTGAGTTGTAAGCAGTTTGTGCTTGTGTTATTTTCATCTTTACCGCAGTTCTAAAGGTGAGTACTCTTCGTACGTTGTACGTTAGTGCATTAGCTGTTACACGGATGAGAAAAGTGAAGTTCTGAAAGGTTATTTATGCGCCCAGAGTTACACAGCTAATGACAGAGCCAGGCCTCCAGCCCGGTGGTCTGCCCGCAGAGTGCGTCACGGCCGCCCTGAGCAGCCACCCGAGACCCTAGCTCAAGTGCCTGGTGGTCAGTGAATGCTAATTCCCCGCACAGCTCTGTGACCCACAGGCGGTGTTGGGTCCAGTGTTTTTTGGATTTGAGGACGGTAACTCAGTGCTTCTGCTCTGTTTCACCTGGGAGCCTGTTGGGGTTTGGACCAGCACCTCAAAAGCAGGGGCTTTCGTGTTTCTCCAGTGGAGCATGCTTGTTGTCTTTATACTGAATGAGATCAAAGAACCAAAACCCAAAAACCTATAATCAGCCTGATGTCAGAACCTGCTGCCGGATGGCTTGTGAAAGTCTTTTGGCTTTAGAACTGCAGGTAGGGGGTTGTGGACCGGCCTCAGACTCTTAGGGGAGTAGCTGGCATTTAGAACATGCTCGGATACCACAGCGATTTCTCTTCCCAGTGATCACCAGAAACTTCTGTGCTCAAACACAGACCTGGTGAGACGCACGGAGCTAGGCAATCTGAGGAGGGGGAATCTTAAGTCTTTCTTTCCCTGATCAGAATAAGGACAGCTTAAGTGATAGGCAGGGTCCCCTCCCTGTCCTGAACGGAAGCGTGTCGAACTCAGCACTCCTGTCTTTCTGTCTGCACTCCCAGCACATAATTTGAATCTACCGAACAGCTAAACTTGTTTCCAGCCTTTCAGAGGTTTGGGTGAAACAATATTTCAAGTTTCTCCTTGCTCTTTATTATAGTGTTCTTTATCCGCCCCCCCCCCCATCTTTGTTGAGATATTATTGACATATAACATTGTGTACGTTTCAGGTGTACTAAGTAATGATTCAATACTTGTATATATTGCAAACTGATTACCACAGGATGGTTAATATCTCCTCCCATAATTACCTTTTGTTTTCTTGCCGTGAGAACATTTAAGATCTTTTAGCAGTTTTCAAGTGTGTAGCACAATACTGTTAACTGTAAGTCACCATGCTGTACGTCACGTGCCCAGAACGTATTCATCTTATAACTGGAACTTTGTACCCTTGGACCAACACCTCCCCACCCCCAGCACCTGGCAACCCTCCTTCTCTTCTCTGTTTTCATGAGTTTGACTTTTCTTAGATTCCACATATAAATGAGATCACACGGTATTTGTTTTTCTGTGTCTGGCTTAGTTCACTTAGCATAATGCCCTCCAGGTTCATGGTTCATCCGAGTTGTCATAGAAGCAGGATTTCCTTCTTTTTTGTGGTTGAATAATATCCCATTGTATGTGTGTGCCACATTTTCTTCGTCTGTTCATCTGGCAGTGGACATTTAGATTGTTGCTGGGCCATGGACAGCCCCCTTTCTTTAAGCATGAACCCGTTGGGAGAACAGTTTCACTGACCCATCATTTCAGAAATGACTAAAGACTAAAGTGCTTGCACTTGAAATTGAGATATTCCTCTTCTTTCCTACCATTTTGATGGATGAAAAACTCTAATCACAAGATATCGTAACCATTTACGACAATTGCCAAGAAACGTTCTAGTTTGCATTGTGTAATGGCATCATACAGTGATTTTGGTTCTATGGTCATGTTACTTTTATTGCAATCTAATCCAAATACAGATTTATGAAGTGCTCCTAATATGTACATTTGCTGTTGAGATTTTAAAATTTTGACACTTGACTTTAAACCTATTCACTATCCTTGGAAACATCCCTTTGAGCTAGTTGGAAGAGATGCTGTATATAGTTTGTTTTCTACTTCTGCGTATCAGGGTAGCGTTTATCTTCCTCTTCCCAGCCCCCAGTGACTGGAAGCCACCTAGGTCTCCACTTCCGTAGTTCAGGCTGAGCCCTAGCGCATCCCCAGGGAGCTGGAAGGGCCCTTTGAAATTATCTAGTCAAAGGGAAGCAGAGAGGCAGAAACAGAAAGGTAATCAGTTTGTTGAGGCTTATTTATTTTTATTTGACAGCTTTTCGATCCGTAACTAAAATACAAAAAAATACAAAAATGTTTGTTCCTTTTATGGTTGGAAAGGAATGTGTGAAGTCTACAATTTGTAGAGCTGTTAGCCTTAACTGATCTTTAGGTGTGTGTGTGTGTGTGTGTGTGTGTGAGAGAGAGAGAGAGAGACAGACAGACAGACAGACAGACAGACAGACAGATGGAGGTGGGGGTAAGAATATGTGGTGTGAAAAATAGTCTCATTTGCAGTTTACTTTATATTAATTGATTCCCACAAAACAGATTCGTGTTGGCAACACGATTCCGTGCAGCATCGTGTTGGAATCTGGCATGCGGTATTTAACAAGCTCTAGTCATTCCAATGTTGTACATTTTTGGTCAATTTCCTAGTGAGAGTAGATGCTGAGTTTAAATTCTAGAGCAGAAAACTGGAAAAGGAGGATACAGTAAACAATTAGTTGATATGGTGTTAAAAAATAACATCTGTTTGGCACATGTTGACTAATGTAACTTTTTCAACTGACAATACTGTTTGATTTAGGATCTTAGATTACGAACTGCATGGAAGTCATTGATAATTTTGGTATTTACTTTTTTACAGAGAGGAAAAAGGAAAATGGGTAACTGAAAAAAGTTGTATTTGTCATATTTTAAAAGTTGTCTTTCCTTTTCTAGGTTGCTGTGGTGAAACTAAAAAATGCAGATAAGGTATTTGCCATGAAAATATTGAATAAATGGGAAATGCTGAAAAGAGCTGAGGTAAGATTCTCATTATTGGAATGTTTAAATAATGTTTTAGAAATGATTTTAGAGACCTACAAAATTACAGAGACCAATAGATCTTTAAATCATTCAGTAGCATTGTGTCTGTAGTAACGTTATTTTTAAGATAACAAATTCAGCAATTTACAGTTGTGATCTAGTGATGATAAAAGTTATAATTCGTATAATTTCATATCGTCTGAAAGCCAAATGGAAACCCTGTAATGTGGCGCTTAAATATTCATGTGGAAAGGGTGTTTGGAAACCAGTTTAAAACTTTTATGGGAAGAAGTAATGATTGATTTCCAGCTTGATGTAACTTGTTTATATTCTGTATCATCTGTGTTCTGCTCAGAGCAGAGGTCAGCCCGAGCTTTGCGTGTGCCCTCTAAGACTTCTCGTTACTACCGATCACACAGTTAAATTAGTGTTTTTACGCGATTAGAGGACGGCAGTGAAATCTGCTCTTGCAGCAAGTGCTGGTGTTTCTGTGTTGGTCCTAGACACGAAGGAGAGATCGCCGGAGTGAGGTTACAAATGTCTCATTGCTGGTGCGGTATGGTCAGAACTGACGTTACACGTAAATTTGGGGTGGGGTTCTGGAGGTGTCCTGCCGTGTTCGATCCTGGGTGGGGGGCTGGGTGGGGGGCCTCAGGGAAGCAGAACTTACTGGTGTGCAAGTATTTCAGTATTTGAACCTGTAGGAGGTTCATACCGCCGAGCAGGCTGAATATTAGTTCTGGAGGTTAGAGTTCTCTAACGAGAAACAGCGCTTAGAAATCTTCACCTACCAGGGGCGCCTGGGCGGCTCAGTCGGTTAAGCGTCCGACTTCCGCTCAGGTCACGATCTCACGGTCTGTGAGTTCGAGCCTCGCGTCGGGCTCTGGGCTGACGGCTCAGAGCCTGGAGCCTGCTTCCGACTCTGTGTCTCCCTCTCTCTCTGCCCCTCCCCCTCTCATGCTCTGTCTTGCTCTCAAAAACAAATTAAAAAAAAAAAAAAAGAAAGAAAAGAAAAGGAACCTTTACCGACCAGTGCTTGAAGCAACCTGGAAAGCACCAAGCATACGGAGAAAAGCAAAAGCAAAAAAGGTTCCCTTGGTGGTAGATGGGACCGTTAGTGAAATACTTTGTCAGTTGTTTCCTTTGGGAAGTTTGAGAAATGTAACAAAACACGAAGAAGCAGCTAACAGTCACTTATATTCCACCACCTGGAATTAATCACTAACGTTCCGGGGAAGTTGTTGCTTTCAGTCTTATTTTCTATGTGTGTCCTGGGGGGTAAAAACACACACGCAAACTGCAGAAGCGAAATACAGATACATTATTTGTAAAACACTAGCGCGTTACAGATGGAGCTGAAGTCTTCTTTGACCGCGCCCCGCCCCACGCGGCCCCTCTCCACGGGACAGTAACCGTTGAGAAAAGCATTTGGCGACCTTTGTGTCTCTTTCTGGCGCATGCGCCAGTGTCCGTTACGTTCAGTAGCTTCGGTCTTTACTTTGGAATCTCCCTAACACCGAGTTGCCTTACTGTCGCTGGTTGGACTTTGCAGGTGGTGAACACGGAGATTGAATTAGGGCATTCTTCTGAGATGGGGACCGACGGGAGGGAAAGGGGGTGAAATGTTTTCGGGGAGAAGTCAGGCTGTCTGTGGAGCAGCAGCGGTCCCGCGGAGCCCCACGTGAGGCCAGAGGGCTGGCCTTTTCGTACCTGCCGTATTCGGTCACCAACTACGGGCCATCCCCGGAAGGACGTGGCCTCCGGACGGTAGAGTTTCTGCGGCCAAAGATGCTGGCGGCATTGCCAGCGGCTGGCGCTACAGGTCTTACCAGTAAGAAATAGTAAAGAAGCGTGTTCTAATTGTTTCGCGGAAATCATAATTATAGTCAGTTCAGTGTTTTGGCGTTGGAGTTGTGAAAAACGGAGTTAAAGTCTGCACTCTTTTCTTCGAAGTTGGTGTGCCGGGGAGGAAGGTCACTGGGTTGCCTTTGACCACTGACTGGAAGAAGTGGCCCAGATCGAAGATAAAACAAGGAATAATTGGGAAGTAAATATAATTTTGTTGAATTAAGAAACGTTATGGGGTGCCTGGGTGGCTCAGTTGGTTGAGTGTCCGGCTTCGGCTCAGTTCATGGTCTCGCAGTCTGTGAGTTCGAGCCCCATATCGGGCTCTGTGCTGATGGCTCAGAGCCTGGAGCCTGCTTCCGATTCTGTGTCTCCCTCTCTCTCTGCCCCTTCCCTGCTCGTGCTCTGTCTCTCTCTGTCTCAAAAATAAATAAAAACATTAAGAAAAAAATTAAAAAAAAAAAGAAACGTTAGTATATTTTCTTCCTGGGGCAAGATGGAATAAATGTATTTCTTCCTATCCCTCCCCTTAAGTACAGTCTTCAAGGCCTTGGACATTATATATAAAACAAATACAAGAAGACACTGGAAGGCAGAGAGAAGGAGGTGGACCCTGGGGCCTGAGGAACAGCACTTACTCTAGGAAGTCAGTATTACTCAGATAGGAAAGCCAGACAGGGACTATACAAAGAAATTAACCAAAATGCCTCATGAACATAGATAAAAATGTCTTTAGCAAAATGTCAGCAAATAGAATTCAGCTATATATAAAAAGACTTGTGCATATACCAATGATGGATGGTTTTACTTCAAGGATACAAGGCAGATTCAGTATTCTAAAAGAACTATTTGAAACTTGCATTAAAGAAATTCTACATTGAAATTTTTTTAACATTTATTTATTTTTGAGAGACAGAGACAGAACATGAGCAGGGGAGGGGCAGAGAACGAGGGAGACACAGAATCCAAAGCAGACTCCAGGCTCTGAGCTGTCTGCACAGAGCCTGACGTGGGGCTCGAACTCATGAACCGTGAGATCATGACCTGAGCCAAAAGTCAGATGCTTAACTGACTGAGACACCCAGGCACCCCTACACTGAAATTTTTAAAGAGAGATTCATTTTGAACTAGAGTGGAATTGTATTTCTGTGCTTGAATTATCAAGTCCTTTTTTAAACAAATGTTAAAAAAAAAAAACCGCTGCTCTGACCACGACCTCTCCAGCTTTGGGAAACTGGGCCACTCATGATGCTTGATAATTTACAGTTGAGCAGCAACGTGTCTCGATTCTTAACCTGTGCATTGTTGATGTTTCAGACCAGTTTTTCAGGGGTGCCTGGGTGGCTCAGTAGTTGAGTGTCCGACTCTTGATTTCGGCTCAGGTCATGCATGATTCCAGGGTCGTGGGATCGAGCCCCACATCGGGCTCCGTGCCAAGCATGGAGCCTGCTTAAGATTTTCTCTCTCCCTCTGCCTCTGTCCCTGCTCGCATGCCTGCTTGCTGTCTCTGAAATGAAATGAAATGAAATGAAATGAAATGAAATGAAATGAAGTGAAACAAAGTAAGTTTTCAAAGATTTACCTCCAACCTACTGGCTGTATTTCTTTCCATTTAAGTTGCATACCAAATACGTAATTAGTAGGACATGCATTATTTGAAGGTCGTAGGACACCCTCTCTCTTTCTGGGCAGCTGAATAATTGCTAACATCTTATGTTCAGAGATCGCTGTCCCTGCTCATTCATCATCTACAGACTTTGTCAACAGTCCCTGAACTTCTTCCAATAAGTTCTGTAAATGTTACCTTCTCTTCACAGTTATTCAGTGCTTTATAGGAGGTGTCCTCACTCATTTCACTGGAGGGTGTGAAATAGTTGACAGAAATGCTCTCCATTGGAGTTAGTCCTTTCCAGGGTTTTGTCGTCTTGCTGATTACAGAAGATGATAATGATCTCTGTGTCATAGAGGAATAATGTATCTTGGTTGAACGGTGATGGTACCGGTTTATGCCACTTGCCTTATTATTTTTGTTACTGTTGTTATTCCTTTATTATTTTCATAACGACTGGTGCCAGTAATAGTGATATTCATGAATTGAGGCCATTGGATTTGATCTGCCTTATTTCCTGATCTGCCACCTACATTAAAAAAAAAAGTAAGCATGACAGAAAAGTAAAGAAGTAAAAAGTAAAGAAGTAAAAAAAGTAAGAAGTAAAAATATGAAAGGTCCCTTTTCCTTCTTCCAGTATCTAATCTTTCTATTCAAAGTAAACCATTATTAAGAGTTTCATATTTGTCCTTAATGGAAAGTTTTATTATAATGGACTCATACTAAAAGACTGATTTTTCACATTGCTTTTATCATTTAATAATACATATGTTGGATTTTTCTATTTCCATATTTATACATTTATCTCAGCCTGTTAAATCGTCTCATTATACTAAATGGATATATTTTTTAGTAGTTTGATTTTTTTTTTTTTTAAACATTGATGGCCGGGGCACCTGGGTGGCTCACTTGGTTGGGCGTCCAACTTTGGCTGAGGTCATGACCTCATAGTTTGTGATTTCGAGCCCCGCGTCGGGCTCTGTGCTGACAGCTCGGAGCCCGGAGCCTGCTTCCGATTCTGTGTCTCCCTTTTTCTCTCTCCCCTCCCCTGCTCATGCTCTGTCTCTCTCTTCTCAAAAATAAATAAAAACATTAAAAAAAACACAAACATTGATGGCCATTTAGATTACGTCCACATTTTACTATCCTTTTACTCTCTTGAACTGTGCTGTAGTCAAAATCTTTATACGTATACCTCGGAATAGTGAGTTTAATCAAAGTGTGAATTCTCAGTAAGGTGGAATCAAATTATCAACACATTCAGTCATTTCAGCACATCTGACTACGTGCGGCTGGCAGAGAGAAGATTCAGAATGTGAGAAGACAGTGCATCAGAGCCACTCACCACACCTCAGAAGCACGTGCGGCGTAAATAAGAACGAGACGGGATCAGATGCTCATGGTCCGCCACGCTGCTGTTGGCTTCTGTGGTGCTTTAGTTTGTGTACTGAGGTTGTGAAGGGATTCAAGGATCGTTTTTACGTGGCGGGATTTTCATGTTGTGCAGACTAAAATTTATCCACTCCTCAGATTAAACTCCTTGGTAGCGGATCCCCGCCTATTTATGCGCGTGGAGTCCTTGTTAGAACTTCACGAAGCCTGAGGTAACGCATGCATCATGGTTTGGCTAATATTGCTTGAGAACAGGGCTTCTCCGCAGTGACTGTGACATTGGGGACCGGCTAATTCCTTGGGGCATAAGCTGTCCTGTGCATTGTAGGATGCATAGCAGCATCCCCGGCCTCTTCCCGTGCGATTGTCCTAACCACCCCCACCCCACTTGTGACAGCTGAGGACAATGCGACCTACTGGGGCAAAAAAGGAGACTGTGTTTTACATCTAAACTCAGTATCTGAGTATCTTAGGACTAGTTTAATACCTAAATACTTACGGATGAAATCATATGGTATCTGAGATTTGCTTCAAAAAACGCTGTGTGTGTGTGTGTGTGTGTGTGTGTGTGTGTGTGTGTGTGTGTATGTACATGTGCACACACATGCATTTCCATGGAGGGAGGGTGGTCACAAGGGTGAGGGGGTAAAAGGGTGTGGATGGAACAATGACATAGTTGCTGACATTGGTCGATGAGTACATTGTGGGGAAGAGGTGGTTTTACTCTCTTCTCTTGTATGTGTTTGAAGTTCTGGGTCGTAGTTTATATTTTTAAAAATTGTTTTTTCATGGAACAGTTCAGAATAGATTAGAATATACTGAAGTTTCATCTGTTGACAAATAGTCTTTGGAGCGTGATTTGCTTTGGAGTCGCCTATCAAACGTGTTTTAGAATTTAGCTGGAATGTCTTTGAGATTCCGGAAAGCTGTCCTAACAAGATGGTCAGGAGAAAGGAGTCTTCTGGGCTCCGACAGTCCTTACCTCTGTCTCTCTCTCAGACTGTAATTGTAGGTCACGCAAATTCTGAAACAGAACTTAGCAGTGAGTGTGTCGGGTGGTTCTGTTTTCCCTCTAAAGTGAACCAGAGCATCGTGTGGACTTTAATAATCGAAGCGGCAGGTAAAACTGCCCATTTATTTGGTTTAATGATTTTTAAAATTTTCTCTGGTGCTATCTCACGCATGGCTTTGGAAGTTTTGTTTGAGCAAATAAAATTTTATGGAAATACATGGAAAGAATTAGGGTACTCGATTAGGTGATGTTAATTGTTTTGTGTGTCATGGCTGCATTTATTTTTTGGGAAATCAGTAAGTAAGCACCTCCTCTAGGTGGAATACCGTGATGGTTTTTCAGTGTGCATGGCGTATGCAGCCAGGAAGGAGGTGTCTGCGTACTGGTTTGGAAAACTGTTTGGGTATATCATTACTTGAAAAAACAATAACTTGCAGAGCACCGTGGCCTGATTTGCGTAAAGAAAAGGTAGGGGAGGTGAGGTACCACGTGAATGTTGCATGTGTTCACGTGCACACGTGTGTTCACACAGAGGGACACAGATTTTCTAAGAAGACACCGCACAGAGTTCTAGGCGGTGACCTCTGGACACGCGTGACACCGAAAGGGTGTGACTCAGCAGACTGAGATTTTACTTTCAGCCTTCGGTTCTTTTTGAACTTTCTGGTGTGGTGGTTTTTTCAAATTAAAACTAAAGATGATAGATTATCGGGGCACCTGGGTGGCTCAGTCGGTTAAACGTCCGACTTTAGCCCAGGTCATGATCCACGGTTTGTGGGTTCACGCCCCACGTCAGGCTCTGTGCTGACAGCTCGGAGCTTGGAGCCTGCTTCGGATTCTGTGTCTCCCTCTCTCTCTCTGCCCCTCCCCCACTCGTGCTCTCTCTCTCAAAAATAAACAAACATTATAGAATTATAATGTATCATATAAAACCACATAAAAACCATATAAAGCCACATTTCTGAGGTTCTACCTTTATAATATTGGAAATACAGTCTCACAATAAGCTAAAACTTTTATAAATCAAAAAGGAAAAAACAGTCCGTCACAGGAAATGGACAAAGGGGAATGAAGAATTCAAAGAGAAAGTTCGGTTATCCAGTAAGCGTACGTAAAGCTGTTTATCTGTATGGGTAATTAGGAATACGTTAATGAAAAGAGCGGTGACATATGGATTTACACCCATTGTATTGACACATTTCAAAGCCTTTTAATGTCAAATACAGTTGAGGATGTGGGGAATGGGGAGATTTCTACACCGGGGAAAGGGTAGTAATCAGCACAGACGTAGCGGAGAAAATTGGCTCCGTCTGGTAAAGTTGAAAATGCCTCTGGGTAGCATTTCGACCTCTAAGTGTATACCCTAGAGAGATTCTTGCACACTAGCACAAATATGTTCATTGCAACATCGTAATAACAAAATCAGAGGTAACTGTGTTTTCCTGGTTGGGGGTTTGCGTGAATAAATTCCAGAAGATTCAAACGATGGAATGTCACAGCCGTTGAAAGGAAAATAGCCATCATTGAACAAGAAGTAATTGAGTTGCAGAAGGAAAGATCAAATGATAACATTCATGGGAAATTTTCAAATGCAAAGCAATTCTGTTGATTTTGGACACGTACACGTGTGATCCAAGCATATGATGGGAAGAATATAACATATACTACGGATGAGTCATTTTATCAAGGGAGGAGGGCAGGGCAGGGTGAAAGGAGGAAGATTACCACTTATATTTTATGTCCTTAAAATTAAAAAGAACAGAAGTAAAGATGGCAAAATGTTACCGTTTATATTACCTAAATGGGCCGTGGTTGTGAAATGAATCTGTGCACTTTTCTGGTTGTTTGGAACTACAGCAGGAGTTTTCAAGAGAGAATGTTTTCAAGGTATCATTCCTGCTGCTCACTTTCTGAGGGTGCTTGACCTGTAGAAAAGTCCTGGAATACTGGATGTACTCCTTTTCCAGGACAGAAAGCATTAACAAACAGCTTAAGCAATTGTTTGTATAATATATTGCCTAGTTTTACGTGACGTGTCCTCTGATTAAAAAAGTGTTTGTTTTTTTTTTTCCTTTTCAGACAGCGTGTTTTCGTGAAGAAAGGGACGTGTTAGTGAATGGAGATAATAAATGGATTACAACCCTGCATTATGCTTTCCAGGATGACAATAACTTAGTAAGAACCACTTTTACATGTTTCAATATTCTTACTTAATTTTTATCAGCAGAATTTAGCATTATTTTCTTTTAAGCGTTATTTAAATGTAGTTATTATTTAGAATACCACTGAATTTCACAGCATGTAAATTGTCGTCCCCTCCCTCCCCCCCTGGGTAATTTGGTACCTTTCCACTGGAATCTTTTATGCTCTGTAATAGGCAAGTCGATACTAAATCCAGACATTTAAATTCTAGAAAAAGTGCTCAGGATTTTCTCTTTTCACGATTTTCCCAATATATTTGATCTGTAGTATTCTTTTTCTACTTGGAATTTTACACATTTTGCAAAGTGGCCACGTGCCACTTTAAGCGGAGCCGCATTTCACATCCGGGCTCATCTGCTTTTATATGGACATCCCAAACCACGTGGCAGAAGAGATTGGGAATGAGCTCGGAGGAAAACGGGAAGCTGAGAAGCACTGCTGAGTGAAGACTGAAGGAGATGATGGTGGCCGCACGCCCCCACGTACGACCCCTGGGCCTGCTGTTCCAGGCTCTTCGTTTCCTGGCCCCCGTTTTTGTCTCACGGTTTTGTTTTTTTTTTAGCACACGTGTTGAGTCCCTGCCGAGTGCCACGCACAACACTGGGGCCCGGGGTCTAAAAATTAGTACGAAGTCTTGTTCTCGTGACGGACATTTATGGGACGTGTGCCGTGTGCTAGGCACTGCCCTCTAGATCCCAGAGATTCAGTAGTAAGAGACAAAGGATCTCTTTTCTTACTGTTCCGGACGATCAGTCCAAAGCCAAGTAAGTAATATCCTCAGACTTAGCTGAGAAAGTGTAACATTCATTCCAGATGAAGAAAGTAGAACCTTCATTCCCAGGCATGAAGTCAGTGAGGAGCCTTCAGAGACGAATGTCAATGAGCTAAACCCAGAAGGGAGAAGAGGCAGGGAGGGCGTGGTGAACACAAATGTGCAGGGTGGAGCGCCTTGATGGAGGGGAAAGTAGGGGCGTGGGGAGGGGCGGAGACAGATGAGAGAGTCCCAGCACGTGGCACCTGACATGTCACGGGTAAGAAGTCAGCCACGTTTCTCAAATCGGTGGGGTATTTTGGTCTGCAACTCTTGTGTATTTTTAAAAATGGCATTGTGTCTGAGAGCCTGGACGACAGAAATGGAACTGCCTCGATCGGTCTCTTAGCTCCTTCCTCCTGCCTTCCCCCGCCATCGCTCAGGCGTCTCTCACGGAGCCAGGCGTGAACACTGTGGTTTTAGGGCCGTGGAAAGTTTGTGGTAAGAGGGGACGAGGGGCGTCTGAGGAAGGGAGGAAGCCAGGGTGATCACAGTAGGGAAGGGGAGAGGGTGTACAGTGGGGCTTCGAGTGGAGAGCCAACTGGGGAGCTGGGACTTCAGTCTGATTTCAAGAGGGGCTTTAAGAGGGACAGTGAACGATTCCTCTTGTTCCAGGGCCTGACTTGTGGGATTCAGTGCTTAGTAGTTGACGAATCGAGTTGGGAAACCTATTTGGGAAGGAGAAAGTAGAGGAGGGGGAGGGTGGTTAGTTTAATTTGCACATATTGGCTTTGAATTGTCACGTGATCCATTTAGTGGCTTAGACCTGTCAGTCAGGTGCTCCTGAGGGCCGCGAGCACTACGTATCTTGGGGTTCTTCCTCTTCTGGATCAGTTTTCAGCGAACTATGGCCTGCAGCTCAAATTTCGCCCCCTACTTACTTTTGTACAGCCTGCAAGCTAAGAATTGTTTTTACATTTTTAAATACTTGAAAAAAAGTCAAAAGAAGAATATTTTGTGACCCGTGAATGTTCCATAAAATTCACAATTCAGTGTCCATAAAGTTCTGTTGGAGCGCGGCCATGCCTGCCGATGTGTATGTTGTCAGTGGCTGCTTTTGCACTACAAGGGCAGAGGAGTTGGCCTCTTGCGACAGCGGCTGGCACGCTGACACACGGTGACACGTATGTACACGTGAGTCGCGATGCTTTGCACAGCTGCTCGGCAGCCTTCAAATCACAGTGACGGTTATAACTTGATAGCCTTTCCTCTTTTTTTTTAACGTCTGTTTATTTTTGAAAGAGTGAGGGAGACAGCGGAAGCAGGGGAGGGGCAGAGAGAGAGGGAGACACAGAATCTGAAGCAGGCTCCAGGCTCCGAGCTGTCAGCACAGAGCCCGGCGTGGGGCTCGAACCCACGAACCGTGAGATCATGACCTGAGCCGAAGTCGGACGCTTAACCAACCGAGCCCCCCGGGCGCCCTAACTTGATAGCATTTCTAATGCAATACGTATCACTGTACCGTGACGTTTTATGATTCCTGTTGGGAAGAATGCACGTGCAAGTTTACGTACTGTGCTTTTCAGGCAAGCGGAGTGCGGATGAGATTGTTAACGACCCAAACGGCAGCCCAGTGTGACCGGGCGCCGCACCACTGCTGTCCTAGAATGCGGGTGTCCGTGTTGCACAGGGAGCTCTGAGCTCGGGTCGCGGCATTCCCAGCCCACAGGAAGGCAGCCGTCAGGAAGGTCACCAAATATAAAACAATACCTTTTCACCGCAGAATTTCGACACAGAAATGAAACATGAAAAGGATGCAGCAACCATAGGGAGTTCCTGACGGCTCATTTGCCAGGCAGGCAGGAAAGCCACTTACCAGCGTCAGGTTAATTAAATCAGGTGTGTGGCCGCAGAGAGACGTGCTCACAGAAAATAAACTTGCCTCAGACTGTTAGCCTTGGTGAGAACAGTTGCTTAAAGAATGGGGGGCAGTGGGAACAGCATCAGTGGTTGATTTGAAAACCTGGAAACGGGGCGCCTGGGTGGCTCAGTCGGTTAAGCGTCCGACTTCGGCTCAGGTCATGATCTCGCGGTCGTGAGTTCAAGCCCCGCATCGGGCTCTGTGCCGACAGCTCAGAGCCTGGAGCCTGTTTCAGATTCTGTGTCTCCCTCTCTCTGACCCTCCCCTGTCCATGCTCTGTCTCTCTCTGTCTCAAAAATAAATAAACGTTAAAAAAATAAAAAAAACAAACAAACCTGGAAACGATTTTGAGTGGTTGGTTTTGGCTCTTGAGTTGAAAGAGGTTACAGATTGCACTCTGTTGTTGTTAGTTGACGCGTCGGGGCTGAGTTTGAAGTCCCTGACGAATCAGCCTTTGTTAATAGTTTGTGTGGAATAATTATAGTCCATAGTATTTTTGGAGAAGTCGAGAAGATACTACTTTGGTACAACCTGAATGTCCTCTGCTAAGATGCATTGCGGTGGAGAGCGGTGAAAATGTGTGTGGACAGATTGACACATAATGTAAAATATCAGGCGCCTGAAGCCCGTGGATGTCCTTTGTCGTCTTAATCGGCAGGTAGCTGGCAGCAAGTATTTGAATCTGTCGTTTGTTATTGAGCCAGTAATATCCCCGGTCAACTTTATTCGGTGTCATGGAAACAACGGTTACCGTGTTCGTGAATTTTTGTCAGAAGCCACAGCCGCGTGTCCTCACCTGCTGTACATTCGTTGAGTGCTTTTGCGGTGTTAACACTTTGTGGCAGAGGGCAAGATTGAAACATTTCTGAACAAAAAGCCCCACCCTCAGCCGTTATTAGAGAATATTGAATAGCTTTGAAATGCGTTTCTCCTGTAGACTTGACATGTTTTAGGATAAATTTAACCCCAAATTATAAGACAACCCAGCACTTACGTGTAAAACTTACACTACGGGGACATTTTGACATTTAACGTTGTTTGAATCACAGGTAATGTCAAGCTGCTTTATCTAATTCTCATGCTGTCGAAAGTAAAAAGAAACGAGGTCTCTGTTTCCACATAAATTTGTATCAGATAGACCTTTTGAGCTCCAGCTACAGTTAGGACCAGTTTTGGGGATTTGATTTAAGTGCTAAGGAGCTGCCTCGAGTTCAAAACCCGCTTAGCGGCAATTGAGAACTTCACCTAACCTTTAGTTAGAAGTGATTAATCTGCCGTGTAATGACTTGCTTCAACACAAGTAGCAGGACAGTCCCAGAGCGTTCTGCAAAGGCCTTCCAAGCGAGGAGCATGCTCAGTTAAAGTTATATGCTCACGAGGGCCGCCTGGTGGCTCCGTCGGTCAAGCGTCCGACTCTTGGTTTCGGCTCAGGTCATGTTCTCGTGGCTCATGAGTTCAAGCCCCACGTCGGGCTCTGTGCTGGCAGCACGGAGCCTGCTTGGGATTCTCCATCTCCCTCTTTTTCTCTGCCCTCTCCCACGTGCTCTCCATCTTTCTCAAGAAAATAAACAAACTTAATCATCTGCTCATGAATTGATACCAGTAGCCATCTTTGTGAAGACATTTTCACAGATGACGTACGAGCGTCTCGTTACAGATCAGCATTTGCAGAGGGCCGTTAGCTTTAGATCCGGATGATGAGGAACACTGACTCTGAGCCCCAATTAAACAAACTGTTACACCCCCCTCCACCACATAAAGAATTCCATTTTTCTGTTAGTACACCTGTATCACGAAACTCACACTCAGTTATTTTATTTTGACTTGTACTAATAAAAATGTGTGGAGATTGGTTTTCTATCTTATTATATATCTTGATTTTTCCTCTTGGCCTACAAGCGGAAGTGGTTACTGTCTGGCCCTTTACAGGAAAAAATGGGCGGCCCCCTCCTCTTCGTAGATCACAGCGAATACAAGTAGTAGACGAGAATGACTGCCTAGTGCTTGTAAACGAGGAGGGTTCGCCTGGAGAGGACAGAGACAGGGGACCCAGCACGGAGAAGACTCCTGCAGATGGTCAGAGCGAGAGAGAGAGAGAGAGATGGGGATTCTGCCCCATTGAATCTAATGAAGGGGGAGTGGGTTGAGGTGGAGGGAGATGGTTCGCAGTGACGTCAGCTGCACTGTGGTGGTTGGAGAGAAAAGGTAAACCGGAAATACCGTGCCCGCCCACAAACCCTGGTTTTCTGCCTCAGTGGAATAGCGCCTCTCTTGGCCATCTGTATTCTACTTTGTGCCTTCATGGCCCTTGTCCCTGGTACCTTTCGTCCTAGTACCTGTTCTCCCCTCGTCCTGGTGAAGTCCAGTTAATACTGCAAGATTGTGCTCAGATTCTGTGTGTTAAAAGTCGTCTCCAGAATTCCCAGTTTGAATTCATCTTTCTCATTTCATTTTAGCGTTACCTTCTTTCTTAGTGCTGTCGTTATCCGAGTAACATATGTATATATACATCTTTGACTTAAGTGACACGAGCCCTGCTATCTTCAGCAAAAATATAATTAAAAGTTTGTGTAATTTAGTAGTCACGGAGCTCGTCTGATTTAGGCCACATCTTGTCTTTATATCCCTTACGTGCTTGCAGAATGGAATAGTGTGTTTCAAACTTCAGATTGTGACCCGTTGGTGGATCATAAAATCACTGTAAGGGTTACAGCCAGCATTTAAAAAAATTAAGTAAAATAGGAAATGACAGAGTTCAGGCAGTAAGAGGAATTATTGTTTCGTGACATTTATTTCTTGTATGATATTTATTGAACCGTCATATAAATCGTATTTATTATTGTGGGTTTTAGTCAGAATTGTTTAAAAGTCGTGGTGGAGAGCTTTGCATATGTTAGTTCTGTTAAATTGGGTGGGATTATATTTGACTTGATTTAGCCATACTTCTGTGAAATTTTCACAATGAACGTGTCAGTGCAAATATAATCTACACAGATTTGTAGGCAAAATTTCTAAGAGTAAACACACATCAAGTATTTGGTTAGCAAACTTACAGCAGTTCATCATGATGGATTTTTGAAAGCTTTTCGGTAATAAATCCACCAATGACCATGCTTTCTGTTATAGGTAGGTGCAACACTGTGGATTCAGGGATTGCTTAAAACTCTGTATTTCGTTATAAACATAGAAGTTTTTAGGTACAGAACCGGAGTGTCCAAATACCCAATTTTGTATAGCAACATTTTGCCTCATTTTCATTGACAAAAAGCCTGACTTATTCTGTCTCCTCTGAGGTTAGTCTTCTATGTGTCCTTTGCTTTTGACGTTAGAATTGTTTTTTCATTTCTGGGTGAGAAATAGTCTGTATATATCAGTCATTAATTTCTCGGTGAGAAATATCTCAGTGAGAAATAGTCTATATACACACACACACACACACACACATACACACACACATACACACACACACACACACACATATATATATACACATCACTCATTAATTTCTCGGTGAGAAATAGCCTATATATATCAGCCCTTAATTATTTAGAATAATAGTCATAGAATAAAACTACAGAAAATATAGTTTTAGAATAAAAGTTACAGTGTAACTTTTCTTAGCTGAGAGGAAACTTGTGCTGGGTTAGTCTCAAGAGTACAAGTCCTAAATTACCTTGGGTATCATCAAAGACTTTCTTTTGAATATTTATAAAATATTAGAAAATAAAATCATTTAGAAATGTTGGCAAACCTAGTCTTAGATACCAGAAAGGAAATTTTATTACACAGTTCTTTTCCAAAATAACTGTTAGCCCGGAGGTAGCCACATAAGGAACCTGGTCTGTAGTGCTGTGTGATTCAAGAAAGCCATCAGTCTCACGTATAACCTGCTCAAATATCTCTACGGCCAATTGATGAAAAAATTATATAGAGTCATAGCATATATGTGTTTTATTTGCTTCATATAAGTTGGTGTAACTTAATGAATGATATTAAAATGTGATTAGACCCTTTTTAAAAAAAAAAAAAACTCCTTAAACACAAACCTGCTTAGTTGCATCAACACTGTCACATGCAATTCTTATCACTTGGATGTCATTTAGAATATTATGAATCCGTGAAATTTGTGTCTTCTTCATACCTTCTTGTCCGCTGTTTCCTGTTTAGTTCTTTTATCCTGGAGGGGGAAAAAAAGTCAGGGAAATATTTAAAACAAAAATTCTGCTTCTTGAATTAGCATTTGTCAACTGTTTACAGGATGAGAGGCATTTAAATGTTAGATGGTGATTAGTCATACGAACTCCAGACTCTTTACAGGAAACCAGTTTGTGCTGAAGATAGAAATTGTTAGAAAAAGGCACGGAAGGATGAGTGCAGGGTGGGCTCCAGGATTAACTGTGAATGTCTCTGAGAGCAGGATGACTAAACGGACTTCCTCTTCTCCCCAAGGAAACTTCCACAAGTATATCTGTTCTAGGAGACATTCTTTCTCCGGAACACAGTTCATTTATTGTATGCTTTTTCACACGTTGTAGCATTGTTTCTTTGGAATGCAGTTTCTTATAAGCACAAGATTTGAGATGAAGATTTTTTTTTTTTTTTAAGAAATTCGGAGTTGGAAATCTTATGGTGTGCTTTGGCCATGCCTAGTGGTCTGTTTATTTTGGAGGGATGAAAGATTGCTAGAGACTCCGTCTGTGTCTTTAATTTCTTTTTTAGTATTCTGGCACCCTGCACATATTCTTTATGTCATGGGTGTAGTCCGTTTTTTTATCAATGACTCTTTTGAGTACAAAGAAACTGATCTCAGGATCAAGAACCCTGAGCTCTGGTTTTCCGCCCACCCAGGGTATGTTTGGGCAAATCGTTTTAACTTCTTACGCCTCTGATTACACAGCCATAAGGCAGGGACAGCAGCTGTGATCCCTGTGTCTGCTACAGGGACCTTATAAAGATAACCCTGTGCCCGAAGACTGGGACTCCTACTTCATGGAGACAATGAAAGCACTGGTCACTCAAGCATGAACTTGCCACTTGCCATGCTCTAGTCTCAGCATGAACGTTCCCTTTCACCTCCCCTGTATCTGTGTAGATTTACTCATATTTGTACCTGTTCTCATTCTTCCTGTCAGTGTGGATGAACTATTTGCCTTTGACTTTGGGTCCATCACCTTTGGCCCGTTGCAGAACTTGATATCACGGTCAACTGCAGTGCTCTTTCCCCTCTACAATACAGAGGTCTAGAAACGTAAGAACCAAGTACATGTTACTCTGCAGCTTGCTCTTGTCCTTCAGTGATCCCATGGGCATATATATTTAATTATTCTTTTTGGCGACTGTATACTCCACAGAATGGACATGTTGGATGGATCCGTTTAATGGTTTCCTTGTTGGTCACTATTCGTATTGTTTCTGACTTGTTGCAGTTATCAAAGTGCCGTGAGGTAGATATACTTGTCCATATGCCCGACATATTGGAGTTCTTATTTTAATTGACTGTATTCCTAAAAGTGGGAATACCAGGTCCAGGGGTACGCACCTTTTACATTTCAGTAAGTACAGGAAGTTACTTTCCCGAAGAGTTGTAGTGTGTCAACCCCAAGAAAGCAGTGTCGTTTCAACTCCCTGCTTGGTGCAAAATGGATTTCGTTGTTGCTCTGGTTGTGACCGTGTGTCAGTTGGCTAATTGTGCTTCCTCTTCGGCAAATTAATGGTTAATATAGCCTCAGCCTAGTTTTGCTGGATTGCTTGCCCTCTTCTTGACCCCTGGTGGGGGCCCTTTATGTTAGGATTATTATCTCCTTGACCTATCTTACGAACATCACCTCTCAGTCTATATTTTTCTTAAACTTGTTTAAAGGCATCTTGGCCATATTGGGAACTATTTTAAAGATAGTTTATGAGTAGGAAGTTGTTCTACCAGATATTAAACTTTACTAATTACTCACTGAGAGCCATATGATACTGACATGTTAATAGACAACCTTAGCAGGATAGAGCGCCCAAGAGCAGATCCAAGTGTATTTCACATCCTAAATTATGGTAAGGAGACGTTTCAATCTAATTACAAGAAAGAATGGATATTTAATTACTTGTTTTAGATAATTGACTCTTGAAGAGAATAGTTTTCACACCTTGTACAGAAAGACATTTTAGACGAATGAATGAATGAACGGGATTCAAAGTCAGGTTCTTTTCCTTTAAGGGCCTACAGCAATACCCTCCACTTATTTCTGTCACGGTATTTGCATGACACTGAAGTTGCCCACTGATTTGTGTTTTTTTCTCCTTTAGATTGTAAATTCCGTCAAGGCAGGAGCCCTTACTCACTGTGGCGGCTCAGTTGGGGGGTGTGATGGGCGCGCCCAGTGGGTGTTTCCTCGCTGTGGAATTGTGAATGAGCTTGTGTGTTCCCCTCTTGTTCTGTATTCTGTCTTCCGTTCGCAACAAAGTCATTTACAGAATAATATATCAAATAGAAAGCTGTTTACTTTGTCCCTAAACCTGTTAGCTTAATGTCATCAAGACAGGCCAGGGGCCTGGATGGGGATTGGGGAAGTGGGTGGGGCTGGAAGTGGATGGACTCCATGGAGATTCAGTAGGAAGTAGATGTAGCAGGACCTTGGTGATTCAGCTGAATGTTGTCCTGAACAAAGGGGAACACGTAAAAGAACGACTGGGCAGCGCTTGGAGAGATCTGCTGGTATGTGTTACGGACAAAAGGAGCTTTTTTTCCTATGTGAGGCTTTTATTGGCCGTTTCTAACGCATCTTGTCTCCCTGATACCAAAACCCGACTGCGAGCATAGTTCATTTTCAACTCATCGCTTTTCTCTTGCGAATTTTCTTTTGTGTTTTCTGCTCATTGCTCTCTCCAGTTGCTGAATTCTGTCTTAGAAACAGTGAATTGACCTCTGAGGGCAAGGTAGGGGAAGAGTATACGAGCAGACAGAGCCAGAACTCTGTTTAGCAGGCCGCAGGAAAGGGAAACTAGGAATAATTAGGTACTATAATTTTTAAAAAATTTTCCTTGAGAGAGCGAGAGAATCCCAAGCAGGTGCCATGCTCCGCGTGGAACCTGATGCGAGGCTCGACCCCACAACCCCGGGATCGCGACCTGAGCCGAAACCAAGAGCCGGACGCTCCACCATCTGAGCCAGCAAGGCCCCCCTGTGTATTCATAATTTTGTATGCTGTCTCAAGGAGGTGTATTTATCATAGAAGAGGTCCAGTAAGGCACATGGAGAGGCTGAAGGAAAGGGATCCATGGGGTTTATTAAGAGGAAGAACAGAGCGGATTATGGGTGAAAGTAGGCGATAGGCTGACACAGGGAGCCTAGACTTTGAAGGTGACCGTGGGTGGCAAAAATGTTGACACGAATGTTTTTCAGCAGTTTTCTGGTAGTTGGTTATGCTCGGACCTGAGGAGCCTGGGGTAGTGAGAACAGCTACTGTGCACTGTCGAGGCAGGAAAGCCTTTGATGTAGGAACCTTTTTGCCTTTTTGTCCTCTGGGGTTTTCTCCAGGTTTGGGATGGAAAAATCGTGATTGGCACCTGGTGAATGTTTGTTGAAGGGGTGAGTTGTGTTTTACAACTTTCTGTGTGTAAGTATTTGTTTCCAGTTTTAATAGCAGACTTTTTTATTTGAAAAGTTTTTGTGTTTGCTACTTGAAGTACTTTAACTTTAGAGTAGTAGATGTGGGTTTCTTCTCCACAGCCATCGTCATTTCTAGCAACATGTTTATTTACACCAAGAGTTTCATTATATTAGTTTGTTCTAATCTTCATGATAGGGTCTGTTAAACATTAGATCTAGTAAATATAGCAAGTAAACCATAGACCAGAATTTGAAATGCATTGTTTCTCTGATTTTCAAGAATTTAAAAAATGAAGTTGGTTGCTTTTATTTAATAAAAATTGCCCATGCTTATCATTTTAATGTATAGTGACAAGAATGTGAATTTTCTCAAGACTCTTTAAATCTTAAATGTCAACTTGGTGATATCACTGAAGTAATATCTTTATTTGGCGATAAAATAATTTTACTTATTTATTTATTGAGAGAGGGACCAAGCAAGCATGCGCTCCTACAGGCAGGGGAGAGGACAGAAGGAGAGGGGGAGAGAGAATATTAAGCAGGCTCCATGCCCAAAGCAGGGTTTGATCTCACGACCGTGAGATCACGACCTGAGCTGAAATCACGAGTTGGATGCTTAACCAACTGAGCCACCCAGGTGCCTCTCAGTGATAAAAGCATTTTAACTTGAAGGTGTTATAAGTGACATTTAAGAATCTTCTGTTTACTGTCCTTCATGCTGAGTGCTACACTCAGAAGAAGGTGTTGTTATCATAGATAACATAGATGAGAGAATAAAGTGTCAAAGAGATTAATTTATTTTTCAAAAGTCATTGATAATCCAGAGTCAGAATTTGAATACAGGTTTCTCTGACTACAGAGATCATCTTTTCACTCTGTCTTGTTTTCACTCAACCTAAAAAATATGTATGATATGATATGCTATGGTATGATAAAATTACTATACTATACTATAATACACACACATATATACGTGTTTATAAAGCAATCTAGAAAATACCAAAAAGCGGGACACCTGGTGGCTGAGTCGGTTAAGCCTCTGACTTGATTTCGGCTCAAGTCATGACCTCGTGGTTCATGGAATTGAGCTCCATGTCAGGCTTCATGCTGATGGCACAGAGCCTGCTTGGGATTCTCTCTCCTCCTCTCTCTCTGCCCCTCCCCTGCTCACACTCCCTCTCTCTCTCTCTCTCAAAATAAATAAGTAAACTTTAAAACAAAGAAGAAAGAAAACACCAGATGTCTGTGACACCATGGGTAATCTAACAACCCAGAGCTAATCCCTGTGAACATTTTGGTGTCTACTCGTCTTTTCATTTTTGGCGTATACCTATGGTAAGGGAAGACTTGTTTTCACTTACGTTCCCCAGTACTTTCTCAGTACTGCTTTGCTTCTGACATGAGATGTGTGGGTTTCTGCAACACCAGCAGAGTATCCTGTGGTTTAACTCCATTCTGATGCCATCCACCTGGAGGTAGTGTCACATCCCATAGGCTAAGGGGTCCAGTCCTACAAGACTCCCTCCTCACCCCTAGGTACAAGTTCAGGTTATTACTTGTGCTTCTGACTCACAGACGGTAGGTTGGAGATCACCACGACTTAATCCTCAGATACGGTTGGTCTGCTGGAGCAGCTCACCGGACTCAGGAGGAGCTCCGTGACGCAGGTGCTCAAGGCTGGGTACGGTGAGGGAGGCGTGGAGCCTCCCCCCCGCCCCCGCCCCGCAGCACCTCCACTTGTCGGCCGACCTGGAAGCTCTCCAAACCTCATCCTTTTGGGTTTCTAGGACAGCGTCCTTAGATAGGCATGATCCATCAAGTCATTAGCATTAAGGATGGATTTAGCCTCGGCCCTTCCCTAGAAATTGCCAACCTTCTAATCTCAGTTGGTTCCCCTGGCGACCAGCCCCGTCCTTAGGTTACCCAAGGACTTTGCAAAAGTCACCTCATCAACATAAATACTAGTGTGGTTGAAAGGAGTTTCTTGTAAATAACAAAAGCTAGCTTTGTGCCAACAAATGTATGTATTTCTTACTATAAATCACAGTATCGTATACACATACTCGTGGGAGTCCATACCTAAAATTACTTGGCTTCTGTTTATATAGACCTAAGAAGAGTCCGTTTGGATACTTCTGCACTATCAGAAATAAGAGGAGTATGTACATCGTGGAAATTATTATATCCTGTATAAGAGTGCTTTCCAAATGCTGGTCCAGTGCCGGTTTAATAAAGTTGCTACCAGTCCAAGAGAAAACGGGGAAAACGTAATAATGGTGATAAAGGAATCATTCAACATACATGGCTGTCTTGCATTCGGAATTACTGTAATCATTTGTGAATTAAAATGTTTATTCTTCTATGAAACGTTGATAAAACTGTGGTCTGTTATAGGCGATGATGTTGATGTTCCTTTTTGATGTCGTTACTTGGCAAAGTATAACAACAAAACAATGGTAATCCTTCGTTGTTCCCTGCCTCAATTTTTAAAAACTTTATATTCTTGCCTCAGGAAGCACACGGGCTTTGTGATGATCATCTCACACAGCTTCTTGTTAATTAACAACAACGGTATTTGACCCCAGTGCTGTTTGACCTTGGGTTCTATTACATATATTAATTTTTCACCCTTATTATTTGATTACTTTTTTCTTCTCATTCCCAGTACCTGGTGATGGATTATTATGTTGGTGGGGATTTGCTGACTCTGCTCAGCAAATTTGAAGATAGACTGCCTGAAGATATGGCTCGGTTTTACCTGGCTGAGATGGTGATAGCAATCGACTCCGTTCATCAGCTGCACTACGTACACAGGTGGGTAAGACCTTACGCAGCAGCGGGCTGCGTGAGTGTGGAAGCAGACGTTTTTAGAGGAACGTGGTGCTTTTGATGGCCACGGAGGAATTTTGTCCTTGTAAACTATTTGACAGGTGTAATGATTGATTTAAAGTCTTCCCTACAGATGTGTGTTTGATCGTTTGCCGTGTAAGATGGAATGATAAAAATGGGCCTGTTTACAAAATGATTTTTCATTTAGGATTCTTCTTCTACCTGTTGACACATGGTAGAAGTCTCTTTCTCTGTGAACAGCTCATAATAATTTAGGCGAAGAGCTTAAAGAGCAGTCTCACATTTTATTTTTATTTTTTATTAAAAAAAATGTTTTTTAAGTTTATTTATTTATTTTTGAGAGAGAGCCAGAGTGGCCGGGGGAGGGACAGAAAGAGAGCGAGAGGGAGAGAGAATCACAAGCAGGCTCTGTGCCACCAGCACAGAGCCCATCGTGGGGCCCGATCCCACGAACTGTGAGATCGTTCATGGGCCAAAATCAAGAGTTGGACACTTAACCGACTGAGCCACAAGGCACCCCAGAGGAAGATCATTTTGATTAAAACTTTTCTATTCATCAGATCTCACTGTGGCTCTTGCCTACTCATATGCTTTTCCCTATTGATATTTGATAGTCACAAATTCTATTAAAAATAAAAAGATGAATATACTTTGAAAATTGTAAAACATGACGTGTTTTATGATGGTATTAGGGTCTCGAGAGCGAATTACAGGATGAGGAACCAAAGTGCTTCTTTCTTTGCTCAAACAGTAACCCAAGGTCCTAGCTGAGGACTCATTTAAAAATACTTTAAAAATATCATTTTATTGAACATTTAAAGAATGTTAGTTTCATGGGGTTTTGTGAAACTGTACCCAGTTCATATCTAAATTCTCAATAAGGAATGATTACTTTTGAAAATAATTCCTCTGGATTGGAGATAGTAAATATGAGGTATTTGTGTTACCTGCCCTTCTTCCAGGCTGTGACATAGATACTCTTAACTGATCATAAGACCCTTTCCCACCGACTGTATGTGCAGTCTTAGAGTTCTTCTCAACACAGCATTCTACCTGACAACTATCTTTCTGACGTTGACATTGAGAAGCATTTCAACCCTGAGCTCTGTTAAATACGTGTAATTTTACGAGGTACCTAACGTTAAATGAATCCCATTCATTTCATTGTTGGACAGCTCCGATGTCATAGAATTTTACTTTATGTTAAGCTGAATTTCTTTTTCTCCTAATCGTTGGTCCTAGTTTTGCTGTAGAACCACATACAGTAATCTAATTCATCTTGTTACCATGCCTTCTGAAGCCGTCTTCTCTTTAGGCTAAACATCTAAATATCTGTAGTTTTGTGTTCTCAAGGCTTATGTACACATTCTGTCTCCCACTATCTGACATGCGCATAGTACCCTCACCCTCACCTTGTGCCTTCTCCCTCCTCTCTCTCCCTTTACTCTTCAGTGGACGTGTTCTGCTAGGTTAACGTACCTCTTAAAATGTGGCTCTCATTTTCTGGACAGATTGTATTTTAGTAGATGCTTTACTTAGGAAATATTCCTGGGGTCTTCTTTTATAAATAGCACTGTGCTAAACTGCATAAAATTTTAAGTGAGTGTAGCATATGGTCCTGACTTGGAAAAGGCTTCCAGTCCGTTTGGGGACACAAAACACAAGACATAAATAAGAACTAAAGTAATAAAAGTTAAATAATCACTTAGGGCAAAAGTTTAAGAGATGGAGTGAGCCCAGATTGCGAACTCTTTGTTGGGTTATACAAGCAAATTACAGTGAACTCAGAGAAACAAATAATCTTAATTCTTAAGATTACCGTTCATTAAGAAAACCATTCTTAATGGTTTTTTCCACTGGTTATTTAGCTCTCACTATGTGTTACGGACTTCACCTGTATTATTCTAATTCTGACAATAAATCTATGATTTGGGTGTCATCTAAAATGGATGTTGTTCCATTTTACAGATGGGGAAACCCAGCTTCAGAGACATGAGTCGGTAATTAGCATAGGCTGGATTAAAATCGAAGTCAGGCTGATGCCGGCATTTATGCTGTTCATATAATATCATATTGCTCATAAAAGGATGCTTTACTGGTAGGACTTTGCAGAATACAAAGGCTTTCTGTGGGCAGAGAGGAAGGCGTTCTAGAAACAAGGGATGAAGGAGACAGGGACACAGGCGGGCAGAGGGCGGGTCTAGAGAAGGGTTGGTAGGTGACTCGGCTGAAGAAAAGAGCTCATGTGGAGTTTAGGAAGAGAGATTTCAATCCCTGTTGTGGAAACGTTTGAACACCATGCTGTAGACTTTAGATCTTGGGAGCCATCAAGTTACCGATACTTTTAGGTAATGTAGTGTTTGATTAAAACAGTGTGTTAAGTAAGTTGATTTTACAGTAAACTGTGTATCAGTTTTCATGTTTTGCTGGATTTCAGAATGTTTTATAGTTATGAATTTCAAGTAGAGGGAGTTAGAGAAGACAAAAAGGGAGTAGTGGAGACTGGATGTGTTCGGGGAAGGAAATACTTTTTTTCCCTTGCGTTCTTGTATTTTATTATTTTTTAAAAATGTTTATGGATTTATTTTGAGAGAGAGTGTGTGTGAGAACAGGGAAGGGGTAGAGAGAGAGGGAGAGAGGGAATCCCAAGCAGCCTCCGTGCTGCCATCACAGAGCCCGATGTGGGGCTTGAGCTCACGAACCGTAAGATCATGACCTAAGCCAAAATCAAGAGTCAGATGCTTAACTGACCAAAGCATCCAGGTGCCCCTCCCCTTGTGCTCTTTCAAACTACATTTATTTCCAAACCTATAAAATACATTATTGGTCTTCCGACAGCACAGACATTTTCATATCAAAATTTTGTCTTCACTTATGCATCGGGAGAAAGGAGCAGTGGAGAGTAGTGCATGAGAAGAATCATGAAATCATACATACGAGTGTTGAGCACATTGTGAGATTTCAGTCAAGAACATTGCAACTTTCTTTGAAATGTCTAGAAATACGCTTTAAAAACACATTGTAGGGCATTATGTTACCTGTTTTCAGAGATGTTAATTATGAGATGAAAGAGACAGGAATGGGGACATGGAAATAAGAAGCCCAGAGATTGACTCTGGAAGGTTGTAAAATTGATTTACAAACTGACCCCATAAAGTACAGACATTTTCTAGTAACATGATGTAGTAAAAACAAGCATTAAGCTCGGTGCCAGCAGACTTATGCACTGTTCTGGTTCCCCCATAAGCTTTTTAAACTTAGATTCCAAAACATGATTTATCACTGAGATTACAGCAACTTGAAACTTCTTTTTTTTTTTTTTTTTAACGTTTATTTTGAGACAGAGACAGAGCATGAATGGGGGAGGGGCAGAGAGAGAGGGAGACACAGAATCCAAAGCAGGCTCCAGGCTCTGAGCTGTCAGCACAGAGCCCGACGTGGTGCTCAAACCCACAAACCTCGAGATCGTGACCTGAGCCGAAGTTGGATGCTCAACCGACTGAGCCGCCCCAAGCTCCTCCCCTTTTAAAGAGGCGGGGAAAGGACGCAGTGGGACTGAGGACAGAAGAAACATGGCAGCAGTAGAGCTGTTGTTGGTAGCGAGGCTGATGGAGGTGCTTTAAACGTTAGAGATGTCCGTTCTCCCCAAACTGTTCTGCAGGTTCGTTGCAGCGCCTGTCAAAATCCCAGCAGGGTTCTTGTTTTCTTGTTCTTTTAAATCCAGGTGAAAGTACGTGTCGAGCTCTCCACCTGCAACAAGTCCAGCTCCTGCCCTTGTGTTGGTAGTTGTGTTTAGGCCTCAGGCTCCTGGCTTGTCCCTAAGCGACTGTCCCTAGCTACAAATTTAATCACATCATTTCATTTTCAGTAGTTACGACAGCTCACAGGTTTTTCCTTTAGAGCAGTAAAGATTTTTTATTTGTTAGGTACAAACAGGCTTACTCCAAAGTTTACATGGAAATGCAATGAAACTAGAGTAGCTAAAATGATTTTTTTAATGATTTTGGAAAAGGAGAACGAAGTAGTCAGAATAACTACCTACCGTTGAGAGTTACTACGTTGCTGCCTTAATAAGCAAGACACTGCGTAGTGGGGGGAGGAGTAGACATCACAGATCACCAGGTAGAAAGGAGAACCCAGGCCGAAATGTACGCAGTTACCTCCAGCTGATTTTGACGACGGTGCCGATGCAACTCAGTGGAGGAAGGATCATCTTCAGCAAACAGTACGGGAATCGTAAGCAAAAAAACAAACTTCCTTCAGCCTCACACAAATGTGAAAAATAGTTCAAAATGGGTCATGGATTTAAGTAGATGACATAGGGGTACCTGGGTGGCCCAGTCAGTTGAGCAGCTGACCAGCTCAGGTCACGATCAGGTCAGGTTCGTGGGTTTGAGCCCCGCTCGGGGCCCCGTGCTGTCAGCACAGAGCCCGCTTCAGACCCTCTGTCCCCCGCACCTGCACCTCCCCCGCTCATGCTCTCTCTCAAAAATAAAAAGTAAGTAAATAAAAATAAAAAATAAACATTAAAAAAATATCCAACGTAAAAGTATAAAACTTTCAGAAGAAAACATCAAAGAACATCTTCTGGACCTAGGGCTTGGTGAGGAGTTCCTAGGACACCAAAGATTACTCAAGTGGACTTCATCAGCACTAAAAACGCACACTTCTAAGGCCCAGGTAAGCCGACGAAAGGGCAGGCGCCAGAAGGGGGGGAAATATTTGCAGACCACATACAGGATGTACACCTTAGGTCTAGAATATATAAAGAACTCGAAACACAATCCTCAAGAAACCTCAGACAGTCCAGTTACAGGATGGACGAAAGACCCAAGGAGACACCTTGCCCAAGAGGAGATACGGATGGCAGTGAGCACGTAAAAAGCTGTTCAGCGCCCTTGCCATTAGCAAACCGCGAACTACACCCACCATGAGAGGCAGGCCAGTGAGCAGGTATTAGGACCGCTAAAACACGGACCAGCGGTCCTACTAAGCGCTGATGACCCTGCGGAGAAAGGAGATCTCCCACACATTGCCGGTAGGAAGGTAAAATGGTTTGGCCACTCTGGAAACAGTTTGCAAGTTTAAACAAGGTAAACATGCACTTACCATGTGACCTAGTCGTTGGCGTTTGTAGACATTTATCCCAGAACACTTAAAACATATTTGCAGAAAAACCTGTACCTGAATACTCGTAGCAGCTTTGTTTGTAACCGCAAAATACTAGAAATGGCCCGCGAGTCCCTCCCGGGTGGCGTGGTAGCCACCTGCTGGGCGCCCCGTGGGCCCGCGGCACTGGGAGCACGCGGCAGCCTGGGCGGCCCCGGACGGTCCTGAGTGACGAGCATGGGCGCTCAGAACGTTATGTTGTTTATGACTCCACTTACCTAACATTCTTGAATTACCAAAACTACAGAGGTTGAAAGCCGATGGATGGTTCCCAGGGGACAAGGTCAGAGGCGGAGTGGGGAGTGAGACAGCACGGGGCAGTTCTCTTTTGTGGTGATAGTACAGCTGTGCACCTTGAATGTGGTGGTGGTTACATGAGTCTGTACGTGGCCTAAAATCGCATGGAATACGCACAGATTAGAAAAGGATAAAAGCCGAAAGGTCTCTGACAGAACATTAACGTAGTAGTAGCGTCAGCTTCCTGGTTTTGCTATTGTGCCCTGGACGTAATACGTTGTAACCAGTAGAGACGCCGGATGGAAGGGTACATGGGACTCGTTGTACTATTTATGCGATTTCCTTTGACTCTGTAATCATTTCAAAATGGAAAGGTTTGGGGGCACCTGGGTGGCTCAGTGGGTGCTTAAGCCCAGCTCTTGGTTTCGACTCCGGTCATGATCTCGTGGTTCGTGGGATCGAGCCCCACGCCACCTCTGCGTCAACCATGTGGAGTCTGCTTGGGACTCTGTCTCTCCCTCTCTCCCTGCCTCTCCCCTGCTTGCTTTCCCTCTCTCTCTCAAAAATAAATAAATAAACTTAAAAAAAAAAAAAAAGGGAAAGATTTTAAGGGGAAAAAAAATTACCTCTATTACTTTCTTTTCACAAGTCTGGAAACCAGGCCCAGGAAACTCTCTATCTTGGTGAATTCCTCAGGATTGCCAAATTTTCTTAGGCTTCTGGCCTGCCAGGAAGTGGTTTTTCTTTCTGTAACTCAGAATTTAGATGATGTGCAATTCAGGAGGTAAGCGGAGTCCACTTAGTGAAAGTCAGCATTGAAAAAGACCCTGGACTGAACCCTGAGGAGTTTCAGTATTTCGAGATCGGGTAGAGTAGCAGTGGCCAACGAAGCAAACTAAGAAGAAACAATTGGAGGAAGATAATGAGAATATGCAGAATAAAGTAAATCATCTTTCCCTTTATGTTTAATAACATTAATGTCTTAACTGATGCATTTCTTTTTTTTTTTTTAATTTTTTTAATGTTTGTTTGTTTATTTTTGAGAGAAAGCACGGGCAGGAGAGGGGCAGAGAGAGGGAGACACAGAATCCAAAGCAGCTCCAGACTCTGAGCCGTCAGCACAGAGCCCAGTGCGGGACTCAAACCCACGATCCGCGAGCTCATGACCTGAGCCAAAGCCAGAAGCCTAACCGACTGAGCCACCCAGGTGCCCCTTAGCTGATGCATTCCAAACCAACATGTAATATCATTTTTTGTGTCCTGGGTATTGGAATGGGAGTGGGGGCTGCCTTATGGAAGTCATATGCTCTTTACATTGAGTTTATTGCCTTTTGAAAAAAGACTAAGTTTAAGGAAATACTTCTGCTTCACAGTTTTGCCCGAGTAGGACAGATTTTAATTTTATAAATTCATTCATGGTGAAAGTATTGTTCAGCCAGCCCTGTTTGCCCAATATTCTACCTATTTTCTTAGGTGAGGTACTCCTGTTGAGTATCTCAATAGGAGTGGAGGAAATAATGCCTTTATTTTGAAAAATTACTTTGAGATAAGCTTAGCTCTAATGATAGAGAGCAGTTGAATGACAACAAAAGCAGGTTTAAGAAAGCAGTAGGAATTACATACCTAAACACTGTGGAGATGGAGAGTGAGAACAAGTGAATCAGGAGGACCTCTTGGAGGAAACCTGTCTGTGATAGGAAGTAGATGGTTTAAGACATTGAAATAAGGGCGCCCGGGTGGCTCAGTCGGTTGAGCGTCCGGCTCAGGTCATGATCTCGCGGTTTGTGAGTTTGAGCCCCGTGTCGGGCTCTGTGCCGACAGCTCGGAGCCTGGAGCCTGCTTCGGATTCCGTGTCTCCCTCTCTCTCTACCCCTCCCCAACTCATGCTCTGTCTCTCAAAAATGAATAAATGTTAAAAATTTATTGAAAAAAAAAAAGACATTGAAATAGCTTCCCTGAGGAAGACCAAAGTAAGCAAGATATACAATGATGGACTGTTAACGGTTAGAAATAAAATTTTGTCGTTATTTTAATGTGAAAGATATCACTTAAATACTTAGGAAAATACAGTATAAAAATATTGTTGTGAAAGCATGTCCATATTTTTTAAATGCTTTTAGCAAAATAGCTGGTTTTCTCCCTGTGTTTATTGAAACACTATTTCAGCTGTCCCAAAATACCTTATTTTCAGTCTGTCAACTCAGATTTTCGCCTTTGCCACAGAGGCACTCCAGTTTCCAACTTGAAGTCTGAATGCCAACATTTCCATTTTTGATTTGCTGAATAAGCAGTTTGCATTTTAAGAGTGTGTCTTTTCTTTTCAATCATTTATTTACTTGAATGTAAAATTTGTGAGAGAGATTATTTCTAACAAGTAAACAGTGTCATGTGGCATATGTTGGACTCCGGTTGATGAAAGTACACGCCAAATGTTGGGTTAGAATAAAGCAAGCCCTAATTATAGGTTGGGGAAAAAACCCCAAGTTCTTTCTAAATATGTTAATTAAACTCAGCGGCAGGCTTGGTGTTCAGATTGTCAGCCACAACTTTAAGCATGCTAATGATGAAAGGCATAAAATCCTGCTAGAACAACCAAAAAAATAAGCTTCATCTGATCAGAATGTTATGTTTGATGATCCCGTGGCATAGTTTGAAATGACAAAAATGGAAAGATGAGGACGTTTGTGATGTTTTTTAATAATACAGAGATCATCAGAATGTTGATTCTGGTACCAAAACGTTAGCAGCCAATATTGTGTCTTACCTTGATTTCTGTTTCTAGTGGAGTCTTATCTGTGATATGACCATTTTAAGAGCGGTGCACCTGTTGTCTACAAACCAGAAGGACCCTACTAGAAACTACTTTGATAGAGAAGGGAAGGTCACTGAGGGCTGGCAGGTCACAGAGATCAGTGATAATAGAAAGTATTAACAATGTATAACAATGCTTTAAGCTTGTCGATTAGAGAGAATTAGACATGCGTATATCATCTGCAGAGAGAAGCTCCTTTCTTTATGTTAGATCACTTGTCATTGTACGGTTCTTTGTGGAAGTAGATATCCTTATAGTTAGGTAATGGTAGACTGTGAAACCGGTTTTTTAAAATGGAGAATTCTCTATTCTAAACCTTTCAGAAGCAGTTTTAAATTTTTTTTTTTTTTAACGTTTATTTATTTTTGGGACAGAGAGAGACAGAGCATGAATGGGGGAGGGGCAGAGAGAGAGGGAGACACAGAATCGGAAGCAGGCTCCAGGCTCTGAGCCGTCAGCCCAGAGCCTGACGCGGGGCTCGAACTCACTGACCGCGAGATCGTGACCTGAGCTGAAGTCGGACGCTTAACCAACTGAGCCACCCAGGTGCCCCTCAGAAGCAGTTTTAAAAAACGATCTAAAAATCACAAACTTGTCTTAATTGGCTCTATTCATAAAAGCATTAGATCTTATCCTTGATAGTTAACATTAATAGTTGTCATTGGTATGTAACTGGCTCCTGACGTTTTCCCAAACTTTTTTCCACTGGTAGGAGGAAAGAGTGATTTCTACCTTTCTGTATTACTTGCCAGTGATATTCAGGGGATCTTCATTAAAAATTGCTGTTAAGATCTAATTATAAATAGTTCTTTTTAACAGTTTTATTGAGCTGTAATTCACATACCATGCAATTCAGTCAGTTAAAGCATACAGTGGTTTTTAGTATTTTCACAGATACATTCAACCATTACTTCAGTCCATTTTAAAATTTTTTTTTTTTTTAACGTTTATTTATTTTTGAGACAGAGAGAGACAGAGCATGAACAGGGGAGGGTCAGAGAGAGGGAGACACAGAATCTGAAACAGGCCCCAGGCTCTGAGCTGTCAGCACAGAGCCCGACGCGGGGCTCAAACTCACGGACCGCGAGATCGTGACCTGAGCCGAAGTCGGACGCTCAACCGACTGAGCCACCCAGGCGCCCCACTTCAGTCCATTTTAAACCATTGTCATCATTTCAAAAAGAAACCCTGTTCCCTTGTTTCCCCCGCCCTCAGCAGCCATTAATCTGTCTCTATAGATTTGTCTAGTCTGGACACTGAATGAAATCATGTAATGGGTCTCTTTTAACTGGCTTCTTTCACTCGGCATACTGTTTTCTTTCTTTCTTTCTTTTTTTTAAGTTTATTTTTGAGAGAGAGAGAGAGAGAGAGAGAGAACATGAGTAGGGGAGGGGCAGAGAGGGAGATACGGAATCTGAAGCAGGCTCCGAGCTGTCGGCACAGGGCCTGACACGGGGCTCGAACTCCCAAACCACGAGATCATGACCTGAGCCGGAGTCGGACTCTTAACAGACTGAGCCACCCAGGCGCCCCTCAGCATACTGTTTTTAAGCCTCAGGCATGTTGTAGAGGATGTTAGATACATCTCAGATTAACTAGGTTGACTGGTGAAACTAAAATACCAACGTTCTCTGGAGATTTTTGACAGAATCCACAGTGTGCATGGGATCACAACGTGCACAGAGCAATCCAGAATTACTCAGTGTATCAGGAAATTATGATTCAGTCTCAAGAGGAAAAAGTGGACTCCTAGCTCAAGATGACCCAGGTCACCCAGGTTTAAATTATAAGAATTATCAGGTAAAACCTGATCTAATTCTCTTATCCCCTGTGTCCTTGAGAATCTGGCCTCTTGGTATAGTGAAAGATATCACTTAAATACTTAGATTAGTACTTATTTTAAATATACTTAATGAAGTAATAGAAAACACATTTGAAATGAATGAGATGATAGAAAATCTCAGTAATAGAAAAAAAAAAAAAAGAACCAGATGAAAACTTCAGAAAAGAAAAATACAGTATCTCGGGTAAAAATTCACTGAGTGGTTTCTGTATCAGAAAGGAGACTCAAAGGAAAAAGTCTATGAAATTGAATATAGATCAGTAGAAATTCTCTTATGTAAAGCAGGTGTGAAAAGATTGGAAGAATGAACAGATCAGAGATGAAAAGATCCAACATATGTAATTGGTGCCCCCAGAAAAAGAGAATAAGGCAGAAAAAATAATGGCTTAAAACTTCCCAAGTTTGGAGAAACATATGAGTTTATAGAATCAACAATTGGGTCAAGCCAAAGCAATAGAAATTCGAAGAAAATCACTCCTAGCACCTCCAAATCAAAATATGGAATTAAAGGATATGAAAAGTCTTGATAGCATCTAGAGGAAAATAGCATTTTACATGGGAAAAAAAAAAAGCATTTTACAAGTTGAAAGATCTCAGATTTCTCGTCACAACCACGGGTACTAAAAGATAAAATTTTGACAACACTGGAAAGAAGAAAACTATCAACCTACTTTCCTTAGGAATGAAGTTAAAAAGAGGATATTTTCAGATAGATGCAACCCAAGAGCATTTATTGCTTAAGACCTTCCTTACAAGAAACACTGATGACATATTTCAGAATGAAGAGTCAGCAGAGGAAATGCAGATCTTTAAGAAAGAAGAAAGAGCATAATAAATGGTAAAAAAACAAAACAAAAAAACAAAACAAAAAAAAAAACACCTCAGCATACATAAAACACCTTTTTTTCTCTTAAATTCTTTTATTTTTTTTTTAAGATTAAACTTTAATCTTTATTTTAAGTAGTCTCTACATCTAACGTGGGCCTTGAACTCACAACCCCGAGATGAAGACCCACACACTAAACCAACTGATCCAGCCAGGCACCCCTCTCCAAAATTCTTTAAAACACATGGCTGTTTATGTATTTATATTATTATTATTTTTTTTTTTTTTTTGAGAGAGAGAGAGCATAAGCTGGGGAGAAGGCCAGAGGGGGAGATAGAGAGTCTTAAGCAGGCTTCACACTCAGTGGAGAGCCTGATGGTGGGACTCGATCCCACAACCCTGGGATCATGATCTGAGCCGAAATCGAGAGTCAGATGCTTAACTGACAGAGCCACCCGGGCTCCCTAAAATATGTGACTGTTTAAAGAGATTTGTTTTGGTAGATACTCGATGAATGCATATGTAATATGTGTGACAACTATAACATAATGGATAGATGGGGCATAAACAAATGCTAGTATAATTATAGAACTTTGGAGTTTTTTTGTTTTTGTTTTTTTTTTAAAGGAAAAAGTCCTGTGGTGACAAAACAAGTAAGTGACAGGGAAAGGAAAACTAGTTTATCATCAGACTTTTCAACAACAAAACTTTATGACAGGAAAAAAGTGTGTTCAATATTTATGATACCCCAGAAAAGAGAACACGAACATAATCAACTTTCAGGTATAAAAAGCACACACAGCAGTGTTGTCAACTTGCAGGAGCCTGGGGAACGTTGTTCCCATGAATTCTTCCTGAAGAATCTGGAATATTCCACGAGAGAATGAGCTACAGACAACCAAAATGACCAGAGAGACCTTAGCTTAAGGACTGGCGTTGCTCGTTAAATAGTCAGTTATGGATTGAAACAGGAAAAAAGAGGGAGACTGAACAGTATTGATGGCTGCATACTCTAATAATGGACATCTAATAGAACTATAAAGGTCAGTGGTGATTAACTGGGAGAATTTATGCAGATTTTTTTTCAAATTGTCTTCAGTAAAATTTTGGGGTAGTATTCGTCGTGTTATTTTTGAGATTGTTGAGTGTAAATGTGAAATAAATGAGTGATTATGGAGTACTCTAATTCTGTTGTCCCCTGTGTCCTTGAGAATCCGGCCTCTTGGTATAGAAAAAAAGGAGATACCGAGAAAACAGAAGAGGACACGTATGAACTCTGTGTACTTCTGAATTTGAATTGGAAGGATCAGAATGAACTTCTGAGGTTTCCATAATTTGCAAGAAGGACTCACAGAATTACTGAACACTTCCCTGCTTACATTTTATTGCATAGAAAAGGTACAGATGGAAACCAGCCGAGGGAAGAAGCGCGTAGGGCAGAGTCCAGGGGAACGTCTGTCGTCCTCTCCCCGTGGAGCTGGGAACAGCTCTACTTACCTGCCATTCATGGGTGACGGTAGGCACCAGGACTGTTAACCAAGCAAGTGCACCTCAGCATTGGGTTTCCGGAGTTTTGGGGGCTCAGCGTACGGTCTGCATGATTGACCTTTCCCTGAAGTTGGGATGATACCATTAGTTTCCGGTCCCTTCCAGAGGTAAAACTGATACTGTGTGGCCCAGGTAAATTACATCACAAATTACGTTGTTAGATTGTCTGGTGGCCAGAGCCTCCAGGCAAAGACACACCGATCAGGCATGATATTCCAGTGGCCTAGAGATCACCTCCCAGCAGCCGAAGCAAAGGCCAGACCTTTCATTGGGTTTGTTCTTCGTGACGCAGGCCACCCCGTGGCCTTAACGCAAGGCTCTCTGAGAGCAAAGCGATCGTATTTGTTTGGGCATCTACATTTAGTATAGCGTTTATATCAGCAGTAGTGTGAATATGTTTGTCATTTAACCACAAGCCCATTCTATATGGCCATTACATATACTTTCATATTTTTGTACTGATTTAATTATTTGTTTCTCCCTTTACTACTGTTTTTGCTGTATGATAAACTTGTGTGGAACTCTTCCATGTAGAGACAGCTGATGGTTAGCTGAATCTGCTTCTTCAGGCTGGTCGTTTTATCAGATCCTGTGGAGGCTTTAACCAAATCTCCTAATACGTTTAGTTATCGGTATCAGTATTATCCTAAGACCTGTTTACACAGCAGGGCTGAATCTCAACCACCCAGGCCGGGGTTACACCATATGGCAGTAGACGTGACTTGAAAAATAAAAGCCAGGGCACTAGCACATTCCTGGTGTCCCCGTGAGTCATTAACCCTCTAGACCATCATCACATCACGTGATTAAACGTCTCCCAGAATGATGCCACCCAGGTTTGCGCATTCCCCTTTGACTGTGTCCCGTCCCCAAAGCGGAAGCATCTTGGCAACACTTGGCTTCACCACTTTAAGCGTCTGGTGTCATTGAGCTAAGGGGCAATAACATCTTCTGCTCTGAGCCGCTCACAGAGAAAGCATCGGTGTAATGTTGGGTTTCCCTCATTGCATAACCCATTTATTGATGGCTTTAGCCCTAGTTATTCCTCCTCCTCTCCATTTATCATTTCGTTTTGCCCAAACTTTTCCACCTCTGGAAGGGATGTTCAGCTTGACCGCTGTGCTGGCCCAAATGCCAGCAGCAATGTTCGTCTCGCAAATGCCTCCCTCTCAGTGCATTCTTTCAGTGCAGAGTTAGATGCAGAAATTGTGGGCTAGCTCAACCACCTGGCAGTCCAGCAGTATTCCCTGCCTAGCTTGGTTTTGCCAGATGGGGTAAGGTGTAACCCACCCCACCAGGACCGTAAGAATTCTGACATTAAGGTTTAAAGGCATAGGTAGAGTTCCTCACTTAGGAACCATCGTCGGTTTTGGCGACTACAGGTGCGGCCCTGGTCCTGGGACCCTGCTTCAGATGGGGCGGGTGAGGTGAGGAGGGAAGAATTCTATCACCCTCTCAGCTTCTTCCCTCACTTCCTCATTCCCCGGGGAGAGTGGAATATGCAAATGTGTACTTGTTCTATATCAAGCAAGTCTGATTCAAGGATCCTAGGATCCCTTTTTTTTTTTTTTTTTTAATCACTATTAGGGCATTTTGTTTTGTTTTGCCTTGAAATTTACTTTGCCTGGTAAAATATAAATACACCAGTCTTTCAGTAATGGTATTCATATCCTCTAATTTTCTTTCACCTTATTTTTATTCTTTTCATTTTGAGCATTTCTTGGGTATGCAGCAATTAGTTGTTTTTACTTGCTGACCTAAAAAAAAAAGCAAAAAAAAAAAAAAAAAGGCTGTGACTGTCACTTCAAACACTGCATGGAAAATAGAAAGTACTAAATAAGCACTAGGTGTTATTTTTATCGAGACAGAAGAGATACAGAGAAATGAGAGTAGGAATAGAACTGTAAGCAAGTATGTTGTAGGCTTAAAAAATAGTAAGAGTATTGTGAGCAACTGTACTCCAGTAAATTTGAAAATGTGGATGAAATGTGCATTAGAAAAATATAAGCCACTGCAATGTACTTGGGAAGAAATAGAAATTATCTGAGTACCCTAAGAACATTTAAGGAAACTGAGTCCGTAATGGAAAGCTCCCCTTCCACAAAACTTCCCTCTCATCTATTTTTAGGCATTTGGTGCCTTGTCTCCTTGATTTTTAAAATTGAAATACGCGTCAAGTTAACACAGGAGTTAAGTGTGCAGTGAAGAGTTTTGACAACGGATACATCTGTGTAACCGCCTTTGCAGCCAAGACATAGAATGTTTTTTTATCACCCTGCAAATGTCCTAGTGCTCTTTTCCGTGAACATCTTTCTGTTTCTCCAGTCACTAGTTCTGGTTTCTGTCACCAGAACTTAGGGTTACCTGTTCTGGAACTTCTTACAAATAGGATTATACATCATGTATTCTCTTCTGTCTGATGTCTTTTTATCCACATAAGGTTTTTGAGATTCATTCAGTTCGATGTATGTGTCAATAGATTTCTCTTTATTGGTGAGTGGTCTTCCATTGTATAAACATATGATGGTTTATCTGCTGTTAATGTCATTTGCGTTTTTCCCACTTTTGAGCCTTTACAGTAGAGCTGCTGTGAACCTTCTTTTACTCCGCGTGGTTTCACGGATGAGTTCTCTTTTACTTTTAAGAAAGTGATAATTGAATCCTATGTAAATTGTTTCAGAAAGTTTGAGAATTTTTAAAAATCTGTTTCCCTCACTTTATGATGGTAGTGAAATCTTGATCACAAAGCTTGAAAAGGAGGACGGTACAAGGGGCGAACGTTAGCGTGGTGCAGTGTCCCTTATGAATAGAAGAGCAGGAATCATCAAGAAAAAATGGAATCAGATTTAGCGTGTATGTGTTTTTCAATACTAATAAGACAGACTTATTTTTCGATTTAATGTCTCTGAAATTGGAGTGCTTTTTTAAAAGAAATGGCTTCTAAAATTATAGTTGCCAGTGTATTCTCTCTTGTAGCTGCACTGGACGTAGTGATGCCTCTTTACAATTGGTGGAATTTTAGACTCCGTGATATGTGGTACAACAAACAAGTATGATCACGTGGGTTTCATCCCAGGCTACAAGGGAGTTTCAACAGTACAACATCTATTAGTGTAATATACTATATTAATACATTGAAGGAGGAAAACCATAAAATAAGCTCAATACCGAAAATGACCGTAACATTGAATATCCATTCCTGATACTTTTAGCAATTTGGGTGTAGAAGATAATTCTCATAACCTAATACTGAATTTTTTTCCCCCTAATATTGAATTTCTATTGAAAATCTAAGCCAAGGACTGTACTTAATTGTGAAACATTAGGAACATTCCCATTAAAATTGGAAGCAAAATAGGGCCCCTGGGTGGCTCAGTCGCTTGAGCGTCTGATTCAGCTCAGGTCATGATCCCAGGGTCGTGAGACCCAGCCCCACGTCAGGCTCCTTGCTGAGCTCAGAGCCTGCATGTGTGTGTGTGTGTGTGTGTGTGTGTGTGTGTGTGTGTGTGTGTGTGTGTCTCCCTCTCCTCCCTCCCCTTCCCCTGCCCCCCATGCTCCTCTCCCCCACTTGCACGCATGCTTTCTCTAAAAAAATTAAAACGAAAAACTTTTTAAAAATTGGAAGCGAAGGAAGAATGATTCTATGAAGAAAATCCCATTCACAGTAGCACCAAAACTAAGGCACCTAAAACCATAGACAATAAAAATTACGGATATAAAATAAATACATAGATATATAGTTGCTAAAAGATAGCTAGGTAGCTATATAGGTAATAAAAGCTCTCTGCAGAAAAAAAAATTCAGTATTATTGAAAGACCTAAAAGAATCCTCATCAGTAAGATATAATGTATACTTAGATGGGAAGAGTCTGATTATAAAGACATCAGTTCTCTTTAGATTAATATATGAAAATCATTGTGATCCCTGACAAAATCTCAGTGTGTTTTATGGACCCTGTTAAGCTAATCCTAGCATTCATCTGGAAGAGCCATGAGAATTTAAAAACTTGGTCTGCTGGTGTGGAGGGGTCCTTATAGAGCTTCCGTGATTAAGTGTGGTGTTGGTCCAGGTGTAGACACAGACACAGGGTCATCACGTATCTAATGTTGCCTGGATCAGTTCCAGGTTATGTTGATTGTTCTGGCAGTTGTTTGTAGGTTTCCTTTGACTCCAACGACTGTTCAGGGAAATAGCTTTAGGAAGTTCTGAAAGAAATCCACTCGATCTGCAGCCTGCGTGGTATTAGAAGTCAGTGGTATCGGGACAGAAGGAGGTAGGGCCCTCATCTCACACTACATGCGAACACTTACTCCAGGGAGACTAAAGGCTTGAAGTGAAAAGTAAAACCTTAAAACTTACAGAGGAAAATACGGGACGCCACCCTTAGGACCTCGGGGAGAAGGTAAGGGAGATTTCCCAGGACAAAACCCACAAATCGCGAGAATAGAATTGTGGTTGCCAGGGGCTGGAGAAATAAGGGAGAGGGCGGTAAAAGAGCACAAACTTTCAGTTAGAAGATGAATGAGGTCCGAGAAGCTGATGTATAACATGGTGACTAGTTGATGATACTGTATTATATAACCCAGCTTTTCTAACAGAGTCAAATTTAAGTGTTTACCAAAAAAACCCACCCAAAACAAAAGTAAACACGTGATGGGTGTGTTACTTAACTCAGCGAGATGTATATGTAGGTCACATTGTCATGTTGTATACTTTAAATATATGGCAGTTTCATTTGTCAATTATATCTCACAAAAGTTGAAAATAGTGAAAAAGACAAAAACACAAATTACAAATTAGAAGACTACATTGACATTAAATAATTTTTTTTTTTTACAAATTAGATATTATAAACAATGAGGAAAAACATGCCCACATGCTGAGAGATTTGTAACACGTGTAACCTAAGTTTGAGTAAACAATTCCTGAATATTAACCAAAACCCAAAGCAAACCGCACACACACAGTGTAAAAAAAAAAAATGGCTAAGGATATTAACTGGCATTTTACAGAAGAGGAACATGAGACGAAAAAGATTCTTAACCTTAATTAGTAATCACAGTTGTGAAGTTGAAGACACACACGGTAGAATTCTAGAATTCCATTTCTGGTTACACAGCCTGGAGATACGTTCACAGGTAAGCACCAGGAGACATTTATGAAAATATTCATTTCAGAATTTTGTAAACTAGCAAAACAGAAACCTACAACAATCTGAAATTGTTGGAAACAAGCTAATTCTATAATCAGGAGAATTGAGAAGTTCGGTGTTTGAAAGTAGTCCATATGGCAATTAAAACTAACAGACTGGAACAATGTGTATCAATGTGGATAACACGTTTCAGAAACAGTATTAGAAGAAAACCAAGTTGCACAGGCTACACACAGTTTGGTATCAATTACAAAGTTTAAAGACATTCAGAAAAATACGTAGTCTTAATGGTCGCATATATGTGTACTAATAACATAAAATAAATGTGGATACAGTAAACAGGGTAATGGTTGCTAACCTCTCTGGAGTGGGGGGAAGGAGATGATACGGGAGGGAAATGGGATACTTAGGGAGAGTCAGTACCGTCCTGGTAAATGTTTTCCGTTAACACTGTTTATTATTTGTTATAAATATAAATACAATTTATTTGTCTAATTAGGTTTTAATATTTCCTATCTTTAAAATATTAATGATTATGGCGGCGCCCGGGTGGCTCAGTCGGTTGAGCGTCCGACTTTGGCTCAGGTCATGATCTTGTATTCGTGGGTTCAAGCCCCGTGCCGGGCTGTGTGCTGACAGCTCGAAGCCTGGAGTCTGCTTCGGATTCTGTGTCTCCCCCTCTCTCTGCCCCTCCCCCGCTTGTGCTCCGTGTCTCTCTCTCTCTCTTTCTCTCTCTCAAAAATAAAAATAAACATAAAAAATATTTTAAAAATGATGATTATGAATCCTTTCACTATTTTCCTTTTCTGTAATTCTTTTAGTTTTCTTTAAAATCTGAGAACTAGGAAGCATAAGAGACTCTTAAAAACTGAGAACAAACTGCGGGTTGATGGGGGGTGGGAGGGAAGGGAGGGTGGGTGATGGGTATTGAGGAGGGCACCTTTTGGGATGAGCACTGGGTGTTGTATGGAAACCAATTTGACAATAAATTTCATATATTGAAAAAAAAAAATCACAGAAAATATTGAAATACAAATTGTCATATTAAAAATAAATAAATAAATAAAATCTGAGAACTAGGGCTGCCTGGGTGGCTCAGTCGGTTAAGTGTCCACCTTTGGCTCAGGTCATGATCTCACAGCCTATGGGTTCAGGCCCCACATCAGGCTCTGTGCTGACAGCTCCGAGCCTGGTGCTTCCGATTCTGTGTCTCCCTCTGTCTCTGCCCCTCCAGTGCTCACACTCTCTCGATCTCAAAAATAAATAAGCATTAAAAAATTTTTGTTAATCTGAGAAATACACCAGGAACAGTTATGTGTAGTAATTATACAGCTTTTTTTTTTTTTTGAGAGCACAAGGGAGAGGGGCAGAGAGAGAGAGAGAGAGAGAGAGAGAGAGAGAGAATCTAAAGCAGGCTTCATGCTCAGCGTGGAGCCTAACACTGGTCTCTTATCTCAGTGACCATGAGATCATGACCAGAGGGAAAATAAAGAGTTGGACACTTAACCATCTGAGTCCCAGGTGCCTCAGCTTAATATATATTTTTCTAAAGTTTGTTTACTTAGTGTGAGCTGGGGAGGGGCAGAGAGGGGGGGGAGAGAAAGAGAGAGAGAAGGGGAGAGGGAGAGGGAGGGAAGCCCAAGCAGGCTCCACATTGCCAGCACGGAGCCCAATGTGGGGCTCGAACCCACAGACTGTGAGATCATGACCTGAGCTGAAATCCAGAGCCGGATGCTGAACTGACTGAGCCACCCAGGTGCTCCACTATCTCTTAAAATAAAAATATAATCCATTTTTTATAGTCATCTAAAAATGATTTAGGTAATTTCTAAGGGTCCTCTAGCACTAAAGTATAGTTCTTTGATGTTTCCAAGCAACAGAAGAATATTTTTTTAATATGCCACTCTGACAGTTCAGGGTGAATTCAGACATTGAGGATAATGAAGCCAATTTCCTATAAAAGTTGTTGTTGTTTTCCAGTGCATCTATCCTTTCTCTGTCCTCCACAACAGGTGTCACCAAGCTTTTTCTGTAAAGGGTCAGACAGGAAATATTTTAGGCTTTGAAAGCCACACTGTAGTCAGTGCTACTTGCTTCTGCTGTCATAGTGGGAAAGCCAGCAGAGACAGTACTTGCAAGTGAACGGAAGCGACTTTATTTACAACAAAACTTTATTTTCAACAGCAGGCAATGGGCTGGACTTGGCCTGTGTGTCAGTATTTGCCATATTGTGGTGTATTGCACACAGAAATGTCTTCAGTCATACTATCCTGATTGTAGATGAGAAAACTGAGGCATAGAAACCTTGAGTGGTATCATTCCAGTTAAAATGACCCTAGTTGAGGACACAGATCTACAAAAATGTTGCTAAGGCCAATGCCAGAGAGACTGCTGCCTATGTTTTCTTCTGGTTTTATGGTTTCAGGTCTCACATTTATGTCTTTAATCCATTTTGAGTTTACTTTTGTGTACGGTGTGAGAAAGTGTCCAGTTTCATTCTTTTGCATGGTGCTGTCCAGTTTTCCCAACACCATTGGTTGTATAGAGTGTCTTTTCCCCATTGTGTATTCCTGCCTCCTTTGTTGTAGATTAAGTGACCACATAAGCTTGGGTTTATTTGCTCCCTATCCTGTTCCGTACATCTGTCTGTTTTTGTGTCCATACCATACCGTTTGATTATTACATCTTTGTAGTATAGCTTGAAATCTAGGATCATGATACCTCCAGCTTTGTTCTAAGTAGGTCTCCTCAAGAAAGGGAAACAAAAGAATAAATTATTGGGGCTACATCAAAATAAAAAGCTTTTGGGGTGCCTGGGTGGCTCAGTCGGTTAAGCATCCTACTTCGGCTCAGGTCATGATCTCACAGTTTGTGGGTTCAAGCTTCGTGTTGAGCTCTGTGCTGACAGCTCGGACCCTGGAGCTTGCTTCGGATTCTGTGTCTCCCTTTCTCTTTGCCCCTTCCCCGCTCACGCTGTCTCTCTCTCTCTCTTTCTCAAAAATAAACATTAAAAAAAAAAAAAAAAAAAAGCTTTTGCACAGCAAAGGAAACTATCAACAAGACAAAAAGGCAACCTGTTAAATGGGAGAAGATATTTGTTAGTGATACGTCCAATAAGGAACAAATCTCCAAAATATAGAGCAAATCTCCAAAATACGCCTCCAGCTTAGTAACGAAAAACCAAACTGTCTACTTAAAACATGGGCATAAGCACTAAATGGACATTTTTCAAAAGAGTCATATAAAGGTGCTGAACGTGAAGAGGTACCGAACATCACTCATCATCAGGGAAATGCAAATCCAAACCACAACAAGATGTTACGGTATCCCTGTTGGGATGGCTGGAATCCAAAAAGACAAGAAATAACAGGTGTTGGTGAGGGCGTAGAGAAAAAGGAATGCTCGTGCGCTACTGGTGAGCCTGTAAACTGGTGCAGCCACTGTGGAAAACATTGGGGAAGGGGTGTTCCTAAAAGAATTAAAACCAGAGATACCGTATAATCCAGTAATAACATTCCTGGGTATTTAGCCAAAGAAAACGGAAACACTAATTTGAAAAGATACGTGCACCCTTATGTCTATTACAACATTATTTATAATAGCCAAGATATGGAAGCAGCCCAGGTATCCACTGATAGATGATTGGATGAAGAAGACGTACATACATAGAGCGGATCGTCACTTAACCATAAACAGAATGTGATTTAGCCATTTGTGACAAGATGGGTATACCTGAAGAGTATTATGCTAAGTGAGATCAGAGAAAGACAAGCGTCCTGTAATTTCATTTCTGTGTAGATCTAAAAAACAAAACAAATGAACAAAGAAAGAAACAAAAAAACAGACTCTTAAATACAGAGAACGCACTGATGGTTGTCAGAGGTGAGGTGTGTGGGGGGATAGGTGAAATAGGTAAATGGTATTAAGAGGTACAAACCTCCAGTTATACAATAAATAAGTCAAGGAAAGAAATGGGAAAGAAAATGACCCTAACCACATGATAATGGAATTCTTTTTGCATATATGTTCATAGAAGATTCTTTTTCTTCCTCACCAGGTAGAATACATTGAGAGGGTCTAATCTCTTAATTTTTCACAAGTTTTAGATTGTGATTAGAAAACGCGTTGCTGGGTCTTCTTTACAGGAATCGTTTTACGTATGATTTTTGCCAAGGTTTGCAACACTTTTCCTTATTCAAAAGTAGAAACAGATACAAAAACTGGTGTGATGTGATTTGTTAATTAGATTTGGATACCTTACAAGCATATCACGTAAATTACTACCAAGCGGTGTGTCAGATGAATTTCAAAATCAGCTTTATGAAGCAATGTCTTTAGAATTACTTTGAACTGAAATAATTAGAAATTTATTTATTATGAGGTCGAGGAAGTTTATTTTTCCCTCTCCGATTTCACGGCCAAAGGATAGTTTGTTTTGTGTGTGTCAAGACATTGTGGTCTTCTCCGTGTATCGAAAGTAGGCCTAACGTGGTCATACTGGAATCTGTGCACATTATATAGTTAATTCAACCTGAATGAAAACTGCCAAAAAGTTTTTATCTCCAGGAGAACACTGAAAGTGCGTGTGTTTAAGGAAGTTTTCATATGAATCGGAGCCAGGATTTGAACCCATAAAGTTTAGTCAAATAGGTGTTCTTAGAGTATTGATTTTAAAAGAAGTTGAAGTTTTCAAATAAAATTTTGTCTTACCAAATAAGTGGTTCAGTTCCCCCCCCCCCAACTAAAAATTGACCATATCTATCTTTTCAGGGACATCAAACCTGACAACATATTGATGGACATGAATGGACATATTCGGTTAGCAGATTTTGGTTCTTGTCTGAAGCTGATGGAAGATGGAACGGTAAATAAAGCTAAATCTGAAGTCATTTTATCCATAGATCTCCCCCTTGCTACTTGTCCTCTTTATCTGCTTTAGAATCCACGTATTTATAGTAGTTAACTATCCATCCACCCGTCCGTCCTTTTGACTTTCTCCGCGCCACCTTTTCCCACAACAGCGTTTAGGCATACTGACTCATAATAGGGTTTGTTTATAAAGTCCTTCGCCATTTTCACTGTGTATGTTAGTGATGGTAAGATTGATACAGTGCGTCTTTTAGGAGAACTTTGTGTCTTCTTTAGAGGGACTGTTGATTGCACTTGAGATATTTTCACAGTTTTAGAGAAGGGAATGAAGATGGAAGAAGAAAATGTGGCTCCTTCCTCACCTTTATTTTTTTCATCTTTCTTCCCTAGTTGTCTAGTTTTTGTTTTGAGGGACAACGTTCAACAAAGGAATGCTTTAATCAGGATAGGCTCTATGTGGATTCAGTTTTACATGACCATTTGGTTTAGTTGTCCTAAGCCTACACCTTTCAGCTGTTTTCTTTCACTTACATAGAAGTCTATATGCCCCAATTTATTCTCTGTTTTGTCTTGTTTTATTTTGCTTGCTTTTCAACTTCCTGGCTATATAGCAGAGGTCCAAATGTAAGTAATTTCAATTGGCAGGCACTGTTTTTGAGAGCAAAGGCCATGAAAATGTCCTATTATTCTGGATCAGTAATTTGACTTCCGAAAATTTATCCTAAGAAGATATCTTGAAAAAAGTAGATTATATAACTTCTGCCTCTGGTCATGATGAAAGGAGTGATTGGTACCAAATTGTCCTCTCACTATAAACAACTATAAAAACGTACGTGGGGCGCCTGGGTGGTGCAGTCAGTTCAGCGTAAAACTTCGGCTCAGGTCTGATCTCACCGTTTGTGAGTTCGAGCCCCACGTCAGGCTCTGTGCTGACAGCTCAGAGCCTGGAGCCTGCCTCGGATTCTGTGTCTCCTTCTCTCTCTGCACCTCTCCCGCTTGCACTCTGTCTCCGTCTCTCTCTCAAAAGTAAATAAACATTAAAAAAGAAAAATTGGTGACAATACCAAATGCTGACAAGAATGTGAAGTCTGTCACTCACACATTACTGGAGGCAATGTGAAACGGTACAGACGCCAGAAAAAAGCTTAGTGGTGTCTTAAAAAAAATAAGCATGCAATTACCATGTGATCCAGGAATTGCACACCTGCTGTTTATTCCAGAAAAATAAAAATTTGCATTCCCACAAAAAACTGTACATTTATGAATGGTTACAGAAGCTTTATTTGTAATAGCCCCAAATTGGAAAACCAGATGTCCTTCTGATGGTTGGTTAAGGAAACTGGTACAGAGGCGCCCAGGGGGTTTAGTCAGTTAAAGCCTCCAACTCTTGATCTCAGCTCAGGTGTTGATCTCAGGGTCGTGCGTTCGAGCCCCGAGTTGATGAATCTTAGACTTCTGTAAATCTGCCCTCCAAGGGTGTAATTGTAAGCTAACCCTTGTTCAAGGAGATCAGGAAGTATTTTTTTTTTTTTATCTTCTTCTACAAGAATTAATATCTTCAGAGAAAGATAACAGGATCCGTGCTCTGTGCTCCAACGGCTTACTGACCGTGACCAGCGTTCAATCAGAAATCACCAAACCAAACAAAAATGGGGACACGATAGGGATTATGATACAGAGTTAAAAAGTAGAAGCAGTCAGGGGCACCTGGGTGGCCCAGTTGGTTGAATGTTTGACTCTTGATTTTGGCTCAGGTCGTGACTAAACAATTAAAATACAGCCTTAAAGATTGTTCAGATAAGAAATCTCATCAGAGAAAGAAATCAAATAGACCCTTTATTTTTTAAAAAAATTTAATATTTGTTTTTGAGAAGCACAGAGCGCAAGCAGGGGAGGGGCAGAGAGAGAGGGAGACACAGAATCTGAAGCAGGCTCCAGGCTCTGAGCTGTCCGCACGGAGACTGACGCGGAGCTCGAATTCACGAGCCATGAGATCATGACTCGATCTGAAGTCGGGTCACCCAGCTAAGCCACCCAGGTGTCCCTCAAATAGACCTTTTAGAACTTGAAAAGTATAGTAATAGAAATTTAAAAAATTCACAGGAGGAGGTTAATTCAGGTTAGAGATATGAGAAGAAAGTGCCAGTGAGTTTGAAGACAGGTCAAAAGAGATGATCCAGTCTGAAGAATAGAGAGAAAAAGACTGAAGCAAAATAAATAGAGGCTCAGGGATCCATAGGATTGGAATACTAGAAGAAGAGAGTGAAACAGGAGTAGGAAAACTTTGTAGGATTGGTGATTTTTACCAAATATGATGAAAACATAAATCTAAGAATCTTAGTGTATCTCACGTTTATAAAAGGGACCCCACTTGTACACAATTAAGCTCCTGAAAATGAAACATAAGGGAAAAAATTGAAAGCCGCCAGAATTGAAAACATGTTCGTACTTTGGGAACAGGGTAAGAATAGCCACAGCTCTCTTGTCAGAAATAATGAAATGATGTCTTTGCAATGCTGAACGGAAAAAAAATGTGTAAACCAAGAGTTCTATGTCAAGCAGAGATATTCTTCAAAAATGAAGGTGAATAAAAGACATTTTCAGTTACATGAAAGATGAGACATTAATCTCCAGCAGGCCTGGATGCTAAGCAGTGTCCTTTAATCCAAAGGAGATGAATGATACCAGTTGCATACTTAGATGGGTGGGATAAAGAATATCAGATATGATCAATAAGATAGGTAGGATAAAGACAAAGGACTATATTTCTTCAGAATGTACATAAAAGGCATCCGATGACTGTTAAAAGCAAAAATAATAACGCTGTCACATGGGGTTATGATATACGTGGAAGTAACACAAACCACGTGAAATAGTCTGTGGAATCACACTGCTCGAGAATACCTGCTGTATGTGAGACAGGAAGTGGGCAGTAGATCGTGCCAGGCATGACACGAGAAGGGAGAAATCGCAGGGTGGTCTTGCTGAGTTGAGAAACCACAGATCAAAGTCAGGAGGCTGTGGCATCAGGAAGCTGTGGATCGGAATTCTAGAGAGGAGAGAGTCACACGGAAGAAGAATTCCCTGGAAAGAGCTAGCGTTTCCCCACTTCCGCATGTTATCCGCCCCTTAGACTCATAGCTGGGACTCTGATTCGCAGCCTTCCAGATCCCTGTGCATCCCAGAATGCAGTGCGTACCGTTTCTGTCCACAGGAGTCACCCCCGATCAAGTTTATTCCTGAAATCGTGGTGCGTCTTCCCAATCATTCATTCTTTATTGATGACCTCAAAATAAATTTCCTGGACATAACAGCAGGTTTATCCTCCATTTAAAAAATTATAATGAGGGGCTCCAGGGGCTCCATGTAAAAAATTATAATGAGGGGCTAGGACTTTGACTCGGGTCATGATCTCACGGTTGGTGAGTTCAAGCCCCGCATCGGGCTCTGCGCTGACAGCCTAGAGCCTGCTTCGGATTCTGCCCCTCCCTCCCTCCCTCTCTCAAAAATAAATAAACATTTAAAAAATTTTAAAAATTATAATGAGTAAGCCTTTGTACTAGTTTTCTTTCCATTTAATTTCTTTTTCCTCGAAGCGATCTATATGTATTTCAAGAAGGGTTATCGTAAAAACTGCATTCCTGTGTCCTGTTCTTTCTAGTCTGGATCTCTTTTGCTAGAGGAAGACACTTACAGACTTCTGGCTTTTCTTCTGTCGTTTCTTTTACTTACGTATTTCTGGTTACCATATTTTGCTACTATCTTTTGATTATTTAGTCTTAGATTTTACCTGTTAATTTCCTACCGTGGAAAATTTCCTACCGTCTCATCCAACCCATACACTTTCTGTCTGTCTTCCTAGTGTAAGTATCACAGTCTTTCCTCAAATCCTATTCAGTTATGATTTTATACAAAATATTGTTCATAGTGCTGCCATGTGGTTTATTTTAATTATAATTATTTTCTTGAACAGCTTTTTGTTGTCCTTGGAGTAAGTGACCACTTTGCCTGGTTTTCTGTGTAATCCTTGCCAGGTTATCCCCAAACTCTCCACCCTGTAATTCCTGTCTCTCTCAGACACATTAAGTCACTTAGCGGTTCCCTTTTATCTTTTGGAGATGGCTACCCTAGAGCCTTGCCACCCCCCTTTCTAATCTGGACTGTTCTGTTGGCCTGTCGTAGCACAGTCATGCCACTACTGTCCCACCCCTCATCATGGGATTACTGCACGGCTCCGTAGTGGTGCCTCCTCTGTCTCCTGGGTCCCGTGTCTGGCTTTCTTTCCCCCTGGTAGTAGCTGCCTGAGAAGGGTTCCAGGGGAAGTAAATATTTTATCATCTTGCACATCTTAAAAATGGTGTCACTTCTACCCCCATACTTGACTGATAATTTATTTGGGCATAGTATTATAGATTTGAAATTGTATCTAGCAGGCGTTGCCTTGTCTTCTAACTTACTGTGGAGACATCTGGCGACATTCTAGTTCTCAATTCTTCTATTGTAACCCTCCCCACCCCCCACCTTATCTGGAAGCTTGTGGAAAATTTGTTTGTCCCAGGGTTCTGAAATGTTATGATTATATGACTTTGGATAGGATTTATTCATCACCTGGGCAGCTGCCTCAATTTTAACCTTTCCCAAATTTTATGACTTTCCAAGTCAAGTGTCGCCTTGCTTTTTGGCTCTCACCTGCAAGTTAAAACTCTGCCATCTTAATCACTACATATCTTTACAAGAGGTCAGTTTCTGGGAGAGATGTCCTGCTGTAATTCCTTTTCTTCTCAAATTGTCTCGGCTGTCCTTGGCCATTTGTTTTTCCGTATGATCGTTGGGATTATATTCTTGGTTTATATACATACGTGTACACACATACAAATACCCCTTCACAAACAAGCTTGTAGACCTGCATTGAATATAGAGGTTGATTTTGGGGAAATTTATGTCCATAACATGGAATCTTGCCTTCCATAAATATGGTGTCTCTCCCCATTGGTTTAGGTTCTCTTTTATGTCTGTTTTTGAAGTTTTATCATTATGTTCACCGTAAATCCATGACCTTAATTTGTTAAGCTTGTTCCTAGGCATACTGTGGATTTTTGGGGGCATGGAGCATTATAAATTAAAACTTTAAAAAGTTTCCAGTTTAATAGCTTGTTACTTTTGTTGAGGACCAAGTTGATTTTTGTATACTCATCTTGAAGCTAGCAAGCTAAATTTCTTATTCAAAATAATTTGTAGATTCTTCTAGATTTTCTATATAGACAGTCATATGATCCACAAGTAATAATCAGCTTCGGGTTTTGTCTTCTCCATTTCTTACATATGCTATTTTTTACCCTTATGCAGTGATCTTCAGTGTAGTATTACATAGCTAGGAATATTGGGAGCTTCTATGCCTTCTTCTTGACATTAACAGTGTTTCTCCTATAGGGTCAAATTTAGCATGATGTTTGCTGTAAACTTTTGGTGTATATTCTTTATAAGATTAAGGAAATGTCTGTTTCTTATTACTAAGAATATGTTATCGTTGTTATTGTCGTAATTAAATGATTTTTCTGCATCCATCGAGATGATGATATTAGGATGTTTTCCCTTTAATCTGTTAATCTGATGAATGACATAGATTGTCTAATGTTGAGTCATCCATTCTCTGGCTAAACATAACTTTATGATGAAGGCGTATTGATATTTTGAACAAATTGCTAGGTTGACTCTGCTAATATTTTATATTGGATTGTTACCTGAGATTCATACTTGAGATTGATCATAGCTGAGGTTGTGGTATGATTTTCTTTCTCAAATCATTCTTGTCTGGTTTCTGTGGTTGTGTATTTTAGCCTTATAAAATGGACAGGGGAGTAGTCATATCCTCTCCCCTTACCCATTTTGCCTTTAGAGCATAACCCTCTGTAACACAGGGGTTATGTAATTTGTAGAATGGTAGAACTCACTTTTAAATCACCTTTGCCTTAGTGAGGTTTTGTTCTCTTCCCCTTCTTCTTCTTCTTCTTCTTCTTCTTCTTCTTCTTCTTCTTCTTCCCTTTTTTTTTTTTTTTTTTTTTTTGGTTTGTTTTCCAAGTAGATTTTATACTATTGATTCAAACTTTCTAATGGTTATAGGTCTCTTTGGTTTTCTATTTCTTCCTGAGTCAGTTTTGGTAAGTTATTATTTTTTTTTCCTATGAAAATTGTCTGTTTTCTCTGAGTTTTCTATTTTGTTGGTATAACATTCAGATTGCACTCTTCTTAGCTTTAAAATCTGTTACATGTGTAGGTTTTTTTTGTTTTTTTTCCACCCTAATGTTGTTTATTTGTGCTTTTCTTTTCCTTTGTCAGTTTGATATATAATACAGCATCTGACTCTTTTTCAGTTCTAAATACTTTCCAATTTCAGTTAGAACATTTCTGTGGACCATGTTATATAGTTATGTGCTTTTTAGTATCCATAGTATTGTATTTACTTATTTATATACAAGATCCGCTTTAGCGTGAGGACTATTATATGGGGCTGCCTCTTGCTTCAAACCTCATATAGGCTGAGGGTCCTCTTGTCCTCCTGTATATGTTAAAACCCGAGGACCTAGAACATGAAAACCAACATTCCCCAGCCAGCCCCACTCCTTGCTCTAATGATTATCACCCTGGTTCCCAAACATTTCTTGATTATAGGCCTCTAAGAATTTCTTTTTTTTTAAGAGCTCATTTATATGTTTATAAAGATGGTTGTTTTGTATTTTATGTAGCATTTTTAAGAGTTTGCAGTGGAAGAGTTTTCAAGTTACTTAATCTAGGATTGCCAAATATGAAGTCTATTCTAATGATTAACCAAGAATGATATTTTTTTTTGAGAAAATCCAGAATATTAGCCGTTATTCTACCCTGAGAATGTTCATTTTTTATATGCTCCTTTATTTTTTTTTTTTAAATATGAAATTTATTGTCAAATTGGTTTCCATACAACACCCAGTGCTCATCCCAACAGGTGCCCTCCTCAATGCCCATCACCCACTTTCCCCTCCCTCCCACCCTCCATCAACCCTCAGCTTGTTCTCAGTTGTTTTTTTTTTGTTTTTATTTATTTATTTATTTTTCAATATATGAAATTTATTGTGAAATTGGTTTCCATACAACACCCAGTGCTCATCCCAAAAGGTGCCCTCCTCAATACCCATCCCCCACCCTCCCCTCCCTCCCACCCCCCATCAACCCTCAGTTCTCAGTTTTTAAGAGTCTCTTATGGTTTGGTTCCCTCCCTCTCTAACCTCTTTTTTTTTTTTTCTCCCCCCCCCCACCCCGCCATGGTCTTCTGTTAAGTTTCTCAGGATCCACATAAGAGTGAAAACATATGGTATCTGTCTTTCTCTGCCTGACTTATTTCACTTAGCATAACACTCTCCAGTTCCATCCACATTGCTACAAAAGGCCATATTTCATTCTTTCTCATTGCCACGTAGTATTCCATTGTGTATATAAACCACAACTTCTGTATCCATTCATCAGTTGATGGACATTTAGGCTCTTTCCATAATTTGGCTATTGTGTTGAGAGTGCTGCTGTAAACATTGGGGTACATGTGTGCCTATGCATCAGCACTCCTGTATCCCTTGGGTAAATTCCTAGTAGTGCTATTGCTGGGTCATAGGGTAAATCTAGTTTTAATTTTTTGAGGAACCTCCACACTTTTCCGGAGTGGCTGCACCAGTTTACATTCCCACCAACAGTGCAAGAGGGTTCCCGTTTCTCCACATCCTCGCCAGCATCTGTAGTCTCCTGATTTGTTCATTTTAGCCACTCTGACTGGTGTGAGGTGGTATCTGAGTGTGGTTTTGATTTGTATTTCCCTGATGAGGAGCGACGTTGAGCATCTTTTCATGTGCCTGTTGGCCATCTGGATATCTTCTTTAGAGAAGTGTCTATTCATGTCTTCTGCCCATTTCTTCACTGGATTATTTGTTTTTCGGGTGTGGAGTTTGGTGAGCTCTTTATAGATTTTGGATACTAGCCCTTTGTCCAATATGTCATTTGCAAATATCTTTTCCCATTCCGTTGGTTGCCTTTTAGTTTTGTTGGTTGTTTCCTTTGCTCTGCAGAAGCTTTTTATCTTCATAAGGTCCCAATAGTTCATTTTTGCTTTTAATTCCCTTGCCTTCGGGATGTGTCAAGTAAGAGATTACTGCAGCTGAGGTCAGAGGTTTTTTCCTGCTTTCTCCTCTAGGGTTTTGATGAGAACGAGCAATCCTAAAATTTGTATGGAACCACAAAAGACCCCGAATAGCCAAAGTAATATTGAAGACGAAAATCAAAGTGGGAGGCATCACAATCCCAGACTTTAGCCTCTACTACAAAGCTGTAATCATCAAGACAGTATGGTATTGGCACAAAAACAGACACATAGACCAATAGAATAGAACAGAAACCCCAGAATTACACCCACAAAAGTATGGCCAACTAATCTTTGACAAAGCAGGAAAGAATATCCAATGGAAAAAAGACAGTCTCTTTAACAAATGGTGCTGGGAGAACTGGACAGCAACATGCAGAAGGATGGAACTAGACCACTTTCTTATACCATTCACAAAAATAAACTCAAAATGGATAAAAGACCTGAATGTGATATGCTCCTTTAAAACATACAAAGAATTAATTTTCTTGTACTTTAGAGTACCTTATAAGATGTGTTCCCCAAATCATTTTTAGCAATTATTTTCTCATTTACATCTAACTTACCATAATTATATGCTCAGCTATTCTTTTTTGGGACTTAATTTTTTGAAGAGTATGTTTTTCTCCCTTTGTAACTTTTTTAAATTAATAAGTAGTTTGCAGTACGTTGTCAATATTTATTTCCTTAGGTTTCAGTTGAGACGTTTAAAAAGAAAAGGATATTTTGAAATAATTTCTGGACTGCTCATAAATACTGGCCTTTTTGGGGGGAGTTATTTTTCTTCCTTTCAGTGAATTGTAGGGGGGCCTGGGTGGCTCAGGCAGTTGAGGGTCCGACTTCGGCTCAGGTCATGATCTTGCGGCTTGGGGGTTCGTGCCCCGTGTCAGGCTCTGTGCTGACAGCTCGGAGCCTGGAGCCTGCTCAGATTCTGTGTCTCCCTAACTCTCTGCTCCTCCCCTGTTCATGCTCTCTCTCTCAAAAATAAATAAACATTAAAAAAAATTTTTTTAATGAATTGTAGGATTTGCCCAGGTTGATTTTTTTTTTTTAATATGTACATGGTAGTCAGATAATATCAGTAATGAATGTTCTGTACTGAGTATTCAATTTGTTTTCAATGGTTGTGTGTCCAAATCATATGGCAACCCTGAGTTTAGTCAGTGAAGCCACAGCAGTAATAAATATTCTATAGTGTTATGAAATCAAAGGACTGCCAGTGTGGAGATTATATAAAATTTAGTTCTGTGTACAAGGAGACCAAATTCAGGTAATGAAAAAGTTGTAGTTGTTTTGAAATAATGTCTGTTGTGTATTTAAGTAAATCTAAATATTTGTAGTTAAAAATTATTTATTGGGGCGCCTGAATGGCTCAGTCGGTGAAACGTCCGACTTCAGCTCGGGTCATGATCTCACAGTTCGTGAGTTCGAGCCCCGTGTCAGGCTCTGTGCTGACAGCTCAGAGCCTGGAGCCTGCTTCAGATTCTGTGTCTCCCTCTCTCTCTGCCCCTCCCCTGCTCATGCTCTGTCTCTCTCTCAAAAATGAATAAACGTTAAAAAAATAATTTAGCAATTATTTATTTCTAATGTAGTAGATTACTAACAGTGTGTGAACTTCTTCAGGTCCAGTCTTCAGTGGCTGTTGGAACTCCAGATTATATCTCTCCTGAAATCCTTCAAGCCATGGAAGACGGGAAAGGCAGATATGGACCTGAGTGTGACTGGTGGTCTTTGGGCGTCTGTATGTACGAAATGCTTTATGGAGAAACACCATTTTATGCAGAATCTCTGGTGGAGACATATGGAAAAATTATGAATCATAAAGTTAGTATATTTCACTTTTTTCAACAACTGAATGTGGTAAATAATACATGTAATAAATTTAAAGTAATGTGATATTTAAAAAGAAAATATTTTCTAAGAACAGTGAACAGTTGGATTTCTGTGCTAATAGGGAACATGACTAAACATGAATAATCAAAATCCATAAATTAGACGTAAGATTATTAGCTCTCCCTTTGCCTGTATTTTATTAGAAATGCTAATAAATAGGAAATTAAGGGGCGCCTGGGTGGCTCAGTCGGTTCAGTGTCCGACTTCGGCTCAGGTCACGATCTCACAGTTCGTGGGTTCGAGCCCCGCGTCAGGCTCTATGCTGACAGCTCAGAGCCTGGAGCCTGTTTCAGATTCTGTGTCTCCCTCTCTCTCTGCCCCTCCCCTGTTCCCGCTCTGTCTCTGTCTCAAGAATAAATAAATATTAAAAAAAAAAAATTTTTTTTTAAATAGGAAATTAAATGGTTTCATCAGTAGAATAACAAAGATCGTAAACAGATAATTTTTATCCTTAATACTATAAGTACATTAATAACTAGAATGCATTTAAAAAATTCTCATCCTTGGCAGTAATAACACAAAATGCAAATCAAAATAAAAATGAGCTATTTGTTTTCTCACCTGGCAAAGATGAAAAATTATACTCTGTACTGTAAATAACTCAACGAGATGAACGTTGTTAGATGTTGTTGATAGGAATATAAATTGATGTACCCTTTCTGTCAACAAGTTTATAAGTACGCATCTAGAGCCTTTAAAAACGGTTGAACTTTGGGGGGGCCTGGGTGGGTCAGTCGGTTAAGTGTCCGACTCTTGGTTTCGGCTCAGGTCACGATCTCATAGTTCGTGAGTTCAAGCCCCACATCGGGCTGTGCGCTGACGGTGCAGAGCTTCTTGGGATTCTCTCTCTCCCTGTCTCTCTGCCCCTCCCTTGCTCGCTCGCTCTCTCACAATAAATGCATAACTTAAAATTTTTAAAAAAATGATAGAACTTTGGATTGAGCAACTTGAGTTTTAGGACTCTGCCTTAAAGGAAACATTCAGTTCAACCAAGATGTATGTACAGGAATGCTTCTTCCAGTCTTGTTTATGATCAAAGCAGTGGAAACAATCCAGATTCACCACAGGGACAAATGAATAGAACCTTATTAACCCATTTAGTACCAAGTGAAATAGAAATAAATTATAAGAAGAAGAAGTTGTTTCTGGTTGATTGGTTTCAGCAGAGGGTGAGCAGTTACAAAAATCTGGAATAGGAATATCCCATAAAAGGAGTGACGATCTGTTCTTCTTAGTTGATCTGGTGAAACAGTTACGATTAGTTGACTCTGCTGTGTAGTTGGCGCTTTTCCAGAGAGTCGACGCTTCCTGTAGAGTTGGCGCTCTGGTACCTGGCTGTGAAGGTAACCTGCTAAAGTAGTTAGGAAGAGTGGAAAGACAGGGAAGAGCTACGCAGTTGTAATTAGCGCGTCGAGCGTTTCGGAGAGAAACCGTTGTCTGTGACATGGCGGGCCAGAGCTGGCTTCCGGAGTTGGGCCGCTCCACCCAAGCCCGTCGTGTGACTGGGAGCGAGTTGCTTGAACTCCCTGGGCCTTTGTTTCCTCCTCTGTGCAGTGGGGATAAGAGAGGTGCCTGCCTTCGACCCCCGCTGCGAGGACTCACCAGGTGGGTGCGTAGAGCACGTCGTGGTGTCAAGTACACGTTCCGTTCTTTCCAAATATCTGTTACCGTTACTCAGCCCTTCGTTCGCGACTTATCCGAACGTTACCCGTCACATACGCTCTCCTGAAAGGTTGAGTCAGACTCTGCTTTTAGTAAGTTCTCTTCATTCCGACAGCAGAGTGAGGTACGTTGGCATTTGATTTTTTCTTCTTCCTGCAGTGTGTGCATGACTGAGTCACACTTAAATGAAAAGTTCCTTTAGGAAAATTCTCTGTTCTCACCCATCCCTGGATCTCCTGTAGTATGAGTACTTGGTAGCAGTGAACACTTACTAGACATTTTTAAGAGAAAGTGCATCTTGAAGAACGAATGAATGTTCATCAGCCTACTTAGGTAGTTAAACACTGGTTTATACTTTGTGTCTGTTTTTCAGGAGAGGTTTCAGTTTCCAGCTCAAGTGACCGACGTGTCTGAAAATGCTAAGGATCTTATTCGAAGGCTCATTTGCAGCAGAGAACACCGACTGGGTCAGAACGGCATAGAAGACTTTAAGAAACACCCCTTTTTCAATGGGATCGATTGGGATAATATTCGAAACTGTGAAGCACCTTATATTCCAGAAGTTAGTAGCCCCACAGATACATCCAATTTTGATGTGGATGATGATTGTTTAAAGAACTCTGTAAGTATGACTCTGTGAAGGGGTTCTGTCTCTTTCTTTTTAACATGGTTATAAAGCAGTTTCATGGGCCTCCTCATCAATTACCAGTCAGACCGTTATCATGGCTTCTAGTATTTATTCTCCCAGACGTGAAGTGATTAAGAGAGTCCACTGAGGTGAACATGTTTATTCATGACAAGGAGCAGAATTCAGCTTCACGATTTACTCATTAGGTCAGTGATGCCTTAGGTTTCCGAGGAAGAGGAGAAATTAGCTGCTTAGAAAAGTGGACTCGTGATGGCAGAGTGAGGAGGTTGGCCAATCTCTCCTTCAAGAACGCCATGGTACTGGACCATTTCGGGGCTTGACAAATCACCCGGGGTAAATAAATTGAGAAGAATTTATTCATAAGAACCTGAGCTTTGGTTAACAAGCGCCCCCACAGCCTTCCATCAGCTTGGTTGGGGCCGTCAAACGTTGGCAGGAAGCTGCTTCTGCTGATGCCATTGGGAGAGCTGCCCATGCCCGGTGGTGGTGCCTTGAGAGATAGCAAAGTTGTGGGGAAAGAAGGGGGTGGAAATCTACGGCCTGCCTGTCCTGAGGTCCCGGCCTTACCTGGGGTGGTGGCAGACCGACAGGGTAGCCAGGCCTTCAACCACCTGGGGCTTACGGGCCTGTTAGGTCCTCAACCCCTTCTCCAAACCTTTAGGTTACATAGGTGCAATTTAGGACAAGAAGAATGCACGATTTTATGGTTTTTGTCTGGTTAGTCTTTTTTTTTTTTTTTTTTTTTTTTTAGTTTATTTTGAGAGAGAGAGAGGGAGAGGGAGAGAGAACACAAGTGGGGGAGGGGCAGAGAGAGGGTGAGAGAAAGAGAGAGAGCGAGAGAGAGAGAGAGAGAGGGAGAGAGAATCCCAAGCAGGCTCCACACCATCAGTGTGGAGCCCAGATGTGGAGCTCGAACTCACAGAACCGTGAGATCATGACCCCAGCTGAAATCAAGAGTCGGCCACTTAACTGACTGAGCCACCCGGGGGCCCTGTCTTCTTAATTTGAACTTTATTTTTTATTCCACTGTTTTATTTCTTATGGTTTTAATTCTACACTAAGAATTTTTATATTAATTTTATGTCACTTTTCACTGTTCAGTAAGTAGCATATGCAAGGCAGTTAAGAACTTCTTATGCTTCCCTCTCTGGGCTTTCCTCATCAGTTTCTTTCTTATTATAGGAGTTGTATTTACCATTAACAGAAATTTGAGTCCTTCCAAATTCGATATGTGGTACAGTCGATTCTGATCATGGTAGTTACATGTTCAACTAGGTTTCTGTGTCCCCTGTGTTAGTGAACCGGGGAAACTCCTAGGGGAAACTCACGGTTAGGTTCTTGTGAGCCTCTGGTCTTTTGATCAGCCAGTCAATACATAACCTTGTTTTATGTATGTTTCTATTTAAAGTCACTTTATTTCATGTATACTGTTGATTGATGAAGTTCGAATTCACAGCCAGCGGCCATGTAACTCGCGCCCGAACAGAGCTTGTCTAACACACGGACTTCTTCATAGGGCACGCCACAGCCGCCTTGCTTAGGAGGGCCGGGTGGCTCTTGGGCCCTGTGCCTGCAGGGCAGAAAACTGTGAAAGACATGGCACACGTAGGCCCCGGAAAGAGCACGGGTTGGTAGTATCTCAGCTGACCCAGGAAGGCAGAACGCCTCCCTGTCCAGTCGCAGCTGCGAACGTAGGCCCCGGGCAGCTCGGTTTTGTTTGTTTGTTTCTCTGTATACGTCCCTGAGCGAGTGCAGAAGGACTGTGAGTATCGATTTCGAGTCACAAATAATTCTTAGCGATGAGGCGGATCGGCAGGTATGAATATGTGATTAATGACTGGACCCTCGGCGTCAGCCTTTCAGTCTCGATTTTCATTTTTATTAGAATGTTATCGTATGTCACTATGCATCTGCACCAGACCAGATCGGGGTTTCTAAATCCGACGGGCCCGTATTTCCGCTTGACGTCTAATATGTGGATCGGCCTGCAGGTCACAGTCGCTTATTTCTTACCAGATGTTTTCTCGTCCCTTAGGAAACGATGCCCCCCCCCACACATACCGCCTTTTCTGGCCACCACCTGCCGTTTGTTGGTTTCACATACACTAGTAGCTGGTAAGTTTGAAAAGTTAACATACTTTGGACAGCTTAAAGCCCATTAAAATGAACTGAGGTTTTAAAATCTGTACAAGAAAGCCTTGAAAAAAAAACAAAAAATTTCAATACAGGATGAAGCTACTGCTGGAAAAAGTTAAACACACGAGGACTTTAAGTGATTTTGGAGGAGAAAGAAGGACAGTAGAGCTCAGAATCTTACTCTTAGCCACGGGGCACCAACTGGAAGAGTCCCTTGCTCTTGAGCAAATACACCCCGTGTGCCAGGCAGGCCCCGTCACCTTGGCCGTCTTCTCACGGGCCACCACTCCGCTGCCCGCTGCCCGTTCCTCCCTACCCGGCTTAGGCTGAGTGCGATTGTAATCGCTCGTGTGCCCCGTGACTCCTCGGCCGCCTCTTGCTCTGTCACATGGTTTCGCTAAGGTGACATCATCCTTACAGTCCCCGTTTCTGCCCGCACCTGTGCCGCTCAGGGTCCAGAGAAAAACACCTGACCGCTCTTGCTGGTCCTTCCTTAAGTTCATGGTTACCAACCTCCCGCGCCCCTCTTGCTGCCTGGAAAGTGCGCCGTGTTACCCTCCGTGCCCATTCTTCCGCTCCCCCGGCTAACTGTTTCGTGCTTTGTACTTTCCTCTGAAACCTCTGTCGCCGTGCTCTCACCTCGCAGTCTCGCCTCCTCTTTCACGGAGAGGTTGCGGCGGGTGGTTTCCACACGCTCCTTCACACGTGGACCACCTGCCTCCCTCTGGCCCCGGGCTCTCGTCTGTGTGGATGAACTGGGGGGGTTTCCGGGGCGCTTGCCTGGCCGCCTCTCACCTCTCTGGCCACTCCTCTGTCTCTGGCCCTGTGCCCCAGCGCTTAGTCTTGGGACCTTTTCCGCTTACGCTCTGGCACACTGCCAGAAGTTTGCTGGTGTGTCCCCGGCAGAGACCTCTCCACTCTCTCCTACTTAGAATCTCTCAACCACCCGCTTCACGTGTTTCTAACGTTGTCTCTTGGATTTCTCTGAACGCGTCTGGTCCTGCCAGAAGTCACAGCGTATCGCCCCTCCGTTCAGGACCAGCGCCCACTGTCCTCCCAAGCCCAGTGCCTTCGTATCTTAATCCAAACCAAACTTCTCACAAGGCCCTGCACCACTGGCTTCCTTTATCTTTCTGTCTCCCCCTACTCTCGACCTTCCTTACTCGACTCCAGCCACACACATCTCCTTTCCGGCCTGTGAATGTGCCAGACACGCTCTCGCCTCAGAGCTTTTGCACTTCTGTTCCATCTGCCTGGAATGCTGTTTCCCCTGTGGCTCCCTTGGCTGGTCCCCTTCCTTGCTCTGGACTTTCTTCCGAGTTCCTTTCTGAGTGATAGCTGCCTGGCCATTTTGTCTAGATTTTTATTTCCTCCCCATTAATACTCGACAACCCCCCCCCAACACACCCCTTCCCTGCTTTGTCTCTTAGCAGTCAGCTCTAATGCCCTGAAGATTTTACTCATTTATCTGGTTTGTTTCTGTCCCTGGAAGCCAAGCTCTTCATGGGCAAGTGTCTCTTTTGCTCGCTGTTGAATGTCCAGCACTTTACATATTTTTAGCTAAGTATTGAATTAAAGAAAGCATTCACTTTTGCATCCAAATTTTGATAGCGAGGACATGATGTGTGCATTGGACTATGATTTCACTTGGGTGGTCACCTTGTTTTCAGCAAACTTCATTTTACGATTTGTGGTTATTAAAATTCAAGATAAGTGGGACGATTTTTCACTTAAAAATTCTTCTAAAAAGTCATTTGTGTTGAGTTGTGCAAAAAATGTGTTTTACAGTCACTGCAGAGATGGCCAACTGTAATTAGCTATTTAAATCCATGTTTTAAATGGACAGTTTCAAAAGGCTCTTTTTTCCTTCAGACTTTCTGTTTCTGTGTGAACTCACCTTGTTTTGTCTCCGCAGTGTTCTTTCTGATCGGAGCTGTTTACGAGTGACAGCCGGGCCCGCTTCACTCGACCTGGATGTCAATGTTCAGAGGACTCTGGACAACAACTTGGCCACGGAAGCTTATGAGAGAAGAATTAAGCGCCTTGAGCAGGAAAAACTTGAACTTAGCAGAAAGCTTCAAGGTAAATATGTTTTAAAGATGGTATTTTTTCCCTTTTTTGAATTGGACTCACAGTTTTAGGAACTGGGTATTGTAAGCGTTGTTTTATCTTGAAAAGAAATTTATTTTATGAGGTGGAAAAAATCCAATGGAAGAAAGTCACACAGAATACAGTATGATACCATTTACATAAACTCATGACATTAACAGTAAACTGCAAAACAGCCCTTGTTCCCCCGCGGGTGCGTATGTGTGCACATAGACACATCTGGGGACAAGGAGCCCTTCGCATCCTAGCGTACCGCTCGGTGTGCCTACCATATTTCCTTATCCTAAAAAGTTCCGCTTCCTAGCACACTTTCTCTGTGACATCGCTCCTGTCCTCATACTTGGTGATTTTGTTCTTTCTGTCTTTCTGTCTTTCTGTCTTTCTGTCTTTGTCTTTCTGTCTTTCTATCTGTCTATCTATTTTAAGTTTATGTATTTATTTTGAGAAAGAGAGAATGTGAGCAGGGGTGGGACGGAGAGAGAAGGAGAGAGAGAATCCCACGTAGAAGCCCATGCAGGGTTCAAACTCACGAACTGTGAGATCATGACCTGAGCCAACACCAGGAGTCAGATGCGTAACTGACTGAGCCACCCAGGCGCCCCAAATACTGGGTGACCTTAAAATGCATGTTGGCAGACCTCTTTAATATTCCGACTTCTTGGTCTCTTGATTGTTCACGTCCAATGATCTTGTCCTCCGCCCGATCTCATCCACTCCAGTCTTGAGACTCTGGCTGCTAAAATCTTTATTAATCTTCATTTCAAGCAGACCCTGCATGATCTCCTGTTCACGCCGGTCTGGTGAACCCCCTTTGGTGCCTCCAGTATGCCTTCAGTCCCATCGTTACCAACAAGCCTGTCGCCTTGCCCCGTGGTCAGTCCTAGCCCCCTCATGGGGACCCCCACCTCTGTTGCTCCCTCTTCTATGTGTCCCTCCTTTGCCAGGACCCCAGCTCTGGTTTAAATGCATTATGTCTGCTCCTGTGTGGTCGACGGTAACGTACCGGGGACACGTGGTGTGCTGACTGATCCCACTTTGAATTCACGAGCGCTGATGTCAAGCTGACTCTTGGCGAACACTGCCCGGTCTTCGCACCTGTCCGCATTTGACCCACCGGACCACGCCCCCTCCTGAGAGCTCTTTCTTTGGGCTTCCGGGACGCTCGAATCTCCTGGTTTTCTATTGAGCCAGTGATTCCCAGTCTCGCTCCCTGATTTCTGCCCGGCGCTCTGACCTCCGAATGCCAGGGTCCTCCCAAGTACCCCATGAGCCGAGGCGCCCAGAACTGCAGCCTCCGAGGCATCTGGAAGCCCTGTCATTCTGTCACAGCTCACATCCTGCCGCCAGCGAGTCTGGCGGCTCTGCTGTCACCGAGGATCCCGACTCTGGGCATCGCTCGCTGCACGGCCCCCTCCCTGTTCGCATCACCACCGCTGCCCCCTGCCTTCCGTGACAGCCTTCTCGCTGGTTCCCCCACCTTCCGCGCCCCTCCTCCCCCACCTTCCCGATCCGTTTCCAACACAACAGCCAAGCAATCCTCTTAGAGCACAGTTTAGACCATTTTACCTCACGGCCTCTTCTCCACCCCGGGGGTTTTCCATCTCACTCACTGTAACAGCCAGGCTCGCTGTCTGTGCCCGGCTTCTTCCTGCCTTTCTGACTTCACCTCCTAGGCCCCCCCCACCCCCCACCGCCCCATCCTTCTTTCTGCCTCTAGCCACCCTGGGCTCCTTGGCTGTTCTTCTCACAGCTTGGCACATCCCCACCTCAGGGCCCTGGCATTAGCTGTTGCCCTGCCTGACGTTGTCTTTCTTTGGTGTTCATATGGTTCATTCCCTTACCTCCTTCACGTTTCTACCTGAATGTTACCTTTAAATGAGGCCTTTCCTGACTGCACTATTTGAAACCTAGTCTTTTTTTTTTTTTTTTTTTTTTTTTTTTTAATGTTTGTTTGTTTTTGAGAGAGAGAGTGTGTGAGCAGGGGAGGGGCAGAGAGAGAGAGAAGGAGACACAGAATCCGAAGCAGGCTTCAGTCTCCGAGCTGTCAGCACAGAGCCCAACGCGGGGCTCGAACCCAGGAACCGTGAGATCATGACCTGAGCCGAAGTCAGACGCTTAACTGACTGAGCCACCCAGGCGCCCCTGAAAGCTAATCTTGCTTTATCTTCAGCATTCACTATCCCTCTTCCCTGCCTTATTTTCTCCAAAATAAAGGACGTAACATACAATTTATTTTACTTAACTCCTTTTGTGAATGAAGGAATATAATCAAAAAGCTTGTAACTCTTAAGAGAGAAAGAATCAAGTTTTTGCAATAATAAAATTTCACTATTATATTTTTAGAGGCCCAGTAGAGAAAAACACTCCCCAGACATCAATAAAACAGACTGCTTTTATTTTTTCAATAAGTTGCCAAGATCTCTGCATGTGGATTAATTCCTCTTTATCGTGCAAGTTGTCTTGACATTCTAATAAATATATTTGCCGCATATCATTGTGTAAATTTAAGACGTCCAACTTACTAATTTGATACATTTATCTGTTGTAACGAGATTGCTGTCGTAGGACCGTTTAGTGCCTTCTCCCATGTCACATAATTACAGTGCAGCTCGGCTGTCTGTATTAACCACTCTGCTCCGTAGGTCTTTATGATTTATCTACTACTTGTTGTGAGTTTGTACCGTGAAATGACATCCCCCCACCCCTGCCCCGTCCCCGGTAACCAGTTTTACTCTTTGTTGTTCTATGAGCTTGACTTTTTCGGATCTCACACAGAAGTGATGTCATACAGCGTGGGTCCTTCTCCACCTGACTGCTTCACTCCGTGCAGTGCGCTCAGGGTCCGTCCATGTTGTCACACACGGCAGGACGTTTCCTTTCTCGTGGCCGAGTAATACTCCATTGTGTACATATGCCCCATCGTTTTTAATCCGTTCATCCACCGATGCACTTTAGCTTGTTTCCACGTCTTGATTACTTGCAAAAATTTTCTCCCATTCTGTAAGTCGCCTTTTCATTATAGTAATTGTTTCTTTTGCTTTACGGAAGCTTCCGTGTTTGGGACAGTCCCATTTGTTAGTTTTTGTGTCTGTTGCGCGTGCTTTTGGTGTCATATGCAGAAAACCATTGCCAGGACCAGTGTCCAGGAGCTTCTTCTCTGTTCTCTTCTAGAAGACTTCTAGAAGTCTTATGCTGTCAGGTCTTTATGTTTAAGTCTTTGATCTATTTTGAGTTAATTTTTGTGAGTGGTGCAAGAGGGGCCCACTCTCGTTGTTCTGCACGTTTCCCCAGCACCATTTGTTGAAGAGACTGTCCTTTCCCCATTGGGTGTCCTTGGCTCCCTTGCAGAATTAGTTGACCGTGTTTGCCACAATTTGATCGCAGGCTCTGTTTCGTTCTGTTGCTCTGCGTGTCTGCGTTTAGGCCCGTAATGTATTGTTTTTATTATCGTAGCTTTGTAGTGTGGTTTGAAAGTAGGAAGCGTGATACCTCTGACTTTGTTCTTTTTGTCAGGATCCCTCTGTCTGTGCAGTGTCTTTAGTGATGCCACAGCAGAGTTTAGGATTGTTTCTTCTGTTTCTGTGAAGAATCCCTTTGGTGTTTTGATGGATATTATGTTAAATCTGTACATGGCTTTGGGTAGCGTAAACATTCTAACAGTATTAATACTTGTGATCTATGAATGTGCAATGTCTTTCCAGTTGTTTGTGTCGTCTTCTGTTTCTCAGGAAACTCTTACAGTTTCCATTGTACAGATCTTGTCCTTGGTTAAAAGCGTTCCTGAGTAGTTTATTGCTTTTGATGCTGTTGTGAATGGGATGGTTTTCTTTACTTCTTTTTCAAATGTCTCATCATTACTGTAAAGGAATACAACAGGTTTATGTGTTGATTTTGCATCCTGCAACTTTGCTGAAATTGTTGATTAGTTCCAACTGTTATCTGGGTTTGCTCTTAGGGATTTTCTATATGTAAAATCATGTCAACAAATAGTAACAGTTTTACTTTTCTCTTTCTGATTTGCATGCCTTTTATTTCTTTGTCTTGCCTGATTGCTCTGGCTAGCACTTCCAGGACTATATTGAATAGGAGTAGAGAGAGTGGACATCCTTGTCCTCTTCCTGACCTTAGAGGAAAAGCTCTCAGTTTTTCTCCATTGAGTATAATGCTAGTTGTCACTTTGTTGTAAATGGCCCTATTTTGTTATGTTCCTTCAGTATCCAGTCTGTTAAGGTTTTTTATCACGAAAGGATGTTGCGTTTTGTCAGATGCTTTTTCTGTGTCTGTTGAGATGAGTGTGTGATTTTTATCTTTTATTGAGGTGATCTATGACATTTATTGATTTGCATATGTTTGACCACCCTTGCATCCCAGAGATAAATCGCACTTTGTCATGATATATAATCCTATGACTGTGTTCTTGACTTTGGCTTGCTAATATTTTGTTGAGAATTTTTACATCTATATTCATCAGAGATATTGGTCTATAGTTTTTTGTGGTCTTTTCTGGTTTTGGTATTAAGGCCTTCTAGAAAGAACTTGGAAATATTCCCTCCTCCTCATTATTTTGAAGAGTTTGAGGAAGATTGTTAGTTTTTCTTAAATGTTCGGTAGAATTCACCAGTGAAGCTGTCAGTTCCTAGAGATTTCTGTGTTGGGAGGTTTTTGTTTACTGATTCAATCACATTATTCGTTACTGGTCTGTTCAGACTTTCTCTTTCTTCCTGAGTCAGTCTTGGTAGGTTGTGTGTTTCTAGAAATGTATCCATCTCTTCTGGTTGTGTAATATCCTGGCCTATAATTGTTCATAGTATATGATCCTATATATTTCTGTCGTTTTAGTTGTAATGTCTCTTTCATTTCTTCCTCTTTTTTGGGGGGGGGGATTTTTTTTCTAATTTTTTTAATGTTTATTTATTTTTGAGAGAGAGAGAGCCAGGGAGGGGCAGAGAGAGAGAGAAGGAGACACAGAATCTGAGGCAGGCTCCAGGCTCTGAGCTGTCAGCACAGAGCCCCATGCAGGGCTCGAACCCACTAACCGTGAGATCATGACCTGAGCTGAAGTCAGACACTTAACCAGCTGAGCCACCCAGGCACCCCAAGATGTTTGTTTATTTTTGAGAGAAAGAGTAAGCAGGGAGGGGCACCTGGATGGCTCAGTTGGTTGGGCATCCGACTTCGGCTCAGGTCATGGTCTCATCTGTGGGTTTGAGCCCCGTGTTGGGCTTTGCGCCGACAGCTCAGAGCTGGAACCTGCTTGGGATTCTGTATCTCCCTCTCTCTGCCCCTCCCCTGCTCATGCCTGCCTCCCTCCCTCCCTCCCTCCCTCCCTCTCTCTCTCTCTCTCAAGAGTGGATAGACATTTAAAAAAAAAAAGAGAGAGCAAGCAGGGAAAGGGCGGGGGGAGGGGGGGGCGGGAACAGAGGATCCAAAGCAGGCCCTGTGCTTATAGCAGGGAGCCCTTTGCGGGTCTCAAATTCATAAACTGTGAGATCATGACCTGAGCTGAAGTCAGACACTTAACCGCCTGAGCCACCCGGGCGCCCCATCTCTTTAATTTTATTTGAGTCTCCTCTTTTTTTCTTAGTGTAGATAAAGGTTTGTCTGTGTAGTTTATTTTTTCAAAGAACCAGCTCTTAGTTTCTCCAATCCTTTCTGCTATTTTTCTGGTCTCTATTTCATTTGTTTCTGCTCTGAACCTTATTTTTGCCTCCCACTTGCTAACTTTGGACTTAATTTGTTCTTCTTTTTTTAGTTCCTTGAAGTGTAAATTAGGTTATTTGAAATCTCTCTATTAATATGGTCATTTTTTGCTATCAGCTTTCAGAGAACAAACTGAGGGTTGCTGGAGGGGAGGTGGGTGGGGGATGGGCTAGATGGGTGGTGGGTGTTACGGAGCACACGTGTTGTGATGAGCACTGGGTGTTGTATGTGAGTGATGAGCCACTGAAATCTTTTCCGGAAACTAATACTGCACAGTACATTCACTGCATAGAATGTCAGTAAACTTTTTTAAAGAAAAAAAAAAACTTCCTCTTTGGACTGCTTTACTCCATCGATTCCACAAATCTGATATGTTTGTATTTTCGTTTTCAGTTGTCTTGAGAAAATTTTTTATTTCTTTTCTGATTTCTTCTTTGACCCCGTGGTTGTTTAGAATCATTTAATTTTCACATATTTGTAGTTCTTCTCGCCTTCCTCTTGTTGATTTCTAATTTCATACCATTGTGATCAGAAAAGATGGTATAATTTCTTTTTAAATTTTCTGATATTTGTTTTATGTCCTGTCATGTGATCTGTCCTGGAGCCTGTCCTGCTATCACTTAAGAATGTGTATTCTGCTTCTGTTGGATGGAATGTTCTGTAATGTCTGTTAAGTCCCTTTGTTCTAAAGTAGGGTTCGATTGCAACATTTCCTTGCTGATTTTGTGTCTGGACCATTTATCCATTGTTAATAGTGGGGTATTGAAGTCCCCTACTATTATTGTATCGTCTCTTTCTTCCTTAAGATCTGTTAGTACTTGCTTAATATGTTTCGGTACTTGGGTGTTGGGAGTGTATATAGTTACAGTTATATCTTCTTTTTAAAAAATCTATTTATTTTGAGAAAGAGAAAGAATGTGAGTGGTGGGGGAGGGGCAGAGAGAGGGAGAGAGAATCCCAAGCAGGCTCCATGCTGTCAGCTCAGAGCCCCATGTGGGGCTCAATCCAACCAAGAGATCATGACCTGAGCCGAAATCAAGAGTTGGACACTTAACCCACTGAGACACCCAGGTGCCCCAGATTATTATATCTTCTTAACGTATTGACCCCTTTGTTTTTCTACAATGACCTTTGTCTTGTTACCATTTCTGGCTTGAAGTCTCTCTTGTTTGATAGAAGTATGGCTATTCCCACTTTGTTTTGGTTTTTGCTTGCTTGGAGTATTATCTTCCCTCCCTTCGCTTGGAGCCTGTGTGTATCTTCAGAACTGATAGGTCTCCTTTAGGCAGCATATATACTTGGGTCTTGTTTGTTTGTTTCTGAAATCCTTCCCCCTGCTCCATACCTTCTTGTTGGTGAGTGCGATCCAATTATTTTTAGGGTGATTATTGATTTGTAAGCACTCACTACTGCCATTTTCTCTCTTGCCTTCTGGTTATTTTGTCTCTCCGTTGTTTCCTTTAACTTCTCCTTCTGTCTGCCTTTGCCAGTTGGTGGTTTTCCATGGTGATTGGCTCCTTCCTGTTTTAATCTTTTGTGCCTCTGCTCTAGATTTTTGTCATGTGGTGACCATGAGGTTAACATAAAATGTCTCGTAGATAAAATAGTCCTGTCTCTGATGATAGCAGCTTCATTCACATATAAAGATTCCATCCTTTTATGCCTTCCCTTTTATACTTTTGGTATCACGAGTTTTCTCTTCTTATTCTGTGAATTTGTTATCAAATTGTAGTAGCTAGGGGCGCCTGGGTGGCCCAGTCGTTAAGCATCTGACTTCGGCTCAGGTCATGATCTTAGGGTTTGTGAGTCTGAGCCCCACGTCGGGCTCTGTGCTCACAGCTCAGAGCCTGGAGCCTGCTTCGGATTCTGTGTCCCCCCTCTCTCTCTCTGCCTCTCCCCCACTCACATTTTGTCCCTCTCTCTCTCTCAAAAATACATAAACTCTAAAAAGTAAAATTGTAGTAGCTATAGTTACTTTAAATGCTCCTTTCCTTTAACATTTATGCTATCCTTAAGTATGTGACACACTATTCTGAAATAGGGTTACAGTTTTCTAGTTCTGAATGTCTGTCATCTGAATCAGAATTTTATGTGCTTTCATTTTCCATTTTTTTTTTAATTTTTTTACGTTTATTTATTTTTGAGAGATAGAGCATAAGCAGGGGAGGGGCAGAGAGAGAGGGAGACACAGAATCCGAAGCAGGCTTCAGGCTCTGAGCGGTCTGCACAGAGCCCAAGATGGGGCGCGAACTCACAAACTGAAATCATGACCTGAGCCGAAGTTGGACGCTCAACAGCCTGAGCCACCCAGGCACCCCTTGTTTCAGTCTTAAGAGCTCCTTTCAACATTTCTTGAAGGCAGGTCTGTGGTGGTGAGCTACCTTAGCTATTGTTTTTTTGGAAAGCCTTTATCTCTCCTTCATATCAGAAGGATAACTTTGCTGGATAGAATATTCTTGGCTGGTGGTTTTTATCTGTCAGTACTTTGGATATGTCATCCTACTCTCTCCTGCTCTGTGGTTTCTGCCGAGAAATCTGTTGATAGCCTAATGGGTGTAAATCACATCCCTTTTCCCCCTGGGTGCTTTAAAAATTTTTTTTACCATTGATGGGGCTCCTGGGTGACTCAGTTGGTTAAATGTCTGACTCTTGATTTCGGCTCATGATCTCATGGTTCATGAGATTGGGTTGTGCACTGACAGTACAGAGCATGCTTGGGATTCTCTGTCTCCTTCTTTCTCTGCCCCTTCCCTGCTCGCATGCATGTTCATTCTCTCTCTCTCTCTCTCTCTTTCTCTGTCTCAAAAGAAACTTTAAAAAAATTCTTTACCATTGACTCTTGACAGTTTCATTATAAGGTGTGTTAGTGAAGATCTTTTTTCATTGAGATAGTAATGTGTCCTATTCAGCTGCGTGGACTTTTATGCCCAGTTCTTCCAGTTTGGGGAAGTTCTCAGCTATTTTTTCTTTAAATAAACCACCTCCCTGTGGTATCCTCATTTTCCTTAGGTTCGCTTGGCTGATAGAGTATGGTAACTCTTGTGGAGTTTCTTCACTTTTTAAAAATCTCAGATCTCTCTTCTCTTCCACCTGAATCATTTCTAGATTCCCCCCCTCCAAATCATGTATTCTCTTTGATCTGCTTCTTGATCTGCTCTGTTTTCAGTGCTTTTTAAAAAAAAATTTTTTTAACATTTATTTTTAGAAAGAGAGCGAGAGAGAGAGTGAGCATGAGCAGAGAGGAGGGGCAGAGGGAGAGAGAGGGAGAATCCAGGCAGGCTCCACGCTTAGTGCAGAGCTCGACACGGGGCTCAGTTCCACGACCCATGAGATGGTGACCTGAGCTGAAACCAAGAATCTGTGCTCAACCCACTGAGCCCCCCAGGTGCCCCCAGTGCTTGGTCACGCATTTTTCAGCCTCATATATTGAGTCCTTCAGCTTCAGAATTTTTGTTTGTGTTTTTCTCATAATTTCAGCCTCTTTTGTAAAGTACTCCTTCTGTTCGCTAATTTTATTCCTGAGTTTACTGAGTTGCCTTTCTGAGTTTTCTCATAGTTCATCATTGAATTTTTTCCTAACCGCCATTTTGAATTTTTTTATCTGTGAGAACACAATGCTTCATGTCTTTGAATTTACTTGCTGGAAAACAGTCCTTTCTTTTTGTGAAACCGTATCACTGTGGTTTTCTCATAGTGCGTCATGAAATGTACCTCTGTGGTCACAGTTGAAGTAGCAGACACCTTTCTTACTTAGGGAAGGTTTTGTCTCCTTGGATTCTAAGGGTTCAACAGGTTGTCATTCAGGAGCCTTTCTTTTGTTTTCCAGAAGGTGGTGCTGTAGCACAAGTTTTCGGTTTCTCCTAGAGCTCCCTCTAACCGGGAATTGAGCTAGGACAAGGCTGGCTTGCAGATTTCATTGGCTCAGCCTACCTCCGGGTTCAAGTATCACAAAGGGAGATCTAGAAAGAGCCAGGCTGGGGCTCTCTTCCTCACTCGGTAAAGTGTGGGCGATTCACTCTGCCCTTCAGCCTCCTACCCCGTGCCCTTTTCCTATTTGGCAAATGTGTTGATGGGGAGACTGGCCACGTATTTGAGACAGACTCTTCTCCTGAGGCAAGACTCTTGTTTCTCAAATACTCTAGTACCGGAGGAGATTTTAGTCTGCATTTTAGAAGCTCCTGACTTCCCACGCAGTCTCCAGATACAACAAAGACACCACGATGAAAATAGCAGCACATATTTAGGGATCTGGAGGTTTCCGAGTTGTTTCAGCAGCCCCACCCATTCTCCACAAGCTCTGGTGTGTTTTTCCTCCAGCATAATAGCGCTCCGTTTAGGGCAAGCTGGGGCCTAAGCCTGGCCACAGAACTGGGTGAAGTTCAGAAATCGGAGCCAGCTGCCAGTCTTCTCGCCTCAGAATGGCTGTTCCCTCCCTGTTTCATTGTCCTGCGTCCTCTCTGCTCTCTCAGATACTTGATTCTGTAAAAATAAGATTTTTGCAAGTTACATTCTTGGACTTTTTGCAGCAGGAGTGATGGAGCAATGACCTGGTGCTTCCTACTCCTTCCTGTTCTGAATGAGAAGATTGCTGTATAGGAGGCTTTGGGGATGTTTTAAATGATCTCACATGTTCTTAGGCAGTATCGTTCTGTGTGGGTGGTATCGTTTCACAAAGCAAACCCAGTGAAAATAAGACATCATGGTCTTTTGTATCAACGCGCGTTTCATGCAGTGGCACAGTTTACGTGTAAGCTACTCCATCCGTTTACCAGCTGTTTATTGAACACTGACGTCCCGGGAACTGTTCTGCACACGACTGGGGTGGGGGTGACGGTGAACAGAAAAAGAGGACAGTACTGGCCCTCGCGGCGCGTACCTTCTACTTTGAGGACACAGACGCAACATCAAATACAAAGCAGGGCCCATCAACTGCGAACAAGGAAGGTGGAGACCGTGAGATTTTTGTCAAGATGAAGACACCGCGTGAGATGGTCAGTTCACAGAAGACCGCGTGCTCTGGGGAAATGGTTTAGGACCGCCAGTCGTCGCCAGATGGTCAGTGTTAGCAGACGTGAGTGTCAGGTGACTGCGTTTCCTTCAGCCACTTTGTCAGCCTCTGTGACGGAAGCATGGAGTGGGAAGAGTCCCATTCGGCCGACACGGGCGCCTTCCAGGCCGTGTCACCGAGGAACGGAGGGCAGACAGGCCGAAGGTGGGTGTGCAGAGCAGTTCCTGTAGCGATGGACCACGGGATCTAACCTGGGCAAATGAGGAAGAAAAGAGAAAAAAAACGAATAATGTCAGGACAGTGGATTCGATCTCTCGGTGGGAACGAGGAATCAGTGAGGTGTCCCTCGAGTAAGTGCACTGTGGAGATAAGAGAGAGAGAGGCGTAGCTGCAGTCAAGGTCTTGGAGGCCGTGCGGTTACCGAGTCTCGGCCGGGCTTCCGGGAGCACTTCTCCGTGGGCCAGCCACCAGCAGAGGAGCAGTCCCGCTCTGTGACACGGGAGCCTGCTTCACGTTCTGTACGATGCTGAGCTTTCTTGGTCCCGTGCCTGTGTGAACACCACCGCCCCTGCCACCTGCACACATACGCATTTCTAGGTTCACGTGAGGCAGGAGCCGTGGGTCCCGGCTGTGACCCGCGGATCTGGCGGTGTAGCCAGAAAAAAGTCTCCCAGCTAGGTTGTTTTGGGCTGCAGGTCATAGACTTCTTAAATAATATGGATTTGTTATCTCAGGACGGCCCATTGCAGGGCCGATTTGGGGCTTAGCTTCCCTTTGATGTTCACGGCTTTCCCCTCCCGATTCTGCCGTACTGCCCAAGTCCCAGACCTCGTGTGCGCACACGTGCGGAGACCGAAAGAAGGTTCCTCTCCTTTCATCCATCTCTTACTCCACAGGAGATTAAAACTCTTCCAGGAAGCCCCTAGGGGACTTCTTCTCAAGGCACTGTGAGTTCTAACTAGGTCACATACCTAATTCTTAACCGCTACTCGGCACGTAGCGTGGGACTACCATGATTGATTCGAAGCGTCTTCTATCTTTGGCTGGTCCGCCTTGGAGCCTGATGCCGGAATGTGGTTCACAAGCAGTGAGAGGGGAATCGCTTCTAGGTAAAAAGCCCCAACAGTGTCTGCCTTGGGGGGTTTGTGTGCCAGAAAGCCAGAGTGTTGGGTGGATTGTCTATTTTGATGTGAGAGTTACTAGGAGTAATGAAAAGGGTCGTAATGGTAAGAAGCGCAGTGAACAATGTGTGAAATTGTTATTCAAAGAGAGAATAAGAATGGCTAATAGACAGGTAATGGGCGTTTTAGCAGACCGGAAGTGGAGTCTAGGAAGAAAAGTAGCTGTTACTAGTACCCCAGGGCTACTTTTAGATCTCCCTTCTCCTACTCCCAACTTCGGTGTCTTCTTAAACAAATAAGGGATGTTTCTTTAAAAATAAGAAATACCAAATATACCAATATTTACCATGTTTTGAACCCAAAAATAAACGTATAAGATGTACTCATTGGATGCAGAAGATCACGGTCGGATGCGCAATAGGTATATCTTACACCTTTAGTTCAAGTTAACAAATATTTATCGGCCACCGTGCATACAAAGATGATGATACTATTCTCTGTACAGATGGTGAAAATTAATTAGAAAACCCCCCTCCTTTGAAGGCCGCAATGTTTTGGAGCTTGTGTGTGTGTGTGTAAAATATAAGTAATATATATAAGTAATAATATGCCATAGAAATAATGTAAGTTACATAAAGCAGTATAAAATAACGTAACTGGTATAAAGCAATCAGTCATGATTTGTACTGACAGACGATTACGGTGAAGGAGGAGACTTACTATGGCCAACCCTCCATAAAATAGTGCTGCAACCGTTGTAGCACAGGGTGGTTTTGTTTCTGACATAAAATTCTTTCAAAGTTTGCGTTTTTTCCAGATCTTCTGCTAATATCTGGAAAAACACTTCAGTAGAGTTAACATTTCTTTGATACTTTGCATCTTCTGAGTAGAACCGCAAGATAAAGTAGTCTGTTTTAGCTAAATTGATGAGCCAGAGTCATACATAAAATCTGGAGGCTGGCATTTCTGTACATCGTATATACTCGACCCTTGAAACGGTGCAGCTTTGAACTGCGTGCTCCTGTGCACTTACTTCCTTTTTGATAAATACGGTATCATACTGTAAATGTGTTTTCTCTTCCTCATGATTTTCTCAGTAACATTTTCGTTTCTCTGGCTTACGTTATCGTAAGAATACAGTGTATAATGCACATAGATTACAAAATCTGTGTTAATCGGAAGTTTATGTTATTGGTTAGGCTTCTGATCACCAGGAGGCTATTAGTAGTTAAGTTTTCGGGGAGTCAAAGCTCATATACAGATTTTCGGGGTGCCTGGGTGGTTCAGTCAGTTAAGCGTCGGACTTTGGCTCTGGTCACACGATCTCATAGTCCGTGGGTTCGAACCCCGCGTCAGGCTCTGTGCTGGCAGCTCAGAGCCTGGAGCCTGCTTTGGATTCTGTGTCTCCCTCTCTCTCTCTGCCCCTCCCCTGCTCATGTTCTATCTCTCTCTCTCTCTCTCAAAAATAAATAAACATTTAAAAAATTTCAAAAAAAAAAAAAAAGTCATACACAGATTCTCAACTGCATGGGGGAGGATCAGTGCCCCAAACCCCCTGCATTTTTCAAGGTGAACTGGTGTTAACATCTCTAAACCTCCCTTCACACACCAGGCTGTTTTTAATGCATCATCTGACCCAGGAAGTTTTTGGGTTACCACATGATGACCCTTCTTGCCAGAATGAAAGGGACCTGAATGGGTTGACTTGCTGGTAAAGTGCACCTGCTGTGTTTGGTAGAAGGCCAGTCCTTTCCTACGTCTGTTATACTTTTAAAGACACATGTGTTGGAGTTTTGGGATTTAATTGTGATGTGTTTGCATGCTTTTTGAGTAGATGTTTTGATCAGTAGAATTATATATGGATTTCTCTAGAAAGAAATATTTTGGGGCGCCTGGGTGGTTCAGTTGGTTAAGCATCTGACTCTTCATTTCAGCTCAGGTCGTGATCTCACGGTTCATGAGTTCGAGCCCCGTGTTGAGCTCTGTGCTGACAGTGCAGAGCCTCCTTGGGATTCTGTCTCCCTCTCTCTCTGTCCCTCCCCTGCTCGCTTGGTCTCAGCATAAATAAATTAACATTAAAAAAAAGAAATATATTGCTGTTAGTTAAAAAAATTTTTTAATATGGCCATATTTCTCATTTTATCCTTTATTCTTTTTTTTTTTTTTTAGAGTCAACACAGACTGTTCAAGCGCTGCAGTATTCAACTGCTGACGGTCCACTCACGGCAAGCAAAGATTTAGAGATCAAAACCTTAAAAGAAGAAATTGAAAAACTAAGGAAACAAGTAAGAGGTAAATTTCTGTGATTCACTATTCATTCAGATTAGTAGGTTTAAAAAAAAAAAGGCTGTTTACACACACAATATATACTGAGTGCCTGTCTCATGTTACGTAATGTGAACTCTGCACCAGTAAGGGGAGAGCAAGTCAGAATGGTTTCTGCTTTCAAGGAACTCACATTTTGGTATGGGAAAAAATAGTTTCTGCAGTACATGAGAAACACGAGCATAGGTCCCTGGGGAGGATCAGGAGGGGCGCCTCACCGAGGTTCACGCGAACAAAGATGGTGCTTTGAGAAGATGTGTTGGTTTGGGAGGTTTAGCTGGAACTTGTCTGGCTGAGCATACACACGAACAGGGGAGGGAGTGTCAGGAGTCAGGAAGAAGGACGGTGTAGACAAGGAAACTGCATGTATGCGGACAGCAGTACGTGAACTTTTATTTTCTCTGTGACGGTTCCTTTCGGCACATTGACGAGATTTAAGTAAATTAATTCAGACGAGTGTCGATATGTCCGTTCTGTCCATTCGTGCGTTGAGTCCGTTCGTTCAGCAAATACTGATTGAGCACCTGCTGGGGAGCAGGTATGGTCTGAGGCTCTTGGAATGCAGTTCTAAGCGTGATGACAATGACAGAACCCTGTTCTTGCGGGACTGGAAGGCACCCAACAGACATAAGACAGTAACTATGTAACTCTGTAAATGACACACTATGTTAGAAGGTGGTGAGTACTTAGAGCAGGATACGGAGAAGGGGCCAGAAGTCCAGGATGGGGAGTTGTGTCATCTTATGCAGGCTGGCCTGGGGGTAAGCCTCGCCGAGAAGGCGACAGGTGAGCAACAACTTGAAGCAGGTAAGGGGCTAGTGTGCAGTTAAATGGGAAGCACACGTTCCACGCAGAAGGACCAGCCGGTGCAAAGGCCCCGAAGTCAGAATGCGCCTCAGGAGTTCGGACGGCGTGGCTGGAGCAGGATGAGCTAGCGGGGAGGATGATGGAGACGGGGTGGAGAACAGAGGGTCGGGTAGGGCTTGTGCCCTCATCAGTACAGTCTCACTGTTACAAGGTTTTTGGGTTTTTTTTTTTCTGTCAGTGTAATGGGAGCCTTTTGCAGGGTTTAGAGGCATGGCACCTGGTCTCAGCATAAGGAGAGAGAGAAGGTACTGGCTTAGCCAGGATAGTCAGGCCTCTCCAGAAAGGCCGTTTTAAGACCAAAGTAAGTGAAAGAGAAGAAGAATCTGAGACAGGATCTTTTATGAAAATGACTATTTAAAAAAATTTTTTAATGTTTATTTGAACGGGGAGGAGAGAGAGTGAGCGAGCACATGAGTGGGGGAAGGGCAGAGAGAGAGGGAGACACAGAGCCTGATGCAGGGCTCGAACCCACAAACCGTGAGATCATGATCTGAGCTGAAGTCGGATGTTTAACCGCCTGAGCCCCCCAGGCGCCCCTAAAAAGGACTGTTTAAATGCCATGTTAATACTTTGCTTATATTAAATACACATGGAGCTCTTAAATTTGACCATAATTTATGCTGTTCTATATTTTTAAGTGGCTCTCTTCCTAAGAGATATCTCTTTATCAAATTTCTGTAGCTTTATTTTCTACAGTTAAGGTGTTTGGAAATATGATACGCAGAATCATTTGCTTTGATTTGCTATCAACAATAAAACATCAAGAGCACTGAATGTGTTAGTTATTTGACACTGAAAAAACAGTGACCAGCTGGGATGGTTAGGGATTTATCTTCAGAGAGGTAATATGGATTGAGATGAGTTACTCATAAGCCCATTTTATTAGCTCTCAGAGGGTGTTTTTTTTTTTAATTGATTTCTTAAAAAAAATTTTTTTTTAATGTTTTATTTATTTTTGAGAGAGAGAGACAGAGCATGAGCAGGGGAGGGGCAGAGAGAGAGGGAGACACAGAATCTGAAGCAGTCTCCAAGCTGTCAGCACAGAGCCTGACACGGGGCTCGAACTCAAGAACCGTGAGATCATGACCTGAGCCAAAGTCGGACGCCCAACCGACTGAGCCACCCAGGCGCCCCTAATTGATTCCTTTTAAATTGATTGAATCCTTAGGATTTTCTGTGCTAATCATCATGCATCTGCAAATAGGAAGGTTGTGTTTTTGCCTCTTTGATCTATCTGTGTGCTTTTCATTTCTTTTTCTGTACTGGCTAGAATCCCCAGCGCTGTGTTGGAGAAGAGTGATGAGAATATACATCCTGGCTTTCTTCCCAGTCTTAGGGGGAAGCCTTCAGTGTTTTGCCCTCAAGCGTAATATTAGCTACACATTTTTTGTAGGTGCTCTTTACCAAGTCAGAAGTACACATCTATTTCTGTATTTCTGAGAGTTTTTATCACAGATAGTTGTCGAAATTTGTCAAGTATTTTTTCTGCATTTATCGATATGAACATGTGATTTTTCCCCCTTTTGTTAGCCTATAAATATGGTGGATTAGATTGGTTGATTTTGAAATATTGGACCAAACTTACATCCCTGGAATATATACATCACTGGTCATGGTGTATAATTATTTTTATGTGTTACTGAATTTTATTCCTAGTATTTTGTTAAGGATTTTGGCATTCGTATACATGAAGAACATTGGTCTTTCGTTTTCTGCCTTTCTTTTTTTTCTTTCTTTTTTTTGTTTTTTGTACTGCCTTTGTTTTTGTTTTCATTCTTTTATTTTTCTGTTTCCTTTCTGAGATATAGTTGACATACAACATTATATTAATTAGTTTTAGGTGCGCACATAATGGTTCAGTATTTGTATATATTGTGAAATGACCACCACAGGAAGTCAAGTTACCATCAGCACACGTAGTTACAGATTTTTTTCCTTGTGCTTAGAAATTTTAAGAGCTACTCTCTCAATGACTTTTCAGTATGTGGTACAGAATTATTAGCTGTAGTCCTCATGCTGTGCATTGCCTCCCCGGGACTTAGGCATTATGTAACTAGAAATTTGTACCTGTGATCACCTTCACTCCTTCAACATGCCCTTGCACCCCTGCCTCTTAGAACCACCAATTTGTTCTCCGCGTTCCCTTTTTTGGTTGTTTTGGATTCCACACATTGAGTGAGATCATGCAGTATTTGTCTTTCTGACTGCCTTTATTTAGCGTAATTCCCTCAAGGTCCATCCACTTTGCCGCCAATGGCAAGATAGTGCTTATTTTAATGGCTCAGTGGTATTCCATTGTGCATACACCCCACGTTTTATTTATCCACATATCCATCATCGGACATTTAAGTTCTTCCGTGTCTTGATGCTTGTGAATGATGCTGCAGTGAACATGGAATGCATACCTTTTCAATTCAGTGTTTTTGTTTTCTTGGGATAAATAATCAGAAGTGGAATTGGTAGATCCTCCAGTAGTTCTATTTTTAATTAATTAATTAATTAATTTATTTTTGAGAGAGACAGAGACAGACTGCAGCCGGGGGAGGGGCAGAGAGAGAGGGAGACACAGCATCTGAAGCAGGCTCCAGGCTCCGAGCTGGCAGCACAGAGCCCAGCACGGGCCATGACCATGAGACCGTGACCTGAACTGAAGTCGGGCGCTTAATCCACTGAGCCATCCAGGTGCCCCTATTTGCAATTTTTTGAAGAGCCTCCATGTTTTCCAAAGTGGCTGTACCAATTTATGTTTCCACTAACAGTGCACAAATATTCCTTTTTATCTGCAACACGTGTTTATAACACTTGTTCATAACAACACTTGTTATATCTTGTCTTTGGACAGCAGCCATTCCAACAGGTGCGAGGTGATAGCTCATCATGGTTTTGATTGGCATTGACCTGATAATTTATGACGTTGAGCACCTTTTCATGTACCTGTTGGCCATCTTTATGTCTTCTTTAGGGGGAAAAAAAAAGAAAAAGTCTATTCAGATCTTCTGCCCATTTTTTAATCAGATTGTTTGCCATTGAGTTTTACGAGTTACTAAAATATATTTTCTGTATTAACCCCTTCTCAGATATGTGATTTGCAGGTATTTTCTCCCATCCATTAGGTTGCCTTTTTATGTTGTGGATGGTTTCCTTTGCTCTCCAGAAGTAAGTTGAATGTTGTCCCACTTGTTGATTTTTGCTTTTGGCACTCTTTGGCTGTGGTATCAGTGTAGTGCTGGCCTCATAAAATGAGTTTGAACGTATTCTCTCCTCTTTCACTTTTTGGAAGAGTTCAAGAAGGATTGGTGTTAATTCTTTTTACGAGGTTTGTTAGAATTCACCAGTAAAACCGCCAGGTCCTGGGTTTTTCTTTGGAGGTTTTTGATTATTAATTCGGTATCTTTAGCATTATTGGTCTGTTTAGATTTTTTAATTTATTCACAATTCAGTTTTGTTCAGTTTTATGTTTCTATAAATTTATCCGTTTTTCTAGGTTATCCAGTTTGCTGGCATGTAATTGTTCATAGTAGTCTCTTATGATCTTTGTATGTGCTGCCCATTGAAATGTTTCCTCTTTCTGATTTTATTTATATGAGTTGTCGGTTTTTTTTTTAAGTTTTGCTCATTTTGACTGTCCAAAAACAATCTCTTAGTTACATTGATCTTTTCTTCATTTTCCTGATGTTTGTTTCATTTATTGTTTCTCTGATCTTTGTTAATTCCTTTCTTCTGCTAACTTTAGATTTAGTTTGTTCTTTTTCTAGCTGCTTGATATGTAAAGTTAGGTGTTTGAGGGCTTTCATTTTTTTAATGTAGAGGTGTTTATGACCATGAACTTCCTTCTTAGAACTGCATTTGCCATATTTCATATGGCATATAGTGTTTCCATTTTTGTCTGTTACAAGATATCTTTTTAATTTCCTTTTTAATTTCTTTTTGTGATCCATTGGTTATTCGGGAGTGTGTTGTTCAATTTCCACATTTTTATGAATTTTCCAGTTTCGTCCTTTATTGATTTCTAATGTCATACTTTTGTGCTTGGGAAAGATCCTTGGTATCGTTTGCTAAATTTCTTAAGACTTGTTTTGTGAGGTGCCCACATGGCTCAGACAGGTAAGTGTCCAACTTTGGCTCAGGTCATGATTCCACAGTTTGTGGGGTCAAGCCCCACATTGGGCTCTGTGCTGACAGCTCAGAGCCTGGAGCCTACTTCAGATTTGTGTCTCCCTCTCTCTCTATGCCCCTTCCCTGCACTTGCTCGCTCGCTCTCTCAAAAATAAATAAACATTAACATTTTCTTTCAAAAAATTAAATAATACTTGTTTTGTAAACTTGCTTGTTTTTTAATCTATTTATCCTGGAGAATGTTCCATGTGTGTTTGGGAAGAATGTATATTCTGCTGCTATTGGAGGGAATGTTCTATATATGTCTGTTAGATCCACTTGTTCTAAAGTATAATTCACATTCCTTTCACATGTAATTCACATTTCCTTATAGGTTTTCTGTCTAGATGATGTATCCAATGTTGGAAGTAGGGTATTGAAGTCCCCTACTGTATCGTATTGTTTATTTATCCCTTCAGATCTGGTGTATCTGCTCAGTATATTTAGATGATACGGTGTTAGGTGCATATGTATTTATAATTGTCATACCTTCTTGACAAATTGACCTTTTTATTGTCATATGGTAGCTTTTTTGTCACTTGTTACTATTTTTGACTTAACATCTATTTTGTCTAACTATAGCTACCCTTGTTTTCTTTTGGTTTCCACTTGGATGAAATACCTTGTTTTAATCCCTTCATTTTGAGCCTTTGTGTCTCCTTAAAGCTGAAGTGAGGCTTTTATAGACAGCATATAATTGGGTCTTGGTTTTATTCATCCAACCACTCTAGGTCTTGTTGTTGGAGAATTTAATCCATTTATATTTAAAGTAATAAAAGATTGGGATTTGCTAATGTCATCTTACTGTTTTCTGAGTGTTTTGTAGTTCCTTTGTTTAAGTTCCTCTCTTAACTGACTTCATTTGTAAGTTAATCATTTTCTATAGCGTTAAACTCTGATTCTCTTTTCTTTATCTTTTGTATTCCTACTGTAGCTTTTTGCTTTATGCTTACTATGAGGCTGACATAAAGTATTTTAGTTATAACAGTCTGTTGTATGTTGATAACAATTATAGTTGTGAAATATAACTTAGAAAGCTTAGGAGGAGAAGAAAATCCTTATGGATTTACCCATATTTTAAAATATCTATCTATCTATCTATCTATCTATCTATTTATTTATTTAAATGCTTATTTTTGAGAGAGAGAGAGAGAGCGTGCACACACGCACACAAGTGGAGGAGGGGCAGAGGATCTGAAGCAGACTCTGTGCTCACAGCACAGAGCCCGATGCATGGCTTGAACTCACAAACTGTGAGCTGAAGTCGGACCCTTAACTGACTGAGCCACCCAGGTGACCCAATTTACCCAATTTTTATATACCATGCTCTGTATTCCTTCTTGATATTGATGAGCTCCTTGTTCTCTTATTTTCTGTTTAGAGGATTTCCTTTAGCCATTTAAAAAAAAAATTTTTTTTTAATGTTTGTTTATTTTTGAGGGAGAGTGTGTGTGCAAGTAGGGAAAGGGCAAAGAGAGAGGGGGAAACACAGAATCCCAATCAGGCTCCAGGCTCTGAGCTGTCAGCACAGAGCCTGATGCGGGGCTTGAACGCATAAACCGTGAGATCATAACCTGAGCCAAAGTCAGACACTTAACTGAGCCACCCGGTTGCCCCTTCCTTTAGCCATTTTTTTTTAAAGACAACCCTGCTATCAGCAAATTCTCTTAGTTTTTATTCATCTGAGAATGTCTTAGTTTTCTCTTTATGACTAAAGAATATTTTTACAGGACATAGGATTCTGGGTTGATAGTTTTTTGTTTAAGTATCTGAAAAATATATTGTACCACTTTCCTTAGGACTCTGTGGTTTATGAGGAGAAAATCACAGTCATTCTGAGGGTTTTTTCCCCCTTTATCTAGGGTGTTGTTTTTTTCTGGCTGCTTGCAAGGTTTTTCTTCTTTTATAGTTCTCTGATGTTTAATGGTGTGTTTTGGCATGGTTTTCTTGGGGTTTATTCTGTTTGGGATTTGTTCCTCTTCTGTAATAAAGACACATAAATGTGTCTTTCCACGTTTTTCCACTTAATTACTTTGAGTACTTTTACAGACCTGCCTACTGATGACTTAGATGTTACATCTTTTGTTATCAATCCACAAATCGTTGGGTCTCTGTTCATTTTTGTTTTCATTCTGTCCCCCCCCCCTCCACTATTTAGATTGGTCAATTTCTACTGCTTTATCTTCCATTTCACTGATTCTTTCCTGTGATGGAAAGAATCCTCTGATGGGTTCCTCTGTGGAACCCAACAATCCAGATTTTTTTTTACATTTATTTCTAAATTTTCCATTTTGTTTTTTGTAAACTTGTTTATTTGCTGAGACTTGCTGTATCTTCGCTTGAGTCTTCTGTTCGTTCATTTATTTCAGATATGTCCGTAATTGCTCGGTGGAGCATTTTCATCATAGCTGGTTTAATGTCTTGCCAGATATTTCTAACATCTCTATTATTTCATCGTCTGCATCTGTCGATTTCCTTTTCTCATTCAAGTTGAGATTTTCCTAGTTCCCGATAGGATGACTGATTTTCAGTTAGCGACTCTGGATCTTATTTGCACTTTTCCATTTTCGCCAGCTTTTCCCGATACCACTCCAGCAGCGGTGGCTTGCCAGGTTGGGGTGGAGGTTCACTTTCCCCACTTGGCCTCCCGCGATACCCAGAGAAGGGCTCCTCGTTATTCCCGGAGGAGGTTGGGTTTCCACCAACTCGGTGGTGGGCATCGCCCTCGTACCGCTGGGCAGTGGCGGACGTTCTTCCTTCTCTGACACCAGCCCAACGCGGGGACGGTGGACAACCTCACTGCTGCCGCTGGGGGGGTGCGGAAGTGCTAGTTGCCCATGTGGTCTTCACGGACATTGCATGTGAAACGCGCGTGTTATGGCCAGTGGCCCTTTAGCAGTCCTCTGAGTACCCTCATGCCTCATGGTGTGTCTGTTTCTGGGTGCTTCATCATAGCCTGACGTGATTGAGGTCTGGCTCTTCACATGTCCTTCGCTGACAGACGTGGTTGTGGAGTAAGTTGTTTCTGTTGTTTAACTTGAGTGGAACAGTTACTTCCTGAAAGTTTTCGGTCTTGCTAATTTGCCCCTTTCCTGGTCCTTTGGGTAGAAAGAGTGGGCTTCTGTCGGGGCTTTTATTTGCTGCCCCTGTTAGCATTTCTGGATCGCCAGTTTCTTTGGCTCTGTGTCTGGGAAAAATGAACCGCAAAGAAAACCCAGAGAACTTCCCGCTGTGTTGGTCCAGTGTTCCTGACATCACAGTTTCAGGTTCCCTTGTCCCCATCGGTCATCCTTTTTCTTCTCTCCAAATTTCATTTTTCTTATGTTTGTTTTATGTATGATGTCCAGAGAAGAGGGGAAATGTATCTAATCCTTCTTTCTGGAAGCAGAAGTCTCCAGAGTAAGCTCTTCAAATATAGATCAGATCACGTCACAGTTTCTGCACACGTGCTAACGTGTCTTCCATGGATGCCCGCTGGCTCCCGGGTGAAAGTGAAACAGCTCAGCTCTGTTTCCAAGGCCCTTCGTTATCATGCATGTCGCTGTGTCTCCAGATTTCCGCCGAAGTGAACTACGCTTAGTTCTCCTCGGTCACATTCTGAGTTTTTGCTATTTCGTTGTTGTTTTCTCTTTTCTTTCTCCACTCCCTCTTCCTTCCCTCCTCTTTCCCTCATTCCTTCCTTCTTCATTCATTTATTTTTGCTTGTTTGCCGAAAACATTCCTCACCGTAAACTTAAGCTCCTCTAGAATACGTGTTACTGCTGACATAGGTTTTTATTTGTATATTGCTTTATTTCCCTCCCCTGACTGCTAGATAGTAAGCTTCTTGAAAATAGGAACTTGGTTCTTTCATTGATACGTCCAAGTGCACGGAAGAGTGTGTGACACGTAAAAAGCCCAAGTCAGTATGGGTTGACGAGTGACCAGTGAAACTTCGTTCTTGGAAACATCCGACCGCTTCCCAAGATGTCTTCCTAATACGTCTTTCCGGGCAATTCACGATACACTCACCCCTTACGTACAAGTCAGCGGTGCCTGGAAGGAGGCCTCTAACTGGGGAAATTGGTTACCGTTGACCTGTTGATGGAGATTTCCTTCTTCACTTTCCTCCTACTTACTCCCTAAATGCAGAGGCTATAGGACTGCTCTTCACTCGTTCTATTTTAGCTTTTCCCAGGGGCGGGGCAGAACCAGTGAAAACGAGGTGAAGAGAAAGGGCAGATCCTGTTTTTAGCATTCTTCCTTTCCAGCAGCTCTTGGGCATGTGCTGGTCTCAGTGTGCCCAGGATTCCATCCCATCTCGTTCTTTTTTTTCATCATTCATTCATTTTTAAACCTCTTTTTACCTAATGCAGTAAGATGTACATAACATAAAGTGACCATTTTAACCATGTCTGAGTGTCACATCAGTGGTATATAACACATTCACGTGCTGTGCAGCTGTCACGCTCCGTCCCCGCAGCCCAGTATCTTCCCAGACGGAAACTCTCCGCCCATCAAACACCAGCTGCCCGGTCCTCCCACACCCAGCCCCTGGCACCCGCCGTTCTTTCTGCGTCTCTGCATTTGACTGCTCTGGGAGCCTCACGTGAGTGCAGTCATAAAGTATTTGTCCCTCCGTGGCTGGCTGACTTCACTTAGCAGCGTCTTCACGGTTCACCCATGTTGTAGCCTGTGTCGGATTTCCCGTCTTCTGCAACATTCTGCGTGTATGCAAATACTCCCTTCTGTTTTTACATTCGTCACCGACGCACTTGGGTTGCTTCCCCATTTTGTTTATTGTAAATAGTGCCGCCTTGCACATGAGGGAACATATATCAAGTCCAGAAGTAGAATTCCTGAATTTGTACGGAAATTCATGTTCAGTGTTTTTAGGAGTTGCCGAACCGTTTTCCGCAGTGGCTGTGCCATCCTGTTCCCACTGGCAACACAGTCCTTCTCAGTTCAGCCCATAAACATCCTTATTGAGGTACTGTTCCGTACCAGAAATTATACTCGGTACTGGAGGCAGAGTGGTAAGGCTGGGGATAACCTCTGTGTCTCATTCACAGTTAAACCCACGCTATCCTAAACATTTCGATGTAAAAGCTAGAGATAATAGAAAACAGGCTCTTCTAGGAACCTGCTTTACGAGTAGCCTTGACTATAGTCCTGGCTTTAAAGAAAAGTCCAAATCACCTTTGTTTTTTTTTAAATTTATGTATTTTTTTGAGAGAGAGCGAGAGACCGTATGTATGAGCGGGGGAGGGGCAAACAGGGAGGGAGGGAGAGAGAGAATCCCAAGCAGGCTATGCACTGTCAGCACAGAGCCCAACGTGGGGCTCGATCTCAGAAGCTGTGAGATCACGACCTGAGCCGAAATCAAGGGTCGGCGCCCCCAAATCACCTTCTGTTAGCTACTTCTTAAGCTAGATCTTTGTGTAGACAATTACACACCACCAGTGCCTGTATATCTTTTCTTTCCCTATGGCAGTGTTCTCCAATATATTGAGACTCCTAGAAAATTTTAATAAAGTTATAATTACTTACAATTTCTTTTTAAAATCTGCTTTCCTTATCACACTCCAAACTCCCAAGAAGGTAAGACAGAGTTTCCTTGTGTCATCTAATGGACACTCAGCAGATGAAAGTATAAATTCATACTCTCATTTGATATTTTTCCCTGAGAAGATACGGGAGTGGTTTCTTGTTTCCTGAATAATTGTTGTAATCTCTAATGTGCTTTGTAACCCCCTTTCTTTTGTTGCCTGGAGATGGGTGGTTTGTCTGTCTCTCCAACCCTAAACTAACTATTCCCCTCTCCCTCTGTCTGTCTGACACACACACACACACACACACACACACACACACACACACACTGCCCTGCATCATGTAAATGAAGGAGAAGGATAGGGAATGGAGGGAGAGGGGTAGGTATAGGGGAACCTGTTTCCCCGTCATGATTGGAAGTCAGATCTCTTCCCATCTCAGAAGAGTCCTGGGTTATTTTAGGAATCAGAACGTAAGGGAGAAGCGGTGATACTGTGTCTGCACAGATCAGGGAGAGGTGCTTTGACTGTGCTTCTAATGCCGCCCTGGTCACAGTCCTCGCCCCTCGCGGGTGGTCCGTGCTCCACATCGAGTCCCGCGGCAGCCGTGGCCTCTTCCCCCGTCCTCCTCCCCCAGCTCCCATAGAACCTGCCACACGATCTACTTTTGTGTTTCTGCTTCATTTATGATTTGTGGGGTGTTACTCTTTATCTTCCTGACCTGGTTATCTCCTTCGAGACAGAGTCTATTTAATATTTCTCTTCCATGCCACACAGTGCAAAGAAAATTTCCTTATTGTGTTTTTGTCCCTTATTAAATCCTCATAGGAACTATTGAATTTCCCAGCTGTCCTAGCAGCAGTGAGCTAGGAACCATTTGGTTGGAGTGTGCTAGCCTGTTGTGCTGGTCTGCTTCTGCTCTTTACTCACAAAAACTGCTTTTTAGTTACTTGGCCTAGAATGGTATGGCTCATCGTGTTGCGTGAGGTATTTTTTGATAGTCTCTGAGGATTTCTTTCTTTCTTTTTTTATTTAAAAAAAAAAATTTTTTTTTACCGTTTTTTATTATTGAGAGACAGAGACAGAGCATGAGCATGGGAGGGGCAGAGAGAGAGGGAGACACAGAATCCCAAGCAGGCTCCAGGCTCTGAGCTGTCAGCACAGAGCCTGATGCGGGGCTCAAACTCACAAACCGAGATATCATGGCCTGAGCCGAAGTTAGACGCCCAACCGACTAAACCACCCAGGCGCCCCACTGAGGATTTCTTTCAAAGTCTTCATTGAATTCACCATTTGTTGTAGTGAAAGTAAATGTTCACGTGCCTTAGCCATTTGATAGTTGTCGGCCAAAATTCAGTGTATTCTGGACTTTTCTTGAGTTGGGGTTTTTATCTTTGGGGAATGCATAATTCTGTGTGTATCAGATTGGAAGCTTTTATAAATAATCGAGTGAGCTTGTCTTCTCCAGCCCTTCTGTGTGAAACACGAAAACCTGACATATAATTCACAGATACACTTACCAACTCCATTGCAAAGCAGCCAAAGTGACATGGCTGAGAGAAAACCAAAATTTAACCCACGTTGAAAGGGAACCATAAACCACTGAAGGCCGCCACCGAAGCCGCCCCATGGAGTCGTTTTGCTGTAAACTTGATGTGATGCAGACAGTTTATAAAACACTGATTTCATTTTTGTTGCTAATGAAGAGCAGTAGAGATAAGCGAATGACTCAGTAATTTGCAGAAAACCTTCACCATGCTGGGGAAAGACTCTTCAGAGTAGAAGAAAGTAGGCGAATGAGACGGGATCACAATGCGTGCCATCTGACTGCTTCAGGCTGGCACACCGTAGCCATGAACAGGACCAAAGTTAGACCCTCAAAGGACAAAAGTCAGCCATGTCACATACTAAATTTTGACTCCTAATTATTAGAAATAAACTTTTGAGGGGCGCCTGGGTGGCTCAGTCGGTTAGGCGTCCGACTTCAGCTCAGGTCACGATCTCACGGTCCGTGAGTTCGAGCCCCGCATCGGGCTCTGGGCTGATGGCTCAGAGCCTGGAGCCTGCTTCCGATTCTGTGTCTCCCTCTCTCTCTGCCCCTCCCCCGTTCATGCTCTGTCTCTCTCTGTCTCAAAAATAAAAACGTTAAAAAAAAAAAATTAAAAAAAAAAAAAAGAAATAAACTTTTGACATCTTAAAAATGTTAAAACCTTAAAATAACAGGAAAGTATCACTTAAAAATGTTTCAAGGAAATTAGTATAAACAGAAAAATTCCTGCAGGAAATGCTGAAACTTGAGAAAATGATAAAATATACTTTGCTGAACATAAGACTAAATATCCCATGATCTTTAAGGTTAAACATCCTATGATGTTGCAGTGTTCTTCAAGTAAAACATTCATTAAATTAGACTGCTAAAGTTATTCTGTTGAGACAGAACAAAAACTAGTTACATGCAACTTCACAGATGTTGTTGAAAATTGTTGAAAACCGTGGTATCCATAAATGCATCTACACTCTCAAAACACCTCAGATCAATAAGCTCTTAATAAATCTATAAATTTAGGGCACTGAATGTCAGTAAATTGTTTTGTTGAAGGACTCCAGCAGCAGTTAGTATGGGATACACGAACGCATTTAAGTGACTTCTTGGCTACAGGACTCTCTATACACACAAAATCTCTTTACGGTAGGACCAGTGTCTTATGAACGTGACTTCATTTATTGAAAGCGTTGGACTCAGCAATACACAATACTTTGTGCATCATCTATTCCCACACCTGAGTTTGCCAGACCCGGGGGATCTTGTTAAAATACGGATCTGATTCATTAGGTCTGGTTTGAGGCCCGAGATTCTGCATCTCTGGCAAGCTCACAGGTGTTCCTGCTACTGTGTGGGGATGACTGTCCGAGTGGGAAGGTTTTGTAAAGAGCAGAAATTGACAGTGAATGTGTGTAGATTTCTCGGTTTTGTGGGCTTCAGTTCTTCAGCTTGCCAATCTACTTCTGATGCCGTGACCATTTCGTGTCAATTTATCCAATTTTATGCAGGCAGTGTGTTCAAATGAGTGAGGCTGTTCTGTTTCGTAATAACTCTTCTGAAGTGATGATGTTAAGAATTGTCGCTTTCCCAGAAGAAGAGGCCGATGCAGGATTTCCTGAGTCCTCGTCTCTGCTCCAAGACCCATTTAGCAGTGTGACCTCAGGCCAGATATCCAGCTCTCCTGGCCTCAGTTTCTTCTTCTAGAGAATGGAGGAGCTGACCTAGATCAGAGGCGTTCGCGTATTTAGTTTCCGAAATCAGAGTTTGTTCTTCAGATAACCGCTAGTGAAACTGGCCTGCAGCCATGAGAAGCACAGCCGTCTTAATAATTTGACTAAAGTCAGTGCAGGAATGCTGATAACCAAACATAGAGGAAAATGGGTCTGTTTTGTCCAGTTGGTTGCTTTTGATTTTTTTGATAGTTTTAAGCTTTTAATTGGCTCTGAAGGTACTTTTCTGGAAGTATGGTCTTCTTTTTCTAACAGAAACGTAAGACGTTTTTCATGCAAGCGTTACACACTTTCACACTGATATTAGCCGTACCCTTTCTTCATTCAGTGAACTTGACAAGCACTTAATTGTCGCGAGTTATAGTCCTACTGGAAGGGGTGTCTATAAGCCTAATACAAATTCAGGATATGTTATTTTTTTCCACTTAGTTGTTTGAAACCTTGGTTTCGAGCATTTGTTTTTATATGAACACTACCATAAACACTGTTGTCTCTTTTTAGAATCAAGTCACTTGGAACAGCAACTTGAGGAAGCCAACGCGGTGAGGACAGAGCTAGATGACGCTTTTAGGCAAATCAAGGCTTACGAAAAGCAAATCAAAACACTACAACAAGAAAGGGAAGAATTAAACAAGGTAAAAATACATGGATGAATTGTTAAACCCGGTTTTAGATTCTTAATCGTATTTAATTTGTATTCTAAAAGCTTTCGTAATGAGTTACAAGAACATAAGGTATATGTTGTAAAACGTTTAATTATTTTGGTATGTGTCGTTTGAGTAATAGCTAGTAATGAAGACATTTACATACTGTCAAGATTTTTAACATTCAGAATCATCTGTTCTTTTGAAAAGTCTAATCAAAGGACTTGATTAAAAGTAAATGTTTTAAAAAATATTACGGAATAAGCAAACAGTGAGATATGTGTCATGTCTTTGGACAAATAAAAACTAAAGGCATATTTTCATTGTGATTTGCTGATATGAACATTCTTAAAAGATTAGAATAAAAAATTTCTTTAATGTTTTAATTAGTTTTTAAAATGTCAATTTATCTTTCAAAGCACGGATGAAGAAGCTAAAGTTATTTTCATAAGAACTTGATATAATACTTAAACAGTATTAGAAGCATCAACAAAATTTATTAATAGCAAAGACAACCTAACACATCCCATAAATAATACACACCAGAGAAAAACATTTTACTTAAACCACTCAGAATGTGTACTTTGCCTTTCATTAACAAATTTAAAAATGTTGGAGTTAATACTAGCCGACACAAAAAAGAAGTGAGTGGTTTATGGCTTATGTAAATTGTATTCAGTGATGCAGTATATAATTGATAATATAATGGAGTTCTTTTGGGGAAGATCTTAAAGTCTTGCTGCCAGTAAAGAAATGGAGGCAATTAAAAATAAAACAAATAACCTTTTGCTGATGAAGCTAATCGACAAGACTAACAGAGAAAGCTGTAAAGGTTAAATTGAATTTGATTAGTATCTTTTTGCTTTTTTCTTAATGCAATTATAAGCAGTTTTGTGTACAGATCCATTTAAATTCATGGTCAACTTAATAAAATTTGGAATTTATAACAGATGTTATATTTGTTTTAGTAATATTGCAGTAATATTATAATAATATTAGTGGTAGCTGTTATGTACATAAAGGTAGGATTATTCAGCCAAACTTAGTAAACATAAAAAAAGATGAGAATCCAACATCTAGATTTATAGTAGCAAGTATCTTGCCAATTTTATTAAGTTTTAATGTTAAAAATCCTTTTTTAGTATATTTTGAGAAGAGGGTAGTGCTATAAAGAAATATTATATTGGTATTTTAAGGGATATGCTTAGTATCCTACAGGCAGCAGATAATCTTTTTAACATTTTTTTCTTTAGATACATATAAAAGAATAAACGTAACATTATATGAGTTTTGTTGCACATAATATAATGCCTGTCTCTGAACCTACCATCTGACTTAAGGAATAGGAACATTATGAATTTTGTGGCATAGCCCTGGCCAGTCATTTTTTTTATCCCCTTCTCCTTATTGTCCGTCATTTCCTTACTGAAAAATACTTTTTATCCCTTATTACTATAATCTCTAAATAATGTATAATAGGAGATAACAAGTAGAGCATAGGGGATATAATACTCTAACAGAGCTGTGTGGTGACAGAGGGTAACTATGCCTATCACGGTGAGCACTGAGTAACGTACAGAACTGTCCAATCACTATGTTGTACACCTGAAATGAGCATAACGTTCTATGCTCGTTATACTTCAGTGAAAACAAATAAAAATGCCAGTGCCAAATGCTGAAGATGAGCTTATAATCTGATACCTTATTTCTGGAAAGCTAATTTGCAACAAGTATCGAAAGCCTTCAAATACTAAAGTCCTTGATGTAATAATTCCATTTGTCGAAATGTAACTCAAGAAGATAATCAGACATTGAAGCAAAGATTTGTTCACAGAGAACAAATTACCACATTTATAAAAGAAAAATATTAGAAACTGCCAAAATGCCCGACCAGTTCATATGATGAAATATTATATAGCCATTAAACCTGGTGGCTAAAGAATTTTTAATGCCACAGGAAATGGAAATACACATACGTTATTTGGTGTGGCTTGTTTCTGAGCTGTGTAAAGTGGTACATGCAGTTTTGCACGGTTTGTTGTTTCACTCGTTGTATTTCTAAGATGCATCCATGGGACTGTAGAGCACTCATTTATCTGCTGTATGGTACACCATTATGTGAACGCTCCAGAATCTCTCTAGTCAGTTGTTTGTCTACAGACATTAAAGTTGCTTACACTTGGTAGCCACTATAAATGAACGTTCTTGAATATGTATGCTGATTTGCACACACTTGTACACAGAATCACGAGTAGAATAATTGGGTCATAAGTGATGCAAATATTGTTTTTTATGGTAATGCCAAATCGTTTTCCACGGATTGTACCAATTTACACTCCCACTCCCACCACCCGGTCTATATTCAACAATACTTCATGTTACTAGATAGATTATTTTGGCCAACCCCATTGAAGTTCGTGTTTTAGGTCTAGAACCATGTTTTATTTATGGTCTTAATTTCTCCAATTACTAATGAGGTTGAGTATCTCACGTATGCCCACTTATCAGTTCTGTTTCTTCTGTGAAATGCCTCTCAGTATCTTTTGTACATTTTCCTGTTGGGTTTTTTTTTTTTTTTGTCTTTTTCTTACTGGTTTGTTAAGAATTCTTGAAAATTTCTATATTGATCTTTTGTCAGTTGTGTCTATTAAGATGCCTCCCAGTTAGAGGCTTGACTTTTCATTTTCTTTATGGGAGCTTTTGAGTAACAGAAATTCTGAGTTTTAATGTAGTCAACCATACTGATCTTTCTTTTTAGAGATTTGCTGGCTCATGTAAGAAACCTAAGGCTAAAATTCTCAGTTTGTTTTTTTTTTTTAAAGTTCTCGGTTTTTATTTTGACGTTTTAAAGTTTGGCCTTTGGTATTTAAATTTTAACATACCAGATTTATTTTTTCATATCATGTGAGATATAGGGATCCAATTTCAGATTTTCCTCTGTAGCTAATAGTTGTTCGTTTACTAAATAGGCCGTCTTTTCCACAGTGACGTGCAGCGTCACCTGTCACATTTCCATTTATGCATGACTCTGTTATCTCACCTCTCCATTCCTTAAAAACTGTGATGAGATCTTTTTTTTTTTAATTTTTTTTTTAACGTTTATTTATTTTTGAGACAGAGAGAGACAGAGCATGAGCAGGGGAGGGTCAGAGAGAGAGGGAGACACAGAATCTGAAACGGGCTCCAGGCTCTGAGCTGTCAGCACAGAGCCCGACGCGGGGCTTGAACTCACGGACTGTGAGATCATGACCTGAGCTGAAGTCGGCCGCTTAACCAACTGAGCCACCCAGGCGCCCCAAAACTGTGATGAGATCTTAATTAAAATTGTGTTAAATCTGTAGAGTCATTTCAGGAGAATTGACGTCATTACAACATTGAATCTTTAGGTTCCTACTATCCACATTTATTAATATTATTCCAAACGCACACACAGATTTCAAGACCAGAGCATAGAATTGTGATGTACATACAGCAGAAATACGCACACTGCTTCCCTGGGTGCTGTCTTACCTCTGGGGCGGTGCAATGAGAGCTGGATAGATAAAGCCCTATACACACATGTGCGTGCGCACACACGCGCGCACACACACATATATTTAGATGTATGTATATACATCTGTATATGTATGGAGTCTGTGTTGTGGATGAGGAATCCTAAAAATGTGAGGGTGTTTTATATACAGGAGGAGAGGCAGATGCTTCCTACTCCCTGCCCCCCATCATCTCCACCCATCCTTCTGAGAGTCTCCTTGGAAGTGTAAAGAGAAGAGTCTAGGACCCTTTGGAATATAAATAAAACACTCCAGTGGGAAAGATAAGCCCAGAGCCTCCAGCTCTATAAAGAGGGTGGCTCCCTGATCCAGGCTCCTCTCTCCCACCTCTGTTGAAATATAAGCACATACATCCAGGAGTTAAATCTCTTCGAGTTTCTCATTCTAAATTAGTCATAAATTTATAAGGCTTGCTTTTAGCCCAGGTCCCGACTTTCAGTACAAAGTTTTAGGAAGGTCTGTCTGTACAAAACCATAAAAATCTTTCCTCTGGAGCCCCACGGTCTTTCCATCCACAAGCTTGGTAGATTTCACCATATCTTTAACATCTTAAATGTTTTAACATAAAATTTTAATGCAGGTCTCATTTACCTCTCTTTAAATTTACTGTTCTATTTTTTTCATATTTTAAATGGTATCTTTATAGTTTCTTACTGATTTTGCTTCGGCAACATTGCTAAATTCTTATTAATTGTACTAATATATTTGAGATTCTTAGGGTTTTCTGCAAATAATGACGGTTTTGTTTCTTCTTTTAATTTTTATGACTTTTCTTTCTTCCCTTGTCTCACTGTATTAGCTACGACCCACAGTACAGTGTTGAATAGAACTGGTGATAGCAGGCTTTCCTGTCTTAGTCCTGGTTTCAAAGAAAATGCCTTTACTGTTTCACCACTAATAATGTTTTCTGTAAGTTTTTGGTAAACGCTTCTTATCAGGTTAAGAAAGTTATCTTCTATTCCTATTTTGCTAATCATTTTTATAATGGGTATCAGACTTATTAAATACGCTCTTCTGTACTCTATTACAACAGATTTCTAGGAATTTGTTAATATTTATTGATGTGATTATATGATTGTTCTTTAATGACTTGGTTTGGTAAGTTATATTTATAGACTTTTTCTAATGTTAAACCATTTTTGGATTTCTGGGTTAAACAATAATTGTGCATATATTACCTCCTAAATAACAATATGCCAGTGTATGTAACACTTATGTAATGGCACTGCTATTGGAGTGTTTTACGTATATTAGATCATTTAATCTTTATAAGAGCCTTGTGATTTAGGTATTATTGTTGTTGTTGCTGCTGCTGTTATTAGTATTTTATAAATGATGAGACCACGCACAGAGAGGTCAAGTACACTTGCTTAAGTGTACACTTGAGCTCACTTGCTCAAGATCATAGAGCTAAAAAGTGATGGAGCTAGAATTCCAACACAAGAAGTTTAGGTCCAGAGTTCATGCTTATCTACTTTATATATCACTGAAGCTGATTTGCTGATGCCGTTTTTTTTTTTTTTTTTTTTTAATATTTGATTTGTTTTTATCAGTAAAATTGGCTTGTAATTTTTTTCTTTTATTTTTCTGGTGTTTTTTATGGTATCAAGATTATATTGGTCTCCTAGAATGAGTTGTGTAGCATTGCCTCTTTTTCTCTTCTCTAGAAAAGTTTGTATAAGAATGTTTGTTCCTTGAAACACTGGAGGAATCACTTGTAAAACCATCTGAGTTTGGAAATTCTCTCCCTCTGAGGGGATGGGGAGAGTTTGTTAACTATTATTTAGGTACTTTAATCACTACAGGACTATTGAGGGATTCTGTTTCTTCTTGAAGCAGTTTTGATGAATTGTATTTTTGTAGGAATTCATTCATTTCAAAAGTTAACAAATTTATTGGCATAAAGTTTTCACTGTATCCTTTTATTAGCTTTTTTAATCTTTTCCAGGTTTGTAGTCATAATCTTTTTTTTCTTTCTTAACATTGTTTCTTTTTGTATTTATTCTTTGTTTGATCTCACCAGGTATTTGCCTATTTTATTATTTTTCTCAACTTTTGGCTTTGTTGATGTTCATTATGACATTTCTTTTTCATTAGTTTATGTTCTTATTTTTATTATCATCTTATGTTGGTGGAAGCATTAGTGTGTTCTGTCTCTTTCTATGTGGAATTTCACTAAATTTAAACTTTTGTTTTAGTTTCAATACAAGTGTTTCAAGCTATAAATCTCCTCCTAGGTAAACCTTTTACTGAATTCTCATTTTATTATATGTGCTGAACATTTTTATTGTTTATATTTTCAACTTCTTTTTTAGTTCTAAATATTTTAACATGCTTTATGACTTTTCTCCTTGACCAATGAGGTATTATGGAATTTAGCCTTTTTAGAAATTTCTATTGTAATGGTGATGTTATCAAAGAACTTGAACTGTTGATATCTGTTCTTTGAAATCTGCTGAGACTTGTTTCATGGCCTAAACAGACTGTTCCATTTTCAAATGTTCACTATATGCCTGAAAAGAATGTGTGTTCCCAGTATTGGGTGCAAGCATCTATATATGAAGTTTGATAATCTCTATATTCAGTATTTTTTAACTGCTTGGTTTATCTATTAATGATTGTCAAGTCAAAATTTCTCATTATCATGATGTGTTCACCAATTTTTCTATGATGATTTTGCAATTTCTTTGTAATCTATTTTGAGTCTGTCCTATGGAATGCTATCGTAACCATTTTTAAAATGTACAGTTCAGCAGTGTAAATTATATTCATGTTGTTGTGCAACTAATCTCCAGAATTTTTCCATCTTGCATAATTTTTTCTTGAAATTTAATTGAGTTTTTGTTTGTTTTTGTTCCCACATTTCTCACTACTTGTTTTAACAGTTTCTAATGGTTGCTCTTGAATATTATCATGCATATTTAACAAAGTCTCAATTATTATCTCCCCCAAAATTTAAGGACCTCTAATTCTGTTACTTCTTTCCAACTGTTGTGTTATTTTTGACAGTATTTTACTTATATCCTTTCTGTTTACAAATGAGACATGTTTATAATACAGTCTTCTCTGCATATTTGCATTCATATTTATGTTCACAAGTGTCTTGGCCCTCCCATTTCTCTGTCATTAGACTTTGCTTTTTTTTTTTAATTTTATTTTTTATTTTTTAAAATTTACATCCAAATTAGTTAGCATATAGTGCAACAATGATTTCAGGGGTAGATTCCTTAGTGCCCCTTACCCATTTAGCCCGTCCCCCCTCCCACAACCCCTCCCGTAACCCTCAGTTTGTTCTCTATATTTATGAGTCTCTTCTGTTTTGTCCCCCTCCCTGTTTTTATATTATTTTTGTTTCCCTTCCCTTATGTTCATCTGTTTTGTCTCTTAAAAGCCTCGTATGAGTGAATTCATATGATTTTTGTCTTTCTGACTGACTAATTTCACTTAGCATAATACCCTCCAGTTCCATCCACGTAGTTGCAAATGGCAAGATTTCATTCTTTTTGATTGCCGAGTAATACTCCATTGTATATATATACCACATCTTCTTTATCCATTCATCCATCAATGGACATTTGGGCTCTTTCCATACTTTGGCTATTGTCGATAGTGCTGTTATAAACATAAGGGTGCATGTGTCCCTTCGAAACAGCACACCTGTATCCCGTGGATAAATGCCTAGTAGTGCAATTGCTGGGTCATAGGGTAGTTCTGTTTTTAGTTTTTTGAGAAACCTCCATACTGTTTTCTAGAGTGGCTGCCCCAGCTTGCATTCCCATAGACTTTGCTTTTAAAATTATTTTTCTTTTCCCTGAGATAAATCTTTAGAGGTTCCTATTTAGCACAGATCTGATGGTGATTCTATCCATTTTTGTTTATATGAATCTAATTATTTTAGCCTCATAGGTGAACAGGAATTTTTCTGGGTATACAGTTTTAATTACTTTTTTCACTCTTTCCATTTTCCCTGTTTCTGTTGCTACTTCTTAAGTGTCTGCTCTATCCTTTTGTTTTAGAGGGTAGAGGATAGAGGATTTGTCTTTTTTCACTAATTTCCTTTAAGGTCATTTGTTTTTATTTGGTGCTATGCAATTTTATTTTTTTTTAAGTTTCTGGGTTTGAGCCTTAACACTTTTTCTTGCTTCATAAATATAGAGCTTACTTTATTGGCAGATTCAGGTCTTTAGTTTTAACACTTGTATTTTTCCCATTTCTAAATGTTCTGTACAGTTGTTTATAAGTCTCCCTGGCCATTTTTAATAGTCTTTTGTCTTTAATAGTCTTTTGTCTTTCCAATTTTCATGATTTTTTTTTTCACTTTCTCAAACATTCCATTTTATGTTACCATTTGACAATTTGAATGTCTGAATCCCATTGGAGTTTATTATTATTGTTTCTGTTCTTTGCTTATGGTCGTTTGTTCTTTGGGTTTGGGAATCTGTGGTTGTGCGCTCATATTTGTGTGTTTTAAAAAACCTACGTTTCATCGGGGCTCTTTTCTCAAAAAGGATTTGCATTTCCTTTTGCCCGGAGGCCGGTGGTTGTCCGGACCTGAGTCTTCTTAAGCTCCTCTCCTCCCACTTTCATCCGGGGGTTTATTTAGCTTTCCTCCTTGCTTCTGGCCTAAGGCATAGTCTCCACATAAGAGCGTTCCTTGTTTTTTATCATTTGTAGTGATTCAATATAATGTTCAAACATCTCACAAGTATCCATTACATTTCACAAAATCTTTATTTTGACCATCACCTCTGGTATTCCTATACTCTTTGTTTGTAGAAACTAAGGTACTAGAAGGTTCGATCAGCTGTGCCATCGCAGTTAGCAGATGAGCGTAAGGAGCTGAGAACACGAACAGAGCACCACGCTGTTAATATCTGTTCAAAAGTAGTTGATTCCTTTTCATTTTGTCCTGAGATGAATAATTTTGGCTCTTCATGACTTCATGATGGCTGCTTTGAGGGCCAAAATTGGTCCCTAGGTTGCAGAATTGGTAACTTATATTCTTTTTACGAAACCGTAGGAACTAGTCCAGGCTAGTGAGCGATTAAAAAACCAGTCCAAAGAGCTGAAAGACGCACACTGTCAGAGGAAACTGGCCATGCAGGAATTCATGGAGATCAATGAGCGGCTAACAGAGTTGCACACCCAAAAACAGAAACTTGCTCGCCATGTCCGAGATAAGGAAGAAGAGGTGGACCTAGTGATGCAAAAAGTTGAAAGCTTAAGGCAAGAACTGCGCAGGACAGAGAGAGCCAAGAAAGAGGTTAGTAGTCAGGCAGATTGTCCAGTGCCCAGGGGGTAGTGATTAAAGCTGCTTTTTCAGATGAGTGAAATGATGTGTATATCACACTTGAATTCTTAAAAACAGTTTTCTTGTTGGATAATTTTACTTAACGTGAACTTCAACATTTGAGTTATCTTCTTGTGACAAGGTAAATTCCCATGGGGGAAAAAGCATTTTACTGGAAAAAACAGGTATAACCATGAAATCCGCTTTGTTCATTTTATTTTAAAGCTGGAAGTTCATTCAGAAGCTGTGGCTGCTGAAGCATCTAAAGACAGGAAATTGCGTGAACAGAGCGAGCACTATTCTAAGCAACTGGAAAATGAATTGGAGGGACTAAAGGTATCGTTTGATTTCACATTTGCGAAGTTGAATTAATTTTCTTCTCTTTAGGCTTAACAGGAGTGTTAGTTTATGTTCTCTCTTTGACGTGGGGTAAAAACTAGCTCTCCTTCAAACCTAACATTCGTAATTCTCCTTCTTACTAGTAGAGGCTGACATAGACTTCCCCAGCATTCTGGAAGGAAAGGGAAGGTTGTGCTTAGTGGGGAGAAGAAATCTATGGGGAAAGAGTTAAAATATTTGTGCACACGTGGACAAGATGCACTGGTAATCTGCATGGGGGCACCGTCACATACCCAGATCCTCGATCTTGTAAATGACTGAGGAGAGCCTCAGGGTAGCTCTGCATGTACTCCTGTGAGGGGGGATCAGACGATAATGGGCATGGGTTAACACATCCGAGCGAGGGAAATCCTTGTGCCAGCTCTCAAGTTGGACTGCTTGGTTTTAAGTCCTAGCCTTATCTGTTACTAGCCATGTGATACTGGACAAAACATTTCATCTCTTTGGACCTAGGTTTTCTTATCTGTAAAACCCTATCTCATTGGTTTTATGTTAGGAGTCCATACATATTATCTGTAAAGTGCTCAGTAACTATTAGCTGTGATAATAGCGTTAGGTATGCCACAGTGAGAGAATTGGGATTAAATGGACATCCTGTTTCTACAACGCTAAATGATAATCTGAATGATGTCTGCTTTTTCTTCACTCTAACCTTGGAGCAGTCTCCTGTGTTGTCTGCCAACCCTCCCCTACACCCTCTCCTTGCATAACCATGCACAGTCTAGTCTCACTCATCTGGCAGACATAAGAATCAAGTTGAATGTCATCTCAGGAAGTTTATGCCACTGTGGGATTCTGTTAATAACTTTAGCATAGCTTTTTTTGTATTTATCCACAAAATGTCTCCTTGCCTAAACTGTGACCTAGCTTATTGAAAAACATACAAGTATAGTATTAACTTGGCTCGATGCCACATGTTTAATACTTGTTTGATAAATGTGTTAAATCCATGAACGAATGACACGGTACACTTGGTCAGAATTTTTTCTCTGATGGTTAGAGATCAGTGGTTGCAAATAAGATTTCTCTGTTGTAAACGTAAATATAAATTCTAGATTTTATTTCTTGTTCAGAGATTGGTTTATTTTTCTTTTTGTGATTCATCATGATTGCACAGTCTTGGTTAGCTTTTCAAACTAGAGATGTTTCTTCTATATAGTTACGCTTCTGGAACAGGATTAGTGTATAGAAGGTATTACATTACTGTCTCAAATAATTTTCAGTCAGGGACTCTTTTGTTTCCGGCATGTAGGTGATTGGGTAACAAACAAGAATCATAAAGACTGGAAGTATCTTAGAGATTATTTGCATTTGAGGAAATTAAGACCCAGGAGAGTTAAGGATTATGTGTCATAAGTGATAAAGTGATAAACCTGGATTTTCAAGGGGTGCCTGGGTGGCTCGGTTAAGCGTCTAACTTCGGGTCAGGTTATGATCTCACGATTTATGAGTTTGAGCCCCACATCGGGCTCTGTGCTGACAGCTCGGAGCCTGGAGCCTGCTTTGGATTCTGTGTCTCCCTCTCTCTGTCCCTCACCCACTCACACTCTCTGTTTCTCTCTGTCTCTCTCTCAAAAACAATAAACGTTAACAAAATTTTTAACCTGGATTTTCTAACTCAGTGTCGTGTTCTATCCACTAGTCTGCTCTTTATTGTTTTCTGTAGTAAACACTGCTGCACTGAGAACTTTGAATCACATGTATTTACCTGTTGATCAAACTCTCATAATCTCTTGTATCATTTATAAATTTGGGATAATCATAAATCTCCCCAGTATATAAGCTAATGCATTTAAAATTATTTCCCTAGGGCCTGGCAGAAAGTAAAGGCTCAGTAAGTGTTGGCTGTGATTATTCTCATACTGTCTTTCCTTGAGGGTATTTAAAATTGGAATTTCTTGGTTTAATTTCTTGTAAACCTATTTTGAATTGGTTTTGAAACCTATTTTGGCCATTCTAAAAGGGTGTAGGAATCTTCAGTTCATTAGGAACACTTTTCAATAGAATGGAAGGGAGAAATAATTCTTGAATAACAGAAAATTCAATACCCCATTTCCAATAATGCATAGAACATACAGACAGAAGATACCTAAGGATACAGAGGTCTTGAGCAACGCTATAACCAACTAAACCTAACAAACATGTATAGAACCTTCTACTCAACACAGCAGAATACACATTCTTCTCAAGTGCACATGGTATATTCTCCAGGATAGACCGGATGTTAGGCACAAAACAAGTCTCAAAAATGTAAGAAGACTGAAATCATACAAAGTGTCTTCTCCAACCACAATGGAATGAAGATAAAAATCAGTAACATAAGGAAAATTGGAATGTTAATAAATATGTGGAAATAAAACAAGATGCTCTTTACCAGTGGATCAAAGAAGAAATCAAGGGCAATTAGAAAACACCTAGCGAGGAATCCTATGAAAACACCATACTGACCACACAATGCAGTATGGCAGTGCTCAGAGGGAAATTTATGGCCATAAGTAACTACGTTAAAAAAAAAAAAGGATCTTAAATCAGTTACCTAATTTAATATCTTACGGAATCAGAAGAAGAGCAAAAGAAACTCAAAGCTAGAAGGAAGAAAATAATAAAGATTAGAGAGGAGTTAATTAAATGAAAATAGAAAAATAATAAGATTGAATGAAACCAAAGTTGATTTTTTCAAAGATCAATAAAATTGACAAACCTTTAGCTAGAAGCATACAAATTACTTAAAGTGTCTCAAAAAACAAAACAAAACAACAACAACAAAACCCAGAGCATCTCAACAGACATATAACAAGTGGAGAGATGGAATCAATAAGAAGAAATCTCCTGACAAAGAAAAGTCCCGGGCCAGAGGCTTTCAGTGAATTGAATCCAACATTTAAAGAAGCATGAACACCAATCCCTCTTAAACTCTTCCAAGTTTACAAGAGTAGAGAGTACTTCTCAACTCATCCTCCTATAAGGTCAGCATTACCCTGATACCAAAGCCATATTAAAAACATTACAAGAAAAAAAAAAAAGAAAGAAAACATTACAAGAAAAGAAAATTACAGACCAGTGTTCCTAATGAACATAGATGTATATAAATCCTCAACAAAATGCTAGCAAACCAAGTCCAAAATGATATTAAAAGGATTATGCACCATGACAAATGGTTTTACTTCAGGAATCCAAGGGTAGTTCAGTTAAGAAAATAAATCACATTAATAGAACCTGAGTGGGGGGAATGATCATCTTAATTGAAGCACATTAAGTCATTTCACAAAATCCAACATCCTTTCATGAATAAAGCTCCCAGAAAACTAGGACTAGGAGGGAATGTATTCACACGATGGAAGACATTTATGAAAAGCCCACAGTTAACATCATTCTCAATGTTGAACAACCAAGAACTTTGTCCCTAACATTAGGAATGAGACAAGGATGCCCATTTTAACCACTACTATGTAAATTATACTGGAGTCTCTAGCCAGAGGAATTAGACAAGAAAAAGAAAAGGCATCCAAACTGGAATGGAAAAAAGAAAGAAAGAAAAAAAACCACTCTCTCTGTTCATAGATCATATGATCCTATATATTAAAATATTCAAAAAAATGCTACTAGTTTTTAGCCCAGCATATATGATGCTTGGAAGACACTATGTTTGAACAAGTTAAAAGCTGAATGAATCAAAAAAATCAACAACTCTTCTTATACTTGCAAGAGAGGTGACATCACAGGATAAGCCGCTGCTCTTACATTTGGAGATGTGGACAGGTAAATACAGAGAACCACAATTTACCAGAACAGAAACCTTTGTAGGAATCAGTGCCAGTGTATGGAAACCTGTACTGTAACTGAAAGATCGTTGGAGGTTCGGTGTGGACAAGTCTAAGAGATAAAATCTCCAGAGAACATAGTCATTGGCAGGATCCCACACTTTTGTGAGTTTTACTTCCTGGACCTTGACCGGGTTCTCACAGTGAACATCAGAGAAGAGTCCCCTTATGCTAACAGTAGTGGGAACCATTTTGAAATATGCCAGAGCATCCTGTTCGTCTTAACATGGTCTGCTCTCTGGAGAAACTCTTCAACCAGAGCTTAACTTGCTGGAGTTTATCAGAGCCTAATGAACTTGAGAGAAGGAAAACATCCAATTCCAGCCTGCTCTGGTCATCCTGCCCAAACTAAGCGGGAGATAAAAGCTGACAGGGTTTACAGTGTATGGTCCAGAGGCACCAGCTCAATAAAAGACTGGTATCTAATCCTAGGACTGTAGAACACTTCCCCTCGCCCCACAGCTCACCACCACATTACTAAAAGCCTGTTTACAGCATTCCTTTATGCACAACATCGTGTGTGCCTATCAACAAAAAACTACAAGATATACTGAAAGGCAGAAAATACAGTTGGAAGAGATAGAGCAAGTATCAGAACCAGACTCAGACATGGCAGAGATGTTGAAATAGGAGACTGGGAGTTTAAAACTATGATTGATATGCTGAGGACTCTAGTGGGTAAAGTAGAGAGCATGGAAGAATACATGAACAAGGTAAAAACAGAGATGGAAATTCTAAGAATCAAAAAGAAATGCTAGACATAAAAAATACTGTAACAAATTAACAATGTCTTGGGATGCTGGCTGGCTCAGTTTGAAGAGCATGTAAACTCCTGATGTTGGGGTCATGAATACAAGCCCCACGCTGGGTGTAGAGATTACTAAAAATAAATAAATAAATTTAAAAAAAAAAAGCCTCTACTACAAAGCTGTAATCACCAAGATGGTATGGTATTAGCACAAAAACGGACACATAGACCAATGGAATAGAATAGAGAACGTAGAATTGGACCCACAAACGTATGGCCAGCTAATCTTTGGCAAAACATGAAAGAGCATCCAACGGAAAAAAGACAGTCTCTTTAGCAAATGGTGCTGGGAGAACTGGACGGCAACATGCAGAAGAATAAAACTAGACCACTTTCTTATACACAGAGGTAAACTTAAAATGGATGAAAGACCTGAATGTGAGACAGGAAATCTTCAAAATCCTAGAGGAGAAAGCAGGCCACAACCTCTTTGACCTCCGCTGCAGCAATTTCTTAACACATCTCCAAAGGCAAGGGAATTAAAAGCAAAAAGGAACTATTGGGACCTCATCAAGATAAAAGGCTTCTGCACTGCAAAGGAAACAATCAACAAAACTAAAAGGCAACTGACAGAATGGGAAAAGATATTTGTAAATGACATATCGGATAAAAGGCTAGTATCCAAAATCTATAAAGAACTTACCAAACTCAACACCTGAAAAACAAATAATCCAGTGAAGAAATGGGCAGAAGACATGAATAGACACTTTTCCAAAGAAGACATCCAGATGGCCAACCGACACATGAAAAGATGCTCAATGTCCCTCATCATCAGGGAAGTACAAAGCCACACTGAGCTGTCACCTCACTCTGGTCAGAGTGGCTAAAATCAACAACTCAGGAAACTACAGATGCTGGTGAGGATGTGGAGAAAGGGGAACCCTCTTGCATTGTTGGTGGGAATACAAACTGGTGCAACTGCTCTGGTAAACAGTGTGGCGATTCCTCAAAAAACTAAAATTAGAGCTACCCTATGACCCAGCAATAGCACTACTAGGAATTTACCCAAGGAATACAGAAGTGCTGATGCACAGGGGCATGTGTACCCCAGTGTTATAGCAGCATCTTCAACAATAGCCAAATTATGGAAAGAGACTAAATGTCCATCAACTGACAAATGGATAAAGATGTGGTTTATATATAACAACAGGATACTACTTGGCATTGAGAAAGAATGAAATCTGGCCATTTGTAGCAACGTGGATGGAACTGGAGGGTATCATGCTCAGTGACAGAAGTCAGTCAGAGAAGGACAGATACCATATGTTTTCACTCATATGTGGATCTTGAGAAACTGAACAGAAGACCATGGGGGAAGGAAGGGGGAAAAATAGTTACAGAAAGGGAGGGAGGCAAACCATAAGAGACTCTTAAATACAGAGAACAAACTGAGGGTTGATGGGGGTGTTGGGGGAGAGAGGAAAGTGGGTGATGGGCATTGAGGAGGGCGCTTGTTGGGATGAGCACTGGGTTTTGTATACAAGCCAGTTAGACAATAAATTATATTCATTAAAAAAAAGAAACAAAAATAATCTTTAATGGGCATAGCTGAGGAAAGACTCTGAGCGTGAGGATATCTAAATAGAAACTGACCGAACTGGAAGGCGGAGAGAAAAACAGTGGAAAAAAACACCACCAGAAGAGACTATGCAAGTGCTGTGGAACAACTATAAAAGTTGTGACACGTCCAATGGGACTATCAGAATGAGAAGAAAGAGGAACAGCAGAAATATTTGAAACAACAGTGACTGAGAACTTCCCCAAATTAGTATCAGACACCAAACCCCAGATCCAGGAAGCTCAGAGAATACCAAGCAGGATAAATGCCCAAAGAACTACACCTAGAGATACCATTTTCAAAGGACAGAAAGTCAAAATAAAGAAAAATCCTAAAAGCCAGAGCAAACAAAACAAAACAAAACAAAAAAACACACTACCTTATCTGTAGAGGATGTAAGACAAGGATTACAGTTGACTTCTCAGAAACCCATGCAAACAAGATGAGAGTGGAGTGAAATATTTAAAGTGTTGCGAGAAAAAACCTAGAATTCTGTACCCTATGAAATTACCCTTCAAAAGTGAAAGAAAAATAAGGACTTTCTAGTCAAAATTTTAAGGAATTTGTTGCCAGTAAACCTCCTTGCAAGAAATGTTAAAAGGAGTTATCTGGAGAGAAGGAAAATTACATAGGTCAGAAACTTGTATTTACATAAAGGAAAAGCATCAGAGGGGCGCCTGGGTGGCTGTCGGTCAAGCATCCAACTTCAGCTCAGCTCATGATCTCACAGTTGGTGAGTTCGAGGCCTGTGTCAGGCTTTGCGTTGACATCACCGAGCCTGCTTCGGATTCTCTGTCTCCCTCTCTCTCAAAAATATTTTTTTAATGTTTATTTATTTTTGAGATAGACAGAGTGTGAGCGGAGGTGGGGCAGAGAGAGAGGGAGACACAGAATCCAAAGCAGCCCCCCAGGCTCCGAGCTGTCAGCACAGAGCCCGACGCGGGGCTCGAACCGTGAGATCATGACCTGAACTGAAGTTGGACACTTAACTGACGGAGCCACCCAGGTGCCCCTCAAAAATAAATATTAAAAAAAGTTAAAGATAAAGCATCAGAGAAGGAATAAGGTAAAATAAATTTAAAATTTTATTTTTCTTAATCTAATACTTAAAAATAATAATGTGTTTGATTTTATGTGCATACACACATGCTTCTATATGCTTGTATAAAACTGAAATGAATGAAAACAATGATCTAGAGGATAGGAGGGAGGAATTGGGATTATTTCATTTTAAAGTATTTGCACTACGCGTGAAGTGGTAGAATATATTTTGAAAACAGACTTGAACTGGTTGTAAATAGATATTGCAAACTATAGCACAATCACTAAAAAGGAAGTGTAACATATCCCCAGAGCAGAGAGAAAATGGGATCATATAAATCACTTGATTAAAACCAAGACAGAAGAGGAGTAGAAGACAAAAATAGGAATAAAGAACACGGACAATAAATAGAAAAACAGTAGCAAATATAGTAGATATTAATCCAAAAATATCAATAATCACTTAGAATGTCAATGGCCTAAGTACACCAGTTACAAAAGAGATTGTGGGGTGCCTAGATGGCTCAGTCAGTTAAGCATCTGACTTCAGCTCAGGTCGTGATCTTGCAGCTCATGAGTTCGAGCCCTGTTGTTGGGCTCTGTGCTGACAGCTCAGAGCCTGGAGCCTGCTTCAGATTCTGTGTCTCCCTCTCTCTCTGTCCCTCACCCACTCATGTTCTCTCTCTCTCTCTCTCTCTCTCAAAAATAAACATTAAAAAATTTTTGGAATAAATAAAAAACCCCAGAGATTGTGTCAGATAGGATAAAAATATCAAACTATATATTGTCTATAAGAAGCTCACTTTAAATATAGAAGCAGATATAGATTAAAAGTAAATGGATGGAGAAAGATATACCATGCTAACACCAATTAAAAGAAAGTGGGAGTAGCTATATTAATTTCAAAGTGTAGTTCAGAGTAACAAAAGTTTTTAGGAATAAAAAGGGCATCGGATAACGATAAAGGAATCAGTTCTCCAAGAAGACATAACAGGACTTAACATGTATGCGTATAACAAAGCAGCATCAAAATGCATGAAGCAAAAACTGTTAGCACTGCAAAGAAAAACAGATGACTATACTATTCTACTTGGAAACTTCAACACCCCTGTTGCAGAAATGAACAAGTCCAGGAGATGTAAAGTCAGTAAGGCCATGGATGAACTCAACACCATGATCAATCATTAAGGCAGCTGCCTTATGCCAGCTAACATTATACTTATTGCTGAGAAACTTGACACTTTTTCACTAAGATCCAGAGCATGGTGAAGATGTACCTTTCACCACTGCCTCTCAGTGTTGTATTGGACATCCTAGCTAATGCAGTAAGACAAGAAGGCAAAATAAGAGGTATATGGATTGTGAAAGAAGATGTAAAACTGTCTGTTCAGAGGTGACATGATCGTCTATACAGAGAATGAAAAACATTGACGAAAGAACTGGAACTAATTAGACATAGGAAGGTTGCAGGATACAAGATTAATACACAAAAGCCAATTGCTTTCCTATACAACAGCCTTGAACAAGTGGAAACTGAAATTTGAAGCTCAACACTATTAATAATAATGCCCACAAAAGTGAAATATTTAGGTACAAATTTAATAAAATGTGCATTAGAGCTACATGGGGAAAACTATAAAACTCTGATAAAAGAAATAACTAGATAAATGGAGAGACATTCCATTTTGTGGATAAGAAGATTCAGTATCATGAAGATGTAAGTTCTTCCCATCTTGGTCTGTAGATTTAATGCATTCCCAGTCAAAACCCCAACTAGTCCTTTTGTGGATATCATCAAACTAAACCTAAGGTTTGTTTAGAGACAAAAGACCTAGAATAGCCAGCACCGTATTGAAGGAAAAGAATACGGTTGGAAGACTGACTGCCTGACTTCAAGACTTACTATAAACATGCAGTAATCAAGACACTGAATGAATATTCATAGGAGTCATTTTTAACAAAGGAGGAAGGGCAATACAGTGGAGTAAAGATTGTCTCTTCAACAGATAGTGCTGAACAACTAGACATCCACATAGTGAATGAATGAATGAATGAAACTTACAACCTTTACAAAAACCAACTCGAAATGGATCGCAGACCTAAATGTAAAACCTAAAACTAAAACACTTCTGGAAGATAACATAGGAGAAGACCTACATGACCTTTGGTAGGACAGTGACTTCTTACATACAGCACCAAAGACACAATCCGTGAAATAAAGACTTGATACGCTAGACTTAATTGAAATTAAAATTTTCTGGGGTGCCTGGGTGGCTCAGTCGGGTAAACATCCGATCCGACCTCGGTTCAAGTCATGATCTCACAGCTCATGAGTTCGAGCCCTGCATCAGGTTCTGTCTCTCTCTCTCTTTCCAAAACAAATAAACATTTAAAAAACTAAATAAAAAAAAAAAAAAGAAATTAAAATTTTCTGCTCTGCAAAAGACTGTCATGCAAAATATAGAGAAAACTTTTAAGACTTAGTAAGTAGACAACAGATGACCCCAGGGTTGCAAAACCAATCTTCAGTAATTAGCTGTGTGCCTGTAAGTCAGCAATGAACAATCCACAAAGGAAATTGTGAAAGCAATTTCAATTATAATAGCAGCTAAAAGAATAAAGTTCCTTAGAATAAATTTGACCAAGAAAGTTAAAGACTTGTGTACTGAAAATTACAAAACATTGCTGAAAGATATTAAAGGAGACATAGTAAATGGAAAGACATACTACGTTTATGGATAGGATGACTTAATATTGTTTAGATGTCATTGTTACCCAAAGCGATGTACAGGTTCATTACAGTTGCTAGTGAAGTTCCAATAGCCCTTTCTGCAGAAATGGAAAATAGAATCCTAAAATTCATATAGAATTTCAGGTGGCCCCAAGTAGCCAAACAATCATGAGAAAGAAAAATGGAATTGGAGAACTCAAACTTCCCAGTTTCAGAACTTACTACAAAGTTACAGTAACAAAAAGCGTGTGGTACTGGCCTAAGAATAGAAACACAGGCCACTGGAATAGCATGAAGAGTGGAGAAATGAACTGCTGCCTCTATGGCCATGTGCTTTTTGACATCGTACTAAATCTATTCAATCTATTCAATTTATGTGCCAAGACAACTGTATTTCTGCATGCAAAGAAATTTGGATCCCTAGCTCTTGCTGTATAAAACAATTTATTCAAAATGGATCAACCTAAATATAAGAGCTACAGCCATAAAACTCTTGAGGAAAACACTGGGGTAACTGTTCATGACCATGGCATGGACTCTTAGATATGACACTGAAAACCTAAGCAAAAAAAAAAAAAAAAAAAAAAAAAAAAAAAAAATCGATAAATTGGACTTTATCAAAATAAAAACTTGTATGCATTACATCAAAGGACATTTTTAAAGGAATGAAAGAAATCATCTGCAAATTAAGTAGGAGTTTGATATCCAGAATATATAAACGAATCCTACAGTTGAACAACAAAAAGCAAATTACTCAGTCAAAACATGGGCAGGGGCATCTGGGTGGCTCAGTCGGTTGAGCATCCGACTTTGGCTCAGGTCATGATCTCACGGTTTGTGAGTTCGAGCCCCATGTCAGGCTCTATGCTGACAGCTCAGAGCCTGGAGCCTGCTTCTGACTGTGTGTCTCCTCTCTGCCCCTCCCATGCTCATGCGTTCTCTCTCTCTCTCTCTCTCTCAAAAATAAATAAACATTTAAAAAAAAAGGGCAAATAACTTGAATAGACATTTCTCCAAAGAAGATATTTTAATAGCCCATAAGCCCATGAAAAGACGTTCAACATCTTGAAGTTAAAAACCTCAAGATACCACTCCATACCTACTAGGATGGCTAAAATAGGGGGTTAAAAAGAAGCGAAACGGGTGTTTGCAAGCATGTTAAAAGTTTGGTGGTTCCTCAGAAAGGGAAACATAGAGTTAGCCATATGACCCAACAATTCACCTCCTACGTACTGTACCCTAAAGAATTGCAAGAGGGACTCAGACAGGTAGTTTTACACCAGTGTTCTTTGAAACATTATTACAGTAGCCAAAAGGTGGAAACAATCAAGTGTCCATCAACAGATGGACAGAAGCAAATGTATTTATATACAATGGAATATCATTCAGCCATCAAAAGGGAGGACTCTTGATATATGCTCCAGCGTGGATGAACCTTGAGCACATTATGCTAAGTGAGAGATGCCAGACCAAAAAGAACAAATACTGTATGACTCTACTTGTGTGAAGTATCTAGAATAGGCAAATTCATTGAGATAAAAAGTAGAATTGAGGTTACCAGGGGCTGGGTAGAGTGGGTAATGGGGAATTATTCTTTAGTGGTTTTAGTGGTTGTAGAGAATTTCTCTTTGGGATATTGAAAAAGTTTGTGGTCATGGTTGCACAACATTCTGAATGTAACACCTACTGAACTCTGTGCTTAAAATGGTTAAAATGGCAGAACTTTACGGGCTGTGTGTTTCACCGCTAACGCAATATCCATAAGCCATTGAATTGTACACTTTAAATGGGATGGTATGTGAATAGTAGCTCAATCAGGCTGTTAAAAAAAAATACTTTTCAGTTGTTGTGACCATATGCTACAAGAGCTTTTCACCCTGTTGTGTTAGTTTGCTGGGGCTGCCACAGATCACCACAAACTGGGTGGCCTCAAAAACCGGAACTTATTGTCCCAATTATCGCAACTAGATGCCCGAAAGCAGTGCTGGTGGGGTGGTGATAGTTTGCGTTCCTTGGTTTACGTATCACCTGGATCTCTGCCTTCTTTCTGTGTGCAAGATTGTGAGTCCAGATTTCTTTTTATAAGGACACAGTTATATTGGAATAGGGCCCATCCTAATGATCTCATTTTAAGTCAGTTACCTCTGTAAAGACCCTACTTTTATTTTTTTTCCAACATTATTGAGATACGATTGACGAATACAAATTGTGTATACTTAAGGTATAAAATGTGATATTTAGGTATACGTATACATTGTGAAATATGTACCACAACGAGCTGATTAACATAGCCTCACTTATCTTTGTTTTTTTTTTTTTTTAGTCTGAGAACAGTTAAGATCCATCCTCTTAGAAATTTCCAGTATACGATACAGTATTGTTAACTGTGTTCACCCTGCTTCACGTCAGATCTCCAGAACTTATTCATCCTACATGTGTGAAATTTCTGTACCCTTTGACCCACATTTCCCCATTCCCTCACTGTCCCAGCCATGGACAACCACCATTAGATTGCACATAGGTCAGATCAGACGGTATTTGAGACCATATTTTAAAATATCATATTCTGAGATACTAGTGGTGGTTAGTGCCTTAACATGAGTTTTGGAAGGACACAATTCAACCTTTAACACATGGATTTTTCACTTGAAAGTACAACACAAGCCTTTACACTCGTTACGTAACTATCACAAACAATCTTCACGATTATGGAAACATATCCAGTCGTTCAATCCTCTGCTATTAAATACTTATCTTTCACTATTGCAGTATTACCATGAACGCTTTTGTGCCCTGCTTTTTAAAATATTATATCTTAGAACGGATACCTAGAAATGAAATTGTCAAATCACTTCGAGGCACTTGATACGGGCCACAAATTGTTGCAAGTATAAGAGGCATTTCTTGCTTTATTAGTAGATTGTTTATTAATCACTTTTTCTTTGTGAATTATTGCTTTAAGTCATTTGCCTTTTTAATTTTATAGTCTGAATTTTTCTCTTTCAATTCATATAAACCCTATGCATAGCAAGAAAGCATATTTCTTAGTTTTTCCACAACTATTTATTAATTTATCATTTGCCCTTTAATTTTGGTCTTGTTTCCTTTTCAAATTACAGGAGATTTGTTCTCATTTTCCTCAATGTTTCTTTTATTGCTTCAAAGCTTGGCTTATCCTTTGTTCACAGTTTGTTAAGCATGTAATTCTGCCTTTTCCTGCACGTTTCTATTGGGTCTAAAAATATTTAACTCGGCGCCTGGGTGGCTCAGTCGATTAAGCGTCCGACTTCGGCTCAGGTCATGATCTCATGGTTCGTGAGTTCGAGCCCCTTATTGGGCTCTGCACTGACAGCTTAGAGCCTGGAGCCTACTTCAGATTCTGTGTCTCCCTCTCTCTCTCTGCCCCTCCCCTGCTCATGTTCTGTCTGTCTCTCTCAAAAATAAATAAAACTTTTAAAAATAAGATTTATATAGTATGTTTTAATATCTGAAAAGAACATTCTTCTCTCTCCCTCTTTACTCCTTTTTTCCTCCAGGATTTTCTTTGGCATTTTTCCAAGTGTATTTTTCCTATGTACTGGGAACTTTTGTCTCCACCTGCCACCCCTGCGTCATTTCCTGTATTTAATTTTTTAATTATATTTACAAGGAATATAATATGATAAATATTAAGTACATATGCATTTAATCTTTTCTTTCATGTCGTTGGTATTTTTCTATATTGTTTCAAGTCTTCTTTAAGGTCTGTTATAAAGACTTGTCCTTTCTTCATGTAATATTCAGATAAATTACTCACTATTGTTATTCCTCACGTGTGTGTATTCGTTTCTGATCATTTTTGTTTGATTGTTTTTAAAACAGTGAAATTTTTTGCTTTGTTTTATTCTTGCTCATTCCACTCTCCAGAAGTACTGCTGATTTGTGTTTATCTTACATGCAGTTGCTTTACTCAGCTTTAGCAGTTCTGCCACTTTTTAATGGATTTATTTACATTTTCTGGGCGAACGATTATATGGAAATTATAGTGGTTTTATCACTTTCCTTTCTAATAATTTCTTGTGACTGTTGCACACGTTCCTTGGTCAAACAGAGTATTTAAAAACTACTACATAAGAGATCATGGAAGGCACCCTTTCCGTTATTATTATTTCTAAATCTTTGTATTTCTGGTGCTTCACCAGTAGGTATTACTTTGTCTGATAGCTGAAAAGGGGGCACTTTTTAAGGTAGGAGAATTACTTTATTGTTTTTTGTTTTATTATGGGACTTGGGGTGGTATTTGCAATTGGTATTGGATTTTATCAAATACATTTGGGCGTGGGTACCTACTGAGATTATCACATGGGTTTATTTTAATGGAATCCATTAAAGTAATGCAATTTTTTTGCACTTACTAATAAATTTACTAATATTAAATTACCTTCAATACCTGCAAGAAGACGTGTTCTTTTGTGGTAGATTGTGTCTTTTTTATATACGGTTTCATTTCATCAGCATTAAAAAATTTTTTTTGTAATATTTATATATTTTGGGGAGAGAGAGAAAGAGAGAGAACATGAGCGTGGGAGAGGCAGAGAGAGAGACAGAATCCGAAGCAGGCTCCAGGCTCTGAGCTGTCAGCACAGAGCCCGACCCGGGCTCAAACTCACAGACCGTGAGATCATGACCTGAGCCGGAGTTCGGACTCTCGACCAACCAACTGAGCCACCCAGGCACCCCTACTTCATTGGCATTTGATTTGATTTTTTTTTTTTTTTCTGACATCCTTATCAACAAGTGACTTGAGCCCATGACTTTCTTTGGTGGCATCTTTGGTAGGTTTTGACGTCAGGGTAGTTTTTGCTCGAAACTTCAGTGCGTGCCGCTGCTCTGCCAACAGCAAACTGTACGAAACAGAGCAGTGGACCGAGATGTTCTTGAGGGGACTCTGAAAATGAAGAGGTAAGCGGTCAGTGCCGCAGATGTCAGTCTCGGCGTCGTTTTTGCGGAGATGCGTACGCGCCAGAATCTGACTTGCTGTGGCTCTTCCCGGTTTCCCCAGTGCGGTGTGCGCCAGGCTGCCCCCAGAAACTGCTGGAATCTGGGTCTTGCCTGTGGGAGGCACGGCGTGAGTAGTTTTGTAGTAAACGGTTAAATATTCCAGTGGATACCCCGGAAACATTTCTCCCACCCAGTGGATGTCTTTGGTTTTGTGTTTTTGTTTTTGTTTTTGAAAAAAAGGTAGGTATCTCAAATGTGAAGATGTTAGGATAGTTTTCTTTCAACTTTAAATCAACTACTGTTCACAGTTTTTCTGCCCTTAATACTGTTTTCAAAAACAAGAGACACTGTCCTCTAGGGCATGATTCCCTGCTGTCTCTAAACGTACACCCGTAGGTCCTTTGGGTTTTAAAAGGTTTATTGTTGAACACCTGGGAGAATAGATAGCTTATAACCAAGTCATAGAAAAGTTACAAAGCTCAGGAGGTCTTAAACGGTCATCATCTCTGTTCTCTTTACCTTTAGCCACCGTCCGGAAGAAGCTTTGGACTTTGTGTTTTCCTTTCACCTTATTACTGAGAAGACGTTTCATCCTAATTTCTAAAAGGGTGGCTTTTGGCTAAATTTCTCATCCCTAATGCCCTACCTAAATGCCAAGAGACTGTCATTTTTTCCAGTGGTTGTGAAGATGTTTGATTAGACCTTTGTCCTTCTCCCTGGACCATTGGAGAAGCCCCTCTCCTTTTTGTACATTCTAGCTTTGTCATTCCGTTCCCCAGATTTGTATCTTCTAAAGACATTTGCATATTCATAATCCTTTATTGGTTCCACATCAGAAATAAGCCGTGGTTAGATTTTTCCCTCACTCCATACACCAGCAGTAATTGTGTATAAATTAGAAATTTAAATATCAGCAAATAACTATATAAGTGCCAACGGAAGTTATATATAAATATATAATCTTGGTGGGAAGAAGGCTGTAAAATACAACAACAATAAGGGAATATATATACGGAGAACAATATTTGCAACATAAGGCTGGCAAAAGGTTAATAGCCTTAATAAAGAAAGTTGTTTTATGTGATGATGTACAAAAGTAACATTCAGTTATATGAACAGTTCTTTGCATTACAGAAAGACATTATAATTGGCATTTTGTCATTCATATAGATGAACCAATTTTTTGTTATTACTTCTCTAGCAAAAACAAATTAGTTACTCACCAGGACTGTGCAGCATAGAACATCAGCAAGAGATCACCAAACTAAAGACTGATTTAGAAAAGAAAAGTATCTTTTATGAAGAAGAATTGTCTAAAAGAGAAGGAATACACGCCAATGAAATTAAAAACCTGAAGAAAGAACTTCATGATTCAGAAGGCCAGCAACTTGCTCTCAACAAGGAAATTTTGATTTTGAAAGACAAATTGGAAAAAAACAGGAGAGAGAGGTAAGCATCGAGTTATCTACCCCTCCCGTCAGTATTTGGTGAATGCCTGCGGTGTGCCAGGGACCGGAGATACGCAGGCAGTACACGTATCCCAAAGTCCAGATCAGTCACCCGACGATGCCAGTGGGTCGGGAAACCAGCGGGATGGTGTAAGTGTGACTGGAAGGGCAGGTGCAGCCCTCGCAGAGGCACGGGAGGTAACCTTGGTATGTCTAGGTTTTTTGGACTAAATTCTAGCCAAGACCAAAGAAATAGAAAATGTCTAACTGCGGAAGGGAGTCCATTAAGTGCCAAGATGGAGAGGGAAAGGGGAACAGGGCACGTTCCGAAGATGAAGGCTGTTCCCTACGGTGGAGCCACAGATGAGAGGGTGAGAAGCGGGGCCGGAGAGGGAAGTGGAGGCAAGGTCACGAAGGAGGAAGGAATTTGGACTTCGTGCCGAGGCCATTGAAGGCAGGTGACAGGGCGGTACTCGTGGTCCCGTGTGGAGTGGGACAGGCGGGAGCAGATGGCAAGGAGGAACCTGGCAGCGAGAGAGGAGCAGGACCGCAGGTGCTGACCGGGCAGGTGGGGGGAAGCGTGTGGGCTCAGAAGGTCCCAGAGAGCCAGAACCTGGGGCCATAATGGCCAGGTGTGAGAAAGTGCCAGGATTTTAGGCAGCCGGATGTGTGCTATTGTCATTCTCAACTTCTGTTGGAAGCCAGTTTATTTAGTTTGGTACGTTCGCTCAGCCAGACTTTTTTAGAACCTGCTGTGGGTAAAGCAGTGTTGCAGGCACTGGGAACGTGGCAGTGGACAGACAGACAAATCTCTGTCCGTATGGAGCTTTCCTTTAGCCAGGTGAAGGGCTGTAAACAAAATAAGTAAAATATAGAATATGTTAGGTAATGATAAATGCCAGGAACAGAACGTAAGGCACAGGATGGGGCCATGAGGCATTAAGGGGGCAATTAAATTGTGTATATAGGCTGGTCTGGAAAAATTGCAATGAGAAGGACTGAAGAAAGTGGGGGCATCTCTGCAGATGTAGAAGAACGTTCTATGTGGAGAACAGCCTGTTAAAAAAAGTAATGAGAAGGCAATACTGTGGAGACAGTAAAAAGATGAGTGGGTGCCAGGGATTGGGGGAGGGGGGCGGATGTGATGTCCAGGAGGACGCCAGGGCAGGATGCCCAGGGCAGTCTCTTGGTGTGATGCTACAGTGATGGGTACATGCCGTTACACACGTGTCCAAACCCTAACGTGAGCTGTGGAGTTGGAGTGATAACGACCTGCCAGATGTAAGTTCACTAACTGTAACAAATGTTCCACTCTGGTGGGGGATGATGTTGTGGGGTCTGTACCGTGTTTGGGGGCGGGGAGTAGGTGGGAAATCTCTGCTATGGACCTAAAACTTTTCTAAAAAATAAAGGCTATTAAGAAAAATAGTTTAAGGAGGCCAGTGTGGCCGAAGTAGACTTAAGGGGAAAGAATCATAGGAGAGGAGTATGAGGGGGAACAGGGGCCAGATCATGTAAGGCTTTATAGCAGGTCACTTCTGGTTATTTACTCTGAGGAAAACTGATGCGGGGAGTACTGCAGGATTTTGAGTGGAAAATTAAGATATTGGGTTGTGTTTTAAAAGGGTTACTCTGACTACCTGGTTAAGAATAGTCTGACTCAGGGGCGCCCGGGTGGCTCAGTCGGTTAGACATCCGACATCAGCTCAGGTCATGATCTCATGGCTCGTGAGTTCAAGCCTCACGTCAGGCTCTGAGCTGTCAGCACAGAGCCTGCTTCAGATCCTCTGTCTCCTTCTATTTCTGCCCTTCTCCTCTCCTCTCCTCTCCTCTCCTCTCCTCTCCTCTCTCCCTCCCTCAAAAATAAACAAACATTAAAAAAAAAAAAAAAGTCTGACTTCGATAAGAGGAGAAAAGCCCTGAACTCCTGTAGAAGGCTGTCACAGAAGTCCAGGCAAAGGAGGGTGGTGACTTGGCCCAGGGTTGGGGCAGAAGTGGTGGTAAGAAACATTGGAATTCTTGTGCTCCTGAACAGTAAAGATACTGGCTTTTGTTGATGGTTTAGACGTGGGATGAGAAGGGAAGAGGAAGGCTCAAGGATGGTGCTGAGGTTCGGGGCTTTAGCAATTAGGAGGATGTAGTTACCGTTTAGAAAGGAACAGGGCAAGGGAAGCATGTTGGGGATGAGAGTATTACCGGGAGTTCATTTTAAACAAGTTCCGTTTGAGGTGTGTATTAGGCACCCACATGGAGATGTCACACAGGCCGTTGGACAGATCAGCTGGATTTTAAGGCTAGAAATAAAATTCCAGGAGTATTAGATCACTCACATGGTATTTAAAGCAGTGAGACTACTTGAGATCCCTTAGCAGTTGGTATAGATGGCACAAAGGTCCAGCACTGAGCCCTGGCGTGCTCTGATCTTTGGAAGTTGGTTAATGAGGAAGAAACAGCAAAGTGGCCAGCAAGGACAATGGGAAGAAGACCCAACAAATTTGGTGTCCTGGAGACCATGTGATGAAAGCATATCGAGTCTGTCTATACGTTAAACAAGATGAGGTATGAATTAAGTAAGATGAGGCCCAAACAATGATCACTGATTTTAACATTAGGAAGCTCGGTGGTAACTCTGTTAAGAACAATTTCCGTGGAACAGGAGGGGCAAAAACCCCACAGCGGGAACCAAGACTAGGAGGAGAGTGATTGGAACCAGAAATGTGGGACAACAGGGTTTTGAGGCGGTGGCGCGGCAGGTGCCAGATTCTGTGTGGTGAGAAGCAGCTAGGCGATGAGGAAGGGATACAGCAGACTCAGGGATTCCGGGCGGCTCCCATGAGTGAGAAGGCAGAGAATTGGAAAATGAAATGTGATCTAGGGCTTAGGAGAGACTGTTCATTCTGTTCTCTTATGGAAGAGACTTCTGCTCTGTTTCGTGCTGGTGGGAAAAAGCAAGAATAATTTCACAGAAATTTTACTCCGTTTATTTGTGTACACGTTTTTTCTGAAAGGCCTCTTTGTATTTTGTCATGTTTTTGTCATTGTTCGTTGCTTGGAGTTACTTCTGAATCAAGAAACATCCTTAAACGTGACTGAATTTCATATTTTGACTATAGATAATTTTTTAACATGGCATATTTGCTTGCACACAAGCAAAAATGGTTTCTTTTCCCGGAAGTTAGCATTTAAATTACAATTTCATTTACACTCACTAATGTAGTAATGGAAGGGATTTTTAACATCACATTTTTAAAATCAGCCGGTACGTAGGTTCTCGGTTGACTCGGGATCAGTCATAGGAAATTACCCAGAACAGATCCATATTGACTTTCATTTACTGCTAAGATATAAAGCGTTCCTTACAAATTTTTTTATTAAGTATAAGTTGACACTTATACTCAAGTGTTACATTTCTTTCAGGCGTACGGCACAGCGATTCAACTTCTCTGTCGGTTACGCTGTGTTCCCCACAAGTGTAACTGCCATCTGTCACCTCACAGCAGCGTTCCAGTATCACTGTAGTCCCTGTGCTGTGCCCTTTATTTCTTTATCTTATTCATTCCATAAGTGGAAGCCTGTACCCCCCACCCTGCTTCCCTCACCCGTTCCCCTCTGGAAGCCATGTTTGTTCTCTGTTTTTTAGGTCTCATTCTGCTTTTCGTTTGTTTGTTTATTCATTTTGTTTTTTAGATGGTACATATGAGTGAAATCATACGGTATTTGTCTTTCTCAGTTTGGCTTCTCTCACTTAACGTGATTCCCTCTAGGTCCACCCGTGTTACCACAAATGGCAAGACCTCGTCCCTTTTTACGGCTGTGTAATATTCCATCCTGTGTGTATACACCACATCTTCTTTGTCCATTTGTCCATTGACGCATACTGAAGTTGCTTCCGTATCTTGGCTTTGTAAATGATGCTGCAGTAAACATAAGGGTGCATATATCTTTTCAAATTAGTGTTTTCATTTTCTGTAGGTAAATAGCCAGCAGTGGAATTCCTGGATCACACGGTGTATCTATTTTTAATTTTTTTGAGGGACCTCCACACTGTTTTCCACAGTGGCTGCACCAGTTGCATTCCCACCAACAGTGCCCAAGGATTCCCTTTTTTACACATCCTTGCCAACACTTACTTCTCGTCTCTCTGATTTTAGCCATTCTGACAGGTGCAAGGTGATAGCTCATTGGGGTTTCGATTTGCACTTCCCTGATGGTGAATGATGTTGAGCATCTTCTCACGTGTCTGTTGACCATCTGGATGTCTTCTTTGGAAAAATGTCTATTCAGGTCCTCTTCTCCTTTGTTTTTTGTTGTTGAATTATGTAAGTTCTTTATATGTTTTGGATATTAACCCCATATCAGACACGTCATTTGGAAATATCTTCTCCCATTTAGTAGGTTGCCTTTTCATGTTGATGATGGTTTCCTTCACTGTGCAAAAGTTTTTTTTTTTTTTTTATTTTGATGTAGCCCCAACAGTTTATTTTTGCTTTCATTTCCCTTTCTTAGGAGACATATCTAGAAAAATGTTGCAATGGCCAGTCAGTGTCAGAGAAAGTACTGCCTGTGCTCTCTGTTAGTATTTTTGCCAGGTCTCACCTTGATGGTTTTTTTGTGTGTAGGGTGTGAGGAAGTGGCCCAGTTTCATTCTTTTGCATGCAGCTGTCCAGTCTTCCCAGCACCATTTATTGAAGAGACCGTCTTTTCCCCATTGTATATTCTTGCCTCCTTTGTCATAGATTAATTGAGCATGTAAGCTTGGGTTTATTTCTGGGATCTCAGTTCCATTGATTTAGGTGTCTGTTTTTGTGCCAGTAGCAAACTGTTGTAATCACTACAGCTTTGTAGCACAGCTTGAAATCTTGTAGTACACCCCCAGCTTTGTTCTTCTTCCTCAAGGTTGCGTTGGCTACTTGGGGTCTTTTGTGGTTCCGTACAAATTTTAGTAGTATTTGTTCGAGTTTTGTGAAAAATGCTGTTGCCATTTTCATAGGGATTGCCCTGAACTATAGATTGTTTTGGCTAGTAGGAACATTTTAGCAATATTAATTCTTCCAATCCATGAACATGGAATATCTTTCCATTTGTGTCATCTTCAGCGTCCGTCCTAGTTTTCAGAGTACAAATTAGCATTTGTACAAAATGGTCTTTCACCATCTTGGTTAAGTTTATTCCCAGGTATTTATTTATCTTGTTGGTATAATTGTAAAAGCAGTTGTTTTCTTAATTTCTGTTTCTCCTACTTTGTTATTAGTGTGTCAGTGAAATACTACCGGCTTCTGGGTTTTAATTTTGTATCCTGCAACCTTGCTGAATTTATTTGTTACTACTAGTAGGTTTTTTTTTAGTGAAGTCTTTAGGGTTTTCTATGTATTGTATCATGTCATCTGCAAACAGTGACAGTTTAACTTCTTCCTCGCCAGTATGGGTGCCTCTTACATCTTTTCTTTTCTCTTCTCTTCTCTTCTTTTTTTTTCTTTTTTCTTTTCCATGGTGTGTGTGTGTGTGTGTGTGTGTGTGTGTGTGTGTGTGTGTCGGATTCCTGTGGCTAGGACTTCCAGTATTATTTATGCCGAATCAAAATAGTGAGAATGAACATCCTTGTCTTGTTCCTGACATTAGGGGAAAAGCTCTCAATTTTTCACCATTGCATTTGATGTTATTTGTGGGTTTTTCATATATGGCATTTATTATGTTGAGATATATTCCCTCTAAACCTGCTTTGCTGAAAGTTTTTAGCATGAATGGGTAGTTGAATTTTTTCAAATGCCTTTTCTGCGTCCTTTAAGATAATCATATAATTTTTATCCTTCATTTTGTTGATGTGGTATATAATGTTGACTGATTTGTGAATATGGAACCACCCTTATATTCCAGAATAAGTCCCACTTGATCATGGTGAATGATCTTTTAATGTATTGTTGACTGCAGTTTGCTGATATTTTGTTGAACATTTTTGCATCTATGTTTATCAGGGATATTGGCCTGTGGTTCTTTCTTCCTTTCTTTTTCTTTTCTTTTCTTTTCTTTTCTTTTCTTTTCTTTTCTTTTCCTTTCCTTTCCTTTCCTTTCCTTTCCTTTCCTTTCTTCCTTTTCCTTTTCCTTTTCCTTTTCCTTTTCCTTTTCCTTTTCCTTTTCCTTTTCTTTTTGGTGGTGTCTTTGTCTGGTTTTGGTAATGGGGTAATGCTGGCCTCATAGAATGAATTTGAAAGTTTTCTGCCCTCTTCTGTTTGTTGGAATAGTTTGAGGAGAACAGGTATTAACTCTTCTTTAAATGTCTGGTGGAATTCACATGTTAATCCATCTGGTCCTGGATTTTTATTTTTTGGTAGTGTTTTGATTATTGATTCAATACTGTTACTAGTAATTGGTCTATTCAGATTTTTTGTGTCTTCCTGATATAGTTTAGAAGATTGTGTATTTCTAGGAATTAATCCATTTCTGCTAGTTTGTCCAATTTGTTGGCATGTAATTTTTCATAGAATTCTCTTGATTCTTTGTATTTCTGTAGTGTCAGTTTTTCTCTTGTTTCTGATTTAATGTATTTGGGTCTTTTTATTGATGAGTCTGGGTAAGCGTTTATCAATTTTATTTTTTCAAAGAACCAGTTCTTGGTTTCATTGTTGTTTTTTTCTGTTTTTTTTTTTTTAATCTCTATTTCATTTATTTCTTTTTTTATTAATTTTTTTAATGTTTATTTATTTTTGAGAGAGAGAGAGAGACAGAGCACAAGCAGGAGAGGGGCAGAGAGAGAGGGAGACACAGAATCTGAAGCGGGCTCTGGGCTCCGAGCTGTCAGCACAGAGCCCGACACAGGGCTCGAACCCACAAGCTGTGAGATCATGACCTGGGTCAAAGTCGGACACTTAACCAACTGAGCCCCCCAGGCGCCCCTCTGTGTCATTTATTTCTCCTCTGGTCTTCTTGATTTCCCTCCTTCTACCCACTTTGGGTTTCATTTGTCTTTTTTTCTAATTGAGGTAAAAAGTTAGATTGTTTACTTGAGCTTCTTGTTTCTTCAGTTAGCCTTTATTACTGGATAGCTCCCTCTTAGAACTGCTTGTGCTGTCTCCCAAAGATTTTGGACCACTGCGTTTTCGTTGTCCTTTGTCTCCATGTATTTTTTGATGAATTTATTTCTTTTTTATTTACTCATAGACCCATTGGTTGTTTAGAATAAGCCTCTTTGGGACACCTGGGTGCCCTCCATGCCCAGCGTGGAGTCTGCTTAAAATTCTGTCTCTCCCTCTGGCTCTCTCCCCTTCACACACACTTGTGCTTGCGCTCTCTCTAAACAACAACAAAAAATAGATAAATAGATAGATCTTCATCTGTATAGCAACTCCATGTTTGAACACTGATTCCCCTTTCTCTCTTTGGTGGTTTGTACAAAGTCTGTTAGAACTCTTTTTGCCTCTAAGGGTGAATCACTTGTGCCCCTCAGAACTATCACTTTAAATAAGTTGTATAGGAGTGCCTGGGTGGGGAAGCATCTGACTTCAGCTCAGGTCATGATCTCGCAGTTCGTGAGTTCGAGCCCTGCATCGGGCTCTGTGCTGACAGCTCAGAGCCTGGAGCCTGCTTCGGGTTCTGTGTCTCCCTCTCTGTCTTCCCCTCCCCCACCCATGCTGTCTGTCTGTCTCTCTCTCTCTCTCTTTCTCTCTCAAAAATAATAAATAAACATAAATAAATAAGTTTTACAATATTAAATTTTTTGTGTGTGCATGCATGTGTGTATGTAGGTAGGTACGTACTTAAGGAAGAAGAAAGGAAGGGCTGAGAGGAAGGGCTGAATATATTGAGAGGACTGTTGGAAATGTCACTGAGGGTTTGCTAGCACTCTTGAGCTGAGAAGGAATCATGTGGTGCCCACGTGTCCCCCTCTTTCCCTGACCTCCACCTTTGCCCATACTTTGTGGTCTGTGTGCAGCCACATAACGTGAGCACAGTCATGAAGGCTACAGATCGCAGATGCCTTCCTCAGAGTTTCAAATGAAAAACAAAGTAGATGTTGGGCAGACAGATCTATTAATTAAAAGGAAATGATTGTAACTTTTAATTTTAAGGGGGAGGATTGGGACTTGGCACCTTCAAGAGGATGCGACTTTTCAGAGTAAAATGTGGAACAGCAGCCAGTCTGGGAAGTCGTTTCACCTCTGACTCAATTCCTTTTTTTCCTCTTCTGTTTTGAATTGTGTTAGTCAAAGTGAAAGGGAAGAATTTGAAAACGAGTTCAAACAACAGTACGAAAGAGAAAAAGTGTTGTTAACTGAAGAAAATAAGAAACTGACAAGTGAACTTGATAAGGTGAGTGCTACAATCTCCCCTCCTTGAGCAGGTTCTGGACGTCCAGCACGGTGACAGAAATTGTAGCCTAGTCTTATACTCGGCACAACTCAGACTCAGTACCCCTCCTTATACACAAGGATTACTTGTGGGGTGCAGGCGGGGCTTCCTTCCACCCGTCCGTGCGGGGGCTCTGGATACGGCTTTGCGTATCCCCTCTTCTTCTTCATCCCTCTTATTTTTTGAGCCTCTTTTCTTTCTTTCACTTTCCATCTGTTCTCTTTTTACTCTTTCCTCTCATATTTGTCCCTTAACTCTGTCATGGCTGCCGAAGTTAAGCTGGCCCTTGGCAAGAGCAGGAACAATTAGGCCAAACTGGGGCAGGTTTGACAACCATGATTTCATGTTCATGGTGGAGAATTGCCTGTAGCTAGAAATAATATCCTTGGTGGGTAGGAATCCAGAGAAACCTACTCTGCCTGTGGGCGCCCGGGGGCTCAGGTGGTGAAGCATCTGAGTCTTGGCTTCGGATCAGGTCATGATCTCACAGTTTGTGGTTTTGAGCCCCGCACCAGGCTCTGTGCTGACAGCGTGCAGACTGCTTGGGATTCTCTGTCTCCCTGTCTCTCTCTCTGCCCCTCCCCTGCTCACTCTCTCAATCCCTCTCGCTCTCTCTCTCTCTCTCTCTCTCTCTCTCTAAAATAAGTAAATAAACATTGAAAGAAAGAAAGAAAAGAGAAAAGAAGCAAAGCTCCACCTAAATTCTGTAGCTCAAGTAAAGAACAGAACCATAGATTAAACTTAGACTCAGCCAGATTTATGAACGAAATTTCAAATACATAAAGGGAATGTTTTTCCATATAGTAGCTCAGATTTTTTGAACTGCCATCCTTTTGCATTTCTTTTGTCAGTTCCTAACAAACAGTTGTAAAAATCCTGATATTATCCACATGTTTTAGTAATCATATTTACATTTAAATGAGAACGTTTGGGTAATTGTATTTTATAGTGATTTCTAGGATTTTCCTCCCGGAAAAATATTTTGTTCAACTATTAATTATTCCAGTAACTAATAATGACCATGACTGAAAGAGTCATGAATTGAAAGCCCATGACTAAATAGTCATAAAAGAGAGGCTCTCTTTGTTCTGTTTTCCATTGCATTCCGTATCTTTCACTACTTACCCCATGACTGTTTGGTTTTTTAAACATTTAAAAATGACCTTGCTTGTTCGGTTGAAAACTACTTGAGAAAGAATGTACACAAACTCTGTGGGAAGTAGCCCAAAGGTAGTATGAGTGTTTTGTTCAGAGTACAGAGAGCATGTGAAAGTTACTGTGTGACTTTTCGTTATTTCCGTTTAAATAAAACTAATAACATTTGAATTTTATCCCCATAAAATTTAAGTCACGTAATTGTTTTTTTCATGTGTTGACTAATAACGACTGTAAAATAAAACACTATTTCTGTCTATAAGACAGAATTTAAGATTCTCTTAAGAGTTACCTTGAGGTAAGAAATGTAATTAAACTCTAGAAGTCCTCTTCATGTAGTTTCTAGTAGAAAATGTATACAGTTCAAGAAAAATTATATTGAGAAACAATCAAATTGAATGTAGATCAAATCTTGTATTCACTCCTTGGTTTTTTTCATCACTAACCATAAAGTTCTGTTGAGTTTACGAGAAGCACATATTTCATTTTTAAGCAATACTCTTTGGATTTTGATGAGATGTGAAGGATAAAAATAAAAGCTTGTCCCCGAAGCTTGTAAAAATAGAATGTTACCTTTTCTTACTAACATGAAAGCTCTGATGAAGGATAGGAGTAGAACTCTGAGGGCAAATATTTAACGACAAACGATAACAAGGAAATACTCATTCCTGGAGCAGTAGAGACAGACCTGGGTTCTGCTACCATTTAAGCCCCTTCCCAATTTTTGCTGTTTTTATTCAGCCTTTGCTTTCTTCCTCCTTAACTGTCGGTTCACCTACCTGAGCACTGTTTCTTCTCTTCGTTCATTTTCTGGTTTGGTTTGAACTGTATATTTTTGCCAGGAGGAGTAACCAGAGTACTTTTGCCATTGTTGTTCCAGCCCTTCCATCTGGAACCCAGTGAAGGGATTCAAACAGAACTTCTGGTATAGAAGCCAGAAGGCAACTCTTAGGTTAATTTTCAAACTTACATAATTAATCTCATGAAGAGATTCTCACATGCACAGTTTTAAACTCTAAAAATTAAAATTTTAAAGGAAATCAAAAGAAAGTGTGTTGATATTTTCAGAAGTCTGCTAAATTTATTACAGGGGCGCCTTGGTGGCTCAGTCGGTTAAGTCTCCGACTTTGGCTCAGGTCATGATCTCTCAGTTCATGAGTTTGAGCCCCACATCGGGCTCAGTGCCAACAGCTCGGAGCCTGGAGCCTGCTTTGAATTCTGTGTCTCCCTCTCTCTCTGCCCCTCCCCTGCTCGACGCCCCTCCCCTGCTCGACCTCTCTCTCTCTCTCTCTCTCCCCCCCAAAAAAATAAACATAAAAAAATTTTCTTTTAAAGATAATTTATGGCAAATAAAATTAGCCATATATGTTAGGAAGTGAAAGTAAATGATTTTCCAGTCAGAAAAAATATTATTTTCGTCTTGGTTTTAAATCACACTATTTTACAAAAAAGCAGAATTATAAAAAACGTGGCATATATTTAACATAAAAGTTAACCCATGATCTCATCACCACAAAACAACTATGGTAATTTTATATGTTCCTTTCCAGATTTTGTTTATATATATATACTATTACGTAAGTGCAGTCATATATACATTCCATTTTCTAATCTGCCTTTTCACTTAAAATGTCCTGAGCATGTTTCCATATTCTTATGTAGTCTTATAATTACCATAAGCCAAATATGTCAATGTACAAATAGCAAAACCTTCTCATTTCCAAAGAAGCAAAATGAACAAACCCTTAGGTAGAATGTACTAATGAGTTACTTTATATTTACTCAGAATTTACTTCTGAGTTACTTTATATAAATCATTTTATCCTCACAAAAGCTCTGTGAGGTGTACCCAGTTATTCTTGCCATTTTATAGATGAGGAAGCTGAGGCAGAAAGAATGAAGCTCCTTTCCTAATCAGAGAACCAGGAAGTGGCCAAACGGAATTTGGACACAGGCAGTCTGGCTCCAGAGTCCATGCTTTTATTCAGTAGTAATGAAAATATTAGCATTTCTCTGAGTAATACTAAACAAATCTACTTAAAACCACTTGTAGGTGTCGTAACATAGCCGTGCAAAATCTGCATTTCCTCTCCTTCCTGCAAACATCTAGTCGACGTCACTCACAAATTAGTTGGAAGGGCTGTCAAAAAAGGTGTGTTGTAGGAATGAATTAGCGAAGACGTTGCATCTGCCAGAAGAAACTTCAGAAACAGCTGGTAGGCTTCTGGCTAGGCTAACATGAAGAGATTGATGAATCCTCTCAAGAAAAGAAACATTTCAAGGTGGACACGATTGTCAAAAACAGTGATTTCGGAGCTCTGGGAAGTAAGGGGAGGAAGACCGCTCTGAAACATTGCTGAGATAAGTGAAGGAATGTCTGAACGAGCGGAGAGATGGGCCCCCGTTAAGGGGCGAAAGACACATCTGCAGAAGAAACATACTTGAAATGGAGAAGGAACTCTTAACACTCATTAATAAGAAATAAATACAAACAACCCATTGAAAAAAATGGGGAAAGTTTTTGAACAGACATTTCATGAAAGACCTATGAATGGCAGATCAGCTCGTGCAAAGATGTTCATTGTGGTCAGGAAAATGCCAGTTACAACCACGGTCACGTGCAGCTGTACACCCTCAAGAATGAACAGAATCCATAAGAATGACCATAGCTGGTGTTGGCAAGGACGTGGGGGAACTGAAAATCCCACGCTGCTTGTAGGCGTGGAAGGTGGGAGAGCCACTTTAGAAACAGTTTCAAAAGTTCTCAGAAAGTTAAGCTTACACTTACCACGTGACCCAGAAATTTTCCTACTTACTTATTTAAGAGAATTAAAAACAGAGCCCTTGGGGCGCCTGGGTGGCGCAGTCGGTTAAGCGTCCGACTTCGGCCAGGTCACGATCTCGCGGTCCGTGAGTTCGAGCCCCGCGTCAGGCTCTGGGCTGATGGCTCGGAGCCTGGAGCCTGTTTCTGATTCTGTGTCTCCCTCTCTCTCTGCCCCTCCCCCGTTCATGCTGTGTCTCTCTCTGTCCCAAAAATAAATTAAAAAAACGTTGAAGAAAAAAAAAAATTTTTTTAAAAATAAAAAAAAAAAACAGAGCCCTTTTCAAGACTTGTATGTGAATGTGCATCGCACCATTCTTCCCAAAAGCAAACCACTGGAAACAATACACATGCCCACCAACTAATGAACAGGCAAATAAGGTTTCCTATTATCCATATGATAGTCTACTACTCAGCTGTAGAAAGGAATGGATTTCTGATACGTGCAACACTGTGGTTGAACCTCAATAATATGATGAGGTATTAAATTGCTAAGAAAAGCAAAACCAGAGAAGCAGAAAACAGATCCGTGATGCCTGGAACTCAGGGTGGGAGCCAGGATTGACTGCAAACCAGCACTGGGGAAATTTCTCGTACCAGAAGTGTTCCAAAACAGGATTGTGGTGGTTGTTGCACGACTGCTTAAATTTATTAAAAATCTTTGAACCATACACTTGTAACGGATGAGTTTTATTACAGGTAAATTATACCTCAGTAAATCTGTAAAAGAAGAGAGCCGGTAAAGTACGTTTTCAGACATAAGTGACATCCCTTGAGGTACGGAACTTAAATCCCTTCTTAATAGGCAGCTGAGGGTGTACGTGGGCCTTGATAGCTTCTCTGGACCCCATTTCATTCTGAGAAGACCATGAGGTTGGGCGTAGGGTTAAACAGGGAATTACAGCTGTGTTCCTTTGGTAGAGTGGAAGAAATGAAACCGCATTGGGTTGTGTCTTAAGTGTCTCTCTCTCACAGAAGGATAGGCCAAAACACACACGAGAAAAACCCTGGGTCATTAGGAGAATTGCTGATACATTTAGATGGAGGAGTTGGCATGTGTGGCCTGTAGGCAAATCCGGCTCTCAAACTGTTTCTTTATGACCCATGAACTAAGAAGAGTTTTTACACTTATAAGTAGGTTTTTCTAAGAACAAGATGTGATGGAGACCACATGTGGCCCACAAAGCCAAAAATACATACTATCTAATGCTTTACTGGAAAGCTTGCAGATCCCTGACTTAGAACATGGTTTTAGCCTGTATTAGAAACTGAACCTAACATACACATGCATACACACACACACAGACACACACACACGTATGTGTAAAGATAACTTATTGTAAGGAATTTGCTTACCTGATTATGGAGGCTGACAATCCCAAGACCTGCAGTTTGCAGCCCGGAGACCCAGGGGAGCCTACAGTGTAGTTTCTGTCTGAGTCCAAAGGGCTTGAGACCCCAGGAGGAGCTGCTGTTTCAGTAAGAGTCCAAAGGCAGGAAAAACCAACATCCCAGCTTGAAGGCATTGAGACAGGAGGAGATTTGACTCACTAGGGTCAATCTTTTTGTTCTTGCCTTTAGCTGATCGGATGGGCCCACTATGTTAGGGAGGGCAATCTGCTTTATTCAGTTTACTGATTCAAGTGTTAATCTCATCCAGAGGCACTGTCACAGACACGCCCTGATCACGTATGGGTACCTTGTGTGGCCCAATCAAGTTAGCACATACAATTAACCATCACCAGGCCCCTAATCTCCACAGACCTGTAAATAGCTCTTGTAGGAAAAATTCATCTCCTTCAAGTTGAGTAATCGAAAGGAAATGAACACAGTATCTCTATAAAACATACCAAAAAGCAAGAAAGGAATACTAACTAATGCAGCTTGAGACCATTTATCAGAGAAAATGTAACCATGAGATAAAAATTGAATGCAAATATTTTATCATAAATTTTAAAAATGTATTAAAGCAGGAACTTTTGCTTCTGATAGGACAGATTAACTTGCATCATACCCACCACCTCCGCAAGAGCTGGATTTATTCTTTACTTGTTTTAATTTCCCACTGTATTTATCTGCAGCAAGGCATTGGAGAGTGAAGAGGGCAGCCTTCTTTACTGACCAAGATCCCATAGCGGAGCAGTGCAGGGTGTTGAGCCCAGCACTCGGTGCTGCTTTTCCTTGAAGCATTTGCTGATAGGAAAGCAGTAGCTGAGAAGCCAGGAAGCTGAGCACAGTATTCCACAGTCTCACGGGTTTGGAGAGAGAAATACAAGCTTTCCGTTGGACTCATTGAAAGGCTACATTTTAGGAGTAAGAGTGAACTGGAAAGAGATGAGCACTCTCAATGACTGAAAACCAGCCTGCAGTACCTGACCTATCTTGGGTCTAAGGAGGGGGGGATATTATACCGAGCCTCAAATTACCTCTAAAATTTTCATATAAAATGTGTGGCATGCATTAAACAATTACCATGCATACTAGGAGATACAACTGCATCACTGAAAACCAAGAGTAAAAATATAATCACAAAAACAAAATAAGGAAAGAAAAAATGAAAAAAAAAAAAAACTAGACAGTCCGTATAAATAAACCCACAGAGATTCCCGTGAGAATTTTCATAAATGAAAATTTAAAATAACTGTATGATAGAAAATAGGAAACGTGATGAATTTCAGCAGACAACTGGAATGTATACAAGAGAGTCAAGTAGCACCTCTAGAAGTAAAAACTAAAACAACCTATGCCCAATAGAAGATTTTAACAGCAGATTGGAAAGAGCCAAAGAAAAGAGTGGATAAGTAAAAAAAAAAATTTCAGACTAAAGTATGGGTAGAGATTAGAAAGGATGGAAATACCTAAAAGAGGACAAAAACCTAGGGGACATGGTATAAAGAACTGACGTACAAATATTTGCTTTCCCAGATGGAAAGAACAGAGAGACTGGCAAAAACAGTATGTGAAGAGTACGTGGCCCATAATTTTCCGAACCTTATGAGAAACATTTACATACAAATTCAGGAAATGCCACAAATGCTAAACGTGATAAATAGAAACTAAAACCCACTTAGAAACATCAGAGAAAATCGGCTAAAAACTTGCAGCTAAAGAAAATCCTAAAAGCAGAGCAGAAAGTCACAGTATATTCAAACGAGTAAAAGTTAAACCGAAAGCTGACTTCCCAACAGAAAAAAATGAAATCAAACAGGAATAAAAACGGAATAAAAAGGTATGACATTTTCAAAGTGCTGGAGGATGATTATTGCCAACTTAGAATGTTCTATACATCAAAAAAAAAAATCTTTCAAAAATGAAAGCAGAAATTGAGACTACAAAACTCTGCAAGACCGACAACCTACTTTTTTCAACAAATAAATTACAAGAAAAGTAAAAGTTCTGGAGGGGAACTGCTATAGACTGGAATGTTTACGTCCCTCCAAAATTCCCATGTTGAAACGTAACCTCTCCTACGATAGTATGAGGAGGTTCTGCCTGTGAGTCGTGGTTAGTGCCTAGGGTGGAACCCTCATGATGGGATTATTATCCCTATGAAAGCAACCCCGGAGACCCCTCTCAGGCCTCCCACCTCATAAAGAGGCAGCCAAAAGACAGCCATCTGTGAACCCAGCAGCGGCAGCCCCACCAGACCCTGAATCTGCTGGCACTTTGATCCTGGACTCTCCAGCCTCTGGACTGTGAGAAATAAATGTCTCCCACTTAAACCACCCGGTCCCTGGTATAAATAAAAGAGACTTAAAGGACATAGGGAACATAAATCTGTGTTTACTTGTTGGCAACATGATTCAATTTAATAAACTGTTAACGTGTTTTGATCTTTTGAGGTAACTGGAAATTTGAAGTGACTACCTATGTGACGATAATAAGGAAACTCATTAAATTTAATAACACTGTGCTTATATTTTGAAAGAGAGGGCCTTATTTGCAAGAGATATACACAGAAATATATATGGGTAAAATTATAGATGTCTGGTATTTGCTGCAGAATAATACGGGAGGAGGGAGGAAGAAGACAGGATACAAATAAAATGGCATCGGGAGTGCCTGGGTGGCTCAGTCGGTTAAGCCTCCAACTTCAGCTCAGGTCATGATCTCATGGTCTATGAGTTCGAGCCCCGCGTCGGGCCCTGTGCTGACAGCTCAGAGCCTGGAGCCTGTTTCAGATTCTGTGTCTCCCTCTCTCTCTGACCCTCCCCCATTCATGCTCTGTCTCTCTCTGTCTCAAAAATAAATTTAAAAAATGTTTAAAAAATAAAATGGCATCAAGGTGATAATTGTTGATGTTGGGTGTGGGCTCATGGGAATTAACTTACACTGTCCCATTTTTACATATGCTTGAAATTCTTTATAAGATTCTATTTTTTAAAAAGGATGACATAGAGATTTTCAGATCAAGAAAAAAACCAAGAGATGTTGTTATCAGTGGAACCTGGGGAGTTTTCAGGCAACTGGAGGTTTGCAGAGGGAAGCAGTTTAGCACAAGGAGTAGGGGAAAAGCAAAAGCAGGAAGAGAAAATATTTGATGTTTCCAAATTCAGTGACCAGAACGGTGCCTAATAAGAAATCAGGAAGACCATCAGTGTTTAGCGAAATATGGTGAGTTATCAAATTTAACAAGAGGTGTCTGGGCACCTTACATTCCTGTTCGTAAAAGTCACACGTGTCTTAAAACTGCCTTTCAGCTCACCACCTTGTATGAGAACTTAAGTATACGCAACCAGCAGTTAGAAGAGGAGGTAAAAGACCTGGCAGACAAGAAAGAATCGGTTGCGCATTGGGAAGCTCAAATCACGGAAATCATTCAGTGGTGAGTACTCGTTTCAGTGTGTTTTTGTGGGTGATTTTAGACACACGGCCAAGTTGGCGTGAATTCCGCAAGGCTACTAACATGGGTATTTTTTCCCCCTTATTTTATCGCTTTGACAAATAACTTTCCCTGAGAAGCATAATTTTATTACTGACCTGTTATTTATTACCGATCCGTATTCTTGTATATTTTCAACTGTTCCTCTTTTCCCCCAATGCAACAAGTAGCCCGTGTCCGCCTTCCACAGCTTCATTGAAAACTGGTGTTTCTAAGAAAAGAAAAGAAAAGAAAAGAAAAGGTTATTCTAAGACAGTTGGTCCTTAAAAAAAACTGAAGAAACTCATTCACTAGCTATAAGAATTCCTTTGTAAGACCAAAATTGCTGTTTGCGATTATTTTAAGAAACAGACGGCCCGGAGAAGAATTTCGAGCCTGAAGATGTGCCATCACTTTCTTTCGTATACCACAGACTGATTCACACATGGCACCGTAAAAACATTAAATGGTCACAGTTTCATGTTATCAACTATTCTTTAAGCTCTTAGGATTTAATTTGGAATAATCACCTTAGTAACTTTCACATTATTTCATTAAGCGATTCTGGCATTTGTAAAAGTGTGTATATTTTTATAAAACATGAAGAAAGTTGAATCCAATAGGGACTTTATTTTGTAATGAAAATAGGTGGCTTCACTTTTTATATTTACTTTTCAACCTTTTGGTTCTTTCTGGCACATCATGGATGCTTAATTTGCATGAAAACAACTAGTTTCTTTATGTATCTATAGACCAGTCATTTGGTGGGAATTTTAGTTTCTCATACTCTTATTTTGGTTCTTCAAGCATCATTTTCCATTTTCCTACCTTACGGCAGATTCATACCCTCCATCTTAAATAAAATCAGAAGTGAATAAACACTGCAAGAGATCTTACCCAGATGACTCAAGTATTTTGATAAAGGCCTAACTACAGAACTCTTGTGTTCACTCACCTTTGGCTTATGAACGTGACTGTTAAATGCATGTCTAAACGAAAATGCCCAAATTGTGGAAATGTGGTTGTGTTCCAAACAGTTAATGATTCATTAATGGTTAATTTGTGTCCTTGTCATCAAGTCTACATTTCTAAAGCAAAATCATTGTAATTTTTAGCCAAGCTTGTAATATCAAAAATTACGGGGCCACCTGGGTGTCTCAGTTGGTTAAACATCTGACTCTTGGTTTGGGCTCAGGCCATGATCTCACAGTTTGTGGGTTTGAACCCTGCATCAGGCTCTGTGCTGATATTATGGAGCCTGCTCGGGGTTCTCTCCCTCCCCGCCACCCCTTCCCCTCTTATGCTCGCACATGTTCTTTCTCAAAATAAATAAACTTAAAAAAATAATGTCGGGGCGCCTGGTGGCTCAGCCGGTTAAGCGCCGACTTCGACTCAAGTCAAGATCTCACTGTTCAGGGGTTTGAGCCCTGCATTGGGCTCTGTGCTGACAGCTCAGAGCCTGGAGCCTGCTTCAAATTCTGTGTCTCCCTCTCTGCCCCTCCCGTGCTCACACTCTGTCTCTCTCTCTCAAAAATAAACATTAAAAAATTAAAAAAATAATAATATCAAAAATTATGACTCTTAACTACTTGGAACTGGTGGTGGCAAAACAAACAAACAAAAAAACTATGACTCTTCATTTGTAACTACATTATTTTGTAATCAAACTTATAATTAAGCTGTTGCTGAAAATGACTTTACAGAAAACAAAGATGATCTGGCCAAAGCCAGAGTTCCTAGACAACTAATTTTTTCTAGTGACAGGCATGATGGGTTCAGATGGAATGAGAAGTAAGGAAATAAGCTTTAGTAGTAAAGGAAATAAGCTTTAAAGGTAAACTCTGGAAAGGGTTAGTAGAAAGGATGAAGGTGAAAGTTTTCACATGATACCACAAAACCATCATTTTAGACTTTTCACATTCAAGTGAAATGTGCACAAGAAATCAGGAATGCAAGCAAGTCACTTTACATAAAAGCTGTTGTTTAGAAATGGGCTAAAACATTAGATGGCTAATTATTAAATACACAATAGGGTAAAAGTAAAAGACATAGTCCATGTTCTCAGACTTCTCACCTTCTTGGAAGTAAATCTGGGACATTCTGTTCATGCTTAAAAAGTAAAGAGTCTCAGGCCGTTTTGAGTTTTTCAGTCTGTACGTTAAAAAACGAAGTGATGCTAGGGGCGTCTGGGTGGCTCAGTCGGTTGAGCGTCCAACTTCGGCTCGGGTCATGATCTCACAGTCCGTGGGTTCCAGCCCCGCATCAGGCTCTGTGCTGACAGCTCAGAGCCTGAGAGCCTGCTTCACATTCTGTGTCTCCCTCCCTCTGCTCCTTCCCTGCTCATGCTCTGTCTCTCTCTGTCTCTCAAAAATGAATAAACGTTAAAAAAAAAAAATTTTTTTTAAATGAAGTGATGCTAGAAATAGGAAGATGGCAGTGGAGTAGGAGGACCCTAGGCTCAGCTCATCCCGTGAATACAACTAGATAACTATCAAATCTGACTAAATACCCCAGAAATTCACCTGAAAACTGACAGAACAGACTCCACAGTTAAAGAGAGAGAAGAGGTCACATTGAAGAAGGTAGGAAGTGCAGAGACCTGGTCTAGGGGAGAAACGAATCCTGACTGCTGCCGAAGGGAGGGAGCCATGGTCATGGAGAAGGGTGAGAGAGAGAGGAGCACACAAGGGAACTCATAAGGAGAACATCTCCCCACAGCCATTGGCTTGGAAAACAAGAGGGACTAAATTTTGTGAGTTCTTGGAACCAGCAGAGCTTGAAGACTGGAGTTTTAAAGGTCAGTGGGAAATAGAGCCTGGAGGGCACTGCGCTGCTCTTGGAGAGAAGGCAGGCCAACAGCCTGGAGATAGATGACATGGAAACAGTGATCTGAAGAGCCCCTAGGGCACACAGTGGGGAGGTTATTTGCTCTTCTTGGAGTGTAGCCCAGAGAGACCCCATTCATGGAGAGACCTCTCCGAGAACAAGAGTAGCTGGCTGGCACCATCTCTCCCCAGCCCCTCAGCATAAACACAGAGCCACCTGTGGGAAGATACCGGCCGCCTAACCTGCGTACGCCAAGCCCCACCCCCATGTGCTCTGGTGGGACTGCCCTTCTCGATCATGCTTACCTTAGCCGCATTGTGGCAGCCCCTTTGTGCCAGAAGGGTAGCACAAACCCTTGCCCATACCACGTCTCCCAACCAGAGAGTTTTGCAAGGCCTCAGTTCCAGTGGAGGTCCCATTTCACAAGCAGATCAAAGCAAAACTGGCTAAAACTCACCACATTTAGGCCAGGGACTAAACTCTGCCCATAGCAGGCAAGGAGCGCCTCTGCAGACAACTGGCCTCAAGGACAGAGCAACCAGAACAGAGCAGCAGAGCACACACAGCACACACTGGGGACACTCCCTGAAGTGCCAGGCCTTGGGCACTATATGACCTCTTCTTCATGAAGCCATTACTCTCAAGAGCGGGAGAGATAACTGGCTTTTCTTTTTTCTTTTTTAATTTAAGTTTTTTTTAATGTTTATTTATTTTTGATAGAGTGCAAGCGAGCAGGGAAGGGGCAGAGAGAGAGGGAGACACAGAATCCAAAGCAGGTTCCGGGCCCTGAGCTGTCAGCACAGAGCCCGACGCAGGGCTCAAACCCAAACAGCGAGATCATGACCTGAGCTGAAGTCAGACACTTAACCGACTGAGCCACCCAGGCGCCCCATAACTGGCTTTTCTAGCTCACAGAAGCAGACAGAGATTTAGACAAAATGAGAAGACCAGGGATTTGTCCCAAATGAAAGAACAAGATAAGGCCGTGACCAGAGATCTAAGCAAAATAGATGTAAATAACATGTCTGATGGAGAATTAGAGTAGCAATCATAAAGATAGTCACTGGACTTGATAAAAGAATGGAGGACATCAGTAGCACCCTTACCACAGAGATAAAAGAGTTAAAGAATCAGAGATGAAGAGTGTAATAAACAAGATTAGAAACACACTTGATGCAGTGAACAGCAGGCTGGAAGAAGCAGGAGAATTAATGAATGACGAAGGCATAGTAATTGAAAGCAGTTCAAATATGCAAAATGAGAGCAGACTTAGGCAACTCAGTGACTCCGTTAAATGTAATAACTTTGGTATTATAGGAGTTCTAGTAGACAAAGAGAGAGAAGGAAGGAAGGGAACAAACATCCAGATCCAGGAGGTACGGAGAACTCTTCATCAAAATCAACAAAAGCAGGCCTACATCAAGACATATTGTGATTAAATTTCCAAAATACAGTGTTAAAGAAAAAAATCTTAAAAGCAGCAAGACAAAATAAGTCAGTAATGTACAAAGGAAAACCCATAAGGCTAGCAGGAGATTTTGCAACAGAAACCTGGCAAGCCTGAAGGGAATGTTATGATATACTCAGCGTGCTGAATGGGAAAAATATGCAGCCAAGAATACTCTGTCCAGCAGTGATGTCATTCAGAATAGAAGGAGAGATAAAGAGTTCCCTGGACACACAAAAACTAAAGGAATTCATGACCATTAAAGCAGCTCTACAAGAAATATTTAAGGGAACTCTGAGTGGAAAGGAGATACCAAAAGTGATAGTATAAAGGTAGGAAACATAAATGCAGTAAAAATGAATGTTTCTGTAAAAAATCAGTCCAGGAACTCACAAAAGAGGGTATAAAATATGACACCATATACCTAAAACGTGGGGAGGAGAGAAGAAAAGAGTGGGTTCAAACTTAAACAACCATGAACTTAATATAGACTGCTGTATGCAGATGTTGTATACAAACCTAATGGTATAACGATCTATCAAAAACCACCAATAAACATGCAAAAAATAAAGGCAAAGAAATTCAAAGATATCAGTTAAGAAAATCAGACCGTGAAAGAGAAAGACAATAAAGGTTCAGAGAAAATCTTCAGAAACAACCACAAAACATGTAATAAAATGGCAATAAATACATATCTATCAATAATTACTTTCTAAATAGACTGCTCTAATCAAAAGACTTAGGGTGTCAGAATGGATAACCCATCTATGCGCTGCCTACAAGAGATTCGCATTTTAGACCAAAAGACACCTGCATATTGAAAGTGAGAGGATGGAGAAACATTTATCATGCAAATGAGTGTCAAAAGAAAGCTGGATTGGCGACGCCTAGGTGACTTAGTCAGTTAAGCGTCCAACTCTTGATTTTGGCTCAGGTTGTGATCTCATGGTTTATGGGGGTGAGCCCCGCATCAGACTCTGCACTGACAGCGTGGAGCCTGCTTGGGATTCTCTCTCTCCCTGTCTCTCTCTGCTCCTCCCCAACTCACACTCTCTCCCTCTCAAAATAAATTTAAAAAAGGAAGAAATCAGGAGTAGCAATACTTAGGGCAAGCAGAGTCGACTTCAAAACAAAGACTGTAACAAGGGCAAGACACAAAAGGGTGTTATAAAAGGGGACAATGCAACAGGAAGATACAACAATTATAAATATTTATGAGCCAAACATGGGAGCACCCAAATACATAAAACAATAACAGACATAAAGGAACTAATCAATAATAATACGATAATAGTAGGGGACTTTAACACCCCACTTACAGCAAGCAGTGAACAGATCATCTAAGCAGAAAATCAATAAGGAAACAGTGACTTTGAATGACACGCTGGACCAGATGGACATAATAGATATATTCATAACATTCCATCCTAAAACAGCAAAATACCCATTCTTTTCAAGTGCACATGGAACGGTGTCTAGAACAGATCACATATTAGGCTGCAAAATAGGTCTCGACAAATTCAAGAAGGTTGAAGTCATATCATGCACCTTTTGTGACCACAATGCTACGAAACTAGAAGTCAACTACAAGAAAAAATCTGGGAAGACCACCAACACATGAAGGTTAAATAACATGTTACTAAACAATGAGTTGGTCAACCAGGAAATAAAAGAAAAAAATTAAAAATGCATGGAAACAAAGGAAAATGAAAGTAGTCCAAACCTTTGAGATTCAGCGAAAGCAATTCTAGGAGGGGAGTATATAGCAATACAGGCCTACATCAGGAAGCAAGAAAAATCTCAAGCAACTTAACCTTATACGTTACCTAAAGGAGCTAGAAAAAGAACAACAAATGAAGGCTAAAGCCAGCAAAAGAAGGAAATAATAAAGATTAGAGTAGAAATATATGATCTAGAAACTTAAAAACAGTAGAACAAATCAATGAAACCAGGAACTGATTCTTCGAAAAAATTAATAAAATTGGCAAACTTCTAACCAGACTTACCAGAAATAAAAGAGAAAGGACCCAAATGAATAAAATCACAAACGAGAGAGGAGAAATCATAACCAACACCACAGAAATACAATTATAAGAGAGTTTTATGAAAAACTATATGCCAACAAGTTGCACAACCTAGAAGGAATGGATAAATTCCTAAAAACATAAAATTACCAAAACTGAAACAAGAAAAAATAGAAAATTTGCACAGACAACTAGCAAAAAAATCAAATCTGTAATCAAAACAAAACAAAAAACTCCCAACAAATAAAAGTCCTTGAACAGATGGCCTCACAGGGGAATTCTGCCAAACATTTAAAGAAGAGTTAATACCTATTCTTCTTCTCAAACTATTCCAAAAGGATAGAAAAGGAGGAAAAACTTCCAAATTCATTCTCTGAGGCCAGGGTTTCCCAGATTCCAAAACCAGATAAAGACACCACAAAAAAGAGAACTACAGGCCCAATATCTTTAATGAACACAGATGCAAAAATTGTTAACAAAATACTAGCAAACTGAATCCAACAAAACACTTAAAAAATCATTCACCACGATCAAGTGGGATTTATTCCTAACTTGCAAAGGCGATTCAGTATTCTCAAATCAATCAACATGATCCATCACATTAATAAAAGGAAGGCTAAGATCCATATGATCATTTCAGCAGACGCAGAAAAAGCATTTCACAAAGTTCGACATCCATTCATGATAAAAGCCCTCAACAAAGTAGGCTTAAAGGTAACATACCTCAACATAGTTAAGGCCATTTATGAAAAACCAACAACTAGTATCATCCTAAATGGGGAAAAACTAGTAAGAGATTTTCCTCTGTAGTAAAAAAAAAAGACGGGATGTCCACTATCACTGCTTTTATTCAACATAGTGGAAGTGTTAGCCACAGCAGTCAGACAAGAAAAAAATAAAAAGCATCGAAATTGGCAAGGAAGAAGTCAAACTTTTACTATTTGCAAATGACATGATACTATATGTAGAAAACTCAAAAAACTCCACCAAAAACCTGCTGGTCCTAGGATACAAAATCAGTATACAGACATGTTGCATTTCTGTACACCAATAATAATGGAGCGGCAGACAGAGAAATTGAGGAGTCAGTCTCATTTACCATTGCACAAAAAATAATAAAATACCCAGGAATAAACCTAACCAAAGAGGTGAAAGATCTGTACTCTGAAAACTATAAAACATTGATGTAGAAATTGAAGAAAACACAAAGAAATGGAAAGACATTCCATGCTTATGGATTGGAAGAACAAGCATTGTTAAAATGTCAGTACTACCCAAAACAATCTATAGATTTAATGCAATTCTTATAAAAATACCGACAGCATTTTTCACAGAGCTTGAACAAAAAATCATAAAATTTATATGGAATCACAAAAGACCCCAAATAGCCAAAGCAATCTTGAAAAAGAAAAGCAAAGTTGGAGGCATCACAATTGCAGGCTTGAAGTTATATTACAAAGCTGTAATAACAAAAACTATATAGACACAAATACAGACAAATATAGACACAAATATAGACACATAGGTCAATAGAACAGAATAGAAAACCCAGAAGGGAACCCACAACTATACGGTCGGTTAATCTTCAACAAAGCAGGAAAGAATATCCAGTGGAAAAAAGAATATCTCTTCAACAAATGGTGTTGGAAGAGAATGAATGAAAAAGAATGAAAGTCCATGCAAAAGAATGGAATTGGATTACTTTCTTTTACACAATACACAAAAATAAATTCAAAATGGATTGAAGACCTAAATGTGAGACAGGAAGCCGTCAAAATCCTAGAGAAGACAGGCAGTAATTTCTTTGACATTGGCCATAGTAACTTCTATATATGTCTCCTGATGCAAGGGAAACAAAAGCAAAAATGAGCTGTTGGGACTACATCAAGATAAAAAGCTTCTGCACCGTGAAGGAGACAATCCACAAAACTAAAAGGCAACCTACAGACTGGGAAGAGATATTTGAAAATGACATATTCTGTCAAGGGCTAGTATCCAAAATATATAAAGAACTTACAATACACCCCCGAAATGAATAATCTAATTTTAAAAACGGGCAGAAGACATGAACAGACATTTTTCCAAAGAAGACATACAGGTAACCAGTAGACACGTGAAAAGATGCCGAGCATCACTCATCATCAGGGAAATACAAATCAAAACCACAGTGAGATACCATCTCATACCTGTCAGAATGGCTAGAATCAACAACACGGGAAATAAGTGTTGGCGAGGATACAGAGAAAAAACAACCCTTGTCTACTGTTGGTGCAAATGCAAACTGGTGCAGCCACTCTGGAAAACAGTATGGAGGTTCCTCAAAAAGTTAAAAATAGAGCTGCCTTACGATCCTGAAATCACCCTACCAGGTATTTACCTAAAGAGTACAACAATACTAATTCAAAGGGATATATGCATCCTATGTTTGCAGCAGCATTATCAACAATTAGCCAAATTACAGAAAGAGCCCAAATGTCTCTGGACCGATGCATGGATAAAGAGGATGTGGTATACATATACAGAGGAATATCAGCTATGAAATGGAATGAAATCTTGCCATTTGCGATGACGTGGTTGGAGCTAAAGAGTATTATGCTAAACAGAATAAGCCAATCAAACACAAAAACCATATGATCCCACTCCTATGTGGAATTGAAGAAACAAAACAAACGAGCAAAGGGAAAAACGAGAGAGAGAGAGACAAATAATGAAACAGATTGTTAACTAGAGAACAACACACTGATGGTTACCAGGGGGGAAGGGTGGGAGGGTTGGTGAACTAGGCGGCAGAGAGTGAGGAGGGCACTTGTCGTGAGGAGCGTCGGGTGTTGTAGGGAAGTGGTGTCTCACCACTGAAACTAGTGTAGCACTGTAAGTTCACAAACTGGAATTTAAACTAGAACTTCAACAAAAATGAGGCGATGCCCAAACAAGGTTTTAGGAGTTTGTAATATATGGTATTTTAAATGTTTCCGTTGGACAAAGTAACGGTGTTAAAACAGAACAGGTGCTGTTGTATGTAAGACCTCAGTTAGATGCATTTCTAATGGCCCCTTACTCTGCCCCCTCCACCTTTCCTATGAAATATCCCTCTTCTATGAAAGAATACCTTTTAGGGCAGGGAGACCTTGTTGTTCATCACTGTGTGCAGTGCTCACCATTGGCTCATCAGAATACATCGCTCTTTCTCTTTGAAATGATAGGGAAAAAAAAGTCAGAGTCATAGTCTAGTCCCTAAGAGTGATGTCTAAAACCCACTTCCTCACATCTGCTGCATTCTTCCGGTATAAATAGGCGGTAGGGTGGTCTGTAAAAGCTAGGACTTTGCCTTCAAGCAGCTTATAACATTTAAAAGTTTAAAAACTAATGTGACTGGATCTGGAGATTAGTTACAAGACTTAAATGTAAGTTGCTCTACGTATCATACAATACTGATTTTCCTATAGGAGTGTAGAAGAGAATCACCTCAGACTGGGGTGCTTAAGAAAGCTGGGGGTAATCAGTTGAACTTACAACGTGTTTGCTGAAAACCCTGAGGTTAATAAAGAGTCCTATACTTAGGTTGGCTGAATTGGAGGTTCCATATAAAGCGATTGGAAATAAGACTAGTAAAGTTACCACCATACAGTTACCATGAATACTGGGTAAGAATTTGATCTTTATAAGGAGAGAAGGTTTTTGCAAAGCATAATGGCATTGATTAGATGATGCATTAGGAAGGCAACTCTTTATAGTGGTGTTCAGGATGAAATAGAGGGGAGTTTGGGGGAAACTGAACAAATGGAGAAGATATTATGGGAGAAGAATCTATAGGATTCTTATAATTATGAATTAAGGACAAGAGATGATGAAGAATTAGTATTTCCAAAATTCTGAGTTGGAGAGATTAAGAAAATGATGATATCATTGAAATAGGAAAGCCAGGAGAAGGAAACAACTTCGAGGAAGATAAAGTCAATTTTGATTGTTTTCAGACTGGGCTCACCCTAAGACATCTGGCTACAGATTTCCAATATGCTTTTGGAAACATTCCAGAAACGTTAAGGTTAAACATATAAATTTGGGGATTTAATTTCTAGTCAATAAAGCCATTAACGTTGAGGTCTTTCTAAGGAGAAAAGAAGGATAATAGTGAGAGCAGCATATAGGACACAGAGGACAACCAGGAAAGTGTTTTCATAATCAGCAGAGGGTTTCAGTAATAAAACTTTTATTTCCCTTTATTTACATTCACTCACGTTACTTGAAATAATCCTCATTCACTAATGTTCATTTGTGTGAAGTAATAGCTTATACTGATTACAGCATACTACATTCCAGGCATTGAGTTGAAAATTCACTTGGACAATATTCTTTTTTAGTTATCCCAACAGTCCTATGAGGTAGGATTATTATTCCCATTTCATAGGTAGGGATAACAGAGTTAGAAGGGGTAAACGACTTAGTCCAAGTCCCGGAGCTGATGAGCAGTGAGCTAGGATTTGAACCCAGAAATCTGTTTCTGGGTCTGACTCAGAAATCAAGCACTTAGTCACCCTACTGTGTATGTCCTACCTCCCCAACTTTTTAAGGACCGTATTTTAGATATCTTCTCTGTCTCCAGATATGTCCCCGCATAATAGTATTAATAAATATTTCTGGATTAATTACTGCAAAGAATTTGGGAGGAGAGGATTAGATATGCCAGAATAACAACATAGACTGAAACTGGACTTTTGTAGTTCAGTAGTTATTTTAATAAACTGTGGTTTCAGGGGCGCCTGGGTGGCTCCGTCGGTTAGGCATCCGACTTCAGCTCAGGTCATGATCTCACACTCCATGAGTTCGAGCCCCGCGTCAGGCTCTGTGCTGACAGCTTAGAGCCTGGAGTCTGCTTCAGATTCTGTGTCTCCCTCTGTCAAGGGAGACAAGACAGTCAAAGGGCAAGACAGTGTTGGGCTGGGGAGAGTGAAATTTTAAGGATTTGAGGTTGGAAACAGATAGCAATGATTCTGAAAAGGAATTGTTGTAGGAGACCTGGGGCCCAGTGGAACTTAAGTGGCAGGAGTTTGTAACTGACCAAGTCTTTTTTTTTTTTTTTTCTTTAACCCTTCCCTTCCTTAATTTTTTGTAGCTAATAAAATGGACCTAATTTTAATCAAAAGTTGAGACTTAACGGGAGACCACAGGAGTAAGGGAATGTGAACGTACTCAAGGTGTAAATAAAAACAAAATTACAAGAGATTGTTTTTTATTTAAAATGTTAAACAACAGGGGGCGCCTGGGTGGCTCAGTCGGTTAAGGTCATGATTTCATGGTTCATGAGTTTGAGCCCCTCATCCGGCTGGTCAGCTCAGAGCCTGCTTGGGATCCTCTGTCCCCTTCTCTCTCTGCCCCTCCCCTCGCTCTCTCTCAAAAATGAATAAACGTTAAAAAAAAAAAAAAAAGTTAACGTATCTGATTTCCAGAGTTAACGAAACACATCGGACTTCTTAAGTTCCTGGAATGTGCATAAACCCAGATCACTGAGCTGTGCTAGACACTGAAGCAGACTGCTGGACGCCCAGGAGCCATTTAAATGAGAATGTGGTTTTCTTTTTTTGTTGTTGTTAACATTTGTTTACTTTTGAGAGAGAGAGAGAGGGAGGCAAGAACGGGGGAGGGGCAGAGACACAGAATGGGAAGCAGGCTCCAGTCTCCGAGCTGTCAGCACAGAGCCCGACGTGGGGCTCGAACTCACGGACCGCGAGATCGTGACCTGAGCTGAAGTCGGACGCCCAACCAAGTGAGCCCCAGGTACCCCGATAATGTAGTTTTCTTTATCGCCACCATGTAGGTGTCTTTTTTGTATTCTAGAAGGGGTCATCTTCCTTCATCCCCACTTACTCTTTATACTGTAGGTCAGATGATGAAATCAAAAGGTGGTGATCCGTTGCGGTGTCCAGAGTTAAAGAAATTTGAAGGAAACAGCTTCCTACATAGCGTTCTTACTATTTTCTAAAGCCATTTTCCTTTAAAAGACAATGAAATTATATACATGGATATAGAGCCTAAAAATATGTAACTGACTTGGCGGGGCAACGTCTTACAGCGATTTTATCGCTTTTAGCATTAGATTCTTTTTCTGGTCCTCCAGTACAGCGTCCCATCTGAGAGAAGCAGATCCCTTGTCAGGGGCCTCTTTAAGATACACAGATATAGATACATGAATTTGACTCCTGGGGAGTTTAAATTCTAAAAGCCGCTAAAACAAAGTTCAAGGTTTAAATTCATCGGCTGTATGCATCAGATACATCTTGATTTACCTGAAATATACTTTCCTTATTACTATTCAGTGGCCTGAATTTTATTTATGAGAACAGCCAGCCTTCACAAAGGCAAATAGTATTCCCCAGAGCGTATTAGAATACACTTGTAGACGTTGCAAATTTCAACTCCATTTTTTATTCCTTTGTGCAGTTACAGCTTTCTGTAAACCAGTGTTGTTCATTCTTCATGAGCACGGTACCTTCTTTTGTAGATTTTCATCTGCTGGCAGTCCGGACCCTAGTCTTGCCCTGGTTTTGAAGGAGATGTAATAAAACACAAGCTTTCTCTTGATAAATTCTGAAATGTGGAGTGTGTCTTATTGAATATAATTTGAAAACATTTCCTTTTTTTAATGTTTACTTTTGAGAGAGAGAGAGAGAGAGAGAGAGAGAGAGAGAGAGAGAGAGAAAGAAAGAAAGCACGTGAGAGAGTGGGGGAGGGTCCAAGAGGGGGCAGTACAGAGGGTCTGAAGCAGGCTTCTGTGCTGACAGCAGGGAGCCTGATCCGGGGCTCAATCTCAGAACCGTGAGATCACGACCCGAGCTGAAGTCAGATGCTGAACCAACTGAGCCACCCATGTGCCCAAATTTAAAAACCTATCTAAGATCCTAAGAGTTGCATCAGTCAAGGTAGCCTTAAGACGGTTACGAATTTCAGTCAACTTTAACTGTTTCCCTTTGTTATTTTATTGACCATTTTAGAATACAGAGGAGCTTTATTGCAAGATAACCCTGATTTTCACAGAATATTCTACTTTAAACTTTCTAAATGTAGTATACTTCAGTACATCTAAAAAGGGTATGTTTTGTTTTTGTAAGATAAAATGGCAGAATCCAATTAATGAGAAATCTTTTTTTTTTTTTAATTTACATCCAAGTTAGTTAGCATACAGTGCAACAATGATTTCAGGAGTAGATTCCTTAATGCCCCTTACCCATTTAGTCTGTCCCCCCTCCCAAAACCCCTCCAGGAACCCTTTGTTTGTTCTCCATATTTAATAGTCTCTTATGCTTTGTCCCCCTCCCTGTTTTTATATTATTTTTGTTTCCCTTCCCTTATGTTCATCTGTTTTGTTTCTTAAAGGCCTCATATGAGTGAAGTCATAGGATATTTGTCTTTCTCTGACTAATTTCGCTTAGCATAATGCCCTCTAGTTCCATCCACATAGTTGCAAATGGCAAGATTTCATTCTTTTTGATTGCTGAGTAATACTCTGTTGTATATATATACCACATCTTTCTCCATTCATCCATTGATGGACATTTGGGCTCTTTCCACACTTTGGCTATTGTGGATAGTGCTGCTATAAAAATGGGCGTTTGTGTGTCCCTTCGAAACAGCACCCCTGTATCCCTTGGATAAATGCCTAGTAGTGCAATTGCTGGGTCGTAGGGTAGTTCTCTTTTTAGTTTTTTGAGGAACCTCCATACTGTTTTCCAGAGTGGCTGCAGCAGCTTGCATTCCCACCAACAATGGAAAAGAGATCCTCTTTCTCCACATCCTCACCAACATCTGCTGTTCCCTGAGTTGTTCATGTTAGCCATTCTGACAGGTGTGAGGTGATATCTCATTGTGGTTTTGATTTGTATTTCCCTGATGGTGAGTGATGTTGAGCATTTTTTCACGTGTCAGTTGGCCATCTGGATGTCTTCTTTGGAGAAGTGTCTATTCATGTCTTTTGTCCGTTTCTTCACTGGATTATTTGTTTTTTGGGTGTTGAGTTTGGTAAGTTCTTTATAGATTTTGGATACTAACCCTTTATCTGGTATGTTGTTTGCAAATATCTTCTCCCATTCCGTTGGTTGCCTTTTAGTTTTGCTGATTGTTTCCTTCGCTGTGCAGAAGCTTTTTATTTTGATGAGGTCCCAGTAGTTCATTTTTGCTTTTGTTTCCCTTGCCTCCGGAGACGTGTTGAGTAAGAAGTTGCTGCGGCCAAGATCAAAGAGGTTTTTTGCCTGCTTTCTCCTCGAGGATTTTGATGGCTTCCTGTCTTACATTGAGGTCTTTCATCCATTTTGAGTGTATTTTTGTGTCTGGTGTAAGAAAGTGGTCCAGGTTCATTCTCCTGCATGTCGCTGTCCAGTTTTCCCAGCACCACTTGCTGAAGAGACTGTCTTTGTTCCATTGGATATTCTTTCCTGCTTTGTCAAAGATTACTTGCCCATATGTTTGTGGGTCCATTTCTGGGTTCTCTATTCTGTTCCATTGATCTGAGTGTCTGTTCTTGTGCCAGAAAAATCTTAATACTCTTTAGAAGTCATGTAAGTGTGTGTGTGATTAATGTTAGATTAAAAGAGTATTATTTCTGCAGTTCAAGGGTGAAATTTTACCAATTTATCAGATATAAGTAATTTGAACTTTCCTAAATGTGACCAGCTTTAATTTGTAGATAACTGAACAGTTCAGCAAACCTTTTCCCACTTGTTGACAGGCAGGAGTGCTGTGGGAGACCTTTTGAAAGAAGATATTTAAGAATATGTTTAAATTGGGGAAAATGGAAGATGGGCATCGAGGAGGGCACTTGTTGGGATGAGCACTGGGTGTTGTATGTAAGCGATGAATCACAGGAATCTACCCCCAAAACCAAGAGCACACTGTATACACCGTATGTTAGCTAACTTGACAATAAATTATATTTTAAAAAAATATATATATATATGTTTAAATTTTTATCACTTTCATTTCTTGTAGGATGCTTTGAAAACGACCTATATCTCACTGAAGATTTTCTGTTTGTTTTACTTTTGTGCTTTGTCCGTATACGTATTGTATTCCAGGGTCAGTGATGAAAAGGACGCACGAGGGTATCTGCAGGCCTTAGCTTCTAAAATGACTGAAGAGTTGGAAGCTTTAAGAAATTCCAGCCTGGGTGCACGAGCAACAGTAAGCTCAGCGGTTTTGCGGGGAGAGTGATCACCTTGGGTGGGTCTGTCTAGGCTTTAGCCCACTGTGAAGTTTCTCCCAAGAAATCAACGAGTCCACGTCTTGGCCAGTTTGGGAAATCATGGCACATCACTGCCTCCCTGCAATTTGCAGTAGGTAGCCATTGTTGGTAATAATGACGAAAAATAAACTCATCTGTATGTGAATCTACACCTATTTCTGAATTCAATGAAAAATGATACATTGTCACAAGTTGCCTTTCGGCCCTGTTGTGTTATTAGAGAAGGTTAGTGCCTTTAAGTAGTTTCCAAATTTATTTGCACTCCCGAATTGGAATGTTAGGGATAAAATAGGACGGAGCTAAAACCAGTCGTATTATTTGATAGGATATGCCCTGGAAAATGCGTCGTTTTGCAAAACTGGACATGTCAGCTAGACTGGAGTTGCAGTCGGCCCTCGATGCAGAAATAAGAGCTAAACAGGCCATCCAAGAAGAGTTGAATAAAGTTAAAGCAGCTAACATCATCACAGAATGGTAAGCTTGGGGAATAGACTCTCCTAGAATTATTTTAAGTTGGTCTAGAAGTATTTGGGGGGAAAGTTCTATGTTTAGCCCCTACCTATCACTCTGCCATAGATCTTTTACAAATGAAGGTTCTCTTGATGATAAATTTAATAATGGTAAACATATCTTAATTATCACTGTTTTTGCTGTTCTTTTATGTAGTACAAAAAGTATATCCTCTCCACAGTCTGAGACAATTACCTGATGAATATTTTCCTTCAATCCTCATCACAACAGTAGAGCAAATTATACTCTGAAGAAATAAATGATACAATGAAAATCTTAATTAGATGGGATATAAACATGGTTCAAGAATAAGTCAGAGAAACAATAGAAAGTTCTGGTCACAAATCAACATATAAATAGAAAAATCCATTTGGTGCTGGAAAGCAAAGTCCCAAAGGCATTCGATCGTGAAAAGAAATATGGTCCCATAAATTCAGTTTCTAACGGTGTGAAGCCTTTTAGTGCTTCGACTGTAATCACTCATATTCCGAATCGAATCGGAGGTCAGGCACCCCAGCTGAATTATAAACTCTTGTTATGAATAATCCAGACATAAATTAAGTACGCGTTGCTTAAATGTGCTCGTGTGACACTGAAAACGGGAGAGAATGCTTTCCGGAGCCGGCGAGTCGTCTCGAGCCCAAAGCGCCGTTGGGTGCGGTTCCCCAGGTTCTACCTGGACCGAGCGCGCGCCGCCTTCTCCCGCCTGGGACGCGGGACCGTGAGCAAAGCCAAAAACTGTAGACACGCTCGTGAAAATGCTCCACTTCTGTGGCTCTGTGTAAAAGAGCCTCACCAAATTCTAAATTTGACCTGTAGTTTGAGGACATTTTAAAATTGAATCATTTAGCTCCAAGTCAGCATCTTCTCTAAAAGGCCAGATCCAAGGTGTCTCAGGCTTTGTGGGACATGGGGTCCCTGCCTGCTCAGCCCCGCTGTCATAGAGCGAGAGAGGCCGTGGACCGTCCGTGAACGGACGGGCCTGGCCGTGCTCCCGTAACACTTTATTTGCACAAGAGTAGGTGACAGGGCCGATTCCTCTGCCCTGCAGTGGTTCGCACTTCCCTGATTTGCCATGACTGACACGGAAACCAAGAAACTCCAACCACGTACTTACTGTAGGATGGCTCCCTAACCAGCGATAAAAATAATGACGTTTTTCCTTTTTTTCCCTTATTGAAGTAAACTGAAAGACTCCGAGAAGAAGAACTTGGAGCTACTATCAGAAATCGAGCAGCTAATAAAGGACACTGAAGAGCTTAGATCTGAAAAGGGTATGAGAATGTGTTTTGCATCAATCAGGGCTGCTTCTGTTCTGAATCCGTTCTGTCGCACGAGCGTCAGCGTCTTGCGTGGGTCGGGGAGTTATTCACACAGCAGCACTGGCGCTCACTGATGGATATGTGTATGCTCACGTCACACACCTCATACACACACGTGCACTAGCCTGGTCTCTGAGTCATTTTGTTGTGCTCAATATGCATTGTTTAAAGAATTTCGTAGTAACAGAAAAACTCACTTTGCCGTAATTTGGACCGTTTTTCCATAGCCACGGACTGTTACACAAATAATATTTTTGTGATCGGAAAAAACTATTATTTTTATAATATACCTTACACTATTTTCAGATGTTGTAGGGGGCTTCACTCCCGGGGTAGTTGAGGGACAGTGTATGAAGTAACCAAAGATTAATCTGGTGTTAAAAGGCAGTTCAGGGATGAACTGTTGGGGCACTCCATTGCTTTCTTCCATGTCTGGCTCTTCAGTTGCCTGCCCTGTGGGATTTCTCAGGATCCATTCCCATTTTCCTGAAGGCATTGCCTGAGCATTAATGAGTCTTAACATGAACAGGAACTCCCGAGAGCTCGGGAGCTCCATTACAGGGACTTCCTCAACTTTCTTTCCATAATGTGGGCATTCAGAATGTGAAGATGTAATACAAAGAAATTCAGAATGTTATTTTCCCAGTGAAGGGATCCTCTTACATCCAGTTATTAGAAATCCACCATCCTGACAAAGTCCGTATTCCTGACTGAATAGTGGACGAATTAACGGCTTTACGTTATGCTTCCCTCTAACTTCTCGGTCGTGTGACGCACGCTGATGGTTGGGTCTCTGTATCTGCCTTTAAAGTTGTGGAGGAGAGGGTATCATACACGTGAAGGATTTGACATGAAAAAAAAAAAACCCTAAAAATAGCAGATGTTCAATACATTTTTTATTGATGGCATTTCCTAGTGAACAAGAAAGGAAGGAACCCAGAAAAAGCGGATTAGGAATTCAGATTGAGCACAGGGCTTCTCACCAAAATGAGACTCAAGCTGAGTTTTCAGACATGAATGGTGGAAGGGAGCTGCACTATTTAGTGAGCAGAAGACAAAGAATATATAAGACGTGTAGGACCTGTAGCCCTGAAGGCAGTCTGTACAGAAAAGACACCAGCGCAGAGTAGGACTCTGGTGTCATTGGTGGCGTCATTGTCAGCATGGATCTAAACTTGCGAAAGAAGTAACTCAAGTCTGTCGCTCTGCTTTATGAAGACACGTTAACCTGCCCCTTGTACTTGGATTTTGAACATTGCAGAATAATCAAATTTCACTTTATGTTGTAACATAACGTACTCTACTGCTTAAATAATATAATGTGATATTTACATAACGAGGGTGAGATGGTTTTTTCTGCGTGTTTACTAGTATATGCCAGTATCTGGACAAGGTTTGGCACCTAATGGGCTCTCAGTAAATACGTATTGATTGGATGAATTTCTGAACGTAGTACATCATCTGGCATCCGTGGTATATTGCTAGAGATTATTGTGAAAACCACACAAATTAGTGGATGTAACTTCCTAAGGGTATGGAAATCAAAACAGTGTGCTTGATTGCTAGCATTTATCATTGCCTGTATATTTTAAGAATTATTTTGGAAATTACGCATTTAAAGTTAATGTCACAGTGAAGAAATATGCGGAAACTTTTAAAACTTCATCTGAGAAAACCGAGGGTTTGAGTGCCTCATTTCGTCAATAAAACAATACCTGAAATCAGACTGAGGCCTTGACAACCGATTTTTCATAACTAAATACATTTGTTGTATCACTACTTTACTTTCTTGTAAGAGGTCATGTATATTAGTGTATACTCTGTGCAGTAAGAGTGTTTCAAAACAGAAACCTTGTTTGGTGATAAATTAGCTTAGAAAAAACAGAACCATATTTTAAAGAGTCTCTCAACCCTACCACGATTTAATGTGTTTTTATAATGTACTCTAAGGGAAAAGAAAGAAATTCGAGAACTCAAGTCAGGAAACAAGCGTGTCATGGAGACTGATAATAATCAACTGTTAAGTGATATTTCAAGAAACATTAATACGGTTTTTTTTAAAAATGTAGAGTTAATAGGACTGATCAGCCTTAAAATGAGGTCGTTTGTGAACAGCTCTTAATAGATTCAGACAGGAAAGGTTATCCGTGAGAATGAGTTTAAATTGTTCTAGTTTTAAAAAACAGTTGCTGCTGTCTTCTAGGTATAGAGCACCGAGACTCACAGCATTCTTTCTTGGCATTTTTGAATACGCCTACCGATGGTCTGGATCAACTTGAAGTAAGTACTGAACCGTGCAAGTATTCCTTGTGGTCAGTTTCAAATTCGGGTTGTGATTTAAAATTCGTTGGCGGTGAAACGGTTTTATCGCTTCCCACATAAAAGGACCTAGAATCTTCTATAAACAAAAGCCTATTAAGAAAGGAATATGTTCTGTATTCTTATGGAGATGGTGATCACATGTATATGTAAGAAAAATCTAAGAAAGGTCTAAATATGAGCATCCCAAGATTTAAAAGAAATTTCATCCCTTCCCCTGGGAGACAGGAAAAGCAGAACAAATCCTAACTTTTGAAGTAATGTTGACACTTTTGTTTTTTCGCCCAAGCATAGAGCCACAATTAAAAAAAAAAAAAAAAAAAAAACGGTGAAAAAGGTCAGTCTCAGGATAGAGCAGTGCTGGTTCTAGCTCCAAGTCAATTCAAGTTTTTTTAGGAGTTTACAATAGGCATACTTTTTGTTACAAGTATTACGTGGAGAGTGTTAGGAAGATTCCATAATAATGAAATAGTGACTGTATGCCTGTCAGTTTCTGCTGCTTAAATTCTTTGCGGGGGGGAAAAAAAACAAATTCATAAAGTATATTTTCGTCCCAGAAAATTCACGTTAGTGATTATACCTCTATTAAACAAATAATCTTGTATCTCTGTGCAGAGCACTGTTAAAGGTGCCGGAGTTAAAGTAGTGGCCAAATAGACCTCGCCCTGCTCTCCTAGAGGTTACGTTCCAGTGGGAACAATTAGAGGCAGAGAGATCCCGTTACTCCTCAAGTGTTTCATTTAATTTGATTATTAATGATCTGCCGTGCACTTCACCGTATTACGTTTTGGGTACAATATATGCATTGTATTTCATTGCTTTGGGATAGGGATCAGCTTTTAAAAGTAATTACTGGAGTTCTAAGTTTCGTGAGCAAGTGACAATGACTGCTTTTCTCATTTGTTTGTTTGAATTAATGTCATTTGCCTTTTAATTGTTTTACAAGATTTTTGATTTATTATTTGTTCTTATTAAATTGCTTCATCCATATTTTCTATTTTTTTTATTGCTGTATTCGTTAAATAGGATTCCTTTTCTTCTTCCTCATCTTCACTGATTGATTTTTTGGATGACGTAAGTCTTTGATTTTCAAACCATCAGTGAATTGAATTGAAGAGTTTTGCCTAGTAATGCATTCAGTTTTAGAATGATCACACCTGGTAATTTACTTGTGAGACAAAATTTGCTTCTTTCTTGTCTGAAATGAAACAAAGGGTTTATTTTTATTAAACATCAGGAAGTGAATATGTACTTTGAAAAATGCTTTGGCCGTCAGGAATCTGGATTCCCTTTCTTTGCAACAGTTCTGAAGACTGGAATGCTTATTTGATTATTGTCACTATGTGGATAAATATATAAAAGTGCTCGTTTTTCTTTTTCATGGCAATTTCTGTTTCACGTTCCCCTTTGCAGCATTTTGCCATTTAATTTTTATGTTAGTTAGAAGTAAACGTCTGGTAATAAAATCAGAAAAAGTGATGTATTAAATCTTTCAGTAGATTTTATTGTAACATAATAATTGAGTACAAATCAATTTTTAGTGCTGACAGAATTTCTCTTCTAATGTGGAAAGCGATTTTAGTTAACATATGTGCTACATGCACTATAAATTGACTGCATTATCATTTTCTCTCCTAAATTAATTCTGTAGATTTGATCATTTAGAAGTCCCTAATGTCTTCACTCTCTTTACTGAAATGCCACCTGTCCGCGTTCTCTCTGTTCCACATTAAATGGCACAAAAATCCCTGTCATAAGGCATTTTGTTGTCCTGTTGAACATTTAACCTTTCTAGAAACTGGAAAATAGAATGGGTTCAGATGCAGATGTTCTGCGCAGAACCCAGTTTTTAAACCTGGGGCAATTTTTATGTTTTATCTTTTGTGTTCTGTTAAACATAATTCTTACATTCAGAAGAGTACTTTGCATAATTTTCCACTCAAGAAAACTCTTGATCTAGGCTTAAACATTTTTTTAACTGATTTTTTTTTCTGCCTTTGAAATATCATACCAAAGTGTACTATTTTCCATTCTGAATGGAAACTATTTCATCATTCTTGAGACGGTCCTAGTTCACTCTACACTGTGATAAAAAGAGAACTCTCTTGATGTACAACAGTATTTCATGTTACCATCTACTGGATGTTTGTACTAAAATACTCAAGATGTTATTTCTGTAGAAACATCATTCACTTGAAAGAGAAAGACAAGGAAGTTTGAATAAATTCTTTTAATGGTTCCTTCCGCTAGAAAACCATTTCCTTTCTCTTTTTCTAACAAACCCTTCTCCCCGCCCCCTCCCCTCCCACACAAAGCTCTGAATGTAGAACACGGGAGCCCGGGTGTCCTGTGGCCGACGGGCCTGCTACAGGGACGCCCGCATGGCCCCGCTCTGTCCGCTGCCACCCGGCCGTAGTGAGGAAGCGTCCCGCTTTGACGTTCCTCCAGAACTCTCTTGTCCTTCACCCACCGGCGCTCAGCCTGAGCTCAGTTCACACGGACCACCGAGTCTTAAACCGGCACAAAGGAACCCCTGTTACACAGCGAAAAGGAGTTGAGTTCACACAGGCTGAATCTTTCTGATCCAGGCGCCAGCTCTTAAAAAGCATGGTCTCTGCTCCCGAGGTTCCCCTTCCCGCTTACTGGGTAAGCACGTAAGGTGGCCCCAATCCTGCCTCCACCACCTTCCAGGTGTGTGGCTGGGAGCAAGTTACCCAACCTCTCTGCGCCCCAGTCTGCTGGTCAGAAGAACAGGGGTAATAACAGCGGTACCGACTCGTAGGTGGTTTGAGGACTTAAGGGAACAGCGAACGTGAGGCCCTCGCCCTGCTGTTGCCTTACTCGTCATAGGCCGTTCACCCCCTTCCCGAGTTCCTTTAGCTTCCTTTCTTGTCCAGGAGTCCGTTGTCGCCTGAATGTCGCCTTTAGCCCTCTAACCACCTTTCCACCCCCACCCGCGCGGGTCACCGCACCTTCCCCCTGAATCGTCAAGTAAGGTCACCGCTGCGCAGTGATTTTTACACGTCAGAGACAAGGCCAGCAGTCAGCTCCCATTTTCAAACGTAGTTTGTCTTCTTCATATTCTATGGCCGGAGGCTCTTTCTGGTTGATGAGTACGACCGCTTTTCCCAGAGTCCTCATTCCGTTCACCCTCGAGGCCGTGGGAGGATGAGATTTTTGAAAACCGGCGTCCGGTCCTTGGCACGCTTGTGCTCAGCAGCCGAGACGCGAGGCGTGAAGCTTCAGTTCTCTTCGGCATTTGGGATCTTAAGGAACAGAGTGAATTGTGATCTTTGTGCCCATGCTCCTCGGAGTGTTGTGCGGGGCCGCCCCCGACAGCGAGCAGACTCTAACCCTCAGCCACCCCGCGCGACTCACCCTCGCGTCCTTCTTCTCTGGCGTCGGCCTCATTGCTGCAGAAGGGAGGCCGGGCACGCCGCGGACCCGGAATTTGAATCGCAGGCAGGAACTCGTGGGTTTAGGAAGGGATAAAGCTGAGGTGGAGCAGGATTGCAGAAAGCAAGTTTTCTTTGGCCTCCGCACGCCATCGACCTCCTCGTCTGCTCGCCGAGGCCTAGCAACCTCGTTCTGCCCTCTGGTTTTTTAGAACCAAACCACCGGCCCCTCCCCGCCTCCAGAATCACCTTTGACTTCCTTAAGTTCAAAATGCAAGCGAATGCTAGAATCTGGGCACACTCAGAGCAGTTTCCTTTTAAGTTGCACCGTTTACACAGGTCTTGCTACGCGTAGAGTCTCCAGCAAGCGCGGCCTTGACGGCGGAGAAGTGTACGGAGGTTCCTTCCTTCCCTCTGATTCGGGTGAAGCACCTGCTTTTGTGACTCAGGAGAACTCAGGTGGTTGGGCTTCCCTACGTGCATAATCATGAACTTCTTCTGAAAGAGAAAAGAACTTGGGATATATTCAGTCCATGCTTCTGGCCACCATTTATCACCGCCTTCTCCCATTAGTAAAGTGGGCGGTCTGCTGTCCCATTAGGGAAGTTTCTGGACTCTCAGTCTTTGGGGGAATAGGGAATTAGTGGCAACGGGGTACGACACTATTGAGGGCAGATAGAAGGGGGGTTAATTCGTGTTAAAAGAAACTGACGTCACTCTGACCACTTTGTCTCTCGGGTCAGGCATTCCCACGTGTGGTGAGACACCAGTGACCGCAGGGTAGCCTCATCTTTTCTCCCAACCCCACACCCCAGTCCTAGACTGCCTGGGGTGACTCCATACTGGCCCAGCCTCCAGGTCCCGAACAGGGTGAGGGACAGGTGGAGCTCGGCAGTTTGACCTTTCCCTCATCTGTTCCCTGCATCCCAGGGGCAAGAAGTCCAGGGATGACCAGACCACACTTACAAACTTCCCATCCTGGTCAGTTCATTTTCTTCTTTTCAAAGGAACCAAAGATAATACTTGGCTTGACTGTATTAAAGGTAATGCTAATTATGGTCATCTAAATGAACCACTTGTTGTATTTGGTAAACAGATTGTCATTTATTAAGTCTGTGCCAGGTAGGTTTTGAGTTTTATTAAATTACGATTCTACACTCTGTTCATTTGGGCCAAGTTCACACACAAAAATGGGAATTGCCCATTTACCTGGCAAATGAGAATTTGCCAACTTGCTTTTTGGATGCTGTCTTAACTCTAGTGTGCTGAGGAAAGAGTAGACCAAGGAATTAAAGGTCAGACATAAAGGAATAGAGTTAGTACCATTGGTCCGACTGTCTGATCCTCACAAACCCTGTTTTCTTGTATCCTGGCCAATTCCGAGAAGCCAGCAGTCGGAGAGTATTGACAAGCTAGTTCTCCTACTCCTCGTTTTGGCCTCATATTAAAAACTTGCTACGATGTCCTGAACTATTTAATTTCAGTCCCGGCTCCTAGCTTCCTTCATTCATCGCTTCCCTGTAGAGATCTCTTGTCTCTCCCCTGGCTTCTTTTATGTTCTGTCATCACCAGTCACAGAAATCTGAGGCTTTGCAGCATTGTGTCAGCTGGATCTGGGGCAAGTCGGTCATCCATGAGAATCTGTGGAAGACAGAATTTTAAAACATACATTATAAAGATCTTTTCATCCTACGACCCACACTAGGTGTAGATCCTGCTGAGAAATTATGGCATTTCTGATATTTCCTCCTTCAATTCTTTTTTTTTTTTTTTTTTTTTTTTTTTTTTTTTTTTTTTTACAAAACTTCCATCTACATGTTAAATACAACCCAACTTGAAACTCACGTTTCAGGAGATTGTCATATGCAGCCCTTCTCTCATTTAGGCAGGATTCTATCTTAATTATATATACAAGATCTGTATTATATTCTCATACATTGAGGCCGTCTAGAGGGAAACACCCATGACCACCCAGACTTTCACTCTTCACTCTCCTGTTTAAGAAGACCTTTGGAATTCATTAACTGAATCTTAGAAGCTATTTGCCAAATCCGTGTCTATAAGATAAAGTACTTCTTTTGGTTTCTGCTTGTGTGCCTCCTTCTGCGATCAGCCTGAGCATTACGGTGGCGACCGAGAGACCTAGGTAGAAAAGGCATAGTTTTAAAGGGTATATGATTACAGATGAAGGCAACGTACTGGCTTCTCCCGGGCTGTGAGACCAGTTACACTGTTTGTACAAAACCGTGGTTGTGTGTCAGTGTGTAGAAGAGAGAGCGTAGTGTGTGTTCCTGTAATTGTATCATCAGGAAGCGGCCTAATTTCCCCTTCTTGTTGAAAACAGAAAAACAGCTGTCTGGTTTCTAGGTAGACACTTTGGGGAGAACATTATCACTATGATTTAGTATCATTATTAGCTTTATACAGTGCCAGCTGAGACCAGGTGTTGTCCTTCATACGCAGAGGTGGTTTTGAGAGACGTTTTGACTTGTTTTTAGTATGGTGGCAATGTGTGTACTTTGAACTAGTCATGCATTTTTTCACGGATTCGGCACACTCCCAACTCTGCTCTAGAAGTGTAGAAAGATAGCCAGAAAGTCAAGGATTCTCTGTGTTAATCCTTGCACGGTGGTAGCTCCTAAGACGTAGCAGATGGAGACGTAGGCCGCGAAATGCTTATCATCTTGTTAGAAAAAATAAATAAATCCATGGTTACGTGCTACGCCATGTCGAAAGTGACAGGTGCCGTAAGAAATATTTCAGTTAAGTATTGCAGCATTTCAGAAGGATTCATTCAGTACTTATTAAGATTTTTAAATTGATAGGCTTTATTACGATAAGCATGTTACAACGTTTCTTGCCCTGAAGAATCCGAGTCTGATGGAAAAACCACATGTGTAAATCAATAATTATAACACGATTGGGAAAATCACACTAATAAAAGATATGGACTGTATATCATAGGAGTATAAAGGAGAGATACCTGACTGAGCCAGGCGGCTGCAGAAAGGCTTTCTGAAGGAACCAGTGCCTGAGTGGGGTCCCCACGGATAGATGAGTATGGTCCACGGAGTCCAAGAGGAAGGTGTGCTAGTTACACACTGGACGAAGAAACACAAATTGCTTAGGAATCTGCAGGCCTTCTAATCCCGGTCCACCGTTAACTCTTCAGGACACGGTGTTCAAGTCAGCCCCCTTCCCATTTCCTAGAAAGAAATAATAGTTCCTGTTTAGCGATCTGCCAGAGTTGTACAGATAATACCGGTAATCCGGAATGATCTTCTTACCCTTCCAAGTTTTCTCTGGAATCTTCTGTGGCTCCCATAGACTCCGTTTGTAAACTCCCTCCTCTAGGCCCCCATGCAAATCCTGTACGTCCCGCCTCCGGCCTCCCACAAAACTGTGCAGCAAACCTCAGCTACCACGTGAGGCCCACTGTTGGGGGCCTGGGGTCTTCCCCACCTTGTAAATACCTGACCCGTTGCAAAACCTCAAGAAATGTTAGGTTCGGTTGAATACAGGGAGTTGCCAGAGGTAGAGATGGTTTATGTGTGTGAAGCTCTGCTCTTTGCACATCCCAAAGTTCCAGAGGCTTGGGACTGTTCTGATGCGGTTACTACCTGCTTATTGTTCTTGCTGTTTTTCCCTAATCACTGAATCCTCAATGTCAGAAAGGTGACAGTCCCTTTTGACTTAAGCCTAATATCCAGTCAAGGCGGGTGGTATCGTTGAAGTAACTGTTGTTGTTTTCATTCACGGTCAGTGATTCCAAAGGCCTGATTTAGCTCTTACCATTGGAAAGAATCATCTTTGAAAACAGTAAGAGTTTGGTAGGGAAAAGACCGGCCCGTGAAATATTTTATTAAGTGCTAACTGGCGCTCAGTCAGAATTATTTGGCTCCTTTTCGTTCTCCTGTTTCCAGTTGCTACTTCCAAACCTCCACAGGAAGGAGATTGTCCCTCGCTCGCTGGAGCACCATTGCGTGGGTCACTGCGCGGGGTCCGGCGAAAGCGTTATTGTCACCTTAGCCCGAGTCCGAGCAGCCGTTTCTCCGCTGTCCTATCCTGCAGTTTTTCCTGAAAACAAATGTACTTTGAACCTATCAGAAAACGTGTCTCTCTGTGTATGTTGATAGACTTTGTCTGTTAATACGGCGGGAGCCATCGAGAGTCGTGTGTATTTGTAACGTGTAGTATTCTCCTTTCTTTGTTGAAGCGCTCTCCGTCCTGCACTCCAGCTAGCAAAGGCAGACGTGTAAGAAACCACTGCACCGTGTGTCCCCACCCCACGCCCTCCTCCCTGTCTCTCACCCTTTTTGCCTGTGGTTGCAGAACACGCTCACGTCCCCGTGATGTGCTCTTACCTCCGCTGCATGCTTTGTGCTGCTGCTCTCGCTCTTGCCTTTCCGTATTTTCCTTTTCTTTCTTTTCCTTTTCTTTCTTTGGCTTGGGCCGTAAAGCTTTAGGAATGTTCGTCTACATTTCGGCAACCAAACGACTCAAATTATAAGGTATCTTGTTCATGTTTAGTAGGAAAGTAAGTGATTCTAAAGTTTGCTGTCCAAATCAGTCCCCTGCAGAGTAAATGAGTTTCTCAATAAGAATCTGATATGAGCAGATATGTGGAGATTTCCTAGAGATTTTAGTTATGTAGAAAAAAGCTTGACAATTCAATATTATGCAAAAGTCAAACGAATTTGGGGCAAGTTATAGATCTTATTGGCTATAGTTTGACGTAAATCCGTTCAGCAGAAATCTTTGATAGATTTTTTTAATGTAGTTCAAAGGAATGTCCCTAAATACATTTATAGATTTGAAGCCTTAATGTTGGTAGTTAATTGTTTATATTCTAAGGTAGCTCCAAGATTTTTAAAAATATCATGACATTCTTTATATATGTATTGGTAACCAACTGTCAGCATCATCCTGTACTAAGGCTAGGTCAGGGTTTGTCAGGATTAAATGGGCTAGGGCACTACTTCTATCCAGCACGATTCTGACATGCCCAGAGTGGGGGATGTATTTGTAGGAAGGTCTCAATTTCCCTAAATCAGCATCCACCCCAGTGTCATTATGCACAACACACACACTCCGTAGTTGAAAAGCAGTGGGCTGGCTGATGTTTGCTCTGTTTTTCATATGCGATGTAAAATAGTAACATTAAAAAGGAATGCCTGTCGTAGGTGGAAGTTTTGAAACCTGTCATCGGCTTCATAATCGTTGGTATTGATCAGCACCTTAAATCCAAAATTCTTGAGAATTCTTGGACTTGGAAAGAGCTAGATCATGGAATTCTCTGGTTTATGGAGAACGCGGGAAATAGTAGGGTGGCTCAATTAACCCTCCTAGAGCACATGTTTCCAAACTACTGCTTAATAGTGAATAAGCAGTTCGGATACCAGTGAGGCGGCCAGTATGACTTCAACTAGTACTCCAGTGATCAGTGAAGTCTTCGAAGAGATTGCTGGTTCAACCGATTTTTTTTTATTATCCTGACATTTATAGGGTTAAAACCGTTGGGTGCTTGGATTTATCAGATCAATCTTTGAATATGTGTTAAGTATATCGTGTAACCTCTAGAAAGGAAGACCACAATATTGTGTGCCCAGCGATATTAGGTTCAAATCATCAGCCTGTGACTTGACTAAATTTTTAACTGGTTTTTCTTTAACATGGTTACAGTTCAGAGAGATTTTATTCGCTGGTTAAATATAGATTGTATCTCACTTGCCTTGCAGACTTCTAGGGGCCCTGACCCAGAACACTTCTGTGAGTCTTGGAATAGGGAGAAACTTCTGAGGGAAATAGCCGTTACAGGGTTCCTCCTGTTCAGTCTCTGTCTTCATCTTACAGGATGTGAATAAGCCGCACTGACTAGAGCCCACTGACTGTTTCTGTATGATTTTTTAAATGCAGATGTGATAGGCTTGGTAATCTGCTTCCCAGGATTTCTGCAGTTTTTCCTTGGTTATGTATCTGTCAAATTTAAAAAAAAACAAAACCTCTCTGAAAAGTGCTGATGTCTTGGAGGGAGCTGAGTGAAGAATTACCAGCTACTCGGCAGATCCATAGAAGCATCATGGCGGTACAGTGAGGGGCCCAGTGGCCCTGGGAAACGGCGGCGCATTGCAGAAGGGACGCAGGTCGTTACCATTCCTAACAGTGACCTTGAATCTAACAGTGACGTACAATTTTGTTATAGCCTGTGTTTTTAGACAAGCAATATGTAATACTTTCATAAATTTAAAATTCTTTAAGTGACTGTTAAATGTCATATAAGTGAGGTATTACAATTTAAGGTTTACTGGACTTTTATGTCCAGTGTGCTGGAAAGTCCCATTCTTTATAAATGGTGCTATTCAATTAAGCATAGTATAAGAAAGATTGGTTACGAATACTATTGTTAATGCCTGAATGTAAGTGGTTAATGGAAAGGTCCACAGTGTTTTCATTAATAGAAGCACTGAATTTTAGAGTATTCCTTCCGAGTTTAGAACAGAGATTTTAAATAACACGTAGCTGAACTTTCTGTTTTCTGAAAACATTTGTAAAAGTCTCCAGAGTAGATCTTCAAATCAATATATGGAAAATAATGAGAAATTTTCATTGAGTACCAAGTTCTATTGTTTGTAATTAGTAATTACTTGTCATAACCTTGAGTAATTTATTATTTGCTTTAGGATGATAAAATATTATATTTGCTGTTTCCCAAATTATCTAGTATTTCCGTAATACTGTTTTTATCATAAGTTCAATTAACAGAAATAATTACATCGTTGAAAGTTTGAGGTTATAAAGCGTTTCTGAATACAAAAAAATTGGCTTACTTGCCACTTTGTTTCCAAAATACTTCTAGCTTAAAGGATGATGATAATGGGGGTTTTTTCTTAGAGTTTTAATTTTCTTAGAGTTTTATATTTACTAATGCAAAACAAAATGTTAGATGTAAGCTTTTTTTTTTTTTAATCTAGATCAAATCCATATCAAACCTTGGTATATTTTACTTTAAAACCAGGTTTCTTATGGGAATGTTTTGCTTTTTGTATCTGTTCAAATCTGTAATTATTTTGGAGTAGAAAAGGCCCATTGATAAATAGGATGAGTCGTTTTAGTGGTTTTTATTATTTATCAGAAAACCATACTGCGTAACTTGAAGACTTCACCTAAAAAATCAGATCTGATCCTAGGAGAGGAAAAAACTTTTCTGTTTGACTGCACTGCTCTAACAATACATTTTGTTGATCATTCAGGAGGGAAATCCTAACAGATTCAGGAAACATTATGGACTTTTTACATGGCAGTGTTATGTATCGTGGATGATACCTCTGATAACTCATTCCGTTTTCCTTTTTTTCCCCAAACTGTAAAGCAATAGGTAAAAATTACATTGGATATAGTAGATGTTTCTATTGCCTGCTCCTCAGAATAACTCCTGGAAGTGTGTTTACTTAGAAAAGAGAATTAGGTAACCAAAACAATAGGAAAAAAATCACATTTATGTAAAGACATCCCTCATGTTTTCACAGTAGATTGCAGCTTAGAAATATTGAGTGAATGGCTTATACTATGAAGATTTGTTTCCAAGATCTTTCTCCAGATAATATCAGAAGGTGCTGTCCAATAAATATTAGCTATTTATTGTTTTTTGCTATTTTCTCCTTTTTATCATTCCTTCTACAACCATTTACCCGATTAACGAATTATGAGATCTCTGCTATTGGTGTGTATCATACTTATCAGCTTTTCCTGAATTATGAATTCAAGTCATTGCTTACATTGAATGCTATCCAGTTTTTCAAAACACAGAGAATTTAACTTCCACGATTTAAGTATATTACTAATGATTGTGTTATAACCATGATAATGGCTCAGAAGATAAGCACAGTTGATGTGCTGTCAGTCAGTTGCTTTGCCTCCACGTTCTATGTGAATCATTGCCAGTTAATTATCAAATTAATTTTAGGCTATCTGCAAAGTCTGCCTTCTAGTTATTGAGTATTCTGAAGGTTTAATAAAATCAATTGCTTTTTAGTGGGTAGAATCATTAACTATAAGTGTGTTGGTAAGCTTGTAGTTACAGATAAAATTAGCATCTTGAGAAACCAGTCCTGTTGGTGTTGATGAACACTTTGATGTAGAAAATATGTAAGTGGTATTACGTTTTTCTTATTCTTACTGTTAAACCTCTTTTGAGATACTGTTTACATTGGCAGTAATGCAGAAAGGAAATGAAATATTTAAATCTGTTAATCTAACAGGTATTTGCTTCCAACACCTTTTAGAAGATCTGGGAAAGTTTTTTCTTAGTTTAATATCGAAAACATTATTGCCACGAGTTTATTCTTCTGTACCAAACTTTGTTCCTTGTCTTTCCTAAGAAACACGCTTTTGAAAAATAAAGTGGTAATTTTTAAGCTTCACTTATACATTCACGTGTTTTAAAAAGTAAGAGTATCATCGTAAATGGTATAGCTCAACTTTTATAAATATACTCAATGCCATCTCAAAATATTACTCAAATATGTTTACTTATTTTAAATTTTTAAAAATAAGAACTACCTTGATTTTGTTTAATCTCTGGAATTTAGTTTTATTTTAAGAGCATATAGTTCCAAAAAGTTTGGTAATTTTCATTATTCTATGTTATTAGAATTGGTATTGGGTTAGGTTTTAAGTCTAAACGTTTCCTCTTTTGAATAACCAGTTTTTACCTCCTGCAGCTAAGAAAATCATTTTAAAATCTGTCCTCATTCCTGTGGTTTTCTTTTTTATTTATGAGTAAAAACTGTGAGGAGAAAAAGACTTTTTATAAGTGACAGTGATTCTAAAGAGGGGCCAAGAGGTATGTATTTGAAGCCTCAAGAGTTCCCATCAGAGTCACTAATTTCTGTCATCACGGATGAAACCCCGAAGGCGTCATTTTCCCTTTGTTCAGTATCACACCGTCAGTGTCACATTTTCACAGGGTCGTGAAACATGGTGGTAAATGTTCAGTGACCAACTGTGGGCGGAGGCAGGGGGATGGGTTCTTAGGCGTGATGACTTCTGCGACGTTCGCCTCCCCGATCCCGGCGCAGGAAAGTAAGTAACAAAGCCGCCTGCCCAGCCCCTGGCCGCAGCCGTCAGGCCTGCTCCCCCTGCCGCCGGGACCCCTGAAAGCCGGCTCCCGCCCTCCTCGCACTGACACCGGCTTAAAGCCACTGCCCTCCCAGGTAGGAAGCCACTGTGTTAGCTGGTCAGCCCCGTTCGTCGGCAGCTTTGTCCTCGGCTTTGTCCTACGGGGCCTCGGCTCTGGTCTTCCAGTCACGCTTTTGTGTGACCGGCCAGAAGCTTCCGCTTTCTTAAGATGACTCAGTTCTTCATACTTAGCAAAGCCCCTACTCAGACATTTCTTTGGAACTTTATGACAGGGGCACCTGGAGGGCTCCGTCGGTTAAGTGTCCGACTCTTGCCTTCAGCTCAAGTCATGATCTCACGGTTTCGTGAGTTCGAGCCCCACGTCGGGCTGTGCGCACCAGTACTGTTTGCGTATCTGGTCCGTGTTCGTTGAACCCTTTCCCCCGCGGACTCTTACTCAGCTTGCCATTACATAATCTTACGGAAACTAGCAGGAGGGGATTTTCAGAAAGTGGGACCTTTCTGCCTTATTTCCAGCCCAGGTTTATACTCCAGATAAATGATTTGAATGGAACACCTTCCCCATGCCTGTCCCTGAGCAAATTTGTGAACTGGGCAGAAATCGTCCAAGACTGTCCTTTTCTTCTTTCTTTACTCCCCTCTTCCTGGTCAGAGTTCACTGGCAGGAGAAAAAGATGATGTAACTCAGGCTCCGTGATCGTTAAAGCCTTGAGTGCAGGTGCCTCTGGTACAACAGAAAGAACACAGAATTTGAAGGCAAGGGTGGGATTCAGGCCTGGGTCTCCCACTTGGTAAGCTGCACGGGCTGTCTGAAATTGACCGCATCGCCCGCTCCGAGCTGGGGCGCGGCCGGTATGCTTCAGTCCGAGTGCTCCAGTTTTTAAAATCTTGAAGTGCTTTCCCAGCTGTGAAGTACGTATGTACGGTCTTTAAGCTGACTGTTCTCTTTCTTGACTTGTCACTTCTGATCTAAGCATTGGCCTTGCTTACAGCACATTTGAAACAAATTCCCCTGACCTCTTTTCCAAATTGCTTTCCTCGCCTTTTCACTTTAAACACGCGATCCTGGTCATTTTGAAAATTGCCAGGCAGAACCAGTCACTGATCAGTATGCTCAGTCTTTAATGCTCAGTTTTTACCCAGCGTCTTTGGAGTCTCTAAAAACGTTCGGTTAAAAGGGTGCAGCTGAGTGTGAGCGCTGGCAGTTCTGCCGCAGAATAAGAGGGCGGAGTCGCCTGCAGTGACAGACACAAAGCTGATAAGTCCGTCTCTTCTGCCTGCAAGTGATGCCTGGTAGTGGCCCAGATCTCGTTCTTAGAAAGGACAGAATTATCTCGAACCCGCAGGACATACCTCTGTGAAGTCCTCTGCACTTGTGGGAGATTTATTTTGTGAAACACGAACGTTTCACGTGGACTGCAAGAACGTAGAGTAGAGACCGGCACGCAGAGTGAGAGGTCGGCAGTGAGGACTGCAGCTTGGAGGTACCTGTGGTCATCTTTCCCTCTGTTTACGGTAAAGCGAGCGGTCCTGCTTTTGTGGAATGACGCTTCCCGGAGGTGAACGTTCAGGCTGAAGTGCGTTTTCCTCTCTTCGCAACAAATGGTACCGTGATTGTGCCTTACAGAAATTCGCTAAGGGCTGCACGCTGTTTGAAAGTGCTATCTTGGGTTTTTGTCGTTCCTGACTTCTCCTAGACTGATCCCGTTGAGAACACGTGTGTGCGGAATCCGAGCGTCCGGGTTTGCATCCAGTCAAGGTCCACATGTCCTCCCACTTCTTGTGAAGCGGAGCCAGCTAAGGTGCCTCCCCGGGGTAGCCCCACTCTCCAGCTTGTCACTTGTCAGAAAGAGGGAATCGAGAAACAAGTGAAAGCCGACTCTTGTTTGACTCAAATATATTCTGTAGTAAGTCACGGTCTACTGGAGAGCATTGCATTATTATTATAATGTAAATAGGACCGTAAAACAAAAGCAGAAAATTGTCCCCCCCCAAGTTCAACCTAAAACAGACAAACGTTTATTTCATTAGAAAGGTAGTCTGTATCTGAAGTAGAGGACTGTGGAGCAGAGGGCGGGGTTCTCTAAATCTCGGAATTATCAGATACAAACCTTGGAGGCACACAGCTGTGTCAGGTGCCATTCTCAGATTTTAACTCTTCTGATCTAAAAAGATATGTGTAACTGCCGCAAAGTAGAGCTTAAAATTAAAATTGCCATTGCCGGCCGCTGAACAGTTTACTCTAACTGCCCGTCAGCAGTAGGCATTCGGCCGTCCCCTGCCTTGCGGTAGCACCAAACCACCACGACCGCCACACCAGTGTTGTTCTGCACCCCACGTGAATGCTTTCAAACAGCCGGCTGGCCACTTTTCTCAGCAGAGGTCATTGTCTCAATGAGTCGGAAGGGCGTTGTGCCTCAGTGGGTGCGGCTCAGGTCTTCCGCTCTGCGCACAGTGCTGCCGCCGCCCCTTTGTTTCCCGTGTCGTCTCTGGAGCCGGGAGCAGATGGCCCACCTGGGAAAGCTGTCTGAAATGAAGGGATCCGTGGTTCGAGTCTAATTGGGTCTTTTCCAACCCTGCGAGCGACGACCGCAGACCGCTTAAGTTGATGACGCTCTGCTTTGTCTTAATCGTTGTTTTGAGTTTATACGTTTTGACTGTTGAAATCTTTGGAGCGTAGAGAGAAGAGCAAACGCCCGTGTGGCCACCATCCACAGATGTAGCAGATGTGGACATTTTTGCCCTGCTCTTTGCCAATTTGTTTTCAGAGAAAGTTGAAACACCCTTCCCTGTACCGTTCCCCTTCCTCCTTCCTCCTTCCTCCTTCCTCCTTCCTCCTTCCTCCTTCCTCCTTCCTCAGACGCGTCTAAAGACCCTGCCATTGATGTACTTTCTCTCCTTCAGTTTTACGTTTTACTTCATCTGTAGACAGCAACCATACCTGATAACATTTGCTTTACGTTTATGTTTTACACACAGGTTATCTGTATCTTCCTGTAACCGCTTTCATTCAACGTGATGCTTTTGAACTTTCCTCCTGCAGATACGTGTCCATTTAGTCCACTCGTTACAACCGTTACGTCATATTTCGTTGTATGAATATACCACAACCATGTATGCATCCTCCTGTTGTTGGAAATTTGGGATATTTAATGATGTCATATTATTGGATATCTGTTTCCAATTTTTGTTGTCATAATCAGTGCTAAAGTGGACATTCTAATAGCTGTCTGCTTTTGTGTGTGCAGAGTGTGATTAGCTATGTACCTGGGAGTTGAATTATTGGATTGTATGGTATGTGCATTCTCAACTTTAACTAGATTTTGCCAAATTATTTTCCACAGTGGTTGAACCAGTTTTCACTCCCACCAGCAATGTGTGAGAGTTCCCCATTTTCCCACATCTTCACCAACCCTTGGTACTGTCACACGTTAACTTTTGCCAATTTGATGGGTATGGAGTGGGATTTTTAATTTGCATTTCTCTGATCTTAGTGTTAACTCAGCATCCTTTTGTATGTTTATTGACCACTGGTGATTTGCCTGTATGTCTTTTGTCTGTTTTCCCATTGAATTGTTTCTTTTGTTTTGTAACTGTTCTTTATATAATCTGGATACTAATCCTTAGCTGGCTTATATGCACTGCAAATACTTTCTTCCCATCTATAGCTTACTTTAAAATTTCATTTGGTATCTTTTTGTCTTGCAACAGTGTCTATTTTAAAGTAGTCTTATATATATATATCAATCATCTCCTCTATGACTCCTGTTTTTTTCATGCATTTCTAAAGCAGTTCTGCCCTATGCAGCATTTATAAAAGTTTTCTTCCATATTTTTCCTGAAAGTTTAAATTTTTTTATTTTACATGTTTAAGACCTTAAGCTGAAATTGGTTGTTACAAATTATGTGAAATGGGGTTCTAAATCCATTTTTCTCAGGGGTGCCTGGGTGGCTCAGTCAGTTAAGTATCCTACTCTTCATTTTGGCTCAGATCATGATCTCACGGTTTGTGAGATCGAGCCCTGCATCTGGTTCTGCACTGACAGCACGGAGCCTGCTTGAGATTCTCTCTCCTTCCCTGTCTGCCCCTCCCCCTCTTGTTCCTTCTCTCTCTCTCTCTCTCTCTCTCTCTCTCTCTCTGTCTTTCTCAAAATAAACTTTAAATAAATAAATCTGTTTTTCTCATATGAACAACTAATTCTCTTATATTTCCCCCATTGATTTGTAAAACTCTTTCTGCTTTATATAAATGGATCTGTTTGGGGGTTCTTTATTCTCTTCTTCTGGTTTTGTTTTTTGTTTTTTGGGGTTTTTTGTTTGTTTGTTTTGTTTTTTGGTCTGTTCCTGCACCAGCATCACATTATCTTGATTACTGTAAGCCTGAAGTAATTCACCTGGTGTGATCGACCACTCCCACCCACCTTATTCTTTTTCATTTTCTTTTTTTCACCCTTTAGTTTTACATATGACTTTTGTGATCAGCTTGTCAGATTCCATATGGGGCTTTTGATTAATTGCGTTGAATTTATAGATTCATCTGAGGAGAATTGACATCTTTGTGGTTGGGTCTTTCCGTCTGTGAACATGATATATACATATCATTTAGATACTCTTTTCTATCCTTCAATAAAGTTTCATTTTTTTTCTTTATTAGTTGACTTCAGATTGCTTGTTAGATTTGTTCCTAGGCATAGGTACCTTGAAGAATGGGATCTTTTCCAAATAGTATTTTTATTTGCCATTGCTGGTCTTTGTGAACTCTGTTAATCTTGTCTCCAACACCCTTACTTCATTCCTTTTTATTCAAAACTTCTCTGAGATTTTCTGTGTAAATTCTAATGTCAATTTTGTTTCCTGTTGTTTTTTATTAACTTTCACATAGGTATTCAGTGTTGCTCTTTTAGTTCTCATGTTTACCTTTTCCGGCATTAATTTATAAATAGGGTTGAAAACTTTTTCAAGCTATTTAAAGGTAAATTAAATTTAAAGGTAACCTCACAATTAAGCAGAAAATTCTGAGAAACTCAATTCCATTCTAAGGTTATAAAGCATATAAAATATTCGGTTTATATAGTAACAAAGACAAAGACCATCCATTTTTGTCTTAACGTTTTAAAATACTCTGTAACTTTGTTCAAAGCTAGCTTTTTCCTCTTGCCTGCTTGCTTCGCATCCTAAAGTAATTCTTTGTGCCTTTTTTTTTAAACTTCGCTAATTAAGTGATGTCTCTTTTCCAGTAAAATCACTGGTTCCTTTCATTAAAAGAAATATCTTACACTAATACCTATAGAATAAAGATATGACTTTTAACTTTTAAATTTGCATGTTAAGTTCTGAATTCCAATAATATTAAACAGTCTAGCTTCCTTCTTTGGAAATTGATTTCTGCACAAAATCCCGTTAATCATTCTCTCTCTCTCGCTCTTTCTCTCTTCCTCACTTCCTCATTCTGCACACACGTGCACACATGCACACGCACACACACACACTTAAACACAAATCCAGTGAATTGTGTTCCATATATGTAACATACGTTCTGTATATAGAAGTTAGAAGTTAAAAGACTTCTAAATATTTTGATTATAACTCCTGCTTTAAAAAACTCAGAACTTTTAAGAATTAATGGGGGCATATTCAGATGAACTCAAAAATTAATATCCTCATTTTTTATGTAGACGACATGCTGTGATGTTTTTGTTTTCTTTGTGGATTCTCTTTTCTAAATCATTTCTTTTTAAATTTTGAGACAATTATTTTTTTGCTAATTGAGCGACTGTTTCGTTTGTAGATGTCGCAGGCTGAAATTTAAATTATCAACACTATGAGAATTTTAGCTTCATTGAGATATTATTTGCCTTATTGATGTCTTGCTTGGCTTTATTTACTTTGATTTATTTTTAGAGATGTTTGAAAAAGATGGAGTGTTTCATGATCTCTGTTTCCTCTCTTGCCCCCGGATTCAGACTGTAGACAGTACTCCTCTTCCGGTTCACACACCGACCTTAAGGAAAAAGGGATGTCCTGCTTCAACTGGCTTTCCAGCTAAGGTACTCAATCTAGATACAAGCATGATGGGTTCGGGGAAAAAAAGTACTAATTATGGGTTTCTTCTGCTTTTTGTATTGGTTGTAATTTGTGCTGTTGGTTCTCTCACAATCACAAACATAAAAAGCTTGGAAAGAAAAGGAAAAACATTGTAAATGAATGGAAATAATCACCACCTGGAAAGGTAGGACGAGTGTTCCAGACCTTGTTTTCTTTTTATTCCGTCTTTTCTCAATTTTTTTTCATTTCAATCTAAATCAAAAATGACAGTTGAGAATGGGAGGGCTGTCTTGAAGTGCACGGTTTGGTTGGTTTTATTTATTTGGCAAAAAAGCTGACAAGTTGGAGTATTACGCCTTTTCTTTTTTAAGCATTTCTGAGTTTTTGAAACATTTCTGTTTTTGAAGTATATTTCTCCTTTTACTTCATGCTGTTAAAGATTTTTTTCAAATCAGTTATGGGCACTTAACGAATTGAAGGGGAAATAAAATAATTGAGAAACCAATTTTTCCAAAATCCCAAACAACTTTTTATTATTAATTATTCTCATTTTAAAATATAAAATCTGGAATCCATAGTAGTGGAGGAACAGACGACTTGAGTATACCATACACACAGCATTAGCTTGCACACAAACACATTTTTGATTAAGGAGAAAGACTACAGACTTACAGAGTTCAGAAGAATGCTGGATTTGTGTTTTGCTAGTTCTTTGGGGTTATGCTTTAATACACAGTCTCATTTAAAAAAAATTTTTTTAACGTTTATTTATTTTTGAGAGAGACAGAGCGTGAGTGGGGGCAGGGTAGAGAGAGAGACAGAATCCAAAGCAGGCTCCAGGCTCTGAGCTGTCAGCACAGAGCTTGACGTGGGGCTCGAACTCACGAACCGTGAGATCATGACCTAAGCCGAAGTGGGATGCTTAACTGACAGAGCTACCCAGGAACCCCAAAAATGTTTACGTGTTTTGAGACAGAGAGAGAGCAAGTGGGGGACGGGCAGAGAGAGAGAGGGAGACACAGAATCTGAAGCAGGCTCCAGGCTTTGAGCTGTCAGCACAGAGCCCGACTCGGGGTTCAAACCCATGAACCGCGAGATCATGACCTGAGCCGAAGTCGATCGCTCAACCCACTGAGCCACCCACGCGCCCCTCTAAGTATTTGCTTTTAAATAATATCTACTATTAAAGTTAGATATACAATTAACAAATGTATAATTGAGCCATAACTCGAGAAGGTTTAGGCTTCTAGAAAACACAGATTGGCATTCGTTGCTCATCTGCATAGTTAGTTCATGTAGGTAATACAATAAATGGAAATTTCTCATGAAGGGAGATTATTGCTTCTATGCTTGCTCTCTTTTTTGTGGTCTCCTTGCTTCCATTTTCCCCAATTGAACATCTTGAAGTCTGTTACTGTGAGGAATAGTGCTTAGAGGACTCACTGTAAAGAAGATGTTGAGGCCGCTCATGGAAGAATTTAAGACTGAAGTTGACAAGCCACTGAGAAAGAGACATGTTTAGTGAGAAATTCAGCTGAATTGCTGTTGTTTCATTCTATTCATTGTAACTATGACTGAAGTATTGATTATGGTAGAACATGAAGATTTAGTTGCTTAGCTCAAGATCCTACAAAGAAATTCTAGGAATTGGAAAACTTCAATGACCTCCCTCCCCAGAATGTAAACCTTGGGCAGACCAGAGAATGAGAGACTGGTTGGTGGATCCGAAAAGCTAATGAGATACGCAGAAGTATAACTGGTATAAAAGAAATACAATCTGCATAGCCTATGCTAGATAAAGCAAAATTTTGAGGCCAAAATATGAATTTAAAATAAATAGGCACAATACGTCTCTCAAAGAGACTTCAAAAAAAAGCATATTGGTAACAGGGAGTGGGATAAGGCAGCTGTGAAGAAAAACAATTTGCAAGTGCTCACATGAAAATATAACTGCTGATGTAAAGTACCCAGCAGACAGCCTCAGTGGAAGGAACAGACTGGATATGGCAGAAGAACAAGTTAGCGAGGCGAAGATGAGATGGCTAGTCTAAGACGATACGTGGTAGAAATAGTTTCAGTATCTCTGTAGTAGGACTTTCAAGGGGAAAGAAAAAAATAGAGAGTTAGAAGTACTGGAAGAAATAAATCACCTAAAATTTTCCAGCACTTAAAGCTGAAAAACCTCACAGCAAAATACATCACTATGTGCTAGAGAGAATAGATTTTTAAAAACTCACACTTAGACACATTATAGTCAAATTTAAGGATATCACAGATCGAGACAAAGTTCAAAGTGTTAGAAGGAAAAGAACTGTGACCCTAAAATATTAACCCAGCTATAATACCAATTATGAGAGGAAGTTAAAAATATTTTCATGTGTACAAGAACTTAGTTTATTATTCAAAAAAAAAAAAAAAAACCCTCATGAAAAACTCGTATACACTAACAACAAACTACCGGAAAGGAAATTAAGTAAACAATCCCATGTACAACTGCATGGAAAAGAATAAAATGCCTAGGAATAAGTTTAATCAAGGAGATAGATCTGTTCACTGAAAACTATCAGACATTAATGAAAAAATTAAAAAGACACCAATAAATGGGAAAATATTCTGTGTTCATGGATTAGAGAAATTAATGTGGTTAAAGTGTCTTTAGTACATGGCAATCTGTGGATTCAATAGAGTTCTTATCAAAATTCCAGCAGCATTTTTCACAGAAATAAGGAAAACAATGCTACAATTTGTATAGAACCACAAAAGACCCCTAAACAGCCAAACAGTCTTCAGAAAGAAAAAGCTGGAAGCGTCACACTTCCTGATTTCAAACTGTGTTACAAAACCATAGTAACCAAAATGGTATGGTGCTGGCATGAAAACAGAAACATAGATCAGTGGAATAGAATAGAGAGCTCAGAAATAAATATGCATATGTCTGTTTATTGAACATACATATGATCAATTAATTTACGACAAAGGCACCAAAAATAGACAATGGGGAAAGGATCATCTTTTCAAGAAATGATATTGGGAAAACTGGACAGTGACATGCAAAAGAATGAAACTGGACCGCTTTCTTATACCATACACAAAAATCAATTCAAAATGGATTAAAAACTTGAACGTAAGACCTGAAACCACAAAACTCCTAGAAGAAAATAGTGGGTAATCTCCTTGAGCACTGGGCTTAGCAGTGATTTTTTGGATTTTTGTTTTAGTGTTTATTTATTTTAGAGAGAGAGTGAGCAGAGGAGGGGCAGAGAGAGAGGGAGACACAGAATCTGAAGCAGGCTCCAGGCTCTGAGCTGTCAGCACAGAGCCTGACGCGGGGCTTGAACTCACGGACCGCGAGATCACAACCTGAGCTGAAGTCAGACACTTAACTGACTGAGCCACCCAGGCACCCCGATGACTTTTTGGATTTGATACCAAAAGCAAAGACAGTGAAACAAAAGCAAAAGTCAGTGAAGTGGAACTACATCAAACTGAAAAACTTCACAGCAAAGAAACCCATTACCAACATGAAAAGGCAACCTACAGAATGAGGAAAAGTACTGTAAATCATGTATCTGGTAAGGGGTCGATATCCAAAATAGAAGAGCACTCCTACAACGCAATAGCAAAAACCAAAAACGTAATCCAGTTGAAAGATGGGCGGAGGACCTGAATCGACATTTTCCCAAAGAAGATATACAAATAAATGGCCAACAACTACATAAAATGGTGTTCAGTATCACTAATTGTCAGGGAGATGAAAATCAAAATGACAATGAGATATCACCTCATGCCTGTTACGATGGCTGTCATCCAAAGGACAAGAGATACCAGGTGTTGGCAGGGATATGGAGAAAAAGGAACCCTCGTGCACTGTGGGTGGGAATGTAAATTGGTGCAGCCACTGTGGAAAACAGCATGGAGGTTCCTCATGCAATTCAAAATAGAATTACCATGCGGTCCAACAACTCCACTTCAGGGCATTTATCTGAAGGAAACAATCACTGTCTGAAAGAGATACCTGCACCCCCATGTTCAGTGCAGCATTATTTACAGTAGTCAAGACATGGGAATAATCTACGTGTCTGTTGACAGATGAACAGGTAAAGAAAATGTGGCACATGGACACACACACACACACACACACACACACAATGGAATATTACACAGCCATAGGAAAAAGGAAAGTCTTACAATTTGTGACAACGTGACATGGGTGGACTTCGAGGGCATTTTGTTAAGTGAAATAAGAGATAGACAAATACTGTATGATCTCACTTATGTGTAGAATCTTAAAAATCTGAACTCCACAGAAATGGAGAACATATTGGTTGCCGGAGCTGGGGCTGGGAAATTAGGGAAATGGCTGAAGGAGGCTAAAAGGTACAGACTTCCAGTTATAAGGTAAGTAAGTTCTGGGGATGGATGGAAAGCATGGTGACTCTAGTTAAGGACACTGTATTGTATATTTGAAACTTGCTAAGAAAGTAGGTCTTAAACATTCTCCTCACAAGAAAAAAACCATTGCAACTATATGAGCCGATGTGATGGATGTTAACTTACGGTGATCATTTTGCACGACATACATCCACCAAGCCATTGTGGTAGACACCTTAAACCGACATGTTTCGTGTCCGTCATCTCTCAGTAAAACTGGAAGACAGAAGAGTAAGTATTCTTGGAGGAAGTACTCCATCAAAAAAGATGGATAAAGCCACATGGCCGCTGTGAGAGATTTGGGAAATAGGGTGACTAGGTATCTCAGAGAACTTTCCTGTGATCCACAAACATAAGGACCCTCGCTCTACAAAGTGGAAGGGAAAGGAAATGCAGATTCAGAGCAGTCCAGAATTAAGTTCGAGACAAACACAGTGGAGGTGAGTGTAAGGGTCAGATGAGGTGAACATGGTTAGGCATTTGTCTCTCTGGGAAGCGCTGCGGAGACAGCATAGCATGGTCGTTACCGTGGCAGGTTCCCAGCAGGGTCTCCCGAATTGCACGCTCCGCTCCGTCACAGACTCTCTGGGTGGACGGACTCAAGCGAGTTACGTACCTTTCCCTGCTTCATTTCCTCATCAGAAAACGAGTACAACCATAGGACCCATTTCACTGGATTCTTTGGAGTTTTAAAGAAGCTTAATATTTGTAAATACCTTAGAACAGTCCCTGACAGAGTAGTATCGTGTAAACGTTTAAGCATTGGCAACTTGATGAGGAAAGTGAGCCCAAGTGTGGATCTCAGCAGGCTGGAAGAAATAAACAGAAGACGAGCACATAAAATGTGTGATTTTCATACCTGCAGAAGGGATGCTATCCAATGAATGACGGCAGGAAAGAGAAAAGAGAAGAAAACATGGTGGCCTGGTACTGATAACCGTGCAGTGAATTGTCTCAAATCCTAATGGCTTAAAAAAAAAATGTTTTTATGACGCTCCCAGTTTTGTGGGTCTGAATTTGAGAAGGGCTCCTCTGGGAAGTTGTCACTAAGGGTCTGCCGTGGAGGGTGGCCAACTGTCAGCCAAGGCTGCAGGTGTGTGCAAGTTCGGCTGCGTGTCCAGGACGGCTCCCTCCGGTGACGGACAGCTCATGCTCTTGGCCTGGCCAGATGACGGCCGCAGCCTTCCTACGTGGCGGCTGCCTCTCCAGAGTGAGCGCACCGCGAGAACCAGCGAGAAGCCACGTGGCTGAACGCAAAGGTGTGCGCAAGGGGGTAAAGCAAAGGAACGTAGATGTCACAGATACACACCATGATGTGGAGTTTAAGGTGTAAAACATCAAGGGGCATGAAAGGGGGCAGTGTATACCAACAAAGGGAATAATAGACAAAGAAGATCGTGATCGTGAATGTGTATGGGCCTGACAGTTAAGCCCCACGCTACCTGAAGCAAGAACTGAGAACTCGGAGAAGCAGGGTAGGGACAGATTGGAGATTTTAATCCACACTGATCATACCGACAGCATAGTGGGGCAAACGCAGGGCAGAGGACGGAGGGTTAGTACCCACAGGCACCAAGAGCTCTTCCAAACCACAGAATGAAGTGTGCCTGAGGTAACTGGCCAAAAGCCAGGAATAAGCAGATGAAAAGTCAAAATGACTGACACCGAAAAGATGGTCAGGGGGCCTGGGCGGCTCAGTCAGTTAAGCCTCTCACTCTTGGAATCGGCTCGGGTCACCATCTCACGGTTTCGTGAGTTTGAGCCCCGCGTCAGGCTCTGGAGCCTGCTTGGGATTCTCTCTCTCCCTCTCTCTCTGCCCCCTGCCTCACTCACGCTGTCTCGGTCTCTCTCAAATAAATAAAAGAATTTTTTTTTTTTAATGAAAATAAAAAGGTGGTCAAACTTACTAGAAGTTGGGGCAAAGCAGTTTAAAGTAGTAGTGAGTGGTCTCTTAGCATTTGTGGTGTACGTGCCCTTGTTATCAGTAGGATACTATGACGCATTATGGGTGCCAGTGTGATTCAGTTCCAGCTTTTTAAATGCAGTGTAAAAATGATGAAAAATACGTGTCAGTGAGTCTTTAGAATCCAGTGAATGGAGGATTCTGGGAACTTGGTCACCACGGCAGCATGGTTTTTAAATCTCTCCATAAAAACAGACCAACTGAATAGATATGAAAACTTTAAAAAAAAAAACAAAAAAACAGATGGGACCTGAACAGTAGATGAGAAGATTTTCCCATGAACTCCAAAACTCAAACTGATAGGGGAAAAAAAAAAAAAGTCATCTGAAGACTCCCCATGTTATTAAACATCGTGCTAGAAAAAACAGAGGTGAAGCAGAGGGATTCATGATAATCCCAGAGCCAGAAAACCACAAGCACGAGCACGCGCTGCTGGGCATCTCAAAGAAGACACAGAAGTGAGTTTCCAGCCTCCACTCCTTCCTGCAGCCAAGGGCAAGGGAGTCGACACGGTGGGAAGGTGGTCCAGTGCTACGATTGTAAGGTCTCGGAACCAGCTGGTCAGAATGTCCTTCCAGATGGCAGCCCCAAACTAAGGAGGGCTGGCGGGGATTGGTTCAAAACTGAGCCAGACAGGAAAGGAAAGAGAAGGTCCAGACAATGAAGGAGAGTGGGGAGGAAGAGCTCAGAAAGCACAGGTCATTTTTAAAAATCATTTTATGAAAATGATAGAAAAGAGAGTCAAAGGCATGGAGCTAGAAGAATTACCCTGGCCCACCCCACCCTCATAGATGTACAGGAAAAGTCACTTTCAGTGAGGAACTGAAAATGGTCACGGTCAAATCTCACACGCACAAAACGGGAAGAGCGGGCGTTGTATCTTCACAAAAAATGGAAGTGTGCCAGAAAGGGCCGTCTGCAAAACCATTGAAAACTGCAATCAGTGTTTCAGAAGAAATTGAGGGAACAGTAGAAGCTGTGAAATAAAAATTGGAAATCGCAATCTAGAAACTTAGAAATGAGTGCTGGAGAATGCAAGATTTGAAGAGACATGACAGAAATCCGGATACAGCCTGACCTGTAAGGAATTTGGGAGTAAATAAACTCAACAGATCACTTATGAGAAACAGAAGATGGAAAGGAGATTTTTTTAATCAAAAAGTGAGAGAAAGGTAAAAAGGATTTGAGAAAAGTGATGGACATAAAAGAAAGGCAAAGAGGGGCCAATGTTTATATAATAGGAGTCTCTGAAAGCAACAGAAAATATGAAAATCTATATTCAAGAAGATTTTCCAAAATAAAGCAGACTTGATTACCCTGTATGTTATCTAACTAGAATTGAAATAAAGACTTGAAGCAAAAAATAAAATAAAGCAGACTTGAAACTCCTATGACAGAGGCCCACACCATAACCGAGAAAATAACCCAGACAAAACAAAACACATTCCAGCAAACTATTGGTCTTTGAAGAAAAAGAAGAATACTGGACACATAGGCAAAAAGTAGTAAGTCACTCAAGGAGGAAAAAAAATGAAATTTTCATCAGACTTTTCAATAGCAGCCCTACACCAGAAAACAATCAGATAACATTTAAGATACCCGAGGAAAGTGTGAGTCAAAGGTTTTTCCGCCTTTGTGACTTTGTGTTTGACAACTTCATTGAGGTATAACTGATAAACAAAAAACTGCATGTAGTTAATGTAACAACTTGATGAGTTTGGAATATCAAAGATTTTTGAGGATTTTAGGTTTTTTAAGGATAATAAAGCACCCGTGAAAAATAAAAACCACAGCATGCAAGAACTCAAGAAATGTTCCCACAAGCCCTTCTGGAAGGATACAGAGAGGACAAGCTTCAGATCAACCAGAATGATAAGGCACCAGGTACCTTTAGGGACAGGAGTGAAAAGAGGAGTCTAGAATGAATTGGGGAATTGGTTCAGAATCCACAGAAAGCACCGTTAAAGCATCTTTCAAAACTCAACAGCTTACCCCCCCCAACTCAGCAGTATGTTCATTTTGTGGAATAAGCAAGCCAGAGACCGCAGACTGAGGGACGCCAGGCTCAGTGGTTGGTGACAGAGGGGAGGTGTTGAACTAGAAGTAGTGAGATTTTGCAAAAGTCTGCAAACTGAAGGTAAGACTCCAAAACCCATTTCCCCTGCTTAGCTCCCAGAATGTTGGCGATGGGTTTATCGCTTCCTCCTTCCGTCCCCTCCTTGGAGGATTTCAGTGGATTCTCTGAAGAATTGAATGGCCCAGAAAAGACTTCCAGATAATGGCAGTTGAGAATCCCAAAGAGACAGCTGGGTTCTTATCAGTGGCACATACACACACATACTGCCTAAAAATAAACCAAAAAACTTTCCACTAAGCTTTTTTACTGATTTACATTTAAATACGAACAAATTCCCAAGGATCAGATATTTTAGGAAATCCACTAGCAAAAGAAAAAGATCCAAAGGAACAAAAAATTTCCTATTTTCATTGAAGGATAAAGAGGCAGTGCCACGCAGAAGGAACAAAAAGGAGTAACTAGAAAAACAGGAAGAGTCCTTTGAAAGTTAAAGATAGGACAAGCATTTAAGAAATGTTTTAGATGAGTTGGGACATAAATTTGAGAAAATCTCTTAAAACTTATTGCAAAAGGATGGATAGAAAATAAAATTTGAGAAATCAATATCCAAAAAACAAAAAAATTCCGGTAAAATAACAGAAAAAAAGAAAAGGAAATTGTACTAAATAATACACTTTCTGTAACCTAAGGGCAAGATTCCTGTGTGCAGAGTCCCGCCAGTTCCCAGCACGGTGGGTGACAGATAACCTCCTCCTGGGCACATCACTGTGTGATGTTTCAGGACACCAAGAATATGGAGAACTTTTGTAAACCACCCAGAGATCAAACAGATCACATTCAAATGATCAGGAACTGAACTGGCGCCATACTTGTTAACGGAAAAATGCAGAGAACGGTTGTCAGGTAAAATGATTTCAAGCGAGAATGTTTGATTCCTCATCAAGTGTTTTATCAATTTTGAGAGGGAAATGAGCATTTTCAGAAAATCAGGATCTTCTAAAAGCGTATCGCCCAGGCCCTGCTTTCTAAGTAAACCACTAAGAAATGAATTCCAGCAAAACGAGGGAGGAGACGAAGACGGAGAAGGCTTAGGGTCCGCAGGAGAGAGAATCCCACACGGGTTGGTTGAGAGACTGAAGCCTGTGGCCGAAAGCGGAGCAGGAAAGCAACAGGCTCCAGGAACGACACTTCAGGTCAGTGAACACAGGGTAGAAGAGTCTGGAAGGCTTCCTTCCTCACGTGGTAAATCGATTCTAGGGCATTTTACAGTCCCTTTGGAGAATCTGGGGATGATTCATGAGTGAGACTTAGAAAATTAACTTTAAAAGACGGAGGACGTCCTTCATTTCAGAGAAATAAAAAGATTACACAGGAAAGATGCAACTATAGTATGCTTCTCGACTCATTGATGATTCCACGGTCACAATAACTTACACATTAAATGTAAAATGCGACCCCAGACACAAAGAGCAGCAGGTGTAATAGTGCCAAATCCTTCTCTTCCATAACGGGAAGTCCGCATAATGTCTCAAAGCAAGAAACCGCAGTATGCTCTTGCTTGGGTTTTGGTTTGGTTTTGTTTTTGCCAGAAATACGGAGATACATTACAGAAGGGGGCAAACAGCTGGAAGGGGTTAAAAGAAATCACTTCTAGGAGGGACGACCTGGGGCAAGAGGGATGCTTCTGCTTGACTGAGCATTGTGATACTACTGTTTTCCTTTTTAAACTGTGTACGTGTATTAGTTTGATTTAAACAATTAAAAACATGCATAGGAGAACATGTGGAGAAATTGGGCGATGAAAATAAGATCTCAAATCGTAAACGTAAGACGGAAATATTGCTGGACTCTATCACATCAAAATTAAAGATGTTTGTACAGTGAAAGCTTGGTTAATAGGGGCTATTCGGTGGTGACTATCTAGCAAAGGATATTTGCAATGTGCAACACCAATATGGGATCAACCTCTAGAACATGTATGAAACCCCTGCAACTCTCTATGGAAAAGATTAGAAAACTGTTGAAAAACTGACGAACGATCTGAATAAGTAATTCTCAGAAAAGGAACTCCTAATGGTCAACAAGCATGTGAAGAAATGTCCAATCTCATTAGTAACTGGAGAAATTAAAAATTAATCCTTTAAAAATTATTATCACTTTATACTCACCAGATTGCCAAAAATTACGTAAGGTAACTTCAAGGACAAGAAGAAACAGACGGCTTCGCACACAGCTAGTAGAAGTGTAAACGATCCGGGGCGCCCGGGTGGCTCAGTGGGTGAAGCGACCGACTTCGGCTCAGGTCATGACCTCACGGTGGGCGGGTTCAAGTCCCGCGTCGGACCCTGAGCTGTCGGCACAGCTGCTTCGGATTCTGCGTCTCCCTCTCTGTCTGCCTCTCCACCACTCACGCCCTGTCTTTCCTCTCTCAAAAAAAACATTAAAAAAAAAATGTGGTTTTTTTTTGAGTATAAATGATACACCCATTCTGGAGGGCGGCGTGGCATTGTGGAGTGGACGTAGAGCACAGCAGCCGGCAACCTCACGGATTCAGGAGAGCCTTATACGGATCCAGTCGGTAATGCGGTAGAGACGCTTGTTGCTACGGGTGGTAGCAGAAAGATGGATCAAGTGTGGCTGGTGCGCTCACCAGAGCCCCTGTGAAATCTACACTAGCAGCACAAAGTACCTAATTTCTCGGGATATGTACATACCCAAGGGCCTGTGTAAACCCAGTTACACCGGGTGCCAGATCCCATGGGGAAGGAGGGGAGTAGAACAGCCGGGATGAAGGGAAAAAACAAGAAGGCAAAATAAAACCAGAGTGAGGCCTCCCCCAAGCTCTCTGATAATATTTCACGGACTAAATATTAACAAGGTTTGTGCACTTAACGTTCCTCCCCGCAAAGTAAAATTTACTCTATGTTTCTTAAAAGAAGAAGGAATGTCCGTAATTATATCAACGTAAAAGTGTTTAAAGGGAAAGGAAGAGCCTTTTTTGAAAATTGGTTTTAAAAGGAAGGTTTGTAAGAGGTGAAGACTTGTTGTTATCAGTGGTAAAATTTTCATAGCAACAGGGAGGTTTTAAGCTTTTACCAGGGTTCGTAAATGGTTCAACTGTGTCCTCACAGCTTCTGCTAAAGACATTTTACCTTCTCCAGTGAGGAGCTTGAAGTCTACAACAGGGACAAAACTGGAGTAGAAAAGAGCCCTTCTTTCTGTCCACCTCTTTCAAAGTCAAGTTTATAGTTAATTCTCCCTTTACTCCAAACTGTCACATAGTCTAAAACTCTAATTTGGGCCCATGCTTTAGATTTAATGCCCCTTTTCCTAGACAATTTTTCATCTTTCCTTCCTCCTCGAACTACCCTTTGGGGAAGTATTAGAAATCAAATACTGACCAGGACGCAGGAAAAGCGATCTTAGAAAGGTCAGAAGCCAAGCAGGCTGGATCCTAGGGGTGGATTCATGTATCTTTCTACGACTGGTCCTCTCACCCCCACCAAAACCAAAGCCGGAATCCTGCTGTGTGATGCCTAGAGTCAGTGCCGTCAGAATCGTGATCTTTGATTATGTTCTGCTTTATACTATCCTTAGTTGAGATCAGTGAAACATGGGCCCCTTACTCTTTGTAGTAACTCCCATCCCTTCCCAATTTAATCAGCACCTACCGGTTGGGTCGCTGGTCAGTTAAATAGTGCTCTGCTAAAGCACTGTTTCTCGTTCCTAGCATACGCAGTTAAAATACCGGCATCCTGAGTGGATCTCTGAAAAAATTACAATGTGTTTTGTTAGCAATTTCTTGGGTATTATGAAGAATTACTATGACATTTGTCATGGCCACAGTACTATTGCTGATATTTCCGAGCTGTCTGTTATCCCTTAGAAGAAGAAAGAATGAAGTTCCCCACCTTAAGCTGCTTATCAGTTTTTCTCTCGTGATAAAAGCCTCCAGAGCAAATCAGGAAACCAACTTGGCATCTTTTGTATTTTAACGTATTTTAAACACTTGAAGACACTAAAAAATTTATTCTGGATAGTTCCCCAAAGAATAAAAAATTAAAGGGATGCCTGAGTGGCTCAGTTGGTTGAGCATCTGACTCTTGGTTTCAGCTCAGGTCATGATTTCAGGGTCGTGGGATCGAGCCCCATGTCATGCTCCGTGCTGAGTGTGGAGCCTGCTTGGGATTCTCTCTCTGTCTCTCTGTCTCTCTGTCTCTCTCTCTCTTCGTCTCTCTCTCTCTTCCTCTCCCTCTCTCCCTCCCTGCACCCCCTCCCTGCGCCCCCTCCTCTGCCTCCCTGTTCGCACATGCTCTCTCTAAAATTAAAATAATAGGGGCGCCTGGGTGGCTCAGTCAGTTAAGCGTCCGACTTCGGCTCAGGTCATGATCTCGTGGTCCGTGAGTTCAAGCCCCGCGTTGGGCTCTGTGCTGACAGCTCAGAGCCTGGAGCCTGTTTCAGATTCTGTGTCTCCCTCTCTCTCTGACCCTCCCCCGTTCATGCTCTGTCTCTCTCTGTCTCAAAAATAAATAAACGTTAAAAAAAATTTTTTTTTAATTAAAATAATAAAATACAAAGCAAAAACTTAAGAGTAAAAATTGGTATACAGGAGAAACATTGAGCAAGGTTTTATATGATACTCACAAATTAGGTGCTTGTATTTTTATCACAGGCATTGAGGCCCCTGGTCTTGACCTAACTATGTGTCACGTGGTTTGGGGGTTTTTTAAGGAGCATATTCTACATGTTTTGGAATGATCAGACCTTGCGAGATGACAGAATCAGACACGTCAGCTTGAATTTTAACTCTGCCATTAACTGTATCTCCATGAGTAACTGATGATTTTCTCTGAGTCTCAAGGAAATATTATCTGTCTTTACGGGGGTATTATCTTCATTAAATGAGATGAGGTATATGAATTATTGGCACAATGTCTGTTGGTGGGGGCTCAGTCCACACGGGATCAATTTTAAAGTTAATACAGAGGTAGTCTGTGTTCTACTTGGAATCGCGTCAGACCCCAGTGCTGCTTTGAAGCCTTTGTGGTGTATAAATCACATATTGAGAAGAGCAGAACTTATTTTTAACTTAAATTTTAAAGCTTTGAATGGTCCCTTTAGTTTTTTAATAAGATACGTTAGTTTCATAAAATAAAGACTACTTTATAAACAGGATTGCATTGGCATTTGCATATTATTGGAATATAGAATAAAGTTCTTACTAGTTTAAATCAGTCGCAAATATAAAAAAGAAATAGTCAAATTTGTTTTCAAAAATAAATATGTTCTAAATGCTTACTCTACTCCAGCCCTGTTTGAAAGGCTTTATGTTCACGTGTTCACGCCATGAAGTAGATACTATTATTGAACCTATTTTATAGAATGAGGAGAGCAAGACACAGAGGAGTTAAGTAGTTTATTAATTACTCCAGAGAGGTAATTTGAAGAGGAGAGGCATGTTCCAGATCGCTGAAGTCTGTGTTGACTTACCGCCAGATAGAACAGATAAGACTTCGAGAACTTTACTGGATTTGCCATAAGTTTCTGGCTGCCATCTTTCTCTCTCTAGAATAGTGTGTGTGTGTGTATTTGTCTACTGAAGGGTAGGTAATACCACCTGCTTCCATAGGAGGAAACAGGTTTGTTAAGCATATTGTTGGTTCTTGGTCCCAGAAAGTAAAATACTTGTTTTGTAGCAGGGACGAGAATTTTCAGTTACTCTCTTCTTCCAAAGAAGGTATAAAAGCATATGAAATTTCTGTTTTTGTAAAGGTATAAATATGTGACATTTCACTTAACTCTTTGCTGAAGGATAATTTGAAGAATTTGTAAAAATCCTGACTCAAACTTTGTGAGCAAAAAGAAAAAAGCCACAGTTTTTAGGTTTTCAAATGTCATTCAAGAACGATTATTTAACTTCTTATATTATTTATAGCATCACCTAGCTTAGTATTGCCTAATAAAAATATTTGAAAAGCGTAAATTACAGAACGATATGGGAAATGAAAATGATTCATCCCACTTATATTTAGAATATTTTCTAGGAGCTCGTGTGGGGCCCAGGGAGTCACATTATGGAAATCCTTTAAGTAATTGGTGTTCTTAATAATTGGTATATATATATTTTTTTATCAATTTGTTTTGCAGCGCAAGACTCATCAGTTTTTTGTCAAATCTTTTACGACGCCTACCAGATGTCACCAGTGCACCTCTCTGATGGTGGGTCTGATAAGACAGGGCTGTTCCTGTGAAGGTAAGAACAAACCAATTGACTTTAGAGTCCTAACATTGACTCCCTAAATTGTAATCGAATAACTTTATTCCCCTTAAAAGGTATATAAATATAACAGGAATACAGGTAATAAACTGAGCACCTTGGAGAAACTAGATAGACAGCCCCTAGGAACCTCTTCCAGGGGAGATCTATTTAAATGTGTCTCATTCATCTTTGTTTCATTATTTGGCTGAATTTGAGGTCCTGGAGCGTGAGAGAAGACGTGACAGTTTCCTTGAATCTGTTCATTTAATTGTGACCTTGTTTTAATTTTCCTGACAAGAGAATTCGTTCTTAAAAAGTATGCAGTTCGGTATACTGCGTATTTTCAGAAATACTAAATGTGTGCCACTTTGGCTCAAAAGATGCTTCTTCCCAGTATTTGTAGCAGCAGTCTTCCCCACCACTCATTGATTCATTGATCCATCCATCACATGTTCATGGGATACCTGTTGGACACTTGTAGGCACTGGGGATGTAGTCGTGGGCAGAAGAAAACACAGAGCCTGCCCTCGGGGAGCTCACATTCTGAGAAATGAACGATCAGGGGTCATTGAAACCGAAAACAAAGTGTATTTGTCTGGACACCACTTTATTTTCCCCAAGACTTCTAAGATGAAAATGATTTAAATGTATTGGGACACATTATATTTGTTTGGGAATAGTTCAGGAAAATACCTTCTTTAACCAAATGAGATTTCTCACTTTAACGGTGCCTTCTATCTCATTTACTGGTGTATCTTATGAAAAAGATAAGAAAATAGTTGCTAATTTTAATTCTAGTATTAGTTTCCATGTCTTAGCCCTTAGGGCTGGAAGGGACTTTGAAGGGAAGGTCATCAGTCCACATGAGATGCAGGTGTTCCCCTTGTAGAATGTGCTTGGACCTGGTCTGTATCTGGTTACTTTGGATAGTGGGGAATTCAGAGCATCTTAAGGCAGCACATTCTATGTGTGGGTAGCTCAGAAGATCCAGACCGTATCATCTCAGCTGGTCTTTGAGATGCATCGGTTTAAAGCCAAAGAAAATGGTCTGGGTTAAAAAGTAGATTTGAGAGTTAGCACAAAGTGATGAATGGAAATGGGGTTTTCCAGGAAAAAAAGCACAGTTTGAAAAGGGAACAGGTATGAGGACAGAACCTTAGGAAACAGAGTTCAGGGGAGGTCAAAGGCAAAGATAGCAAAGCCGTCTGAGAAAGGAATAGCCCATGTCCTTGACCAGGAAGGTGTGATGGATGCCAAAGGAGGGAATCTGTGCAGTTGTTAAGCCTTGTCTCATTTTGGATTTAGCCAACATTTCAAAATGTCATTTCAAAATCTGTCGGAGAGAATCCGAGACAGCTACTTGGCTTTAGGTGCCTTACCATTTCTTAGGCAGCAGTCATTTGCAATAACATAGAAGGGAGTTTTGAGACCTCCCCAGACTCCCTTCTAGAGTCTCAGGTCAGGAAACTGTGCCTGTCTTCCCCGCAGGCCCCTAGAACTCTGCCCTGTGCACTGTGGGGACACGTTAAGTTAGACCCTGCCCAGGCTTTCGTAAATGTGGTGACAGCCTCCGAAGAGTCCTGTCATTTTCCTTTCTTCCTGGTTGATTGAAGTTAGTTCCTGTAAAGGATAGTTCTTTTATTGTTTCCACTGCTGTTGGGAGGTGAGATTTTTGCCCGTTAGTAAAACCAATTATAAGTTGTTTGACGCTCCACTTAACAAGTGAAGGAGACGTCTTATGGAAATGTGGTGTTGTTGACAGTCTGCTAGTTCATCTGCTTCTTAGGGGGTTCATAATGCCCATCAGCGGTATAATCTGTTTTCCCGTGTGCGTGTGCTCCCATGATGCTGTCTCTCCGTCTCTGCTCTTACTCTTTCCCAAATACTCTCCAGAACCCACCCTCACAGTAGGAGTTGTCTAAATACGTATTCTTAGTTTGTAGACCCCTCCAACGAGCTTGTTTCTTTTAAATATTTTACCTTTTAATCCTCACCCAACCAAGTCTCAGTGAAAATTATGCATTCATTTTTTGTTTACCTTATTTCTTCGAGTCTCGGGTTTATCATGGGAGTATCAGATAGAGGTGTCATGGCGGTGTTGGTAGTTGCGGTTGGCCGTCCCTGAGCCCGACTGCCTGGGTTTGAATTCAGCAGTGCCACTTACGAGTCCTGTGACCCAGGGCAAGTCACTCGTAGATTGTTACAGAAAAATTAAATGCACCCAATAAAGTTAACCATTATTATGATCTTAGCGCTGGTTTACGTAGCTATGATATTACCAACTCCTGAATCTTACACTTAATTGGTGCCTTTTTAAATCATTGAACAATTTCATTTTCAAAAAGAGGAACTGGTAAAGTTTGCAGGTATTTTAGAGATGCCACGTAATTTCATGTCCATCAGTGGCCCTTGCAAGAGAAATTTCAAGGCAGATAGCAAGTTGGAGTGAGATAAAGAGTAAGAGAGCACTCCAGAAACTACTTTTTGGAATTAGAAGTTTAAATCAACTGTTGTATTCACAAGCTTAGATGTTTTTTTTCTGTGTGTTTGTTTCTCTTGATTAACACAGAACAGTAATACGTACAAATATTTACTATTTCTCATTGAAATTCTTATTGGTAAGCAACTGAATCCACTCCTCAAAAGGCAGAGCAGTTACTTAAAGCCACAGATAAGCACTGACCTAATGTGGCAACTTGCATGTGATGAGTGCTCAGTGTATTTTCTTCTTGTAAAAAGTGAATTTCTATTGAATATTGTGGGTTTTTTCCCCCTCTTTCAAAAGTGTGTGGATTCTCGTGTCATATAACTTGTGTAAACAAAGCTCCAACTGTGTGTCCGGTGCCTCCTGAGCAGACAAAAGGTCCTCTGGGGATAGATCCACAGAAGGGAATAGGAACAGCATATGAAGGTCATGTCAGGGTAAGTATGATCAGGTTGGATTTAGATTAATCTCTTGAAGTTGATTAATGACTGGAAAACTAAGTCCAGTTGCCTGACAGACCTACCCCTTGACAGAAAATTGGGCAAACAAAACTCATGTAATAATTTTATTTCATCCAGTGTGATTTGAAAACAAAAACCTGGCCTTCGCTTGGAAATAAATTCCAGAATGTCTTAGAATTTTCTGTACTGCTCCTGAGTTGTAACAAAATCTCCATAAAGGAGTCTTCAACACTTGGTCTTGCTGGAGATAATAGCATATGTTATGAAGGGTGAGCTATTAGCAGGATGTATTCTTACTCGTAATCATGAACAATGTTTTTAAGTGTCAGCTGCATTTGATCTTACACCCAAATTTGACTTTTATGCTCTTTAGAAATGCATGAATTTTTTTTAAGATTGTGTTTTTAAGTAACCTCTACACCCAGTGTGGGGTTGGAACTCACAACCCTGAGATCAAGAATCACATCCTCTACCGACTGAACCAGCGAGGCGTCCCCCCCAACATGAATGTTATTTTAATGAATTACGAGTGAAAGTTAAAATGGTTCCATTAAAAATGTTTTCAGAATCAAAAGTCATTCAGTATTTGAGGAATGCTTTCTTATGTTTTTCTCAAGTTATTAATGGTATATGTGTTCATCTGCACTTCACCAACCAGTGGCAGACTTTGAACACACAGACATTATCTCTAGGCTTTCATCCTGCAGTTATGTAGGTAATTAAAGGGCTATGATTGACGTTTTAGTTTGAAATGTTTTTGTCTGTCTGTCTAAGATCCCTAAGCCAGCAGGAGTGAAGAAAGGATGGCAAAGAGCATTGGCTGTGGTTTGTGACTTTAAGCTCTTCCTGTACGATGTTGCTGAAGGAAAAGCGTCCCAGCCCAGTGTTGTGGTCAGTCAGGTGATTGACATGAGGTGAGCTTTTGAAAGTGAAGATATTTGTATCTTTTGCAACGGAAGAATAAGAAAGTATCTGACTGTTCATCTAATTATATTGCCATATTTTTATCTAATTGTAATTTCATGTTAATATTCTAATTTACTGATATTGCTAGAGTAATGTAATTAGAAATAGGAAGCAAAGTATAGTTATAGGACGGGTTGATTGATGTATGTGTGTTGAGTGAGCTGGGGATAGGGCATCAGGGAAAAGAACCGAATGTTTGAATCCAAAAGCCCAGCGTAAAGATGGCTTGGGTAACGAAGGGCTAACACGTAGTGTTTCAGTCACCGCCTGAAGGCGCAGAGCATGATTCCAACGTGAGGAAAGGGAGTAGAAATGTCAAAATCAGACAGGCTCTCAGACTGTGTAATGAGCTGGTAAACATTTGAATGAGTATACCTCTTGAATGTTTCCGGTCTCTTCTTCATGGTTTTCCCCTGCCCCGTGGAGCACTCTCCTTTGCCTCTTCTTCTAGCTCCCAGGCTCCCCTCGAGTGACTTAGTACCCCCAAAGCACCTCCGCGCTGATGACTCCCACAGGGGCCTCCGCCCAGCTCTTTCTCCAGTGTTCAGAACGGTTTCCGGCTCTGGCACACACTGGCGTTTCATACGAGCACCTCAGCCACGCTGTCTTCCCCCCAGATAAGGAATATGAAGAGGTGGCCAGGAAAGTCCCACAGAGACTGCCAAGGGACTAGGTGCGGGAAGGATAAGGAGAAGAGTCAAAGACAAGACTAGAGCCCCAAGTCTTTAAGACCAAGAGGAGGATGATACCAGGAACCCAGTTGAGGAAATCACGAGGAATAGATTATTGTGGAGGAATTCTGTCTCAGGCGTCGACAGAACAGTGAGATGTCAGATAAGCTGTGTTGTGGGCGCTTGAGATGTATTGCGGGAGGCAAGAGGGTCCAGTGTTCTGGAGACTCTGGAGACCTTCCCGGGTTCAGGTCCTCCTTCCCCATGTACACGTTCTGGCCTGGCAACTGTAGCCAGCAGTCGTTCCTAGCTCTTGTATAATTACCCCTGTTAAGTTACTCCTGACAAGTTACTTCGGGCAGTATCCATTACAATGACGGAAAAGCCAAATGGTTTTAAAAATTCAATTTGGACATTTTGTGCGAGTAGCTTTTGAGGATTGCTTCGTGTGTGTTCTATGGATATACCTACTGAACACCACACACATACCCACATATGCTGACTTTTAATGTTTTACTTTTCCTTCAGGGATGAAGAATTTTCTGTGAGTTCAGTCTTGGCCTCTGATGTAATTCATGCAAGTCGGAAAGATATACCCTGTATATTTAGAGTAAGTATGCGTGCTGTAATTTGGTCACTGAATTACGTGTTCTTAGTGAATATATATCTCGTCCATCCATATAGATCATAAGCCTAACTAGGAATAGGACCCAATTCCTTAATGTGTTTCATATCCCCCAGTGCTTGAATGTATAGACAATTAGTGCTAAGTAAATATTTCATTAGTAAAAGACCTGAGGAAAGCCTGAATATTTGGCTTCTAAAATAGGTTTCATCTTGGGCGATATTTTTGAGCCACAATTCAATTTTCAAATAAATACGCAACATGGAAAATCGAACAAGTGTGAGGTTTCTCAAGTTTTTGAAAAACAGAGGTTTCTTTTAAAATCTCATTTAAAAAACTAATGTTTTATTTCTATTGCTTTGTAATTAACTACTCCAAAACTTAGTGGCTTAAGCCAGTAATGATTTATTTTTTACCATTCTCTCTGTCAGCTATACGATTTGAGTGGTGTCAGCTCAGATTACTCACATGAGCTCATCTGGGGCTGGAATATCCAAAATGACCTTGCCCCCATACCTGGGGCCTTGCTGCTGGCTGTTTGCTGGGCGATCTCTGAGAACTTTCTCCATGCGGTCGGTCTCTCATTCGGTCACTGGCTGAGCTCTACATGGCTGGCCTCCAAGAGGACAAAAGAAGCTTCCAGAACTTTTGAGGACCAGGCCTAAGACAGGCATAATAACTCTTGTGCGTTTTGTTGGTCAGAGTACGTCATGAGGCCAGCCTGGATTTAAGGGGAGGGACAATAGACGGCACAGCTTGATGACAAGAATGCAATTCCATAGGAAGAAGTGTTGGGAACCATCTCTGATGGCTGTCTGCCCTCCCACAGGGCCATCTTGAATTGGCGGATTAAGACAATAGAGGTTTAGGGGCACCTGGGTGGCTCAGTTGGTTAAGCGTCCAGCTCTTGGTTTCAGCTCAGGTCATGATCTGATGGTGAGATCGAGCTCCACGTCGGGCTCTGCACTTAACAGTGTGGAGCCTACTTGGGATTCTGTCTCTCTCTGTCTCTCTCTCTGCTTCTCCCCAGCTCATGCTCCCTCGCAAAATAAGTAAATAAACATAAAAAAAAAAAAAAAAAAAAAAAGACTACTGCCCTAACGTTATGCCCACTACTTAGTGTTTGTCTATGAATATGGTAAGGTCACCAGGGGAGCCTAGGGAGGCCCAGTTGCCTGTAGCTGGTTCACACAGTTGGACTTTACTGTCACTGCTGCTTAAATCACATGTATGTGAAATTCAAATCTGCTCTGATTATAAGTGCTGTTTGTACAATGCTAAATCTTCATTTAAATACGAACACAAGTGATCTGATGTTCCCTAAGATTCTGTGTGTTATGAAGTGGCAAAGAACGTTAAGTTTATTTCTGAACATTTCTGACTTTTAAAAAGAAGTTGAGAACCAGTATGGTGGGTAGTGTGCGTGAGCATGGACGCGGGACCCGGTCTGGCAGGGCGTCCGTGGGGACGGTACATCCCTGCATCACAGTTCCCTCAGATGTACGCTCAGGATCCAGTAGGGTACCTGCCTCAGTGCTCATGCAGGGCTTTGAGCAGTGCTCACGCTTAACCCAGTAAATATCAGGTGCTGTTGATCTAGGAATATGGGTGATGCATTTCTTAGTGGTGGCACTCAGCACGCCATAGCAAAGAAAATAAAAATAGTTATTAACATTTAAAATGGTACCTGCTGTAACTAAGTAAATGATAGATAGATAGATAGATAGATAGATAGATAGATAGATAGATAGATAGAGAAAGGTATCTGCTACCTTTGCTTTGTCATGAATCTTAATGCTAAGACTAGTTGTTATTCTGATTAGGAAAAGCTGAACTCTGGAAGGGATCATTTGGTGAGTGTTCACCTTGTTGGCCAGAGCTAAACAAAGTAGCATCGGCACGAAACCTGCTCGAAGCGTGTCTGTTTTCTAACACAGGCTGATTAAACTGTCCTAGGTCACAGCCTCCCAGCTCTCGGCGTCAGACAGCAGGTGTTCGGTCCTGATGCTCGCGGAGAGCGAGAGCGAGAGGAACAGGTGGGTGGGCGTGCTCAGCGAGCTGCACAAGATTTTGAAGAAAAACAAGTTCCGAGACCGCTCAGTCTACGTCCCCAAGGAGGCTTATGACAGCACTCTGCCGCTCATTAAAACCACCCAGGCGGCTGCGATCATAGGTATGGACTGGCGCCGTGGACCGTGTTAGCATAGCTGTTGAGCAGCCTACCCCGGGAGCAGGGCTGGCTTGCATCCAGGGATCCCCCGCGTCCAGCATGGCAGGCGCCGTGCCCCACACACGCAGTGAATGTCTGCTGAGTGAGTACACGAGAAAGTACACGAGGAGAAGTGCTTTCCGAGTGCGTTTTCTTCTGGAAGAAACAGTGCTAAAGATGAACCTGTGAACGATCTGTTTTCTGCTGTGCGACTTAGAACAACTATTTAACTGCTTAAAGCATAAGTTTCCTGGGTAGGATGCAGCTTCTGATGACCTCGCAGAAGTTAGGAGGTTTCGGTCACGTGGGGCCCGTGACAGGATGCCCTGCATAGCAAATGCCCTCAAGAGAGAGCAGTTTCTGGGTCTGGAGGTTTAAATTTCTGTCATGTTATTGGCACACATCCAACTCTTTTGTTACTTCCTAGTAAATAGTGAAAAGTTAATGAGTAGGGTCCAAATGCCTTCTGCAGTTTCTCCCTCCCAAAACAAGAAGTGGACCCGGGGCACTAGCAAACTAGATGTTTTCTCTTTTTGTCACCTTCTATTGAATAAACGTTTACTTCTTTTTATAAGTATTGATACACTTTCTAATGATCTGTTAAAAAAGACATGAGGTAATATTTACTGCTGTCATCTGAAAGGAAACTTAACAGTACAAATTTTTATTCCTATTTTTAAGTTCCTTATTTGAGTGTTTTTGCACCACATTTATTATCCATTTTGTTGTATTAGTTGTACACAGCTTTGCCTGTTAACAGTGTTTCGTACTCGTGTCTTCTGTAGACCATGAAAGGATCGCGTTGGGAAATGAAGAAGGGTTATTTGTCGTGCACGTCACAAAAGATGGTAAGAGAAAACTTAATCATTGCGGAGTAACTTTCAACCCTATGTCGTTAGAAAAATTCTAATTTCTAGGAAGAGCAGGATTTGGTCTGATTTATTCTGTAATTGAAATTTTCCAGACCTAATTTGATGTGTTGATAAATCAAAAGATAATTTTTGAACTTCTTTAATCCTCCCGAGTTCTTAAACTTTCAAGTGTGTGTTGTGTTTCTTGTGTCACTGATTCAGCACCAGTGCTCCACAAACAGCCTGCACGTCTCAGGACGGGACGTGAACGATACAGCCGGACTTTCTCATTGCTCTGTTAGTGTTAGAAGTAGCCGTCATTCAAGTGTGTGTTCACTGTTGGGGGATTTTCTCCCGCATTTAATACAAAAGAGTTTTTTTTTCCAGGGCCAAATTAAATACCGAGGGAAATAAAAAGGAACCAATTTATCAGTGTCCTATCTTTATATCAAGTGCGATCATGGGAAGACAATGCATTTAAACTGCATTTGCAGCCCCTAGAATACGTTCAGTGAAATAAGTCTTCCCTGAGTTTCTAAAACAGGAGCGCCATGGCGAAGTTCCTGAGAATTTAGTGCCAGTAAAAAGGTTTTTCCTGGAGATGTGGCACACTTTATCACACAGGGACCCTTTGCCTTACCTCACTGTGGGCGTGTGCCATCACCTTGTAATGGGTAGAATTATCTCCCTCTTTCTCCACATGATTCTGGTCTCTTACTCTTCTGTGTGTGTGTGTCCGTGTCTTCATTATAAGTTGAGCTATCCTTTTGAGTGTAATTGGGATAGAAGTAATCACTAAAGCGTCATTCTGCAGTTGATTTATTACTGTTCTTTGCACAGAAATTATCAGAGTCGGTGACAATAAGAAGATCCATCAGATTGAACTCATTCCAAATGATCAGCTTGTTGCTGTGATCTCAGGACGAAATCGTCACGTGCGCCTTTTTCCCATGTCAGCTTTGGACGGACGAGAGACCGATTTTTACAAGCTGGCAGAGACGAAAGGGTGTCAGACCATAACTTCTGGCAAGGTGTGCCACGGAGCTCTCACGTGCCTGTGCGTGGCTATGAAAAGGCAGGTCCTCTGTTACGAACTATTTCAGAGCAAGACCCGTCACCGAAAATTTAAGGAAATCCAAGTCCCGTGTAACGTGCAGTGGATGGCGGTCTTCAGCGAACAGCTGTGCGTGGGATTCCAGTCGGGATTCCTGAGATACCCCTTGAATGGAGAAGGGGGTCCGTACAGCATGCTCCACTCAAATGACCACACGCTGTCCTTCATCACACATCAGCCGATGGACGCCATCTGTGCAGTTGAGATCTCCAGTAAGGAGTACCTGCTGTGTTTTAACAGCATCGGGATATACACGGACTGCCAGGGCCGGAGATCCAGACAGCAGGAGCTCATGTGGCCAGCGAATCCCTCCTCTTGCTGTAAGAGTCTCTTACTTTTGGCCGTTTGCCCTCTGTGTCTCTTTCCTTTTCCTTCAGCCTCGTTTCCTAAATATATTCACTGTAAATACCGGCTTGTTTTTCTAAGTCCTCCTTAAGGTTGTGCCTAAGTACTAATTGTGTCGTTTGTGCAAAGTGACTCTCCGTCGTGAGCTAGACCTAGGCCAGCAGGGCTGACCTTAACTTGTCCGGAGTTGAAGCTGATCTTTCTGTGGAATATTTCACTTAGCTGGCTTTTTAACCCATCTGGTCCCTTGAAGTACCTCTAAGCAGTTGTCTTCACGGTCCCCCCAAACACAGTGCTTGTGAGCATTAACAGCTCCTAAGACTTACTCTGGAGAAGCAGTTACTAAGTGAATTATTTAAGCGCTGATGTAAAGGTATAATGCAGCATCTGTAAGAAGTGTTTCTCCGTTTTATAGTTTTGTCTAAATACACGGATATTTAAGATTGCCTGGTGCACTCTTTCAAGAACTCTGAGGACATCAGTGAATTAGTGAATGCCGTCACGTGCCATTTCAGCGGCCAAGGGCATTGCCCTCACGGAGCACAGAGTGGGGTAGGCAGGACCCCTGCGGCCGAGACACGGCAGCGGGTTGTGGTCGCCCTGTGGCAGATGCGTGGGGTTCCCCAGCCGCACGCGCAGGGGTACCTGACCCCCGATGCTTTGTCCTCAGTGGACGACACTTGAGCGTGTGTGAATGCTGAACCAGGGAACCGGGGAAAGCTCGAGTGTGCGGCGAATCCAGGAAATAGAGCGAGATCCCCGCGGAGGCCAGACAGGGTGGATCTCAGAACACGGGGTGGGGGGAGCACTGGGGTCAGGAGGCGTGAAACCTCTTCCACTGGCCCCCGTGAGGAGGGATGGTGGACAGAGACTGTCAAGCCTAGAGGTTCAGTGGGAGAAGAGTTAGGAGGCTCTTGTGCTTGTTACAGAAGAGTGAGAGAATCTAGAAAAAAAAAAGAAAAAAATCCTTCGAATCCTACCCACCCAGCCCTATCTATTCTTAAAAGTCTTGTTTCTTCTACACTATGTACTTGTACCTGTGGTGTCGTATGCAGAATAAAGGCTGTCTCGTAACCTAGTCGGGTAACGAGGCAAAGTATTACTTCCGTGCGGAGTCAGAGTGAGAGTATCCGGGTCGTATGGGTAGCGTGGGCGGTAATTCGATTCGTGACCCCATCTTAGGTAGATCATCTCATCCCTCTGCTCGTGTCACTGTCAATGCTGTTTCGCTGTCAGTAGCTTAACTGGTTTAGGAATCAGGTACTTAAAACGTGACGTGAGGACGTCCCTTTATAGAACTAGCATTGGACAAGGGAGCGTTTCGCCCTCGGCATAAGCCGAATGAATCCTCATGTCCTGTAGCTGCCGTCTCATCCGACCCGTAGCGTCTCCACTGTTCGTTTATGATTTGTATCCTGTTCCCAAATGATTGGATGCGGCTACTGCATGACCACAGTAGGATTTGGGTGGGATTCCGTTCCACAGTTATGTAGCATAGACCTTTCAGAATGTTTTGTGTTGAAGAGTTAGATAGAGAAGTGCGGGGCGCCTGGGTAGCTCAGTGGGTGAAGCATCCCGCTCTTAGCGTCAGCTCAGATCGTGATCTCAGAGTCGTGAGATCGAGCCCCTCATGAGAGTCTGCCCTGAGCACAGAGCCTGCTGAAGATTCTCTCCCTCTCTCGCTGCCCTTCCAGGCTTGCATGCACGTGCATTTGTGCTCGCTCTCGCTCAGAGAGAGAGCGAGCGAGAGCAAGAGAGAAGTAATTAGCCACTGTCCCTCCTTCCCTTCTCGCAGGCTACAATGCACCGTATCTCTCCGTGTACAGTGAAAACGCAGTTGACATCTTCGATGTGAACTCCATGGAATGGATTCAGACTCTCCCACTCAAAAAGGTAATTTAACGCCAAAAATGGGCTAGCAGACTAATGAGTGGAGTGAACCACTGATGAGACCAGTTAGCTCCTTTTCGCTACTCGAGCGCTTTCTGGCAGTTGGTAATTTGGGATTCTGCTAAGAGAAAAAAAGTAGAAGCAGAAGTTAAGCTGGTTAATTTTATGAGTAGCTCAACACCATAGTATTTTTATCACATTCAGTGTCACCGTGTTTCGCTGCGTCATCATGAGAGCATCCTGGTAACGAGAGACTGGAGCGTACCCTCCACCTCACACGTGCTTCAGGATGGGGGGGGGGGGACCTGTCATTCTTGCTTGTGGCTGTCGTTCACATTGTGGCGTGCAGGTGGTAATCCTGTGAGACAGACCCCACAGGCTGGAAAAGTGACTAAACTGAGAGCCCAAATGTGTGCAAATATCTCATCGTTAAAAAAATAAAGGTGTTTATGCTCCTCATAAAACATGATTTTCCCTGTGACAACAGAGAATTTTTACAAGCATGCAACAACTGTTCTGTGTGGGTGAGGAGTAAGTTTCACGTAGACGTGCGTAGCTTATATCGTCCGCTGGGGGCAGGGTTTATGGGGGGGGACGAGAAAGTAGCCAAGGTCAGATTTCAAGGTCCGCCCCAATGCCTAAGGACATCAGCCGTGAAAACTCTTGGAAATACTCCCACTTCAGGGAAAGCACCCAAAATATGGCCCTCTGGTTTGCATTTGGGGGCTAATTACATTTATTTTCCATTTTATCACGTAAATCGTATAGTATATATGAAAGAATAGGAGCTTTGTGAAGCATGATAATTATTAACAGCTCACTCAGGGCCAGAATATTACCAACATCCCTGCCTCTACCTGCGTACCCGTCCCTCATCCCACCCCCCAGCCCCTCTCCAGAGGAAATCACTATCCTGAATGTTGCCTGTATCATCCCTTTGCTTTTCTTAAAATACAGATTTTTTTTTTTTTGGCATATTTAAATATTCCTAAACACTTGTTTGGTTTTGTATTGTTCAGTTCTGTCTGCCTTTGAGCTTTGTGAAAATGTTACACTGTGTGTTCTCTGCCTTCCTTCCTTCATGCATATTCCAGGGTCTGTCTGTGTGATTACGTGTGCTGTAAATAGTGCATCATTTTTCACCGCTATAAAATACTCTTTTGAGTGACTAGATCAGTTCATTCCTCCATCGTCTGATTGGCAGACACATGAATTATTTTCCAGGTTTTGCTACTGTGAACACCGATGCCTGTGTTTCTCTAAGTCACGTGTCCAGGAGTGGGATTGATGGGGCACGGGGAACACAGGGGTTCAGCTTTACAAGATAGTGTCAGATTCTTTTCCAGAGTAATTGTACCAGCTCATCCTCCCCCCAGCAGTAACCGGAGTGCCTCCTCACCCACATCTTCCCTGGCCTTGCCATTCTCAGGATTCATAGTTTTATAACCTTTATAAATGGTTACAACATGCTGTCTCACTGAAGCATTAATTTGCACATCCCCAATTAACTGTGTTGTTGAGAATCTTTTGTATGTTTATTCGTTCTTAAATTCTGTGAAATACCTACTCATGCTTTTCGCTCATTTTTCTGTTTGTTCTTCCTTATTAATTTATTGAAATTTTTTATATATTGTAAATACTGGGAAAGAGATGGGGTAAATCTTTTCTATTTGTGACCCAGTTTTATGGTGCATTTTGCCAAGCATATATTTTAATAAAATAATGATGAATTATATTATTTTGCTAAAAACTTACTGTTCTAAATTTTAATGTCATCATGTTTTTTCTGTTAAGAAACTCTTTCGTAACTCAAGGTCATAAAGACATGATCTGTATTTTATTCCAAACGTTTGAAAGGTGTGCCTATTACATTAATGTCATGAACCTGTGGAGTTGGGGTGTGTGTGTGTGTGTGTGTGTGTGTGTGTGTGTGTGTGTGTGTGGTGTGAGGTGGGGACTCCGTTTCTCTGTGCCACATACATGAGCAGGTGCTCTGTCACCACTTAGTGACAGCCCCCCCTCCCCGGTGATACAGTTTCATCCCCATCATATGTGGACATTTAGTCCCACTTCAGGTTCATAAAGTAGCTGTGTTAATATCTTCTTAGTATAATTAGTCACTAATGGCTTTAAAAAGTCAAATTTAAGATTTAAATGTATTTAGGGGTGCCTGGGTGGCTCAGTCAGTTGAGCGTCCGACTGCAACTCAGGTCATGGTCTTCTGGTTTGTGAGTTCGAGCCCCGCTTGGGGCTCTGTGCTGGCAGCTCAGAGCCTGGAGCCTGCTTCGAGTTCTGTGTGTGTGTGTGCGTGTGCATGTGTGTGTGTGTGTGTGTGTGTGTGTGTGTGTGTGTCTCTCTCTCTCTCAAAAATAAACATTAAAAATTTTTTAAAAAGATTTAAATGTATTTCTACTGTTTCCCCCAGAATATTCTTTCTTTAGAATGTTGTCATTATAACTTTTTGTTAAAATTACATCATTTTATATGCCTTCCCCATCAGAATTAATGTTGATTTTCTGAGAGCGTTATATTCTGAAGGGGATGGATAAATGGAAGGTCTTAATAGGGTGTGCTTTACAAATAGGCCTAAAGTTTTATGGTTCCACTTGAGGGTTTTACTGAAATGCTAATTTTATTTTTTTATTCTTATCTTAGGTTCGACCCTTAAACAGTGAAGGATCATTAAACCTTTTAGGGTTGGAGACAATTAGATTAATATATTTCAAAAATAAGATGGCAGGTAAGAAAATATAACGTTAATACGATAGCTTCAAAGGAAATACTCTCTCTGAGCTGACTGCCCGGAGATAATAAGTGGCAGAGGCCACATTTAAACCCAGGTTCCTCTTACTCCGAAGTCTGTGACCTTGGCTACTATCATGGTCTCAATATATTCAGTTAAACGTCTGGATAGAAAGTCGTTCTGTCTAATCTAGCTATGTACACAAAATACTTGTTGCTGACGTACCTGATTTCTCTGGGGAGTCCTGAATTAAGTGCAGAAAGTATGCCTGAAAGCAGCATTTGCTGTACTAGTAATGCTGTAAAACCTAACCCAAGTCTATGGCACTGCAATTGTGAAAACTCATGCAGAACTCTGACTGGGGACTTCAGGAGTACATCATCTGCCAGGGCACCCGGGGCCTAGAACTTGGCGAGTGCCCGTGGCCGCACGGGCAGGGCCGCCAGAGTCCAGAGGGGGCATGGGAGCCAGAGGGCGTGGGCGGTGTCCACAGTCACGTGGAGGTCGCTCGGCCCTGGAGGGCCCTTGGCTGACAGACTGGTGGTTGTAGCAGAGGTCCTGCCTGGGGACATTCCCCCGCGACGGGAGAAAAGAGATTCGGATTTTAGAAATGATCGCCACTCAGCGATGGCTTCTCCACGAAGCTTCTGCACTTGAGCTGAAGCCTCTCCACCTCCAGGGCCTGTACTTTATTTGTGTCTGTTTCTTAGAGGAAGTCACAACATTCACGTAGGATCGGCTGCACCTGTTCTTACCGTGTGTGGCCGTGATGATCACAGAACGTGTCCGTTTCCCAGTCCACGTCTGTAGGATAAAGCCTCTTTCCACTCGTGTTTCCGCATCTTTCCACTCCTCCTCCTGCCCTAGGCTGGACGCGGGGCGGGCTTGGAGAGGGAAAGCCTGGCAGGATTTCAGTACAGGTGTCTTGTCCTTGGGAAGGGGAGGGAGGGGCCCTCGCCTTTTCTCTGGCTGCCTCTGGCCTTCCTCTCTCAGGGCTCAGTGTTGCTGCAGTCCTCCTTCCGGCTGTCCCACGTCCCCCGCTGCCACCGGGACCCAGACCCATCCCGGCCGCACGATTCTCACGTTCCAAAATCGTGTTTCACAAGTCGTTAGGAAAGCAAGCTGATGAAGCTGCACTATCAGGGTGTGAGAAGAATACTGCTTTTCTGCTGATCCCCGGCCTTTGTTTGCCTTTCCCTCACTTGGGCTTTGTGGGTGTTAAAAAGTCTCCAGGTTGGCTTTTCTCCTGTTCCTTAGAGAATGGCGTCCCTCGTGTTGTGTGAACACAGCTGTCTCTCTTATTCCTAGAGTGTGTTCACAAATTTCAGCATGTCCGGGGAGCCCTTGGCGGACGGTCGTTTACTTCTAGGTTATGAACGCTGAAACCGGATGCCAGGTGCATACGATTAAGGATCCTCGCCCCACCAAGATCAGAGGGGTAGAAACAGCAACAGAGTCTTGCCTTTAATAAAGGAAGCTGGTGGGAGCCCAGGTTTTTGTCCTTACCCACATCTAGCAGACTGGATCTTACAAAAGGAAATGTTTTATTATGTAAAAAGAATTTTAACGATCATTTACGTGAATACTTTACCATTTATGCCTGATGATTGTGTAGCGTAATGGGAGGAGTTTTTTTTAACACCCTAAGCCATTGGAACCAGTACCTGGAAGGTGAGAGAAGACAGGATAGAGAGATGGGGGGGTGGGGAGGGCACAAGGCGACAGGACCCCCAGGCAACTGCATTTTCCTTTTCTTCTGCTAGAATTGTGCCACTGTATGTTTGTAATCAGATAGGAAGTGAAAATATACTTTGTAAGCTAGGTTTCATCTTGGCGTATCCCTGTGTACATGTGTCCCGTTTGAATTATTACTTACCGTATCATCATTTAAAAATGCAAATTGCGTACGTTGGACAACTGATTCCTGTTTGTGCTGTCTCGGAGATTAACGGATAAAAAGCATTTTAGCGCTTCAAAGAACGCCACCGGTCTTTGTCTTCTTTTAACAGAAGGGGATGAGCTGGTGGTTCCCGAAACATCAGATAACAGTCGGAAGCAGATGGTTAGAAATATTAACAATAAGCGACGCTACTCCTTCCGGGTCCCAGAGGACGAGAGGTTGCAGCAGAGGAGGTAGGGGGGCGAGCGGGGTCGTGCCCGTCGTCGGGGCCGCGGGGGGCCTCTGCGGGGCTGGTGGGTGACGGAGCGTTAGTGATTTGGAAGGAAGATGGGGTCTCTGAAAATCTGTCATCCCTCTGTGGTGTCACACACCACAGTGACGAGCGTGCTTCTCGGTGTGATTTTGATTAACACTCTCCAAATGTACGCGCTGGATTGAAGCACGTTTGCGCTCGTTTCTCCGTGTGCGTGAAATACTTGCGGTTTTTAGAATGTGAGCCTTTGCTCAACGTAAAACAGATCCTAGCTGCATGTAGCACATGGGCACAGGCCTGAGAACTTCAGATTAACCATTCTCTTCGAGAGTAAACAGCCAGTGGGCTGGTAATATTTCCAGTTACGGGTAAAAACATCTCTAAAGTGTTATCAGTGATTTTAAAAGGCCTGCAGAAAATGGCCAGGACTGTCTGTAAAATAGAGCTTTGGCATGTGAGTACTGAGAGAACCCTCTCTATTTTCCCACCAAAAAGCATAAGATCTTGTGTTTAAAAGAAAAGCTTCTAAGTTTCAATTGAGTGTATCTTATTGTTAATTCTGTCCTGGCTAAACTTGATTTCACAGTTTTATTTTTGTGAACAAATAAAGGATGCCTCATTGTTTTCTAAAGTTAATGAGATCGAGCCCAGAAAAAGTGTCTAAACGGGTGTTTTATCTTACAGAGAGATGCTGCGAGATCCAGAAATGAGAAATAAATTAATTTCTAACCCAACTAATTTTAACCACATAGCACACATGGGCCCAGGAGATGGGATACAGATCCTAAAAGACCTGCCCATGGTAAGAGAAATGGGAGGGCAGACGGGAGCGGGGTTACCAGTGGGGCAGAGGGGGAGAAGACGCGGACGCGTGCGTGCCCGCACGCGTACGTAGGCTTAACGGGATACGCAAACGTGACTATGAGAGGCTGTGTCCCCATAGCGCTCTGTGCACACGACGCGCGGGAGAAAAACTCAGCGGCTGGGCATCTGTGGAGAACCAGACAGATCCGGTTCTTAGCTGCACACCCTGTAAACTCGCCCCGCATCCAGTTGCTGGTGGAGCACACTGCCGGGTCGGGAGAGGATCTGCACCGGGATCCGGAGCTCGCTCACCAAATGCTGACGTTTCACTCAGCTTCGGCAGTTCCGTACAGATATTCGGCCTTTCCCACCTGCACAGAACCCCGTCGGCCCGGTCGTTAACGGTCACACCTGTTGCCTGGTTGGGCAACCAGATCTCTTTCCTTTCCCCGATTACACACGTGTTGCCTGGCCCGTCTTCCACACAAAAGTACAACATAGGCAGACTGGTTTGTCACGTGAAGATTGGATTCTTGGACCTATTATGTTGAAATTAAGAATACTAGTGGAATTAGGAATTTTCCAGGCTCTGTGCATACTTAGCATTTTGGTATCACGGTACCTGAGCAAACTATTAAAACTTCATACGGCCCTTCTGATCACTGGTGGTGGCGTTCAGACTGTGAGTCTGGACCCAGGCTCTCTCTGAGGGAGTCTGTCCTCTCGCCACGTTGCCAGCTCTGCTGTGACAGGAGACACGAATATCTTATCACCGACAGGAAAAAATGCTAGGTGATCTAGTTTAATGTGCCATCAAGCATTCCTTAAGGTGAAGGAGTTTCAGGGGTTCACAAAGTTCCCAAAATATTCCTCTGCTTCGTAGCCTTCCTCCATCAGGTGAAAAACCAGTTTGCTGATGTTCTAGAAGTTTTTCAGGCCTTCCTACACAGGAGGACTTGGCCATCACACCCCCCGAATAAGCACACGGAATCGAAATAGCAGATTTCAAACACTCTAAGAACTCTCTGTCAGCGCATCATCTCCCATTACCCCCTCAGCACTTCAAGTAAAAGAAATCTCTCTTCATTTTTTTGTTCGAAATAGGGGCTGGTGGTAATGACTGAGCAAAACCAGTTCCGATAGCATTTCCGGGAGATTCTTCCCCGCACCTGACTCCATGACGCGTGGCCTTCTGTGCTGGTCACGTATTCCCATCAGACCTCTTCATTTTAGCGTTTGTCGTCACTGATTGTGTTAACCCGTGACTGCCTCATGGGCTCTTTTTGTCACGGACACAGGTGCCTCTTTGTCCTACAGTGCGGTCCAGTTTTTAATGTGTGTTCCGTTCCTTTCTTGCCATGTAAGCACCTTGTGTTTCCTGGACGAAAAGTTGGTGCAAATTTTTGAAACCTGTGTCTTAGCCTTATTTTATTTCCACCTGACTTTCTTTTACTAGCCAGGGACATACAAGCTGGGGCTGTTGTAAACGTCCATTTCATCACCCAGCCAGTAGTTTTAATACACTGTCCCCCAGACCTGGGTTTGTCTGGGGGTAGACATTGGGAAAGAACGCAGTAGTGTGCAGGTCTGAAAAAAATTAACGATGATACGTGTACCCGTGTATACACATAAATGCTTGTTGAAAAGCTCGTGATATTTTAATATGTTCTCAGGTTTTATGTCCTTTCCACTGAGATGGAATTATCTGTATTTAATGAACTATTTCCAAAACTTAAGATGAATTAAATTCATCAACCGTTACCGTGCAAGAACTTCGGGCACCAAAGCCACCTGCCATCCGAGCCAAGAGCAGCGTGCACCCTGGACATTTTTCTGTTTTCACTTCTCATATCAGTACTGCTTTCCTGGGAAATACTTACGAGCTTAGAGAGTTTATTGGAGATCTTTAGAAACTTAGTTCTGTTTCCTTTGTACCAAAATTGATACCGATATAGGGTTGTTTGCCTCCTGAATGTGAAAGAGAGTGTCAGGAGGAGGGAGTCTTTTCTCTCCTGAATCGGATGTGAGCCCTTTACGCACATCTAGCGCGCCGAGAGGAGAAGCGGCACAGATGACTTAGAAATACGGGCTGCTCCTTGTCATTTCCTTCCGTCATCGTGGGGTGCCGCCAGTAAAGGGCAGGGATTTCTCCCGGTGAACACAAGAATAATATTCTACCTCCGGAAGATTTATTTTTGGCACATGACCTTTCTTCTGGTTCAGTGACCCCCAAGAGCTCTATTGAGTAGTTATTACATTTACATCAATAGGGTTTTTTTTTTTCCTTTTTGGAAATAACTTTAGAAAGTGCTGGTTCACTCACGTCTCTAAATTTAAAACAATGTCTCATAGAGGAGCTCTTTTTTAAGTCTCCATAATCTGTCAGATTTTGTTTAACAAAGCAAGTTCATCCCGGTTCGGGGGCCTTCTCCCCGCAGTGGTCTGTCCGCCCACCGGCCCCTGGACCACATGGCCTCAGAGAAAGTGGCCGGGTGCCGAGTGACCGGGTGCCGAGTGACCGGTCCCGCCATCACTCAGAAGCCATTCAACCGGATATGCTAGCACCTTCGGTTAGAAAAGCTTTTTCTCTATCTTTGCTATTACAGTATTTTATGTTTTTATTAATATGCCGGCCCAGACATGGACGGGATTTTTCCCTTGTTAAAAACGAACCTGACTTTTTGGGTGTCTAAGTGGAGCCAGGTTTGGGCTTCTGGGAGTCACCACCGCTAATGAGGGTCACCGAAACAAGACCGGGGAAAGCAAACACACGTGCAAGTCTGTAAATTCCAGGGAATGGTGTTAGGTTTCTAAAGAAAACAGGCTAGCGGTTCTGATGAGAGGCTGCCTGTGGGTTCACTCACCTTGAGCCATTTCTCGCTCTTTCTGTCCTTACTGATGGCGTGTTTTTGCCAGGTTTTGATTCTATCACATAAGAAAACACTGAACTGAACTCTGAAAGTCCGGTTTCGGTGCACTTGCTGCCGGTAATAAAGGAGAATAATTGTACAAGGTGAACGTTCCGGGAACTGGCAGGAGGATTACAAAGTGTAACTTTCTAAGGCCTGAGAGTATTTCCTTAAGGACTCAGTTCTGACGTGAGCGATGTCGATGTCGTGCCTTCCGCATGCGTGCTGTCTGAAATGTCACGTGGAACCAGTGAATCCGTTTTCATTACCGTGTTACTTTTTTTCTTCTTCCTGTTGTTTTGATAGCCAGGCCTCCCTTATCCGCCCTCGCTTCACTCCGGCCTCATCTCCTCTCCGATCAACTTTGAGCACATCTATCACATGACTGTTAATTCCGCTGAAAAATTTCTCTCTCCTGATTCCATAAACCCTGAGTATTCCCCGTCTCTACGCTCTGCCCCCGGTACACCCAGCTTTATGACTCTGAGGGTATGGACGGCCGAGTCAGGTGTTAACTACCACTAACCGTGTGCGGACCTCCTGTTCCCAGCTTGATAAGTAACCCGCGGAGGGCGCTTCCTTTTGTGAATGTTCTTCCTGCTTCTCTCCTGCCAGACCTCTCCCCCTCCCCCTCCCCCTCCCCCTCCTCCTCCTCCTCCTCCTCCAGTTCTATTTTGTTTCTTCTTTTGAGGAGAAGCATGAAGCCTGGGGAGGATTTCACTTTTATTCTTTAAACAGTATTGGAGGGGTTTTTTGGGGTTTATGTTTAATAGATGTTCCCATCATGATGTCCCTTTACAGATGCCATCATTAGAAATAGTCCCCGTGTGGGTCTTTATTCTGTTAAACTAAAAAAGGAGTCCCACAACTTCTGAATTTTTTTTATAGCACATTACCCTAAATCTGGTTCAATTCAGAGAAAATTCTTTCGATTTAGTGAGGTTAATTAAGGTCTGTGGTAGGACCAAGCCACAGGCCTCTTATCTACAATAAACCCCGTTTTGAAAAAGCTTAAAAATGTCCCAAGTAAAAATTATAATAGTATGAACGAGTAACGGTAAAAATTCCAAAAAGAAGGTGATCTTACTAGGCTTTTAGATACTGATACACCTTTAATTCCAACCAAGATCCAAGGTACGACAGCTAAATCAAAGAAAAAAAACACAAAGTGTGCAGCATCTATCTGAAAGGAGTGCGGCCCCTGCTGGCGGCCCCTTGGATCCGGCCCCTTGGATGCCGCCTGGCATCTCTCTAGCCGGTGGCCGTTAGCACAGCTTTTCCATACCTTCCATCAAGAAATACACGCTTAAAAAAAAAAAAGAAAGAAAGAAATACACGCTTGTGCTAACTTCACAGTAATGTTTTCTCAAGTTAATTTTACAAATACGATATTCGGGTTCTGTCATGCAAACCCTTGTCCCACAGTGCCCTCTGACTCAGAGAAACAGTCACATCCATTTTTTATTTGCATAGAAAACCGTAGGGTGAGAAGTTTCTTTCTGTATTTTTGTTTGCATTGTACAGTTACTCTGAATTATAATGTTTGAAATGTCACTGTCATTAAGCTATAATGTCATGTAAATACCTTATTTGACAAACTAGAAGATGAACTGTGATTAAAAAACATCAGCCTTGGGTTGCTTGTCAGCAGTCCGCAGGGAGTGGATTCCAGAAGAATGTTGCACAAACTGACGGGCCAAGAATTTTTCGTACGAAAGATGACAGAACCGTTGTTTAGGTCAGTCCTCCGCAAGTAGAAACACTGTTGTCGGTGAAAGTCTTCCCTAATCCAAAGAGTATTTGCACATGAAAAAAGACCAGTAGCTTAGGTCTCCGTCCTAGAATGAAAGTGAACTTGAAATGACTGAACGATAAGCTTTTTTTGTGGGATTGTATTTTTTTTCTCACAAAACGTGTCTTCCGTGTGTCAGTCTTTTGTGACTTCAACATTTGGTGTGACTGCACAACCGGTATGTTTTCCAGGCTTGATTTTTGCCACTGATTCCAGGCTAGGCCTGTTCCGTAGGAAAGGACGGCCCCAAAGTATCTTGAGGTTTCTAGCAGAAGCAGTAAACACGTAAAGGTTGAAACTGATTCTCCCACCTCTCGGTCCTTCCTTTGCTGCCTCGTGTGCACGTCACTGGCGTCTAGAGGTTTGCTTCTGTGTGCGCGAATGTTAAAACGCTGGCCCTGCTTCCGCTGGGTTTTATTTTCTTAGAGAAAAAAAGGTAAAGCGTTTGCTTCGAACAGATAACACACTAAGAATTAAATGGACTTTGCAGATTGGGTACGCGAACCAAAATGGCGGCGGTTGAGTCTGGGGCCGGCCAGCCGACCGACTTCCAGCGTGTGTGGCTCCGTGACTCGAAGCTCCTCACGCCACATCAGCGTGTCGCCCGATTGCTGAGACTTGCGCCCGGCGTCAGTGGTTGTGACGTTAACCTTCCCTCAGGTGTCAGCCCCGACACCTCTCCAGTTCTCAAACGTCCGGGTCCCTCGAGGCGGCCAAGGGCTCTCGGTGCTCGGCCGAGTTCAGACGGCCCGCCCCTCACGCCTCCTCTCTGGCCGCGTATGACTTTTCAGAGCACCCGTTGGCCCACTTTAATACCTGGGACACCAAAATCATTCCATAAGTTGATGGAGAACCTTGTAAACCGGTGTCCCCGAGTCAGAGCACTTCGCCCCGGCTGCGATGGTTTCAGGCGTGCTGTCCGTGACTCCTGGCCCCGCTCTGTCAGCACGCCGGGGCGTGGGGATGTGCCCGTCCCCTACCACGCGGGAAAGCACTTACTTGAGAAAAATGTACCCTTGAGTGACCTGGCTCCGCGTGGGCTCGCTCCATTCAGCTAGTGCAGTCCCGCCAATCAAAGTCGCCGACGTAGCAAAACCTCCGTTTCGGGCGTCTGCAAATGTCCATATAATTCTGCACCGCACTGTCACTTCTAACCATGTAACTTCTACTTACTGTTCTCACAACAAAAAGAATTCTTATTTGCCGATAACCGTTTCCATAAGTACAAGGACGAGCACTTACCCTCGATTGGGGGGAGGTCGGCTTCCATTAGGGGTTAGTACTTCTGTGGGCAGGAGGGATCATAGAATCGGGTCCTTGTTCTGTGTCACCCCAGGTCAAGATCGTTTATTTGTTACAGTTAGAGTGAAAATTAGACGTCTCCGCAGAAAATCACTCTCTCTCCAGCTGAAGAATTTTTCTTTCTGTTTTGTTTTCAGAACCCTCGGCCTCAGGAGAGTCGGACCGTGTTCAGTGGCTCGGTCAGTATTCCGTCTATCACCAAATCCCGCCCTGAACCCGGTCGCTCCATGAGCGCCAGCAGCGGCCTGTCAGCAAGTAAGTGCTGCCCGGGAAGCCCCGGGCCCCCCCCTGCTCTTCCCTCTCCCACGGTGCACGCACCCCTGCCTCAGGCCCGCTGGGTGGGTCTCGTTAGCACAGGGGCACCTGTTAGGAGAACGATCATGGGGTCCTTTGTGAGCCCACAGTGCATCCGGGAGACCGGCAGACACATAACAGTACCAGTTGCGGTGACGGGTGCTCCGAAGGAAGTGAACAGGACCCCCCTCAGAGAGTGACCAGGGGGAGCCCAAGGTCACGGCCTTCCCTAGGGGTGGGGCCGCATCCGAGTCCTGTTTGACTGAGAGAAGGCCAGGGTGGCCACCTGTTGGCGGTCGGAGAGTGACCCAAAAACTGAAGCACGGGAGGTAGGCAAGGTCAGATCAGGGACTTGCAGAGCAAGCTAGGACGTTGTCTTACTAGAAACCAAGGACCTTTACCTAGTTTACATTCTTTTTTTTTTTTTTTTTTTTTTACCTAGTTTACATTCTTAAGAAGGTCCGTCCACCTGCCAGAGGGAGCAGGCAGGGCCACAGGCAGGGGTGCAGGCACGATCTTGGGGGGCTCTCGGCGCTGCCTGTGGCTCACAGGGGAGAGGAGGAGACCGTTCGGGGACTTGGTTGTGGAAGGTGAGGGGGGAGAGCCACAGGGGTGCCCAGGTTCCAGAGGGGCTGGCAACACATTAGAAAGGAGACCTGGGTCTGTCTCAAAGAGCAGCATCACAGAAGCAGGCCGACGCTCGTCATGCATCCGGCGAACGGCGCGGGGGCACCGTCCTCTGTGACCTGCTTCCAGGTGGCACTGTCTTCATCGTCAGCCTCTCTCTGCCCTGAGCTGCCGTGTGTCCTTCCCGGCGCTTCCGTGGGAACCCAGAGTTCGGTGGGGGTCGGGGCGGCATGTCAGGTGCAGGGGTGCTGAGTGCCGCCTCCTTGGAAACGTGCACGGTGCACAGAGGCGCCGTGTGACCGCCTGTGACCATGACATGTCCCACCGAATTCGCGGGGACCTTCGCGAGTTCCTGGGTCACAAGTGGTCTGCTTGTCTGTCGCTTTCCCAGAAGTAGCACGGGTGGCTGGCGTGGTGGAGGGCAGAGGGGAGGCGGATCGCACTGGGTTCGGCTTCACTTGGGACACGTGTCTGTGGCCTCACCTGCTGGAACGGTAGCTACATGGGTGGCAGTCGCCGCGGCGGGCGGAAGGTCCCCTCGTTCTCCAGCTCCCGCCGTGGGCGGCTGCGGCCTTGGGGCCCTGACCGTGCGAGGATTGAAGCAAGGATCGTGGGTTTTCTCCTTTCCGAGGGCCCGGTGCGGGGCCCCTGGGCAGCTGTGGCCCCCTGAGTGGCCGGAGGCCCACGTCCCTCACCACGCGGGCCTGTGTCCTCACCCAGAGCAGGTGGCCACAGAGGCAGATGGAGGCGTCAGCCTTTCTATAACGTCCTCTCCAAGGGGACTCGCCGGCCCTGGTCCCCGTGCAGCACTCAGACCCAGCTGGGGAGGGGACCCTCGGGTGGGGCTTTCCCCCCTTTGTCCCTGTGTCCTGAGACACTCACGGGCCCATGTGTGGCCCTGACCACCGTGAACACTCCGGCCAGGTGGAAGGGTGACGACCACGTTACTGTCTTGTTACCAGTGGAGGTGAGGTAGCGAATTTCCCTGACAACCAGCTGTGAATCACCAAGATTTGACATGCGAACGGCGTCACAACGTTGGTATTTTAGTCCGTGATCCTTCTCCAGACCCTGGGAACCAGAAGTTGTTTCTGCTTTCAGAATCCAGATTCTTTTCAGCACGTTTACATTTTGGAAAGGAATCGATGGTATAACGTGTTACATTCCCAGCAAGATCGGGGCGGCACCCACAGATAGATCAGCATTTATACCGCCCGATCCGTGGCTGGTCGCACCGGAAATACGTGGATAAACGTAGTTGTGTAAAATGAGCTCTGTCGTCAGCCTCCGGGTGGCTCCGATCAGGTTCGCCACCCTGTGTGTTTCCATCGGCCTTAGGAGACCGTCGCTCCCGGGCTCCTGTGGAATGGGCAGCTAGAGATGGCACCTGGGAGGTGCAGACGCCGGGAGCCCTGCCGGCCGCCGCCTCAGGGGCGCTGCGGGAGGGGCCTCTGTCCCCGCCGACAGCGTGCGGACCAGCCCACGGGGCACCAGTCGGGCGTGGCCTCCTTGGGGTCCTTGTCCAGGAAGCCCCGGGGGGCGTCTGCCGTGTCGAGTGCCTCTCACTGGTTTTAAGAAGAGTCCAGCTCATGGGAGAAGTTTCCAGAAGGGCAGGCAGCCAAGAGAGAAATGAGAAGTGACGGAGGACCACGCTGTCCGTCTCCACAGCCAGCCAGACTCCGGGTGGCTTCACGACACAGAGGTGTCAACCACCGTGGCTCCACCCCAGCCCCCCCCCCCCGCCCCCCGCAGAAAGGCCTGTCGGCGACCGGGTCACTGGGGAGCCTCGACTCTCCTGAGGTCACCCGAGACAGACACCTCACTGCCCGACCCCCCGGTCATGTGGTCTCAGCCAGCCGGGACCCCGGTCCTCGGACTGTCCCCGGGCCCCTGTTGCTGGTCAACCCAAACGGCCCTGCTTGCATGTTCTCAGATGGGAGTGGCTGAGCGTAACGTTTCTTTGAAAAGCACTTTCCCAGAGTTTGTTCTTCAAAATAGTGTAAGTCACTGAGGGGGCATCGGTTGCTTCCGCTCCCTAACCGATCGCTAGAACGGAAGGAAGGAGCCAGGTAGACAGGGGTGTGGGCCCCGCTGCGCCTGCGCCCGTTTGCACCGCGTCTCCGCGCCCTGAGCGCTCGCTCGTTCCCACAAAAATCCTCTGAGGTAGAAGTTACTATTTGCAAATGAAAACCGAGACTCAGAAAGGTAAAGTAACTCGCTTGAGGTCACACAACTTTTTTATATCGAGAGAGGGAGGGAGGGAGGGAGGATGGGCGCACAAGCAGGGGAGGGACAGAGAGGGAGAGAATCTTTTTTTTTTTTTTTTTTTTCAACGTTTATTTTATTTTTGGGACAGAGAGAGACAGAGCATGAACGGGGGAGGGACAGAGAGAGAGGGAGACACAGAATCCGAAACAGGCTCCAGGCTCTGAGCCATCAGCCCAGAGCCCGACGCGGGGCTCGAACTCACGGACCGTGAGATCGTGACCTGGCTGAAGTCGGACGCTTAACCGACTGCGCCACCCAGGCGCCCCGAGAGGGAGAGAATCTTAAGCAGACCTCGCACTCAGTGCGGAGCCTGAGTTGGGACTCGATCCTACGACCCTGCCATCGTGACCTGAGCCAAAATCAAGAGTCAGACGCTCAACTGACTGAGCCCCCGGGCGCTCCAAGGTCACACAGTTAATAAGCAGAGCAACGGAAGCTTCTGGCACTTTGGACCTTCTTTTCAGAATAACAACATTTCAGAAAAGTAACATGCCATGCACTTCCTGTGGCCCTGGGGCAGGCGTGGGGCCCCAGTGAGGTGACCGAAGGGCCCAGGAGAGCCACGTCCGAAAAGTAAGGCGTGCGTCCCTGGTCTCCGGAGAAACAGTGGCGATCGGTGTGTGTCTTGTGGGAGCCGCCACTGCACACGTCCGGGCGCTGGCGCACGTCCCCGGGGCGGAAGGACGAGTCTGTGGTTCCCAGCTGGCGTGCGTCCCGGAACCCTCACGAGAGGCTTCGCCCGCTGCCGTATCTGGTGTGCGGTGGGGCCCAGGCGCCGGCATCTTCAGCCCCAGGACGTGTCGCTCGGTGCGCGCTCAGCGGTAGTAGCCCTTGCAGGAGGTCGTCACCGGGGCCGCGAGGACGGGCGTCAGCAGGCGGGTTCCTGTTCCGCCACCGAGGACTTCTGGCTTTGGTGGCCGTGAGGTACACGTGCTTGACGCGGTCGTCTCTGACCCTGTTCCCAAAATCTTCGTGTGAAAAACTAAACTGGGATTTGTTACGCCAACAACAGTGCGGAAACCTCGGCACGGTCGTCTTGGACCAACGGACATGTTTCTGCGCCAAAACTAAAGAATACTGAGAAGCGTTGAGAACTTTAGGCACCAACAACACCCCCGTCTTTCCAGGGGGATCATCCTTTCCCGCCTCCTGGAGGCGCCTCAGCTCTAAGACCACAGGGGAGCGAGATTTAAAGACACCCCCTTCCTTCTTGTGTCCAGGCTTTTCTCCCCGGGGAAGAGAATGCTTCTCCTGTGTTCCTTTGCTTTTATGCCGATTCCCCAGCAGTGAGGTGACAGTGCGGAGGCGTGGCCTTGACCACCGCCCCCTCACCAGGTGGCCCCAGGGCAGGGGTGGCCAGTGTCTCCCCAGTCGGCACACTTGTCCATAAGTGAAGTTTCACCCGAGTGATGTCTTGTAGGGTCATCCGCACAGAACGGCAGTGCGCTAAAGAGAGAATTCTCTGGAGGGAGCTACAATGCCAAGTGGCCGCCCATGCCCTCCCCGTCGGAGGGCTCCCTGTCTTCCGGAGGCATGGACCAGGGAAGCGACGCCCCGGTCAGGGACTTTGACGGAGAGGTGAGTGCGGGGCGGGTAGCAGCTGGTGGCAATCCTGGGTCCGAGAGACCCGGGCACTTGGGGCACCTGGGCAGCTCAGTGGGTTAGGCCTCCGGCACGTGATCTCAGCTCGGGTCTTGACCTCCGGGTGGCGAGTTCGAGCCCCGCACCGGGCCCCACGCTGGGCTTAAAGCCTGTTTTTAAAAACAAAGACTTGAGAGGGACCCGGGACGGGGAGTGGGGCGGGGCCGAGCCAGGCCAGTCCCTGGGGCCGCAAACTGCAGTTTTGCTGGGACGTCCTGCTAGCTTTGGCACGAGAAAGGCCCCGGAGAGGACTGGCCACAGAGAGGTCCTGTGCCTGTGATACGGCTCCGAGAAGGGGCTCTGTCACTGACGGAGACCAGGCCCACCAGGTTCCTTGCGCGGGGTGGCCGCGGGGTGGCCGCGGGGAGCCAAAGCCCCCCCGGTGCCGTCGCTTCTCACCGCCGTCTTCTCGGGCCTCCAGGACTCGGATTCTCCGAGGCATTCCACGGCCTCCAACAGCTCCAACCTGAGCAGCCCGCCCAGCCCCGCGTCGCCCCGCAAGACCAAGAGCCTCTCCCTGGAGAGCACGGACCGCGGGAGCTGGGACCCGTGAGCGGCCTCGGCGCTCAGAGTGGACGCCGGAGCGGCCCGGTCTCCGCTCCCCCGCCCCCGCCCCCCAGCCCCTGCCCGGGAGGCCCGGGCCGCGCAGCGGGAGCAGGGCGGGGGTTCTGGAACGCGGACGACGCACCTGCAGCCCCCCGCGCCCCCACTCAGCCCATGCCCCCACGCCCCCGCGCCCCGACGGCAACGACCATAAAGGCAGACTTCCACTGCGCAGCTTCGATGAATATCGATTCCGTTTCGTACACTTAGAGTCGCTTTCCATAATAGTGCCCCCCCCCCCAAAGGTAGCTTGAGTAGACGGATCCCACGGACGGCGCGGTGAGGACTTCAGGCGGACTGGTGTCCTCGGGGAGTCGCACCGTCCCGAGCGGCCGCCCGGAGCCCACAGCGGATGTCGACCCGATCGCCGCTGGTAAATCCGTACTCACTAAAGCAGTGCATATTTTACTACGTTACAGAGTTTAAATACGTACACAAATGTAGAGGTTAAATACTGAATGTACATAGTAAAAAGAAGCATCTTGTATTCAACAAAAGATGGATACGTATATAAGAGAGAGATCATTTAATTTAAAGAAATGTGTTGTTTCTTGTCTGTTTTCCAGCTCAGTACTTTAGAGGGTAGGAAGGCCTTGAGTGTAGACGCTCACAGGCTTGAGGAGTCAGAGCACCCCCCTCCCAACCCTGGCCGGCCCTCACACCGGCCGGGGCCGCAGTCCCACGGGGGCTTCAGGAAAACCTTCCGGAACTTGGTCTCCGCGCTCTGGGCTGCGGCCCGGCGCGGGCACAGACCTAACCCCGGAAGGTTCTTCAGCAGCAGCGTCGAAAGGCTAATCTCCTTCCAAGACCTGTCCTTTTCCGGCAGCAGGATTCCAGCCACGCTTGTCCTTTTTTACCGTGTTTGGTATCTTCTGCAGATGAGTGTAGAAATGCCGTCTTGTCACGTCCTGAGCCCTTCCGTTGAGAGGACGCGAGGAATGTCACGGCTTCTGAGGGTCCCTAACAAGGTTCAGAGAAGTGCTTTTCTCCTGGGCTACCCCAGCTCCCGCGCTACCCCCTGGGCGGAGGGGGGCTCGCGCTCCGCAGAGAAGCCCCAGGAAGGGTGTCGTTACCAAATAAAAAACCTCAGATGCAAGGACTTGAACAGCCTTAACCAAATATCCTTCCCCACACCGGGCGGGAGACGGAAACGCGTGGCCCGGGCGCGGGCAGGACGCCGGTGAGCCGCCACCTGGCCCGGCCCGCGTCCCTCCCTGCGCGGCTCAGGCTCCGGTTCCGCCCGGGTGAGCACCTGCCGTTCCGGCCACCGCGAGCCAGTGAAACGCACACCCGGCACAGCCCTGCTTCTTGAGACGTAGTTCGCCAGTTAAGCACATGTGAGCGGAGGGAGAGAGAAATAAAAATATCTCCTGGAAGTAAAGAGAGTGGGTCTCAAAATGTCACTTTTTATCTTAAATTCCTCTGGGAGCTAGAAACGCGATTTATCCTCTCCCTAGACATCAGCCAACAGGGAACCTGAGTGGCGGGGTGTGAGCACCGTCTCCGCAGGGCGCACCCCACTCGGCGGAGCCGGGACCGTTTCCAGGTCGATGCTACCCTGAGAGGGCACCGGGAGGTTCCGGAGGGAAGGAGGTTCCCAGTGGCGGGGGTTGGGGGCGGGGGGGACTGTGTTGCAGAAGGGTCGCGGTAGAGGATTTACAAATGACGGGTTTGGTAGTCAAGCGTTCGGCAGGGTGCTTGCGTGGGCAGGGGGGCTGCGGGCGGGCCTCGAGTACTACGCGGTCCTAAGCTCCTAGATCTTTCTGCTTCGGGGGTAGAGTGGTCGTGTGAAGTGCTACCTGCTGTCCAGATGTCGAGGATCAGACCTTGAGTTTGCTTCCTGCCCTAGACCAGGTGGCGCTGTGAACCCGGCACTTGGGGGAGAGGAGGCCAGCCGCCTCCCCTCCTCCCGGCCCTCCCTTTCCCCTGGCCCTTCCCCTCCCCGCGCGCCGCACCCCCACGCTGAGCCTTTAGCTTATAGCTGTGACAACCACGTGTGAATTTTTGTTGCCTGTAGGTGCTTATTTTTTAAAGGATGCTTTCAGGATCAAAGTACCCCCCTGCCCGAAGCCTGGACCCCACTGCCGTGAGTCATGGCGGGCAGACAGAGCAGAGCGCCCCCTAAGGCTTGGCCCGCAGCCCGGCTCTCAGGGAACTGCACCCCAGCACTTTTTGTTTCCTCCACAGCAGGCTTACAGAGCGGTCCCCGGTGTGACAGATTCTGACAGCAGGGCTTTGCGGGAGCAGCACCGAGGGTGATGGGGGGCGGGGGGGGGGGGTCCCCGAGATAACGATCCTTTCACCGGGCTTACCCCACTCGTAAGGACAGAGCCGTTGCCAGTTGCCGTCGGAAGCTTCTCGGCATGACCTGGAAAGACCGGGGCGGGTCCCAGGGCAAACGACACGTGCTGTTCATTCGAAGGGATCTGCAGCAGAGACCGCGGCAGCGGCATCGCTGTCCGAAGTCATTTGTCCTCCCGCGGGACCTTTTAAGAACCGGTAGGGCGGCCGGAGCTCGTTTCGCAGTAGGAAGGCAGGGTCGGAGAGGCGCTCGCGGCTGGTCTCTCCGCGTTGGTATTCGGTGCTAGGTCTGTCTGGCCCACCCGTTGTCTACCCTTGACTTCTCACGAATTTCATTGTGCGTGCTTTGGGTATATAAAACTATACGCGTACGTGGCTGTTTCTTTTTGCCAAATACAAAAGCCTTCCTCTTCTTCGTCACCTGATCACGGAAGATTCCCACAGCCCTACGTACGTGGGCGATGCGTGCTCGGTCCCGGGAGCAGTTTGAAGGGCAGGAGCCCGGGCCGGAAGGGCCTGTCCATTCAGTTTCCCACGCAGCCCTCGTACTCAGGCTTCTGGGGAGAATCCGAAATTCCTGTTTGCGGCGACAGTCTGTCACTCCCTGGCTGGCGCTCGGCCCCGCTCGGCCCCTGTGTGGCTAGAGTCACGTCTGTGTCGTTAGTGCCACGTGCACTTCGGCAAGAGACCGGTTGCTTTCACGCGGACTCTCAGGTATCACTCAAGGGCCAGAGCAGGCGCGGGCCGGCGTCCCGAACACCCGCCCCCGGGCACAGCAGGGCCGTTCTGGTCACAGACACCGTGGCCCCCTGGCCGGGTGGGGCCCTGGAAACTCCCCACCCGTGTCTGGACGGAGGGGCGCGCTCAGCGGCCAGGCAGGGCACAGGCCGGGCGCCTCCGCCCCCAGCGGCCCTGGCCGGGCCCCTGACCCAGCAGGCAAGCTGCACGGCGGTTCATCGAGCTCCCCCTGAAGCCCCTTCCCTTGTTGGGACTCGAACGGTCGCTTGAGTCCAGATCTCTGCAGGGTCCCGCCGGGGAAGAGGGCCGGTTCGGCGGGAGCGGGTGTCAGCCATCGGCCGGGGCCAGTGGGCCGAGCCAGCCCTCCTCCCCAGGACGACTGCCACACGCGGGCAACCCTGTCGCTCATGGGGCCAATTGACGAAAACAGACCTTGAGATTTCATGAAAACAAAATCTGCCTTTTCATTTGATAGTGTAATATCATTTATTTTATAAATTTTTTAGGGTTTTTTCTCATTGTAATATTGTACAGTTTTGCATGGCCTAGGTGTAATCATTTTTTTGTTCAGAATATAATGCGGACAAATGTGTGTATGGAAGGAAAAAGGCTGTTGCGTTGGCCTCTGATCACTCTTGATTTTCTTTGGTTTTATGCCCTCAATGTTTTAGGGAAGTTTCTAAGAGATTCTCTGCTACCAGACAATGGTGTGGATTCTTTTGCACAGAAATACTGAAGGTGGGACAGTCAAAAATGTAACAAGACTCCTCGCCAATATTTTATGTTGGTCTCGATATTAACCAGAATTTGATGTATTGCAATAAAACAGGGAACTGTTGGACTTGACTGTTTCATCTGTTCTCCCCGACTGAAACGTCTGGGGAGCGGAGGAGAGGTGACTGACTCCTCGTCTTACTGGGTCCCGCCTCCGGCCCGTCCCCATCCCCTCCCTGCAGGACCCGGGATTCGCGGAACCTAGGACTTCCTTAGGTCCGGGGAGCAGTCCGATCTCCTCCGGCCAGGCCCCACCCGAGGCACCCTCGGCGGCCCCACTGCGTGCAGCTGCCAGGCTGAGGACCCTCTGCGTGGCCAGCTCCCCCCTGGCTGTCACGTCTGACTGTACCAACCGGTGGTGGCTGGTTTTCTGTCTGCTTCCTGCATTTAGTGCCTCTGCCCCTGTCCCCGGATCAGGACGAAGGGCACATCGGGGGACACGCAGGCCAGGCCGGGAGCTCTTAACAAGGTAAAGTGAAACTGGCTGAGACCCGCTCCCCACCCCCCCACCCCCCGTGCCATTTCACACACAGTTGACGGTCCCGACTGTTGTGGGTGTAACGGCCGCCTCGTCACAGAGGCAGGTGTGCGGCAGGTGGGAGCCAGGCTCGGCCAACTTTCCGTAAGAGGCCCGGAGACCCAGGCCGCGCAGGCCCTGCCGGTAGGCGTCTCCGGAGTAGCTGCGGCCCTTCCGTGGGTGGCCAGGGTGAGGGGGACACCCGGCTGCCTCCCCTCTCTTCCCGCGCTGAACGCAGACAGAGCTTTCTGGGGCATGACACTGACCCTGACCCTCTCCCAGCGGAAGGACGAACACCACAGTGCTGGGATGGTGAGTTTCGGTGTTCTTTTTAATATTGAAACAAATCTGACAATTACAAGAATTGTACAAAAATCAACAGCCTGTAACGACCCCCCAGCTCTAAGCAGGCGTCATCTGCACCTCCGTCTCCTCCACAAAAGCCCTGGGGCCTGGAGGGGGGAGGGGGGGCCCCCACACCAACTCCCCACACAGAGACGAGGGTGGGGTCACTCCCGCCCGTCGCGGGCCGCGTCAGTTCTGCGGAAACTTCCACGCGTCGGGAGTATACAGACCAGCCAGAGAGCGGGCGGGGCCTGCTCAGAGCACAGGCTGGAGGGAAGGGCAGAAAACACAAATCTCATTCTAGAAGCGCACACACGAGCCTCAGGCTTCACGGTCAGTAAAAATCCAGGGGCTTCTCGGTATTTCCGGCGGCAGAGGTTCCCAGGGAACGCGCTCACCTTCCGGCGAACATTCCATCAGGAACATCCCCGGGTCCGAAAGGGAAAAAAGCAGAGAAGGCCGCCTTATCTTTACCTGCTTCAGAGGTTCCACACGCACGCGCAGACCGGCGGCGCGGCCGGGCCTCGCGGGCAGTCCTGCGCGGCTGGCCCCGCGCCCTCTTAGCGGTCAGAACCGCCTAGAAGCGGCGGCCTCTCCGGAGCCGCCCGCGTGGACGCCCCAGTCCCCCCGCCTCACCCCGCTACTGCTCAGCCTGCCGCCGGCGGTAGTTGCTGTAGGCCTCCTCGAACATGGCCTTGCAGGGGAAGCGGGCCTTGAGCTTGGAGCAGATGAGGAAGGAGCCCCCCATCTTCCTGTGCAGGGAGTAGGTCTCCTCGGGGGGCGGGACGAGGCGGTGCTTCAGCATGATGGGGATCAGGTTGTGGATCTTCTCGGTGGTGCTCTGCGTGCCGAAGTCAAAGGGCCCCTCCGAGGCGAAGGCCTCCCCCAGGATCAGGATGGCGTCCAGATGGGCGTCCTCCATGGCCTGGGGGGGGGGAAGGGGGGGGTGGGGGGGGAACGGTGAGCGGCTCGGCACCCCGAGCATCCCACACAGCGTTCTGAAGGGGCGGGCAGGGGCGGGTTAACGCGATGAGCGAGTGGTGACCGGGCCCGAACTCCCAACACGTGTGCCACTCGCGCCCTCAGCGCCGGTGCCCGGCCGCCCGACCTCCCCACGCGCCAGGAGAGGAAGGGGCCGCCGTGCCGCCCGCCCGCGCTCCCCCGGCCCCGCTCCAGGTCTACGCGGGCCCATCCTGCCTGGGCCAGGCCGGCCAGGAGCGCAGGGCGGAGGAGAGGGCGCCGCCGCCTCCCCCTCCATCCGGTTGTAAGTCGAGGTTGGGCTTCAAAGGGAAGAGCGTCCCGCCCCCCCTCCCCACGCACAGGCCTCCGGGCCCTGCGGGGCTGACCTTGACCTCGTAGCCTGTGAGGAACTTCATCTCTATGGATTTCTTCAGCACCGCCTCCCTGTCCCTGTCGGCGGCTGCCCTGATGATCTGGGGGGACGCACACCAGGGACCGACAGCGGCTCCTGAGGAGGCGTTCCCGGGGCCAGGGACGCCCAACTGCCCGCCCCCCCTCCTTGTCCCCCTCACCGTCCTTCCAAGTCCCCCGCCTGTGAGTCCAGCGGGCCTTGTCCTCACCCACCGTCACCCGACCCTGTCGGTGTCCCCCACCCCCTAGGAGCTTCCAAGCATCCTAGGCCAAGACCGGCCCCGCCCCCCAGCCCTGCCCCAGGCCCCGCCCCCGGCCCCGTCTACCTGAATGTAGAGGTCAGTGAAGGATCGGTCAAATTCCCGAGTTGCCCCAAAGTCCAGAAGGGCCACCTGGGGGGCGGGCGATAGCGGGGGAGGTTCGCCCTGGTGGAGAGGGGGCCAAGACCCCCCCCCCCCGGTCCCCGAGGCCCCTCCCCGGCGGAGCTCCGGGGGGCTCACCTTGTGCTGCTGAGGGTCATAGAAGAAGTTGGACCAGTTGGGGTCCGTCTGCATGAAGTGGAACTCGAACAGCTCCCGCAGGCACAGGACCAGGATGTTGTAGCAGATCTGGGGGCGGGCGGGCGGGCGGCCGGCTCACCGCGGCCCCTTCTCCATCCTCCACCCGCCCCGCCCTCTGCTGCGCAAGGGCCCCTGACTCCAGGTGTGCCAGGCATGGGGACACGGCAGCACCCCCCCATCCCCTTTGTCCCAAGGCCCGGCCGGACACACCTCGTTCCGGATCTCCTGGCTCAGCCCCTCCGCCTGGTCCAGGGGGAAACCGGACACCAGCTCCGTGGTCAGCACGTGGGGGCTACAGAGCTCGTCCACGATCTCAGGCACGTAGAAGAAGGGGTGGTCCTTCAGCAGCTCCCTGCAGGGGTGGGGGCGGTGGGGGAGTCACACCCCGGCCACAGAGTCTCACCCCCTCACCCCAGGCCCTGACCACAGCCATCACCCATCAGCCCCTCTGTCTGCCCCCCCGGCCTCCCGCTGCACCTGAACTTGCGGGCACAGGCCGCCTCCCGCTGGTAGTCACACTCCAGGGCCAGCTCCCGCCTCAGCACATCGATCAGGTGCTCGGGGAACAGGCCTGGGCAGGGAGGAGGGGGTCAGCGCGGGCTGGGGGCTCCTCTTGGGTCCCCAGAGCCCATCCTGAACGCCTGCCCTTGACCCACGGCCAGTCTGACCTTCAGGAAGCATGTTGCTCATGTTCAGCACGGCCATGAGGTTGTTGACGTCACTGTTGATGCTCTGGGCCACGCCCGGGTACTGAGGGGGGAGAGAGGGGTCCCCGGGCAGACAGGGCGGCCGCCGGCCTGCTGGCTTCCCGGCCGAGTCCCGCCCAGACCCCGCCCCAGGCGGAGGGACAGCTCAGACCCCGAGATGCTGCCAGGACCACCGGGTCCCATCACGACCTGGTTCTCCACCGCCCGCCTCCCCGCCCCACTCCCCCCGCCCCCAACCGAGCCTGCAGGGAGGCCGGTGTCCCTCCACAAATCCTTCCCTTCCCAGAGAGGGGGCGCCCGGGGGGGGGGGGGGGGCGGATGCGTAGCGAGCGGAGACCCCGACGCCGCAGGGCCCCGGCCGTGCCCTCCGCAGCCCCCCGCCCCCCACCCGGGCACGGGCGCACACGCGGGTGCCCACCTGGATCTTCATGGCCACCTCGCGGCCGCCCTTCATGCGAGCCAGGTGCACCTGCCCGATGGACGCGGCCGCGAAGGGCCGCTCCTCAAAGTACTCCAGCTTGTCCCGCCAGCCAGGGCCCAGGTCACCGTTGAGGGTCTTCTGGCGGGAGGAGAGAAGCGGGGAGGGGCCGTGAGCGCAGCCTGCCCTGACAGGCGCCCCCGCCCCCCGCCCGCGCCCCCGGCACCGCCCGCCTCACCATCATCTGCTTCAGCGGCATGAAGTCCGCGCTCTGCCTCACCCGCTCGAAGATCTTGGCCAGATGGGGGTTGATGAAAGCGTCGTCTGGAAGGCACCCGAGAGAGCAGAGCAGGGGGCCGGCCGCTCAGGGAAGGAGCCCGGCGAGGGGGGGGGGGGGGGGGGGGGGGGGAGGGCGGCACGGCAGCCACCTCAGGGGCCCCGGCTGCGCCCGGGGAAGGCGACCGGGACGCCGCTCTGCCCTGCACGCAGCGGGAGCCGGGCTCGGAGGCCACAGGGCACGGGCCCGAGGCCGAGCGGCGGCTCCCGCCTGGCACGCAGGCCCGAGGCTGTAGACGGAGGCTCCGGAGGGGACGTGGGGACGCCGGCCAGGCCGCGCACCCTCCCCGGGCCCCCTCCTTCCACTCCCCCCCCCCCCCACCCCGCAGGGCCCACTCACCCTGGATGCTCAGCATCTGGCCCAGCTTGAGCGCCGCCCCGCGCACCTTGCACAGCGTGCGGACGATGCGCTCCGCGTTCGCCTCGGACAGGAAGGGGCTGGAGCCCAGCACGGCCTTCTTCCCTGCGGGCCGGAGGCGGGTCAGCACGCGGCGCCCGGCCCCCTCTCGGGGCGTCTGCGGGCCTCACCCCGCCCGGGAGGGGCACGGCCCGGGGAGCTGCTGGGGGCGGCCGTCGGGCGGGGGCGGCCGTCGGGCGGCCGCGGGGGCCCGAGCGCGACCCAGCCCACGGCCCCTGGGCCCCACGCCTCAGGGACGTCTCCGTCCTCCCGGTGAAAACAGGGACGGGACGCTTCAGGACGCGGAGACTTTCAAGAGCGGCGCGGAGAGACCCGGCACAGAGCCCAACCCGGGGCCTCGGTCCTCCCGGCGGGTCCCCGACACCGGCACGCGATTTCAACCCAACCCTCGGGACCCCCTGCCCGATGCTGTGGAAGCTTCCCCAGGCCTGACCCCAGCCCCCTCTCAACACACACGCGCACACGCACGCACCAGACACGCACACGCACGCACCACCCACTCGCGCACACGTGCACACACCAGGCACGCACACACATGCACGCACCAGACGCGCACGTGCACACTCGTACACACTGGCACACCCATGTGCACGCACATGCACGTGTGCTCGCACACACGCACCAGACACGCACGTGTGCACGCACATGCACGCGCGCACTCGCACAGGCACACACCACATATCCGCACTCATGCACACGTGCGCACACATGCGTGTGCACACTCGCACAATGCACTCACAGGGGCACACCGCACACACGCTAAGCCCCTCCCTCCCTACCAGTCCCCGGTCCCAACAGGAGCACCACGGAAGAGCACAGTCAAGTGCAGGGATGGGGATGGGAATGGGGTGGGGGGGCCAGGCACCAGGAGGGAGGACCTGGGGATCCAGGCGAGGAGGATAGTCACTGTTCCTCCCCCCATGAAGGTCACAGCACCCCTGGGGTCACTGTGAGGCCGGCTGGCTGCAGCGAGGGCGCAGCCCCCCCCCCCCAAGGGAGAGGAGCGCAAGGTCCAGGACAGCACACGGCTGGCCGGTATCTACCTCCCCCTCTGGCCACAGAGGCCCCCGACGGGCGGTAACCCTGGGGGTGAAGACCACCTTTGTCCGGAACGACCAGGGGCGTAGGGTGCAGGGCAAGGATTCGGGCCACGGGGGGAGGCCAAGGGACGGCGGCGGGGCGCTCCGACCTCAGCGCCCTCGCCCCAACCTCGGCACAGCCCTGCCTAGATACCGAGTCTGCGCCGGTCCCGAGGCGGGGAGAGGCCCGGGCAGGGGGCGGGCTCTGCACCTGCCGCCCCCACCCCCAGCTCCTCCAGTCCCGGGTCATCGGCTGCTCTCCCTGCCCGGTGCCCCGCGAGCCTGCTCAGATCTGCCCCCAAGGCCGCACGCACGGTGCCTGGCACTTTCCTCGGCCTGCGCCGCCAGGGGCCCGGCCCGGCGCGCCCCGAAGAGGGAACAGGAGAGGCGGCCGGCACACCGCTGCCCTGGGGGCCGTGTCCAGCCTGGCCTCTGACAGCCTGGCGGTGGGGGGACACGGGGACCGAGGGCCCGGGACACCGAGTTTGCAGACGAGAAGCCCCAGAGAGAACCCACGAATCCGCTGGCACCCGAGGTCGGCTGCACGAGGCTCACTCCCGGGGCCCCAGACAGCAAGGCCTGCCCCCAGAGCTGGGCCGAGAAGGGCCCCCAGATCACCCCCTGCCCTGGGCAGCCAGCGGACGGCCAGCGCGGAGGGAAGGGCGGTCCCTCTACGTGCCCTCTGCCCTCCCCGGCCCCCGGGCACGGCGGGAGGAAGCACGCTGGAGAAAGGGCCGCAGCCCCAGTGGGCAGCAGGCGGACGCGCCCTCCCGGCACACAGTAGGGCTCCAGAGACGTGGGGACCGTGCGGGGCCCTCTCGGGCCTTTCAGGCAGCCCTCCCCACAGTCTGCACTCCTGCCCGGGCAGGGCTCGTTCTGACAGCAGCCTGGGGAAGCCAGGCCATGGCAGGTGTGGCCCCCACTCAGGAGAGGCCCTCCAGGGGGCGGACCGGTCAGCACCCTCCAGGCCACAGGTCTGGCCCCGGGCCCACCGTGGCCCGAGCCCGGCGAGCGCCCCCGACCCTCAGCCAGGGTCACCACTTCCCTGGCGAGGGTCGCCTCTTCTCTGCTTGGACGAGGTGGGATGAGAGCAGCCAGTTTCCAGCGGGACGGGCTTCGTGCCTGGAGAACACGGGCTTCTCGTTCCAGAGAAAGCCGGGCTTTTCCTAAAGTGTCTCAGCACCGACACTAAAAATACCCCCGCTAAGCCCTCCGTTCTCCGGCCCCTTCCAAGGACACTCCGTGTGTCCCGTGCACCCCGCTCTCAGGAGCCCGTGGGGGCGGGCCAGTGCCCTCTCCCCAGGAGGCCCTTGTCCCCACAAGGGGTCTTGCGGGTGGAGGGGGGCCGTCCAGACCGGCGGCAATGCGCGTGGTGACCTGGCCTCACTGACCTCACAGAGGAATCATGAGACAGAGGGTCTCAGGCCAGAGAAGAGGCCACTTCGGGTCTCCGGGGGGGGGGGGGGGGGGGGGGGGGGGGGGGGCGGCGACCAAGGGCCCTGAGGGGTCTGTTCCTCCAGCACCGACGTCCCTCACCCACAGCCAAATGGGGAGCCCTGGGCGCCCGACCTGGCCAGACCACTGGGTGCCAACGGCCCCACAGAGTCTGGGAGGGCCGGGCAGGTGCAGAGACACAACCTCGGCCACCACTGACACAGAACCCAGGACCTGAGGCATCCCTGGAGGCCAATTCTCCAGGCACATGGGGGGGTGGGTGCAGCTGGGGACTGACAGGCCCACCTCCCGGGGCCCACCCTGCCCTCCCGGCCAAGGGCCCAGCTCACCTGGAGGGTCCCCTGGGCGGAGGCTCTTCTTGGCCACCTCGGCCAGCGCCCCGAAGCCTAGACCCACGGCCAGACCTGCAAGGAGAAGGGCGCTGGGTGCTGGCACGGGGGCCACCCACCGCCCTTCCATCCACGAGGCCCAGAGCAGCCCCACGGTCACCCGCCTCCGCTCCGACCCTCGCTGACCGCCAGACGATGCAAAAAGGGAGAAAAAAGGTAGGAGACACACATCTGCTATTTTCAGAGGTTTGGCTCAAGGAAGCTCCATCCAGCTGGACCCCCATCACCCTTGCTAGCCTGCAGGCTCCCCGCGCACAGACCCTAAGAAAACGCCCAAGCAGGAAGGGTTTCCGGCACGAATGGAATACGCGCCAGGAACGGTCCGTGGGCCGAGGACATCCTGGCCACACGGGGCACCCCTTGGAACGCGGCCGCTCACTCCGGCGTGACCCGGCGTCACAGTCCTCTAGAACTCTCGCAACTGGAAGAAAAGCCCTCCCTGCGGTGATATGAAGCAGCCGTCGGTGGGCGTCAGAGCGCCTGCAAAGGCAAAGTGTCCCTAATCCGAGCCGTGGAGACTCACAGGACCGCGGGCCCGGCAGGTGCAGACGGTGGTCTGAGGACAACGGGGGACCAGACGATTTCTAATCTAAAAATGTTTCAGAATCATCCACGTCAAAGTTCATTAATACGTCTTTTGTCCAGAGACCAGAAGTGCCTGATCCCGACCGTCCAAGAAAGGCCCACGGAACCCAACAGGTGCCACTGAGGCCACACAGAAAGCCCAGGGGCGGGCCAGGGCTGAGGTGGGGGCGCACGTTAGCGGAGAGAAAGACGACACGCCTGAGCCCACTGACCCCGCAGAAGGGACAGCAGAGACCCAGGGATGACACCGGACAGGCCCCGAGACCCGTGGGGCCGGGAGACCGTGGGGCAGCAGCCCCCACGCCCAGCGGGTGGTTTAGTGAGCCAGGAACCCAGCAGAAGCATCTGCGTTCTCCGAGCTTCTACAACGATTACGTATTCGTGTTACGAAAAATGTTATTCTACTGAAAATTTTATTTAACGAGAAACAGTTAAGTGCAGACATAAACAATTTTTTTTTAATTTTTTTTTAACGTTTTATTTATTTTTGAGACAGGGAGAGACAGAGCATGAACAGGGGAGGGTCAGAGAGAGGGAGACACAGAATCCGAAACAGGCTCCAGGCTCTGAGCTGTCAGCACAGAGCCCGATGCGGGGCTCGAACTCATTTAAATCAAAAGAAGGTAACCCAACCCTACAACGTCTCTGGTGACACACATCTTCCCCACCGGCAGGCCGGTGGGCAGCCTCCCTCCGCCAGCCAGAAGCGGGGCTCCTGCCCCACAGGTCGTGGCCGGGACTCACCGGTCCACCAAGAGCGGGCGCTCCCAGCAGGGCCAGGCGCCAGCAACGCTCCCGTGTTCGCCACGCTCACTTCTCCCATTCAAAACGGCTAGACCGGTGCCATCCCGAGAAATACAATGCCAGCCACGTGTCTAATGTTAAATTTTCCGGGGTGCCTCGGTGGCTCAGTCAGTTGAACGTCTGACTTCGGCTCGGGTCATGGTCTCTCCGTCATTGAGTTCGAGGCCCGCGTCGGGCTCTGCGCTGACGGCTCGGAGCCTGAAGCCTGCTTGGGACTCTGTGTCTCCCTCTCTCTCTGCCCCTCCCCTGCTCATGCTCTGTCTCTGTCTCTGAAAAATGCATAAACCTTAACAAAAACATTTAAATTTTCTAGTAGCCACTTTACAAAAGGCAAAAAGAAGCATGTGAAGTGAACGTGCGTCCTCTATGTTATTTAACGTAAAACAGCCAACGTATGGTCATTTCTACAAGTGCTCTTACAGACGAAAATTGCTAGAGGTATTTCAGGGTTTTGTTTTGCTTTTGTACAGAGCTCGCAAACTCCAGAGTCCAGGCCGGACAGGATAGGCCACGCTCTGGAGGCCACGGGAAGAAGCCAGTCACCCGCGAACAGCCCCCTGGGCCCTCTCAGGATGTCCTGGTGCCAGGACACGGGCGCTAGGGCCCGTTTTCCCGCCAACCAGCTCCGGACGGCACTGGGCACAGAGCCGAGGGCAGCCAGGGTGCCAATTAAACATTAACTCTCCTGCTGCCCGCCCACCTCACCCCTCCCAACACATTATCTGACTCCGCAAAGGAAGCGATAACAAGCAAGGTTAACCTTCAAACTATAGTGACTTTCACCAAGGTCTCTCTGCATCTAGATTTTTCTCTGCCGAGATCAAGTCCAAAGTCAAGCCCACAAAAGAGGCAGATGTCTTCAAAGGTTAACCAGCCTGGCCAGTGCTTGCAGGGGTGCCCCACCCTGGCCCACACCCGGTCAAACTCTTGGCGGCCATCTCTCCACCCCCGGGCAGGGCCAGAGCACGTTCCACAAAGACGGCCTTAGACTTGCCCCGCGCCGGCCGGAGGTGCTGCCACGGCCCTGACCTTGGCCTCAGGAGCTCCTGCTCCAGCGAACCAAGAATAAACCGGCCCCCCCGCACCCCCACCCGGGCTCAGGCGATGCCCGGAGTCGCGCCGACCGGGAGGCACAAGGCCGGCCAGGCTCTTCCTTCCCCCAGAACCGGGCGGAGGCAAACGGGGGAGGACAGCCCCTCCACCTCGGACGCCCGGAGCCCCGCTAAGCCAGCTCACAGCCTGCGTCACCCCTGACCTCAGTCCGCCCCCCGCCCCCCCCGCCGTGCTCCAGCCCACACGGCCACAGGCAGCTGCGGAACTGCTCTCAGCCCCGCATTGGCGACAGGGGCCTCCGTCCTCGCCTGCGAGCAGGCGCCAGGCCTTCCGAGACAGTTGCTAGTGGTTCTGTCGTGAACAGAGGTTCTGCCGTCAAGCGCGGGGGAGGACGGCAGGGTCCTCCCCAGAGACGGGAGAGCGCCAGGCCGGCTTCCCAGGCCCCCAGTCCGGGCCTGTCCCCGCCAGGTCCCTCCGGAGGTCATCGTGGCCACCGGGCCGCTGTCCAGCCATCAGAGGTTAAGAAAAGGAAAAACAAAACACCCTCCGGCCAACAGCCTGGTGAGGGTGCCCCGAGCAGGAAGAGGAAGCAAACGTTCCTTGGGGCTCTGGCTTCACCCGCCAGCAGCCCCGGGTGTGTTCACAGAGCCGGCTCGCAGGGGTTCCTGCGCAGGGGCCGCGGGCAGAGGGGTCGGCGGACAACAGACCGTGTGCCGGGCTGCTCTGAGCCTCGCTTTTGTAACCCTAACGGTCCTTCTGATCTCAGAAGACAAAGCTACGCGTGGAGGAGGCAGGGGCTCCGAGGGGACCCTGAACCCTGGGGAGTCCCGGCCGCCCTCTCCGCCATCACTTGCGCCCTCCACCCTGCCTGGCCCGGGGTGGGCGGCAGGGAGGAGCGGAGTCCCCTGGACAGGGTGCCCCCAGGCTGTCAGGAGCTGCCTTCCCCCCCATGCCCAGCACCGGCCCGGCCGTGGACACAGGGGCTGGTCACAGGTCCCCGGGCTCAGATCGCCGTGTGCGCAGCGGGGCCTCCCCTGCTCAGGTCCCTGCAACGTCACGAATGCGCACGTGGCCCCGGGGACCCAGGCGCTGTGGCCCCACTTGTCATCAGAACTGGAGATGACAGTAAGTGCCCTCACCGTCCTCACAGAGCTCCTGAGGGGCAAGACAGACACACGCACCCCTGGTAACGCACCTCCCGAAAAGCAGAAACCACGGCCCATAACCCCCGCTGAGTGGGCACCAGACGGGCGCCGGCTTCAGAGGACAAGCAGGAATGTGCACCCAGGACTCGGGCGGCCAAGCTGGCGTCACCACGTGCCCCGCCCCCCACGAGCAAAGTCAGCCTTGCACGCGGCCCATTGGCCCCGGGACCAGACCTCCACGACCTGTCACCATCGAGTGCCCCGTCAATGGAGGTTTGTCAGGGGAGGCCCCAACTTCAGACAGGTGAGCCGGGCGCATCGCGCCAGGGGGCCAGGCACGCAGGGCTGCCGCATAAGGCCCAAAGCCCCCACCCCACCGTCCCATCCCCTGACCCCCACCCCTGCCACAGGGCCCATGGCATCGCCACTGCGGCCAGGTTCTGGCTCCTGGCCCAGGCCACGGGACCCCCCCACCGTCTATCACCAAACTTGTCACTCTGCCTTCTACCCTTCCTCTTGGGAGCATGTCCTTTGTACATTATTAAAATCTCCTTTAAAAAAAGATAAATAAAGTGAAAACAGTTGGTGGGAGGGTCTTTTGTTTTAAACGTGCTCACTTAACAAAATCAGAAAACAACCAAATATGCCCGTTCCCGCAACGTGTGTTTGTTCACCAGCAGGAGGGGACACAGGAGCTCGCTCTCCAGAGCGCGCCGGGCCCGCGTCCCCATGTGTCAGAACCATAGCAGCCGTCGCTTCGCTCTTCTGCCCGAGCGACCTTCTCTCCCAACAGACAGGACACTCTCTCGTGGCCGCACCTCTCTTTTTTCAGTATGTTGTTTTCTGACTGACACGCGGCCCAGTGTTCTAACGGCAAGAGAGTCCTGCAACCAACAGCAGAAACACGTGTGGACAAGGGGAATCACGTGGCAACTGAAGCACGAGGGACAAATGGACACACGAGTCCCACGGTGCCCTCGACCCTTGACCCTTTTCCGTACCTCAAGACTTTTTTTTTTCCTCTGCACCCAATGTGGGGGTCGAACTCACGACCCCGAGTTCAGGAGTCACCTCCACCGACTGAGCCAAGTGGGCGCCCATTACCTTCGTCTTAACAAACCCGATGAAGCCTCGCGAACTGTTCTTTAAAGCAAGTATTTATCTGGGACTCGCAGTTCCTTAACCTTTTACCTTCTAAAAATGGAAGGCTGCCCCAGGGTCCCTTCCGGCTGCTCCTGGCTCCTGCCCCACTGTCTTGTCCTCACATCTGTTTTCTAGACCCTATTTCACAATCGCCTCCCCACGTCCCCCTTATTTCTTCCTGCTGCTTCGCGTTTTGTCCCCTCCGAGTGTCCTGTCACCTCGGTGCCCTCCCCGCCTCTGCCTGGCGGCGCCTGGGAGGTCCTGGCAAGGCCCGCGGCCGCCACGACACCGTGAGGCGTTCGGCCGGGCGGCCGGGATCAGCTCCTCGGCACCTGCTCCGTCTGCTGCGATCTTCCGTCCCACTCACCCGACGGCCGCGGCGGGGACCGGAAGACAAGTCCCCTCGAGCCCAAACTGGAAAGGAGACGGCGGGAAGGACGGGACAGAGTGCAAGAGCCATGCGTGGCGAAGCCGGACACACCCAACACGCATGTGACGAGAGCCCCCAGGAGGGGAGCGAGGGCGGAAACGGGGCCGAAGCAGTGCCCGAAGAAATGACCAGAATCCCCAACACTGACCGGCACGCCGGGCCGCAGATGGAAGCGTCCCCACCCCAGTCATCGCCAGGCCCCTACTTCGCGGGGCCCCCCCGGACTCCTCTGCGGCCGGCAGGCACCCCACGAGGTCGGGCCCCAGCCGACCACCAGGGGCTCCGCGTCAGGAGAGCGGCGCGCAGGCGGCCGGGCGGAGGCGGCGGCGGGGGAGCCGCGGCTACACCAGCGCAGGGGCGGCGTCTCTATGTAAGTCGTTCACACACGCCTGGGTTCGGCTTCCGGTCCGTGGCCCCGCCCCACGGCCCCCAACCCTGCACGTGTCTGTGCAGCAGGGCAGGCCACACACCCAGGGGCCTCCGGAGGGGGGGGGGGGGGGGCGGCGGCGGCGTTCACCTTGGAGAACTCCGCCCTGGGCCCGGATCCCGTCCAGGTCACCGACCCCAGCGGTGTGTCCCGCGCGGCAGCGAGCGGCGCCCAGAGGAAAGAACACGTGGAGGCGGGCGACCCCCGTGCCCAGGAAGAGAGGCTCCTGCCGGGGCATCAGCCACGTGGCAGCCTGGTGTCCCCTGAAGGCCCCACAGGCCCCCGGCTCACAGGGACAGCCAGCCTCCTTTTGGGAGGAGGAAGAAGAGGCCCACGGCCCTGCCCGGCTCCCAGGTCGGAGCCACAGGGGGGGAGGGCGAGCCTTCTGTGACCCCCAAGTTCCGAGGAGTGGGTGGCAGCGGGCAGAGCGGAGGAAGTGGGGGCAGGGTGGGTGGGGGGCCACCACTCCCTCCTCCCTCCTGGCAGGGTCGGGGAGGGAAGGGGAGGCAAATGAACCCCACCCAGGCTGTCCACGCGCTCGTGAGGGTCCAGGGTGGGGTGGGGTGGGGGTGGGATCGCTCCCTGTGTGCCCCCTGCGTCTCTACCCCCAGACCTCCAGTTTATGGAAGTGGCCAGGACAGGAGCTGTTCCCCGTTCAAAAGAGATACAGCAAGTTTTCCCAGGCCACAGTTAAACATCAGGCGTGAGACCAGACTCAGGGGCCCAACCCATGAGCCACCACACTCTGGGGGGGGGGGGGGGGGGGGGGGGATTGGGTATGAGGCGGGGCCTCTCCACATCTGGTCTCCTCTGGCTCCTAAGCTGACTCCCTCCCCCTTCTGGGCCGCTGGAGCTTGATCTGTTCGCTCCCTTGGAAGACGGCACGATGGGCCCCCTTCCTCCTGGATGCCAGCTGCACCAGCGGCGTGCTGATGACGGGTCCTGTGCATTTTAACGTCTCGTGATATTGAGATTCTGGTGTCATATTCTTGTGCATTTTACCCTGAGGGCCTCCTTTCTGCACTGCGTTCTGAGCAATGTCAAGGGCGAGTGGGGGACAGCTCCGGGTCTGCCCAGCAGGAACACTTTGCTTTATCACCAGGGAGAACCACCGTTTCAAGGGCGTAGCCCATGAACCACCTCGGTTTTGCCAACTGGAGACAGCGTCTCTGTCCCAGGATCCTCCCGGAGCCCCTGCGCCTTCCCTGCTCCCGGGGGGAGACTCGGATTTCACTCCGTGGCCCCATGACTTGATCTCTTTCTACCGGATGATTGGAAACTGGGTCTGAACAGGAAAGGGCGGTACCAGAAGGTTAGCGAGGCCGCACCAGCTGACGCCAAATTAGCCCACATGTGTGATAAAGGACTCCTGCTCAGGCTTCTAATCCCGGGGCAGGGGACTCACTTTACATGCCAGATGGATCCTTCGGTGGGTTGGGCTGAGCCTCCCACGCACAGCAGGGGTGGGTGTGTGTTTAAAAAGATGAGTTGTTGGGGCACCTGGGGGGCTCGGTTAGTTGAGTATCTGACCTCAGCTCAGGTCATGATCTTGCAGTTTGTGAGTTCAAGCCCCGCATCGGGCTCTCTGCTGTCAGCACAGAGCCTGCTTCGGACGCTACATCCCCCTCTCTCTGCCCCTCCCCTGCTCACGCTATCTCAAAAATAAACTTTTACAACATGAGTTGGTAAGGCTAGGTTTGAGAACACCCCCTCTGGACCCATCTTGAGCCGCCCAGGAATGGGTACATGAAGCAAAGGCTAAATTTCCTAACCTTTATAAATTCTGGGCTTTTCTCATTGGCTTCCAGAGAGACCATGAGCCACGGCTCCCTTGTGGTGCCCAGAGCTGGCACTTTGCCCTGCGGCAGCACTGCCCGGGGCCATGGGAGCTAAAGGAGAAGAGAAGGTTTCACTTACAAGCCGTGAGATCACCACAAACCTACCCCACTGAGCTGGGACGGGGCAAATGCAGCAGAACGCATGGGGAGGGGGGTGATGTGTGTCTGATCCTGGGCTCCTGTCTCCCCAATCGCTGCCCCCCCCCCAGTTCCCGTCTTTGTAGGACTTCACGAAAAGCTGACTGGGTGATCTCTAGGTGGCCTGGTTTGTGTATATATAATGTTTGCCTTCTCCATGTTCTCTTGGGGTTTTATTGTTGACAAACTTTTTGTACAGATAAAAATAGCCACAGCATCTCTGACAGATGTTCTGCACCAGGAAAAGAATCTGGAACATAGCTTGGTGACCCCTCTTGAAGTGTGGGAGGTCTTGAGCCACGCTTTCTCCTGTTCCCCTTCCCCTATTTACTATTTTGGGTCAGATCTCCTCTCCTAAAAACTTGACTCCTACCCTACCTCCTCTTCTATCCCCCTCCTTAAAAAAAACAAAAACAAAAACGAAAACAAAAAACCCGAGTTTATAGAAGGGAAAACCTAGGTCACAAGGAAGCAGGGCTGGAACTATAACCCAGATATTACAATGGCAAAAAGCCCAGTTCTGACCCCAAATTCGGTATCTGAACCCATCTTTCCCATCATCACTCTTTACCAGGACCTACTGCCCACATCTTAGCCATGATACCCCAGAGCCGGCCTGGACCCAGGACGCCCACCCCCATCTCGGCATCGGAACGGCTGGCACAGCCCCTGCCCTCCACCTCCGCTAGCTGAGCACCCGACCTGCTGGTCTATAGGAGTCCCCTTCCTTCATGTCCCCTTGTAAAACATTCCCACACCTGTCGGTCCACCTGTTGCCCCATGAGGGGAAGAAGGTTGGAAGTGCTTTCTAGAGAAGCAAAGAAGAGGAGTGTTACTTCCATCTGGGCAGACAATGACCCATCAGGAAACCACACACCTCACAACCCAGTGAGGAACACACACAAATAGGATGCTTGTACCTCTGGACAAAATGGCTTTTTGCAACGCGTACGGTTCTGAGAATCTCTGCCATTAATTCTGACGCTCTTCTATTCAATTCCATTCTACTTGTTTTTCAAATGTTGGGCCTGACCCACGAAGTTCACGTCACGCCCACTGAAGGGTCGAAACGCACAGCGTGAACGCGTCCCGGGGAGGGAGGAGGCCCAGAAGTCACCTCTGGAGCCAGAATGGCACGTTCCTCCCAGACCCGGCCCCTCTCTGCTGTCATCCTACCCCCTCGAAGCCCAAAACATGAGCTGCCGAGTGCTGGGCAACAACACGGGCCCCCCTGAATCACAGCCGTGGGCCAACCTCTGGCGCTCGGACACCCAGGACGGCTCCAGATCCCGGCGGCTGTCAGTGAGGGCTCCGGGGGCTTCTGATGGCACAAAGCACCTTCCAAGACCTGAACCTCACCTCACCTCAACCCAGGCTGCCTCTGGCCACCTGCCCCCCACCCAAGGGGAGCCTCGCACCCGGTCTTACCGAGGCTGCCTCTCTGCCCTCCACCCAGGAGGGCCTGGCTTCGACCTCTTTCACCAGGCATTCATGGCCTTCCATCACATTCTAATTTACCGCCACACCCTTCACTCTGACCACTTTTCCCCGAACAGACCCTCTACTACCCTCACCCCCAAAGACTCCCGCGAGAGGATCACACATCTCTAAAACCCATCAGTCAAAGGAAGCCTCTGTGGCGAGCCCCATCTGGAGCGGCAGGAAGGGGGCTCGAGAGAAAGACTACAGAGCGACCAGGGACAGATCGGGCCTCAGACTCGTGGGGAGAGACGAGGGGCCCCATTTAATACTTCGGTAGGAACAAACACTGCCCGCCCCGCCCCGACTAACAGCCTCTTACAACACAGGGGCCGCACCGGGTCTCCAGCGGAATAAGGACCGCCGGAGGCCCCCAGGGCAGGGACTCCCAAACTCACCCTGGTAGCGGCCCCCCAGAAGTCACATGCTCCGTGAAACACCGGTTGAACGCAAACCCACGAAAGGAAATAAAGCAATAACTCTGTCCTGAAAGTCAGACGATACTCTGCCAGATCCCCGAGCAGCTAAGGAGCAGCAAATGCCAAATTTTAAGACAGCAACGATGGAAGGAAAGCTTCCGCGGAGAAACTTGCATCCAGTGAAGGCGGCGGGCTCTGCGCGTTCGGAAGACAGCCAGCCAGTGTGAGAGCCCACACGCGGGTCCACCTCCAGGAGCACGGAGCCAACCCCGAGGGAGAACTAGGACGGCATCTCCGGGACAAGAGGCAGCAGAGACAGAACAGCGTGGATGACGGACAGTCTCGGGAGGGAGACCCAGAAGCCCAGCAAAGCACAGAGCGAGCGGGGCACGGCTCAGACACACGGCAGCGAGCCCTCATCCGGGTCAGGAAGGAAGTACTGGAGATGACAGCACGGGGTCACAGAGCAGGTGCAAGCGCCATAACCTTTCACTGAAAGGCCGTCCCCTCGGCGCAGGTGTACCCGATGCAATACTACTCTCAGAGCTCCCGGCTCCACAGGCCTCACGACAGCACCCGCGACACCCGCAGGCACGACGGGTCAGGGCAAACGCCACTCTGCCGGGACTAACCAGCCCCGTGAGGAACCTCTCCTCGCCAGCCGCACCCCCCCCCCGCCCCCACTTGTGGAGGGGCTGAGTGGCAGATGCGGCAGATACCGTCCCCAGGCGTGGCCCGAGCAGCTCATGGCACAGCGGGGGCAGGAGGAATCCAGTCACTGGGTCATCCCCCGAGGGAAAGGGCCAGGAGCAGCTAATGCAGGAGCCGACGCCCTCCCCGGGAACCCTGTGGCCCCCACCGTCCTCCTCCTCCACGCAGGCCCCGCGGTGGCCCCGCTCAGCCGGGGCTGGCACGCCAGGGCAGGTGAGGTGGCACGGGGCACACGGCCACCTTACCTCCAAAGTTGGCCAGCCGCCCGATCCGTGTAACTGGCACCTTCCGCTCCCGAGCCCGCTCGCTGAGCTAGAGGGAGCAAGGAGAGAGACCTCACGGAACTGGCGATCGGGGACAGGACCCCCTTCGGGGCTTCACGCTGCCCCCCACCAGACCCCCTCCACCCCCGAAGGCAGCCGCTCCACCAAGAGGGGGCCTCTGTGCTCCTGGAGACTCCAGAGCACGACATCCAGGGGTGTCCCCGGAGGAGGGCCCGCCGCCGGCACCACCGTGGACGGCAGCCGCCCCAGCCCCATCCGAGGGCCCCTCCGGGACGCACCATCTGCTTGTGGGGCTTGCTCTCGGGGCGAGCCTTGGCCTGCCGGGCCTTCTCAATGTCCTCGGCGGTGAGGCCCCCCATGGGGGACTGGTCCTGGTGGAAGAACCTTCGCCGAAGGCCTGTGGCAGAGAGTGGGTCTCTGGGGTCTCCAAAGAGCCTCCCGGTCACTGTGCCCAGAGGGGAGGCAACCTGGCCCGGGAGCCCGGCTTCCCTAAAGGGTCCGCTGGCAACGTAGGCAGGAGCTGGGCCCTCACTGCTGGCCTGGTCCCAGGGTGGAGGCGGCGACCGGTCAGGGGAGGAGGCCGCAGAGAAATCCGTGGGGGCCCCTGCAGTCTGAGGCCCAGAGAACTCTGCTTCCGGGTCATCGAAGCCCTCGGCATATGGCTCTTCACGCCGATCCTGACCCTGCAGGAAACAAAAGCGGAGTGAGAGGAGGAGGCCAGCCCAAGGCTCCCCTGTGTCACCCCCGCACAGGACACTGCGCTCCGGGAAGCAGCCTCAGCCGGCTCCACAGGGGCGAGCCTCCCTGGCCCGGAAGCCCGGAGACACAGGCTCCGCTCCGCGGACCTGGGGGGGGCAGGGAGTGGGCACACAGCCACCCAGCACCTGCCGGGCACCTTGCCTGTAAATCAGGGCTAAGGAGGGGCTCCCAGGGCTCTGGGGAGTGGGCCAGGCCAGCGGACGGGGAGAGCTCTGAGAAGTAAAAGGCCAACCAAAGACTGGCGAGGGCCGTGCAAGGACGGCGTCCACCCGCCACACGCGGCCAGCATCTCGCCGCAGACGCGGCCATCACAAGTCGGCCTGGCCGTTCCTCTAAGAGGCTTTTGGCCTCTGTCCCCAGGACAGCGCTGGCCGCTGTCCCCAGGAGCTGCGGGTCCAGGGCAGGCAAGGAGGGAGGCGCCACGTTTTCCCCGCAGCGGTCACAGACACTACGCTGCGGGCCCAGGTTCTTCCTACGTCAGAACCCTGAGTGACCTGGAAGGCCTCCTGACCCCTCCCTGCTACTTGCTCATCTGGAAACAGGGCTGCGCACAGTCACAGAGCTGTGTGGGCCACAGGCCGGGGAACAGCACGGGCTCCTGGGGGACGGCGCGGAGGGATGCCCCAAGGCCGCAGAGGTGGGTGTGGGGCGCACAGGGTGCCTGCAGGTGCCGCCAAGCTGCACCTCAGCCTGCGGGACACAGAGGGGTCTGAGGACGGAAGCCGTGCCCTCGGGGAAGGAGAGAGACAGGCCATCACGCCGTCGCTCTCATTTCATAAATGGGAAACTGAGCCCGGGAGAACGGAACTGATCTGGTAAAGGCCCGGCGACCGGCCTGTGGCGGAGCGGGGATCGCTGGCCCCGCTGGCCACCCTGCCACCACCAGACAGCACTTGTCAGTGCTAGGCAAGCCCGGTGGGGAGGGGGAGGGGGCGGGGCAGGCTCACGGGAGCCACGGCAGTGGGGCGTCCTCCTGCCGTAAGTGCCGTAACTCTCCCCCCGAGTGTCTGCTCAGCGAGTAAGGTAACAAATCCCTTGAAGGACTAGAGGGTCAGGCATTTCTGGATTACCCGGCCCGCCAGCCCCCCCGAGGCAAGGGGACACCGACATCTGAGTTTTCGGGAAAGACCAGGAGGACGCTGAGGGCCATCACCTCGCTCGGTGTCCCCTCCGTGGTGGGACCGCCACACCTCCCCCACCCCACCCCCAGGGATGCCGCTGGAGGCTGGGAATCCTAAAGTCCCGACCAAAGCCCTGGGGGCTGTGACAGCCTCACAGCTTGGAGCAGCAGTGGCCTTTGTCCACAAGGCCAGACAACCATGCGACAGAGACGGACGGATGGACGGAGGTGGCAGGGCGCCCCCTCTGCAGCCCAACTCCAGGCCCACACGGCCGTACACACCCGCCTCCCCATCCGCTCGGGCGCCAGGAACGTCTAGGTGCCCTGCAAGGTGCCGGCCCGGTGGACAGCGCTCTGCGGCCGCAAACCCTGGGGACGGTCGCCTGTCCCGCACGCAGTTTTGCCTGTGCCCCTGCACAAGAAAGGTCTCTGGGCTGGGCACATGGGACGGCAGGACGGTGAGGAGGAGGGGGGTGGGCTGTGCCCGCTGGCACCTGGGACGGAGCAGGCCCCCCACACATGGAGGAGGGAAGCCCGGCCCGGCTGTGGCCCTGCTGTGGCCCGGCTGGCGCGGTGGGAGGAGCCACGTGACAGCTCAACACTGCGGCACGACACACAGCTCCCCCCACTTCTTCACCAGAACCGACCCACCAAAAAAGCACTAACGAAAGTCGGGTAAACCAGGAGAGGGTGCTTGGTCTCATAAACTGCCTCCCTTAAGAAATCACTTTGTGACTTTTCTAATTTCCAAAATTAAAAAGGCCTCTGCCCAGCATGTCCGGGAGGCCCAGGAACTGAAAGCAGGCCTGGGGCGGGGGCGGGGGCGGGGGGGGGGGGGGGGGCGGGCACTAGCGCCCCCTCAGGACGGGCCTGGGCCTGCGGGCCGGTGAATCAGGGTCTGACTAGAGTGTGCGGGCCACCGTCCCCGGGTGCTCTCCCCTCTCCGTGAAGCTTCCTGAGCTGCAACCACCTGGGGGCATGAGTCACGCAGGGAGCCCCCACCACACCCGGAAGCGCAGCCGGTCACCTGAGCTGGCCACCCCCCCATCTCCCTGAGAGCTCCCAGCCACCCCAACCCCCCAGCCCCCCCGCTTACCTGCACCTTGCCCAGGACCAGGCCGATCTGCTCCGCGGCAGTGGACTGCAGGGCCCTGGCCGCCAGGACCAGCTCCCCGCCGAGGCCCAGGTGCTGCAGCTGGGTTTCCACGGCCGCCTGGGCCAGCTTGGCAAGGCCTCTGACCAGCATGATGGCGTCCCCCAACATGGCAGTCATCCTCAGGGCTGGAAGAGAGCGGGCCGGTCGGGGGGTGCTCCACACTGCCCCCAGGGTCACCCTCCCACAGGGCAACTCCACCCCGCACTCTGGCAGAGGCCACGGGGGGTTTGGTTCTTGCACGTGACACTCCACCCCCACCCCCGATCCAGGCTGCCGGAGGGGAGAGAGCGAGCGAGGGCCGGGGCTCGAGGCCGGCTCTGGGTGACCCCCGACCCCGCACTGGCCCGGCCCTGGGCAGAGTGAAAGGCTCTGTGGAGGCGGGGCTGGGGACCCCACAGCCACCCCGTGAGACGCAGAAGGCACGAAGGAGCCAAGTGATTTGCCCCACCGAGTGGCACCATTGGGACTTGAAGCCGGACACACAGATTCAGTCCAGTGCTCGGTCCTCTGGACCCACACGAGGCTGGGGAGGCAGCGTCCGCCCCCAAAGCGCCTCCCCGTAGGGCCCGGGGCGCCCGACCCAAGCCCTCAGGGGCCGCCCCCTCCCCACCCTCAGCCTGGACTCTTCACCAAGCCACGGCCTGCGGTCCAGGCCCCAGGGCGGTCCATCCAGGGGACCCTGAGAAGCAGGGCACAGCCAGTAAAGCGCACTGTGGGCGGGACTCCCGTGTGACACGGCCCCCTCATGTGGGCCCACACTACTCTCCTTTCTCCACTCGGACACAGTGTAAAACGTGTTTAATGCTGGTCAGGGTCCCCGTCCCCGGTGGTGCTTCACAAGGGGCACATGCTCTCAATCACCCGAGTACTTCTTAAAGCCTGGAGGGGTTGCGTGCCGGGGCGGGGGTAGGAGAGGGTCCTGGTAACACACTGGGGCTGAGGAAGAGCCACCGAGAGGAAAGGGGCAGCAGGGGGCCTCAGACAAGCAACCGAGGAGCACTCTGGCCCGGCCAGGAGGAGCTGGCACCAGCAAGGAGTCTCGGAGAGAAGATGGGAACCGGGAGAGGAGAGGCCAGGGGGCCCTGCTCGAACAAACACGAGGCGCTGGGAAGGGCCAGACGCACCGGTACGCGGGGGCCGGGAGCACAGACGCCCGCGGGCTCTCCCAGGGAATCGTGGACAGACGCCCACGGGCTCTCACAGGAGAGCACGGACAGGGAAGGTCGGGTGAGAGCACCCACCAGGGAGTCGGCCACGGCTCTGGGGCCTGGCGGCTGGCTGCCCCCCACCCCCGCGGGGAGTTCCGCAGGGACGCGCCTTCCCCTGAGCGTGGGAGGCTACGGCTACGTGTATCTGGAAGGGGAACCGCAGTGACCGCCAGAGGAACCCACGAACGCACAGGAGCCTGGACCGCGGAGCTGCCCTGCTACCGCCTGCCCTCCTGCCATCTTCACGGACAGCAGCCGCCAGGCACCAGGACGGGGGCTCTCCACACTCGGTCTCTTCCAATTCTTTGTCAACAACCCGGTGACACACGCATTACTGCCTATTTCACAGAGGAGAAAACCAAAGCCAGGGAAGTTAACTACCCTGCATGGTGTCCCGAGTGGTGGCCCTCCTCTGCTCTGTGCCCACCACACCACACCGCCTCCCCAAACAGCCGCCCTGCTGGCTCCAAGGCACCCTCTCAGGGACAGGGCCCTGCTCCAACACAAATGGGCTGCCTACACCCTCATCAAAGACAAGGAGGTTTCTGGAAGGTGACCACACCCTTGAGAGAGACAAAGGGGAGGGGCTAGCCGGGCCCATCATCTGCCACCATTTCACACCCCCGGCTCTGGTGGGATCCTGCTCTTTATGGGAACAAACAAGGGTGGTGAGTCCCACAGACCAAATGTCCAGGCGTGGGGAGAGCTCACGTGGCCGGTGCTGGCTCTCAAACTGCCAGCCCCCTGGCCCCAGCCCCGACACACACAGCCACACCTGAGTCACCATCCCGTATGGGGGAGCCCCCAGTGAGAGGAAAAGTTTCCGAAGGAGAGTTAGGGACCCATAACGGTGGATGGAGGCCAGGGCCCGAGCCACATCTGTTCAGAAGGACCCCTGCGGGTGTCCCCAGGGAATCCACCGTACCCCACTGCCCCAAGGGCACCCCCAAACAGGCCTACACCTCGCTCACCTCCAGATACCAAAGCAGAGCCTCCCACGGACAGAGACTCCGATGATTCCAAAACCTCACCTTGTCTGCTGATACCGTATCTTCCACAGACCCTCCTAAGACCTATTTAATTCAGACTTCATTTCCAGGCTGAAAATTACTTCCGCCTGATTCATCCAAGTCATAAGCACGAACGACAGCTTCTCTGGAGCAGAGCTGAGAAGTGATAGGGGGCAGGTCTGCCCCGCGCTGGCTGACTGGCCCACCGCACCGACGGAGGCTCAAACCGGAAAGGCCACGTCCAGCCTTGTGCGCTGCAGACACAGGCCTGGGGTCCCCTGGAGCCCGGTCCTCACGGCCCCCCAAAGGGCCAGGACTGCACCGACTGCACAATGACGCATTAAAAACAATTCCTAAGGAAAAAATGTTACATAAATTGACCAAAAATGTTTAAATTCCCGCCTTTGGGAGGTAGGAGTAAGTAACCAGGGTCTCTTCCAGTATTTTCCTAACATTGTTAGTCCCACACAACCTACCTTCAAAAAAGGAAAACAAAGTCATCTAGGAGCAGTACACATTAGAAAGAACTGGCTGTGCCTTCTCCCGGTGCAAACGGCAGCGCCCTCATCCCCAAGGCGGTCCCGATGGGTGCCAGGTGCGTGCACCTGGCCAGCAGGCCCCATCAGGGTGGAGATACCACCACAGAGACACAAGCTTCCTGCTCGCCGTGGTGCAAAGCCTGCTTTTCTCAAGTCCACAGGCTCATCTGTGAGCAGATTCACAAGTGGATGCGGATTTCAAACACGCAGCCCAGGCCCATGGCTGCTCTGACAAATATATTTACTTAACATGCAGGGGCTGCCCCCAACCCCCACCCTCCCGCCGCTCCCAAAGTGAGCCGGTCACACCCTACTCTACACCACCGAAGCTTTGCAGTGTCTACTCTCCATGGGCAGTGAGGAAAAAGAACGATCTTTCCAGAACTTTTCTCACCTTCTGGTTTTTAAAAAGTGGGTCTCCTGGATCTCAGGCACCAGAATCCCAACGTGACTCAGAATTCAGGGACCCGGAATGTGCTGCAATCTCCCCCCCACCCAACCTCAAGAACCAGCACAAGAACCAGCTACACCAGGAGGCGTTTTCATCACGATAATAAATAAAAGCAAAAGCCGCCAAACATGTTTAATACACCAATTAAGGCCTCATCTGCACCAGGATTCCATCTACAAGTACGGGAGCCCTCAGCCCACCAGGCCCCAGAGGGGTTTCTGACTTCGCCCAGAAGGGACGTAGCAAGGAGCGGCCGGCTCTCTGCCTACCTGGCAGGTGCCCCAGAGGGCCTCTCCCCCGAGGAAGGGGCAGCCAAAGTGCCGGGTGGGCAGACGGAGGCAGCAGTGGCGGGGCGGGGCGGCACTCCCCTTCGGGGTGCCCGCTAGGGACCAGCGCCAGAACAAAAAGGCATTTAGTTCTCCATCGCACGTTCAGGAAGGAGTGCTCCCGGCGCTCTGGGCTAGTCCCTGCAGGCCCCAGGTGAGCCTGCCCTGCCCCGGGCGCTTACAGCCAGGTGCCGCGCAGGCACTCCCATGAGGGGCACAGAGACCAACTGAGGCTGACACACGAGGGTCGGGCGCGGAGGAGGCCGCTGACCAGCAGAGACGGTCCTAGGAGCAGGGACACGGGGTCCCAGCTCCGCCACGGCCGCTGACACTTGCTAATTCATCCCTCTTCAGTAGGAGACCCTTTTCTGGTCCCCACGTGCTAAACTAATTTAGCAAATTACAGGAAGTAAATAGACTATTATCTAAAGAGAGAAGGAACACGAATAGACGCAGCTCAGCACCCCCAGGGACAGAGGCTGAAGAAACACAGGCAGTTTCCCTGAACCTGGGGCCCTCAAGCTCCGAGAATTCTCCTACCGACCCTTCGCCCTCTGACCTTCCCCCACGGCTTTTGGGACACTCGCTCATTCACGGTGGAGAACAGCCTCGGGTGTTCCCACACGTTCGCCGGGAATTGCCAGGGAGTGGGGACCCTCGAATCCAGCCTCCAAAACTAAAGAACACCACAAGGCGATGCCTACCTGGCCAGACAGAACAAGACGCGCCAGCAGGGGAAAAGGTGAATCGAACAGGCGATCCCGACAGCCGTAAAGCAGACGAAGGCACGTTTCCACGCAGGACCTGCACGCGGGGATGTACTGTCGGGAGGGTCTCGTACACACCCCAAGCCCCCCCTCGGAGCCAGAACTCGCCATCTGTCACTCGTCTCTCCTCTCGAGGGGACAGCGGGCCGGAGACAGGGTGGGGGCTCCCCAAGCCAGTGCCGGACCCCTTCGGGGCTCTAAAGCGTGGCGTGAGCGGCACACACCCCCGCTGGCCTCAAACCGCCCTGAGCTGTCCCGAAGCCTCGGGGTGGCTGGTATGTGGACCCCAAAGTAAGCTGCACAGAAAGCGCTCTGTCTTGGCGAGTACATGTGAAGCGGGTCCAACTGTCTGCCTCAGATGTCACCCTGTCACCCCCATGTCCCCGGGGATGAAGCCCAGCACATCCAAATCTGGGCTCCCCCCCACCCCCCCCCCCCCCGCCGCCGGGCTGCCCATCCGCAGGAATTTGCCCACCCCCACACTTGTCTCCTACCATCCTCACCCCTCCCACCTCCCTGTCCGCTTCCCCCGGGGCAACTGCCCCCCCTCCCCGTGCCCAGCTGGCCCCACTGCCCTAGTCCCTGCCAGCTCCCACCCCCACAACCCCAGCTTCTCTTGCCTTGTTCCCTCCACTCACTGACCCAATGGGGTCAACCCAGTTCTCCCGCTGGCCTCAGCATGGGATGCGATCGAACTTTCTTCCTACCGCACTCAGCCCAAACATCACCTCTTCTAGGACGCCCTCCCCAGTGTGCCCTTCCCGCCCCCCACCCCTGCCTCCACCTCCGTCCTTCCCCATCAGTCCTAGTGGCAGTGACTGTCCCCTCCCCTAAGGGGCTGTCAGCCAGAGCAGGGCGAGGACCACCCCCGTCTTCCCCTTTCCTGGTCTGCAGCTCTGAGCTCCACAGAGTAGGCAGGTAATAAACATGTTAACAGCTGTCCCTCCAAGGCTGCCACTTGTGGGACTGGCTCACACGTGCTGAAGCTTTAATCTAGATTCGGAATCACCGGTCCCTGAGAAGCCTGGTCTGGGGCAGGGCCCTCACGCTTCATGGGGCATCGGAGCGTCCCGGGGGCCTTGTTAAAGCACAGACAGCTGGGCCCGCCCCCTGTTTCTGATCCTGTAAGTCTGGGGTGGGCCTGGAGATCTGCATTACTCACAGGCTCCCAGGTGCTGCTGGTGCTGGACGCCTACCCGGGAGCCCTGCTCTGGAGGGGAAAGGAGGCACAGGTGGCCCTCGCCAAGGCCAGGCGGGAAGGCGGAAAACAGGTCCTTCGTGCAAGTTTCTCCCTGCTGCCCCTCCCCCAAAGTCTGGCCTCACCCCTCAGTGGAAACCTTCCATCTGCCCTTTCCTTTCCTGTTGCTGCCTCAAGGAGCTGAAAAGGAGGAGCTTGGAGGCAATGAGCCACAGAGCCCTGACTGACTGTCACTTCCCGCACTCCTCTTCGGGAGGCCCCAGGGCGGGGGCACCAGTGACCTTCTGCCCTGGCCCAGCCGAGAGCGAGCTCTACTTTGGGCACGAACGTTGTCCATTTCTAGCCTGCACGGGCCCTGAAAAGCTCCTTTACGTGCTTGAAATTGTTCTTTTTTCTTTTACTCTAAGAAAAGGGAAACACCAGGTGACTGTCCCCACAGGGACCCTGAGGAACGTGCAAGGCAGGGGAAGACCGAAACTTGGGAGCCCAAATCCATGAGCGTCTGCGGCCACACCCCAGAGGCCAGTGCTCAGTACGGGACACCTCGGGGGCTCGGGGGCTCCAGGCCTCCGGCCGGTGTGGGACCGCCCAGGGTCTCTCGCCAGGCGCTTCCGAAACAGCGGATGTGCCGGAACCGAACCCACGCAGGTGAACCAGGGACGAGGCAGAGCAAAACAGCGGCCAGGCCTGGACAGTCGGCCTTCTCAACAGGGGCCAGGCCATTAGGGCCACCCAGTCCCCACAGCTGCCAGTCACTTCAGGAAGTCCCCAGACCTGCACGCCTACCAGGAAGTGCCCCCCCTTCTCCTCGCTGGCCACCCCGTCCTGGCAGTCATGCAAGAACCCTGCCAAAACCCGGCACGTTGCACCCCCTTCAAAACGGATTCGTGCGGCAGTTCGGCTACAAGATCGTAAACCAAGACGCTAAAACCGTGACACGGGATGCTATGCGGTCACTGGGAATGCCACACGGAAGGGCTTTTACGGACAAAGAGGGAAGTTTACCAAAAGTTTCCCACGTGAAAAAAATGCAGGTATCCAAACAGTCTCAGCCTTCATTTTTTTCTAAAATTTTCTACAAAGAACATGCACGACTTTTACAGTAGAAAACAAATGATATGAAAATAACATTAAATATCTGCTTAAACTAAAAAACGCAGGCAGGCACGCAAAAGTGTAAAGGAACCGCTCCGTGTCCCCGAGAGGCCGAAGCAGCTGGCGGACACTGTCCTTACGGCCTGTGAGGCCCCGTCCCGCAGCAGGAGACGACGGCCCTACTGGCCGCCAGGAGCGGGGAACGCGGACACCCCACTCCGGGGCACGAGGCTCAACCGCCCTCTCAGAAGGTGGGGACACAGGTCGGCAGGAGGCCTGGTGCCGGCCCCCGCGGTAAAAGTGGGTACTTCCCCCCACAAAACCGGGATCCTAGTTTAGAATAAAGGGCAGCGACCACATTTTCCTGAACCAAAAGTTAGGACACATAGTATGACGAGGGTCCTTCTCGGTGAGGGGCCAACAAAGCACGACCCCTGGTCCCATCTGACCCCGCCTCCTGCTTTTGTAAATAAATATTTACTGGAACACGAGCGTCTCATTCGCCTGTGTGCTGTCCACGGCCCGCAGAGTTGAACAGTTATAAGAAAGATCAAGGGACCACAAAGCCCCTCCTGGAACATCTGTTGACCTCTCTTCTGGGACAACAGTAAATCAGAACCACCAGTGTCCCAGGAACTCTGGAAAGGTCCCCACAGCTGTCTCAGAGCCACCCCACAAGGCTCGTGTTGGGGCAGATGCCCCCTGACCACGAGGGATGGGCTCACTCACCAGACACAGAGAGCCCACCTGCAGAGCACCCCCACCCCCGGGGGCTGGAGCCGGAAGAAGGCGCCCCCAACAGGGCGGCCTGAGTGCTGCCACAAAGGGTCAGGCCCGGGGGCGGGGGGTGCAGGAGGCTGTCAGGGTGACTGCCTCCGCGTCTCCTCTCCCTCCTCCTGCCCTTTCAGGTGCCCCTGCACCCCCTCGCCTCACCCTAACAAGGGCCACTGTCAGTCCCTAGCTTGAGCCCGAGTGGACAGACACGCACCCATCTAATCGTCCTTCATTCCTGCACTCCCACGCGTCCCTAACAAGGGCCCCGGCCAGGCCGGCCCTGGGCCTGCTTGAGAGGTGGTGGGGCTCAGGGGGCGTGCGGACGGACACAGGCAGACGGGGATGTATACCGCTGCGTCCATCTGGAGCCCACGGAGCCCCTGACTGCAGGCGTGGTGGCCTCCCGGCAAGCCGCTCTCTGCCCCGTTCACCGTGGACCCCACGTGGGTCTGGCCCCACAGCCCCTGGACGGCCCAGCACAGTTGTGCGTCATAAGGGAGTCAGTTTCGGGGCCCCGAGTTATCTTCTGGATTAAAGCCTTCATGTCCCTCAAAAGCTTCCAGACCCTGGGGCTTTTCCTTGCAACTGGTAGAAAGTACACACGCTGCACTCACGCACACAAGAGCTTGTTCAGCGGCAGAATGACGCTCCCCTCCAGTGAATTTCACCAGGTCCCCAAATGTTTTCATTTTGTGAGAAGCAGAAAACCAGCACAACGTGGTAACTACAGCTGCTGCTATTTACAGAGAGTCGATTACACGCCAGGCTGTGCGCTAAGTGTTCTACGATATTCCTTCAATCGTTTTTATAAGGTAAGTGCTTTTATCGTGTCCAGTTCTGAGATGACATTCCCATTTAACAGGGAAGAGGAAGAAACAAGCAGAAGACTGTTTTCACATCTTAGACTGTGAGCCATTCCCGGCCCATGGGGAGATTAAGATGGCCTCTGGCTTCCCTGTTTTGCCCCAAGGCAGGCTTGGGGCGGGGGGGGGGGGGGGGGGGGCTGTTAAAAGCAGCAGCAGAAGCTCCCCCCTCCAATCAATGGTGACAGCCCAGAGAGAAACACTGTCAATAAACCAACACACGCCCAGGGCTCCAAAGCACGGGGGGGGGGGGGGGGGGGGGGGGGGACGGAGACAGGGGTTGGGGGGCCTCCCCTCCTTCTGGAGAGCAAATGTGACCGACTGCACACAGGGCTTTTATTCACCTGCCTGCCAAGCATGGGGTACGGACAGCAATTTCGTTCTCTGACCAAAAGCTCACCGAAGTTTTCTTCTTAGAACATGAGAACAGGGGCACCCACATGGCTGAGTCGGTTAAGCATCTGAATTCGGCTCAGGTCATGATGTCACAGTTCATGGGTTCGTGGGTTTGAGCCCCACATCAGGCTCTGTGCTGACAGCATGGAGCCTGCTTCGGATCCTCTGTCCCCCTCTCTCTCTGCCCCCACTTGTGAGCACACGGCTGGTCTCTCTCTCTCAAAAAAAAATTAAAAAAATAACAAACCATGAGACCAATGCTCATGGCAGATATGGTGCTGGGGGACCAGTCGAGGCACTCCGGAGCAGGGCGCCCTGGGTTCGAATCCTGACTCTATGGCTGACCCAAGCCATTCCGGGGTAGTTGTGGGCCTCAGCTTCCCCATCTGCTCTCGAGAGGAGTGGGTTAGGTAATCCACACCATGGCACTCAGGGCCTCAAGTGACTGACGCACAGTAGGTACTCATCCCTGTGACCCCAGAGGCCCTCCAGAATGAAGTTCAGCCTCAGTGAGACCAGAGGGGCCTGAATGACAGCAGTGTGCACAATCCCGTTTATCCACGTCCAGGCTCTCAGGCCGGGTACAGGGTCACGTCTGACTCAGGAAGGACGGTGTCACCCTCTCCCGGGGCCAGTGGGACTCATCTAGGCTGCACTGTGAGGCCGTCCAGCGAGCCGGCAGCCCCCCTGGGCGCTAGCAATAAATACCCGCTGGCAATCCTTGGCACGGTCAAGGCCACTCCTAGAGGAGAAAATGGCAAGGGAAGCTTTCGCTGGTATCTTATGGGAGGAACGGTGGGGGGCCCTCTGATCCCTGTGAGCTCACTCTACCTCCAGATCCCCGTGAGCACACTCTACCTCCAGAATAACCTCCCCAAATCCCCTTCACCACGCTAACGCCTTGCTCAAACGGCTCCGAGCCGTCTGAAGGATAAACAGGATAGGCCCCACGGCCTGAGCCTGAGGCTGGAGGCGCCACGGTCAGACCCGGGCCGCCTGCCCAGCGTCCACTTGCACCTGTGCCCTGGGAGCTCCAACCCCCTGACAAGCAAGCCCGCTGGGGCGCACCTGCACATCTAAGCCACGCCCCCACCAGCCAGGCAGACGGAAGGGCACTGTCATTGTGAGGCCTGGCGTCCGGGACCGGGAGTCAGCCCTGTCTGACCAGCCAGGCCCCTCCAGGCCTGTTCCTGAACCTCCCCTAAAACCTGCTTCTTGCCCGGAAGTTACGGCATAAATCCTTACGGTGTCCACTCTGCGCAGGAGGATATACCCTGCACGTGTGAGCGCCATACTTACTCAAGGACACGTTCCCGATCCGGCCCTAACCTGACTCTTTGCGCCTGAGGGCTGCCCTCATCTCCGGGGCTGGCCGGATCCTGCCCTGCTGGGTAAGTCGCGGCTCCCACACACACACACCTTTTCTCTAAGCCCCTCGCCGGAGTGGCGCCTCTCAGACATCCACCCGCCCCGACACCCAGGCTGATCCCAAAGACGCGGAGGACAAGCCCCGTCACATGGGAAGGTGGACGGGACCCTGGGTGGGGAGGCCCGGAGCCGCGGTGGAGGAGCTCCCCGTAAAGGGAGTTCAGCAATTTAAAGGGCTGTGGTCACACGTGGCAGGCTGAAGAATGCCTGGCAGACGTGTCCACGCTCTGGTCCCCGGAACCTGCGGCTAGGTTACCTTACCTGCAGATGGGACTCAGTTCAAGATCCGCAGGATGGGGGATTATCGAGATGGGCCCAGTTCCTCGCGGGTCCTTATGGGAGAGACGCGGGTCGAACGAGAGAAACAGAAGCGGGGCTTCGGCGGTGCACGTGTGAGGCAGGGGCCACAGCCAAGGGCCACAGGCCACCCCCACAGGCTGGGAAACGGGAAATCAAGGGCCACTTGCGCCCTGACGCCCGTTTTGGACCTCTGACTCCAGAACCGTAGCGAGATCTGCAGGGATTTAAGCTGGTGGGTTTGTGATGATTGGTCATAGCAGCCGCAGGACACTCATACAGCGGCTATTTTTAAAAAGGCAAACGGTTGGGCGGGAAGAGGGGCCGGCTAGGTTCTAGAATACCGTCCAGATCATTCTTCTGAAATAATTAGTTTGGTCACCCCACAAACAGCACCGAGTGCCAACCAAGTGTCAGGTGCTGGATTGTCCCACAGCCGCTCAAAATACATTCTCCTTCCCGACGACCACATCCTGCCGGCTTTCAGCGTAAACGTGCCCCAGTCTTCGGCAAGCCCTTTCCGAGGCTGGGCTCAACATCACACCATTATCGAGCATCGGCTACGTGCCAGGCACTGTGCACAGCCTGGGGTGCCACTAAGTCCAAGTCTCGTTTATTTGTTTTTAGAGACAGAGCCTGAGTGGCGAGGGGGCAGAGAGAGAGGGAGACAGAGAATCGCAAGCAGGCTCCGTGCTGCCAGCGCAGAACCCGACGCACACAACACGAGATCGTGACCGGAGCCGAAAGTTGGTCGCTTAACTGACTGAGCCACCCGGGTGCCCCTCAAAATGCTTTTCATCACTTTTTGTCTTCCTAATCTGTCACAACACCTCCACTCCACATTTCCTGTTTCAATGAAATACGCTCCTTGCCCTACAACAACTCTGCGAGAGGCTGTCCCAGTTTGCTGGGGAGAGAAAGCTCGACAAGCAGGAGAAATCTCCCCGAAGCCCCAAAGACGTCAGGTGCTGGCCCTCCCGCACTGGCCTGACTCCAGGCTCCCGTCCTTTCCTTGCTGCCCGGGGGCCTAAGACAGAAGCAGGTAAGGAATCTGTCCCCGCATCAATACGTCAACGTTTTAAATCCAGTCACTCTCCCGGAGACACAGCGAGGTTCATGCCCTGAAAAGCGTGTCCACCTGGTTGGGGAAATCGTGAGTCATAGAAATCCCAGAGCTGGCAGGGCTCTCAAAGGCCATCTGGCCAGACTGCCCCTTCCGGAAAGCTCCCGGGTTACCTGGACTAAGCGTCCGCTTACCAGCACCACCCCAGCGAGCCTGGCCACCCGGGCGGGCGTGCTCTGGTCTCAGACATAAATGGCAGAAAGAGGCCCCACACTGAAGTCCACCTCTGGGTGTGTATGAGCCAGAAGGAGACACTGGGTACGTGGCCCTCAGATGCCACACTGCACCCAGCACACGCCTCCACATGCTACACGCAGCCCAGAAAGGGACACCAGCACAAGATGTGCATGCAAAATCTCAGTGTTTTTTTTTAATTTTTTAACATTTATTTATTTTTGAGAGAAAGAGAGAAAGAAAGCGAGAGAGAGAGAGAGCGAGCATGCGCGTGCACAAGCTGGGGAGGGGCAGAGAGGAAGAGGCAGACCTAGAATCCAAAGCAGGCTCCAAGCTCTGAATGGTCAACACAGAGCCTGACGCGGGGCTCGAACCCACGAACCATGAGATCATGACCTGAGCCAAAGTTGGACACTTAACCGACTGAGCCACCCAGGTGCCCCAAAATCCCCAGTGCTTTTTGAAACCGGGGACTTTACCCAGACATGGAACAACTCGAGACGGACAACTATACTCGGGGGAGAAATGGGAAGATGATCGCAGGGAGAGAGGCAACAAGGCCCCTAGGCAGGGGACTGAGTCACCTCACTGATGTCCCCTCTCCTCTGGCTGCAGAAGTAAGGCCGCAGGCCTTGGCCTGGCCTCCCAGTCCCTCCACTGCAGACCCCAAGGCACCTTCCCAGCCTCACCTCTCACCCTTGCTCCCGACACCCTAGGGTGTCTGCCAGGATGACCCAACGCACACACGTGTGCGCATACACACAGAGTTTCCTACTTCCGTGTGCTGCTCTCTCCTCCTCCCCGTGGAATACCACCTGCTCTGCCCAAATCCTCCCCGTCCTGACAGAATGGCAAACCCTGCAGGGTGGCCGTCCCCCACCCTCATCTCTTGATGGCCTCGGGTGGCCTCCAGAAGGCCTGTGTGACTCTGTGTCCCTGTCCCGTCTCCCTCCCCACATCAGAGGGGAGCCCTCTCACCCAATTCTCTACTCCCCACGGGGTCTGGCGCCTCCTCCGCCCCCAGAGGCGAGCACCGGTCTGCACCGGGTTCCCCCTCACTTGCGGAGCCCCGTCATCAAGCACACGGGGAAACACCCACATCGACCACCGCCCTGGAACCCCCGGGCACAGCCACCCAGCGGGCAGCAGCGGCATCCCAGTCTAGCAGGGTGGGGGCAGGGGAGGGGCAGAGGGGAGGGTGACTGCTGCTGGTGCACACTCGAGCCCCGGGAGGGGTGGCGCCAGCGCAGGATGGGGGCCCGACTGCTCCCATCTTGCCTCACCCCTTGCTCAGGAGAAATCGAGAGGGAAGCAGGAAGACGGTGGGCCCGGCCCACCATCCCTGGGCTCCACGCGGTGCCGGCAGGAGGCTTCCCAAATGTGGGCCGTGAACACGCTCGCGAGCCAGAGCCACGGGCTTCACCTGCCAAACGGTAACCGCCTGCAGGGCGACGGGCTGGGACCTCTGGGACCTCCACCCTCCAGCCCACCCGGCGCAGGGCCAGGCAGGAAGTAACTCCGACCCCGGGTCAGCTCAGCGCAGGCCGGCTCTGAAAACCGGGGGCGACAGGGTCTGGGAAGAGTAACCGCAGGACGACTCTGGTGCCCACCCTTCTAGGCCCTGGAGGGGCGGAGCAATTGCCAGGGCGGGGACCCGCTGTCCCCCAGGGGCAGAAGGGGCTTCCCCTTCCTCCCAACACACACCTCTTCCACCCAGGGTGTGGTCATGAGTACTGAGCCCGGGAGGCACACACCTCCCTGCCTCTCCTCCACACCCACTCACGCTCCTGCACGAACACTCACACCACACTCACATACAGTCACCAACACACACTCTCGTGCTCGCACTCACACAGACATGCGCCAGTTACCAACACACTCCTACATGCACACACTCACGCGCTCGCACTCACACATGCACACTCGTGCACGTGCCCTCACACAAGTCACCAACACACGTGCACACTCAAGTGCTGGCTCGCACACCATGCACACTCGTGTACGTGCTCTCACACCACAGTCACCAACACACACATGCACACACTCATGTGCTCTCGCACTCTCACACCACACTTGGTCACCAACACTCCCACATGCACACTCCCATGCTCACACTCACACACATGCACACTTGTGCACATGCACGCACACCAGTCACCAACACACTCATGCACACACATGCTCTCACACTCAACACACGTGTACACTCGTGCTCTCACGCTCACACACACATGCACATTCATGCATGCGCACACCACACGCAGAGTCACCAACACACACATGAACACACTCGTGGTTGCACTCACAAACATGCATACTCGTGTACACACTCTCACCAGTCACCAACACACTTGCACGTGCACACACATGCTCGCATTCATGTGCACACTTGTGAATGCACACTCACACCACACACAGCCACAAGACACTTGCACATGGACACACGTGCGCTCACACCCACACTCACACGTGTGTACTCACACTCCAAGTGACACTCTTACTCTCACACCACACAGTCACCAACACACTTGCATGTGCACACACATGCTCACACTCACGTGCACACTCACACCACACACACGGTCACCAACACACTCGCACATGCACACACTCGTGCACTCACATCCACACATACACGCATGCACTCACGCTTGAAGTGACTCACACGCACACCACACACACTCGCGAGCCCAGCAGAACAAGCACCTCCTCGGCGGGCAGGAGCGGGGCCCTGACGGAGGGCACGAGGCACAACCCGCCCGCCTTGCTCCTCAGGTGACCCGGGGACCCCCGGCCCCTCCCGCCAGGCGCAGGGCCTCCCTCGCTCCGCAGCTGCCTCCCTGCTTCCCGGACACAGCCTGCGAGCCCCGGCCCACATCTCCCACCCTCCAGACCCCCTCTCCCTCTCTCCCTGCCCAGCTCCCCCTCCTTCCTCCACGAGCGCTCTCCCCGCCTACGAGAGCGCGGTCGCCTTCACTCTCTCCTTCCACTGAAACCGTCCCGCTCAAGTCCACAAACCCGCTCCCCCAGCCTTCTTGGGCCAAGTATAAAGATCGCCCTGCTGACTGCCTCCCGTTCCCCCCCCAGCCCCTGTCGCTCAGCGGACCCCAGTTCCCCCCAACACTCTCCACAACCATCACGGCCACCAGATGCCTCAGGCCACCTGGCTCGGCTAACACCACTCTCCTCTGTTTCCTACCGGGCCCTCTGTCCCCTGAAACCCTTCCTTGGTCCCCAAAATGCACTCCCACATCTCGCTCCAGCTCTGCAGCCTACACCGGTCCCTCCTCCACCTCCCACCCAGCTCAGGGGGTCCCCAGGCCTGGTCCTACCCCCCCCCCCCCAGCATGCCCCCCACCGACCCTCACCATTCCCCGGGCTGGCCCAGGTCTGCGCATCCCTGCGCTCGGCCCGGGCCATCTCAACCACTGAGCCGGTTCTAGAACTGACCCGGCTACACACACACACCACATCATCCCCCCAAGTCCCACAGGCACCGGCGAAGGGACACGGGGAAATGTGGGCGCCGACGCATCTGTCCTACACCCTGACCACAGTGACAGTTATGTGACTCTATGCGGTTGTCAAACTGCACGACAGCCCATGAGGAAGGTGAGCCTACTGCACACAAACTATATCTTCGAACAAAGAGCAGTTGAGTCCACAGGCACCTCAACCGCTTTGTGTCTGGAACCGTCATCACCGCCTTCCCTAAACCAGCTGCCCCTCCTCCCGCGGACTCTGTTTTCAGCGGTGACACCACCATCCGCCCCAAACAGCTCCTCCCGAAACTTCAGCCGCCAGCGGCCAACCAGTCGCTTCATCTAGAACCTCCACCTGCACAGATTTATATTCTCTTCAACCTATGCATTGCACCTCCCCTCCCCCACCCCGCCGCCCTCGCTTCTCACAAGCCGCCTCACCGGGCTGCCGGCCTGGCTTCCCCCTCCCCCTGGCAATGCCCACTGGCCGCCAGACCTTTGTCCCTGCCTCGGCCTCCAAACTTTTCTCTCCTGGGGAAAACGCACGCGTCCTTCAGGCCAAGCACCTAGGCCTCCGGGCACAGAAGGCACTTTCCCAGTCCTCTCCAGCAGAACCAGCTTGCACGCCACCCTGGGCTCCCGCAGCAGAGGGCTGGTACCCCGCTGGGCCCTGCACCATGTACCCCAGACTGTGCACACACCAAGGCAGCAAGCGATCTCTCTCTCTCTCTCTCTCTCTCTCTCTCTCTCTCTCTCTCTCTACGGGCCCCCTAGGCTGCAGCTGGACTCATGACCGGGAGTGCTCGGCAACCCTTTCTGGCCTGAGCTGAATGTCAGCTGAAAATTGCCAGGAGTACAACGCCAAGCCCTCCTGGCCCCGACCCCACTGCTGAGATAAAACGTGTGGAAGCACCACTCTGCCTCACCCAAGTTCACCCAACTCACCCAAATTCACCCAAGCTCACCCAACTCACCCAAATTCACCCAAACTCACCAAAGCTCACCCAACTCACCCAAATTCACCCAAGCTCACCCAACTCACTCAACTCACCCAAATTCACCCAAGCTCACCCAACTCACCCAATTCACCCAAATTCACCCAAACTCACCCAACTCACCCAATTCACCAAAACTCACCCAACTCACGCAACTCACCCAATTCACCCAAATTCACCCAAGCTCACCCAACTCACCCAAATTCACCCAAACTCACCCAACTCACCCAAATTCACCCAAACTCACCCAACTCACCCAAATTCACCCAAACTCACCCAAGCTCACCCAACTCACCCAAATTCACCCAAACTCACCCAAGCTCACCCAACTCACCCAAATTCACCCAAGCTCACCCAAATTCACCCAACTCACCCAAATTCACCAAAACTCACCCAAGCTCACCCAACTCACCCAATTCACCCAAATTCACCCAAGCTTACCCAACTCACTCAACTCACCCAAATTCACCCAAACTCATCCAACTCACCCAACTCACCCAATTCACCCAAATTCACCCAAGCTCACCCAACTCACCCAATTCACCCAAATTCACCCAAGCTCACCCAACTCACTCAACTCAACCAAACTCACCCAAACTCACCCAACTCACCCAAACTCACCCAAACTCACCCAAGCTCACCCAACTCACCCAAATTCACCCAAGCTCACCCAAATTCACCCAAGCTCACCCAACTCACCCAAATTCACCAAAACTCACCCAACTCACCCAACTCACCCAATTCACCCAAATTCACCCAAGCTCACCCAAATTCACCCAAGCTCACCCAACTCACTCAACTCACCCAAATTCACCCAAACTCATCCAACTCATCCAACTCACCCAATTCACCCAAATTCACCCAAGCTCACCCAACTCACCCAATTCACCCAAACTCACCCAAACTCACCCAACTCACTCAACTCACCCAAATTCACCCAAGCTCACCCAGCTCACCAAACTCACCCAAGCTCACCCAAGAACTCACCCAAATTCACCCAAACTCACCAAACTCACCCAAATCACCCAACTCACCCAACTCACCCAAACTCACCCAAGCTCACCCAAACTCACAAAACTCACTCAACTCATCCAAACTCACCAAATTCACCCAAACTCACCAAGCTCACCCAAGCTGACCAAGCTCACCCAAGCTCACCCAACTCACCCAAACTCACCCAACTCACCCAAGCTCACCCAAATCGTGAGGGTGGAGAACAGAGACTGCTTCAACAGGAAACATGAGAGCTCACCCCAAGTGTTCCCACCAGCCTGCACTCACCTACCCCATGGCCCCTGCTCAGGGAGCCACGGGTGCTACTCATACAGGAGTCTTGGACGGGTAACGTGTTCCATGCAGTAAAAGGAGTGAGCGCCTAGAAACTTCTACAGCAACAGCATCGTGTGACATGTTTACTCTGCTTTGCACGCACTGCTCAAACAAACTGAGGGAAAATAAAACCTGGTCCTTTGCCACAGAGAGTCTGGGAAGCACTGACCCCTGACCCCTCAAACTCCTGCCTCTTCCTGCGGATGCCCTGCTCATCCTCAGAGCCCTCCCCCAACACTCCTTGTCCAAAAAGTCTTCACAGTTTCCCCCCAGAGCCCCTAATCTAAACCACACGGAGGGCCATGAGGTGGAATCTGTGCCCCCCTTACTACAAGTTCCCTGTGGTCAGGGACCCAAGTGCTGTTCACTTTGATATTCCCAACACCAGGCACAAGGCAGTCAACCAATCAATGAGGAGGAAATTCCAGATTGCAGGGTGGGCTTTTCTTCAGGGACAGGATACGGAGGGGCACTGACCCGCAGGGACACAGGATTTTCCAGGTGTGGACCAAATGTAGCCCCTCTCCCCCAGCCCAGGTGGGAATAGGAGGACATTTAAAACACACACACACATACACACACATGCAAGTCTAGGGCTCTCAGGACAAGAACACAATCGCTGTTCCATTACACCCTGAAATGTCAATCTGAGCGAAAATCACTCGGCTCTCCCGTGAATCTTCTCCACATGCACACACTAAAAACAAATCACGCCCAAGTATAAAAAATAAAAAGACATTTCCAGGGTCATTTCTGACTTTATTCTATGGGCCCCTGACCTCAAGGCAAAAGGTCAAGGGTTCAGGAGTCTGTAACCCCACAACGAGCAATATCGTTTACGACAGACCAGCGGGTACCCACTCGGGTTTGCAAAGTGCAGGGAGAAGCCCCCAGATGCATCAGGGTCCTGGCCCTGCCTCAGGATCGGCGGATGTCGTCCCTCTTGTAGATACAACTCTTGACGAAGGGGGCCCCTGTGCTCCCCACTGCACTCTCTCTTTTCCACGGGCCCCAAGTTCCTGGCTGTTATTCGGCAGGAATGCACGAACTATTTCCAGATGCCACTGTCAGAGCAAGACAACTCTCTAAATATTCCTGTCTAATTTTGCACACGGCTCTTGTTTCAACTGGCAAAGATAATGACTCACTGTCCGTGGCTCTTGGCGGAAAATTATCCTGCCAAGTTTGGACTTCTCTAAACTTCTTGTTGAGAAAGGAGAAGTGACCTCTCTGCCCAGATCCTTTTCTACAGGCAACAAAAGGCACCCAGCCGCCGCCTAACTGACCAAACAACGTTATGGGAAAATCCTGACACATCCCCCCAGGATTGATGAACAAGAAAGGGAAATTTGTGGGAGGTGGAGACTTGAGATGTTTTTCCTCACCCTATGCAATAATCGCTGCTTTTCAGCTTTTCTGCATCCCCATCGGTTTGGCACTTAGAACTTTGGGACAGAAATTCCAGGTTATCCAGAAGGCAAAATCTACATGCAGAAGTAAAAGCATCTTTCTCCAACATGACCGTCTTTGACTCAGACGCTTCAATCGACCATAAAAGAACTTTACGAAGGACACACGTGCCCACGCTGCACTCTCTCTCATGGAGGAACACACGTTAACATCCTCACGCACGTGTTTGAAATGTGGCTGCTTACTCTCTGCGCACACGGGCCGGCCCCCTCCTACATCACAACACGCAAGATAACTAAAGTGTCACCTTGGAAACGCCACTTGTGGATAAATGAGTTGGCCTTTCTGCCAGGGTTCAGAAGCTGAAACTTGTTTTGCTCACCATTTACAAACCGCCCCACGGTCATTTCCTATGCTTATCCCCCACCGTCTCGCAAAGCCCCCAAAGATAGAAACCGCCAGCCTCCACTTTTGCACCCTGGACCCAGCCAGTCACTGCCTTGCACCCAGCAAGCACAAGTCAATGCCCGTGCGTTCCTCCCTCCTCCCTCCTACTCCTCCAGGGGCAGGTGTGGAATCCCCTTCAAAGCCCAATTGACAGGGCTTCCATCAGTGGCTTAGGGCACGGGGACCACACGACCCTTTGCCTAAACCCCTCAACTACTCACAGGCAGGGAACAGCAGGCTTTATGAGAACACTGGCGACATGAGAACACTCTTGTGACAGTCTCACGTCAATTGTTCTCAACCAAGGGCGATTCTGCCCCCGGGGAGACAATGTGGCAACCGCTGGAGAGATTTCTGATTGTCACAACTGGCGGGGGCGGGGGTGCTACCAGCATCTGTATAGTGGATAGAGGCTGGGATGCTGTTATACATCCTACATCGCGCAGGTCAACCCTCCCACAACAAAGAACTCTCCGGTCTGAACAGTAAAAATCCCTGTTTTCCCGCATCACACAGGGAAGTCCCCAGACCACCTGCTTCACTTTGCCCTCGACTTCCCCAAGGTCAGGCCCAAAATCGTAACAACCCTGCTTTGCCTGCATTATTTTGCAAGGCTGAACAAAATACAGAGCCATCACCAGAGTCCTAAAGATGCTGGTCCTGTGAACCAACAGCACCCGCCCTGTCTCTTCTCGGAAGGGCCCTCCTGCGGGGTGACCTGTCCAGCCACAACATGACAACTGGCGGGCTGGCATCATGCACGCTCGGATCTCTGGCAACCAGTGGGGCTTGGCAGGCCCAGCTCTTCGGTCCTCTTGTCACGCACACCCAAGGGCCAAGTGAGCGCCACAAGTTTTCCAATGGGTAGCGTCCAGCGCAGGCTGAGAGCCAGCCCAGCCCAAAGTCTGTCGCCCTTCAGGAGGCTGGCATCTCTCAACCACGTGGAGAGCACCTGCACCCAGACTTGCCCTTGCTGCATCCTCCATCCCCAGGGCACGCGGGAGGGCGGGGGGAGGGGGAGGCAATGGGCAGGGTGCGGCAGGGGGGCTTGCTGGGGCGAGGGAAAGGCACCAGGGCGGGCAATGTAGCCCAAACCACTCCCAGAACCCCCAGTGCTTGGAGAAGTAGGGGGACGGGCCCCAGAGGAGCGAACGGAGGAAGGGGCCAAGAAGGGCCTCTTTTCCCAAGTACACCGCCAACCGCCACCTGTGAGACCCAACAGCTGGGCCGGGCCCAGGGGGTCAAAGTTCGGACACAAGCCTCCAGCCGGGGACGCGCAGAGCCCCTGAGACACAGCGCACGGGGGGTGGGGGTGAAGAGAACGAGCCTGAGACGGCCAGGCGTCCGGGCGGCCACCGGGACTGCTCTGCGCGCCTCAGGGACCCCGCGGCCCGCCAGGGCAGGAGGCGCCGCGAGCGGGGCCCGGGGTAGGCGGAACTCGCGGCGGGGAGGCCGCGGGCCTGCAGCACGGCGACGAAGGGGCCCGCGCGGAGGGCGAGCAGGACGCGCCGCAGGCTTACCCGGCGGCAGGAAGCGGGGCCCCGCGGTCACCTTCGCGCCGCCTCCACGCGCTCGCCCGCCGCAGCGCCGGCGCCGCAAGCGCCCCGGATCTGTTTACCGACTCGCCCGCGCCCGTGCTCCGGGCCTCCGCGGCCCCGCCCCGCGGGCGCCCTCATTGGCCGCGCCGCCGTCTCCGGCTTCACACCGTGACCAATCGGGATCGAGGGCGGAGCGAGGGAGGCCAATGGGAGGCCGCCCGCCGCTCAGGCCCCGCCCGACCCCCCTCCGTGCTGCCCTTTGCCCTAGTTAGGCGGCCCGAGCCGCGGGGCAAGGTGGGGGGGGCGTGTCCCCGGGACGCGCCCTCCGCAGGCACCCCCGCTCCCGGCCGGAGCTCGCGGGGCGCCCCCCCGCCAGGCTGATCCCCTTCCCGAGGGTCCTCGAGAGCGGGACTGCGGAGCTGTCCTCGGCCGTCACCCAAGCCTAAGGTGGTCCAGTGTGAGACTGGGAATAAACGTTTAAGTCTTTGGAAAAATATCAAAACCCATCCGTCCACACGGAGTGGGGGGCGGGGTGGCATAATAAATCCAGGGGTGAACGTAGCTCCCCAGTTCCGTATGGCCCGTGGCCCCAAGAAGGAGCCCCTTCTTCCCGGGGAGGGGGCTTCGTCCCCAGGAGAGCGGATCTTGCGGGGCGCGGCCCAGATTCTGACCCCGTCCCCCCTCACTTCTGCACCTGAAACACAAAGTTTACTTCGAGGAGACTTAGGGGGTTATGGGGAGGGGCATAGCTGCCCCAAGCAGGACAGGGCTAAGAACTGGGAACTTGGACTTTAGCAGGAGAGAAAGGTCAACCCCAAGGGTCAAGTCTTCAACAGGTGCCCCCTGCTGCCTCCCACCCTGCTCCCTCACACTGCCCCCCTTCCTGGACCCCTGCCCGCCTGGGACCCCCGCCCGGTCCTTAGGGTCAGGGGACCCCCCCCGCCCCCGCCCCCGTTCATCCCTTTCTGTAGTTTGCAAACTCCACCCCCTTAGATGAGTCGGATGAGGCTTGCTTCACGCCAGCTCAGTTCTCTGCCTGCAAAGCCAGGGGTCGCTTTCCTCTAAAGGACCTGAAGATCAACATAACCCCCTACGTTAAAGAGTTTTTCTAAACGGCCACCAATCTAGTTTACTAGAGATGTGTCCCCTGCTAGTCTGTGCAAAGAAGGAATCCGCCACATTAACATGATTTGGACCTTACTCCTTGCGAAATGACCTCAGCCTTATTATGTTAAAAACACATTTCTCTCTTTCCTGATCTATGGTGTGTGTGTGTGTGTGTGTGTGTGTGTGTGTTTACTGCAAAACAGATTCCCCCACTACTGCAACTTAAAGATTCCTGGAAATTACATTTCAAGGTATGATAATGACATTGTAGTTGTTTTTTTGCAAAGATTCCTCGCACACACGGAAGAGATACACACGGAATTATTTCCAGATAAAATAATACAATGTAGGGGACTAGCTTCAAAATGTGACAGGGTAGGGCAAGGGTTGATAATCATGGAAGGAGAATAATGGATATATTGGGGTTCATATTACTTTGTATCTTTTTATATCCTGGCACCTTTACATTAAACAAAAAAAGTTGGGGCCCCTGGCTGGCTCAGTCTGGAGAGCATCCAACTCTATCTGAAGATGGTGAGTTCAAGCCCCACATTGGGTGTGGAGCCTACTTATAAATAAGTTAATTAATTAATTCAGGCGGGGTGAAGAACAAGAAAACAATGAATGCAGTCATGACAAGAAAAGTCATGACTGCTGTTCATATGAACCTTCACAAGAGCAAGGATGACTCTTACCTGTAGCTGATAAACAGCCAAAAACTTCAAAATTAGCGAGATGATATTTGAAATACGGCTTTCATTTACTATGCACCTCACTCTTGAGTGTCTTGCGGTATTAGTTAATGATTATAGAATATGTCATCTTCATTAACAAGACATTTTTTCAAGTTTTTCTTAAGCTTCTAAACATTTATATTTTGTGCATTTTTTTAATGCTTGCACATCCACAAATATTTCTCTTTTTTAAATGTGTATCTATTTTTGAGAGAGAGAGAGAGAGAGAACATGAGCGGGGACAGGGAGAGAGAGAGAGGGAGACACAGAATCCAAAGCAGGCTCCAGGCTCTGAGCTGTCAGCACAGAGCCTGATGTGGGGCTCGAACTCACAAACTGTAAGATCATGACCTGAGCTGAAGTCAGATGCTTAACCGACTGAGTCACCCAGGCGCCCCGATTTGTATATGTTTTCTAATGGGTGCAATATATTAGTACAGTATTATTCAATGTATACATACTCTCCCAATAACCAAAGATGCCAGTGCCTGGGACATTTGGGTGAGAAGCATCATGCTCCAATAATCCCCCTCTGATCTCCAAAAATCTTCCTAATGACAGAGACAGAGAAGGCACTTATCAATTTTTCCCACTCTGAATCTTTCCCACCAGCATGCAAACCTGCTGAGCTGCCTCTCACCCTTCACCCCATCTCCATTTCTCTGCTCCCATTTTCAGCAAAACTCTTTATATTCATTTTCTCTACTTCCTTTTCTCCCATTCTACCTGATCCAACCTGGTCAGCTTTCCCCCCTGCCATCCCCCAGAATTGTGCACCTGTGACGTTAATGTTGCCAAACCAACCAGTCAATCCTCAGGGCTCATCTTAAACTATCAGTCGCGTGTGACAAAGTTGGTCATGCCCTTTTTTCTTGGTGGTTGCGCTGGAGTATAATTAATATTCTGGTCCAAATTAATACTAACTTCGTTTCAATAATATACAAAAACTTTGCTCCTATATAGTTCCATTCTCCCCCTTCTGTGTTGTTATTGCCATACACTTACATTTTTTAAGTTTATTTATTTATTTAGAGAAAGAGAGAGTGTGCGGCATGAGCAGGGGAGGGGCAGAGAGAGGGAGAGAGCAAGAATTCCAAACAGGCTCAATACTGTCAGGACACAGAGCCTGATGCAGGGCTCGAACTCACAAACCATGAGATCATGACCTGAGCCAAAATCAAGAGTCGGACGCTTAACCAACTGAGCCACCCAGGCACTCCAATACAATTACATTTTTATACATTGTCTGCCCATCCCCACAGATTTATTATTATTGCTTTATGTAGGTTTTTTTTTTTTTACATCAGGAAAAAAATAAGAGTTACAAACAAAAAATATACCTATCCTGCCTATCATACTTACCTATGTAGTTTCCTTTACCAGGGTTCTTTATTTCTTCATATGGATTTGAGTTACTGTCCCTTCATTTTAGCCTCAAGGATACCATTTATTGTTTTACAGGGTAGATGTGCTAGTGATGAATGGTTTTTGTTCATCTGGAAATGTCTTAATTTCTCCTTCATCTTTTTTTTGGAAGATAGTTTTGCTGGATATAAAATGTTTAGTTGACAGGGCTTGCTTGCTTGCTTGCTTGCTTTTTTTTTTTTTACTTCAGTACTTTAAAATCTGTCATGTCACAGCCTTCTGGGCTTCATGGTTTCTGATGAGAGAAACTGATCTTATTGAGGACCTTGGTACAGAAGTACATGATGAGTGGCTCCTTTCTTGCTGTTCTCAGGATTGTCTTTGCCTTTGGACAGTTTGATTACCATGTGTCTAGGTGTCTATCCTGTCTCTGAGTTTATTCTATTTGAAGTTCGATGTGCTTCTTGGACATATAGATTAATGATTTTAATTAAAATTGGGATGTTTTCTGCCATTATTTTTTACAAATATTCTTTCTATCCCCTTTCCTGTCTCTTCTCCTTCTGGAACTCCCATTATATGTATGTTGATATGTTTGATGCCATTCCACAGATTTCTGGAGCTGGGTTCATTTTTCTTCAATCTTTTCCCCTTGTTTTCTTCGAAGTGGGTCATCTGAATTGACCTTTCTTCAAGTCAGGATGCTTTCTCCTGCCTGCTCAAATCTGCTGTGGAGCCCCAGCCAAGAATTTTTCATTTCAGTTACTGGTTTTTTTTTCAACTGTAGAACTACTATTTGATTATTTTTTATAATTTCTATCTTTTTATTGATTGTCCCCATTCAGTGAGACATTATTCTCAAACTTTTATTTCATTCATTGGACTTGGTTTCATTTAGCTCTTTAAATACATTTAAAACAGCTGAGTTAAAGTCTTTGGCTAGTAAGCACCATGTCTGGGACATTTACGATGCTTCTATGGACTGCTTTTTTTTGTATACATGGCCATACTTTCTTGTTTCTTTGCCTGCCTCATAATTTTTTTATGAAAAACTGAGCATTTTAAATAATATAAGGTGGCATCTCTAGAAATCAGATTCTCCTTTACACCCCGGGTTTGTTTTTTGCTGCTGCTTATTGTAGTTGTTGTTGTTTGTTTAATGACTTTTGGAAACTAATTCTATGAAGTCTGATTTTGTTGCATGTAGCCACCAAAGTCTCTACTCAGTTACCTTAGTGACCAGCTAGTGGTAAGACAGAGATTTCCTTGAGTGTCTGGAACCAAAAATGCCTCCAGCCATTGCTGACGGACTGTGTGTGTGTTGGGGCATGCCTTCAGCACTGAGCTGGGCAGTTGACAACTCTACCTTCCCCTAACTTCCTGCCAGTGCAGAGCCTCACAGTCAGTCAGAAGTGAGATCTTGGGGCCTTCTCGGGCCTTTCCTGGGCACGTGCACAGCCCTGACTCAGCAGGGTTCTTGCTAAAACCGGATTATCTTACACAGAAGTGCACAGATGGGCCCAGGAGAAGGTTCAGGAGCCGGACTCAAGTTTGGTCAAGCAAAGAATCTTTGCCAATTCCTGGGACATTGGGGTATAAATTAAACATGTGGCCAAAATTAAAAACAACTCAAAACTTGGGGTGCCTGGGTGGCTCAGTTGGGTAAGTGTCTGACTGTCTGGTTTCCACTCAGGTCATGAGTTTGAGCTCCACATTGGACTCTCTGCTGTCAACGCAAAGCCTGCTTCGGATCCTCTGTCTGTCTTTCTCTCTCTCTCAAAAATAAATATAAAAAACTTCTGAACTTTTAATTATTCCAATCTTCCACTGGGTAATATATTCACATGACTTTGAAAAAACTATTTTTGCGGGGCGCCTGGGTGGCTCAGTCGGTTAAGCGTCCGACTTCGGCTCAGGTCACGATCTCACGGTCCGCGAGTTCGAGCCCCGCGTCGGGCTCTGGGCTGACAGCTCAGAGCCTGGAGCCTGCTTCGGATTCTGTGTCTCTCTCTCTCTCTCTGCTCCTCCCCCGTTCATGCTCTCTCTCTGTCTCAAAAATAAATACACATTAAAAAAAAAAAAAAACTATTTTTGAAAGATTTTCAGTGAAAAGTCTACCTCACTCCATCCATCTCTCTTCTGCCCAATTCCCAACCCCAGTGACCCCTCCCCCCCACCCCCACATATGTGACCACTGCAATTCCGTTCCTTATGCCTTTTCAATGTTTCTTTATGTATATGGGCAGAGACACACACTCGTATTTTATACAGATTATACACTCCGTTGGTTTTTTCATTGACCAGCCTGAAACTTTCCCAATTTGTACACAGAGAACCATCCTCACTCATTTTTCAGTATTACATTATGCGGACAAGCCCTAATTCAACTAGTCTCCAACCAACGGCTGTACAGACTATCTCTACTCTTTTGGCATTTCAAACAGTGCTGCGGCGAATAATCCTGTTTTCAAAATGCAATTAGCCTGGACCTAGGTGAGGCTGGGTTGGCGGGCGGAGAGTCCCGTGCCAGTACAGAGCTCACCACGAGTGCCCTTGCTGTGCTCAGAGGCCTGACGAGCATGACTCATGGACTCCAAGATTAATCACATCCCCCCTCCCCCCCAAACACCCAGTGGTGAAAACAGGTCATTTCTGGAGCACCAGAGATACAACCTGACGGGCCACAACCTGAGGTCTCTAGACTTGGGAAAATCCAACCCAGTCCTGCGAAAAGAATGACTTCAAGGAATCTCCAAGCCTGTTCAACGAAGGCAACACTAATGACTGTAATTAGCTGGCTGCACAATTAGAAGCGATTAACTGCATTGAGGGAGAGATTCGACTCCCCACAACTGGAGACGGCCCAGCCCGGTGCATTAACCATGTCTGCTCCCTTCTCTCCATTTCCTTCAGCCTGTCCTCACAGCACACGTCTGACTTCACAGTAGGGTATTATTTTTCTTTTTCCAGATTAATTTCTTGTCAATGCACCGTAACATGTGGACATTAGCCAAGGAAGGCTAATCGTCGGTTTGATATTTTTCTATTTTCAAATTGAGATCTAATTTACATGCAGTAAAATGCACAGATCTTAAGTCTATGGTTCATGAGTTTTTACAAACGAATATATCATGTAACTAACACCCCAATTAAAACGTAGAACAAAATTTTTTCCTCCAAAATGTTCCTCTATGACCTCTTCCCAATCACCCCCACCTTGACCAAAGCAATGGTTCTGGTTTTTGTTTTCTCTTGAGAGAGGGAGTGCAAGAAGGGCAAAGGGGGGGGGGGGGGGGGGAGAGAGAGAGAGAGAGAGAGAGAGAGAGAGAGAGAGAGAGAATCTTAAGCAAACTCCACACTCAGCACAGAGTCCAATGTGGGGCTCGATTCCACAGCCCTGGGATCATGGCCTGAGCCTAAATCAAGAGTCAGCCACTCAACCAAATGAGCCACCCAGGTCCCTCCCTACGTTGATTCTGTTAAGGAGAAATAGCTCATTATAGGACAGGAACTGAAAAGTAGCATTCTCTTGATCCAAAAAGGGTAGGTAATCCATTCTCTTGTCCTTATATTCTCGAGTTTGTGTGGAAAGCCATTCTGGTCGCTGAGTGTATTTTTTTTTTAAGATTTTTTTTTTTAAAGTTTTTATTTTTGAGAGACAGAGCATGAGCAGGGAGGGGCAGAGAGAGAGATGGAGACACAGAATCCGAAGCAGGCTCCAGGCTCTGAGCTGTCAGCACAGAGCCCAACGCGGGGCTCGAACCCACAAGCCGTGAGATCATGACCTGAGCCAGAGTCAGACGCTTCACCAACGGAGCCGCCCAGGCACCCCACTGAGTGTGTATTTGACTTTGTCCTCCCTCAATCACTGGATACTTTAAAACTTTTTTTTTTAATTCACTTGTATTCAGAGTAGTTTCCAGATTTGCGCCCCAAGTTCATAGACTAGAGAAGCAGCAGCATGCTGGGCACTGGAAGCCGGGAGCGGAGCCTAACCGTGTGTCTGTCTCTTGCGCCACATCCCACTGAGACCAACAGAACCAGGGTTGAGACAGCAGGGTTGTGAAAGGGAGGAGGCCTACAAGGAAAAGAACTCCAGCCGGAAGGTGGGGACGGCCCAAGGGCATACACGTGACTCCATTTTGCCAATGACCCCGGAGGTTGAAAGTCAACGTGAACTTTTGTTTTAAGTTTTTTTTATTTTGAGAGAGAGAGAGAGAGAAAGAGAGAGAGTACGCTGAAGGGGCAGAGAGAGAGGAAGAGAGAGAGAATCCCAGCAGGCACGGCACCATCAGCGCAGAGCCCAATGCGGGCTCGAACTCACAAACTGCGAGATCGTGACCTGGGCAGAAGTCGAGAGTCGAACACTTAACCAACTGAGCCACCTGGGCGTCCTCATGTGAACTTTCAGTAAAAGAACAGAGAGAGCCTGGCCCCCTGGGGTGGGACAAGCAATCCCTGGCTGGAAGAGACAAGATGTATGAACCCACTAGTCTGGGTAAGGCAGAATGTCCCTCTGGGGACTGAACTTTGGGTTCTATTTCCTTTTCCTGTGGCAGTGAAAGTGACAGCCTCGGTTGCCCTGACCTTGCACCCCAAGGCTCCCAGGAGTGTGCGTGTGGTGGGGAAAGGGTGTACAGGGGGGTAGTCATAGCAGGGAGGGCGGATAACCGTGTTGCTGGGGATGGTGTGGCTGACACGGAAAAGCTCCCGGCCTCCTGGTGCTGTGGACCCCAGGGAAGGATGGAGGTCTGGAGTTCCGCATCCACGAGGGTGCCCCCAAACTACCTCTTACCCCGAGTCCCTGGGGCAGCTGTTGGGGGGCGGGGAGGAGAGTGGGAGCAGTGGGTGGGTATGAATTTAACTGAAAGGCAGAGCTCTGAGGTCATGGCTCTGGACCACCAGTGAGGGGCACTGTTCTCCAAGGTCAAAGTGACAAAATGCAGCTGTCCTTCCTGAGGAGTCACAGAGACCTGGGGACTCACTCCTATGATGGCCAGACCAGAGACCAGTGGTCCCTGCTTGCATCTGAAGGTCAGACTGACTGCGGCCCCCTACTTTGGGCTGTGGAAGCCTCTGGGTTTCAAACAGATACTAAACTTCTTGCTAATAAGGCCAAGGGGGAATTAAGCCAGTTTTGTTGTTCTTTTTCTTTTTTTGAGAGAGAGAGAGAGAGAAAGAGAGAGCACAAGCAGGGGAGGGGGAGGGGTGTGGGAGAGAGAGAATCCCAAGCAGGATCCGCACCGTCAGCACAGAGCCTGATGCAGGGCTCAAACTCACAAACTGTGAGATCAAGACCGGAGCTGAAATGAAGAGTCAGACGCTCAATTGACTGAGCCCCCCAGGGGCCCCCAAGCCAGTCCTTTATGGGGGGGAAATACAAGGCAGGATCATCCTGCACCCTGACTTTGGGGTAAGTTCCTACCTCTTCAGGTATCACCTGATCGGGATCTCTCTGTACTGAGTTAACATTTCCTGACTCGGCAGCAACTTCTCGAATCTGGGCTGCCCCTCTCCTGGGCTCTCTGCCTCTGGGGCTTTGCTCTCACCACTGCCCTCCCTCCCATGGCCTCCCCGCACACCTGCAAGCCTTAGGCTCCTACTCACTCTTTGAGACCCGATTCCAATGTTACTCGCTACGTGATGCCTCTCTGGTCCCCTCAGCCAGATGCAGTCTGTCTCCCTCACTTTTACGGTACTTGGTTTTAGCACGCGAATATTCTTGTCAACATTACACCTAATGGTGTATTGTAGTTCTTAGCCAGCTCGTCTTTCTATTTCGAATACATTGTAAACTGTGTATCTCAACATCTCCCATAGTGCCTTGCACCCAGAAAGTACCTCCTATACTTAAAAACAAAAATTGCAGGGCGCCTGGGTGGCTCTTAAGCGTCAGACTCTTGATTTCGGCTCAGGTCATGATCTCACAGTTTCATAGATTCAAGCCCCACACCAGGCTCTGCGCAGGGTCTGCTTCGGAGTCCCTCTCCCTCTCTCTGCCCCTCCCCTGCTCATGCTTTCTCTGTCTCTCTCTCAAAAAAAAAAAAAAATAACCTTTTAAAAAAGTATTAAATAAATAATAATAAATTTTTAAAAATTGCTACCGAGGTGTGGTAGGCATTGGGAAGGTCTTGCCAACACCTCTGGTTCTCCCCTCCGGCCAGTTGTGGCCACCAGGGCCAAAGGCAACGGCCTCACCGAATTCCAGGGCTGGCCCCCTGTGGTGTAAGCCGACCTCAACTCACCGGCCCCGGCGACAGGTTGTCTTTGAGCCTGAGCCAATCAGCACACGGTATCCCCAGGGTGACCGGTCCTGGTTGGCCCAACCAGAATCAAGGGCAGGACTTGTGCTCCCAGGAAGCAATAGCCCCCCGGTCCTCCAACCGGGCGTCAAGAAATTCACCTGAGTTGTTCAGTTCCCAGCTCAGCTGCTGTTCACAGGCTAAAAAGGAATCCAGGCTACACAGGAGGACAGAGCAGAGAGAGTCCGAGAAATGGTGCTGGAGCCCTGGTTAAACCATATTGGAAGCTTGATCTATCATTTAACTTTTGAACGACGTGAACCAATAACTTCTCTTGGTGGTTTCTCCTACTTGGAACCCAAAGCATCTTTTCGACCAGTGTACGTGGGAGTGTTGTGGGTTCACACACAGGCACACGCATGTAACCTTACTAGGGAGGGGAACCCCACATGCACCTCCTTTGGGAACTGATGTCTCTTCGTAAATTTCTGTGTTAAAAATGATTTTGCAGGGAGCCTGGGAGTCTCAGTCGGTTGAGGGTCTGACTCCTGATTTCGGCTCAGATCATGATCCCAGGGTCGTGAGATCCACGCTGAGCCTGGAGCCTACTTGAGATTCTCTCTCTCCCTCTCTCTCTCTCTCTCTCTCCCTCTGCCCCCTCCCCACTCGTGCACACGCGCTCTCTCTCTAAAATAAAATAAATAAGTAAAAACTTTTTAAAAAGACTTTGCTTTTAACCCGATTTCCTAAGAACATCTCAGACTCTAGCAACTGGTAATGAATTGTAAACATTTTTCCTTTAAAAAAACACAACTGATATATTGTTTGTGACACACCCAACGTGGGGCTTGAACCCATGACCCCAAGATCGAGAGTCCCACGTTCTTCCGACTGAGCCGGCCAGGCTTTTACCAAAATCAGCTTTTACCTTAACATGAAATTTATATTTCCATTTTCCTTGAAAGGTGAAATGGGTTCTAATACTTGGAAGGGGATACTGACATTTTCTTGACTGAGCCCATGCCTTGACATTATTTACAGCTTTAAGACTTTTCCAACCTGCTGGTTCGCTTGCTTTCTTGGCAAACGTCCCCGAGCCTCTTCTACAGGGGCCCAGCTCCTTGTGAGCTGGGACCACATCTCATGTCTGTTTCATAACTCCACGCCGTCAGGAGCCCCAGAGCTTCCCGGGAGCTGGTGGACGGCCCGTGGAAATTTCCAGAGCAGCTGCTCAGCCCTGGCCCCCCCACCTGGGACCTGGCCTGCAAGTGTTACTGGCTCAAGGACACTGAGCCGGGCACCGGTCAGGCCCTCGGTCTATTTATGACTTTTTATCTCAGGGTTTGCACCTCGGCACTTTGCACTCAGGAAACCTCCCCCTCTCTATACCCGTCAACACACGTCTTTATCTAGAGAAGAGGAAAACAGTGGGTCCGATAAACTCTCTTCCTCTATGGCTGCCCGGATGGCCCCAATGTCTCCACCCCTTTGGTTTGGGGCCAAAACTCTTTGATGGAAACGAAGAATATTTCTGACATTCGGGAAAGGTAGCTTTATGACCCTGACGAGCTTCCTCATGAATTTGTTTCTTACATGCTCCTCCTTACTAGGGAAAATTTCTCTCCCAAGGGGAGGAACGTCCTCCTCACCCCCACCATACACACCCCTGAGCGCAGTGCATCAACAGAGCTAGTCATGGATCACCCCTAAGCCTCCTGCAGGAGTAGCTCAGGGAAGAGTTGAGCCCGGGACGTCCAGGAGCACCCGGTGCTCGAGGACAGACAGACGTGTGAGGATCCAGCCTCTTTCTAACCAGCATCACTGCTTTCTGCTCCCAGGCACGGAGTGAGAACAGGGGCCAGGAGCCAGAGAGCCCGAGAACAGAGCAGAACTCTGCCATCACACCAGCTCGCAGTACAGAACCCCTCTGGCCTGGGTGTTCTAAGGTGCCAATTACCTGACTACCTACTTAGGTCTTCGTGATACGATGTTTTTTTGTTTGTTTGTTTGTTTTTAGCAATGGCTTTGTTTATTTCATAACTCCCATGTCAGCTGAAGCCTCCCTAAATAAAACTGGTTCAAACATCCATTCCACATCCTGTGGACGTCTAAATCCTCCCCCCAAAGTTTGGCCAGTTCCCGGGGGGGCTGGGCTGAAGGGGGGGTGGGGCGGGGAGGAGAAGGCTCACGTCCACACAATCACCCCCCCCCCCAGCCCTGAGCGCCTGCAGCTGCCGAGTCCCTCCAGCCTGTGGCCGTCCTGCCATCGGCGCGCCGCGTCTGTCCAGAGCTGCGCCAAGCCCTTGAAGGGAATGGAGGGGTCACACAACAGCTGCAAATTCACCATTAGACACCTCTGTTCTCCAGGGTTCTTTAGCCATCCTATCCTCTGGGGACTTTGATCAGCGGACTCCTCTCAGGGGGTGGTCCAGTTTTTCCCTGCCCTCCCCTGCCCACCTGTCTTCCTTAACCCTCCCTTTCCGATGGCTTCCGGAACACCAAATTCTCACTGTACCCGGTGAGGCCAGTCTGCCAAACTCAGCGTCACATTCATCAGGGTACAGAACACCCCCTTCCCCCCCCCCCCCCCCCCCGCCTCCCAGCAAGACCCACCTTCCTTATGCAGCAGTCAGGCAACGGCTTCCCATCACCCTACCGAAACTGCAAGACAATTTCTGCTAAACTCTCACCAAAATTTCTCGGAGAAAGTCCAGAGGAGTACCATTGCGGATCCAATTCTGTACCACCAGGGACATCTGTCTGCAAGGGGAAATGCGAGAAAGCTCCCTGGGACCCAGGAGTCTGGGGGCAGCTGGGGAGGGCCCGCCGGACGGTCAAGCGTGTTGCCAACACGTGGGAAGGAGAACCCCCAGGACATTTAGGTGGGGCTGATCTCATGATCCAAGAATAAAGGAAAGGCCGCTCAAGCGGGACTAAATGAAGTTATAAATCGCAAACGAGCCCAAAGAGGGCAAAAGAGAAAAGCGGGTCCACGACCAAACACAACTGTAGGTAGCGGTTCCTTGGCCCGCCGCCGGACAAAGGCGCAGGCGCCCTCCTCACGTTGCCCCGGGAGACGTCTCCCTCCCACAGGGTGGGTTTTGACGCGCCAGGCCCGGAAGCAGTACTCACTTCCGCTCATGCGCAGTTGGCTGGAGCTTAACCACGCGGCCCCCCCAATGGCCCGGGAGCTTTGGGAAGGTGGTCCTGGTGTGCGTTCAGAAGCACGAATGCGGATTTTGTCGAGCGGTTAGCAGCCTCTGCCGCACACTCGTTCCATTTCCCGTATTAGGGGGAAAGATAACCAGCGTGGAAAGTGTAAGAACAGTGACAGCAAGACAAGAATTGAAGCTCCAAGTACAGAAGGAGGTAGCAGGACCGCACCGAGTGGATGAATGAACGGGGCAGGCCCCACCGACGAGCTGACTTCATCCTGCAGGAACTTTAATACACAGAGGTGCTGCTGGAGGATGGGAGAGCCCGTCACCCCGATTTTCATAAAGGCTAGGAAACTGGAACCTAAGAAGCATACACTGGCGGACTGGACATTAATGTGGGATGATAATCAAACGGTGTCCAACGTTCAGAAGGGAAAGCATTAACTGCGGAGAGCTGGCACGGGGTCTGGGCTAACTTCCCGTCCTCTCTTGAAAGAATTAGCCTTAACAGGTGTCCATATCCATGGGGTGCCTGCGTGGCTCAGTTCGGTTAAGCATCCGACTCTTCATTTTGGCTCAGGTCATGCTCTTGTGGTTCGTGCGCCACCAGAGCCTGCTTGGGAGTCTCCCTCTCTCCCTCTCTCTCTGCCCCTGCTCTCTCTCTGTCTCAAAATAAATAAATAAGCTTAAAACAAACAAACGAAAACGTTAAAAAAAAAATAAAAAAAAAAAAAAGGGGCGCCTGGGTGGCTCAGTCGGTTAAGCGGCCGACTTCGGCCCAGGTCATGATCTCGCGGTCCGTGAGTTCGAGCCCCGCGTGAGGCTCTGTGCTGACTGCTCAGAGCCTGGAACCTGTTTCAGATTCTGCATCTCCCTCTCTCTGACCCTCCCCCGTTCATGCTTTGTCTCTCTCTGTCTCAAAAATAAATAAACGTTAAAAAAAAAATTAAAAAACAAACGAACCAACAGTGTTCATATCCTTAGCCTTAATAATACTCCTTCAGGAAGTCTGTGCGGAGGAATCAATGCAAATCATACACAGAGCTATTTTGGACAAAAAGATGTGACCGTCGATTTATTTACAATAACAGAAAGTTAGACGCAACCCAAAAGTACAGCCATAGGGGACTGGTCACACAAATGATTAGTCATTAATATAATGAACTGCTCTACAGCCTTTAAGACTGTTTTGGAAGAATGTTTAATGATCTGAGAAAACACTGTCAATGAAAAACACCAGTATGCAAATGTCAGAGAACGTATGTTCTCAGCGATGTGGAAGATATCCCCACAGAAAAAAGATGAAGGCAATATGCTGAAATAGTAACAGCAGTTGTCCCCGACGGCAGGATTATTGGTCATTGTTCATTTCCTCTATGTGCTCTCCTGCATTTCGCCACAGCGGGCATGAATTACTTCCACAAGTATGAAAAAAAAACCCAAAAAACTATTTTCTTTAAAATATATGCATACAGAGGCGTCTGGGTGGCTCAGTCGGTTGGGCATCCGACTTCTGCTCAGGTCATGTTCTCGCGGTTCATGGTTCGAGCCCCGCGTCGGGCTCTGTGCTGACGGCTCAGAGCCTGGAGCCTGCTTCCGATTCTGTCTCCCTCTCTCTGGCCCTCCCCCCGCTCATGCTCTGTCTCACTCTCTCTCTCAAAAATAAATGAACATTAAAAAAAATTAAAAAAAAAATATATATCTATCACCTGGCTGGTAGAACAGGGCAACCCCACAGACAACAGACATGTTGATTTCACAAGGCATTTGGCAAATCCAACACTATTCATATGCACAGATGGATGAGACTGCAATTTTTATAAATATAGGTGGCTGATAATCACGGAGTGACCATCCCCAATCTAGAGTTGGGTGGTCTGCTCAGAGTTTTGGCCCAGTTCTCAGGTAAACATCTAGATGTACTCTGTCCACTGTGGTACCCACTAGCCATACGTGACTACGAAAATTTGCTCAGAATTAAATACAATTTAAAATTCAGTTCCTCAGTTGGATCAGCCTTAGTTCAGGTGTTCAACAGCCACCAACAGGTACCATCGTGTACCACTGAGCTATATGGCATTTCCATCACCACGGAACATTCTGTTGGGAAATGCTCATCTAGTGATCAGTTTCACAGAGGACACCAGGCTTCTCCTTCATCATCAGCCTCCCAGACAATCACCGGAGGCTGGAAGAACGATACTGGTCTAATCAAATGAACTTGAATAAATGTAAACATAGCATTTTCAGTGGGGGCTCCAAAATACACCTGCAGAGGTATAGCGGAATTGGGGAGGAATTAATTCTGGTTGAAAACAAGCTCCATATGTATCTCTGGGTAATGCAGGGCCCCAAAACCTGAGCTCTTGAGCTGAATTAATGAAGTACAGGGCTCAGAACAAGAGAGCGATCCTTCCAAGCTACACTGGTCCAGTCAGAGTCCCAGTGTTCTTCAGTGGGGTTTTCAGAACTACAAGGGGCTCTAAGGAAACCGATTCAATAGTAAAAAAGCAATTTGCCTCACTAGGCACCACAATCGGTTATAAGCAGATCACAGCTGGGACCAGCACAGCGCCTGGGAGGCTGTTAGGAACAGCCGGCTGCTAGGTTTTCCTGGCTTTGTGCCTTGTTTACCAAACAATGAGTCACAAGCGTAGAAATGGTGAGCCTGGTAAGAAACTGGGAACGGTGCTTGGAGGGAGCGGGGCAGAGAGCAGAAGCTGGGGCCATCAAGTGTGGCTGAAGTTCCCAGAGCAATACCCCTGGGGCTATGAAAAACAGCTGTAAGCAAAATTCTTTTTTTTTTTTTTCTGAGAGAGAGAGAGGGCTCTGGTGGGGTGAGCGAGGGGCAGAGAGGGAGGGAGAAAGACAGAATCCCACGAGGAGCAGGGAGAGAGAAAGAGAAGGGAGGGTGTCAGCACAGAGCCCGAAGTGGGGCTCGAACTCAGGAACCGTGAGCTCATGACCTGAGCCAGAGTCAGACGGCTAACTGACTGAGCCACCCAGGCATCCCCATGATCAAAATTCTTGATGGAAAGATTTTGGCATTGTACATCGAAAACTTTTTATCCCTTAACCTTGTCTAAAAAAAAAAGCTCCTGTATTGGCCAAGAACTCCCTGGAAAAAAAGTTACGTTTCTTTTTTGTTTTAATTTTTTTTTTGACGTTTATTTATTTTTGAGACAGAGAGAGACAGATCATGAATGGGGGAGGGTCAGAGAGAGAGGGAGACACAGAATCTGAAACAGGCTCCAGGCTCTGAGGGGTCAGCCCAGAGCCCGACGCAGGGCTCAAACTCACAGACCGCGAGATCATGACCTGAGCCGAAGTCGGCCGCTTAACCTACTGAGCCCCCCAGGCGCCCCAAAAGTTACGTTTCTTGACACCAGGTGATATCCTCAAAGCGTAACCTTCGTATTATAGTGGAGTAGATGGAATCGTGTTCAGTTGAGTCTCTCTATCCAAAAGGGATGCTCACGTACCTAAAAGAGAAAAAGGAGCAGACTGGATAAAGCTCTCGAGACAACGGGCAGAGGGTGTCAGAACTGAAATCGCTGTCGGTGCGCCTGGGAGAAAGGGGCGTGGCTGGGAATGGACTTCGGCTCAAGACAAGGAAGGACCTTCCAGCAGTCAGAGGTGATGCGGTGGCCGCAGGAAGCAGCCCAGGCTGGTGGGGATCCCAAAGTCAGACGACCGGAGTTTGCGTTCTGGTGCTTTCCAGCCACGTGACCTCGGGCAAGTGTTACTTGGCTCTTCTAAACCTCAGTTTCTTCACCCGTGGAAGGAGATAAGGACTCTCTCGTAATGTTATTCTAAGAACTAAGATAACGCGCGTTTAGTGTTTATGACAGCGTCCGGCACAAGGCAAACCTTCCCCCACTGCTGTTACCTATGGTGAGTGTCCATGGGGACCAAGTACCTTGTGGCCCGATGTCCCCGCAGAATGTCCACGGTCACTAAGGGGAAGAGTCACAGGACCGTCTGCTGTGTGGTTAGCAGGTGTTGTACCGACACCAGCAGCCCAGGAGTCCAGAGGGGATGTGTGGAGAGGGTTCCGTGGTCGATCAGTCTGACCAACGTTGGAACAGTCCAAGTTGAACGGCTTCTTGACCCCGTGACTTCTCTGCGCCCTTCATATACTACCTTGAATTTTAAATGCCCTGTCATGCTTGGCCACAGAGCCCTTTCTCACGGAACATCCTGAGAGAAGAAAAAAAACACCGAATCAGATGACTTTTGAGATTCTTTCTGACTCTGGCATCTGAAAACGTCGTGCATTTCAAATGCAGTGATGTTTAACACGATACCGTTTATTGAGCATTTACCACGAGCCAGGCACTCGTTTAAGCACTTTATTTTTATTTATTTATTTTTTTTGATGTTTATTTTTTGAGAGATTGACAGAGCGTCAGCAGGGGAGGGGCAGACAGAGAGGGAAACACAGAATCGGAAGCAGGCTCCAGGCTCCGAGCTGTCAGCACAGAGCCCGACACGGGGCTCGAACCCACGCCCCGTGAGATCGTGACCTGAGCGGAAGTCGGACGCTCAGCCGACTGAGCCATCCAGGCGCCCCATAAGCACTTTAGAGACCTAAAGCCACAGGATTCTCACAGCCACCTCAGACATCATCCAGCATCCTTTTGTTACACTTGAGATACTGAGACTGAAGGGAAGCCAGTCGGCCCACGGTCACAGAGCTAACACTGGCGGAACCAGGAATATCCCCGGCCTGCTCCCTCAAAGCCCTACTCTAAACTCCGAGACCGTATGTGAGCAAAAACTGATTTTTTGTCTATCACTGGGCTGATGATGAACACTTAGAGAAGAAAGCCAGCGTGGGGCTGGCATTATAGGTAAGAGGGAAGGAACACGGCTCAGCAGCCAGGAGTCTCGGGACCCGAAGACTTGCCCTGCAATTTTAGATGGCACGACCTTTGTCCTGACTGGCATCCGAGCCAGCTGTCCCTGCCAGGTCGCTTTCAGGTCGTGAGGAGCGGTCACTGGGACCGAGGGCGAAGAGGAAGGGAGAGGGTCGTCTAGGGCCATAGGCTTTCTTTCCCACCGCTAGAGACGTCCACGGCCGATGAGCAGTGAGGCCCCAGGTCTGGGTAAGACGCCACATTTGCCCCTTAACCGCCCGCTTCATCCCAGACCACGTCAAGCGTTTGGTGGGATTCCTCTGCTTCCTGGCTCCCCTCGCCGCACCCCTGCTTGGTAACGAGGGGCTCCTTTCCAGGCAGGGCCGTGAGAACGAATCCTCACAGGTGAAGGCTGAGCCTCTGGAGAACTGGCGTCTCAGCTCAGCTACGCAGGACGTCGAGGTTCGTGCGCGGACGGCGTCCACCCTGCCGTGTGGCCCCGCTCTGGCCTGCACCCTGTGACTGTTTCAGACACGCGGTCGTCTGCTGGCTCCCCAGCTCATGGGAGGGGGCGCTTGAGGGCCTGAGCCTCCCGCCGGCCACGACATGGGTTTATCATCTTTGCTTCTCCAGCACTGGCGGCCAGAGACCGGACAGAAACCCGGTGCTGCAGGCGACGCCTGGTAAACCCGGCCTGGAGGGCCCCAGGGTGCTCCTGGAAGCCTGCTGCCCTCGTGTGGCCACCGTGACCGGGAGCTAGCAGAACGAGAAGGTCAAGGCAGAGGGAGGCCCTGGAGAGGCCAGAAGAGCATGTGGTCCAAGGACAGTTGAACCAAAAGCCAGCCACCAGAAGGGAGCGGTGGCCCTCCTGACCTTTTGGTTCGGGACCCCTGTGTGCTCACGAGCGCTACTGAGGACTCTAAAGGCCTTCTGTAATGTAGAATAATTCTGTCCTATTTAGAAATTACACCTGAGCCTCCTTTTAACTTAATGATGTATCAGTTCCTTTTAAAATAACAGTAACATTTGATATTAACATAAATAACAAATAGGGCGCCTGGGTGGCTCAGTCGGTTGAGCGTCCGACTTCAGCTCAGGTCACGATCTCACGGTCCGTGAGTTCGAGCCCCGCGTCGGGCTCTGGGCTGATGGCTCAGAGCCTGGAGCCTGCTTCGGATTCTGTGTCTCCCTTTTTCTGTCCCTCCCCCACTCATGCTCTGTCTCAAAAACAAATAAACAAAAAATTTAAAAAACATAAATAACGTATTTATGAAAATGACTATTTTATTTTTTTAAAGCTTTATTTATTAAGTAATCTCTACACCGAACATGAAGCTCAAACTCACGACCCTGAGATCAAGAGTCATATGCTCCATTGACCGAGCCACCCAGGTGCCCAGAAAAACAACTATATTTTAATGAAAAGAGTGGCATTTAGTGACATCTCTGCAACTCTCTTTAACAGAACGCATCGTCTCGCAGAAGACAGCGGGATTCTCCTACCTTTCACATTCGATGCCTTGTGATGCTGTGTCATGCAGCTTCTGGAAAATTCTAGCTCACACCACTCATGTGAGGAGAATGAAAAGGGCGAAGAGTGTCTTAGCATTGTCATGACACAGTTTGGACTTGGTGGTCCCAGGACCACACTGAGATCTAACCCCAATTCTGGGTTCTCCTCCGTTGGCCCAAGAGCCCAAGGTGGGGGCAGCCGGGAAGGGCAGCCAGGTGATGAGGCAGCCCCATGCCCAGCTTTCCTTTCACCCCGACTCACTGGCTTTCAGGCCTAGAAGCAGCCCAAACCTCTGCCCCGAGAGGAAACTTCTGCAGGAACAGGTGGTAGAGCCTTCAACCTTTTACGTTATTTATTTTCTTAATGTATATTTATGTTTGAGACAGAGTGCAAGCAGGGGAGGGGCAGAAAGAGAGGGGGACAGAAGATCTGAAGCAGAATCTGTGCTGACAGCGGTGAGCTCGATGTGGGGCTCGAACTCACACACTGTAAGATCATGACCTGAACCAAAGTCAGACGCTCCAAACACTGAGCCACCCAGGTGCCCCATTCCCTTGTATGTTTAAAATAGCTACACTAATGGGAGACCAAAAAAGCTGGGGAAGAATGTTGGCTGAGTCTGATGCCTCATCAGGATCAAGAGTCTGAGAGAGAGGAGTGCCTGTGAAGAGCCCAGGCTCCATGGCCCCCTCGTCTCCCTCATCAGGTTGCCCTCCAGGGAGGTAGGTGCTAGAGCCCCAGACATCATGGGAGACCTGCCCCCTCCTGCTGACGACCCCAGGCTCTCAGAGGTCCTTGTCCTACCAAGGCACCAACACTCAAGAGCAAAGGCAGCTGCATGATGTGACAGGCAGAACTCAAGACTCTCTGGGCTTCCTGTGGCCCCCATCATGGGCACAGAAGCCCGCAGAGGGGCAGGGGGTAGGGATGGAGAAACTGAGACGGCCCCACGCTTGGGACAGGGGGATATGGTGTGGATCCTATGGTCAGAGATCACCTCAGTCAAAACCAACGTAGACCAACGAAGAACAATCCAAAAAGGAAACTAAGAAAATCATGCCATTCTCATGAGCATCAAAAAGACTAAACCACTTAGGAAGAAATTTAACCAAGGAGGCAAAAGACCTGGACACTGGAAATGGCTGGAAAAAAAGGAAAGACGACACAAATAAATAGAAAGACATCCCATGTTCATGGATCAAAGACTTAATAATGTTAAGATGTCAATTTCGTAGAAATAATGTACAGACTCAATGCAATCCCTATCAAAATCTCAACGGCATTTTTGGCAGAAATAGAAAAAAGCATCCCCAAATTCAATACCTCAAGGCACCTCAAATAGCCCAAACAAAACCATCTTGAAAAAGAAGAACACGCTTCCTGATTTCAAACTTACTACAAAGCTACAGAATCAACACTGTGGTGCTGGCATAAAGACAGATTAATGGAACAGGATGAAGACCCCGGAAATGAACTCATGTGTGGAAGGTCAAATGATATTCGACAATGGTATCAAGACCACTTAACTGGGGCTCATGACACCTTGCTTAGCCACACGCCCACGGGATACAGCAGGGATAAAAATTAAGCCGTGAATGAAAGTTCGACTAAGCCATATTAAATTAGGGTTCGTAAATTTCATGCCAGCCACCGCGCAGTCACACGATTCACCCGAACTAATAGACCCACGGCATAAAGCGTGTCATAGAGGAACCCCACGCTACAGTTAAACTTTTACTAGGCTGGCAAAAGCTACAGGTAACATACAACTATAGCACGAAAGTAACTTTAACACCTCCGACCACAGGATAGCTAAAACCCAAGCTGGGATTGGATACCCCACTATCCTCGGCCCTAAACTTAGCTAATTAAACAAATCTATCCGCCAGAGAACTATAGCAACAGGTTAAAACTCAAAGGACTTGGCGGTGCTTTATATGCCTAGAGGAGCCTGTTCTGTAATCGATAAGCCCCAATATACCTCACCACCCCTTGCAAATCCAGTCTATACACCGCCACCTTCAGCAAACCCTAAAAAAGGAAGAAAAATGAGCACAGGTATCTTAACATTAAAAAGTCAGGTCAAGGGGCGCCTGGGTGGCTCAGTCGGTTGAGTGTCCGACTTCGGCTCGAGGTCCGCGAGTTCGAGCCCCACGTCAGGCTCTGTGCTAACAGCTCAGAGCCTGGAGCCTGCTTCGGATTCTGTGTCTCCCTCTCTCTCTGCCCCTCCCCTGCTCATGCTCTGTCTCTCTCTCTCTCTCTGTCAAAAATAAATAAACATTAAGAAATTTTTTTAAAAAGTTAGGTCAAGGCGTAACCTGTGAGGTGGGAAGTAATGGGGTACGTTTTCTGTGCCAGAACACTTTCCATGAAGTCCTTATGAAATTAAGAACCAAAGGAGGATTTAGTAATAAATTGAGACTAGAGAGCTCAATTGAATCGGGCCATGAAGCACGCACACACCACCTGTCACCCTCCTCGAGTGACAAAACCCAAAGACGATCTATTCGAACCGTAAAAAACGCAAGAGGCAAGTCGTAACAAGGTAAGCATACTGGAAAGTGGGCTTGGATAAAACGAGACGTAGCTTAAACAAAGCATCTGGCTTACACCCAGAAGGCTGCATATCAAAGTGACCATCGTGAGCCAAAACTAGCCCAAACAACCACACATTCAACTAACGTAAAACGATAAATCAAAACACTTGGTTAATTCTTGAAAGTATAGGAGATAGAAACTTGGCGCCACAGAGAGAGGGCCGTAAGGGAAAGATAAAATAAAAATTAAAAGCGTTATACAGCAAAGATTACCCCTAGTAGCTGTGGCGTGATGAATTTGCTAGAATAACCGAACAGAGAACTTAAGCCAGGCCCCCCGAAACCAGACGAGCCCCTCTGAACACTCTTTACAGGATGAACTCATCTATGTTGCAAACTAGTGAGAAGATTTGGAGGTGGAGGTGAAAAGCCTCACGAGCCTGGTGACAGCTGGTTACCCAGAACAGAATTTTAGCTCAACTGTAAACTTACCTAAAAACCCCCAAATTCAAACGTAAGTGTAAAATATAACCTGAAAAGGTACAGCATTCTAGAACCAGGATCCAACCTTTTTTAGAGAGTAAGCATAAACGTCAACCACAGTCGGCTTAAAAGCAGCCATCAATTAAGAAAGCGTTCAAGCTCAACAACGAAAACGTCTTAATGTCAAAAATATGCAACCGGGGCGCCTGCGTGGCTCAGTCGGTTAAGCGGCCGACTTCGGCTCAGGTCATGATCTCGCGGTCCGTGAGTTCAAGCCCCGCGTCGGGCTCTGTGCTGACCGCTCAGAGCCTGGAGCCTGTTTCAGATTCTGTGTCTCCCTTTCTCTGACCCTCCCCCGTTCATGCTCTGTCTCTCTCTGTCTCAAAAATAAACGTTAAAAAAAAAAATTTAAAAAAAAATATGCAACCAACTGCTAACTTAATACCGGGTTAATCTATTTAACAATACAAGCAATAATCCTAATATGAGTAGCAAGAAATATTTCTCCTTGCGTAGGCTTCGATCAGAGCGGATAACCACTGATAGCTCAACAAGATAAAAAGAAAAAACTAAACGTCAAACCAATTGTTGGCTAACAGTTTAGGTTGGGGTGACCTCGGAGAATAAAATCACCTCTGAGTGATTTAGGTCTAGACCAACCAGGCAAAAGTACAACATCACTTATTGATCCAAAATACTTGATCAACGGAACAAGACCCTACTGGTCTCCGCTGGCCATGACGACCCCACGCTTGTCGCCCAGGGAAGAGACACGGTGCCCACCGATTCAGGATTTGGGAGCAAATCTGCCTGGGTGGGGGGGGCGCTTCGAAGAATGATTTCCACTGACCTCAAAAAATGACACAGATCCATTCTCTTCTCTCTCCTGCCTCGCCTCTGTGCACTTAGCTCCGTGCAGGTGGGAGCGCCGGAGGGGAAAACAAAGAACGAGACAATTATCGATGATGATTTCCTCGAACTGCCGAACCGACCAAACCAGACCGCAGTGCTCCGTTCTTGTCGTGAGATCCACACGCCTGACGGTGTGTGCCACCAGGAGCCTAAATTAAGACAAGGCCTCTCCTGATTTAACCGATTTGTTACCCTCTACTAGGGCCCGCAGGTGCTTGTAGACACAGCAGACTGTTTTACGGATTCCTTCACACCTGGAGTCACAGGGACGCGGGGTGGCTGTCTGGAGTCAGAGAGGCTCCCTTTCCCTGCGGGTGGCCTCTGGGGGCCCCGCACAGACGCCTCTGACCAGCTCCACACTGCTGTTGGCTTTGCCACTGGGCTTCTGGAAGCTTCTGGACATTCTTCCAGTGAACCGGACTCTGAGCCCCTTGGGACCTGGGTCTCCTCGTTCTGTATCTCCACGCTGCCTGGAGCCCACCCAGTACGGGTAAGTTCTCTGGCACGAATAAACTAACTCGCTCCTGAAATCAGAGCAGATCAGGTCCATCCAGAAGGGTCTCTGTCCAGGGTCCCAACAGAGTCCCCCTCTGCCCGCACCAGCCCCTCCAAACTACCCTCAACACACAGGACCCCGTCAATAGGGCCGAGCCAGGGACGGTGAGCGGAAGTCCCCGGCGAGGGGCCAGGGGTCCCGCCTTCCCCCCTCCCAGACTTGTGTGGGGTTCCTCCACTTTGGTCTACAAAGCTCACTGCCGTCGTAGCTAATGGTTTGAGCCGCCTTGTCGTGGCCTCCTAAAATCCGTGAAAATGCCATCAGGTCACCTTCACCCAGCTCCAGATCACAAGCTGGCAAATCACTAGCATGTTCTACGTCCTTCGCTTTATGAACGTCCGACACTGAGGCCCAGAGAGGCCCAGAGATGTTACTGGCCTCTGGTAACAGAACTCGAGTCGGCTCGCTAGGCCCCAACCTCGATACGTTGTATCGTTCTCGCTCTGCTCTTGGGAGACGCTGTAACCACGGCCGGTTCCCGTGTGCGATCCCAGACGCGGGGCTCAAACCCACGAACCGTGAGATCAGTGACCTGAGCCAAAACCAAGAGTCGGACACTTAACCGTCTAAGCCACCCAGGCGCCCCTAAGGATTTATTTTTAAAAATCTGGAGATGTGGGAAAACACATAAAGACTGATAGGCTGGTTACATGGGGAACCTAGGCACGTGACCGCCCAGCAAGTCTGAACCACCAATTTTGCCCCCGCCCCTGTGTCAGGGCCCCAGGCTCTCAGCTGTCAGGACCAGCTTCCGGCTTCCCCACCAACGTCTCTTTAGCTACCTTTGTTTCCCTGCAGGTGACCTGCCGCCCCCCCAACCCTGGCCTAGTGACATTCCCTTGTTTTCTGTCTTGGCGCGTCCTCACGGGCACCGTTCTGCTCTCCTCCCTGTCGGTCCCTTGGATGCAGGGCCCCCCACCCTCTGCTTGTCCGCCTAAACGTGGCCTCCGCCCCCAGCACCCTGGTCAGGCCTTGGGCAACGACCTGTCCACACCTAACAAATGAGGACTCATCTGTGGACAACCCCCCCTCCCAACCCCCGAGCTATTCGTTCAATTCCCACCCCGAACGAGCTAATCCCAGCTTTTCCTCCCGTTTACCACCAGGGACCGGCCCTCATCTGCTGAGACACCCACCGACTTCTGGCTTTCCGGGCTGTGATGCCACCACCTGGGCTCTGACCGTGAGTTAGTCACCGGCAGTCACGGTGTCCGGATTCCAAGCGCCAGCGGGGGAAATGCCACCCGCGGCCAGTCCGCGTCTGGCCTCCGGGCTCCCCGGTTCCTTCTGCTCTCCCACAAACAGCCCAGGGAAAAGCAAGCGACGTCAAACGTCGAAATACACGATTTTATTCTCTCGCGACAAATACACAGCTGCAGGGCACCTATGTCATTTCAGGAACAAGGACACGGGGCCGCGGTCAGGACGGCACCCACAGGCCTGTGTTTGCTCGGCTGCCCCAGGGCTCGGGCCCGGCCGGAAGCTTCGCTGAGATTCTCTCTGTGGCCCGGGATGATGCGGAGGGGAAAGGGAGACGCCGGCCAGTCCACTCTCCCCTCACGGCACCCCGAGGTGGCCGCAGAAGGGATGACAGTGGGCTCTCGAGTGCGGCCCCAGGGCACGTTGGTTCATCCAGGCACCGCACTGCTGCTCTTGGTGACAAGACAGCGGGGCCAGCGGGGGGTCTGCCCAGGGCCAGCAGCCCCGCACACGTCCGAGCTCCGGGCCGTCGGGCGCCCCTCACCCCGCACACCCCAGCTGAGGAAGCTACCTGGAGAGATGACTGCAGACGGGGCCGTTAGCCCCTCTCCTGGGTGCGTCCTCCCTCCGAGCCGGGAGCACACGCCCTCCCACGAGCGGCCACAAGACGCGTGGGGTGGGAGGGCTCAGCGCTTAGAAACGGACCGAATCCAGCATTCCAACAGGATTCACTTATTTATTGATTTTGATATTAAGCCACTTCACAGCAGTAACTGCCGGAACGAGAACAGGACCCGGCTTCTAAAGGTAATAAAATAACAACGACGTCACAGACAGAAGCACTGGGGACATTCCACACAGGGCACGCTGGCTTCCTTCTGCGGCCACAGCGGGCAGGTGCTCAGCGCCATCCCAGCACGGACTCCTGGTCCCTTCCTTCTCCTTGGCCCGCGGAGCACCCCGGGCTGTGGTGCCGGGCCGGGCGGCCTCGCCACACCGTCCTCGTCCACACGGCCGTCCTCGGTCCCTCGGTCGGTGAGCCGTGCTCCAGTGACCAAACAACTAGAGCCAAAAAGCTGCTTCTTCCTCTTCGCCAAGTAAACACGATACTCCCTTCTCTTTCTTTCTCGTCAAGGAAAGAAAAATCTCAGAGACATATGGCACTAGACCGGGACACTATGCGGGGGCACCCGTCACGACCCGCCCAGGGCCGCCAGCCCACGGCGCCCGGCCCGCCGTCAGATGTAGAGCTGATGTGAGGCCAAGGTGTCCATGAAAGGGCGCACCAGGTTGTCCGTGGAGAAGTAAAAGATGAGGCCGAAGGTGATAGAGATGGGGAGGGCGGGCAGCGCCTTCTTGAACACGGCCAGCAGCAGGAGGGTCAGACACAGACCCTGCGGGACACGGAGGAGAGGGGAGGAGAGGGGAGGAGAGGGGAGGGGAGGGGAGGGGAGGGGAGGGGAGGGGAGGGGAGGGGAGGGGAGGGGAGGTCGTGACTGCCGGTGCGGATGCGGGGCGGAGGTGGGGGCGGTTAGCGACGTCGGGCTCCCCCCACCCAGGACTCAGCACTGGTGTGGGGCCCGCCAGACGACAGCCCGACCCCTCCTCTTCCCGGGTCCTCTCGAGGACTCACCCCCGTGTCACACCCCGCGTGAGCCTGACTCCCAGAGCGGCCCTGCTCTACCAGACTCCAGCTACGGCGGTGACACGTGTGACCAGTGACAGAGGCCTCCCCTGGGGGACGTCTATTTATAAAGAACCAGATGAGGGGCGCCTGGGTGGCTCAGTCGGGTTAAGCGCCTGACTCTTGATTTCGGCTCAGGTCCTGATTTCACAGTGGGTGAGACGGAGCCCTGCATCGGGCTGTGTGCAGACAGCGCGCCAGCCTGCTCGGGATTCTCTCCCTCTCTCTCTCCACCCCTCCCCTGATCTCATTCTCTCTCAAGATAAATTTAAAAAAAAAATTCTAAACAAAAAAAAAAAGAGAGAACCGGACGAGCTCCACTGAAACGCTAGTGAGGGTCTCAGCAGCTGGCACCAGAGGGGCACCGAAGCCACGTGACCCGCGGCCTCGGAGGTGGGTGCCCATCCTGCCCTGCCCCTGCCCACGTGGGCTGTGGTCCAGGGAGGGGCGGGGCTTCGGGTCAGTCCCGAGGTGGAGAAGCATGGGGGTCCACTACCCCCCCACCCCCCCGAACACACGCTGTGGACAGACAGAACCCCTCCACCTCACTGTGCCCTGCGACCCCCCCCTTCACCGGGGCAGAGCTCGGGTATACGCCACTCAGAGCCTCCGCCGCTCAGAGCTGCGGTCTCTCAGGACCTGTTCCCCAGTATGGGTATCTGGCCACGTTAAGGGACTCTAGGGACCCGCAAGCTTCTGGGGTTCAGAGCACGCCATGGTGTCTGGGGGGCGTGGAAGGCATCAGAGACCAGAGCTCAAGCCACAGCCTGCCCCTCCCCAGCTCTGTGCCGACAGGCACGGCCCACAACTTCTTCCCGGTTCTGAGAACCTCAGCTCACACCCCACCTCGCAGGCGTCGTGAGACCGCACGGGGCTGGCCAAACCCCTGGCACCACCGTGTGAGTGGTCGGTAACGCGGGAGCCCCTCAGCCAGGCCTCCCCTGCTCGGAGCCTCCCGTGAGCCCTGCCCGGCCCCGCGTCATCACTCCGCCCCTGCAAGGGACTCGGCACCTGAAAATGCCCCCGGGACTCAGGGCCCCCCACGAAGCCCCCGGGCCACTCACGATGAGGATGGCCACAAAGCACGCCAGCGTCGTGTTCCAGTCGCCGCTGCCCGTGGCCGCCGCCTTGCCCACCAGCACGCTGTAGAAGATGAAGTCCCCCAGGCCGAGCTTCACGCCCCCTGTGCGGGGAAGACAGAGCGAGCCGGTCAGGGTCGGGAGCCCCAGACGGCAGATGCCAGCTCACAGCCCAGCCCCTCCGCTGGATCCGGGGGCCCCGGGGGGCCCCAGTCCTGGCTGTCCCAGAGCAGCAGCAGCCGGCAGGAAACGGGGCCCTCGGACGGGCTGACCTGCCGTCTGGGCTGTGAAAAAGCTGGCATTTCTGACAATTCGGGGAATTGGCCCTTAGCTGAGTAAAAAAGAGCAAATATAACGTGCCGTCGGGGGTCGGCAGGAAGCCATACAATTTAGGGCTGAGTTTAAGTTACACGTTTTTGTACGAAATCCCACCACCTTTGAGGACGCGTACGATGCCCAGAGCTCGTCGGGTGAGCCTTCCCCTTAAAAACAGAGGAGCGTGGCTGCTAATTAGCTGACGTCTCACCGACAGTGAATGCGAGCTCGCACATCCGCCAGTGCGCTTGTTAACAGGGTGAGAGTTCACCACGGACGATAAAACTGTCTGACGAACGCGCCCGCTGCCTGGTCTCCTCTCTCTCCCTCCTCCTGGCCACGGGGGCTCCCTCCTCCAGCTGTCACTGCTGCTGCCGTCTCTGATGTAAAAGGGGGCTTCTCCCCACCACCCTCCCCTGCCTCCAGGGAGCCCGTCCCACCCCCCGCCCGCACCCTGAGCGCACGCGGACCACCTGGGCACAGATGACTTACTTTCCTCCTCTTCCTCCAGGTCGTCCCCGGGGTAACCAGGCAGCGGGGGCTCAAAGACTTCGGGGTACGAGGGCTCCCCAAAACTGTCATAGGAGTCTTCCTCTGGGGGTCCGAGAACGTGACCGCCATTGCACGAGGCAGGTGCATGGGAGAGAGACAAAAGTCTGGTCAGAGGGATCTGGGATCTGTGGGGAACCGGCCTGAGCCCGGGGCTCCCCTGCCCTCACCCCACTGGCCGGGCCAGCCCAGCCCTGAACAGAGAGGAACCTTCTGGCACACGCCCAAGGGAAGGGAAGGAGGCCAACGGGCTGAGGCACAGGCTCTAAGTCCCACCTGCTCCATCCAGGAGGGGGCTTTCCCCTCCTGCCCCCCACCCAGGGTGGTGGGGGGGAGCCAGGCGAGGCCGGGCCGGGTGCAGGGCAGCAGGCCCGGGCGACGAGAGGCTGCCAGCCTGCGACACTCACCCATCTCTGGGTCGTAGGGCAGCTGAAGGGCTCCCTGGGAGGAGGGGTCCAGCTTGGCCATGCCCACCGTCCACACCATGGCGGCTGGGGAAGGAGACGAGGGGTGGGGGGTGACTCAGGTGCTGCCGACTACAGCTGCCCCCCGGCCGGGGAGGCAGCGTCCCCAGGAGGCCCGCGCGGGACCCCCACTTCCAGCCGGTACCGGCTTCCGCCCCTTGTGAGGAGGCCGCTGGGGGAGGGGCCCGGACACAGCCTTTCCTGGTCTTTTGGCGCGCGCGCGCGCGCGCGTGTGTGTGTGTGTGTGTGTGTGTCTCTCCTCACGAAACCGATGACAAGGTCAGCAGGGAACAGTCCGGGGAACCAGCGGTGTTTCCGTCTCATGGTGGCAAAACACGCGTCACGCACACGGTACCCGCGTAACCTCCGTTAACTGGACGCTTCCTTAGCGGGAGGGGTGTTCACGGGCCCGGGCTGTTCCTCTGCCGGCACTCTCGGTACCTCGAGCACCCCCGTGTCCCCCCATTTCCCTGTTCTAGTTCTAAGAATCTGGCTCCTCCGGATGGATCACGGCGGGGGGGGGGGGGGGGTCACAGAATAGTTTCCTTTTTGTGACGGGCTGAATTCACCGGGCGCAGAGTCCTCGAGGATCATCCACGTGGCAGGTGTGAGAATCCCCTTCCTTTCAGGGGGCCGAACAGTAACTCGCGGTAGGGCGCCCCTCACCCGTCCTCCACGTCTGTATGCGCACACCTCGCCGGCCCGCGTCTGTGCGCGCGCACACCTCGTGCCCCCGCATCTGTACGTGCGCACACCTTGCCCCGCCCACATCCGTACGTGCGCACCACGTCTCCTCCACCCACCCGACCCCTCGGCTACCCGGCAGACATCTGCTCGAGACCCTGCTTCTTCTGCTCCCTGTGGCCTAAGTCCAGGACGGGATCACTGGATTGGGGGGGGGGGGGGGGGGGGGGGAGGACTGCCTGTGTGCTCTCTCCCTCTCTGGCCCGGTTCACTCTCCCCGTGTGAACTCAAGTCCCACGAGTCCGTCCCCGTCTGGCCTACCTGGCCATGAGGATGCCTTACCGGGAACACTCTCCACGGGGGGCAGGGGGGTGGGGGCCGCCGTCTCCTCCCCCGACGTGGCAGCCCCCGGCCCTTTCAAGGTTCAGATCCACAGCACTCTCACCACCCACACCACGGCCACTGCAAACCTGCCTCCAAGATATCTCCAGACTCCACCCGCGCCTCACCCCGCCTCTCCCGCCGCCCTGGGGCCGGCGCCCGCCCTCTCTCCTGGGGGGTCGTTCTGTCCCAGACCCGGCTCCACTTCCGCCCCTGACCCCATGCCTTCTGTTCTCCCTTCCCGCCACCGGTGCGATCCCACTAAAATGTAACGTCAGGTGGGTCTGAAACCTTCCAGGGGCACGAAGCTCACTCGGGAGGAAAAGCCATGTCCCTACCGTGGCCTGCGGGGGCCCAGCACATCTGGACCTGCCCCTGCCCCCTTCTGCCCCCTTCTGCCCCCGCCGGCTCCGTTCCCAGCACTCCGGGCCTTCGCCTGGCGTTCTGTCCCCGGGTTTTCCCGAGGTAGGTCTCTGGTCAAATGTCACCTTATGACAGAGGCTTCTTTGACCACCTTCTGCAAGACAGCACCCCCACTACCCTGAAGTGCTCAGGTCCCCCACCCAGTCATCCTTCCACCGAGCGCTCGCCTCCTGACGTATTGTCGCCTGCTTAGCTGCGGCCTCCCCTCCGGGAACGTGCGCCCCCAGAGCGCGGAGGCGGCGAACGCACGTCAGGGCACCGCCTCAGCATTCTCACACGTGGCCTCTGCTCCTCCCAAGAGCGGGCCTAGAACGTGCTTTCACGCTGGGGACCACCTGCCCTGGCTCCCACCACAAGCTCCGTCCTACCTTCGAGATCCTGCCCTGGCACTCGGCAGCCAGTCTGTAAAGTGTTCCCCATGAGGCCAGGGCACCACAAAGCAAGGGACCCGACACACACCCGCTGAATCCATATAAACACCCAGATCCCTGCCCGGTGGCCAGACGCGCGCACTCCCGTGTCCCTTCCCTTCGGAGACTTTAACAGCCACGGAGCTGTCAAGGGAGCCCAGTGAAAAGCAAGTGCACCCTGCACCCCAGACCCCTGCCCTCAAGAGCCCCTCTCCAAAGTACCCTTCTCAGGGGGTGCCTGGGTGGCTCCGTCGGTTAAGCGTCCGACTTCGGCTCAGGTCATGATCTTGTGGTTCGTGAGTTCGAGCCCCGCGTCGGGCTCTGTGCTGACAGCTGGAGCCTGCTTCGGATTCTGTCTCCCTCTCTGCCCCTCCCTTGCCCACACGCTGTCCCTCTCTCTCTCTATCTCTCTCAATAATAAATACTCACAGGAGTATATCAGGGCAGGGAATATGGGCTCGTTTCTCTCCTGGGCCGTTTCCACCAGCATTCTCAGTGGCCCTTTGGGGCACAGCACAGCCACGAGATCTGGGAGAACAAAGACAGCCGGGACGTGTTACAAGTGACATTTATTTCCAGGCAGCCCCAGAGAGGAGCCGGCCCGCTAACACCGGGGCACAGGCGAGGCTCGGAGCATGTCCTGCGTGCCAGCTCCCAGCCCCCGGTTTCCAGCCATAACCCCGAGAGTCTGTGCTGGCTGAAGCCCAGAACGGGGTCTCAACGGGCGGACTGCAAACGAGGAATCGCCGTGTGGCTCGGGGACCCCGATGGCCGGCTTGCCATCTGACTTCCCTGAGCCTCGGATTCCTCACCCTCAGATGGAAGTCACGGCACCGGGGACAGAATCACACCAACGCTTGTTACACAGCAGCTAACGCTTTGGGTGCTCGGCATTTACAGGGTCCCGGGGCCGATCCCACGGCCGAGGACGTAGGAGCAAACTGCTTCCAGGGTGTCGCGAGCGCTCACCGGATGCGCGATTATCAGTGGCCACGTCAAGCGCCCGCGTCTCACGAAGGCGAGCCTCTCAGAGGGGAGACCGCCCACCCAGCTTTCTTCGGGGAGGGGGGCACCTTTCAGCGCCTGCCACTCGCGTGCACCGGTGAGGGGGACTCGACCCGGACGCAGCCCCCGCCCGCAGCCTCGAGGCCCGCCTGAGCCCGCCTACCGTACACGGAGATGGCACCCAGGATGACCCACGCGGACCACTCCGGAAGGTACTTGATGAACACCAGGGCCATGAGGGCGCTGATCATGATGAGGTAGGCCTGCTGCAGGACCAGGGGGCCCTTCCAGTGGATACACACCATGCCCACCGCCCCGAAGTTCCAGACCGTCAGGAACAGCGTGGGGTAGTCCATGGCCACGTTGTAGGTCTTGAGCACCTCCCTGCGCGACCAAGGGCCAGCCCGTGGGGCGGGGAACTCGGTGGAGACACCACACCCAACCAGACACAGTTCGACACTCCCGGCTCCTCAACCATGAAGTCCCAGCCCGGGTTTTTCCAACCTCTGGCTTCACTCGCCAATCTCCCCTTCCCCATTTCTGTGAGCCCCACAACCACCCACTTGAAGTATTTTCCGGAACGAGGTGGGGAATGTATACCAACGTCTCATCCTTGGACTGGCTCCCGTAAACGTGTGCCGGCACAGCCTGGAGGACCCCGTGCCCAGGAAAAAGGTCCTTGGCAGAGGGTTTTCCCCTGTCCCTCCAGTCCCTTTGGGCCCCTGGGTCAGGCTGAGAGCTCAAATCGAGGGCAAGAGAGCACATCACTTTTCACACGAACAAGGAAGCACCCAGGCCTGGCCCAAAGTGGAGAATGTAAACTTTAGGGGATGTATATCCCTCTTGGGTTCACAGAATTCGTCCTCCGTGCTCGTTTGTTTTAAATCAGCAACCGGGGGCGCCTGGATGGTTCAGTCGGCCGAGCGTCCGACTCTTGATTTCAGCTCAGGTCCTGATCCCAGGTCGTGGGCTTGAGCCCCTTTTGGAGCCTGCTTAAGATTCTCTCTCTCCCTCTCTCTCTGCCCCCGCCCCCTGCTCACTCACGTTCTTTCTCTCTCTCTCTCTCTCAAATAAATCTAAATCATCCATCAGGAATCAGGTAGGGATGGAGAGGCTTGCCGAGAGCGCCACTGACGCATGTCGAGGCCGCGGGAGGAGGGGTCGGAGGCCTGGCTGTAGGAGCGGCGACAGGGGCGAGCGAGAGTCTGGAGCCTGCTGGGCACCCCTCCCCGCCCCGGTCCTCGAGGAGCCTGCTTCCCGCAGGGGGCACTTACCCGAGGTAGATGTAGGTGAAGAGGAAAAGCAGCATCAGCGAGGACATGATCAACCAGCCGTGTATAAACTAGACAACAGAAACGGGCAGAATGACCACGGGCCCCCAGCTTCTCGGGACTGACCCCCAAGCCTCCGAATCTTCGTTAGGCCCCTCTGGGACTACGCTGGAAGGCACTGGGTGGCCGTGTGACAGATTGAGGGGGCAAAGAAATTCACGGAGTTCTCTCAAGGTCACCTGGCAGGTGGATGGGGTGAAAAATCCCTCAGGTCCAAGCAGCCAGACCCCTGTTCCCTCACTGAGAGACAGGACGTGCTGGACAACTGTCACCTATAGGCGTGGCCCTAGGCTCCGGGGAGGCAGCCAGCGGGGTTCCTGACCATGGTGAGGGCCGTCAGCCGATAAACATATAAATGTATTGACAGGTAGTCACAAGGGCTACGGAGAAGAAAACGGCAAGACAAAGGGACAGGAGACTCACTGGGACGATGCCTGTGCGATGGGGCCAGGGTGGCCCCCACTGGGGCCTCTGCTCGTCCGCTACCCCCTGGGCCCCGGCTGCAGCCACGGGGCGCGCCCGTCAGCACGACCCCTGCACACCCAGCCCAGGGGGAAACGGGAAGGGCAAATAAACCTGCCGGGGAGGCGAGGGGCGGGGTGAAGGGAGCCTGAAACGGAACATCTCGCTTCTCCCAACACTGCGGGGAGGGACCCGGGCAGGTGGGATTCTGCGTCCGATCAAAGGACGGTGACGGCGGGCGGGCAGGCAGTGCGGGGCGGGGCGAAAACCGGCTTCTGCTCTGCAGCGGGCCACGCCGCCGGCCACAGGCGGCTCCGCGAGCGGTGCGGGGCCGGCGGGCAGGACCGGGCGGCCGCAGGCCGGGCACTCACCTTGTAGCAGCGGTATTTGTAGAGCACGACCAAGAAGATGGTCATGGCCACAATGACACTGATCATGATGAGGGTGTTGAGCACGGAGTTGAGGAGGCGCTGGCCCACGGAGGGCGTGTCCTCGGTGAATGGTGTGTAGATGCTGAGGGAGACGGCGGGCTGCAGACTCTGCTCCCTGCCTGCTCCATAGGGCCTGCCCACGAGCCACCCAACCTCAGCCTGGTGCCCGAGACCCAGGGGGCAAGGAAGGGGCCCCCCCAGGCCTCCCCCTCCCCCAGACCCACCCCGCGGCCCCTCCCCCAGATGCCTCCTCCCCACCGCCCAGGGCTCCTCCCCCTCCCCAGGTGCTCTCCCCCCCACCCCAGGCTCCCCCTCCCCGAGCCCTCCCCACTCCTGTTGGCCAGGGCACCCGCAAACACCCACCCCAGCCCAGGGCTCACTGGCCGCTTCCCCCACCCCGCCTGACACAGGCCAGCAGCTGCACTCGGGAGGCCCTCCGCCGGCCCCTCGCCCTGGCCCTGTCCACCCGGGGCTGCCCACGGAGGGCCCCACCTGCTCTGGGGCCCCAGCCTGCCACCCCCGACCAGCCTGGGGCGGGGGGGCCTTCCCCCTCTGCTCCTCTCTTTGAAAACACCAACCCAAGATGAAAGGTAAGCTCCGAACTAAAAACAGTAACAAGGTTTGAAGGAGGCAGTCGGCAACCCCAGAGGAGCGACAGCCCCAGAGGAGCGGGTGACCCCCAGAGGAGTGGTGACCCCCAGAGGAGCGGGTAACGAGCAGAGGCGGGCCTCTCGCTGCCGCCCCTCTGTGCTCTTTTCACTGCAATGATCGAAACCTCCCTCGAGAGGCTGCAGGTGCCGTGAACCCGACCCCCCCCCCGTTCCCCGACTTACAGCTGTCCGTTCTTCTCCGTGTAGAAGCGCACGGACTTGATGGTGGCCACCACCACGATCATGCACAGCGTCACCGGCACGAACAGCATGATCACGTGCTTCGCCCCGTATTTCAGGGTCAGCTCCTCCTCCAGGCCTGACGGCTGCCCCGGGACCCCCCCGCAGACGTAGTGGTCAGGGTCCTCGTCAAAGTCGTCCTCGCTATCCTGGCCTCTCTGTGGAAAGCCGCAGGGTGAGGGCCACGGGATGCCCCAGCGCTGGCCTGCCGACGTAGCGCACGGGCGTCTTGTGACAGGAAGCTAGGAGTTTTAATGCTGCCTCGCGGAGGTTAAGAACGAGCTAGATGCAGGAGTGGGGCTGCACTTTTGAAAGGTTTACGAGGACATCTAGGGAAGACCCAAGGCCAGCACTCACCACCAAAAAAACGGGAAAGGGGCCACAGCAGCCACAGAAGAGGGCGGGCTGCAGGCCCAGGACGCGTGGCTAGTGGACCTGGAGCATGTCTAAGCATTGCCCCCCCGCCTCAGTCCAGGGACTCAGATGCCACTCTGTTCTGGTCCGGTGGCCATACTGACTCGGGAGGCCGGCCAGGTGACAGAGGAGGAAGAAATGAAACGTTCCTGGTGGATAAACCACACTCTAGAACCGTCAGTGCACGTGGGGACTCTCTTTGATGGTAAGACACTGGGAATTTGCAGAGGAGGAACTTACTCTGGACTCCTGCCACCCCCCCCCCCCACACACACACACACCCCGCAGGAGGGCAGGACGCCCGCAGACGCTGGCCCAAGCCCCTGCAAGAATTTCTGTTTGGAAACCATGCGGATTCAGGGTCATCTGCGGCCTTGTTCGTTGATTAACCGCCAAAGACAAAACCAAGGGAAACAAAAATTCAAAATGACTGTGGCTTCAGTATCAGCTCTTTGCGGAGAGAATTCCAAGCCAGGCACTCAGCTGAGAAGAAACAGAAAAGCCTAGACGAACGGGCACGGAGACAACTAAAATGCACGAAAGCCCCGGGAGACAAGGTGAAGGGGCCGTAAGGGTGGCCCCCGGTGGCTTGAGTTGGCGGAGCTCAGAGGAGGGAAGGAGCTTTGACTTCGGCAGCGGGTCTGAGGCTGGCTGGAAGGGGAAATCCTGCGTTTTAAACACTAAGGGGCAAAACGGAGAAGGGGTTTCGAGCAAATTCAGATGTCGTTTTGCCCTGATGGGGAGGGAGGTGGTGAGGTTGGGAGGCTCTCCCCCAGAAAACCCCCCCTCTCCGTGATGTTATGATCTCCTGCCCGGTGGGCTGCAGACGACATCAGAGCGTCTGTGCCCCGCCCCTCCCCCCCCCCCACACACAAATTCACACGTTGGACCCTAAACCCCAATGTGATAGCACTTGGAGGAGGAGGGCCTTTGGGAGGTGACCAGGTGACCTCATCCCGATGGGATGAGGGCCCTTATAAAGCCCCGCCCAGAGCTCCCCAGCACCCCCCCTCCCCACATTGCTGGATCTGCCAGCACCTGAGCTCGCACTTCCCAGCCCCCCGAACAGTGAGGAAGACGTTGCTGTTGTTGATAAGCCCCCACTCTACGATACCCCGGCCCCCACCCTCCACAGTGCCTCCTGCCCCCCTCTGCCTGTGCTAAGGAAGGGGAGCCCGCGCTGCTGGGACCGGGGGGGACAGAACCATGCAGCCCGAGGCAGACTGTGGGCCCCGAGGCCGACCAGGGCCCACCGTGTGACCGTGTGACCAATCCTCGCCTGCACGGTCCCCGCCCTCCCGCGTCGGGGAGCGTGGGTTCCAGCCTTGAGGTCCGGGAACCCGGGGGCTGGGTTCGAGGCCTGTGGCCACCGGTGATTACCTACCCACTGGTCGGCACCCTCTCCATCCTCCAAGCCCTGCCTGTCCTCCTGGCAGCAGCGTGGCGGGGGGCTCTCGGCTGACATCAGGGACGCCCTCTCGTCACACACTTCCTCCTCGCTGTCAGAGGCCATGAACGTGAGCATGGCCCTGCCTCGGGAAGCGCCTGCAAAACGGAGCACAGGGGGCCTCGCTCCAGCTTCCTGCAGGGCCAAGGCAGCAGAGGGCTGGGGGTGTGGCCCGAGGACCCGGACACGGGTCCTGCCTGACAACCGCCCAGGACACGTGTGTCCAGTGGCTTCCCAGGGGCCGCCTGCGTGGCTGGCACAGACCCTCGGGGGAACGGCCCGAGGAGATCCAGGCCACGGGTGAAACACCCCACGACAAAAGTCGAGGCCACTCCAAACCGCACGCTCGTTCGTCCGATCAACAAACATCCACTGAGCACCGACATTGTGACATCAACCATAAGCCTGCTGGGCTCCGTGGATGTGAAGATGAACAAGAAACACTACCATCATCCAAAAACAAAACAAACAAACCAACTCGGGGCTCAGCCAGTGGAGTGTCCGACGCTTGATTTCGGCTCAGGTCATGATCTCAGTTTCCTGGTTTCGAGCCCCACCTCGGGCCCTGAGCCGACAGTGTGCAGCCTGCTTGGGATTCTCCCTCCTCCTCTCTCTCAGCCCTCCCCTGCTTGTGCTCTCACTCTCTCTCAAAATAAATAAGCTTTAGGAAACATTGGGGAAAAAAAAAAAAAAAGACCAACAATCATCCAACGTGACCGGTTACATAACCTAAGTGTTCACCAAGAGGTACAGAAACCCAAAGGAGGGAGTCAACCTCAGAGATCAGGAACGTCTTCTAAAGAAGCCACCAGCCCAGACGGAGACAGAATGTTCCAGGTGGGGGGAAGGGCAGACGGCGCGAAGAAGGAACGTGCCAGTCAGGGCCGTGGAGGTGTGAGGGCCTCCTGTGCCACGTGAGGGGGTGTCCGGCCCCCCGGAAGACAACGGCGGGAGGTGGACAGACGCTGACTCACGGGCAGCAGGGTGGATGCCCGTGAGGGGACCGGACCCTGAAAGGGCTGGGCGGACGCCGGTCAGCCCTGGATGTGGGGGAGAAACACAGGACAGGGTCCGAGATGGCAGCCAGGCAGGGAGCCCAGGGCAGGGGACAAGCCCGTCTCAGCGAAAGACGGAGTCTGGTCCAGGAACCAGTTGAAAAGGGTCAGGGAGGGGCATCTGGGGGGCTCAGTCAGTTAAGTGCCCGACTTCGGCCCAGGTCACGATCTCGCGGTTCGTGAGTTCGAGCCCCGTGTCCGGCTCTGTACTGACAGCTCAGAGCCTGGAGCCCGCTTCGGATTCTGTGTCTCCCTCTCTCTCTGCCCCTCCCCTGTTCACACTCTGTGTTTCTCTCTCTCTCAAAAATAAATAAACATTAAAAAAAGGGGGAGGGTCTGGGGTGCAGGGGAGCCGCAAGACCACGCGGGATGGGCATGTGCGTGTGTACGTGTGTGTGTGTGTGTGTCTGAGAGAGAGGAAGTACAGCTGAGGGCAGGACCTCAGGGAAGGCCAGGCCGGAGAGTCTACACAGCAGGGATGCCTGCCCCCACCTCCCTGTGCTGTCCCCAGCTGGAGTGTCCTTACAGCAGCAGGACGGGAAGCCAGCGCGGCAGAAGGGCCTAGAAGAGCGTCAGACAACCCCTGGTGGACCAGGCTGTCCCTGCCTCCCCCTGGGCAGGCCTGTTCTCCCACCGATGCCCCCAGAGGCCATGGGGACACTGAGAGTGCACGCGACCGTGCGATTGCCCCCGGAACATGTGATTTCCACACAAAGCAGGTGCCTTCTACCGTCAGCCAGCTCTGCCCTATTTGAAGCCGGCGACAGGGGGCCCATGGCCCAGGTGACTCCTGAGGGGAGCCCACCTCCATCCCCCACCTGTGGGCACAAGGCAGAGCCCACGCCCCTCCCGGGCCAGCCTCCCGAGGCTTCACGATGAGCCAGCTCCCCTGACCCAGGGCAGACAGACAAAGACCACGTGACTTCACTCACAGGCAGACTTTAAGAGACAGAACAATCGAACATACAAAGAAACCGGCCTTAAACCCGGAGCCCAACAGGGGGGTTGCTGGGGGGAGGGGCGAACAGGTGAAGGGGAGTAAGGGACAGTGGACGGGAGGCACACTGAGACACGTACGGAATTGTCAAATCGCCACAGTATACACCCGGGGCTGATATTATACCGCCCTTCCATTATACTTCCATAATAAAGAAAAACAAAAGCTCTAGCAGCAGAGGAACAGAAGCGCCAGAACAGGGAGGGGCGAGCTTCTGCAGTCAAGATCAAGATCGAGATCGGGAGGGGTTGCCCCCCTCCCAGGGAGGGGCAAGGGCTGAGGCCAGCGGCGAGGGGCCAGCCAAGACTTCTGGGCAGAAGCAGGTGTCCACGGTGAGCTTTACGAAAGCAGTGTGCCAGCAGCACCCTCGGGAGGTGGGGGGCTCCTCCCGCTTCGCTGCAAGCCCCCCCTCCCCGGCACCAGCCTCAGCTCAGGGTCACAGGAGGGCGACTAGACCTGGGCACCAGCCCCGTCTGGCGGGGGGGGGGGGACACAGCTCAGCAGCCCCAGCACGCTGCAGGGCCTGGAAGTTTCAGGTTTCGTTCCTTCGTGTGTGGTGACGAAAGACACCGTCTGGTACAGGTCTGGGGGGGGGGGGGGGGGGGCACCTCAAAGTCCTCCCCCTGCGAGTCTCGGTGTCCAAATCCTGAACAAACAGCAGCTTGGACCCGGCAGCTGTCATCACCCATGGCGGCAGCCGTGAGTTCAGTCTCACGCAGGGAGGGGCACCCGAGACGAGAGCTGGTGGCGTCTTCCCAGGCTAGATCATGACACCCCGTCCGGAGCAGGGCCACAGGTGGGATGGGCACCACACGGCATTTCCCGGCAGTCACTTCTAGGGATGTGAGTTAGCAGTACAGTCTCCCTCCTCTTCCTCCCAGGCCCCCCGGGGTGCCTGTGACTGGTCTGAGCAGGGGCTGGAGGGACAGACCTAGGGTCCCCACATGCAGAGCATCACAGAAGGCAGGGGGCAACCTCAGCCTTGAGAACCACAGCAGCCGCAGCATCATGGGGGCGGGAGGAGGGGAAATGTACAGAGAACAGAGACGCTTCTTCAAAGGAAAAGGGGAGTTGCTTGGGGAGGGTGAGGACAGAGAGGCGGGGACCAAGTCCTGGGGTGCCTGGGGGCTCCGTCGGTTAAGCGTCTGACTGTAGATTTCAGCTCAGGTCTTGATCTCACAGTTCATGGGTTTGAACCCTGCATCGGGCTCTGCGCTGACAGTGTGTAACCTGCTTAGGATCCTCTTTCTCTCTCTCTGCCCCTGTCCCGCGCTATCTCAAAATAAGCATTAAAAAAAAAAAAGGTCCTTCCAATTTCCATTTCTTCAGCCAGTGGCCAGCAGCTGGCAAGACATTCCCCAGAGAGCATTTCTGCCCCAGTGTTGCCCTGCTGTTGGGCAGGGGGCACTCACAGGCTGTCAGAGCTAATTCAGGTGTGGCACCCTCACTGGAAAGCAAATGCTCCCTGGGCAGATTCCTCCCTTATCCTGCTCTTTAAATGGCTCTTTAAATTCCTCCCAAGCCTTCCCTGAAGCCGGGCCCAAGACCCCCAGGAGCGCAGGCCCTGAGGGGCTCCTCGGCTGTCAGAGCAGGGGGGTCTATCTAATCACAACCTTCTGGGCCTGGTGGCCGGGGGGTCACAGGTGAGGTGCCTCTCAGAGCCCTCAACACCTGACAGAGGACGCAGGACTCGGGAAGGTGCTGCTTCTCAAAGTGGCCCAGGCCACCTGGGGCAGGGGTGGGGGGACACCGAGCACAATGACCGGGGAGCCGGGCACTGCTGTTCGTCCCCATTTCACAGTTGAGGAAACAGAGTCTAAGACGTGAGAGGTTCAAAGTTACCCTGAACCCAGCAGTCAGGGTCTGCACTCTGAACACCGTGCTAGACCACTTACTGGAAGTGCGGATCCCCAGCTCCGTTCCAACCAAAGGTCCGGGGGTCTGCACTTTGAGACGGTCGCTGGGTGACCGTAGGCTGCAGTCAGACCTTCCCTGGGGCTGCCGGGCCCTGGAACCCAAGCCCAGCTGCCCCCGGGCCCCCAGCGCAGGGATCCAGTCCACCTCTCTGTCCCTGTCCCTGGCGCGGCTCAGTCGGGAGTGAAAGAAGGAACAATGCCTTCTCCTGAAAACCGTCTGACCAGAGGGTGGCTGGGGAAGCACAGGGACAGCCACCCGCGGGAACAGGAAAGCGGCAGGGGGAGAAGGCAGTTCCCAGCGGAGAAAGTGCCCAAGCATTTGCCCACCGGGGACAAGAACGGGGAAAAAGTGGACTCAAAACACCTCCAGCACCGCCAACGGGACCGGCCTTTCTGAAGGCAGTAGAGATCGAAAGCTTTAAAAAAACATCCATACCTTTTGGTCCTGAAATGCCACTTCTCAGAATTTGTCCTAAGAAAATAATAAAAGATTTCCATAAAGACCTGTTTGCTGTGGACGTTTCTAACTGTAAAAACACTGACATTCCAGAAACCCTGTCCTGGGACCTGTCCATCTGGTGAGGTTTATCCCACGACTGCTTAAAACGTCACTCCAGAGAACAGTTCACAACAGGAAACAACGCGACAGGAAACCCCAGGTAATAGACACGAAACTTCATACACAACCGTTTGAATTTTCTCAGAAAGCGAACGTATTTGAAGGACTGGCCAGATACAGCGGTTACCTCTGGATGCGGAGACCGTGGGTCACCCCGCGTTTTCCTGCATCTCCCACACCTCTTACACACATGGATCGTCTGCGGTTTTATTTTGTAAGCCGTTAATTTTTCAGTGGGAAATACCAAGTAGCAACTTCCTTCCCGTCTGCGCTCTCCTGCGTCCCCTCGCTGGACTGGGGCGCGGGGCGGGGGGCAGGTGGGCCCCGGGGTCACTGTCCTCCTCCTCGGAGCCCCCCTTTTTACCTGGCTCCTGGAGAACAGAGCAGCGGGCAGACACTCCTCCGGTTTCTCAGTCGGAACTGAAGCCTGATGCAACTCTGAAATCCCTGGAGGGAAAATCACCATCACCACCCAAATGTACGCGGTTCGACAACCTTTATGCTCGGTATTTGTGCACATCAGAGCGCCGGTGACGTCAAAAACAACCGGCCTGGGAGGCTGACTCCAGCAGGCGGGGGTGGGGCCGATCGGCTCTCCCGCTGGTGGCAGAGTCCTACCAGCCACATAGCAACCAGCCCTCCGCGCTGGAGGAGGGGGCCGAGGAAGGCGCAGAGGGCGGACGGGAGGGGGGGGGGCAGCCCTTCCCAGGGACCGAGCCGCCGCCGGAGGATACAAAACCCACACCGCTTCCGCCCATTAATAGCTGAATGGGATCGAAAAGCTGAATTAGCCAAACCAGGGGAGTCTGACCCAGAGACTTCCCCCAACGTGCCTGTGTCAGCAGCTCCTGCGATTATCGAGGAAACCAGGAAACCCGGTGACCCAGCTTCCTCGACCTTCTTTCCATCGCAGAGACATGTGAAGGCTCTGACCTTAAAACGGGAGGCCAGGGGAGCTCAGTAGGAAAGAAGACTGTAAAACGCCATCGTAAACACCAGTGCCTCGCTGGAGAAAGAAAGGAGTAGAGCACTGCTCCCAAAGCAGATGGGGGGCGACTGCGTTTACCACTGATGCGGCTACGGAGACAGGTCAGGGTCCTGGTACCTGCCGTCCTTCTGCAGTAGGCCTAACCGGCCGAGGAGCCCTCTCCTTCAGAGAGGGTGGCGTGGGTCTAAACAGACCGCTTTCTGTGGTCACGAGGCTGCCTCCCAGCACTCCCACGACTGCCCGGAGGCTCTCGCCTTATACCAGGGCAGGGTTTACCAGGGAGAGAAAATTCCCTTAGAAGCCCCCACACCTTCCCTGCCTGCCTGTCCCCGCTGGCCCTGGGCAACTGACCAGGTATGTGGCCCTGGCTGACCGTCATCCATCTGTCCATCCACCCCAGCCCTTACCGTGACGCACGTCACTTGCCGGAAGGTTCTCCCAACACCGGGAGGCAGCCTCGGCCAGAGTCCCGTAGGGACCCAGATCAGAGGCCGCAGGGGACCCTGATGGGGCCTCCTGAACCTCGACCCAGGCTCTGTATTTACCTCTGCCTGCCCTTTTCTGCCCAGAACTGTCTAGGCCCCATGAAGCTTTCTCTTGTGTCGTGAAGCAGCCTGGGAAAGGGGCAGTTTGGGGAAAGGGGTAGAGGTCTGGCCCTAACATGCCACCTTTGAGTAAGACCCAGGAAAAAAAGGTTATGTTTTAAACAAGAAGCAGCAATCCGATCACCCAGCTGTGGGATGTGAACCGCACACTCCCTGGCCGCGCAGCCTCAGACAATTTAACGTCACACGGCCGTCCCCTCTTCTGGAACAAACATAATAGGCACACCTCGGGAGAGTGACGTGGAAAAGTAGAGATAATGTGTGAGGTGACTGGCACAGAGCAGGTGTTCGGCCAATAGCCGTTACAATGAAGACGAAAAGGAGGGGCACAGATAGAGCGAGAGGGGACAGGGACAGGGAAGCTGCTGACACCCCCCCCCCCCCGGCGGAAAGCTACGGATGTGCTAAACCGCCAGGCACAAGGGTCGTCACCAAGGTCACCCTTCACCCAGGCCCCAGGGAGACACCGTTTCCACCTAGCCCCAGGCCAGGGCACTCTGGCAACATGAGCAACTTGTCAAAGGACAGGGCATGTCCACGGGACCGATGCCAGAGCTGGCAAGGACCTTAAAGGCCATCCGGTCAGTGCCCTATTTTGTACTCAGGAAACTGAAACCCAGAGGGACAAAAGGCACGGCTGAAGTGCCATGACCAGAGCCACAGCGGCAATTCGGGTCTCGGGATGGCCGACCCAAAGTACTCGTGAGGCCCGGACCCGAAGTACTCGTGAGGCCCGCACACTCGGGGCGTGGCCGAGAGCTGTGATCACACAGGCAGCCAGCACAGCACCCCGCGTGGGCTCTCTGGGGGCACCCCCATACTTAAAAGGCACGTGCCTTTGCCACGGGCAGGTGTGTGTCTTTACCACCCAGCTTCTCCGAAACACCGGCGAGAGGTCACAAATGCCTCCTGGTCACTGACTCACTCAGTCCCTCTCCTGCCCCCAACCCCACAATGCCAGCCTGGAGGCCTCTTCTGCTACTGGGGCTTCGAATGGTGGAGGAGGGCGGGGAGGGGGGCCGGGGGTGGGGACTCCCATGTGGGCGTGGCCTGGGGGGCAGGAGCCAGAACACTGCTTCCAGGGGTCAATTCAAAAGGGAAAGTGAGAGGGCTCCTGGCTAGCTTAGTTGGCTAAGCATCCGACTCTTGATCTCAGCTCAGGTCATGATCTCACGGTTTGTGGGTTCGAGCCCCACGTCGGGCTCTGCGCTGACAGCTCGGAGCCTGGAGCCCGCTTCCCATTCTGTCTCTCCCCCCCGCCCCCTCTCAAAAATAAATGAGTACACATTTCAAAAAAGGGACAGTGAGAAAGCATCCTGCAGCACCAGTGAATTAACCAGCGACAGTCACGTGCTCTGTGTGCCTCAAACCTGATTTACCAAGAATACTCCAGAGGCGAAAATTCTGGAGACCTGACGTTAACAGGAAAAACAGAATACAAACCTTCAACTCCAGCTTCCTGCCTCTGATGCTTTAATAAACGAACACATGGGCGTGCGTGGAGTGCTGTGAGGAAAGGCATTTGACAGCAGTGATCTCTGGGCTGAGAGCTGATGGGTGACTCTTTAAAAAAAAACGTTTCCTGAATTTTCTAGAGCAAACGCGTGTTCCTTTCATCTCTACCAAGTCAAGACTTTGCTGGTTAAGGTACAGCAGAAAGGTGAGCGCCCTTTCCAATTTTCTTCCCGTGCTCCAGAAGACCCCATTTTTGGCAAAGACGAGCCAGCCTCCTGGCGTCCCAAGGACTGAAGATGCTGAACAAAAATGATCTCCTCCCTGATGTCTGGTCTTTCCCGAAGAGTGACTGGAACTTTCTCTTTCCCCAGACTTTACCACGGCAGCCTTGCCATCCCCAGGCCTGGAGGCCAACGCTGATTACACTGAAGCCCATGCCCGATCCGACCAGCTCAAGGTGAGGAGAACTTTCCAGGCCCTGGCCAGAGACAGCCTGTGCCAGCCTCGGAGCCCTGACATTCCTTCCCTCAACCCTCCCCCAGCCACCGGAGTCGGGGAACAGGTGGAAATACTTGCAGAAACACGGGTTGTCCTGCCAGTCGCCAACTAAACAGTGTCCAAAAGTCAGAGCAACAGCTGAGAACAAGCCAACGATGTCTTCCGTAGAAACACGCATGTGACCCCCCCCCCCCCCATGCACACTGCTTTGGTCTCTTTAAACAAATTTTTTTTTCTTTTGCTCTATCAGGTAGTTACTAATGGAGAGCGCAAAAAAACGTCCTGGGCAGTTGGGGCGCCCGGGCGGCTCAGTCGGTTGAGCGTCTCACTCTTGGTTTTTGGCTCAGGTCATGATCTCATGGGTCATGGGTTCAAGCCCTGCATCAGGCTCCACGCTGACTGCTCAGAGCCTGCTTGGGATTCTGTCTCTCCCTCTCCCTCCGCCCCTCCCCCACTCTCTCTCTTCTCTAATACAATAGATTTTTGAAAATAAGAAAACAAATGGGCGCCTGGGTGGCTCAGTCGGTTAAGTGTCCAACCTCGGCTCACGTCATGATTTCGGGGCTCGTGAGTTTGAGCCCCGCATCGGGCTCTGTGCTGACAGCTCGGAGCCTGGCGCCTGCTTCCATTCTGGGTCTCCCTCTCTCTCTGCCCCCTCCCTGCTCACTCTGTCTTCCTCAAAAATAAAATAAACATTAAAAAATAATAGTAATAAAAACAGAAAAAAGAAATGTCTTGGGCAATAGTGCAGGAATACGGGGGCAGGGGGCGCATGTGGGAACCTCCTGTGCAAAAACTCGAGAGTTAAAAACCCAGCCAGCTGGGTTCAAATCCCGGTGCTCAAATCCGAGGTGGCTTAACTCCCTGAACCTGTTTCCCGTTCTCTAGAGGGTAAAAGTAATAGCGACCTCAGTGTGATCGGAAGTGTAAAGAGGTCTGTGGTAACCACTGTCCCCAAAGGGCTTTTTCTCATATATGACAAACCCACAAAGTAAGACATTTTATGTCACGATCATCATGGGTAACTCAGAGGCCAAGGTAGGGGGAGTCTCTCATTTGGCAGACCCCTCCCCCCCACCACCGGGTGTGCAGTGGGGCTGTGAACAGCCATCGGGGAGCTGAGGGGAGGGGTGACAGGCATGGTGACTGGCACCAGGCCTCCTGTGAGTGGCAGCCTGTGGCCGGGCTCTTTCTTATCCCACTCCTTCTCAAACAGATAGGATCTGGGCGTCTGTCTCCCGTGCACACAGCGAGTAAGACTACTGACTTAGTGCACACCTACTTCCACACCAAACCTCCAGAATTTTCCCTGGAAACCTGAAACAACATCTATCCCACTCTGCAAAAACGCTCCACCAAAGCCCCACCCCGGTCCAGCCCGACCTAAAGGTGCCCTCACCCACCTGAGGAATGAACTTGGACAGCCAGCCCGCCAGCTCTGAACTGGCGCCAGGACCCACCCCCCTGCCGCTTCACCAGCGGGGCCCAGGACACACAGCTGTTGACACACCTCCCCGCTCCCACCAGGCCACCTTCACACGGAGGGAAACCTGAGCCTCCTACACCTGAAGCAGCTTATCCAGAGCCTTTAATTACTGCTGAAGGTCCTGGCGGCCAGCACTGGAGGCTCAGGCGTCTACAGAACGGACATCAAGGGCGTCGGTACCAGAAGCCCGGGTCTGTCCAGAGGGGGGACAGGCTGGGAAGCCCAGGCTGCCGATTCTGAGCCAGGCTGGCTCTGCAACTGCTGTGGATGGGGTGCTATCTCCATGCGTAAGTGGGGGTGCTGTCGGCCCACCGACCAACGGTTCACACCTTAGAAAGGGGACACCCATTAATTCAATACACAGGAGCCCTTCATCCAGCTGTCAAAGGGCTGAGGCCCGGTGCCAGGGCTGGACAGCAGAGCGAGACGTCAGACCACGGGTTCTAAGCCTGGCTCTGCGCTATCCTACCTGGGTGGCCTTGGGCAGTCACGTTAGCTGTGTGGGCTGAGTTTTTTCATCGATAAAATTGGGGGCGGGGACTAGCCTCTGTGTCAGGCTCCTTCAGCTTCAAAAGCTTGATTCTGGGAGTCTCCCCACGGCTGTAAGAGCCTGATAAAAACAGCCAAGCACCCCAGCACCGAGGACCACGATCGCGGTTCCAGGCCCCACCTGCGGTCGGTTCCTCCCCCGGGCGGGAAGACCCTCGCCTCCCCCTGCCCCGTGACGCAGAGCTCGGGGCCCGGTGCCGCAGGCCCACCGGACCGGGCGCCAAAGCGGTCCGAGCGCGGAGACAACGCCGGGCCCGCGCCTCCCAGACCCACGTGCGCTGCTCCTTTAAATGCCCGACCCTTCGGCACCCCGCGCCGCGCCCACCCCCAGCGGCCCGGGAGGCGGGGAGGGCACGCAGCCCGGCGCAGGCCGAGGCCTGGGGGCCGCTCCCCGCGCTCCGCCCACCCCCGAGGTCCCGGCCGGGCCCCGCCGCCGCTCCCCTGCGCGCTCCCCTCTGCGCTCCCGCGCCGGCCGCAGAGGCCGGACCCGGCGCGCGCACGGACTAAAAGCAGCTCAGCCGGGGCAGGGGCAGCCGCGACCCGCCGCGGCGAGGAGCGTGCGGGAGTCAGCGCCCGGTCTGCGGGTGGAGGCTGCACCCGGGCCGTCCGCTCGGCGCGAGACCCGGCCCGGCCCGCGCGCCCCAGCCCCGCCCGCTCACCTGCTCGGGCGCGGCGCTCCGGCGCTGTTTACGCGGCTGGCCGAGCGCCCGTCGGCCAGGGCCCTGGCGCCGGCGCAGACTCCGCCTCCAGCCCGCTCCCAGCCCCCCTGGCTCCGCCCCCGGTTCCTCCCCGGCTCCGGCTTCGGGCCGCCCCCAGCGCCGGCCTCGGCCCCGCCCCCGGCCCGGCCCCGGCCCTGCCTCCACCCCGGACTCTGGCTCCGCCCCCGGCTCCGGCCCGGGCCTCTGCTCGCCCCCCTGGCCCGCCCCCGTTTCCTCCCCGGCTCCGGCTCCGCCCCCGGCTCCGGCCGGGGCCCTGGCTCGCCCCGCCCCCGGGCCCGCCCTCTTCCTCCCCCCCTCCCCCCCCCCGCCCCCGGAGCCTGGCGCGCTGGAGGCGGAGGTGGGGTTCTCGGGGCGCGCCGGGGGCCGGCCTGCCGGGGTGGCGCCGTGGGGATGCCGAGGTATAACCTGGCATAGGACAGGGCGCTGACCTTAGGAGTGACGGGAAGACCTGTGATCTCACAGGTGTCTGGCAGCTCTGCGGGGACCTTAGCTCATTTGCTCGAGGGGCATCTTTCCTTGTGGTGTTAGGTCCCCGCGTCTCCCCCTTCCGCCCTCCCAACCCCCGCCCCGGCATTACTCACAATAAGGGAGCACTAGTGGCCCGGGGTGAGCTAACATTCTGAGAATTTTCCTGCTGTTTTCTAGAGCCTCAGAGCCACCAGGAGCTCTAGACAAAATTGTTGGAGGATGATATGGCTACGGATGACCTGAGAATTGGCCTAAGAATTCTGGATTTGGGGGTCCACAGGGTGAGCTGAGATTGTCCATACTGTGACATTTCTGAGTGGCTTCCTTTTTTTTAATGTTTATTTATTTACTTCGAGGGGGGAGGAGCAGAGAGGGAGGGAGAGAACCCCAAAATGGCTCGATCCCACAACCATGGCATCATGACTTGAACCAAAATCAAGAGTCCTGCCACTCAACCCACTGAGCCACCCAGGCACCCCTCGTTTTTGTAAGTTAGGGTAAAATTCGCATAACATTACATTAACCTTTTTAAAGTGTACAATTGGGGAGGGGCGCCTGGGTGGCTCAGTTGGTTAAGCCTCTGCCTCTTGATCTGGCTCAGGTCATGATTTCATGGTGGTGGGATCCAATCCCAAGTACCACTCCATGCTCAGCATGAGATTCTCTCTCTCTCTGCCCCTCTCCCCTGCTTATGCACTCTCTCAAATAGAAAAATAATAATAAAATAAAAATAAATAAGTTTAAAGTGTACAATGGCATTTAGTACATTCACCGTGTTGTGAAATCCCAGCCACCTCCACCTAGTTCCAAAATCTTTCCATCACTCCCAAAACCTCCCGCTTGTTATTTAGTTTCTTCTGATCCCCTCTCCCCCAGTCTCTGGCAACCACCAAGCTACTTTTATCTCGGTGAATTTATCTATGGATTTATTTACCTATTTTGACATTTCAAAAAATTGAATCATACGGTATGTGACCTTTTGGGTCTGGCCTCTTTCGTTAGCATAATGTTTTCAAGATTCATCCACGTCGTGGTATCTATTTGCCTTCATTCCTTTTTACGGCTAAACGATATTCTAGTGTGTGTATGTGCCAGAATTTGTTTATCCATCCGTTCGGTAATGGACACCTGGGCTGTTTCCTCCTTTTGGTTATGATCAGTCGTGCTACTGTAAACGTGTGTACATATATTTGAGTACCTTTTTCAATGATTTTGGGTACATACCTAGGAGTTGAATTTCTGGATCATATGGAAATTCTATGTGTAACTTTTTTTTGCGGGGCTTGAACTCATGACCCTGAGATCAAGACCTAAGATGACATCAAGAGTCGGATGCTTAACCAACCTCTATGTTTAACTTTTTGAGGAACCACCAAACTGTTTTCTGCAGAGGATGAGTCATTTTACATTCCCACCAGCAATCAATAGAGTGTTCCGGTTTCTCCATACCATCCAATGCCGTTATTTTTTATTTAGACAATAATAGAATAATAATTATCATCATCATCATTATTATTGCCTTCCTAGTGCATATGAAGGGGTACCTCATTCTGGTACCACCGTTAATTAGTGGTGGTGACCGTCTTTCGTGTGCTTGTTGGGAGAAACATCTAATAGAAAACATCTAATAGAAACATCTATTCAAGTCCTTTGCCCATTTTTAAATTGGGTTATCTTTTTGTTGTGGAGCAGTATGAGTTCTTTCCCTATCTGGATACCAGCTCCCTATCAGATAAACAGTTTGCAAATCTTTTCTCCCATTCCTCAGGTTGTCTTTTCTGACTTTCTGATAATGTCCTTTACTGCACAAATGCCTTTAGTTTTTATTAAGTCCAGGGGATCGATTTTTTTCTTTCCTTTCTTGTGCAGTGTCATATCTAACAGTCTGTCATCAAACCCAAAGTCATGAACTTTTATCTCTATATTTTCTTCTAAGAGTTTTATAAGAGCACTTGTATTTCGGTGGTTGATCGATTTTGATTTAATTCTTGTATTATGGTGTGAGGCCTGGGACCAGCTTTATTCTTTTGCACATGGATATCCAGTTGTCCAGTACCCTTTGTTAAAGAGACTGTCCTTCATAATTGCCAATAAAAACCCCAGACCCCAAGTAGAGACTAGACTTGTGCTCTTTTCCTTCATGACTCTCCAGGATTCTCCATCAGTATCTCTCTCTCTCTCTCTCTCTCTCTCTCTCTCTCTCTCCATATATACAGTAAAACCTTGCATTATGAGTAACTTGTTCCACAAGTGTTCCACAAGACAAGTAAACATTTCTCAGAAATTTCAACTTGATAAATGAGCGATACCTGGCGATATGAGTAGTATGTGACGCTGAATGTCACATGATCACAACTGAGCCAATGGTTCTTGAAATTTGCTTTGATATACAAGTGCTTTCGATGACAAGCATGTTTCTGGAATGAATTATGCTTGCAAACCAAGGTTTTACTATGTATACGTTTTTTTCAATAAACTCTGCTTTCATCTCAAATAAATAAATATAGATACTACCCTTTCGCCAATAAATGGCCTTGGCCCCCTTGCCAGAAATCAATTAGCTATAGACAAATAGGAGAAACCAAATGTTTTTAAAAGTCTGCTTCAATGCAAGCTAACCCAAGATGGAAATGGGGTGGGCCAGCATGTTGACAGACAAAATAATCTACAAATAATGATCCTTGATACATTAGGGAAATGAATTACAATGAACAAAATTATAAAATTATAAGTTCTTTAAAAGGGAAGGGCACTTAAGGATCATGACAAACTCCAACTCTAACTAACACATGAGTGCCCGCTGCAGAATCCTTAAGGAAGGACTACCCAGCCTGGTTTGTTGCTGTTTTGAGAGCATTCAGTGTTGTACTGTAGTGAGAGGTTGAATTTCAGCCCCTAACTTGGAAAACAAAGAGTAGAGTTTGGTAGAGTTTGAGGATTTTTATCAATTCTTCTTTAAGGGTGTCATAGAATTCACCCTGAGAAGCGTCTGATCTTGCCTTTGGGGAGATTTTTGATCCATGATTCAATCTCATTTTGGGTTTTGTTTGTTTGTTTGTTTTTAAATAGGCTTGCTCCAATTTCCTCTTTCTTCCTGAGTCATTTTTGATAATTTGTGTGTTTCTAAGAATTTGTTCCTGTCTTCTAAGTCGTCTAATTTGTTGGTGCACAAGTGTTCATAGGATTCTCTGATAATCCTTTTTCCTTCTGCAAGTGTTAGAGTATTGTCCCCACTTTCATTCCTGACTTTAATTATTTGCATCTTCTTTTTTCTCTTAGTTTACCTAAGGATTTGTCAGTGTTGTTGAGCTTTTCAAATTTTTCATTTCAATTGTTGTATTGAAATGTTTCAGTTTCAACTCCAGAGTATTTTATTTGGTTCCTTTTAATGATTTCTAGCTCTTTGTTGATATCTTCTGTTGGTATATATTTTGATTGTTCTCTGGCTTCCTTTAGTTCTCTGTCCAAAGTTTCCTTTGGCTCTTTCAGCATATTTAAGACAGTTCATTTAAAGTCTTGTTCTTGGCAAGTCCAATATCTGGGCTTCTTCAGGTATGGTTTCTGTCCATGTCTTTTCCTCTGAATGAGTCATGCTTTTTCTTTGTTTGCTTTGCAACTCTTTGTTGAAAATTGCAAATCTTGAGTACTATAACTATAGAAATTAGATTCTGTTCCTCCTTTGGAAGGTTCACTGTTATTTCTGATTAGGAGTTACAGTCATCTGTTTGTTTACTGACATTTCCAAACTATTTTTTGGAGACTGTATTCCTTATCATGCGTGGTCACTGAAGTCTGTTCCGTTATCTCATCAGTCAACCACTGACCAAACACAGATTTCTTTAAACACCTGGAGCCAAAAAACAAGACCAAAAACAAACAACAAAACAAAACAACTAAAAACTAAAAGAAACTAAACAACTAAACAACTAAAAGAAAACTCTCTTGGTCTTTTCAGATTGCCTCTGAGCTGGACATTTCTGCTCACTTAGCCAGGACACCTGCCACTCTGCCTTAGCCCTTACTTCCTGCTTGCATGGGCCCAGAGATCAACCAAAGGTGAAAGCCTAGGGTCCTCTCAGGTATCTTCTGAGCATGTGTCTGGCCCTCAGCATATGCTTTACACTCTGGGCTCCCTGGTATATGAAGTAGCCCTTCAGAGACCTTGCTTCCCCAGTGTTTTCGTCCTCAGTCTCCTTTTCCCCAGCCTTTCTGGTTTCTCGGCTGCCTACCCCCTCTGCCCTCACTTGCCCCAGACAGCTATGGGTAGTATGTCTTTAAATGTTTTCAACAGATGCTACCTGGGGAGCTGCTCCAGCCAGGCGATGAAGCAAAGGTCAGATCCTTCAGAGAACTGCCAGCCTGGTCAAAATGCACAACCACACTTTTAAAACAAAGTCCATATCAGGGCCCCAGGGATTCAGGCTACTGTCCTCTGGGCTGTTGCTCAGCTGGGGAATGGGAGATGGTAGGCAGGTAAGCAAAAAATGCTGCAACATTTTCTTACTGAATTTAGAGGCTTCTTTCTTCATTAATCATTCCCCTGCTTGCTCTAGGGTTTTGTTTTTTTTTTTATTAGATTCCAATGTTCCGAAAAAAGCTGATTCTATCAGTGTTTGCCAGCTTAATGGTTGCTTAAATGGAGGGACTGATGCTTGGGGCATCTTTGTTGTCATTTTCCGTGACGTCTTCCTGGGTGCCTCACTTTTAGTACTGGTCACTGTCGATTGCAATTTTCTCCTTGACACTGTGCTCTCCGTATTTCCCTCCAGTCTTGTGGACTTCCCTTCCTCTGCCCATCCTCATTTCCAGGCCTCAGAGTGGAGATGGGGGGGTGGGGACACTCTCATTGGGGAATCCAACCGCTCCCAGAGCTGCCACCTCTGTGTTGAGGAAACCCAGCACTGAGTTTCCAGTTTAGTCCTTAGAGCCCCAGACATGTGGACAACTGCCCACAGGCCACTCTAGTGAAGCCAGGTAAATAAGTTCTGCCTCAGAGGATGGAAGAAGAAGGGGCATGTCCTCACTCTCATTCTTCTTGCCATCTAGAGTACGGAGGTGGTAGCCAGAGCTCAGGCCGCCATCTTGGACCGTGATACCCACGAGGATGGAGAAGCACAGAATGGAAGGAGCTCTAGCCACTGTGGAGGCATTAGCCTACCTCCTTTGTCTCAGGGGTGGAAAAACAACCTTTATATTGTTTAGGTCATTATTTTTTGTTTTGTTTTGTTTTTCCTTTTTTTTTTTAAGTGTATTTATTTGAGAGAGACAGAGGCAGCGTGAGTGGGGGAGGGGCAGAGAGAGAGAAGGAGAGGGAGAGAATCCCAAGCAAGCTCTGCACTGCCATCGCAGAGCCCAGCGCGGGGCTCGAACCCACAAAACTGTGAGACCATGACCGGAGCCCAAACCAAGAGTTAGACGCTTAACCAACTGAGCCATCCAGGCGCCCCTAGGTCATTGTCGTTTGGGGATTCCCTCACACGCAGCTGAACGGTGCTTGCGTAATTCAGCAGACCTCTCCAGCCCCGTTCCCCATGCCACCAGCTCCCCTCAACTGCCCTTGTAAAGCGTTCACTGCAAGCTAGTACAAGGGCCCGCTCACTTGTCTCTCCCGCTCTCCGAGAACATCATCTCCAGACCTGGGACTGGTTCTTTCTTGGATTCTTGCCATGCGATCAGCTTCTTTAAGGCAAGAAAGGGAGGGATTGGGAATGATTGCTGGCTGGGTGCCAATTGTATGCACTGTACATTTTATTTGTCTTAATTGTTGGAGTGGCCCTGTGAGGGGCAGCGCAGGGCTCTTGCTCTCGGGGAAACGGAGGTTCACAGATGCAAAGCTGCTTCTCAGATGCGCGTAGATGAAGAGCGACAGCACTAAGTGTGGAACTCGGGTCTGCCTGGCCTGACACAGGCCTCTCTCCCCCGCTAGAAGTTTCCGTGTCAGCGCACCAGCCAAGTGACCCTTGACGAATTAATTCCCTCCGTGGTTCTCCTTTAAGGTCATCACTGTCAGCTGCTTTTCACATGCTGGTTTGAGAGGGATCAAGAAATGCCTTCCCGAACCTGCTGTCCTTTGGGAAGGCAGGGCCTCTGCCTCGGGTTTTGGTGTTCAGGACGTTGTGTGTTCTTTAATTTTTTATTTTTAAAAAAATGTGTATTTATTTAGTTTGAGAGAGAGAGCGCACACAAGCAGGGGAGGGGGCAGAGAGAGAGGGAGAGAGAGAATCCCAAGCAGCCTCCCTGCCATCAGTGCAGAGCCTGATGCGGGGATTGATCCCACCAACCAGGAGATCACGACCTGAGCTTAAATGGAGAGTCAGACACCTAACCAACTGAGCCACCAGGGTGCCCCTGTGTATCCTTTTAACACTGGGAGACCATGAGGGGTTGTAGAAACCACATGAGCTTGAGAACCAGGTGCACTTGGGTTTAAAACCCATCTGTCCCACTTATAACTGCATGACCCAGGGCGGGAAGGGCATAATGTTATCTGCAGAAGACGGTGGAGAGGATTAAAAGGGAAATAGGGTGGGGCGCCTGGGTGGCGCAGTCACAATCGGTTAAGCCTCTGACTTCGGCTCAGGTCCTGATCTCACCGTTCATGAGTTTGAGCCCCTCGTGGGGCTCTGTGCTGACAGCTCGGAGCCTGGAGCCTGCTTTGGATCTGTGTCTCCCTCTCTCTCTGCCCCTCCCCCACTCCCACTCTGTCTCCCGCTCTCTCTCTCTCTCTCTCTCTCTCTCAAAAATAAACGTTAAAAAAAAAAAAAAGAAATAGGGTAACAGTGGCCAGAGCACAAGCGACTTGTAGCAAATCTGACCTGGCCTCCTGCCTCTACCTCTCTCTCTCCTCTCTTTGGGGTGGGGGTTTGATTTTGTTTACGTTGAAATTGAAAGGACATTGAAATGACACCCTGTACTGTTCACAAATATGCTGTACCACTCACTTCCGGCGTGCCGTACTTTTCCGCCCGTTGAGCAGGACCGGCGGTGTGCCCGACCAATGTCAACGGAAGCACTACGTGCTACCTCCGAGCAGAAACGCTAACTCGCTGGCTATGTTTCGTCCTGTTCTCTCATCCTTCCGCCAGGAAATCAGCTGTGTTCCAGATGGAAGTTGTTCCACTGGGCTGGGTCCACGGCTCGCATATGAAGTCCGCGTCCTTCGAGCAATAAATACACCTGCGTTGTTGTATGCCCCTGAGACCCGGAGCCATTTGTCACAGCCACGTAGCCTAGCCTGACCTGATCGGTGCCTTTGACATTTAGCGTCTTCCGGTTCCATGCGATATTTTTCTTTGTAAACTTTTCTATGCATTTATGGGTTTTGTGGTGGGTAATTATATAAGCGGTTATTTTTCTTGTTATAAAAATTGCATCCGTCGCAGAAAACATTTTTCCGTCTTTTTCTTGTATTTCTTTTGCAATGTTCTTTTCTTTTTCTTTTAGAGAGAGAGAGCAGGGAAGAGGGGCAGAGGGAGAGAGAGAGAATCGAGCAGACTCCACGCTTAACGTGAAACCCGACTCGGGGTTCAATCCCATGACCCTGGGCTCGTGACCTGAGCTGAAACCAAGAGTAGGATGTTCAACTGACTGAGCCACCCAGGCACCCCGCCATTTGCTTTCATTGAGAATGTGGTAGAAGTTTTTAAAGCTGGAAGCCTTGTTGGCCCCCAGGTCCATCCTTCCTGCCCGGACATGTGCTCTCTGGCTCAGAGTGATAGATGAGGTCTCCAATGAGGTCTTCGGGGCACCTCACACAGCAAGGGGAGCATTCAGGTCGTGAGACATCTCCAGATAGTTGCATGACTAATGTGACTAATAGACCTAAGTCTATAGAATTGCTTAACAGCAAGCGGAAAGAACTTCATCACTCAGCACTCCGCTCCCAGCAAATACCTACTTAGCCGTGTACTTACGAAGAGATGAGACCAGGTCACCAGCCTTCTTTCTTTCCCAGGGCGCGTCCCTCCAGAATCAGAGGAGGAGTGGGTCACAGGCCAGCAGCTTTGTTTCTTTCTTCCCCACTTTCCATGGCAGCTCTTTGCATTGTATTTGGTGTGTGTGTGGTGTGGTTTTTGTTTGTTTGTTTGTTTGTTTTGGTTTTTGGGGGGTTTTTTTGTTTGTTTGTTTTGGACTCTTCAGGGGATTTCTGGGCATGATAATGACAGAGTAGAACGGACAACAGTGGTAAACCCTAGACAAAATATTTTAGAAATGTATCATGTTAAATTACTGAAGAGCAACTGGAAGGAGGCAGAAGCCGGAGGTATTTGACGGAAGGGAACTGCACTATGGGATCCCGTGTTCTGTGTTTTTCCCCTGGAGGCATCACCAGTCCCTGACAGCCCCCAGTGACTAAAAGTCAGGCAGAAAGGCAGACTCAGCCACATTCAGCCTTCTCCTAAAGGTACAGTCAGGTACGAGACACTGGAGGGAGGAGCCACGAGGAGTGAGCCCCCCAAATCCGCATGGAAATTCCCTTCAAATCCGTGGTTGCCCCCCAAACTGATAAAGGACAATTTCATGACGATGAGAGAGACAGTTCATCAGGAAGACATCGCCATCCCAACTGTGTATTTTTTTTAAGTTTATTTATTTATTTTGAAAGAGAGAGAGAGTATGCGTGCAGGGGAGGGGCAGAGAGAGAGAGAGAGAGAGAGGGAGAATCCCAAGCAGGCTCTGCATGGATAGGGCCGAGCCTGACATGGGGATCGAACCCATGAACCGTGAGATCAAGACCCGAGCAGGAATCAAGAGCGGGGCGCTTAACAGACTGAGCGACCCAGGTGCCCCCAACCATGTATTTTCCTGGCACCAGAGTTTCCAAGCACTTGAAAGAAAACCCGAGAAGTAAAGGGAGAAATAGGAACCACGAGGATGGCTGGAGAGCTTACCAGACCTCCCTCAAGAACTGATGGGATGGACCCCCCCCCCCCACCCCGGAGCACACAGAGCAGCAAGAATAAAGGTTTAAACAACACACACCGCTCCTGTGTGTGTGTCCTTTGCTCGCCCATACCACCCTCACGGCTCTTGTGACACCACCTAGGTGGGAGACTTCCCCACACCAAACGATTCTGGGCAACACCAGCTGCGTGTCCCACACTTCAACTCAGTTCTGACGCTGCCTACCCAGAGATCGCATCGGGCCCCACAGGTCCCAAGCCCTTCGCTCTGTCCCCCGACACCGTCCCCCACTTCAGAGGCCAATCACTGGCAGTAGGTCCCCGGGTGACCCACAACTTCCGCTCGACTTGGCTATAAATAGAAGGTTCCCATGATCTCCCTCCCTTTGGATTTCCTTATTTGCCAGAACAGCTCACAGAGTTCAGGGAATCACGTTCACCAGTTTATTAAAAGATGGGATAAAGGGGTACAGATGAACAGGCAGATGATGAGATACATAGAGCGAGGCCCAGACGGTCCCAGACGCAGGATCTTCTGTCCTCGTGAGGCTGGGGTGAGTCGCCCTCCCAGAAAGTGGATGGGCTCGCCAACCTCAAAGCTCTATTGGGATTTTTTTACGGAGGCTTCACCATGGGGGCATGACCAACTATGAATTCCATTTTCAGCCCCTGTCCTCATTCTCCAGAGAAGGGAGAGGGGCTAGAAATGGAGCTAATGGCCCATCACGCCTCCGTGGTGAAGACTGGCAAAACCCCGCAAGTATGGGATGAGGAGAGCTTCTGGGTGGGCGAACACGTGGAGGTGTGGAGGGAGTGCCCATATCCCCTACCTTGCACATCTTTTCCGTCTGGCTGTTCATCTGCGTTCTTGACCACACCCTTCTGTCAGAAACCGGTAAACAGGAAGTAACCCGCTTTCCTGAGTTCTGTGAGCCGCTCCAAGAAATCGGTTGAACCCCACGAGGGGGTTGTAGGGAGCTCCCATCTATAGCTGGTCAGCCCCAAGCCCGGCGCTTGGAGGAGGACTGGGGTTTTCTTTAAAGCCACCTAAATGAATACTCAGGTTCTAGGGATCGGGACCCGGTATCTGCGGGGGCCATTGTTCAGTCCACCACGGGCCAACCCTCAGCCCTCAAAGCTTCACGTCCATCCCATGTGCAACACGCTCACCCCATCCTAACAATCACCACCCCCCCCAACTCTCAACCCATGGCAGCGTCTACTCAAGCCCCAAATCTTGTGTAAATATCATCCGTTCAAAAGTGCCGAATCTCATCACGTAGATCATCTTTTCTTTTAACTTTTCTTTTTAAGTTTGTTTGTTTCTGAGAGAGAGAGGGAGTGCTAGCAGGGCAGGGGAAGAGAGCGAGGGAGAAAGAACCCCAGCCTCGCTCCTCACTGTCAGTGCAGAGCCCAAAGCAGGGCTCGAACCCATGAACCGTGAGCCCATGACCTGAGCCGAAACTGAGTCGGACACTTCACTGGCGGAGCCCCCCAGGCGCCCCTCATCACGTATATCACCTTAATCAGGTAGGGGCGAGGCTCCAGGGGACGGTCCATCCGGGAACAAAGTTCCTCTCCATCTGTGGATGGGTAAAACTAGAAAACGAGTTATCTGTTGCCAAAACACAGTGGTGGGACAGACAGGATGAGAGGCGGAGACATTCCTATTCCAAACGGGAGAGGTGGGAAGGAAGAAGGGAGTCACCAGTGCCAAGAGATGTTGAAATCCAACGGGGCAAACTCCGTTAGGTCGTAAGGCCCAGGAAGGATCCTTTATGGCTCGAGACACCGCCCACCCACTCCGGGTCGTCTTCCTTTTTCTCGAAGGGGAGCATGCTGGCAGCTGAGAAGACTTGTCAGCCTGCTTCCTGCCTGTAGAATTTGGGGAGTCTGATAGCCTTCTTGCACTCCATTCTCTGTCCCTTTTAGCCTGGGCTGGCAGGCTTCGGTTGGTGTAGCATTCTCAGAGGCCCCGTGCACGTCCCCAGGGTGCGCGCCATTGGACAAGGGCTTCCCCCCAGAGCTTCCCTGAGTTCTCCTGCCTCTGTTCTTGGCCCCTGCTCCAGCAGCTGACTGGATCATGAGTCACATCCCTCCTCTCTCCAACACCAGCAAGTAGCCGTGCAGCCACACCCATGCCCCCCCCCCCCCAGACTCCGCTTTCTGGGCAGCGAGCAAATCTCCCAATTTTCGCGTGTTTTGTAGTCTAGGTGGCTTGAGAGTTTCCCAAATCATCAAGTCTTGGCTCTTTTTTTTTCTTTTTTTTAACCTTATTTATTTTTGAGAGAGAGAGAGAGACAAAAGAGTGAGAGGGGAAAGGGCACAGAGAGAGAGAGAGAGAGAGAGAGAGAGAGGGAATGTCAAGCAGGCTCCATGCCGTCAGCACGGAGCCTGATGCAGGGCTCAAATTCACAAACCATGAGATCACGACCTGAGCCGAAACCCAGAGTCGGACGCTCAACCGACTGAGCCTCCCAGGTGCCCCAACTTTTTTTTTTAAGTTTATTTCTTTAAACAATCTCTACCCCCAACGTGGGGCTCGAACTCATGACCCCAAGGCCAAGAGTCACATGCTCTACTGAGTGAGCCGGCCAGACAAGCCAAGACTTGGCTCTTTTTATCTTGAGAGTTCTTCCATCCGTGTCTCTGTTACCTCTTGAATTTTACTAAAAGCAGCACTTTTTACACATATTATCTATTACAGATGCTGAATTCCCAATTTAAAAACCTTCCCACAAACACAACCCCAGGGCCAGATGGCTTCCTCGGTTAAGTTCCATCCAACATTTAAGGAAAAAATACTAAGGCCAATCTTACGCAAACCCTTTCAGAAAACAGAGGAGGAAGGAGTAGTTTCTGATGCCAGCAACAATCCTGAAAGCAAAGTATGACAGAGATGCCAGAAGAAAATTACAGATCAAGGTCCCTCAAGAACATGGATACATACGTCTATGACAAAATATTAACAAATTGAATCCGCAATGTATAAAAAAAAGTAACACTCTATTCTAAATGGGATTCATCCTATGGGTACAAGGTTGTTATCATTTGGGAAAATCAATCGTAATTCACTGTATGAACAGAAGAAAGCAGAAAAACCATATGACCATCTCAGTAAATGTAGAAAAAGCATTTGAATAATTCAACACTCGTTCGTCATGAAAGTCTCACAAAACCAGGAATACAAGACAACTTCCTCATTCTGATCAACACTATCTATGAAAAACCTATAGCTAATATACAGAAAGGAGAAATACTGAATGTTTTCCCTTAAGACTGGGGTAAAAGGGCAGGAATGTCTGTTCTCAATCCTGTTCAGCCTTATGCTGGACCTCCCAATGATTGCAAACAGGCAAAGAAAAATAAATAAAAGGCATCACAATTAGAAAGGAAGGAGAAAGGGGCACCTGGGTGGCTCAGTCAGTTGAGTGTCTCACTTTGGCTCAGGTCACGATCTCTCGGTCCATGAGTTCGAGCCCCGCGTCGGGCTCTGTGCTGACAGCTCAGAGCCTGGAGCCTGTTTCAGATTCTGTGTCTCCCTCTCTCTGACCCTCCCCCATTCATGCTCTGTCTCTCCCTCTCTCAAAAATAAATAAAATGATAAAAAAAACTAAATATGTAAAAAAATTTTTTTAAAAGACAAGAAAGGAGAAAAATCGTATTTACATCTGACATAACCATCTATAAGGCATTTACAAAATAACCACTAGAACTACTAAGCAAGTTTAGTAAAATCATAGCATACAAAGCCAACATACAAAAATTAAGTGTATTTCTATATACTTACAGCAAGCAACTAAAAATGAAAAAATTGAAATCCCCCCCGCCTTTTTTTTAAAGTAGGCTCCACACCCAGGGCAGAGCCCAACGTGGTGCCTGCACTCAGGACCCTTAGATCAAGACCTGAGCTGAGATCAAGAGTCAGATGCTTAACCAACCCAATCACCCAGGCACCCCTAAAATCCTTTTTTTTTTTCATATTTATTTATTTATTTTTCAGAGACAGAGAGAGACAGAGAATCCCCAAGCAGTCTCCATGCCATCTGCACAGAGCCTGACGTGGGACTCAAACTCACATACCGTGAGATCACGTCCTAGCCGAAACCAAGAGTCAGACACAACGGACTGAGCCACCCAGGCGCCCCTAAAATCCCATTTTAATAGTATCCAAAACAAGAAAAAGAATACTTCAGAAAAAAATGTATCAAAATACAAGCAAGAACTCTACCATGTAAACCACATGACAATCAGGAGAAAATTCAAGAAAACCTAAATGCACAGAGAAATGTATCATGCTTATGGACTGGAAGAGGTCGATTCTCTCCACATCGATGTATAAATCCAATGTCATACCAACCACAGTCTCAATTAAATTAAATTTTTTTGGTGGAAACCGATAGGTTGATCGAAAAATCGCACCAGAAATGTAAAGAACCTAGAGTAGCCAAAACAATCTTGAAATAGAACGAGAGGACTCGCAGAACCTGATTTCAAGACTCCTGTAAAGCTATAGTAACCAGGACAGGATGGTGTTGGCATATAGGCAAATGGATCGATGGAACAGAATAGGGTCCACTCATAGATAATCAATTAATTTTTGACGAAGATGCCAAGGCAATTCAATAGGGGAAGGAAAGTCTTTTCAACAAACAGTGCTGGAACTATCGGATAAATGTACAGGAAAAAAATGAAAACTCGTCCCCTATCTCTAACACCAGAAAGCTTCTGGGAAATTTTTTTAAATTAATTAATTAATTAATTAATTAATTAATTTTTAATGTTGATTCATTTTTGAGAGATGGAGGCAGACCACGAGCAGGGAGAGGGGCAGAGAGAGAGGGAAACACAGAATCCGAAGCAGCTCCAGGCTCCGAGCTGTCAGCACAGAGCCCGACACGGGGCTCGAACCCACAGACTGCGGGATCGTGACCTGAGCTGAAGTCAGATGCCCCACCGACTGAGCCACTCAGGTGCCCCCTTGTAAGAAAAATTTAAATCATTGTTTTCATCACCTTGGAAAAGAGAATGTTTTCTCTGAGCGGACACACACACACACACACACACACACACACATTAAACATAAAATTAAAAGCTGATTAAATTGGACATTTTTGAAATTCAACATCTCTGCTTATTGAAAAGTTAGATTGTTGGAAAAATATTTACAACACACATGTTTGACAAAAGACCTATATCCAGAATATATAAAGAACTCCTACAAACAAATAACAAAGAAACAAACGATTTGAGCAGATACCTAACAAAAGAAGATATGTAAATGGCTAATAAGGGACACGGAAATATCTTCAACATCGGTAGTCACCAGGGGCACGCAAGCGAAAACCACAAGGACATACCATTTGTCCCCCTCAAGGACGACTCAAAAAAGAACGACAAGGGCAGATGTGGTGAGGATGTCAAGCAACTGGAATGTTCGTACTGGTAGGAGAGTGAAATGAAAACCTGGAAAGTGCACGCATCCATCTGTCCCATGACCCAGTACTTCTATTCCTAAATATTTATCCCAGAGAAGTAAAACATACTGTCCAGAAAAACTCTTGAACAAGAATATTTGTAGCAGTTTTACCCATAATTGCCAAAAACCGAAACCGGCTTTGAAATCTATCAACAGGGGCGCCTGGGTGGCTCAGTCGGTTAAGCGTCCGACTTCAGCTCAGGTCACGATCTCGCAGTCTGTGAGTTCGAGCCCCGCGTCGGGCTCTGGGCTGATGGCTCAGAGCCTGGAGCCTGTTTCCGATTCTGTGTCTCCCTCTCTCTCTGCCCCTCCCCTGTTCATGCTCTGTCTCTCTCTGTCCCAAAAATAAATAAACGTTAAAAAAAAATTTTTTTTTTAAAAAAGAAATCTATCAACAGAATGGATACATCACTTGCTGTGGAATACTCAGCAATAAAAATAACGCAGTGAGGGGCGCCGGCTGGTTCAGTGGGTGGAACGAGGGTGACTCTTGATCTCAGGTCGTGAGTTTGAGCCCCACGTTGGGTGTAGAGATTACTTAAAAAAACTAAAATCGAAAAAAAATAATATCGTGATACATGTGCCACAACACGAATAAATCTCAAAAATATAGTGAAAGAAGCCAGACACAAAAGACTACGTATTGTACAATCCCATTTCTGTAAAGTTTAGGAACGGGTAAAAACAATCTACAGACAAATCAGAATAGTGATTTCCTGCGGGGGGGTGAAGGTTAACTGAATGGGGCATTCAGGAATTTTCTGGGTATTAGACTTGCATTTTCTTTTTTTAAAATTTTTAAATTTTTTAATTTTGTTAAACGTTTATTTATTTTTGAGAGAGAGAGAGAGAGAGACAGAGCGCGAGCAAGGGAGGGGCAGAGGGGGGGGGGACACAGAATCCAACGCAGGCTCCAGGCTCTGAGCTGTCAGCACAGAGCCTGATGCTGGGCTCGAAACCGCGAGATCATGACTTGAGCGGAAGTCAGACGCTTAACCGACTGAGCCACCCAGGCGCCCCTAGAATTGCATTTTGTCAGAGCAGTGGTTATACGGGTCTACACACTCACCCAGATTCACTGAGCCGTATAGTTAATAGCCGTGCATTTCACTGTATGTAAAATTTAATATATGTATTATATATGAAGACATATAATATATATTTACAAGTGTTATGAGCACTCCAACATCTGAAAAATAAGTGCTACTTAAAGTTCAAATCGAGAGATACCTACCTGGGTGGCCCATGCGGTTGAGCATCGGACTCTTGATCTTGGCTCAGGCCATGCTGACAGCATGGAGTCCATTTGGGATTCTCTCTCTCCCTCTCTCTCTCTCTTTTCCTCTCCACCCACACCCCTGGTATCTAAGTAAATATATATATATATATATATATATATATATATATATATATATATTTTTTTTTTTTTTTTAAGGTGCAGATCGAAAGCCAAATAAAATACATTTCACTGGGGTTTTTTGCCCTCCCCTTTACTTGGCCATTGTATACACGCGATACCTTACATTAAAATAAATAATGAAGATATTAAAATGTTTTATATTGTCTTTCCTTTGGTATTTTCTTCTGTGCAACCTAAGCTTAAAGAGCCTTTGCCCGGGTGCCTGGGTGGCTCAGTCGGTTAAGCATCCAGCTCTCGATTTCAGCTCAGCTCATGATCTCACCCTTTGGTCTGGGAGTTTGAGCCCCGCACCGGGCTCTGTGCTGACAGGGCAGAGCCTGCTTGGGATTCTCTCTCTCTCTCTCTCTGCCTCTCCCTCACTCATGCTTTCTCTCTCAAAATAAATAAAAACTTAAAAAAAAACAAACAAAAAGTCTTTGCCCAGATAGAAATTTGAAAAAAAAATATGTGATTTTCTTTTTATTTCAATTTCACCTGTTTGGAGGGAGAATGCCTGACTCCAGCAGGAGTGAGACCAGGGCTTTCTTCCCACAGGAAGTCCCCTCCGCCTGGCCCCTTGCTTCTAGGTATGTGTTGCTTCTGGCCAAGAGGAGAAGCAGCAGCTGCTCACGGGAGAGCTTGAGAGCATCAGCCTCTCCACGAAGGGGCGCTTGTCCCTTCCCGCACGTGACCATCTTTCTCTAAATGGCCTCATTTTCTCCTCAATGTAGCTTGAAATTCGCCTGTTTCCTTGAAACAAACACAAAAGCACAGTCCTGGAAATGCTCAAAGGAAGACAAAACTCAAATTGTTACCTGGTGGGGGGGGGGAGGGGAGGAGAAGCCTCTAAATGGAATATAAGCAACTTGAGATACACGTGGACCCCGGGAGACGTGACTGTCGGGTGCCGGGCTCTGGTCTGTGGCATCAGACGCGGGGAGCTGACTTAAGGGTTATTTCAGGCTCCGCGGCACCTACACTTCATCCCCCAGCTAAAGAGCGACCCGTCTTGGCGTAAGTTGAAAGGAACACTGGTGGGCCCCAGAGCCTTCTCCGAAGCCAGGTCTATGCGGCAGCCACTGTCAGCAACAACTTGTTCAAACTCAAGCAGCAGCCAAGCAATGACTGATGATCTTCCCCAGATCTTCACGGAGCTCTGTCTGCGGGTGTTTGAAGCCGCGAGCCACAATTATTTGGGGTTGGTGAGAGCAAACCGTGAGAAGATAAAGCTGTTTGAAAAATCGTCCGCAGCTCATAGCCAAAGTACTGTTAGCCTCTCCATATAATCACTGGGAAGACAGCTGCGTGGACGCCTTGCTTCGAATACGTTTTGGATTTCTCCTGTTAAAGATGCCCGCGGAGTCGGCATATGATCCACGAGGGGGACGTGGTCAGCTAGGTTTTCTTCCTGCACATCAGTTAGCTGTGAACAGCTTGTGGGTGTTTCCAAAAACTCCACCCACCCCTGAAAGAGCAAAGATCTGCCACCAGTGAAGACATTAAAAGAATGTGCTGGAATCACTGTCTCGAAAAGTTACCTGCATCCCCGAGTTCGTTGCAGTATTATTTATATAGTCAGGGCAGGGCAATGACCTAAGTGTCCATCGAAAGATGAATAGATACATCTATTCATTTGGGCGGTGGGCCAACTGGGTGAAGGGGGTCAAAAGGCACAAACTTCCAGTTGTAAGAAGGGTAAGTCCTGGGGGTGTAACGCAGGGCACAGTAACTGCGGTCAACGATACCCTGTTACATATTTGAGAGCTCCTAAGGGAGTAGATTTGGAACGATCTCATCACCAGAAAAAACTTAAAACCTTGCGGGGTGATGGGTGTTATGTGAGCCTCTTGTGGAATCCTTCCACGATATATGCGTGTATCACATCATTATGTTGTACACCTAAAACCAATGCGATCTGCGTGTCAATTATCTCTCTTCTTAAAGGAGGGCTGTGCTGCACAATCCTGAATGTTTGCCAGCGGAGCGTCTGACGGACACCAGGTGGTTGGAAGCTTTCCCCGCGGACGTTATTCTGAAGGGACCTGTCTCGTTTGGACACATCTCAGGCCTGCTGGGCTTGTGCCAATTCCCCGGCACCCCGATACGGAATATCCTTCCGGGTTTTGTCTTTGGGACGGTGCAAAGCACCGAGCCCTGGCCCTGAACCTCACTCAGATTGGCCCGCTGCTCACAGGGAAAAGCAAATCTGAAACCTGCTTCTGACAGGTTTCCTGCATTCTTTTTCTAAGTGTTTTATCCTCTCTAGCTCCCACTTAACGGTTTCAAGGATGGGGGGGGCGGGGGCGGGCATCGCAAAGGCTCTTGGGGGGAAGGAACGGACCAGCTTTCCTCATCTGTCCCTCCAGTGCAACTTTCCAACCTGAAAAAGGGCCGCTTCCCTTCCCTGGTGACCTTGGAGCAGACTCGCAGGCTTCCCAGGAGGGGCGGGGTTCCTTCTCCGGGCCACGCCCCTCTCCCTCTGGGCTTTCCGCTCCCCGCCCCCAATCAGTTTCCTCGGAGGAAAGGTCCCAAGGCCCCCATGTGTTTATCCCTCTGCTTCCTGCCTGCCTGCCTGGAGATCTTTGTCTTTGCCAGCTTCGCATTCTGTTCCGGGCACTTTTTATTTTGAATTATTTTAATATAAAATGGGCTTCAAAATATATCCAAAAAACACGAACTTCTACTTATGACATTTTTTAAACACGCAAGATTCTAAGGTTCCTGAATGACAATCTCTTTTCTAGCCCATCCCTCCCTCCCTGCCTTTTTCAATTTTTCATTTTTATTTTTAATTGTGGTAATGTAATACAAAATGTACTATCCTAGCCACTTTTAAGCGTACAGTTCAGTAATGTTGAGGCCATTTATATTGTGTGCAACCGCACCATCATTCACCTCCAGAACTTTGGTTTTTAAGTTCCTAACCTTAGGGGAACTTGGGCGGCTCAGTCAGTTGAGCGGCCGACTCTTGACTTTGGCTCAAGTCATGATCCCAGGGTCGTGGGATCCAGCCCCTTGTCGGGCTCTGAGCTGAGCATGGAGTCTGCTGGAGATTTCTTTTCTCTCCACCTGCCCCTCTCACCTCTGTCTAAAAATAAAATGAGGGGCGCCTGGGTGGCTCAGTCGGTTGAGCGTCTGACTTCAGCTCAGGTCACGATCTCACGGTTCGTGAGTTTGAGCCCCTCGTAGGGCTCTGGGCTGATGGCTCAGAGCCTGGAGCCTGCTTCCGATTCTGTGTCTCCCTCTCTCTCTGCCCCTCCCCTGCTCATGCTCTGTCTCTCTCTGTCTCAAAAATAAATAAACATTAAAAATATATATATATATATTAAAAATAAAATGAAAATAGGGACACCTGGGTGGCTCAGTCAATTAAGCGACTGACTCTTGGTTTCAGCTCAGGTCATGATCTCACAGTTTTGTGAGTTCGAGCCCCGCATTGGGCTCTGTGCTGATGGTGTGGAGCCTGCTTGGGATTCTCTCTCTCTCTCTCTCTCTCTCTCTCTCTCTCTCCCCCTCTTCCGTTCCCCCACTCATGCTGTCTCCGTCTCTCTGAAAAATAAAATAAATAAACTTAAGATAAATAAATAAAATAAAAATAAATAAATTCCTGAACTTATTTTTCAGAGCAGTTTTAGGTTCACAGCAAAATTAATCAGGGAGTACAGAGGGAAAGTTCCCATACACCCCAGTCCCTCCCCCCCCCCCCACACACAAACTCCCCCACTATTGACGTCCCAGACCACAGTGGTGCCATTTGTTATAATCAGACCTACGCTGACCCATGACTATCACCCAAAGTTCTTCAGACCTTTTTCCTCTTGGGAAACTGAAACCCCACATCCATCAAGCAATAACCCCCACACCCCTCTCCGCCAGCACCCTCCACCCCCCGCAACCCCCATTCTACGTTCTTCTCTATGAAGTTGACCACTCGTGTGACCACTCGCGGAAGTGGAATCACACAGTGTTTGCCCTTTTGCGTCTGGTTTATCTCACTCGGCATAAGATCTTCAGGGTTCATCCCTGCTGTGGCAGGCGGCAGGATCGCCTCCCTTTTCACGACTGAAACGATATTCCGCCACGTGGGTGGACCACACTTTGTTCATCCGCATCAGGCACTTGGGTTGCTTCTACCCGGCGGCCACTGCTCCGGGTGGAGCTTTATGTTCCTAAAGCTGCTATGAACATGGGTGTATACACATTTCTCGTTGAGACCCCGTTAAGAGCGGAATTGCTGGATCACATGGTAATTCTGTGTTTAGTGTTTTTCAGGAGCCGCCATATTGTTTTCCACAGCGGCTGCTCCATTTTAGGCTTCCGCCAACAGTGCACACAGGTGGCAATTCCTCTCTCTCTCTCTCTCTCTCTCTCTCTCTCTCATTCTGTCTTTCATAGCAGCCTTCGTCACATGTGTGAGGTGGCATGCCCTTTTGCTCTGTAAGCTTTTGTTAAAAGCCCGGTGGCTTTCGGTCAAAATGGGGTTTCTTTCGAATCCTGACTAGACACTCTGCTGTTCATCCGTATATTTTCTTTCTCAAAATGTGCTTCCCTGCTCCAATTGAAGTGTAACTGAGTTGGTATCTTCAGCTGGGGGTGGGGGCGGGGGGCGGGGGTGGGTAACTTAGCCAGCAGAGACATCTGTCCCCACAGACGGAGCCCGGAGCGGTGCAGCCGAACTTCCCGGCTTGGAAGGCCTCCTCCTGTTTCGCTGTCCCTCAGGGTCTGTGCCAAAGCTCTGGACGCCCCCCAGGAGAAGAGCCTTCGTAGACGGACGGTGCTTAGGTGTTTTGACAGGCTGTTAGGTATGAGAGAGAATCTAGTGGTAGCCGCTTTAATCCCCCTGAGAAATAATGAGAACAGCTTAAAACCCGGTGATAATGGAAGGTTCTCGGGAGTAAAAGAGCGTGCGTCATAGCAACACATTCTAGAATCACGTGGAAGTTACTAAAGGCAGGTAGCACAGTTGAAAGAGGTGGCGTTTCCAGGGCGGGCCTGCTGGGGTTCCTGCCCCTTGAGCAGGGTAGGGAGACAGCTCCTCTCCCACTAGAGGGCGACAGACTCCTTTGTCCAGATCCCTCTTGGGCAACTCAGGGAGGCCTCTTCTCAGGCTTGGGCTGGGCCTCTGGGCTCTATTTTTAGGCCCTTCATGATGGCCTTGGGTGTTCGGGCCCCAGACCCCCGAGTCAGGAAACACGAATTTTCTCTCTCTCTCTCTCTCTCTCTCTCTCTCGGGACCTTGGCCCTGAGCCTCTCGGGGGAAGTCGGCCACGGGGGTGAGAAAACAGACCGCCCTCCCCGGACCACTCAACCTCCCCGAATTGTAAGCTCCCAAAACTGAGGTAAAGTTCCGAAGGAAAAGAAAAATGGCGCGGTCCAAAGGAAAGTGCTTTCACGGACCCTGCCTTCCTCTGTGCAACTTCCTAAAAGTTGAAGGTCGTGTGAGAGGCACAGGAAGCCGGCTCCTCTGCTCCCTTGCTTGATGGTGTGGCCTCCTGGTGGCACTTGGACCACATAAGCTTTCAGAGCCACCAGTTAAAAGAGCAGTTGCCCAGGCCCCACCCTTGGTGGTTCCAACTCAGTAGACACAGGGTGTGGCCCAAGAATCTGCTTCCTCGGCAAACACCTCAGTTGGTTCTCAGGCAGGATCATCCTTTGAGAAAACTTTCCACTTGGCTGTGGGGCCACTGGACTTAGTCTGAAGAGTCCAAATGTGAATTCTGGACTCGGAGAGGCAAAGCCCCGTGCGGTAATTTCAACACATTTTAGTATTTCCATTAGAGACCGCTTCTCCCCAGCAGGCCCCATCCCGGGCCCTGAAATGTGGTGCCTCCCAGAAGCCCCCACCTCAATTCGGAATTGAACAGCATTCCGTCAGAGGCCAGAGCCGCCCATCACGACCGGATGGGTTGTCAACGGCGGGGGGCGGGGGGGGAGGGTGTCTGTCTTGGTGGGTCAGTGCCTCTGCCGTATCAGTGAACTGTTCCAGACGCCATCCTTCGCCATCAGGACGCAGACAGCTGCCAGATGAGATCTAATCCCCTCGTGAGACGTCAGGAGGTTCTACGCGCTGGTTATTTACAGCATCTAAGCACATACGAGGGGTTCGATGGCTCCTACCAGGTGCTCATGATGTTGAGCGCAGTCAGGGGATGGCAGAGGGCGGAGGAATGGGGGTGTTCCAGCGAGACTCGAGGTGAAGGGAAAGGGGGGTGAAGCTGGGTAATCCGGGCAGAGCAACCGGCACTGGCAGACTCGGGTTCGAGAAAGAACCGTGGAGGGCAGGACGTGAGCTGAGGAGGTGGGCCGCGGCAGAGGCACGGGCACCTAGCGCATGTGCAACGGCCCGAATCCCTGGGGAAGAGGCCTCCCCGGCTGCCCCCAGCCCGTGACTGAGTGCCTGGGGGTTGGGGGTGGGGGGTGATACGGGGGCGAGATGGGCGCAGTCCCAGGACCAGGAGGGCCGCTTTGCTGAGACTGCCTGGGATCGCGCAGCAGCATAGGACACTTGTCCCCTCCCTTCTCGCCCACTTTCCTGCCCTGATGGCCCTCCCAGCCTCCCCTAGCTCCCTCTCCTGTTTCTTTCACAGATGTTTCCCCAAAGAAAAGCCTTGCACGTTTAATCCTAACCTGATGTCTGCTTCCGGGGGGATCTGGACTAACACACAGGCTCTACCCTAACGCTAAGGGTACATCGAGGGCTTTCAATAAGGGAGCAAGGCGATCAGCTTTTATCTGAAGAATGTTCTGGCTGCAGGGTGGAGTATTTGATAGGAGGGGCCAGGGCCAGGGCAAGGAAGGACCGGTAGGAGGGTGTCATGGCGGTCCAGATGAGATGGCTTGGTCTGAGGGGGGGGTGGTGGGGATATTCATATTTAGGAAGAAGAAATGGCGCTTAGTGATGACGTCAATGTGCGCAATGAGGGAGGGAGAGACTGAGATTGAGTCTCGAGGGGGAGTAACGTGCTCATTGGCTGTTATGTCCAGCCTCCACTTAGGGGAAAATAGGGCATCTGGCCAAGAGTAAGGTGAGCTCTGTTATCCGTCAAGGACACCATGCCGGCCTCCCCACTCCCTGGGCGAAAGACCCCTTGGGAACATCCACCACTGTTTGCCTGAGTTCATGTTCACCAAATAGCCTTCCGGGTGGCCACACAGACATTCGGGCGCCAGGCAGACTCCCCACCCCCTGGAAAGGAATAGGGCCAATTGAAAAGGAATAAATGAGTTAACTGACATTCTAGTTTATTCGACAACGTCCTGGTGTCTGATGGTCCTGAGCCACTCTCTCCAAACCGGATCAGTTCTGGGACACTGGCAAGGACGGAGACTGGACCCTCAACCCTAGGAACTTCGCTCTGCCTCCAGGGCCCTTTCTGTAGACAGACTGCTGGCCTACTAGGATTCGGTAGGGTGATTCATGGCCCCCAAAGAGCCATATCCTAATCCCATATCCCCTAATGCCAGGTGAAGAGGACTTTGTGGGTGTGATTAAGTTAAGGACCTTGAACTGGGGACATTATTTGAGTGGGGCCAATGGAATCACAAGGGTCCCTAAAGGAGGGACAGGGGGGATCGGGGTGGTAGGAGATTCACCAATGGCGGCCAGAGGATGGGGTGAGGCAAGAAAGACACCGTGCACCAAGGAGCATAGGTGGTCTCTGGAGGCTGGAGAAGATGGGGAGACAGAGTCTCCCCTAGAGCCTCTGGAAGAAACACCAGCCCGCAGACACCTTGATTTTATCCCAGTGACACTGATTTCAAAGGTCCGACCTCCAGAAACATAAGATCAGAAAATGGTGTTGTTTTAAGCCACTAAGTGTTCGGTGAGTTGCTACAGCGGTAACGAGAAACCTAGACCCACGCCAGATGCAACCCCTCATCCTTCTCAAGAGACAACAAGAGCAGATTTCAAATGAATGAATGAATGAATGAATTGTACGTAATTACATATGGATATATATAATAAATGAATAACACATATAACGCCAATTTCCAGACCACAGTCATTGAAATGGGGGACCCTGCAGAATGCTTAGCAACCTTTTCTAAATACCTTTCCTAGTTTTAGAGATCTTCAGGCCAGAACTACATTTCCCAGGATCCCTTGCAGCTAGGACACGAACATGTGACCCGGGTCCCACCAATCAGACGCACCTTTGTGAGCCCAGCCCCTGGAGGAATTCTTTCCCGGGCTCAGGGGAGCAATTGCTGAGCTCTCAGGGCAGAGGGCAGTAGGAGCCAAGGTCGGGAGGTGGTGTCCCCTCGCTCTCGGGATCTGAAGTGCCAAGGGCACCTGCACTCAGCAGTGGTGGGAAGCTGATGTGGGGGTTGTTCCAGGCTGTGGGGCCTCTGGGCCTGGGTTTTTTTCTCTGCATCTGAGGCCTGTGCTCGCCACACTGCATCGTGGCCTGGCAGCCAGGAGCCCTCCCGTCTTAGCAGCAGGAAGGTGAAGCTTTTGGCTTTGCCAGCCAGCGGGCATCACTCAGTAAGGCCAGGAGACGGAGCTCAGCTAATCACAGTGGCAGAGGCCACGGCAGCCGCCGAGCCTCTTTATGCGGGGAGTGGCCGTAGAGACGGACCCTAGCCTGATTACGAGCCAGGATAGCTCCCCCGTGGGTTTCTGTGGGCTGCAGAAGGGCCCCTCTGGGCGAGGCGTGGGTCACTGATATGTTTCCTCAGATACCGGGTGAGGGAGCTGCTGGAAGCATCTTTCAGAGTCACTCCCACCCCCCCTCCTCCCCTGCCCCAGAGGGTACTGAGTCCCCGCGTCGCATCTGGGGAGCAGTGCCTGAGGTGTTCCCGACTTTCCTGGGGCTGAGACTCCGTGGATGAGGCTGCCAGATGTGAGCCGAGCCTCGGAGCTGGTGCTGGGGGACACCATCAAGGGTGTGACAGATGTCCCCTTTGGGGGTGGTCATCCTCTCCCTCTGGACTCTGCCAGGATTAATCTTTGGTGTTTTGAAGTCACTGACAGTTTATAAGCACTTGGGAAACCCGAGATATTGGAAGGAGTGTCTCCGTGGATGAGATTTTACATCCATCCAGTGATGTGCCTTCACTCCAAAGAATGCTCTAGAAACCCTGTGCAGAGTATTGACAGGAAAATTAAATGTTACATAGAGTCTTTTGAGAGTTAAAAAGCATTTAAAGAGGAGGTTGGGGGGGGGGCACCTGGCTGGCTCAGTCAGTTGAGCATCTGACTTCCACTCGGGTCATGATCTCAGGGTTGGTGAGTTCGAGCCCCGCTTTGGACTCACGGCCATCAGCACAGAGCCCGCTTCAGATCTTCTGTCTTCCTCTCTCTGCCCCTCCCCTACCCATGCTCACTCTCTCTCTCAAAAAATAAATGAAAACATTAAAAAAAAAAAAAAAGGAGGTTGAAGAGAGGTTTTTTTATTACGATTGCCTAAATCTACTGTTACACATTTTTTTCCTTTGGCCTGAGGCCAAAACATCCTAACCCAAAGTCTTTAGAAGAGTAAAAGTGAAGACCTTGCCAATAATGAATAATTTAATAATAATGAATCTAGGTGTATGATCCGAATTTTTCCAATATCCCTTCAACAGAATAATTTCCCAAGAAACGAATTTCGACAGTTGTGTTCTAACTGGAGGGTGGGGGTACATGAGGACATTAACTGATGAGCAAATTACGGTTAGGGAAAAACCGGTCCCTCGCAGGGAGCCCAGCACCAGTGACGTCTTGGGCACATCCTGCCTTCCTTAATGGCATGTATGCTTTATTCATTACACTAGGAAGTTTAGCCCCGGAGAGGGTTTGGCCCGGGCCTGACCCCACAAGTTAGAAGTTCAAGTAGAATTCTGATAGTGACTAAGATTACTGCCCATTGCAATACAAAACTCAGTGGTCCATGGAAAATTGTGCTTTGCTGATATGGCTGCAATAAATTGCAGTCGTTGCAGATGTGGATACAATGAGTTATTCATAACTTCTATTCAACACATGTTTCCCCAAGTGCATGTTCATTTAAACAGGAGTCTTTAAAGAAGGTCCCCAGCTCTGCTTGGTGTATGGAGTAAACACAGGAGAGCCCGGGCCACCCTTCCCAACCAAGGGTGGGTGATGACCCCTTGTTCCCACAAGCAGCCAACTCGCCCACGGGGGAAGATCCTTCTCATTCCTCTTAAAGGATTTTCTTTTCTTTCTTTTTTTTTTTTTCTTGCGCAGGGGAGGGGCAGAGAGAAAGAGAGAGAGAGAGAGAGAGAGAGAGAGAGAGAGAGAGAAATCTAAAGCAGGCTCCAGGCTCTGAGCTGTCAGCACAGAGCCCGACGCAGGGCTCGAGCTCACGAACCGTGAGATCATGACCTGAGCTAAAGCCGGACGCTCAACCAACTGAGCCACCCAGGCGCCCCAGTCTGTTACTTTTCTGACGGGCATTCCTGGCCAGCCTCAGGACCCTTTAAGAAGAGCACAACGCTGTTCCCTCTCCTGCTCACTCAAGACACTCTCTTTCCCCAGAGCTGGATCTCAGAGCCTGGTCGTCCTTGGCCCCGTCTCCACGTGCCCACGTGAGATCCATGTGGCAACAAAACTCCACATGCCCATCTGCCCACCTCCCCCCCGCCCCCAGGGCCTACAAGACAACCCTTCTTGACACTTAGACCCCCGAATAACGCGCACCCTTTACTCGGATCCCCCGCCTTGCAGGATCCCCGGCTCCGAAGACCCGAGCGCTATGCAAAGGTCACCAGTTAGTTTTCCCCAATGGGGGCACCGGTTTAACTCCAAGATGGCCTAACAGGGAGCGACCCGCACGCACATGTTGTTGTTTGTTTCTGCTTTGAGGTGACCCCAGCCCTTCCTGCGCCCCCGGAAGCAGGATGTAGTCACTCTCCAATAATCTATCAAATAGCAAGAATCACCTAGTCAACATTTTGCAAATGATGGAGTGTTTTCGATACAATGGCCGCAGGGGGACATGGTGATGTTAGCCGCATCCTGCTTTGGAAAGGACAAAAACATCCCCTTTAGCCCTTCGGCTTCCTTTCCCTCCCCGAAGGAATTTGCTATTGTTTGTAAATAGAGGATACTCCTAGAACCAGCTTTATTTAACAGCATTTCCCACTTAGCCTTTCCGAACGTTCTTAGCGGGTCAGCTTTGATTTTGGTGTTTTTTTTTTTCAACCAGGTCTTTACACACAATCAGATGCACCTGTTTTAAGCCTCCAGTTCAAGGAGTTTGGGCAAATGTATACACCTGGGTAACCACCGACACACCCAAGACCTAGAGTATTTTCCACCACCCCAAAAGTTTCCTCGCGCCCTTCTGCTGTCTCTCTCCCTCCCCACCCCCAGCTCCAGGCGGCTGCGGATGTGCCTTCTGTCACTGTGACTCCTTTTGAAGGGTTTTGATTTTAACGAGGATACACCGCAGTCAAAAGAGTGGAGTTTCTACCCGTTCTGCTTGAAACCCTGTAAGGGGACCACGTGAGCCCAACGTAACATTGAAAACAGTTGTATGTTACGGCGTAAAACGTGCCCCTCTGCCGACTTCCTTTCTTGCACCAGTGCGGCAAGTTGTTTTCAAAGATGGTGTCAACAAATCCCTCCCAGCCCAAGACCACACGCCACCCCTCCCGTCGAGAGGTGGAACCCCACCTAGAGTGGCTTTGTCACTTGACTGGACCGGGAGAATATGGAGGAAGTGACGCTCTCTGCCAGTCTCAGCCCAGGCCTTACAGAGGCCAAATAGGGTCTGTCTGCTTCTGCCCTCTTGGGATTCAGCCACATGTGCAAGCTCAGGCCAGACTGCTGGATGACAAGAGTCCGCACGGACAGGGACAGGCCCAGCCAGCTCGCTGCCCTTCCAGCCCCCAACCCCCCCCCCCCCCCCCGCAAGCTGAGGTGCCAGACATGTGAGTGAAGCCACCTTGGGTGGTCCAACCCCGGCCAAGTTCCCAGCTAAGGGCGGCAAGTGACCTCAGCCAACTCATCCCCGGAGCGGAAGAGCTGCCCAGCTGAGCCCAGCCAAGCCCCAGAATCATGAGCAATAATAACTCTTAATGTTTATTTTGGAGAGAGAGAAAGAGAGCAAGCGAGCGAGCGCATGAGCAGGGGAGAGGCAGAGAGACAGGGAGACGCAGAATCTGAAGCAGGCTCCAGGCTCTGAGCTGTCAACACAGAGCCTGACGCGGGGCTCGAACTCACGGACCAGGAGAACACGACCTGAGCTGAAGTCTGATGCTTAACCGACTGAGCCACCCAGGCGCCCCCGGGGCAATAATAAATCTTAAGCTAAATAATAAATACGTAAATAAATAAATAAACCCAACAGCTAAAGCGATCAGGAACACACGTTGGAAAGGAATGCCCTTAGGAAAGCATGTTCGAGGCCTGGCATGGTCCCCCGTGTGCCGTAATTACTCACAAAAGCGTTAAAACCCATCCATTTCTCCTGAGTTACCTGGGTATTTCATAAGGTATCTGCCAGGCACAGACAGTCCGCTCGGCGACCCGCTGGGGCATCACTCACACTCTCCGGACCAGAGAGAGCCGTGGGAAATTTCATCTGGCCGTGAACTACCAGGGCCGTTGAGGACTCGGCCTTCACCTGCCGTGAAACCGAAGGGCGGAGCGAGCTTCAGACGCCACCAGAAGCAGATCACATATCCTTCCTCTCCGGCAAGACCCGATCGTTCGTCCGCAGCCAAATCTCCAAGTTATAGAAATAAGATCTTCTCGGGCCGTAACTCATTTGAATTGGGGAGGGTTCCCCAGGGGATGTATGTAAATCTTTGCTCCGAATGTTTGAATAACCCGTGGTTTGAGACCAGTGTTTCCAGATAAATACAGGCAGTCAGCTGCCCACAGAGGCTGTTTTGAATCGGATACGTGAGCAAGGAGAACAAAAGTCCTCCCTCGGCACACCTGTTCACCTGAGGTGTCCCCCCACCCCACCCCAATGGTGAGCCCCAGAAGAGGAGGGTGGGGGACAGGAAGAGTTTCCTGGGTTGGGGCCGGAAAGAGACTTCTCCCTCCTTCTATCTCAGGGTTTCTGTGTTTATGATGGTCTGAGCACATCTTCTGGGTGTGCACGTTCCCTATGCCTGCACCGAGGGGCGCTGTCACAGTGTCACTTCCCAGGAAGCAGAGGAAGGGGAAGGAGGTGGGATGTGGCAATCCCGGGGGTCTTCCCGCAAGAAGGGCCAGGGGTGAGTGGCAACGACAAGAAAGGGCCAGGCACAGGCCAACAGGAAATGTGGGAGCGGCACAAAGCTGGGGGGGGGGGCGGTCAAGAGGTCAGAGTTTTCATTTTCTAAATTGGTTGGCGTCGTTCTGGAGAAATCAAAAGGACTTGACCCTCCACTCCTGCGGGACCTCCGTCGTGTGCAAGCGTTTGGACATGCTTTAATAGCCGCACAAATGGAAAGTGGAGAGGCCAGGGTGAGCTCCTCTGTAACTGGAAGACGGCCACACCCTTGGCATCTGACTGAGTAGGAAAAAGGCCCCAGGGTGTTCCTGCTCTGTCGTGATAGCCCTCCCTTTCCCTCTCCTTGGTGCTCCTGCCTTCTCTGGGACAGCAAACTGATCCCCAGCGAGAATCGAGAACATGCTTCCCGTGATAGACTTTCCCGCATACACTTAGTGTCTAAGAAAAATGGCCAAGTGACAAAACAACACGCCCTCCCCCACCTCCAAACAGGAATGAACCCCTCAGCAAAACCAAGAATTTCTAAAACAAAACAAGGGGGCAGGGGGGCGGGGGGATAGGCTGGCCTCCAGGGCGCACCTAAAGCCACATCTGCTCTCATCACCTTTATCGGCTGGGAAACAGTATCGATATTTTCGAAACACGGATCCCCAAACATTTCAAAAGTGTTTTATTATTAACATCCAATTCGTACGCTGCTCCAGATCTTTTTGGGGGATGAAATGAGGCGATCATGATGATGGTAGTGGTGGGTTTTAATGGGTTTTTCGCACACATTACCCCTTGGGTCTCTCGACAGCCCATCGACCGGGTCAGAGACAGCGGCCTTCCTGGATGTGTCTCAATCTGCCGCACAGCGTCGGGGCGTCTAGGTCAAGGTGGTGGCAGGGTGGCGACGTGTGGCTTGACGCGCGGATGTAGGGACAGCGGTGGAACCTCCAGGTCACGCAGGAACACAGCCCCGTTGGCTGGGGACGTTCCTCTGGCCGTGATTAGGGTGAAATTTACTTTTGGGCTCTCTCGGTCACAAGCTACAGAAACCTGTTTGAATTGGCTCAGGTGAAATGGAGACATTTACATCAGGATATACTGGCGTCTCCAGGAAGCCAAGGGCGAGATGGACAGGTAGATTCATCAACAGAAGCATTTGGAAGCTCACTTGATTTCATACACCAAAGTAAGGTCCACGTGAATGAAAGGGTAAGCATTTTTTAAAGTCTACCACAGACACTAAAATAAAACATAATTTAATATTAATGAAAACTTTAATGAAAAGAAGGGAATTACCACTAAGCCCAGAAACCACAGGGGAACATCGGAAAGAAATGTGGACGAGGCTTGGTATGTATCAAGCATTTATTTTTACAAGTCTATTTTTAAGCACTTTGCCCACATTATCTCGTGCATCTTACATCTTATGAAAACGGTATTGGAGGCGCCAGAGTGGCTCAGTCGGTTAAGCATCCGACTCTCGATGTCAGCTCACGGTTCGTGGGTTCGAGCCCCGCGTCGGGCTCTGTGCCGACGGCTCGGAGCCTGGGGCCCGCTTCGGATTCTGGGTCTCCCTCTCTCTCTGCCCCTCTCCCCGCTCACGCTCTGTCTCTCTCTGTCAAAAATAAATACACATTAAAAAAATTTTTTTAAGACTTTTTTTTTTTTTTTAAGTAGGCTTTGTACCCTGCGTGGAGCCCAACGCGAGGCTTGAACTCACGACCCTGAGATCAAGACCTGAGCCGCTTAGTCAACCGAGCCACCCAGGCGCCCCCCCTGCCCCAAGACTTTTAAAATGAGAACACCCACCCAGAGGAGCCAGGGCGACATGTATGTTCCTCATCCACCGACGGCGATATTGTAAAGTGGCACAGATATTTTGGAAAGTCATTTGGCAAGAGTCTGAAAAATTCCTGTAACCTTTGACCCCGTTTCTCGCTTTGGGGATTCAATCTTTAGGAAAAGGTACCGTGTGCCCCTGCTGTCTGCCACGGGTGACAATTTGAACCCACCAACAAAGCGGCCGACAGCAGGGAGACGGGCGGCCTCCATCCACAGTGGTGGGTTTCCGCGGGTGAGGGGTGGGGGAGGTTCCTCCTGGCGGCCAAGTTGATTCCAGGGAAGCAGAGGAGGCGGGGAGGCCATAGCTTGCCTCGGGCCCCTGCTGGGCCGCGGGCCTGGTCCCCGCAGCCCGGGTGCCCGCGGGGACCTCGTCCAGATGCTGCCCACCCTTCACCGCCCCCACTCTGCCTGGGCTTTGTCTTGGGGACCCTTGAAATCCCGAGTGCAGCGGCTCAAGGTCATCTCCCGTTCAGGACTCAGAAGCCGTTCAGATGTGTGGTGTTAGCACACCCTCAGTTGCTGACACGGTTACTAGGCAGTTTCCGAGGCGACCGCTAAAGCTGGCCTGGAATGCGTTCTGGCCTTTCGTGGTTAGCTGGAAATCAGCGGTCTGGGGGGGCGGGGGGGGGCAGTTCTGCAGGAGTCAGATGACCTCCCAATGTTTCCACCTTAGCGCCCGCCTCCCGGAGAGCCTCATGACCCCTCAGAGCAGCTCTGGCCAAGGACACTTGAAAAATGGCCCCAGCAAGGAAAAGGGACCAGAGAACGTGGCCAAGAAGGGGGCTCAGAGGAACGCCCCCCTCACATTACGGAAAACCGGGGATCCGGAATCAGTTCACGCTCCTTCCCATGACCCCCTGGGAGACGCTGCTATGGGGGGAGGGGAGGGCCTCCGTGGAGGAGCTCCAGGGGACAGCGGGGGGGACAGAGCACCCAAAGCGCCCCCGCCGGCCTCTGCCAACCCGCTGGGCATCCAGCGTTTTCTGTGTTCATCTCTCCCCAGGTTTGGTCTCCCAAACAGACCCCCACCCCCGCCCCCTCCGTGGTCACACAACTGTGCCCTTACCCAGGACGTGCTGGCCTCCAAGTGCCGAGGAAGTGTTGGGTCACTGTGTAAGAATTTCCCTGACGTGGATTTTGAACACTTGGACCACCGCGCCACTCCGTCCCCACCTTGCTGTGACAGCCAGCGAGGGACAGGCCGCAGAGATCCTGGCTGCTTGACACCCCACTGCCCGCCCCCACCACCACGGAGATCCTTGCTGCGAGGATCTGGCTTCGATCCCAATGCGGATCCCCCCGGCCCGGCCCTTGGGGTGGGTGGGGTCACCTGACCAGTTGGTTGACCAGTGAGCCGTGGCTGGAGCTCCAGGCAGAGAGCTGATCGGGTTTCTCTCCTGACTCGGGATGAATCAGGGAATGCGGCCCTGGGCGCGAGTCCAGAGGGCCAGGAGGATGAGCTGGCGGAGGGAAGGCTGTAGAAAGGGCCGAGAGCCTTTGTAGGAAGCACCTGGGTCCCCGCCAAGGCACGGTCAGGGGCGGGAGAAGAAATTTCCCTACAAGCCCCCTGGAGTGACTACTGTCCTGAATCTTCACGACGAGCCTTATTGCAAGGCTCCCAACCAGGGAGATCCCCAGCTAGAGACCCTGTCGCCCAGACGCACGCGTCTGATCCTCAGTGGGGCCCTCGGGCGCACGGGACCGGGAGCATCCCCAGTGGGCGGGTCTGACTTATTTCCTCAGACACCAGAAGGAGGAAGCCGGTGTTTCCTGTTGTCTCACTCTTGTTCTCTCGCAGGCCCTTGAGGGCCCACCGGGCCTTCTCCAAGGCCGAAAGCCCACAGCCACCCTGACACCCTCGCTGCATGCCACAGCTGTGTCCGGAGGCTCGCTCTCACAAGCCCACCTGCGCTGCGCGCCATGGACGGACCGTTTCCACCCAGCTTCGCCCGGGGTCCCTGCTGCACCGGGATCACCAGAGGAGAGAGGCTATTTATTCATAAGACAGACCCCTGGGTCTCAGCCCAGACTCCGTGAATCAGAATCTCCAGACCTAGAGCCTCAACTCGGTGCTATTTTTTTAAAAAAATTTTTTTGTTTATTTATTTTTGAGAGAGAGAGAGAGAGAACTCAAGCAGGGGAGGGGTGGAGGGGGGGGGACAGAGGATCCGAAGCGGGCTCTGTGCTGACAACAGAGAGCCCAATGGGGGGCTTGAACCCACGGACTGTGAGATCATGACCTGAGCTGAAGTCGGAGGCCTGACCCCTTCTGAGCCACCCAGGCGCCCCTCAACTCTGTGTTTTTAAAGCCCCCCCCCCCGGGAATTCTGATGCACAGCCCGGGGTGGGGACCACTGAGCCAGGCTGACCCATCTATTCCAGAGGTGGAAGCAGGCCCCGGAAAGGTAAGGTGTCTTGCCAAGGCCACTCGGCGTTTAGTGGCCTGGTGGCTGGCTGCCTTCCTCCCCACATAAGGTGAATCCCCAGACAAGACCCCTCGTGTGGTCACGTGACGCAGATCCCTGTTGGTGACCATCAGGAACACAGGCGCCATCTGGAAGTCCTTGATCCTTCATGGGGCAAATGCATTCTACCTCTCTTTGCCTCCTGCGGCTGCCCTGAGGTTTCTCGTCACGTTTAAGGTTGCCCTTTTAATTGGGGGATTGGGATCCAGGGGAAATAACGCGCGTTGGTCTCCAGCCTAGGCCGAAGAAATACTGCACGTGGTCCAACCCGGTTTAACACTGGCTGGGATTTGGGGCCGAGGTCTTGGCGGGGAGGGGGGCATAAATTACAAGCTTGCTTTCCTCCTCCGACCTCTGAACTAGTCGAGAGATGAAAAAGGAGGCATAAGGCGTACGGACGCCAAACTACCATGTCTGTTACAGACAAAGCAGATATTGGAGAATGTGGCTTATCCCGGAAGCAAGGAGTTCCCAGCCACGGTCAGCCTCCGGACTGGGAGACTGGCAGATGGGTCTCCCCTAAGACTTGGAACGCGGACGAGCGGAGCCCAGCCTGCACTGTCTCAGGGGGAGGCGTCACGGAAGGGTGGAGAGGGACCAGGGCATCGCACTCATGCCACATGGAGGACCGGTCCTTCCCACACTTGGAAGGAAACACGAAGAGAGGGAATTAACACGGCGACCTCACAGAAGTCGTACCCTCCGTCCCTTCCTTGCTTCGCTCCCCGCACGTTTCCCCAGGAGATCCGTGGGTAGGTGGGTAGTGCCCTGGGATTAGACGTTCCTGGGTGCCCTGGGATCATTGCACACAGCGCCCAGGCCACTCACCTCCCCTGCAGGGCACTCCAGCGGGCCCCTGCCTTAGTCCGTTCGGGCTGCTATAACAGAATACCGTAGACAGAGTGGCTTACGGTATAACACAGGAGAAACTCACTTCTCACGGTTCTGGAAGCTGAAGTCCCAAATCAAGGTGCCAGCAGATCTGGAGTCTGGTGCCAGCCCACTTCCGGGTTCATAGACCGTCCTCTTTTCCCTGTGTCCGCACCTGGCGGGAAGGGCGAGGGGCTCTCTAGGGTCTCTGTGATGAGGGCACTAACCCACCAGCCTCGTGACTCACCACCTCCCAAAGGCCCCATCTCCTAACACCATCACATGGGGTGAGGTTTCCACCTATGAATGAGGGGGGGGGGGGACACTATATTCAGACCACAGTGGCTCCTCACTGGTGTCCCTGAGCTGGGTCCCAGGTGGACCCCCCTGGATGTCCCCCACACATCCAGAGCACACATCTGGCCATGCGACTCTGCTTCTAAAGCCCCCAGGGGGCTCCTTGGCAGTTATAAAATACAGCTCTGGCCAGCAGTGTCCCCTGCCAGGGAAGAGTCGGGGCCTTCCGGGCAAGGGGACAGTATGAGGACCGTGTGGATTCCGGTCGCCAGGACTGAAAGTCCCTCAGTCTTGGGTTTTCCTGAAAATGTAACTCAACAATTTGTGGTAAAGTTCATCTAAGCTTAAGCGAAGAACCAAGTTCAGGTTCCTTAGCTCAGCATCAGCCCAGAAACGTGTGACATCCGCCAGCACAGGTGGCTGGGCCAGCACAGGCATAGCCAGCCTATTAGGACACTGTGGATTTTTCCGGTCCTTCGAACCCTCCGGGTCTCCAGGAGCAGAGTGGGTGTGGGGTCTCACCTGGTCCCCGTGTGCAGCCGCGGCTGGTCGGAATTTGATAACAAATCACTGCAAATCTTGTCTCTGGGCCAATAGGGACCCCACAGACTTTAGGATGAAGAATCTTAATTTAAAGCATTCTGCGCTATCTTTCACCACAGACCCTTCCCCCGCCCCCGTGTCACAGCTGAGACACCCACAATGGCAGAACTTCATTGCATTTTCCCCCAATTGATTGGATTGGAGCGGCGGCGGCGGGGGGGGGGGGGGACCGCAGGAGGGGACGCCTGTTGAATGTCTCACCATCCCAAGGGCCGTCCGACGCCGTGTCCAGACTCTTGCGCCTGCCTCAGCGAGCACTCAGCTCGGCTCTCTCCTGAGCAACCTCGGACGATGATTCACTGCCTTCCCGCCTCTCCCGGCCCCTTGCGGTGGGGCGTCCAGGGGTCACCGCTGTCCCCTGTCCAGTGTCCTCTGGATGTGTAAAGTAAACCGCTTTGTGATGACAGATGGTTCTGGAGTGGAAAATAAAAGCAAGAAAAGAATGATGACACTAGTTATGCTAACTTTTTGTTTTTTCCTTTGGGGGACATGTCGTACATAAACCAGAAGGAAGCAAGATTTTGCCATGAATATATCTTCCCAGAATACTCCCACAGTGGTTCTGTTGAGTGGTCAAGGCCTGATCTGGCTGGACTTGTATATACACAGTCAAGGATGAGAAAGAGGGTCCTGAGATGGGGGCCCCTACGTTCTCCTTGCTGGCTTTCTGCCTCCTTACTGGAACGAATGGCTGGGACTTTGCCCACCACTGTGTCCTCGACGCCTAAAACCGTGCCTGTAGTTCAGCAAATTGACCATAACGTGGCTCAGGGACCAGTAATAAGTCCAATGCCTGACTTCCACGTTCTTTACGGTTTTTGAAGGACGTTCCCATCAAACCCGCATCCAGCCCTGGAGACACTGGGGTGCCCTCTGCCCCGGCCAGCTGTGTCTGTTGCCATGGACACCGCCCCCCACCGCCTCCCCAGGAGGCTCTCAGGAGACCCGTCCACTCCCCAGATTAGGCCTGTGTAGTTTGCAGGGCCTGACGCCAAGTGCACATGTGAGGTCTCTGGTTCAAAATGTATCGGGGACTTCAAGGCAGCGAGAGCAGAGCGCGAACAGGCAGGTCACCCTGCCCTCCTCTCGGGGACTCTGGGCCTGTGCTCTGTGTGCTGCCCCCACCAACCTCCTGGAGCCAGTGACGGGGAGGCTGCTCCAGGAGTCAGACCCGGTTCTCTGCCCACTCTTGCTTGGGGGTAGGTCACTCCTGACTCAGCAGTGAGATTTCGGGGACACGTCTCTGGGAAGTCATGGGGGTAGCACCTGCTGGGCCAGGTGGGCCTCATGACTGTCCAGTGCCAGGTACTGGGTGCTGGGTGCTGGTGAAGGGCAGCAGCAGGGGAGCCGAGGGCCTGCCTTCCCTCCTTCCAACACATGATCCCCAGGACCTTCTGGTTTTTAAAAGGAACCAGTGTAATCCAGGTTTTAATAGAAAACTTCTTATTTTGAAAGCATGTATGGGCTGGCTCCTTCCACGAACCATGGTTGACAACAAGCAGGCCGTCAGACCCAGCTTTATTTACCTCTGAAGGGACAGCAGCGGCTGCCACAGGGCACGCCTTTCTTCTCGGCTAACACGTGTTAATTAGTAGCTATGTTGTTCTGGTTAAAATAGTCAAAGCCTGAGGTACTGGGTGAGATAACTAGGTGGACTTTTTGCGTTGCTGGTCCTGGTGGGCGTTCCTAGAGGGGCAGCTCTGCCCCCCCTCCCCCCCCCCCCCCCCCCGCCCGCGGCCCCCAGGATCTGTCAGTCTTGGGACGGAGGCGGGAATCCGAGGAGGGTCCGGGAATCTGGCACACGAGGAGAGGTGTGGGCGAGGCCCGGCCTGTGGGCGTGGTCCAGACTGTGGGCGTGGCCCAGCATACCAGGGAGTGCAGCCTGTGGGCGAGGCCCTGCGTGTGGGCGTGGTCCAGCCTGTGGGTGTGGCCCAGTCTACCAGGGAGAGCGGCCTGTGGGCGTGGTCCAGCCTGTGGGCGTGGCCTAGCCTGCCCGGGAGTCGCCCGCGCTCCGCTGCTGGTGTGCGCCCCCGGTCGCTCAGGGTCCCACTGACTCGCCTCGCCGGGTGCCGCCTTCTGCACCTCTTCCTGAGCTTCCATTTGGCCCCGCCACGCCCCCAACTGGACTCACTTGCTCACTGACCTGGGGTCAGTGCCATCCCGGAGGTGGGGGGTGATGGGACCAGTACCTGCATGCCCCCCACGCCACAGCCCCACAAGCAGGGGGCAGGAATCCAAGGCCCCGCTCCCATCCTCCGCTGCCCGCGGCTTTCACTACCTTGGTTTACCTCCCAGGTTGCTACTAAGTTTACTTTTTTAAAATTTTATTTGAGAGAGAGGGAGTGTGAGCGGGGGAGAGGGGCAGAAGGAGAGGGAGAGAGATGTTGAGGGTGGAGCCTGACCCCGGGGCTTGATCCCACCACCCTGGGGGGGGGGGGTCATGACCTGGGACAAAATCAAGAGTGGGAGGCTCAACCCACTGAGCCAGCCAGGAGCCCTACCCCTAATTTTACTTTTAAACAAGATTTCTGTTCAATCAGCATAGTATCCCACACTTCCTAGAGAACCCTGTTCCTACTCCCGCCCTAACCAGGAAGGGGTCTGTTAAAGGACAGCTTCAGAGCACGGGCTCTAACTTGGGGGTCTCCGCAGGGCTGCGCCCAGGACACACACACCCAGGACAAGCAGGGCCCTGAGGGCGAGACAGAGGCACCCTGTGACTGCCACGCAGACGGGGACCACGGACAGCAGCGACAGGCTCGAGAAGCAGAAAACTTCAAAGAGTCCACGATGTCTCAGGTAATGACAATGCTTTGGGATTCCTTCACTTCTTTCGGTGGCCCCCAAAGGAACAGAGATCTTTTACAAAGGTTTTATTCGATCGCCTGTCTTGTTAGAAGGCTGCGTTGGAATTAATTTTACCCACTTGTCACGACTCAGTTATCACTTTGAGCACTGGCCACATTCTGTGATGTACGGGGATGTCCTCGGGCACCGCGACGCCGTGGAAAGCCATCCACAGCTACCCAGCGGGTCCCAATCGGCTGCGTGTTTTGAAGTCTGGCACCTACTTTTCTTACCTCTTCCCTGATGGTAAAGAAAATGTAGAATGAAAATTCTTCTCTCCCAGGTTTCAGCCTGTAGCGGGTGTCGAACAAGATCATGAAGGCCGGCAGAACTGTTTGTAAAGTAGGTGTCATTGGGACTGGAGTGCGAATCGAAGGGGCTTTGCTGTGAGAGAAGTTCAGGATATTTGCAGTGATTTGTGTGCCATTTAAGCTGCCCTTCCGTCCTTTTCTTGCTGGTACAATCATTCCACAAGCATCTCTGGAGTACCTACCGACTGCCAGCCCTCTTCCCTGCAACGTGGCTGCAGCCTCGAACTCGAGAGCACGTCCCCTGCCCGCCCACCCCCAGCTTGCTTACTAGCGGCGTCTGTGGTCTGAAAGGTGACATTGTTGAGCAACGAAGTTCCAGGTGGACAAAACGTGGCTGTGCGCCTCTGCACGTGGCTCAGAGCCATGCATTTAGTTCACAGCTGTGTTAGGACACACGTACTGCTTGGACACCCGTGCTCCCAAATACCTCTGAATCCACCCCAAGTTCCTCCTGCCTCGGGTGTCCACGACACCCGTGGAGAGCAGAGGCGCCCAGCCTTTTGCGGAAAAGAGAACCCGGACTTTAAATGCCCCTGGTGGCCAAGTATTGGGCAGGTAATTATGAGAGGAGATTCAAAAAGAAACTTTCATATTTCCCAGAGTATTCTCTCTCCCTGCTTCCCTTCCTTGTACCCATGAAACAAAATTTACTGAGCACTTACTATATGCCAGGCCCTCGGCTAAGCGTTAGGGATATGAAGTCCTGGAGGACCTGATTGTACAGCGATAAGTGACTCGGGTATCGTAACCTGGCACGATGAATACCAGGATGGGGATACAGGGACAGCGGGGGGACACAGAGGACGTGGATTAAATCCAGAATGGCAAGACCTGGGGGAGGAGACAGAGCGTCAAGGAAGACTTCCTGGAGGAGGAGGCAGTGGGACCCAATTTCGAAAGGTGAGTGAAAATGGGTCTGCCTCTCACCTTTGACATCTAACCACTGAAACGGGTCCCTTAGGTCGGAGGTCCTACCCAAGAAAGATGGGCAAGAATAGAGCCAGCTAGAGACACGGAGGGCAGAAAGGGTCATGAGGCCCTTTAAAGACCCCCCCCCCCCATGTTATGTCCCTCCTCACTGGGTACCCCTGAGGCCTATTTTAAGACCATTCTGAGCCAGGTCGTTTCCAGGACTGCTAGCCTTGGAGAGGGGCTTTTGGGCCAGGGGACACTGGGTTTATCTTTTTGTGACCTCGATGCCCCTACAAGTGGGTGGGGCCCGGTGGGTAATCAGATGGCACTTTTTGCACACCGAGCACGTATTGTACACCCACTGTATGCGGAGCCCTCCCCGGGGCAGTGGGATCCGTGTATGAACCCGCAAAGCCTCGGCCCCGAGAAGCTGACAACTTATTATGGGCACTTTGGAGGACGGTCCCCAGTAAAACAAAGTCCCCCAAACGTGCTTCCGCTCATCGGAGCTCATTTAGGATTTCTTAAAAAAAAAAAAAACCAAAAAGCTATTGACTCTCTTTTTCTTTCCTTTGCAAAGATTTCTTCTCGAGAACTGCAGTAAAGTGTCTCCGCTCACTTGCTCAAGTATGCAGCGTCTTTGTGAACTGTTTTCTTCCTGTGTTGTTTTTGTTGAGAAAGACGAGAGGCTCACCCCTTTCCTTTCTCCTAATGACGCAGCAGAGAATATTTTCAACCTGACACCCCTCCGCCCCCCCCCTTCCCCGCTTCCTCTCCCCACCTCTTCCCAAACCAATTTGGCATTTTTCCATTTTCCACCTTCAGGATCAAAGGCAGTCTGGGTGATGGGCAAACCGAGTCGTGCCTGGGACTCCCCTCTGCCCCGGGGCGCTGTCACATTCTTCCAGCAGTCGTTCTGGGCGTGGTGGGGCAGAATCAAGCAGATCCGAATTTGAACCCGGCCCCCTGTGCCTACGGCTCATCCTGACCCTGTTTGCTCCTCCGTCCGCTTGAGCTGAACCACCGAGCCCTGGGTTGACTTTTTTAGGGTCGGAAGAGACAGTGGCAGATGTTCAGCACGGGAACGGGGGCTGCCGTGAAAATCTGCTGGACAGAAAGGGACACAGGGAACCCGTCCGGCCTCGAGACGATCGGCCGTCAATGCAGTCCTTCATCCACCTGCACGGTCCTGGTCCCCCTGGGCCACGGCTGTCCCTTCTTCCCACCGCATCCATCCTCCTCAGGGAGGCCAAGGTCAGGGACGATCCAGACGACTGTATACTGTGTGTGTTGGGGACTTCAGGACTGCCCTAATTTCTTTTCAAGTATTCTCTGCACACGTCCTCCTCAAAAGGGCCAACAAATCCGACGTGACGGCCTCTGTCAGGGCCGGACACTGCCCCGCATGCTGGGACGGGCACAGTGCCACCTGCTCTGGCATAAGTCCATATTTCGTTCCTGAAGCACGGTGAGTAAAGCTGAGACGTCTCCGGGGTCCACATGGCTCGTCGCTGGTGAGAAACCGTGCTTTGCTCGGGGCCGTGGGGTCGGTCTGTGTGCACCCCAGGGGCCTGGGTTGCCCTTGGCCGACCACCTGCCTCGTACACGGCCGCTCACAGGCCGTTTTCTGTGTACGGTTTTGATCGATTCCCATAATAATCCTGCAAGGTGGGCCCTTGCTTCGACTTTTCCAGATTGTGAGGGGTAGAGACAAATGCTGTTTGCCCCCGGCCAGGGAGGCCAGAGATAAAGAAACCCAGGGTCTGCGGTGTTGGACGTCGGGGCCTCGAGGGGAATAGGGGTGTTGTTCAGGATCACCCAGTGGCGGGTGTGCACGTGCTCGGTCCCTCCTGGCGTGACTCTGCTGTGCCTGTGGCTGTATCTCTTGCCCCTCCAGGCCCCATCCCCTGCACACAACTCTCTCTGCGCCCCGCCCCCCCACCTCAATGAGGAGGCCAGCCCTGGAGGCCCCTCCCACCCATCTCTGGTGCAGCGACCTCGGCCCTCCTGCGGGGCCACCCTGACTGCAGGGGCTGCCTTGCACGGACAAGGCTCCCAGGCCCGGTGGGGGGTGGGGGGAGGGTGTTGCATGCAGACCCGGGCCACCAGAGCTCAGGAAGGGCCAGGGGCTGCCGGTGTCGGTCGTGGCCGGCTGCTACTCTGCACCGTAACCTGGTCAGCTGCCAGCCTCTTTCAGAGATGAGAAAAGAGCCCTGGGAAGAGCCATCAGAGTGCAAGCAGCTGGTGTCCCCAAACCTGTCACACCTCTTCTTCCTGCCTCTGTTCGCCCACGCACAATCGGAAGGAAAGGGGCTTCTCCTGACTTCTGCCTGCTCTCAGCCCCTGTCCTGACGACCTGAGTGCACCCCTCAAAAGATTCATCAGCCCCCAAAACCGCCCCCCCAGCTCTGCTTCCCCGCAGTTGGCCAAGACCCGAAGATCCCCCTGCCAGAGTCCCTAAGGAATGAGACAGCAAGGGTCCTGGTGTCCAGAGCCCCCGGGGCACCCGCCATTAGCACGGTGGCCAGATGACTCTTGGGATGGTTTGACCTAAGGCCAGGCTGCTGGCACCGAGGCGGAGCTAAGGAAAGGGGGGGTCGGCAGGCAGTGTGGCCCCGTGCGGCTGCAGGGCACAGAGGGCGACGTGCGCGCCAGCCTCCACTTTAACCTTCCACCTTGGGCCCCCCCCACCCCGATCTGCGACTGATCAGGTTTTGAGCCCCAAACTGCAGCATGGGGGTCAGGCATGTCCTAGGTAGACAGTGACACAAACGATTCGAAATCAGGGCTGCCCTGGAAAATCCAGTACCGCTTGTGGTGTTCAGCTTGGGGGTGTGCGGTTGGGTCAAACTTCATTTGCGAGCTTCAGTTAACCACAGGTGGCTGGGGCCCAGGAAGGAGGTGGCTCTTAAAAAAAAAAAAAAAAAAAAAAAGCCGCCCTTGTGAGAGGCACTCTCCCCAGAGCAGCAGGCCCCAACTGCTTCTCAGGTCTCCTGAAGATCAAGGAAGGAAGGTCCCGCCAGGTGCATCGAGTGCCCGGCTGTCCCATTTTGCGGATGAGGCAATGGGGGCCTTCGGAAAGGAAGGACTCTTTCCAAGATCATACAGCAAATTAGGAGGGTAACCACGGTTAGCCCACGCGTTCCTGTCACCCAAGACTCAATCTGTCAATCCGATCGAGCCCCCACAAGGTGGTGTACCCAGTGCCCAGCCCGGTGCCGGCTCCGTGCCAGTTAACAAACAAAAAGCTTAAAACGCCTGCTCAAGGGGCATGTGGGCTCGGGGTGCCTGAGGGGCTCAGTCGGTTGGGCGTCCGACTTCAGCCCAGGTCACGATCTCGCAGTTTGTGAGTTCGAGCCCCCGCGTGGGGTTCACTACCGTCAGACTGCCCGTGCACAGCCCGCTTTGGATCCTCTGTCTCCCTCTCTGTGCCCCTCCCCTGCTTGTGCGCTCCCCAAAATAAATAAATATTAAGAAAAAAAAAAAAGAGGTATGTGGTCTGCCTGTAGAGATAACACAGGAAAGCAGACTGGGGACCGAACCATCACCTGAGCTCTGCTGTGCAAGCTGTGTGCCCTGGGAGGGGTCAGAAGAGCCACCTCTTAAAGCTGGTGTCATGTGGGTGACATGTGGGTGAGTGGAGAGACCCTGGGAGGAGAGCGTCCCCAGGACCAGGCAAGCTGGACAGAGTTCCCTAACGTTGAGACAGCCGGAAATGGGGACAGTCTGTTGGGGAGCTCCTGGGTACCAAAGGCAGGCCGTGGGGGCGGGGCAGTGGGAGGTGCTCAGGCCATGGGGGCGGGGCAATGGGAGGTGCTCGGGCCATGGGGGCGGGGAAGTAGGCGGTGCTCTGGTCGTGGGGCGGGGTAGTGGGAGGTGCTCCGGCCATGGGGGCGGTGCTCTGGCTTCAGGGGCGGGACAGTGGGCGGTGCTCATGTCGTGGGGGCGTGGCATTGGGCGGTGCTCCGGCAGGGCCTGGACAGGGCGAGGCCGGGAGGAGGGCCTGTCACCGCCCACGGGCCTGCAGGAACTAGCTGAGGAGGGGCTAGCTGACCACGGGGTTCCCTCACCCCCACCCGGCTGTCATGCACCCGGGCAGGGCCACTTACAGGGCCCTTGATGAAGGTCTGTGACCCCCAGCCCAGCCCCAACCCCGCCAGGAGGGTGAGAGTGTGTCTACCTCTGTCCTGTGTCCCCAGCTCTTGGAGGCCTCTCCGCGAATGATGACTGAACGAATGAGTGAGCGAATGAACAACTCATAAACGAGAGGATGGCCGGTCAGCACACCCGGCACTTTGAGAGAGCGGTTTTCTGTTTGCTTCCAGTTTTCCAATCCCCACTTTCTTGGGAGAAATGATACACTTTTCTCCTCTGATTCCAAAGGTCAGCTTAGCACTACTCTAAAAAAAGACCCATGTTCCTCTAGGCTTTTTTTTCCCCCCTTCTTTCTTTCCTTCTTTCTTTTCTTTTCTTTCTTTTTTTCTTTCTTTCCTTTCTCTCTCTCTCTCTCTCTCTCTCTCTCTTTCTCTCTTTCAGTTTCTGACCATGGAAATAAACATGGTCATTACAGGAATTTTAACTATTATTACCATTATCATTAGAGAGAGAAAGCAGGGGAGGGGCAGAAGGAGAAAGATAATCCCAAGCAGGCTTCGTGCTGTCAGCACAGAGCCCAGCAAGGGCTTGATCTCATGACCCTTGGATCATGATCTGATCTGAAGTCAATCGACTCAACCCACTGAGCCACTGAGATGCCCCCACAGGAGTTTTAAAAAGTAGGAAAAGAAGGGGCGCCTGGGTGGCTCCATCTGTGAGGCATCTGACTTCGGCTCAGGTCACGGTCTCACAGTTCGCGGGTTCGAGCCCCACGTGGGGCTCTGTGCCGACAGCCCAGAGCCCGGAGCCTGCTTCGGATTCTGTGTTTCCCTCTCTCTCTGCCTCCCTCCCCAGCTTGTGCTCTGTCTCTCTTGCTCTCAAAAATAAAAATAAACATTAAAAGAAAAGTAGGAAAAGAAGCCTAAAGAAGCTGGGGAAAAAAAATAAATAACTCAAGACCTCATCGTGAAAAGGGTTCAACACAGCTCGTTGGCATATTTTCTTCAGGGCTCTGGTGTCTCCGAGAGCAGATTTCAAGGGCCTTGTTCTCAGGCCCGTGTCCCTGCTGTCTGACTTACAGGCCTCTCTCAGACTCACCGAGGACCCATTCCTCTCTCCTCCCTCGTCCCCTCCCCTTGTCTGAGGGCTTTCCGAGGCCTTCCAGAGCTCTGGGTGGGCTTTTCGTGTCGCTCAAGAGCGGGCACGATGGCACATCGTTGGGCCAGAGCTTGTCACCCGCAGCCTGGCGGCCAAGAGGTCCTGGTCGGCCGGGGTACAGGGGTCTGGGGCTCTGTTCGCCTCTTGCCCTAGTATCCTTTCCCAGCTTGGCCGAGGCCCTTCTGGACCGGGCCTTGACGCATCTAAACCGCTGAATCAGCCACGGGTGTATCGCCAAAGCGAGATAGGAGGTTTCTTCAAAACCACTCGCCTAAAGTTTCTATAATTTCCGGGTCCTCGGAGGTTGCTGCTTCCTTCTGAGTCTCCCCTGGGAACAGTTCAGGCACTTTGGAACCTCTAAAAGATGCATAGGCAGGCACGGAAAGGGGTTTTGTCTGCGGGCCCAACGTTCACAACCTGACTTCTTTTTTTTCTTCCTTTTTTTAATGTTTTTATTTATTTTTGAGAGTGTGCAAGGGGAGGGGAGGCGCAGAGAGAGAGGGGGACAGAGGATCTGAGGGGGGCTCTGCGCTGACCGCAGGGAGCCCAACACGGGGCTCGAACTCACAAACCGCGAGATCGTGACCTGAGCCTAAGTTGGACGCTCAGCCGACTGAGCCGCCCAGGCGCCCCACAACTCGACTACTTTGTGGGAATTTTAGGCCGCGTCCACGCTCAGTGGGAAGCTCTGTCTGCCCTGAGAGTTAGAGTCAGAGTCCAGTGGTAGACGCTAACGTGACTGATATTACCGGAATTCCCAGGAGGGAGAAAGAAAATGGGCTGGAAGGTCCTGAAGGAAGCGGGACAACAGCTGGGTGGGGAGGACACCAGGGCAGGCTCCAGACTGTGGAAACAACCTGAGGCAGTCACCACCGTGGCACGCTCGGGGGGGATGTGGAGAAAGCAGCCCGGACGCAGTAAGTATAGAACTTTCCAGCAGGTGTGGCCAGAACGTAGTGAGTCAGTTCAATCGCATCTAGATCAGAGTAAACGTACATTTAAGAACCAGTGAAATGCTTAAAAACACAGAGATGGGGGGAAAAAACCCAAAGAATGAAGTAAGACAAACTTACTCTTAATTGTTTCCATTTTGTCCTATTTGACTCCAGCCTCTTTTTATTTTTATTTTTCTAATGTTTATTTATTTATTTTGAGAGAGAGAGAGAGAGAGAGAGAATCCCAAGCAGGCTCTGAGATGTCAAAACAGAGCTGCACGTGTGGCTTGATCTCACGACTCCTGAGATCATGACCCGAGCTGAAATCAAGAGTTGGGACCTTAACTGAGAGCCACCCCGGCGGCCCTCCAGCCTCTTTTTATTTTTAAAGACAGAAAATATTACACACAAAACTTCAGTCCCTCAAACTATTGCCCATTCGACCCCCCAGAAGCGACAACCACCGTCAGAAATGTGAAGACTGGGGCGCCTGGATGGCTCAGTCGGTTGAGCGTCGGACTTTGGCTCAGGACATGATCTCACGGTTCGTGGGTTCGAGCCCCGCGTCGGGCTCTGTGCTGACGGCTCAGAGCCCGGAGCATGCTTCGGATTCTGTGTCTCCACCTCTCTCTCTGCCCCTCCCCTGCCCGTGTTCTGTCTCTTTCTCTCAATAATAAATAAATGTTAAAAAAAAATGAAAAAGGAAAAGAAATGTGAAGACCATTTTAGGTATTTTTACACACAACCTACACAGACATTTCTCGATTCCTTTTAATCCCTTTGGTTCCGAGAACTAATAGCGATTCTCTGCTTCTATCAGCTCAGACCCAAGTCCCCCCACCCCTGGCCAAGCTCTTCCCCTGCATGATTTTCTCCAGAGCCTCTCAGGGCCCTCCTGGTCTCCCATCGACCCTCTGCCCGCACCGCCCCCCCTGCCCCCAAACACACTGCCCCTCCCTTTCAGAACACACCTCATGCTGGTCTTTCTTCCCCCCTCCAGGCCCATGCTACGTGATTTTCCCCTTATTTTGAACCCCCTAATGCTGATCCGTAAAACCTGGCCCACGCGACTCCCCACTCTGGGAGGACGAACGCTTCCAGGAGGCAGGTGTTGGCACGATGAGTTAGGGCATGACTAAGAGGAGGACCCAAACCTTCTCTGTGTGTGTCCCACTCTACGACACAATACGAGGCTCAACCTGGGGCCTTGGAGATTGGCGACGGAGCGAATGAAGCCATTCCGTAGTTTTCTGCACTGGGCGTCGGGGGCCGACCACCGGCTCCCTTCTTCTCTGTTGTGGAAGACATCCTCGTCTCGGGGGCTACAGACCTCAGAGTTTGTCCCTGGGACCGTATATCAGTAATTGGATAACTTTGTAATCTTTCATATTTTATTTTATTCATTTAAAAACATTATTCTGGGGGCGCCCGGGTGGCTCAGTGGGTTAAGCGTCCGACTTCAGCTCAGGTCATGATCTCACTGCTCGTGAGTCTGAGCCCGCATCAGGCTCTGTGCTGACAGCTCAGATGTGTTTCAGATTCTGTCTCCCTTTCTCTGCCCCTCCCCCCGTCTCAAAAATAAACAAACGTTAAAAAAAATTGTAAAAAAAAAAAGAAAAAAAAAAGAACTGGTGTTTGCCAAGAACCCTCAAAAGGAGGGAATCTATCTTTCTTTCTCTTTCCTTCTTTCCGCTTCCGGGATTGCAGATGTGATGGCTAGAGTTCCGGCGGCCATGTTGGGCCTTGGGAATGGGAGCCACAGATGGCTGCACAGCAAGATGGGAGGCCTGGCTCCCTGACAGTGACAGCGGGGACGGCTGCACCAGCCCCACGCTGACTACCTCCAGCCTTCACAACGTGAGAAGGGAGCGAGCTTCTGGATTTACAGAAGCCGCTTTGACTCTAGGCTTCTGGTACTCACTGCCAGGCCTCCACCAAACTAATGAAGCAAGGCTTTCTGACCATACATCGACAGGGGCGTTGTTTATCTGAGGCGTTTTCAGAAGTCACTCTCGTTCCAGAGGCAGAATCATTTCAGACCCCGGTGATGACTCTTTCGGCACCTAATCTTACATCGGGTATTTGAACGAGATGGCAACCGTGGAAACACATTGTATTCAGAGTTTCCGCTTTTGACACAGCATACTAAATTGATTGTCTCTGAAACTAATTTTGCAGACTTCTTTGGTCTCCCTCCAAGAGCGTTTTCGAGCAGCCTGGCTTTGTGCTCACCGACTCCTAATTTATGACAGTCCCACTTGCATCCTCAGAACTTTTAACACCGAACCATGAAGACTCTTCTGGTTCATCCGTTGTATTCTTGATGGAGTCAGAATATATGCACCATATCACAACTCTCCACAACTCTCACGCTTTTTTTTTCTTTTTTTTTAGGATGCTGGGGTTACTGAACGGTAAGAATAGTTGAGCGTGTCCTCCGGAAAGGCGATGATGTAATTGGGGCAATAGACAGGAAAAGGTGAGCAGCATGCGACAGGTGCCACCAGGACGGTGCCATCGGCAAGGGATAAGGTGACTCCGAAGAGGGAGCAAGGACAGTCCTCAGAAGGAGGGCACAATTCTGATAAAAGGGAAAAAAGGGGATAACAAGGACTAGAGAAATGAAGGAAATGGGTAGACCAGTTGGCTGGAACAGAGTGTAGTGCCAATGCCTTGTCCTCCGGGTAGAATCCGCCTACTTTCCACGGAGCTGTGTCTCCATATGGCTCTGTGAAGCCCTCTAATATCACAGGAGGGTGATTGTCGCCGTGAGCCTTCTCGGGGAAGGGCCATCCTGGTTTTTATAAGCACCACCCCTACACGGGCTTCTAAAGTTCTCATGAAAGAGTATACTTTCTTACCAGTGTATGTACTACATCTTTTTTTGTAAATTGTTTTAGTGTTTGTTTATTTTTGAGAGAGAGAGCACACGCACGTGCGCGAGCAAGTCGGGGAGGGGCAGAGAGACAGGGAGACACCGAATGCGAAGCAGGCTCCAGGCTCTGAGCTGGCAGCACAGAGCCCGACGCGGGGCTCGAATTCACGAACCTGAGATCATGACCTGAGCTGAAGTCGATGCTCAATCAACCGAGCCACCCAGGTGCCCCAACGAGCCATTTGTTTTATTTATATATTTACTGCCTATGTATTTATACCATATATTTAAAATTTTTTTTTTACCGTTTGTTCATTTAAAAAAAAATTTTTTTTAATGTTTTTATTTATTTTTGAGGCAGAGAGAGACAGAGCATGAGCAGGGGAGGAGCAGAGAGAGAGCGGGAGACACAGACTGGGAAGCAGGCTCCAGGCTCTGAGCCATCAGTACAGAGCCCGACGCGGGGCTCGAACTCACACACCTTGAGATTGTGACCTGAGCCGAAGTCGGACGCTTAACTGACTGAGCCACCCAGGCGCCCCTACTGTTTGTTCATTTTTGAGACAGACACAGCGTAAGCGGGGTAGGGGCAGAGAGAGAAGGAGACACAGAATCCGAAGCAGGCTCCAGGCTCTGAGCTGACAGCACAGAGCCCGACGCGAGGCTCAAACTCTCGAGCCGTGAGATCATGACCTGAACTGAAGTCGGGTGCTTAACCGACTGAGCCACCCGGGCGCCCCTACATCTTTCAATGGACCATCCCCACCTAATGTTTTCTTTAAAATTACATAAACAAATCATGTTTATTGTAGGCTCATTTTAAAATACCTAGGTAGGGGTGCCTGGGGGGCTCAGTTAAGCATCTAACTCAACTTCGGCTCAGGGCGTGATCCCACATGCTCGATCCTAAGATCGAGCCCTGCGCTGGGCTCAGCCCTGGAGCCTACTTAAGATTCTCTCTCTCTCTCTCTCTCTCTCTCTCTCTCCCTCTGCCCCTCCCCATCTCACACTTCTCTCTATCTCTCTCAATAAATAAAAATACATAAATAAATAAAATAAAATACCTAGGTAAACATTAAAAAAAAGGAAATTCCCATTCCTTACACCCACCCCCCCCCCCCAAAGATCAGACATAACCACTGCTAACATTTCAGTGTATATTCTCACACGGTCACACGCACAGGCTTCGCTTTCTTGATCTGGCCCAGAAACTTGGGTCTAATTTCTCTCGCACGACTGTCCCAGTACTTGTAGGAGGTAAGGAATAAATATAAATTTCAGAATATCTGATTGAAGCCGCCCTGAGCAGAGACCCAGAAGCTGAGTCAGAAGCCACTTGGTGAAGTTAGCCAGACCCAGGTACAGGCTTCGGTTGCGTGAAAGAATGGTACCCACAAGATTATTTTGTGGGTTCCTGGTGCCAGAAGGGTTCTGAGTGGAAAGAACCAAAGATACCTCCTCCGAGAGCTTAAAGAATAACTCATTCCGGGCGCCTGGGTGGCTCAGTCGGTTAAGCGTCCAACTTCGGCTCAGGTCACGGTCTCACGGCTCAAGAGTTCAAGTCCCGCGTCGGGCTCTGTGCTGACAGCTCAGAGCCTGGAGCCTGCTTCGGATTCTGTGTCTCCCTCTCTCTCTGCTCCTCCCCTCCTCAAAAATAAATACACATTTAAAAAAAAATAACTCATCCCAAGTTTCGTAGGCAGCCATTACTGAAGTTTCATCGTGAAACATTACCAATTCGATTCATTAGCTCTCTTCATTAAAAAAAAATTATTAAGGTGAAACTCACGCAACGTAAAATTAGCCATTTAAAGGTGACCGATTCAGTGGCGTTTAGTGCATTCATGATGCTGTGCAACCACCACTCCTCTCTCTCGTTCCAGAATATTTCCATCACGCCAAGGTGAATCTCCAAACCCATTAAGCAGCTTTTCCGCATTTCTTCTCCCCCACCTCAGCCCCTGGCAATCACCAATCTGTGTTATGCGTGTTTGGATTTATCTCTTCTGAATATTTTACATAAATGGAATTAAACAACATGTGACCTTTTGTGTTTGGCTTCCTCCACTTACCATAATGAGTTCGAGTTTCACCCACATGGTCATGTGTATTAGTAATTCCGTCGTATGGCTGAAAAACATTCCATCCTGTGTACGTAACACAATTTGTTTATCCAGTCATCTGTTGTTGATGGACCTTTGGGCCGGGCCCTTTGCTTTTAGCAAGGTCCCTATATTAAAAAAAATGTATTTTAAAGTTTATTTATTTTTGAGGGGGGGCAGAGAGAGAGGGAGACCCAGAATCCGAAGCAGGCTCCAGGCTCCGAGCTGTCAGCACAGAGCCCGATGCGGGGCTCGAACCCACAAACCACAAGATCGTGACCTGAGCCGAAGTCGGACGCTTAACCGACTGAGCCACCCAGACGCCCCTAGCAAGGTCCCTATGAAAGGAAATATTTGACCATCTGGAAATTTACAGGCGGGTCTCACAGATAGGGGCAGAGGGTTCATTTGGGGTCACCGCGTCAGCCCATGTCACCCTCGGTTTGAGAGCACACTCCACCCCCATGCCTTGCATGGTGGAATTTGGAAAAACTCATAATGACACTCCCACTTGGCCCGTCAACTTTACAGCAACTACGTGCTACAATCAGGACGGAGAAGCTTATCCCCGTTTTGTAGATGAGGAACCTGGACGCCAGAGACTTAAAAGTCAGGTGGTCCGGCTGGCAAGCAGTAAGAGTCGGGGCGCGAGCCGGGCCTTCGGCCCAAATCTGGCCCCCACCTCCTTTAAACACTTACCAGGGACAACAGCCACAGGGCAGGGCAGGGGCCGGGGAGGAGGGAGATTTGTGTGTCAGGAATAAATCTGGTGACGAATAGATGGAAACGAACAATTACAAGTCTGTGAGAGCTGGAATGAGACCGGTCCCCAAGAACCGAGAATATTTTTCTTGACCCAAGCAGGCCACCCTCGTCCGTGTACTGCCCACACAGCAAAGCATCTGACCAGGAATCCACAGCGCGTGTCTGCGGGCCCCCTTCCTGAAGGCCCGGGCGGGTTCCTGGACGTGGTGGGCGTCGGGAGGGCGGAGAATGTTGGGAATAGGAGGCCGGCCGCCCGCTGCCTGTCACAGAAAGGTGCTTAGGCCACGTTTGTGGGATGAACGAATGAATGAATGGGACGCGGTTCAGACGCTTTTGAATCCTTTGCAACTTTCCCTGCCAAGCAGCTCATTCTTTCTGCGCTGAAAACAAAAGTGAAAATCTCTACCAAACAGCGGCTTTCCACGGCTCCCAGCCTGTGCCTCGCACCCTCCTCTAGGAGAGGGAGGGGGGGCAGGGTCTCTGCGCATTAGCGGGGTGGTGACCAGACCTTTGCTATAGCAAAGGGACCCCAAGATGTCGGTGGCTTGAGAACACAGGTGTTTAAATCCTTCTCCTGGGGGCGCCTGGGGGGCTCAGTCAGTTGAAACATCCGACTTCGGCTCAGGTCATGATCTCGGGGTTCATGAGTTCGAGCCCCGCGTCGGGCTCTGTGCTGACGGCTCGGAGCCCGGGGCCTGCTTCGGATTCTGTGTCCCTTTCTGTGCCCCTCACCCACTTGTGTTCTGTCTCTCTCAAAAATAAATAAAAACGTTAAAAAAGGTTTCCGACAATACAGGGATTTACGTAAACTTCCAGCCTGACCTCAGGGAGGTTGCTAGTGCTTCCCCGAACACACACACACATACACACACGCACACCGCCCAGCCCCCTCCTGGTGGGGAGGAGGGGGAGGCTGACCCAGCCCTGACCACACGGCGCAAGCCGGCCCGAGAGGATCCGGTCTTCGTCAAACGGCATCCGTGCCCGTCACAGCCACCTGCAGGGAACCCTTCAGCTAAGCCAGAACCCGTGCTCTCAGATCTCTGAGCCTCCCCACAATAAGAGCCTCCCTGGGTGGCCTCCCTGCCTCCAGCTCCCGGGCGGCCTGCGCGCTGACCCCCGCAGCAGAGCCCCTCCAGGCCTCGGGCGCCCACAAAACAAGGGCCAGGTTTCTCCATTTTGTTCTCCCGAAGTCCAGCTGCCCAGACAGCGGACGTTTCGATTCCGATCCCTGCGGCTCCCTGCTCCCGTGGCCCCAGGGAGAGGCTGAGTGTCGTCTCAGCAGGTGTCAAAACCCGAGAGAAATGTTCACACGGGAGCGGAAGGCCGGCAACACCGGGGCTGGGGGTGGGGCGGGGGGACGGGAGAAGGGAACGAAAAGCCCAGTCCAAGGCCGACACGTTGCAGAGCAAAGAAACACCGTTGGCTCTTTTCCGGCCCCAGGAATAAAAGCTCCCCGAGAGGCCGCAGGCTCTTCCCTATTAAGGAGATGCCGCCCGGTCCGGGAGCGCCTTCCCGACCATCGGAGGTGGGCAGCTTTCCTTTGGGAGTCACACGGGCTCCAGCCGGGCACAGACACCCTCCCTACCCCGGATTACACTTTGTTTAAATTCCCAACACCTTGTGGGGTTTACTGCTGCTTTTGGCATCCGCCCCTTATTTGGTCTTTGCAAGAGGCTACTTCCCCGCTGAGTCAGAGCCCTATGGTGCTGGCACTTGAGGGACAGAAGGGCACAAGGGGGCCTTGCCGGAGGGACGAACGACTCCAATGAGAGGGCAAAGGCGTGCACCCTGGTCTTATTAAGTCTTACGAAGCGCGCGGTCGCTTGCGTGAACATAGTTGACTATTTTCTGGACGAGGAGGGAACTTTGCAGCCTCGGACCGACTTCAGCCCGTTAGAGGTCGCTAATGGGAGGCGAGGCGGGCGCCGTGTGGTCAGGGGCGCTTGGGTCCCACTCTTGGCTGCTCGCCTACTGGCCGGGGGCCCCGGGCCAATCACGTAGCCTCTCTGAGGCTCAGTTTCTTCATTTGCAAAATCGGACTAAGAACTCTGCCGAAGGCGGGTGCCCGGTTGGAGCACGGAAGTGCGGAGCTGGGCAGCGGGCGCGAGGCCTCCTGAGGTCACAGCCAACCGGGCAAATTGGTCACAGGTCAGGTTCCGTCATGCAGGCTCAGGAATCTAATGTCGCTCGCCACGAGGGGGCCCATTTTTCCAGGGGCCGATTAACACTAACCTGTCTCGCAGAGACTGATGTATAGACCAGAGCGCCCCGTTGTTGATTCAGAACGAGAAACAGTCCCTGGAAGGACCGGTCAGACGTTCCCGTCGATGCTGAGTGGTGTGGGACACGAACGTGTCACTGGGACCGTGGCTGAGGAGCAAGGGGAACCCGCGAAATCCATTAAATGAAGGAGTCTCGTATGGGCTCACCCCTGTCCCCCACACCACAGACGCACAGACAGCGTGGTTTCCATTCTCTGTCGTGCATAGCCAGTGGCTCTCCACCCGGCATCCTATCCCTCGTGACAATGCTCAGGCTTTTATCCAGGCATCGGCCACCGGACGCCAAGGGCTTCGGAGAAGGTGACCCCACCCCCACCCCCTCCACCAGACCGGACCGTGAATGGCTGCCCAAAACCCATAGAAAATTCCATGCTCCAGGTAAGCCATCCGTAGAGGCAGATACGAGACTTTGTCCGACCCCGTTAGGGTGGGTCTCAGGAATCTTGCTGGAAATGCGGGCACAGACTGCTCCCACTTCTTCTGGCCTCTGTCATATGCGGATACGCTCCTAAAACAGCTGCAGCCGACTTGCCCGCAAGAAGAAGGGCAGGCTGAGGAGTGGAGCCCTGATTAAGCCGCGCCTGAAGCTCACTTCCTCCAGACAAATGGTTTCCGATCCGGGGGATAGCTTGGGTGGTACTGCTCCTTGGGGCATTCTGGAAATGTATGGGGCCCTTTTGGTTGTCACAGTGACTGGGGATGGTGCATGTTCCTGGCGTTTAGTTTGCAGGTGCTAGGAACGATGGATATTCTGTCCCGTGCAGACCTTTTTGCACGGCAGAGATCTCTCTGTATGTTTGTCTTATTTGCAAGACTTATGTACGTCTTATTTGACATCAGTGCTGCTGGAAATCCTTTCGTTTTAGTTTGGACTGCCCCCAAAGCTGAGCTCAACATATAGGCTTACGTGTGGCTTATTTAGGAGGTGACTTTACGAAGCAGAGAGAATTCGATGGCAAATTTTATATGTCAGTTGACTGGGCCATCGAGTACCCAGCTATTTGGCTAAACATTGTTCTAGGCGTGTCTGTGAAGGTGCTTCTGGATGAGACTGACATTCGAATCGGTAGACTGCATGAAGCAGATTGCTCTCCCCAGCGTGGGTGGGTCTCATCTAATCAGTGGAAGACCCAAATAGAATAAAAGGCTGAGTTGGTTGCGTCCAGCTCTCTCTGTCTTCGAGCTGGGGCATTGGTCTTCTGCTGCCTTTGGATTTGGATTCTCACTGAAACATATACCATAGGCTCTCCTGCCTCTCAGGCCTTCAAATATAAAGGTATATATAGGTATATAAAGATATATACCTATATGTGCCTATATATACCTATATATATATATATAAAGGTATCCCCCACTTTTTGCTTTGCCTTTTTTAATGTTTATTTATTTCTTTTGGGGAGAGAGACAGGGAACGAGCAGGGGAGGGGCAGAGAGAGAGAGGGAGACACAGAATCCCAAGCAGGCTCCAAGCTTCCAGCTGTCAGCGCAGAGCCTGACGCGGGGCCCGAACCCACAAACGGTGAGATCGCGACCTGAGCCGAAATCAAGTCAGACCCTTAACCGACTGAACCACCCAGGTGCCCCTGAAAGCAAGCTTCTTGAGAACAGGAGCTGTGACCTGTCTGTCCCTTGGTAGGAGTAGGATCTCAGCAAATCTTTGATAAAGCCGGGCCTGAAAAGGAGCCAATGCTTGCCTTGCCGATTGCCTCTTTCCCGCGCTTCGGAGACTTACCACGCCCTTCCGACTGGTGACTTTTAATTTAGATGCGCTAATGATTTCTGTCACTTTGCGGGAAAGCTGGGCCTACTTGGGATCCGCGGGGTCTTCCTCGGGACTTAGGGGCGGGGGCGGGGGCCCCCAAGTCACAGGTCAGTCAGAGACGACGGATCAGCAGCCGCTGGCGTGGTGGTGGGCTGCCGGCTTCCTGGAGGAGGTGGGTGGGTGTCAGGGTCTGCGGAGACATCGCCACCGGGCACGGTGATGACGGCCGCGGTGGCCAATCCTCCTGGCTGGTCCGAGCCCGCCTACCCGTCTGTGAACCCCCAGCCCCCCCAACAGCTTCCTTCTTCCCTGTTGCTCCCACCAAACCTCAACCTCCCTCCTCCCGCCCCCTTCATGGGATCCACCTGGCTCCGCCCCCCTCCTGCTCCGCCCTCATCAGTCTCAGCCCCTCCCCCACCCCCTGCCCAAGTCCTGGTGGCCCCAGGACGCTGCCCTCGCTCTCAGGTTAGGAGCAGGCGAGCCGCCCCCCGCCTGGCGTGAGCGGACCTGGGAGCCCCAGACGGAATCCCCTTGTTGGGATTTGAGCGAGGCTGGTCGACTCTGGGGAAGCTACTAGGTCAAGACCAAGATCCCTTTGTTCACCTGCTCGGGGTTTCATCTCTACTGCGTTAACACCCCATGTAACGCGCGCTTGTTCTCTTAGTTCGGCAGGAGCCCTGCCAGCCCTCGCTGTCAAGGATTTGGTTTCTTCCTGCTCTGCCCAGGCCTCCCTGGGTCCGACAAAAGCGGCCTTCGTCTTTGGTGATCCCTTGCTGTGACCCTGGGAAGGCTCTAGGTTCAGTGAAATCCTTGTGACAGAGGAAAACAGAATAGTTAAGTCCTCCTGCCACAGGGGGACCCCCGGATGTGTGCTGAGAAGGTACTAGTCTGTGCTCGGCTCGGCCCTCATCGAAGGGGGACAAGAGAAGGCGTCACTGTCACAGAGCCGCGTGGTGGGTGCAAGCATCCCCACACTGTAAATGCAGAACGGAGGCACCGAGGGACTTTGCAAAGGTCACACAGCTAGCGACCAGCAGCCTTGGATGCTAAGCCCCGAAAGATGGAAATAAGCAAAAAGGCCGATGAGGGGACAAGGAGAAAACGACATACAGCGGCAGAGTAACACCTCGCGGGAAAAAGTTAGATTTCCTGACAATCCTGAGCTAGAATCTGGGGCAAAGTGCTAACTAAGTTCGAGGGACTGTGAACCAAGCAAGGCACATTTTCTTCAAAAGAAAGAAAGAAAGAAAGAAAGAAAGAAAGACTGGCCTCTGGGGGCTCAGTCAGTTAAATGTCTGACTTTGGCTCAGGTCATGATCTCACTATTCATGGGTTCGAGTCCCGTGTCGGGCTCTGTGCTGACAGCTCGGAGCCTGGAGCCTGCTTCGGATTCTGTGTCTCCCTCGCTCTCTGCCCCTCCCCCATGCTCGCACTCTGTCTCTCTCTCTCTCTCAAAAATACACATTAAAAAAATTAAAATAAAATAAACAAATAAAAAAAACACACACGGGCTGGGTGACCAGACAGAACTATCTGCTGTCCCTTCTCCAAAACCATAAACAAACGTCCTCTCACCAGAAGGAGATCGCAATGACGACGTAACACAAACACACTATTCCAGAAAAACTCACGGGCATCGTCTCACTCTCTGGCTGGAGCCTCAGAGCCAGTGACGCTGGGCTGTGGTAAAAGAGGTTCAGTGAAATTCTTGAGCCAAACTATCCTCTTGAAGACCCACGTCGGTACGATATCTGGTCTGGATGCCTCCTGGGCAGCCTCGGAGGACCGTCCTCAGACGGCACCCCGCTCTGGCCCTCGAACACGTGTGTCCACACAGTGTGATGTGTCAGATAACACGCAGAAGGCTTTGTCGCTGGGCTCCGAGGCTCAGTGATGGCACTGTGGGGTCTGTAACCCCAAACTTCCGTTCTGTTGAGTAACAGGGGTTGGGCCCCAGAGAAGGGCCTCTCTCCACTCCTCTCGCCCTGTGTTTTCAAAACGCAAGGTGACTACGTCTGGACGCCATGAGTCTGTGGGCTGGGTCACTGCCAACACCGGGGACGGGCGCTGTTTGCAGAGCGCGGACCCGTCGGAAGAGTGGAAGGGTGCAGGTAAAAAAGACCAATCGGGTAACTGGCCAAGCCCTCTTCTCAGCGTGGCTGTGAGGGGCTCAGGTGGCACGATGCCAGCGTCTACCTTCTCGTTCCTCAGTGGGTTCCCGTTTGGGGTTCTGGAGGCCCTCGGGGAGCAGGACTGGCCATAGCCACACAAGCCCGCCGTGGAGTGTTTTGCAATCTTAAACTCAACTCTCACATTCGTATATACAGTCCATTCTCATTCTCTGCGGTGATCACGGCCTGTGCAATCACCACCAGCACCGGGTTAGTGAACACTGAACCGAGATACGGGATCACTTTCCTGTGTGCCTCCGGTGACAGCATTTTTGTCATCGGATCCACACATGATCTTGCTTTACGGGTGCTTCTGTTTCAATACAGAATTTGGGGCGCCTGGGTGGCTCAGTCGGCTAAGCGGCTGACTTCGGCTCAGGTCACGATCTCGCGGTTCGTGGGTTCGAGCCTCGCGTCGGGTTCTGTGCTGACGGCTCAGAGCCTGGAGCCTGCTTCCGATTCTGCGTCTCCCTCTCTCTCTGTCCCTCCCCTGTTTACATTCTCTCTCCCTCTCTCTCTCAAAAATAAATAAACATTAAAAATTTTTTTTAAAAAAGATGCCTTATTCAATGGATATTGTTGATTCATTAACATCGAGCTCACGGCTGAAAGGACGTAACTCACATCTGAACACGTACTCGCTCCGTAAGGTACCTCTCAGTCTTCTTGGGCTCAGGAACACAGGACAGCCTTGGAGGCCATTTATAACAGCAAAGTCACCCCCAAAAAGCACAGAAATGTGAGATCTGTGGTACTAAATGGACGGCAGAAAAGACACTTGTTTTCACGATAGGACAGGTGAACACAGGAGGCAGAGCTTCGCCCTGTTCAGCCTCAGCTTGGAACGCGTGCGTCACGCGGCTCAAAGTGTTCTGCACCCTGGGTATGTCTGCAATGACCCAGTAAGTGCCACAAGCATTGATCTTGGGTTACAAAAAATTTCAGCAAAGAGGTGAATGCGTAAACATAGAGTCGTGAGTTTATGTATGCGATCCCCATGTAACTGGAGTGAAATCAGACACTACTTTAAAAGATAATTATTTTTAGTGTTTTTCATTTTTGAGAGACAGAACACAAGTGGGGGAGGGGCAGAGAGAGAGGGAGACACAGAATCCGAAGCAGGCTCAGGGCTCCGATCCGTCGGCACAAAGCCCCACGTGGGGCTCGAACCCACGAACTGGGAGATCATGACCTAGGCCAAAGTCGGACGCTTAACTGACTGAGCCACCCAGGCGCCCCTATTATTTACTTTGTAGATCATTACTGTTTGGAAAACAAATTATGCGAATACCTAATAACTATTATGATGAATATAACATTGCCAAAATGAAGACAAGTTACACGGAACAAATCCCCCAATAACATGTGGATTATGTGTGTCTTTGTTATTACACTGACTTGTAGTCACATGAAACTCATCGCTTTACACATATCTTAAAATTTCGCTGCTATAAAAAATGGATTTATCAGGAGTGGGGGCAGTTTATGGGTGTGATGTATCACATCTCGCTATTTAGATGGGCGGCGTGCGGGGCCTCACTTGCGTCCTTGCCCTGGGGTCCGCACGTATTGGGTGAGGGTCTGTTCCTGGCGAGACTGAGGGTTTTGGGGTGTTCCGGACTCTGCATCCATGAAGAGCAGTGACCAGCCCAGGAGACACGTCGATAACAGCATCGAATCAAGTGAGAAAGCCCAGTAATCGTGCCACATGTCGTCCCAGGGCTAGAAAAAGCTACCCCGGGTTAGGCTGGGAGCGGCCGTGGAGACGTTAGGAGATGTAGGGCGTCCTGAGGTGATGGCCGTGGCAGGGAGAGGGTTGCAGGAGGCTGGCGGGATCAGAGGGTCTTTGCTCTGCCGATCCGATCATTAAAAGAACGGCCTCCGCCGTCCCACCCCCGAGGACACGAGACAGACCTCCCGACATCCTGGCATCCAGGTCGTGGCAGCACTGTTCTACCACTCTAAGCACGGAAGGTTCTAGGCAACAGCGTTGTGTCCTGGGGCTCCCACCTCTGACTTCCCCAAACCAAGGCGCCTCCAGAGGGTGTGTACAAGAAACTAAGGACAGCGCGTGGAGGCCACCTGCCCAATAATGACGGCTTGAAGCTAGGGCCATGAACCTCTGAGTAAAAATTTAGGGTGTGTGACTCCTTGGGGCACGGGAGACACAGAAAGGGACCCGGGATCTCCTTCCAGATTCTCATTTCTCACTAGCGGTGCGACCTTGGGCGATTTCTTTAACCTCTCCAGGCCTCTGTTTCCTCATCTTGAGAACAAAAGCACAGTCTTGGATGATTTTTAAGGTCCCTCCTGCTTTGTAGTCCACGACTGATCCGCCAGAGGGATTCCTTCTGTGTGTCTCAGACTACGTCCAGCATCAGGATTACTTACTCCAAAAGGCAGTTGTTCTTTTGTTTGCCGGCCTCGGGGGGAGCCCAGATATCTTACGATGTTAAGGGGAGCAGAGGTGACGTCATTGGCACCGACCCAGCCTCTCTGCTGGAGGTGACCTCCAGCCTTTTCTGTGGTCAGACCAGCTCCCTTCAGGGAAGCGCCCACAAGACAAGAGCTCCCTTTGATGGCACCAGGTGTGGTCCGCTGAGCCAGACAGCCCTTGGGTTGTATGATGGGGTTCCGTTTACACCTTCTTACAGCCATGACTTATTTTTATTAACTTGTTCCATAAATATCGAAATGGGGGATAATATCACGTGCCTCATAGTATGGCTGTGAAAACAGGCTCCTACGGAACTTTGGACAGTGTCTAACACGTAAAAAATGCCAATACACTTCAGCTATTGAGTACCTACTATGTGCCAGGCACGTGCTGGTCGCTGAAATGCCACAAAGAGGAAGGGGAGCCTCTTGGGAAGCACACGGGGGCAGGTGGCAGGGGGGAGGCAGGCCAGAGCACCCTGTGGGAGGTAACGCAACACGGGAAGAAATAGCAGTTATGGCGGTGTAGACAGAGAGGTACTGATCCCCACGGGGGCAGGAGAGAAGAATGGAGGTCTGGTGGCGTCCGTGGCTCCCGCACACCCAGCTGTATCCCTTCCATGTACTCAGGTAGGGCTGATCCCAGATGAGGGCAGGTGACCCAAGTCTGGCCAATCAGAATATCCGCATCCTAGATGCCAATCGCCGGGTGCAGGGATGAGCGTGTGTGCTCACGGGGACACTCAGAACGCTGCTGAGGACTTTCATCAAACCTACTAGAAAAGCATTCGCTCTCTCTTGGGCTAGGGTCATGAGTTTTACGGAAAATGCATGTCTGGAGCTCCGGGTGACTATCTTTAACTGTACGTGGAGAGAAACTACCCCTACGTCAGAGGAAAAGCCGGGAGGGAGGGAGAGAGACAGAGAGAAGAATCATGGCATTCTAAACTCCTGGATCCACGGGGCACCTGGGTGGCTCAGTGGGTTGAGCGTCCGACTTCGGCTCAGGTCACGATCTCACGGTTCGTGAGTTCGAGCCCCGCGTCGGGCTCCGTGCTGACAGCTCAGAACCTGGAGCCTGCTTCGGATTCTGTGTCTCCCTCTCTCTCTGCCCCTCCCCTGCTCATGCTCTGTGTCTCTCTGTCTCAAAAATAAATAAAAAAAACATTTAAAAAATTTTCTTAAATAAATAAATAAATAAACTCCTGGATCCAGCTGTGCCTCAAGCCACAACCACGCCCAGCTACATCAGCCAGTAAAGCATTCCTTTGCCTAGACTAGATTATATTGGATTCAAGACATTTCCAGTAATCAGCCTTGGCTAATACAGATGTTTGGGGCTTATTTTAAACACAGGATATTTTAAAGAAGAGGGAACGTGTGAGCTGAAATTTGAGGAACATGCAGATTTCATCCGGTAACAAAGTAACATTAATCCTTGGGATCCAGGCACAAATCATAATTCCCAGGAATTCTTGGGATTTCCCCAAAATCATATTCTGTATTTGTATGACACTTGCTCTTTTTTTTTTTTTAATATTTATTTATTTATTTTAAATTTTTTTTTTTTTAACATTTATTTTATTTTTGAGACAGAGAGAGACAGAGCATGAACGGGGGAGGGGCAGAGAGAGAGGGAGACACAGAATCCGAAACAGGCTCCAGGCTCTGAGCTGTCAGCACGGAGCCCGACGCGGGGCTCGAACTCACGGACCGCGAGATCGTGACCTGAGCCGAAGTCGGACGCTTAACCGACTGAGCCAACCAGGCGCCCCTATTTATTTATTTTTGCGAGAGAGACTGAGAGAGAGCATACGTGCGAGCACAGTGTAGGGGCAGAGAAAGAATCCCAAGCAGGGTCCATGGTGATGGTGCAGAGTCTGACGCGGGGCTCGAACCCATGAACCATGAGATCAGGACCTGAGCCTAAATCAAGGGTTGGACACTTAACCGACTGAGCCATCCAAGCGCCTCTTACAATTCTTGTTCTTAAGTGCTAATGACATAAGAACAGACAACGAGTCGTGTTTCTGTGGTAGGGTTATATAGTAGATGTTTCAGAGGCTTCCTGATCTTAAAATAAGATATAATAACAAATGTACAGTTTATTGTTGTTATGAGGAAATATGTAGTGCTCGTAGGTTATGTATTTCTAAATTATTTTTTTTTAACGTTTATTCATTTTTGAGAGACAGAGAGAGACAGAGTGTGAGCAGGGGAGGGGCAGAGAGAGAGGGAGACACGGAATCGGAAGCAGGCTCCAGGCTCTGAGCCATCAGCCCAGAGCCCGACGCGGGGCTCGAACTCACGAACCGTGACATCACGACCTGAGCCGAAGTCGCACGCTCGACCGAGTGAACCACCCGGGCGCCCCTTAGATTGTAGATTTCAACAATGGAAAACAGCTGGCCCTGATGTAGACATTTGAATAAAACACATCAAAAGGACGGAAAATTAATACGAAATACCAAACACGAGCCACTCAAACAGAGAAAAGCACTAATTGCCCTAAAGAATAGACCTCATCTCTCACGACACATATTCCAGAGGAGGAAAAAGACACGGCGTGGGCCACCCAGAGGGCATCCAAATCCATCCTCGAGCCGCATTTCCTCTCTAATGATGAAAGCGTTTTTGTCTCCTTGCCCTGATTTACGTTACGCCTTTGACATCGGTATTGCAGGACCTCAGCCCTGCGCGGCCGGTTCCCGGATATAGGTGTCTCCTCTGCCCACTTAAGTAGTGGTTTCACGGGAAACTACATCCAGTACCTGTCACTCCAACACGACCAGATGTGAAAGCCCATCCCTGGTGGCCGAGGAAGTCTTCCAGTATTGTTGCTACACACGGTCCAGGTTTATACCGAGTATGT